>NW_027457644.1:5078333-6504166 GCF_050624435.1 Tenrec ecaudatus
GGGATGCCCTAGCGTTAGGCTAGAGGAGCCCTAGCCTTACCCTAAGCCTAGAGGTGCCCTAGCCTAAGCCTAGGGGTGCCCTAGCCTAAGCCTAGGGGTGCCCTAGCCTAAGCCTAGGGGTGCCCAGACCTTAGGATAGAGGAGACCTAGCCTTAGCCTAAGCCTATGGCTGCACTAGCCTAAGCCTAGGGTTGCCCTAGCCTAAGCCTAGGGGTGCCCTAGACTAACCCTAGGGGTGACCTAGCCTTAGGCTAGGGGAGCACTAACCGTAGCCTAAGCCTAGGTGTGCCCTAGTCTAAGCCTAGGCGTGCCCTAGCCTAAGCCAAGGGGTGCCCTACCCTAAGTCTATGGGTGCCCTAGCCTAAGGCTAGGGGTGCCCTAGCCTAAGCCTAGGGGTGCCCTAGCCTTAGGCTAGGGGAGCCCTAGCCTTAGCCTAAGCCTAGGGGTGTCCTAGCCTAAGTCTAGGGGTGTCCTAGCCTAAGCCTAGGGGTGCCATAGCCTAAGCCTAGGGGTGCCCTAGCCTAAGCCTGGGGGTGCCCTAGCCTAAGCCTAGGTGTGCCCAGGCCTTAGGCTAGAGGTGCCCTTGCCTTAGTCTAAGCCTATGGCTGCCCTAGCCTAAGCCTAGGGATGCCCTAGCCTAAGCCTAGGGATGCCCTAGCTTAACCCTAGTGGTGCCCTAGCATTAGGCTAGGGGAACACTAGCCTTAGCCTAAGCATAGGGGTGCCCTAGCCTATGCCTAGGCGTGCCCTAGCCTAAGCCGAGGAGTGCCCAACCCTAAGCCTAGGGGTGGCCTACCCTAAGCCTAGGGGTGCCCTAGCCTAAGCCTAGGCTTGCCCTAGCATTAGGTTAGCTGAGCCCTAGCCTAAGCCAAAGCCTAGGGTTGCCCTTGCCTAAGCCTAGGGGTGCCATAGCCTAAGCCCAGGGGTGCCCTAGCCTAAGCCTAGGGGTGCCATAGCCTTATGCTAGAGGAGCCCTAGCCTTAGCCTAAGCCTAGGGATGCCCTAGCCTAAGAGTAGGGGTGCCCTAGCCTAAGCCTTGTGGTGCCTGAGCCTAAGTCTAGGGGTGCCCTAGGGTTGGGCTAGGGGAGCCCTAGCCTTAGCCTAAGCCTAGGGGTGCCCTAGCCTTAGGCTAGGGGAGCCCTAGCTTTAGCTTAAGCCTATGGGTGCCCTAGCCTAAGCCTAGTGATGCCCTAGCCTAAGCCTAGGGGTGCCCTAGCCTAAGCCTAGGGGTGCCCTAGCCTTAGGCTAGGGGAGCCCTAACCTTAGCGTAACCCTAGGGGTGCCATAGCCCAAGCCTGGGGGTGCCCTAGCCTAAGCCTAGGGGTGCCCTAGCCTAAGGCTAGGTGTGCCCTAGCCTTAGTCTAGTGGAGCCCTAACCTTAACCTAAGCCTAGGGGTGCCCTACCCTAAGCCTAGGGGTGCCCTAGCTTAAGCCTAGGGGTGCCCTAGCCTTAGGGTAGCTGAGCCCTAGCCTTAGCCTAAGCCTAAGGGTGCCCTAGCCTAAGCCTAGGTGTGCCCTAGCCTAAGCCTAGGGTTGCCCTAGCCTAAGCCAAGGGATGCCCTAGCCTTAGCCTAAGCCTAGGGGTGCCCTAGCCTAAGACTAGGCGTGCCCTAGCCTAAGCTTATTGGTGCCCTAGCGTAAGCCTAGGGGTGCCCTAGCCTAATCCTAGGGGTGCCCTAGCCTAAGCCTAGGGTTGCCCTAGCCTAAGCCAAGGTATGCCCTAGCCTTAGCCTAAGCCTAGGGGTGCCCTAGCCTAAGACTAGGCGTGCCCTAGCCTAAGCTTATTGGTGCCCTAGCGTAAGCCTAGGGGTGCCCTAGCCTAATCCTAGGGGTGCCCTAGCCTAAGCCTAGGGTTGCCCTAGCCTAAGCCAAGGTATGCCCTAGCCTTAGCCTAAGCCTAGGGGTGCCCTAGCCTAAGACTAGGCGTGCCCTAGCCTAAGCTTATTGGTGTCCTAGCCTAAGCCTAGGGGTGCCATAGCCTAAGCCTAGGGGTGCCCTAGCCTAAGCCTGGGGGTGCCCTAGCCTAAGCCTAGGCGTGCCCTAGCCTAAGCCGAGGGGTGCCCTACCCTAAGCCTAGGGGTGGCCTACCATAAGCCTAGGGGTGCCCTAGCCTAAGCCTAGGCTTGCCCTAGCATTAGTCTAGCTGAGCCCTAGCCTAAGCCTAAGCCTAGGGTTGCCCTTGCCTTAGCCTAGGGATGACCTAGCCTAAGACTAGGGGTGCCCTAGCCTAAGCCTTGTGGTGCCTGAGCCTAAGTCTAGGGGTGCCCTAGGGTTGGGCTAGGGGAGCCCTAGCCTTAGCCTAAGCCTAGGGGTGCCCTAGCCTTAGGCTAGGGGACCCTGGCCTTAGCTTAAGCCTAGTGGTGCCCTAGCCTAAGCCTAGTGATGCCCTATCCTAAGCCTAGGGGTGCCCTAGCCTAAGCCTAGGGGTGCCCTAGCCTGAGGCTAGGGGAGCCCTAACATTAGCGTAAGCCTAGGGGTGCCCTAGCCCAAGCCTAGGGGTGCCCTAGCCTAAGCCTAGGTGTGCCCTAGCCTAAGGCTAGGGGTGCCCTAGCCTTAGTCTAGTGGAGCCCTAACCTTAACCTAAGCATATGTGTGCCCTACCTAAGACTAGATGTAACCTAGCCTAAGCCTAGGGTTGCCCTAGCCTAAGCCTAGGGGTGCCCTAGCCTAACCCTAGGGGTGACCTAGCCTTAGGCTAGGGGAGCACTAGCCTTAGCCTAAGCCTAGGGGTGCCCTAGTCTAAGCCTAGGCGTGCCCTAGCCTAAGCCAAGGGGTGCCCTACCCTAAGTCTAGGGGTGCCCTAGCCTAAGCCTAGGGATGCCTTAGCCTTAGGCTATGGGAGCCCAACCTTAGCCTAAGCCTAGGGGTGTCTTAGCCTAAGTCTAGGGGTGTCCTAGCCTAACCCTAGGGGTGCCATAGCCTAAGCCTAGGGGTGCCCTAGCCTAAGCCTGGGGGTGCCCTAGCCTAAGCCTAGGTGTGCCCAGGCCTTAGGCTAGAGGTGCCCTTGCCTTAGCCTAAGCCTATGGCTGCCCTAGTCTAAGCCTAGGGGTGCCCTAGCCTAAGCCTAGGGATGCCCTAGCTTAACCCTACTGGTGCCTTAGCATTAGGCTAGGGGAACACTAGCCTTAGCCTAAGCCTAGGGGTGCCCTAGCTTAAGCCGAGGGGTGCCCTACCCTAAGCCTAGGGGTGGCCTACCCTAAGCCTAGGGGTGCACTAGCCTAAGCCTAGGCTTGCCCTAGCATTAGTCTAGCTGAGCCCTAGCCTAAGCCAAAGCCTAGGGTTGCCCTTGCCTAAGCCTAGGGGTGCCATAGCCTAAGCCTAGGGGTGCCCTAGCTTAAGCCTAGGGGTGCCCTAGCCTTAGGCTAGATGAGCCCTAGCCTTTGCCTAAGCCTTGGGGGGCCCTAGCCGAAGCCTAGGGGTGCCCTAGCCTAAGCCTAGGGTTGCCCTAGCCTAAGCCAAGGGATGTCCTAGCCTTACCTTAAGCCTAGGGGTGCCCAAGCCTAAGACTAGGCGTGCCCTAGCCTAAGCTTATTGGTGCCCTATCGTAAGCCTAGGGGTGCCCTAGCCTAATCCTAGGGGTGCCCTAGCCTAAGCCTAGGGGTGTCCTAGCCTTAGGCTATTGGAGCCCTAGCCTTATCCTAAGCCTAGGGGTGCCCTAGCCTAAGCCTAGGGGTGCCCAACCGTAAGCCTAGGGGTGCCCTAGCCTAAGCCTAGGGGTGCCCTAGCCTTAGGGTAGCTGAGCCCTTGCCTTAGCCTAAGCCTAGGAGTGCCCTAGCCTAAGCCTAGGGGTACCCTAGGCTAAGCCTACTGGTGCCCTAGCCTAAGCCTAGGGGTGCCCTAGCCTAAGCCTAGGGGTTCCCTAGCCTAAGCCTAGAGGTGCCCTAGCCTAAGCCTAGGGGTGCCGTAGCCTAAGGTTAGAGGTGCCCTAGCCTTATTCTAGTGTAGGCCTAGCCTTAGCCAAACCCTAGGGGTGCCCTAGCCTAAGCCTAGGGGTGCCCTAGCCTAAGCCTAGGGGTGCCCTAGCCTAAGCCTAGGGGTGTCCTAGCCTAAGCCTAGGGGTGCCAAGACCTTAGGATAGAGGAGACCTAGCCTTAGCCTAAACCTATGGCTGCACTAGCCTAAGCCTAGGGTTGCCCTAGCCTAAGCCTAGGGGTGCCCTAGCCTAACCCTAGGGGTGACCTAGCCTTAGGCTAGGGGAGCACTAGCCTTAGCCTAAGCCTAGGGGTGCCCTAGTCTAAGCCTAGGCGTGCCCTAACCTAAGCCAAGGGGTGCCATACCCTAAGTCTAGGGGTGCCCTAGCCTAAGCCTAGGGGTTCCCTAGCCTTAGGCTAGGGGAGCCCTAGCCTTAGCCTAAGCCTAGGGGTGTCCTAGCCTAAGTCTATGGGTGTCCTAGCCTTAGCCTAGGGGTGCCATAGCCTAAGCCTAGGGGTGCCCTAGCCGAAGCCTGGGGGTGCCCTAGCCTAAGCCTAGGGATGCCCTAACTTAACCCTAGTGGTGCCTTAGCATTAGGCTAGGGGAACACTAGCCTTAGCCTAAGCCTAGGGGTGCCCTAGCCTAAGCCTAGGCGTGCCCTAGCCTAAGCCGAGGGGTGCCCTACCCTAAGCCTAGGGGTGGCCTACCATAAGCCTAGGGGTGCCCTAGCCTAAGCCTAGGCTTGCCCTAGCATTAGTCTAGCTGAGCCCTAGCCTAAGCCTAAGCCTAGGGTTGCCCTTGCCTTAGCCTAGGGATGACCTAGCCTAAGACTAGGGGTGCCCTAGCCTAAGCCTTGTGGTGCCTGAGCCTAAGTCTAGGGGTGCCCTAGGGTTGGGCTAGGGGAGCCCTAGCCTTAGCCTAAGCCTAGGGGTGCCCTAGCCTTAGGCTAGGGGACCCTGGCCTTAGCTTAAGCCTAGTGGTGCCCTAGCCTAAGCCTAGTGATGCCCTATCCTAAGCCTAGGGGTGCCCTAGCCTAAGCCTAGGGGTGCCCTAGCCTGAGGCTAGGGGAGCCCTAACCTTAGCGTAAGCCTAGGGGTGCCCTAGCCCAAGCCTAGGGGTGCCCTAGCCTAAGCCTAGGTGTGCCCTAGCCTAAGGCTAGGGGTGCCCTAGCCTTAGTCTAGTGGAGCCCTAACCTTAACCTAAGCATAGGTGTGCCCTACCTAAGACTAGATGTAACCTAGCCTAAGCCTAGGGTTGCCCTAGCCTAAGCCTAGGGGTGCCCTAGCCTAACCCTAGGGGTGACCTAGCCTTAGGCTAGGGGAGCACTAGCCTTAGCCTAAGCCTAGGGGTGCCCTAGTCTAAGCCTAGGCGTGCCCTAGCCTAAGCCAAGGGGTGCCCTACCCTAAGTCTAGGGGTGCCCTAGCCTAAGCCTAGGGATGCCTTAGCCTTAGGCTAGGGGAGCCCAACCTTAGCCTAAGCCTAGGGGTGTCTTAGCCTAAGTCTAGGGGTGTCCTAGCCTAACCCTAGGGGTGCCATAGCCTAAGCCTAGGGGTGCCCTAGCCTAAGCCTGGGGGTGCCCTAGCCTAAGCCTAGGTGTGCCCAGGCCTTAGGCTAGAGGTGCCCTTGCCTTAGCCTAAGCCTATGGCTGCCCTAGTCTAAGCCTAGGGGTGCCCTAGCCTAAGCCTAGGGATGCCCTAGCTTAACCCTAGTGGTGCCTTAGCATTAGGCTAGGGGAACACTAGCCTTAGCCTAAGCCTAGGGGTGCCCTAGCTTAAGCCGAGGGGTGCCCTACCCTAAGCCTAGGGGTGGCCTACCCTAAGCCTAGGGGTGCACTAGCCTAAGCCTAGGCTTGCCCTAGCATTAGTCTAGCTGAGCCCTAGCCTAAGCCAAAGCCTAGGGTTGCCCTTGCCTAAGCCTAGGGGTGCCATAGCCTAAGCCTAGGGGTGCCCTAGCTTAAGCCTAGGGGTGCCCTAGCCTTAGGCTAGATGAGCCCTAGCCTTTGCCTAAGCCTTGGGGGGCCCTAGCCGAAGCCTAGGGGTGCCCTAGCCTAAGCCTAGGGTTGCCCTAGCCTAAGCCAAGGGATGTCCTAGCCTTACCTTAAGCCTAGGGGTGCCCTAGCCTAAGACTAGGCGTGCCCTAGCCTAAGCTTATTGGTGCCCTATCGTAAGCCTAGGGGTGCCCTAGCCTAATCCTAGGGGTGCCCTAGCCTAAGCCTAGGGGTGTCCTAGCCTTAGGCTATTGGATCCCTAGCCTTATCCTAAGCCTAGGGGTGCCCTAGCCTAAGCCTAGGGGTGCCCAACCGTAAGCCTAGGGGTGCCCTAGCCTAAGCCTAGGGGTGCCCTAGCCTTAGGGTAGCTGAGCCCTTGCCTTAGCCTAAGCCTAGGAGTGCCCTAGCCTAAGCCTAGGGGTACCCTAGGCTAAGCCTACTGGTGCCCTAGCCTAAGCCTAGGGGTGCCCTAGCCTAAGCCTAGGGGTTCCCTAGCCTAAGCCTAGAGGTGCCCTAGCCTAAGCCTAGGGGTGCCGTAGCCTAAGGTTAGAGGTGCCCTAGCCTTATTCTAGTGTAGGCCTAGCCTTAGCCAAACCCTAGGGGTGCCCTAGCCGAAGCCTAGGGGTGCCCTAGCCTAAGCCTAGGGGTTCCATACCCTAAGCCTTGGGGTGCCCTAGTTTAGTCTAGCTGAGCCCTAGCCTTAACCTAAGCCTAGGGGTGCCCTAGCCTAAGTCTAAGGGTGCCCTAGCCTAAGCCTAGGGGTGCCCTAGCCTTAGGCTCGCTGAGCCCTAGCCTTAGCCTAAGCCTAGGGGGGCCCTAGCCTAAGCCTAGGGGCGCCCTAGCCTAAGCCTAGGGGTGCCCTAGCCTAAGCCTAGGGGTGCCATACCCTAAGCCTAAGGGTGCCCTAGCTTAGTCTAGCTGAGCCCTAGCCTTAACCTAAGCCTAGGGGTGCCCTTCCCTAAGCCTAGGGTTGCCCTAACCTAAGCCTAGGGGTGCCCTAGCCTAAGCCTAGGGGTGCCCTAGCCTAAGCCTAGCTGTGCCCTAGCCTACGCCTAGGGGTTCCCTAACCTAAGCCTAGTGGTGCCCTGAGCTAGGGGAGCCCGAGCCTTAGCCTAAGCCTAGGGGTGCCCTAGCCTAAGCTTAGGGGTGCCCTGGCCTAAGCCTAGGGGTGCCCTAGCCTAAGCCTAGGGGTGCCCTAGCCTAAGTTTAGGGGTGCCCTAGCCTAAGCCTAGGGGTGCCCTAGCCTTAGACTAGGGGGCCCTAGCCTTAGCCTAAGCCTAGGGGTGCCGTAGCCTATGCCTAGTGGTGTCCTAGCCTAAGCCTAGGGGTGCCTTAGCCTAAGCCTAGGGGTGCCCTAGCCTAAGCCTAGGGGTTCCCTAACCTTAGGCTACGGGAGCCCTAGCCTTAGCATAAGCCTTGGGGCGCCCTATCCTATACCTAGGCGTTCCCTAGCCTAAGCCTAGGGGTGACCTAGCCTTAGGCTAGCGGAGCCCTAGTCTTAGTCTAAGCCTAGGTGTGCCCTAGCCTAAGCCAAGGGGTGCCCTAGCCCAAACCTAGGGATGCCCTAGCGTTAGGCTAGAGGAGCCCTAGCCTTAGCCTAAGCCTAGGAGTGCCCTAGCCTAAGTCTAGGGGTACCCTAGCCTACGTCTAGGGGTGCTCTAGCCTAATGCAAGGGGTACCCTAACTTTAGGCTAGGAGAGCCCTAGCCTTAGCCTAAGCCTAGGGGTGCCCCAGCCTAAGTCTAGGGGTGCCTAGCCTAAGCATAGGGGTGCCCTAACCTAAGCCTAGGGGTTCCCTACCTAAGCCTAGGGGTGCCCTAGCCTAAGTCTAGGGGTGCCCTAGCCTAAGCCTAGGGGTGCCCTAGCCTTAGGCTAGGGGGCCCTAGCCTTAGCCTAAGCCTAGCGGTGCCTTAGCCTATGCCTAGTGGTATCCTAGCCTAAGCCTAATGGTGCCCCAGCCTAAGCCTTGGGGTGCCCTAGCCTAAGCCTAGGGGTTCCCTAACCTTATGCTAGGGGAGCCCTAGCCTTAGCATAAGCCTTGGGGCGCCCTAGCCTATACCTAGGGGTTCCCTAGCCAAAACCTAGGGTGACGTCGCCTTAGGCTAGGGGAGCCCTAGCCTTACCCTAAGCCTAGGGGTGCCCTAGCCTAAGACTAGGTGTGCCCTAGCCTAAGCTTATTGGTGCCCTATCGTAAGCCTAGGGGTGCCCTAGCCTAATCCTAGGGGTGCCCTAGCCTAAGCCTAGGGGTGCCCTAGCCTAAGACTAGGGGTGCCCTAGCCTAAGCCTAGGGGTGCCCAACCGTAAGCCTAGGGGTGCCCTAGCCTAAGCCTAGGGGTGCCCTAGCCTTAGGGTAGCTGAGCCCTTGCCTTAGCCTAAGCCTAGGAGTGCCCTAGCCTAAGCCTAGGGGTACCCTAGGCTAAGCCTACTGGTGCCCTAGCCTAAGCCTAGGGGTGCCCTAGCCTAAGTCTAGGGGTTCCCTAGCCTAAGCCTAGAGGTGCCCTAGCCTAAGCCTAGGGGTACCGTAGCCTAAGGTTAGAGGTGCCCTAGCCTTATTCTAGTGTAGGCCTAGCCTTAGCCAAACCTTAGGGGTGCCCTAGCCTAAGCCTAGGGGTGCCCTAGCCTAAGCCTAGGGGTGCCATACCCTAAGCCTAGGGGTGCCCTAGCTTAGTCTAGCTGAGCCCTAGCCTTAACCTAAGCCTAGGGGTGCCCTAGCCTAAGTCTAAGGGTGCCCTAGCCTAAGCCTAGGGGTGCCCTAGCCTTAGGCACGCTGAGCCCTAGCCTTAGCCTAAGCCTAGGGGTGCCCTAGCCTAAGCCTAGGGGGGCCCTAGCCTAAGCCTAGGGGTGCCCTAGCCTAAGCCTAGGGGGGCCCTAGCCTAAGCCTAGGGGTGCCCTAGCCTAAGCCTAGGGGTGCCATACCCTAAGCCTAGGGGTGCCCTAGCTTAGTCTAGCTGAGCCCTAGCCTTAACCTAAGCCTAGGGGTGCCCTACCCTAAGCCTAGGGTTGCCCTAACCTAAGCCTAGGGGTGCCCTAGCCTAAGCCTAGGGGTGCCCTAGCCTAAGCCTAGCTGTGCCCTAGCCTACGCCTAGGGGTTCCCTAACCTAAGCCTAGTGGTGCCCTAAGCTAGGGGAGCCGTAGCCTTAGCCTAAGCCTAGGGGTGCCCTAGCCTAAGCTTAGGGGTGCCCTGGCCTAAGCCTAGGGGTGCCCTAGCCTAAGCCTAGGGGTGCCCTAGCCTAAGTCTATGGGTGCCCTAGCCTAAGCCTCGGGGTGCCCTAGCCTTAGACTAGGGGGCCCTAGCCTTAGCCTAAGCCTAGGGGTGCCGTAGCCTATGCCTAGTGGTGTCCTAGCCTAAGCCTAGGGGTGCCTTAGCCTAAGCCTAGGGGTGCCCTAGCCTAAGCCTAGGGGTTCCCTAACCTTAGGCTACGGGAGCCCTAGCCTTAGCATAAGCCTTGGGGCGCCCTATCCTATACCTAGGCGTTCCCTAGCCTAAGCCTAGGGGTGACCTAGCCTTAGGCTAGGTGAGCCCTAGCCTTAGTCTAAGCCTAGGGGTGCCCTAGCCTAAGCCAAGGGGTGCCCTAGCCCAAGCCTAGGGATGCCCTAGCGTTAGGCTAGAGGAGCCCTAGCCTTAGCCTAAGCCTAGGCGTGCCCTAGCCTAAGTCTAGGGGTACCCTAGCCTACGTCTAGGGGTGCTCTAGCCTAATGCAAGGGGTACCCTAACTTTAGGCTAGGAGAGCCCTAGCCTTAGCCTAAGCCTAGGGGTGCCCCAGCCTAAGTCTAGGGGTGCCTAGCCTAAGCATAGGGGTGCCCTAACCTAAGCCTAGGGGTTCCCTACCTAAGCCTAGGGGTGCCCTAGCCTAAGTCTAGGGGTGCCCTAGCCTAAGCCTAGGGGTGCCCTAGCCTTAGGCTAGGGGGCCCTAGCCTTAGCCTAAGCCTAGGGGTGCCGTAGCCTATGCCTAGTGGTGTCCTAGCCTAAGCCTAATGGTGCCCTAGCCTAAGCCTAGGGGTGCCCTAGCCTAAGCCTAGGGGTTCCCTAACCTTATGCTAGGGGAGCCCTAGCCTTAGCATAAGCCTTGGGGTGCCCTAGCCTAAGTCTAGGGGTACCCTAGCCTACGTCTAGGGGTGCCCAATTCCTAAGGCAAGGGGTACCCTAGCCTTAGGCTAGGAGAGCCCGAGCCTTAGCATAAGCCTAGGGATGCCCCAGCCTAAGTCTAGGGGTGCCTAGCCTAGCATAGGGGTGCCCTAACCTAAGCCTAGGGGTTCCCTACCTAAGCCTACGGGTGCCCTAGTCTAAGCCTAGGGGTGCCCTAGCCTTAGGCTAGGGAAGCCCTAGCCTTAGCCTAAGCCTAGGGGTGCCCTAGCCTAAGCCTAGGGGTGCCCTAGCCTAAGCCTAGGGGTGCCCTAGCCTAAGCCTAGGGGTGCCCTAGCCTAAGCCTAGGGGTGCCCTAGCCTAAGCCTAGGGGTGCCCTAGCCTAAGCCTAGGGGTGCCCTAGCCTAAGCCTAGGGGTGCCCTAGCCTAAGCCTAGGGGTGCCCTAGCCTAAGCCTAGGGGTGCCCTAGTCTAAGCCTAAGGGTGCCCTAGCCTTAGACTAGGGGAGCCTTAGCCTTAGCCTAAGCCTAGGGGTGCCCTAGCCTAAGCCTAGGGGTGCCCTAGCCTTAGGCTAGGGGAGTCCAAGCCTTAGCCTAAACCTAGGGGTGCCCTAGCCTAAGCCTAGGGATGCCCTAGCCTAAGCCTATGAGTGCCCTAGCCTTAGGCTAGGGGAGCCCTAGCTTTAGCCTAAGCCTAAAGGTGCCCTAGCCTAAGCCTAGAGGTCAACTAGCCTACGCCTAGGGGTGACTTAGCCTTAGGCTAGGGGATCCCTAGCCTTAGCCTAAGCCTAGGGGTTCCCTAGCCTAAGTGTGGGGGTGCCCTAGCCTGAGCCTAGGGGTGCCCTAGCCTTAGCCTAGGGGTGCCCTAGCCTAAGCCTAGGGGTGCCTTAGCCTAGGCCTAAGGGTCCCCGAGCCTTAGGCTAGCTGAGACCTAGACTTAGCATATGCCTAGGGGTGCCCTAGCCTAAGCCTTGGGGTTCCCTTGCCTAATCAAAGGGGTGCCATAGCCTATGCCTAGGGGTGCCCTAGCCTTAGGCTAGGGGAGCCCTAGCCTTAGCCTAAGCCTAGGGGTGCCCTAGACTAAGCCTAGGGGTGCCCTAGCCTAAGCCAAGGGGTGCCCTAGCCCAAGCCTAGGGATGCCCTAGCGTTAGGCTAGAGGAGCCCTAGCCTTAGCCTAAGCCTAGGGGTGCCCTAGCCTAAGCCTAGGGGTGCCCTAGCCTAAGCCTAGGGGTGCCCTAGCCTAAGCCTAGGGGTGTCCTAGCCTAAGCCTAGGGGTGCCCAGACCTTAGGATAGAGGAAACCTAGCCTTAGCCTAAGCCTATGGCTGCACTAGCCTAAGCCTAGGGTTGCCCTAGCCTAAGCCTGGGGGTGCCCTAGCCTAAGCCTAGGTGTGCCCAGGCCTTAGGCTAGAGGTGCACTTGCCTTAGCCTAAGCCTATGGCTGCCCTAGCCTAAGCCTAGGGGTGCCCTAGCCTAAGCCTAGGGATGCCCTAGCTTAACCCTAGTGGTGCCCTAGCATTAGGCTAGGGGAACACTAGCCTTAGCCTAAGCCTAGGGGTGCCCTAGCCTAAGCCTAGGCGTGCCCTAGCCTAAGCAGAGGGGTGCCCTACCCTAAGCCTAGGGGTGGCCTACCCTAAGCCTAGGGGTGCCCTAGCCTAAGCCTAGGCTTGCCCTAGCATTAGGCTAGCTGAGCCCTAGCCTAAGCCAAAGCCTACGGTTGCCCTTGCCTAAGCCTAGGGGTGCCATAGCCTAAGCCTAGGGGTGCCCTAGCCTAAGCCTAGGGGTGCCATAGCCTTATGCTAGAGGAGCCCTAGCCTTAGCCTAAGCCTAGGGATGCCCTAGCCTAAGACTAGGGGTGCCCTAGACTAAGCCTTGTGGTGCCTGAGCCTAAGTCTAGGGGTGCCCTAGGGTTGGGCTAGGGGAGCCCTAGACTTAGCCTAAGCCTAGGGGTGCCCTAGCCTTAGGCTAGGGGAGCCCTAGCCTTAGCTTAAGCCTAGGGGTGCCCTAGCCTAAGCCTAGTGATGCCCTATCCTAAGCCTAGGGGTGCCCTAGCCTAAGCCTAGGGGTGCCCTAGCCTAAGCCTAGGGGTGTCCTAGCCTTAGGCTATTGGAGCCCTAGCCTTATCCTAAGCCTAGGGGTGCCCTAGCCTAAGCCTAGGGGTGCCCTAGCCTAAGCCTAGGGGTGCCCAACCTAAGCCTAGGGGTGCCCTAGCCTAAGCCTAGGGGTGCCCTAGCCTGAGGGTAGCTGAGCCCTTGCCTTAGCCTAAGCCTAGGAGTGCCCTAGCCTAAGCCTAGGGGTACCCTAGGCTAAGCCTACTGGTGCCCTAGCCTAAGCCTAGGGGTTCCCTAGCATAAGCCTAGAGGTGCCCTAGCCTAAGCCTAGGGGTGCCGTAGCCTAAGGTTAGAGGTGCCCTAGCCTTATTCTAGTGTAGGCCTAGCCTTAGCCAAACCCTAGGGGTGCCCTAGCCTAAGCCTAGGGGTGCCCTAGCCTAAGCCTAGGGGTGCCATACCCTAAGCCTAGGGGTGCCCTAGCTTAGTCTAGCTGAGCCCTAGCCTTAACCTAAGCCTAGGGGTGCCCTAGCCTAAGTCTAAGGGTGCCCTAGCCTAAGCCTAGGGGTGCCCTAGCCTTAGGCTCGCTGAGCCCTAGCCTTAGCCTAAGCCTAGGGGTGCCCTAGCCTAAGCCTAGGGGGGCCCTAGCCTAAGCCTAGGGGTGCCCTAGCCTAAGCCTAGGGGTGCCATACCCTAAGCCTAGGGGTGCCCTAGCTTAGTCTAGCTGAGCCCTAGCCTTAACCTAAGCCTAGGGGTGCACTACCCTAAGCCTAGGGTTGCCCTAACCTAAGCCTAGGGGTGCCCTAGCCTAAGCCTAGGGGTGCCCTAGCCTAAGCCTAGCTGTGCCCTAGCCTACGCCTAGGGGTTCCCTAACCTAAGCCTAGTGGTGCCCTAAGCTAGGGGAGCCCTAGCCTTAGCCTAAGCCTAGGGGTGCCCTAGCCTAAGCTTAGGGGTGCCCTGGCCTAAGCCTAGGGGTGCCCTAGCCTAAGCCTAGGGGTGCCCTAGCCTAAGTCTAGGGGTTCCCTAGCCTAAGCCTAGGGGTGCCCTAGCCTTAGACTAGGGGGCCCTAGCCTTAGCCTAAGCCTAGGGGTGCCGTAGCCTATGCCTAGTGGTGTCCTAGCCTAAGCCTAGGGGTGCCTTAGCCTAAGCCTAGGGGTGCCCTAGCCTAAGCCTAGGGGTTCCCTAACCTTAGGCTACGGGAGCCCTGGCCTTAGCATAAGCCTTGGGGCGCCCTATCTTATACCTAGGTGTTCCCTAGCCTAAGCCTAGGGGTGACATAGCCTTAGGCTAGGGGAGCCCTAGCCTTAGTCTAAGCTTAGGGGTGCCCTAGCCTAAGCCAAGGGGTGCCCTAGCCCAAGCCTAGGGATGCCCTAGCGTTAGGCTAGAGGAGCCCTAGCCTGAGCCTAAGCCTAGGCGTGCCCTAGCCTAAGTCTAGGGGTACCCTAGCCTACGTCTAGGGGTACTCTAGCCTAATGCAAGGGGTACCCTAACTTTGGCTAGTAGAGCCCTAGCCTTAGCCTAAGCCTAGGGGTGCCCCAGCCTAAGTCTAGGGGTGCCTAGCCTAAGCATAGGGGTGCCCTAACCTAAGCCTAGGGGTTCCCTACCTAAGCCTAGGGGTGCCCTAGCCTAAGTCTAGGGGTGCCCTAGCCTAAGCCTAGGGGTGCCCTAGCCTTAGGCTAGGGGGCCCTAGCCTTAGCCTAAGCCTAGGGGTGCCGTAGCCTATGCCTAGTGGTGTCCTAGCCTAAGCCTAATGGTGCCCTAGCCTAAGCCTAGGGGTGCCCTAGCCTAAGCCTAGGGGTTCCCTAACCTTATGCTAGGTGAGCCCTAGCCTTAGCATAAGCCTTGGGGCGCCCTAGCCTATACCTAGGGGTTCCCTAGCCAAAACCTAGGGTGACGTCGCCTTAGGCTAGGGGAGCCCTAGCCTTAGTCTAAGCCTAGGGGTGCCCTAGCCTAAGGCAAGGGGTGCCCTAGCCCAAGCCTAGGGATGCCCTAGAATTATGCTAGAGGAGCCCTAGCCTTACCCTAAGCCTAGGGGTGCCCTAGCCTAAGTCTAGGGGTACCCTAGCCTACGTCTAGGGGTGCCCAATTCCTAAGGCAAGGGGTACCCTAGCCTTAGGCTAGGAGAGCCCGAGCCTTAGCATAAGCCTAGGGATGCCCCAGCCTAAGTCTAGGGGTGCCTAGCCTAAGCATAGGGGTGCCCTAACCTAAGCCTAGGGGTTCCCTACCTAAGCCTACGGGTGCCCTAGTCTAAGCCTAGGGGTGCCCTAGCCTAAGCCTAGGGGTGCCCTAGCCCAAGCCTAGGGATGGCCTAGCCCTGACTAGGGATGCCTTAGCGTTAGGTTAGAGGAGCCCTAGCCTTAGCCTTAACCTATGGGTGCCCTAGCCTAAGCCAAGGGGTGCCCAGGCCTAAGTCTAGGGGTGCCCTAGCCTAAGCCTCGGGGTGCCCTAGCCTAAGCTAGGGGTGCCCTAGCCTAAGCTTAGGGGTGCCCTAGCCTTAGGCTAGGGGAGCCCTAGCCTTAGTCTAAGCCTAGGGGTGCCCTAGCCTAAGCCTAGGGGTGCCCTAGCCCAAGCCTATGGGTGCCCTAGCCCAAGCATGGGGATGCCCTAGCCCAGGCTAGGGATGCCCTAGTGTTAGGCTAGAGGAGCCCTAGCTTTAGCCTAAGCCTAGTGGTGCCCCAGCCTAAGCCTAGGCGTTCCTTACCTAAGCCTAGGGGTGCCCTAGCCTAAGATTACGGGTGCCGTAGCCTAAGCCTAGGGGTGCCCTAGCCTTAGGCTAGGGAAGCCCTAGCCTTAGCCTAAGCCTAGGGGTGCCCTAGCCTAAGCCTAGGGATGCCCTAGCCTAAGCCTAGGGGTGCCCTAGCCTAAGCCTAGGGGTGCCCTAGCCTAAGCCTAGGGGTGCCCTAACCTAAGCCTAGGGGTGCCCTAGTCTTAAGCTATGGGAGCCCTAGCCTTAACCTAAACCTAGGGGTGCCCTAGCCTATGCCTAGGGGTGCCCTAGCCTAAGCCTAGGGGTGCCCTAGTCTAAGCCTAAGGGTGCCCTAGCCTTAGACTAGGGGAGCCCTAGCCTTAGCCTAAGCCTAGGGGTGCCCTTGCCTAAGCCTAGGGGTGCCCTAGCCTTAGGCTAGGGGAGCCCAAGCCTTAGCCTAAACCTAGGGGTGCCCTAGCCTAAGCCTAGGGGTGCCCTAGCCTAAGCGTATGAGTGCCCTAGCCTTAGGCTAGGGGAGCCCTAGCTTTAGCCTAAGCCTAAAGGTGCCCTAGCCTAAGCCTAGGGGTCAACTAGCCTACGCCTAGGGGTGACTTAGCCTTAGGCTAGGGGATCCCTAGCCTTAGCCTAAGCCTAGGGGTTCCCTAGCCTAAGTGTGGGGGTGCCCTAGCCTGAGCCTAGGGGTGCCCTAGCCTTAGCCTAGGGGTGCCCTAGCCTAAGCCTAGGGGTGCCTTAGCCTAAGCCTAAGGGTCCCCTAGCCTTAGGCTAGCTGAGCCCTAGCCTTAGCCTATGCCTAGGGGTGCCCTAGCCTAAGCCTTGGGGTTCCCTTGCCTAATCCAAGGGGTGCCATAGCCTACGCCTAGGGGTGCCCTAGCCTTAGGCTAGGGGAGCCCTAGCCTTAGCCTAAGCCTAGGGGTGCCCTAGACTAAGCCTAGGGGTGCACTAGCCTAAGCCAAGGGGTGCCCTAGCCCAAACCTAGGGATGCCCTAGCGTTAGGCTAGAGGAGCCCTAGCCTTAGCCTAAGCCTAGGGGTGCCCTAGCCTAAGCCTAGGGGTGCCCTAGCCTAAGCCTAGGGGTGTCCTAGCCTAAGCCTAGGGGTGCCCAGACCTTAGGATAGAGGAGACCTAGCCTTAGCCTAAGCCTATGGCTGCACTAGCCTAAGCCTAGGGTTGCCCTAGCCTAAGCATAGGGGTGCCCTAGCCTAACCCTAGGGGTGACCTAGCCTTAGGCTAGGGGAGCACTAACCTTAGCCTAAGCCTAGGTGTGCCCTAGTCTAAGCCTAGGCGTGCCCTAGCCTAAGCCAAGAGGTGCCCTACCCTAAGTCTAGGGGTGCCCTAGCCTAAGCTTAGGGGTGCCCTAGCCTAAGCCTAGGGGTGCCCTAGCCTTAGGCTAGGGGAGCCCTAGCCTTAGCCTAAGCCTAGGGGTGTCCTAGCCTAAGTCTAGGGGTGTCTTAGCCTAAGCCTAGGGGTGCCATAGCCTAAGCCTAGGGGTGCCCTAGCCTAAGCCTGGGGGTGCCCTAGCCTAAGCCTAGGTGTGCCCAGGCTTTAGGTTAGAGGTGCACTTGCCTTAGCCTAAGCCTATGGCTGCCCTAGCCTAAGCCTAGGGGTGCCCTAGCCTAAGCCTAGGGATGCCCTAGCTTAACCCTAGTGGTGCCCTAGCATTAGGCTAGGGGAACACTAGCCTTAGCCTAAGCCTAGGGGTGCCCTAGCCTAAGCCTAGGCGTGCCCTAGCCTAAGCAGAGGGGTGCCCTACCCTAAGCCTAGGGGTGGCCTACCCTAAGCCTAGGGGTGCCCTAGCCTAAGCCTAAGCTTGCCCTAGCATTAGGCTAGCTGAGCCCTAGCCTAAGCCAAAGCCTAGGGTTGCCCTTGCCTAAGCCTAGGGGTGCCATAGCGTAAGCCTAGGGGTGCCCTAGCCTAAGTCTAGGGGTGCCATAGCCTTATGCTAGAGGAGCTCTAGCCTTAGCCTAAACCTAGGGATGCCCTAGCCTAAGACTAGGGGTGCCCTAGCCTAAGCCTTGTGGTGCCTGAGCCTAAGTCTAGGGGTGCCCTAGGGTTGGGCTAGGGGAGCCCTAGCCTTAGCCTAAGCCTAGGGGTGCCCTAGCCTTAGGTTAGGGGAGCCCTAGCCTTAGCTTAAGCCTAGGGGTGCCCTAGCCTAAGCCTAGTGATGCCCTATCCTAAGCCTAGGGGTGCCCTAGCCTAAGCCTAGGGGTGCCCTAGCCTTAGGCTAGGGGAGCCCTAACCTTAGCGTAAGCCTAGGGGTGCCCTAGCCCAAGCCTTGGGGTGCCCTAGCCTAAGCCTAGGGGTGCCCTAACCTAAGGCTAGGGGTGCCCTAGCCTTAGTCTAGTGGAGCCCTAACCTTAACCTAAGCATAGGTGTGCCCTACCTAAGATTAGATGTAACCTAGCCTAAGCCTAGGGTTGCCCTAGCCTAAGCCTAGGGGTGCCCTAGCCTAACCCTAGGGGTGACCTAGCCTTAGGCTAGGGGAGCACTAGCCTTAGCCTAAGCCTAGGGGTGCCCTAGTCTAAGCCTAGGCGTGCCCTAGCCTAAGCCAAGGGGTGCCCTACCCTAAGTCTAGGGGTGCCCTAGCCTAAGCCTAGGGGTGCCCTAGCCTTAGGCAAGGGGAGCCCAACCTTAGCCTAAGCCTAGGGGTGTCCTAGCCTAAGTCTAGGGGTGTCCTAGCCTAAGCCTAGGGGTGCCATAGCCTAAGCCTAGGGGTGCCCTAGCCTAAGCCTGGGGGTGCCCTAGCCTAAGCCTAGGTGTGCCCAGGCCTTAGGCTAGAGGTGCCCTTGCCTTAGCCTAAGCCTATGCTGCCCTAGTCTAAGCCTAGGGGTGCCCTAGCCTAAGCCTAGGGATGCCCTAGCTTAACCCTAGTGGTGCCTTAGCATTAGGCTAGGGGAACACTAGCCTTAGCCTAAGCCTAGGGGTGTCCTAGCCTAAGCCGAGGGGTGCCCTACCCTAAGCCTAGGGGTGGCCTACCCTAAGCCTAGGGCTGCCCTAGCCTAAGCCTATGCTTGCCCTAGCATTAGTCTAGCTGAGCCCTAGCCTAAGCCAAAGCCTAGGGTTGCCCTTGCCTAAGCCTAGGGGTGCCATAGCCTAAGCCTAGGGGTGCCCTAGCTTAAGCCTAGGGGTGCCCTAGCCTTAGGCTAGATGAGCCCTAGCCTTTGCCTAAGCCTTGGGGGGCCCTAGCCGAAGCCTAGGGGTGCCCTAGCCTAAGCCTAGGGTTGCCCTAGCCTAAGCCAAGGGATGCCCTAGCCTTACCCTAAGCCTATGGGTGCCCTAGCCTAAGACTAGGCGTGCCCTAGCCTAAGCTTATTGGTGCCCTAGCGTAAGCCTAGGGGTGCCCAAGCCTAATCCTAGGGGTGCCCTAGCCTAAGCCTAGGCGTGTCCTAGCCTTAGGCTATTGGAGCCCTAGCCTTATCCTAAGCCTAGGGGTGCCCTAGCCTAAGCCTAGGGGTGCCCTAGCCTAAGCCTTGGGGTGCCCAACCGTAAGCCTAGGGGTACCCTAGCCTAAGCCTAGGGGTGCCCTAGCCTTAGGGTAGCAGAGGCCTTGCCTTAGCCTAAGCCTAGGAGTGCCCTAGCCTAAGCCTAGGGGTACCCTAGGCTAAGCCTACGGGTGCCCTAGCCTAAGCCTAGGGGTGCCCTAGCCTAAGCCTAGGGGTTCCCTAGCCTAAGCCTAGAGGTGCCCTAGCCTAAGCCTAGGGGTGCCGTAGCCTAAGGTTAGAGGTGCCCTAGCCTTAGTCTAGTGTAGCCCTAGCCTTAGCCAAGCCCTAAGGGTGCCCTAGCCTAAGCCTAGGGGTGCACTAGCCTAAGCCTAGGGGTGCCATACCCTAAGCCTAGGGGTGCCCTACCTTAGTCTAGCTGAGCCCTAGCCTTAACCTAAGCCTAGGGGTGCCCTAGCCTAAGTCTAAGGGTGCCCTAGCCTAAGCCTAGGGGTGCCCTAGCCTTAGGCTAGGGGAGCCCTAGCCTTAGTCTAAGCCTAGGGGTGCCCTAGCCTAAGGCTAGGGGTGCCCTAGCCCAAGCCTAGGGATGCCCTAGCCCTGGCTAGGGATGCCCTAGCGTTAGGCTAGAGGAGCCCTAGCCTTAGCCTAAGCTTAGGGGTGCCCTAGCCTAAGCCAAGGCGTGCCCTAGCCTAAACCTAGGGGTGCCCTAGCTTAGTCTAGCTGAGCCCAAGCCTTAGCCTAAGCCTAGGGTTGCCCTAGTCTAAGCCTAGGAGTGCTCTAGCTTAAGCCTTGGGGTGCCCTAGCCTAAGACTAGGGGTGCCCTAGCCCAAGCTTAGGGATGCCCTAGCCCAGGCTAGGGATGCCCTAGCGTTAGGCTTGAGGAGCCCTAGCCTTAGCCTAAGCCTAGGGGTTCCCTAGCCTAAGGCAAGGGGTGCCCTAGCCTAAGTCTAGGGGTGCCCTAGCCTAATCCTAGGGGTACCCTAGCCTTAGGCTAGGGGAGCCCTAGCCTTAGCCTAAGCCTAGGGGTGCCCCAGCCTAAGCCTTGGGGTGCCCTGCCTAAGTCTAGGGGTGCCTAGCCTAAGCATAGGGGTGCCCTAACCTAAGCCTAGGGGTTCCCTACCTAAGCCTAGGGGTGCCCTAGGCTAAGCCTACTGGTGCCGTAGCCTAAGCCTATGCGTGCCCTAGCCTTAGGCTAGGGAAGCCCTAGCCGTAGCCTAAGCCTAGGGGTGCCCTAGCCTAAGCCTAGGGGTGCCCTAGCCTAAGCCTAGGGGTGCCCTAGCCTAAGCCTAGGGGTGCCCTAGCCTAAGCCTAGGGGTGCCCTAGCCTAAGCCTAGGGGTGCCCTAGCCTTAAGCTAGTGGAGCCCTATCCTTAACCTAAGCCTAGGGGTGCCCTAGCCTAAGCCTAGGGGTGCCCTAGCGTAAGCCTATGGGTGCCCTAGCCTTAGGCTAGGGGAGCCCTAGCTTTAGCCTAAGCCTAAGGGTGCCCTAGCCTAAGCCTAGGGGTCACCTACCCTACGCCTAGGGGTGCCTTAGCCTTAGGCTAGGGGATCCCTAGCCTTAGCCTAAGCCTAGGGGTTCCCTAGCCTAAGTGTAGGGGTGCCCTAGCCTGAGCCTAGGGGTGCCCTAGCCTTAGCATAGGGGTGCCCTAGCCTAAGACTAGGGGTGCCTTATCTTAAGCCTAGGGTTCCCCTAGCCTTAATCTACGCCTAGGGTTGCCCTAGCCTAAGCCTAGGGGTGCCCTAGCCTTAGGCCAGCTGAGCCCTAGCCTTAGCCTAAGCCTAGGGGTGCCCTAGCCTAAGCCTAGGGGTGCCCTAGCCTAATCCTATGGGTGCCCAAGCTTTAGGCTAGGGGAGCCCTCTCCTTAACCTAAGCCTAGGTGTGCCCAAGCCTAAGCCTAGGGGTGCCCTATCCTAAGACTAGGGGTGCCGTATCCTCAGCTTTGTGGTGCCCTAGCCTAAGCCTAGGGGTGCCCTAGCCTAAGCCTAGGGGTGCACTAGGGTTAGGCAAGGGGAGCCCTAGCCTAAGCCTAGGGGTGCCCTAGCCTTAGCCTAGGGGAGCCCTAGCCTTAGTCTAAGCCTAGGGGTACCCTAGCCTAAGCCTAGGGGTGCCCTAGCCTTAGGCTAGGGGAGCCCTAGCCTTAGCCTAAGCCTAGGGGTGTCCTAACCTAAGTCTAGGGGTGTCCTAGCCTAAGCCTAGGGGTACCATAGCCTAAGCCTAGGGGTGCCCTAGCCTAAGCCTGGGGGTGCCCTAGCCTAAGCCTAGGTGTGCCCAGGCCTTAGGCTAGAGGTGCCCTTGCCTTAGCCTAAGCCTATGGCTGCCCTAGCCTAAGCCTAGGGGTGCCCTAGCCTAAGCCTAGGGTTGCCCTAGCCTAAGCCAAGGGATGCCCTAGACTTAGCCTAATCCTAGGGGTGCCCTAGCCTAAGACTAGGCGTGCCCTAGCCTAAGCTTATTGGTGCCCTAGCGTAAGCCTAGGGGTGCCCTAGCCTAATACTAGGGGTGCCCTAGCCTAAGCCTAGGGTGTCCTAGCCTTAGGCTAGGGGAACACTAGCCTTAGTCTAAGCCTAGGGGTCCCCTAGCCTAAGCCTAGGCGTGCCCTAGCCTAAGCCGAGGGGTGCCCTACCCTAAGCCTAGGGGTGGCCTACTCTAAGCATAGGGGTGCCCTAGCCTAAGCCTAGGCTTGCCCTAGCATTAGGCTAGCTGAGCCCTAGCCTAAGCCAAAGCCTTGGGTTGCCCTTGCCTAAGCCTAGGGGTGCCATAGCCTAAGCCTAGGGGTGCCCTAGCCTAAGCCTAGGGGTGCCATAGCCTTATGCTAGAGGAGCCCTAGCCTTAGCCTAAGCCTAGGGATGCCCTAGCCTAAGACTAGGGGTGCCCTAGCCTAAGCCTTGTGGTGCCTGAGCCTAAGTCTAGGGGTGTCCTAGGGTTGGGCTAGAGGAGCCCTACCCTTAGCCTAAGCCTAGATGTGCCCTAGCCTTAGGCTAGGGGAGGCCTAGCCTTAGCTTAAGACTAGGGGTGCCCTAGCCTAAGCCTAGTGATGCCCTATCCTAAGCCTAGGGGTGCCCTAGCCTAAGCCTAGGGGTGCCCTAGCCTTAGGCTAGGAGAGCCCTAACCTTAGCGTAAGCCTAGGGGTGCCCTAGCCCAAGCCTAGGGGTGCCCTAGCCTAAGCTTAGGGGTGCCCTAGCCTAAGGCTAGGGGTGCCCTAGCCTTAGTCTAGTGGAGCCCTAACCTTAACCTAAGCATAGGGGTGCCCTACCTAAGACTAGATGTAACCTAGCCTAAGCCTAGGGGTGCCCTACCCTAAGCGTAGGGGTGCCCTAGCTTAAGCCTAGGGGTGCCCTAGCCTTAGGCTAGCTGAGCCCTAGCCTTAGCCTAAGCCTAGGGGTGCCCTAGCCTAAGCCTAGGGGTGCCCTAGCCTAAGCCTAGGGTTGCCCTAGCCTAAGCCAAGGGATGCCCTAGACTTAGCCTAATCCTAGGGGTGCCCTAGCCTAAGACAAGGCGTGCCCTAGCCTAAGCTTATTGGTGCCCTAGCGTAAGCCTAGGGGTGCCCTAGCCTAATCCTAGGGGTGCCCTAGCCTAAGCCTAGGGGTGTCCTAGCCTTAGGCTAGAGGTGCCCCAGCCTTAGTCTAGTGTAGCCCTAGCCTTAGCCAAACCCTAGGGGTGCCCTAGCCTAAGCCTAGGGGTGCCCTAGCCTAAGCCTAGGGTTGCCCTAGCCTAAGCCAAGGGATGCCCTAGACTTAGCCTAATCCTAGGGGTGCCCTAGCCTAAGACAAGGCGTGCCCTAGCCTAAGCTTATTGGTGCCCTAGCGTAAGCCTAGGGGTGCCCTAGCCTAATCCTAGGGGTGCCCTAGCCTAAGCCTAGGGGTGTCCTAGCCTTAGGCTATTGGAGCCCTAGCCTTATCCTAAGCCTAGGGGTGCCCTAGCCTAAGCCTAGGGGTGCCCTAGCCTAAGCCTAGGGGTGCCCTAGCCTAAGCCTAGGGGTGCCCTAGCCTAAGCCTAGGGGTGCCCTAGCCTAAGACTAGGGGTTCCCTAGCCTAAGCCTAGAGGTGCCCTAGCCTAAGCCTAGGGGTGCCGTAGCCTAAGGCTAGAGGTGCCCTAGCCTTGGTCTAGTGTAGCCCTAGCCTTAGCCAAACCCTAGGGGTGCCCTAGCCTAAGCCAAGGGTGCCCTAGCCTAAGCCTAGTGGAGCCATACCCTAAGCCTAGGGGTGCCCTAGCTTAGTCTAGCTGAGCCCTAGCCTTAACCTAAGCCTAGGGGTGCCCTAGCCTAAGTCTAAGGGTGCCCTAGCCTAAGCCTAGGGGTGCCCTACCCTAAGCCTAGGGGTGCCCTACCCTAAGCCTAGGGGTGCCCTAGCCTAAGCCTAGGGGTGCCCTAGCCTTAGGCTCGCTGAGCCCTAGCCTTAGCCTAAGCCTAGGGGTGCCCTAGCCTAAGCCTAGGGGTGCCCTAGCCTAAGCCTAGCTGTGCCCTAGCCTACACCTAGGGGTTCCCTAACCTAAGCCTAGTGGTGCCCTAGCCTTAGGCTAGGGGAGCCCTAGCCTTAGCCTAAGCCTAGGGGTGCCCTAGCCTACGTTTAGCGGTGCCCTAGCCTAAGCCTAGGGGTGCCCTAGCCTAAGTCTAGGGGTGCCCTAGCCTAAGCCTAGGGGTGCCCTAGCCTTAGACTAGGGGGCCCTAGCCTTAGCCTAAGCCTAGGGGTGCCGTAGCCTATGCCTAGTGGTGTCCTAGCCTAAGCCTAGGGGTGCCCTAGCCTAAGCCTAGGGGTGCCCTAGCCTAAGCCTAGGGGTTCCCTAACCTTAGGCTAGGGGAGCCCTAGCCTTAGCATAAGCCTTGGGGCGCCCTAGCCTATACCTAGGCGTTCCCTAGCCTAAGCCTAGGGGTGACCTAGCCTTAGGTAGGGGAGCCCTAGCCTTAGTCTAAGCCTAGGGGTGCCCTAGCCTAAGCCAAGGGGTGCCCTAGCCCAAGCCTAGGGATGCCCTAGCATTAGGCTAGAGGAGCCCTAGCCTTAGCCTAAGCCTAGGCGTGCCCTAGCCTAAGTCTAGGGGTACCCTATCCTACGTCTAGGGGTGCCCTAGCCTAACGCAAGGGGTACCCTAACCTTAGGCTAGGAGAGCCCTAGCCTTAGCCTAAGCCTAGGGGTGCCCCAGCCTAAGTCTAGGGGTGCCTAGCCTAAGCATAGGGGTGCCCCAGCCTAAGTCTCGGTGTGCCTAGCCTAAGCATAGGGGTGCCCTAACCTAAGCCTAGGGGTTCCCTACCTAAGCCTACGGGTGCCCTATCCTAAGCCAAGGGGTGCCCTAGCCTAAGCCGAGGGGTGCCCTAGTCTTAGGCTAGGGGAGCCCTAGCCTTAGTCTAAGCCTAGGGGTGCCCTAGCCTAAGGCTAGGGGTGCCCTAGCCTAAGGCTAGGGGTGCCCTAGCCCAAGCCTAGGGATGCCCTAGCCCTGGCTAGGGATGCCCTAGCGTTAGGCTAGAGGAGCCCTAGCCTTAGCCTAAGCCTAGGGGTGCCCTAGCCTAAGTCAAGGCGTGCCCTAGCCTAAACCTAGGGGTGCTTCAGCCTAAGCCTAGGGGTGCCCTAGTCTAAGACTAGGGGTGCCCTAGCCCAAGCCTAGGGGTGCCGTAGCCTAAGCCTAGGGGTGCCCTAGCCTAAGCCTAGTGGTGCCCTAGCGTTAGGCTAGGGGAGTCCTAGCCTTAGCCTAAGCCTAGGGGTGCCCTAGTCTAAGCCTAGGAGTGCTCTAGCCTAAGCCTAGGGGTGGCCTAGCCTAAGCCTAGGGGTGCCCTATCCTAAGACTAGGGGTGCCCTAGCCCAAGCCTAGGGATACCCTAGCCCAGGCTAGGGATGCCCTAGCGTTAGGCTAGAGGAGCCCTAGCCTTAGCCTAAGTCTAGGGGTGCCCTAGCCTAAGCCTAGGGGTACCCTAGCCTTAGGCTAAGGGAGCCCTAGCCTTAGCCTAAGCCTAGGGGTGCCCCAGCCTAAGCCTGGGGGTGCCCTGCCTAAGTCTAGGGGTTCCTAGCCTAAGCATATGGGTGCCCTAACCTAAGCCTTGGGGTTCCCTACCTAAGCCTAGGGGTGCCCTAGCCTAAGCCTACGGGTGCCGTAGCCTAAGCCTAGGAGTGCCCTAGCTTTAGGCTAGGGAAGCCCTAGCCTTAGCCTAAGCCTAGGTGTGCCCTAGCCTAAGCCTAGGGGTGCCCTAGCCTAAGCCTAGGGGTGCCCTAGCCTAAGCCTTGGGGTGCCCTAGCCTAAGCCTAGGGGTGCCCTAGCCTTAAGCTAGTGGAGTCCTACCCTTAACCTAAGCCTAGGGGTGCCCTAGCCTAAGCTTAGGGGTGCCCTAGCGTAAGCCTATGGGTGCCCTAGCCTTAGGCTAGGGGAGCCCTAGCTTTAGCCTAAGCCTAAGGGTGCCCTAGCCTAAGCCTAGGGGTCACCTAGCCTACGCCTAGGGGTGCCTTAGCCTTAGGCTAGGGTATCCCTAGCCTTAGCCTAAGCCTAGGGGTTCCCTAGCCTAAGTGTAGGGGTGCCCTAGCCTCAGCCTAGGGGTGCCCTAGCCTTAGCATAGGGGTGCCCTAGCCTAAGACTAGGGGTGCCTTAGCTTAAGCCTAGGGTTCCCCTAGCATTAATCTACGCCTAGGGTTGCCCTAGCCTAAGCCTAGGGATGCCCTAGCCTTAGGCTAGCTGAGCCCTAGCCTTAGCCTAAGCCTAGGGGTGCCCTAGCCTAAGCCTAGGGGTGACCTAGCCTAATCCTATGGGTGCCCTAGCTTACGCCTAGGGGTGCCCTAGCCTAAGGCTAGTGGTGCCCTAGCTTTAGGCTAGAGGAGCCCTCGCCTTAACCTAAGCCTAGGGGTGCCCAAGCCTAAGCCTAGGGGTGCCCTATCCTAAGACTATGGGTGCCCTATCCTCAGCTTAGTGGCGCCCTAGCCTAAGCCTAGGGGTGCCCTAGGGTTAGGCAAGGGGAGCCCTAGCCTAAGCCTAGGGGTGCCCTAGCCTTAGCCTAGGGGAGCCCTAGCCTTAGTCTAAGCTTAGGGGTACCCTAACCCAAGCCTTGGGGTGCCCTAGCCCACGCCTAGAGGTGCCTTAGCCTAAGTCTAGGGTGCCCAAGCCTAAGACTGGATGTGCCCTAGCCTTAGTCTAAGCCTAGGGGTGCCCTAACCTAAGCCTAGGGGTGCCCTAGCCCAAGCCTAGGGATGCCCTAGCCCAGGCTAGGGATGCCCTAGCGTTAGGCTAGAGGAGCCCTAGCCTTAGCCTAAGCGTAGAGGTGCCCTAGCCTAAGGCAAGGGGTGCCCTAGCCTAAGTCTAGGGGTGCCCTCGCCAAAGCCTAGGGGTAACCTAGCCTTAGGCTAGGGGAGCCCTAGCCTTAGCCTAAGCCTAGGGGTGCCCCAGCCTAAGCTTAGGGGTGCTCTGCCTAAGTCTAGGGGTGCCTAGCCTAAGCATAGGGGTGCCCTAACCTAAGCCAAGGGGTTCCCTACCTAAGCTTAGGGGTGCCCTAGCCTAAGCCTACGGGTGCCGTAGCCTAAACCTAGGGGTGCCCTAGCCTTAGGGTAGGTAACCCCTAGCCTTAGCCTAAGCCTAGGTGTGCCCTAGCCTAAGCCTAGGGGTGCCCTAGCCTAAGCCTAGGGGTGCCCAAGCCTAAGCCTAGGGGTGCCCTAACCTAAGCCTAGGGGTGGCCTAGCCTTAATCCAGGGGAGCCCTAGCCTTAACCTAAGCCTAGGGTTGCCCTAGCCTAAGCCTAGGGGTGCCCTAGCCTTAGGCTAGGGGAGCCCTAGCCTTAGCCTAAACCTAGGGGTGCCCTAGCCTAAGCCTAGGGGTGACCTAGCCTAAGCCTTTGGGTGCCCTAGCCTTATGCTAGGGGAGCCCTAGCTTTAGACTAAGCCTAAGGGTGCCCTAGCCTAAGCCTAGTAGTCACCTAGCCTATGCCTAGGGTTGCCTTAGCCTTAGGCTAGGGGATCCCTAGCCTTAGCCTAAGCCTAGGGGTTCCCTAGCCTAAGTGTAGGGGTGCCCTAGCCTGAGCCTAGGGGTGCCCTAGCCTTAGCCTAGGGGTGCCCTAGCCCATGCCTAGGGGTGCCTTAGCCTAAGCCTAGGGGTCCCCTAGCCTCAGTCTACGCATAGGGTTGCCCTAGCCTAAGCCTAGGGGTGCCCTAGCCTTAGGCTAGCTGATCCCTAGCCTTAGCCTAAGCCTAGGGGTGCTCTAGCCTAAGCCTAGGGGTGCCCTAGCCTTATGGTAGCTGAGCCCTTGCCTTAGCCTAAGCCTAGGAGTGCCCTAGCCTAAGCCTAGGGGTATCCTAGCCTAAGCCTACGGGTGCCCTAGCCTAAGCTTAGGGGTGCCCTAGTCTAATCCTAGGGATGCCCTAGCCTACGCCTAGTGGTGCCCTACCCTAAGCCTAGTGGTGCCCTAGGGTTAGGAAAGGGGAGCCCTAGCCTTAGCTTCAGCCTAGGGGTGCCCTAGCCTAAGCCTAGGGGAGTCCTAGCCTAAGCCTAGTGGTGTCCTAGCCTAAGCCTATGGGTGCCCAACCGTAAGCCTAGGGGTGCCTAGCCTAAGCCTAGGGGTGCCCTAGCCTTATGGTAGCTGAGCCCTTGCCTTAGCCTAAGCCTAGGAGTGCCCTAGCCTAAGCCTAGGGGTACCCTAGCCTAAGCCTACGGGTGCCCTAGCCTAAACCTAGGGGTGCCCTAGCCTAAGCCTAGGGGTTCCCTAGCCTAAGCCTAGAGGTGCCCTAGCCTAAGCCTAGGGGTGCCCTAGTCTAAGGCTAGAGGTGCCCTAGCCTTAGTCAAGTGTAGCCCTAGCCATAGCCAAACCCTAGGGGTCCCCTAGCTTAAGCCTAGGGGTGCCCTAGCCTATGCCTAGGGGTGCCATACCCTAAGCGTAGGGGTGCCCTAGCTTAGTCTAGCTGAGACCTAGCCTTAACCTAAGCCTAGGGGTGCCCTAGCCTAAGTCTAAGGGTGCCCTAGCCTAAGCCTAGGGGTGCCCTACCCTAAGCCTAGGGGTGCCCTACCCTAAGCCTAGGGTTGCCCTAGCCTAAGCCTAGGGGTGCCTTTGCCTTAGGCTTGCTGAGCCCTAGCCTTAGCCTAAGCCTAGGGGTGCCCTAGCCTAAGCTTAGTGGTGCCCTAGCCTAAGCCTAGGGGTGCCCTAGCCTAAGCCTAGGGGTGCCCCAGCCTAAGTCTAGGGGTGCCCTAGCCTAAGCCTAGGGGTGCCCTAGCCTTAGACTAGGGGGCCCTAGCCTTAGCCTAAGCCTAGGGGTGCCGTAGCCTATGCCTAGTGGTGTCCTAGCCTAAGCCTAGGGGTGCCCAAGCCTAAGCCTAGGGGTGCCCTAGCCTAAGCTTGGGGTTCCTTAACCTTAGGCTAAGGGAGCCCTAGCCTTAGCATAAGCCTTGGGGCGCCCTAGCCTATACCTAGGCGTTCCCTAGCCTAAGCCAAGGGGTGACCTAGCCTTAGGCTAGCGGAGCCCTAGCCTTAGTCTAAGCCTAGGGGTGCCCTAGCCTAAGCCAAGGGGTGCCCTAGCCCAAGCCTCGGGATGCCCTAGCCTTAGGCTAGAGGAGCACTAGCCTTAGCCTAAGCCTAGGCGTGCCCTACCCTAAGTCTAGGGGTACCCTAGCCTACGTCTAGGGGTGCCCTAGTCTAACGCAAGGGGTACCCTAACCTTAGGCTAGGAGAGCCCTAGCATTAGCCTAAGCCTAGGGGTGCCCCAGCCTAAGTCTAGGGGTGCCTAGCCTAAGCATAGGGGTGCCCTAACGTAAGCCTAGGGGTTCCCTACCTAAGCCTACGGGTGCCCTAGCCTAAGCCTAGGGGTGCCCTAGCCTAAGCCTAGGGGTGCCCTAGCCTTAGGCTAGGGGAGCCCTATCCTTAGTCTAAGCCTAGGGGTGCCCTAGCCTAAGGCTAGGGGTGCCCTAGCCCAAGCATAGGGATGCCCTAGCCCTGGCTAGGGATGCCCTAGCGTTAGGCTAGAGGAGCCCTAGCCTTAGCCTAAGCCTAGGGGTGCCCTAGCCTAAGCCAAGGCGTGCCCTAGCCTAAACCTAGGGGTGCTTCAGACTAAGCCTAGGGGTGCCCTAGCCTAAGCCTAGGGGTGCCCTAGCCCAAGCCTAGGGGTGCCACAGCCTAAGCCTAGGGGTGCCCTAGCCTAAGCCTAGGGGTGCCCTAGCCTTAGCCTAAGTCTAGGGGTGCCCTAGTCTAAGCCTAGGAGTGCTCTAGCCTAAGCCTAGGGGTGCCCTAGCCTAAGCCTAGGGGTGCCCTAGCCCAAGCCTAGGGATGCCCTAGCACAGGCTAGGTATGCCCTAGCGTTAGGCTAGAGGAGCCCTAGCCTTAGCTAAGCCTAGGGGTTCCCTAGCCTAAGGCAAGGGGTGCCCTAGCCTAAGCCTAGGGGTGCCCTAGCCTAAGCCTAGGGGTACCCTAGCCTTAGTCTAGGGGAGCCCTAGCCTTAGCCTAAGCCTAGGGGTGCCCCAGCCTAAGCCTGGGGGTGCCCTGCCTAAGTCTAGGGGTGCCTAGCCTAAGCATAGGTGTGCCCTAACCTAAGTCTAGGGGTTCCCTACCTAAGCCAAGGGGTGCCCTAGCCTAAGCCTACGGGTGCCGTAGCCTAAGCCTAGGGGTGCCCTAATCTAAGCCTAGGGGTGCCCTAGGGTTAGGAAAGGGGAGCCCTAGCCTTAGCTTAAGACTAGGGGTGCCCTAGCCTAAGCCTAGGGGTGTCCTAGCCTAAGCCTAGTGGTGTCCTAGCCTAATCCTATGGGTACCCAACCGTAAGCCTAGGGGTGCCCTAGCCTAAGCCTAGGGGTGCCCTAGCCTTAGGGTAGCTGAGCCCTTGCCTTAGCCTAAGCCTAGGAGTGCCCTAGCCTAAGCCTAGGGGTACCCTAGCCTAAGCCTACTGGTGCCCTAGCCTAAGCCTAGGGGTGCCCTAGCCTAAGCCTAGGGGTTCCCTAGCCAAAGCCTAGAGGTGCCCTAGCCTAAGCCTAGGGGTGCCCTAGCCAAAGGCTAGAAGTGCCCTAGCCTTAGTCTAGTGTAGCCCTAGCCTTAGCCAAACCCTAGGGGTGCCCTAGCCTAAGCCTAGGGGTGCCCTAGCCTAAGCCTAGGGGTGCCATACCCTAAGCCTAGGGATGCCCTAGCTTAGTCTAGCTGAGCCCTAGCCTTAACCTAAGCCTAGGGGTGCCCTAGCCTAAGCTTAGGGGTGCCCTAGCCTAAGCCTAGGGGTGCTCTACCCTAAGCCTAGGGTTGCCCTAGCCTAAAACTAGGGGTGCCCTAGCCTTAGGCTCGCTGAGCCCTAGCCTTAGTCTAAGCCTAGGGGTGCCCTAGCCTAAGCCTAGGGGTGCCCTAGCCTAAGCCTAGCTGTGCCCTAGCCTACGCCTAGGGGTTCCCTAACCTAAGCCTAGGGGTGCCCTAGCCTAAGTCTAGGGGTGCCCTAGCCTAAGCCTAGGGGTGCCCTAGCCTTAGACTAGGGGGCCCTAGCCTTAGCCTAAGCCTAGGGGTGCTGTAGCCTATGCCTAGTGGTGTCCTAGCCTAAGCCTAGGGGTGCCCTAGCCTAAGCCTAGGGGTGCCCTAGCCTAAGCCTAGGGGTTCCCGAACCTTAGGCTAGGGGAGCCCTAGCCTTAGCATAAGCCTTGGGGCGCCCTAGCCTATACCTAGGCGTTCCCTAGCCTAAGCCTAGGGGTGACCTAGCCTTAGGCTAGGGGAGCCCTAGCCTTAGTCTAAGCCTAGGGGTGCCCTAGCCTAAGCCAAGGGGTGCCCTAGCCCAAGCCTAGGGATGCCCTAGCGTTAGGCTAGAGGAGCCCTAGCCTTAGCCTAAGCCTAGGTGTGCTTACTCTAAGTCTAGGGGTACCCTAGCCTACGTCTAGGGGTGCCCTAGCCTAACGCAAGGGGTACCCTAACCTTAGGCTAGGAGAGCCCTAGCCTTAGCCTAAGCCTAGGGGTGCCCTAATCTAAGCCTAGGGGTGCCCTAGCCTAAGCCTGGGGTGCCCTAGCCTAATCCTATTGGTGCCCTAGCCTAAGCCTAGGGGTGCCCTAGCCTTAAGCTAGTGGAGCCCTAGCCTTAACCTAAGCCTAGGGGTGTCCTAGCCTAAGCGTAGGGGTGCCCTAGCGTAAGCCTATGGGTGCCCTAGCCTTAGGCTAGGGGAGCCCTAGTTTTAGCCTAAGCCTAAGGGTGCCCTAGCCTAAGCCTAGGGGTCACCTAGCCTACGCCTAGGGGTGCCTTAGCCTTAGGCTAGGGGATCCCTAGCCTTAGCCTAAGCCTAGGGGTTCCCTAGCCTAAGTGTAGGGGTGCCCTAGCCTGAGCCTAGAGGTGCCCTAGCCTTAGCCTAGGGGTGCCCTAGCCTAAGCCTAGGGGTGCCTTAGCCTAAGCCTAGGGGTCCCCTAGCCTTAGTCTACGCCTAGGGTGGCCCTAGCCTAAGCCTTGGGGTGCCCTAGCCTTAGGCTAGCTGATCCCTAGCCTTAGCCTAAGCCTAGGGGTGCCCTAGCCTAAGCCTAGGGGTGCCCTAGCCTAATCCTATGGATGCCCTAGCCTACGCCTAGTGGTGCCCTAGCCTAAGCCTAGTGGTGCCCTAGGGTTAGGAAAGGGGAGCCCTAGCCTTAGCTTAAAACTAGGGGTGCCCTAGCCTAAGCCTAGGGGTGTCCTAGCCTAAGCCTAGTGGTGTCCTAGCCTAATCCTATGGGTGCCCAACCGTAAGCCTAGGGGTGCCCTAGCATAAGCCTAGGGGTGCCCTATCCTTAGGGTAGCTGAGCCATTGCCTTAGCCTAAGCCTAGGAGTGCCCTAGCCTAATCCTAGGGGTACCCTAGCCTAAGCCTACGGGTGCCCTAGCCTAAGCCTAGGGGTGCCCTAGCCTAAGCCTAGGGGTTCCCTAGCCAAAGCCTAGAGGTGCCCTAGCCTAAGCCTAGGGGTGCCCTAGCCAAAGGCTAGAAGTGCCCTAGCCTTAGTCTAGTGTAGCCCTAGCCTTAGCCAAACCCTAGGGGTGCCCTAGCCTAAGCCTAGGGGTGCCCTAGCCTAAGCCTAGGGGTGCCATACCCTAAGCCTAGGGGTGCCCTAGCTTAGTCTAGCTGAGCCCTAGCCTTAACCTAAGCCTAGGGGTGCCCTAGCCTAAGCTTAGGGGTGCCCTAGCCTAAGCCTAGGGGTGCCCTACCCTAAGCCTAGGGGTGCCCTACCCTAAGCCTAGGGTTGCCCTAGCCTAAGCCTAGGGGTGCCCTAGCCTTAGGCTCACTGAGCCCTAGCCTTAGCCTAAGCCTAGGGGTGCCCTAGCCTAAGCCTAGGGGTGCCCTAGCCTAAGCCTAGCTGTTCCCTAGCCTACGCCTAGGGGTTCCCTAACCTAAGCCTAGTGGTGCCCTAGCCTTAGGCTAGGGGAGCCCTAGCCTTAGCCTAAGCCTAGGGGTGCCCTAGCCTAAGCCTAGGGGTGCCCTAGCCTAAGCCTAGGGGTGCCATACCCTAAGCCTAGGGGTGCCCTAGCTTAGTCTAGCTGAGCCCTAGCCTTAACCTAAGCCTAGGGGTGCCCTAGCCGAAGCTTAGGGGTGCCCTAGCCTAAGACTAGGGGTGCCCTACCCTAAGCCTAGGGGTGCCCTACCCTAAGCCTAGGGTTGCCCTAGCCTAAGCCTAGGGGTGCCCTAGCCTTAGGCTCGCGGAGCCCTAGCTTTAGCCTAAGCCTAGGGGTGCCCTAGCCTAACCCTAGGGGTGCCCTAGCCTAAGCGTAGCTGTTCCCTAGCCTACGCCTAGGGGTTCCCTAACCTAAGCCTAGTGGTGCCCTAGCCTTAGGCTAGGGGAGCCCTAGCCTTAGCCTAAGCCTAGGGGTGCCCTAGCCTAAGCTTAGGGGTGCCCTACCCTAAGCCTAGGGGTGCCCTAGCCTAAGTCTAGTGGTGCCCTAGCCTAAGCCTAGGGGTGCCCTAGCCTTAGACTAGGGGGCCCTAGCCTTAGCCTAAGCCTAGGGGTGCCGTAGCCTATGCCTAGTGGTGTCCTAGCCTAAGCCTAGGGGTGCCCTAGCCTAAGCCTAGGGGTGCCCTAGCCTAAGCCTAGGTGTTCCCTAACCTTAGGCTAGGGGAGCCCTAGCCTTCGCATAAGCCTTGGGGCGCCCTAGCCTATACCTAGGCGTTCCCTAGCCTAAGCCTAGGGGTGACCTAGCCTTAGGCTAGGGGAGCCCTAGCCTTAGTCTAAGCCTAGGGGTGCCCTAGCCTAAGCCAAGGGGTGCCCTAGCCCAAGCCTAGGGATGCCCTAGCGTTAGGCTAGAGGAGCCCTAGCCTTAGCCTAAGCCTAGGCGTGCCCAACCCTAAGTCTAGGGGTACCCTAGCCTACGTCTAGGGGTGCCCTAGCCTAACGCAAGGGGTACCCTAACCTTAGGCTAGGAGAGCCCTAGCATTACCCTAAGCCTAGGATTGCCCCAGTCTAAGTCTAGGGGTGCCTAGCCTAAGCATAGGGGTGCCCTAGCCCAAGCCTAGGGGTGCCGTAACCTAAGCCTACGGGTGCCCTAGCCTAAGCCTAGGGGTGCCCTAGCCCAAGCCTAGGGGTGCCGTAGCCTAAGCCTACGGGTGCCCTAGCCTAAGCCTAGGGGTGCCCTAGCCTAAGCCTAGGGGTTCCCTAGCCAAAGCCTAGAGGTGCCCTAGCCTAAGCCTAGGGGTGCCCTAGCCAAAGGCTAGAAGTGCCCTAGCCTTGGTCTAGTGTAGCCCTAGCCTTAGCCACACCCTAGGGGTGCCCTAGCCTAAGCCTAGGGGTGCCCTAGCCTAAGCCTAGGGGTGCCATACCCTAAGCCTAGGGGTGCCCTAGCTTAGTCTAGCTGAGCCCTAGCCTTAACCTAAGCCTAGGGGTGCCCTAGCCTAAGCTTAGGGGTGCCCTAGCCTAAGCCTAGGGGTGCCCTACCCTAAGCCTAGGGGTGCCCTACCCTAAGCCTAGGGTTGCCCTAGCCTAAGCCTAGGGGTGCCCTAGCCTTAGGCTCGCTGAGCCCTAGCCTTAGCCTAAGCCTAGGGGTGCCCTACCCTAAGCCTAGGGTTGCCCTAGCCTAAGCCTAGGGGTGCCCTAGCCTTAGGCTCGCTGAGCCCTAGCCTTAGCCTAAGCCTAGGGGTGCCCTAGCCTAAGCCTAGGGGTGCCCTAGCCTAAGCCTAGCTGTTCCCTAGCCTACGCCTAGGGGTTCCCTAACCTAAGCCTAGTGGTGCCCTAGCCTTAGGCTAGGGGAGCCCTAGCCTTAGCCTAAGCCTAGGGGTACCCTAGCCTAAGCTTAGGGGTGCCCTAGCCTAAGCCTAGGGGTGCCCTAGCCTAAGTCTAGTGGTGCCCTAGCCTAAGCCTAGGTGTGCCCTAGCCTTAGACTAGGGGGCCCTAGCCTTAGCCTAAGCCTAGGGGTGCCATAGCCTATGCCTAGTGGTGTCCTAGCCTAAGCCTAGGGGTGCCCTAGCCTAAGCCTAGGGGTGCCCTAGCCTAAGCCTAGGTGTTCCCTAACCTTAGGCTAGGGGAGCCCTAGCCTTCGCATAAGCCTTGGGGCGCCCTAGCCTATACCTAGGCGTTCCCTAGCCTAAGCCTAGGGGTGACCTAGCCTTAGGCTAGGGGAGCCCTAGCCTTAGTCTAAGCCTAGGGGTGCCCTAGCCTAAGCCAAGGGGTGCCCTAGCCCAAGCCTAGGGATGCCCTAGCGTTAGGCTAGAGGAGCCCTAGCCTTAGCCTAAGCCTAGGCGTGCCCAACCCTAAGTCTAGGGGTACCCTAGCCTACGTCTAGGGGTGCCCTAGCCTAACGTAAGGGGTACCCTAACCTTAGGCTAGGAGAGCCCTAGCATTAGCCTAAGCCTAGGATTGCCCCAGTCTAAGTCTAGGGGTGCCTAGCCTAAGCATAGGGGTGCCCTAGCCCAAGCCTAGGGGTGCCGTAACCTAAGCCTACGGGTGCCCTAGCCTAAGCCTAGGGGTGCCCTAGCCCAAGCCTAGGGGTGCCGTAGCCTAAGCCTACGGGTGCCCTAGCCTAAGCCTAGGGGTGCCCTAGCCTTAGGCTAGGGGAGCCCTAGCCTTAGCCTAAGCCTAGGGGTGCCCTAGTCTAAGCCTAGGAGTGCTCTAGCCTAAGCCTAGGGGTGCCCAAGCCTAAGCCTAGGGTTGCCCTAGCCTAAGCCTAGGGGTGCCCTAGACCAAGCCTAGGGATGCCCTAGCCCAGGCTAGGGATGCCATAGCGTTAGGCTAGAGGAGCCCAAGCCTTAGCCTAAACCTAGGGGTTCCCTAGCCTAAGGCAAGGGGTGCCCTAGCCTAAGCCTAGGGGTGCCCTAGCCTAAGCCTAGGGGTACCCTAGCCTTAGGCTAGGGGAGCCCTAGCCTTAGCCTAAGCCTAGGTGTGCCCCAGCCTAAGCCTGTGGGTGCCCTGCCTAAGTCTAGGGGTGCCTAGCCTAAGCATAGGGGTGCCCTAACCTAAGCCTAGGGGTTCCCTACCTAAGCCTAGGGGTGCCCTAGCCTAAGCCTACGGGTGCCGTAGCCTAAGCCTAGGGATGCCCTAATCTAAGCCTAGGGGTGCCCTAGCCTAAGCCTAGGGGTGCCCTAGCATAAGCCTAGGGGTGCCCTAGCCTAAGCCTAGGGGTGCCCTAGCCTAAGCTTAGGGGTGCCCTAGCCTTAAGCTAGTGGAGCCCTAGCCTTAACCTAAACCTAGGGGTGCCCTATCCTAAGCCTAGGGGTGCCCTAGCGTAAGCCTAGGGGTGCCCTAGCCTAAGCCTAGGGGTGCCCTAGCCTAAGCCTAGGGGTGCCCTAGCCTTAAGCTAGTGGAGTCCTAGCTTTAGCCTAAGCCTAAGGGTGCCCTAGCCTAAGCCTAGGGGTCACCTAGCCTACGCCTAGGGGTGCCTTAGCCTTAGGCTAGGGGATCCCTAGCCTTAGCCTAAGCCTAGGGGTTCCCTAGCCTAAGTGTAGGGGTGCCCTAGCCTGAGCCTAGGGGTGCCCTAGCCTTAGCATACGGGTGCCCTAGCCTAAGACTAGGGGTGCCTTAGCTTAAGCCTAGGGTTCCCCTAGCCTTAAGCTACGCCTAGGTTTGCCCTAGCCTAAGCCTAGGGGTGCCCTAGCCTTAGGCTAGCTGAGCCCTAGCCTTAGCCTAAGCCTAGGGGTGCCCTAGCCTAAGCCTAGGGGTGCCCTAGCCTAATCCTATGGGTGCCCTAGCCTACGGCTAGGGGTGCCCTAGCCTAAGGCTAGTGGTGCCCTAGCTTTAGGCTAGGGGAGCCCTCGCCTTAACCTAAGCCTAGGGGTGCCCAAGCCTAAGCCTAGGGGTGCCCTATCCTAAGACTAGGGGTGCCCTATCCTCAGCTTAGTGGTGCCCTAGCCTAAGCCTAGTGGTGCCCTAGCCTTAGGCTAGGGGAGCCCTAGCCTTAGTCTAAGCCTAGGGGTGCCCTAGCCCACGCCTAGGGGTGACCTAGTCTAAGCCTAGGGTGCCCTAGCCTAAGCCTGGATGTGCCCTAGCCTTAGTCTAAGCCTAGGGGTGCCTTAGCCTAAGCCTAGTGGTGCCCTAGCTCAAGCCTAGGGATGCCCTAGCCCAGGCTAGGGATGCCCTAGCGTTAGGCTAGAGGAGCCCTTGCCTTAACCTAAGCCTAGGGGTGCCCTAGCCTAAGCTTACGGGTGCCCTAGCCTAAGCCTAGGGGTGCCCTACCCTAAGCCTAGGGGTGCCCTACCCTAAGCCTAGGGTTGCCCTAGCCTAAAACTAGGGGTGCCCTAGCCTTAGGCTCGCTGAGCCCTAGCCTTAGTCTAAGCCTAGGGGTGCCCTAGCCTAAGCCTAGGGGTGCCCTAGCCTAAGCCTAGCTGTGCCCTAGCCTACGCCTAGGGGTTCCCTAACCTAAGCCTAGGGGTGCCCTAGCATAAGCCTAGGGGTGCCCTAGCCTTAGCCTAAGCCTAGGGGTGCCCTAGCCTAAGCTTAGGGGTGCCCTAGCCTAAGCCTAGGGGTGCCCTAGCCTCAGTCTAGGGGTGCCCTAGCCTAAGTCTAGGGGTGCCCTAGCCTAAGCCTAGGGGTGCCCTAGCCTTAGACTAGGGGGCCCTAGCCTTAGCCTAAGCCTAGGGGTGCTGTAGCCTATGCCTAGTGGTGTCCTAGCCTAAGCCTAGGGGTGCCCTAGCCTAAGCCTAGGGGTGCCCTAGCCTAAGCCTAGGGGTTCCCAAACCTTAGGCTAGGGGAGCCCTAGCCTTAGCATAAGCCTTGGGGCACCCTAGCCTATACCTAGGCGTTCCCTAGCCTAAGCCTAGGGGTGACCTAGCCTTAGGCTAGGGGAGCCCTATCCTTAGTCTAAGCCTAGGGGTGCCCTAGCCTAAGCCAAGGGGTGCCCTAGCCCAAGCCTAGGGATGCCCTAGCGTTAGGCTAGAGGAGCCCTAGCCTTAGCCTAAGCCTAGGCGTGCCCTACCCTAAGTCTAGGGGTACCCTAGCCTACGTCTAGGGGTGCCCTAGCCTAACGCAAGGGGTACCCTAACCTTAGGCTAGGAGAGCCCTAGCCTTAGCCTAAGCCTAGGGGTGCCCTAATCTAAGCCTAGGGGTGCCCTAGCCTAAGCCTGGGGTGCCCTAGCCTAATCCTATTGGTGCCCTAGCCTAAGCCTAGGGGTGCCCTAGCCTTAAGCTAGTGGAGCCCTAGCCTTAACCTAAGCCTAGGGGTGTCCTAGCCTAAGCGTAGGGGTGCCCTAGCGTAAGCCTATGGGTGCCCTAGCCTTAGGCTAGGGGAGCCCTAGTTTTACCCTAAGCCTAAGGGTGCCCTAGCCTAAGCCTAGGGGTCACCTAGCCTACGCCTAGGGGTGCCTTAGTCTTAGGCTAGGGGATCCCTAGCCTTAGCCTAAGCCTAGGGGTTCCCTAGCCTAAGTGTAGGGGTGCCCTAGCCTGAGCCTAGAGGTGCCCTAGCCTTAGCCTAGGGGTGCCCTAGCCTAAGCCTAGGGGTGCCTTAGCCTAAGCCTAGGGGTCCCCTAGCCTTAGTCTACGCCTAGGGTGGCCCTAGCCTAAGCCTTGGGGTGCCCTAGCCTTAGGCTAGCTGATCCCTAGCCTTAGCCTAAGCCTAGGGGTGCCCTAGCCTAAGCCTAGGGGTGCCCTAGCCTAATCCTATGGATGCCCTAGCCTACGCCTAGTGGTGCCCTAGCCTAAGCCTAGTGGTGCCCTAGGGTTAGGAAAGGGGAGACCTAGCCTTAGCTTAAGACTAGGGGTGCCCTAGCCTAAGCCTAGGGGTGTCCTAGCCTAAGCCTAGTGGTGTCCTAGCCTAATCCTATGGGTGCCCAACCGTAAGCCTAGGGGTGCCCTAGCATAAGCCTAGGGGTGCCCTAGCCTTAGGGTAGCTGAGCCATTGCCTTAGCCTAAGCCTAGGAGTGCCCTAGCCTAAGCCTAGGGGTACCCTAGCCTAAGCCTACGGGTGCCCTAGCCTAAGCCTAGGGGTGCCCTAGCCTAAGCCTAGGGGTTCCCTAGCCAAAGCCTAGAGGTGCCCTAGCCTAAGCCTAGGGGTGCCCTAGCCAAAGGCTAGAAGTGCCCTAGCCTTAGTCTAGTGTAGCCCTAGCCTTAGGCAAACCCTAGGGGTGCCCTAGCCTAAGCCTAGGGGTGCCCTAGCCTAAGCCTAGGGGTGCCATACCCTAAGCCTAGGGGTGCCCTAGCTTAGTCTAGCTGAGCCCTAGCCTTAACCTAAGCCTAGGGGTGCCCTAGCCTAAGCTTAGGGGTGCCCTAGCCTAAGCCTAGGGGTGCCCTACCCTAAGCCTAGGGGTGCCCTACCCTAAGCCTAGGGTTGCCCTAGCCTAAGCCTAGGGGTGCCCTAGCCTTAGGCTCGCTGAGCCCTAGCCTTAGCCTAAGCCTAGGGGTGCCCTAGCCTAAGCCTAGGGGTGCCCTAGCCTAAGCCTAGCTGTTCCCTAGCCTACGCCTAGGGGTTCCCTAACCTAAGCCTAGTGGTGCCCTAGCCTTAGGCTAGGGGAGCCCTAGCCTTAGCCTAAGCCTAGGGGTGCCCTAGCCTAAGCTTAGGGGTGCCCTAGCCTAAGCCTAGGGGTGCCCTAGCCTAAGCCTAGGGGTGCCCTAGCCTAAGTCTAGTGGTGCCCTAGCCTAAGCCTAGGGGTGCCCTAGCCTTAGACTAGGGGGCCCTAGCCTTAGCCTAAGCCTAGGGGTGCCGTAGCCTATGCCTAGTGGTGTCCTAGCCTAAGCCTAGGGGTGCCCTAGCCTAAGCCTAGGGGTGCCCTAGCCTAAGCCTAGGTGTTCCCTAACCTTAGGCTAGGGGAGCCCTAGCCTTCGCATAAGCCTTGGGGCGCCCTAGCCTATACCTAGGCGTTCCCTAGCCTAAGCCTAGGGGTGACCTAGCCTTAGGCTAGGGGAGCCCTAGCCTTAGTCTAAGCCTAGGGGTGCCCTAGCCTAAGCCAAGGGGTGCCCTAGCCCAAGCCTAGGGATGCCCTAGCGTTAGGCTAGAGGAGCCCTAGCCTTAGCCTAAGCCTAGGCGTGCCCAACCCTAAGTCTAGGGGTACCCTAGCCTACGTCTAGGGGTGCCCTAGCCTAACGCAAGGGGTACCCTAACCTTAGGCTAGGAGAGCCCTAGCATTAGCCTAAGCCTAGGATTGCCCCAGTCTAAGTCTAGGGGTGCCTAGCCTAAGCATAGGGGTGCCCTAGCCCAAGCCTAGGGGTGCCGTAACCTAAACCTACGGGTGCCCTAGCCTAAGCCTAGGGGTGCCCTAGCCCAAGCCTAGGGGTGCCGTAGCCTAAGCCTACGGGTGCCCTAGCCTTAGCGTAAGCCTAGGGGTGCCCTAGTCTAAGCCTAGGAGTGCTCTAGCCTAAGCCTAGGGGTGCCCAAGCCTAAGCCTAGGGGTGCCCTAGCCTAAGCCTAGGGGTGCCCTAGCCCAAGCCTAGGGGTGCCCTAGCCCAGGCTAGGGATGCCATAGCATTAGGCTAGAGGAGCCCAAGCCTTAGCCTAAACCTAGGGGTTCCCTAGCCTAAGGCAAGGGGTGCCCTAGCCTAACCCTAGGGGTGCCCTAGCCTAAGCCTAGGGGTACCCTAGCCTTAGGCTAGGGGAGCCCTAGCCTTAGCCTAAGCCTAGGTGTGCCCCAGCCTAAGCCTGTGGGTGCCCTGCCTAAGTCTAGGGGTGCCTAGCCTAAGCATAGGGGTGCCCTAACCTAAGCCTAGGGGTTCCCTACCTAAGCCTAGGGGTGCCCTAGCCTAAGCCTACGGGTGCCGTAGCCTAAGCCTAGGGGTGCCCTAATCTAAGCCTAGGGGTGCCCTAGCCTAAGACTAGGGGTGCCCTAGCCTAAGCCTAGGGGTGCCCTAGCCTAAGCCTAGGGGTGCCCTAGCCTAAGCTTAGGGGTGCCCTAGCCTTAAGCTAGTGGAGCCCTAGCCTTAACCTAAGCCTAGGGGTGCCCTATCCTAAGCCTAGGGGTGCCCTAGCGTAAGCCTAGGGGTGCCCTAGCCTAAGCCTAGGGGTGCCCTAGCCTAAGCCTAGGGGTGCCCTAGCCTTAAGCTAGTGGAGCCCTAGCTTTAGCCTAAGCCTAAGGGTGCCCTAGCCTAAGCCTAGGGGTCACCTAGCCTACGCCTAGGGGTGCCTTAGCCTTAGGCTAGGGGATCCCTAGCCTTAGCCTAAGCCTAGGGGTTCCCTAGCCTAAGTGTAGGGGTGCCCTAGCCTGAGCCTAGGGGTGCCCTTGCCTTAGCTTACGGGTGCCCTAGCCTAAGACTAGGGGTGCCTTAGCTTAAGCCTAGGGTTCCCCTAGCCTTAAGCTACGCCTAGGGTTGCCCTAGCCTAAGCCTAGGGGTGCCCTAGCCTTAGGCTAGCTGAGCCCTAGCCTTAGCCTAAGCCTAGGGGTGCCCTAGCCTAAGCCTAGGGGTGCCCTAGCCTAATCCTATGGGTGCCCTAGCCTACGCCTAGGTGTGCCCTAGCCTAAGGCTAGTGGTGCCCTAGCTTTAGGCTAGGGGAGCCCTCGCCTTAACCTAAGCCTAGGGGTGCCCAAGCCTAAGCCTAGGGGTGCCCTATCCTAAGACTAGGGGTGCCCTATCCTCAGCTTAGTGGTGCCCTAGCCTAAGCCTAGTGGTGCCCTAGCCTTAGGCTAGGGGAGCCCTAGCCTTAGTCTAAGCCTAGGGGTACCCTAGCCTAAGCCTAGGGGTGCCCTAGCCCACGCCTAGGGGTGACCTAGCCTAAGCCTAGGGTGCCCTAGCCTAAGCCTGGATGTGCCCTAGCCTTAGTCTAAGCCTAGGGGTGCCTTAGCCTAAGCCTAGTGGTGCCCTAGCTCAAGCCTAGGGATGCCCTAGCCCAGGCTAGGGATGCCCTAGCGTTAGGCTAGAGGAGCCCTAGCCTTAGCCTAAGCGTAGGGGTGCCCTAGCCTAAGTCTAGGGGTTCCCTCGCCAAAGCCGAGGATTAACATAACCTTAGGCTAGGGGAGCCCTAGCCTTAGCCAAAGCCTAGGGGTGCCCCAGCCTAAGCCTAGGGGTGCCCTGCCTAAGTCTAGGAGTGCCTAGCCTAAGCATAGGGGTTCCCTAACCTAAGCCTAGGGGTTCCCTACCTAAGCCTAGGGGTGCCCTAGCCTAAGCCTACGCGTGCCGTAGCCTAAACCTAGGGGTGCCCTAGCCTTAGGCTAGGTAACCCCTAGCCTTAGCCTAAGCCTAGGTGTGCCCTAGCTTAAGCCTAGGTGTGCCCTAGCCTAAGCCAGGGGTGCCCTAGCCTAAGCCTACGGGTGCCCTAGCCTAAGCCTAGGGGTGCCCTAACCTAAGCCTAGGGGTGGCCTAGCCTTAAGCTAGGGGAGCCCTAGTCTTAACCTAAGCCTAGGGTTGCCCTAGCCTAAGCCTAGGGGTGCCCTAGCCTTAGGCTAGGGGAGCCCTAGCCTTAGCCTAAACCTAGGGGTGCCCTAGCCTAAGCCTAGTGGTGACCTAGCCTAAGCCTATGGGTGCCCTAGCCTTATGCTAGGGGAGCCCTAGCTTTAGCCTAAGCTTAAGGGTGCCCTAGCCTAAGCCTTGTAGTCACCTAGCCTATGCCTAGGGTTGCCTTAGCCTTAGGCTAGGGGATCCCTAGCCTTAGCCTAAGCCTAGGGGTTCCCTAGCCTAAGTGTAGGGGTGCCCTAGCCTAAGCCTAGGGGTGCCATAGCCTAAGCCTAGGGGTCCCCTAGCCTTAGGCTAGCTGATCCCTAGCCTTAGCCTAAGCCTAGGGGTGCCCTAGCCTAAGCCTAGGGTGCCCTAGCCTAATCCTAGGGATGCCCTAGCCTACGCCTAGTGGTGCCCTAGCCTAAGCCTAGTGGTGCCCTAGGGTTAGGAAAGGGGAGCCCTAGCCTTAGCCTAAGCCTAGGGGTGCCCTAGCCTAAGCCTAGGGGTGTCCTAGCCTAAGCCTAGTGGTGTCCTAGACTAAGCCTATGGGTGCCCTAGCTTAAGGCTAGGGGTGCCCTAGCCTTAGTTTAGTGGAGCCCTAGGCTTAGCCTAAGCCTATGGGTGGGCTATCCTAAGCCATGGGGTCCCCTAGCCTAAGCCTAGGGGTGCCCTAGCCTAAGCCGAGGGGTGCCCTAGCCTTAGGCTAGGGGAGCCCTAGCCTTACCTAAGCCTTGGGGTGCCCTAGCCTAAGACTAGGGGTGCCCTACCCTAAGCCTACGGGTGTCCTAGCCTAAGCCCAGGGGTGCCCTAGCCTAAGCCTAGGGGTGCCCTAACCTTAGGCTAGGGGAGCCCTAGCCTTATCCTAAGCCTTGGGGCGCCCTAGCCTAAACCTAGGTGTTCCCTAGCCTAAGCCTAGGGGTGACCTAGCCTTAGGCTAGTGGAGCCCTAGCCTTAGTCTAAGCCTCGGGGTGCCCTAGCCTAAGCCTAGGGATGCCCTAGCGTTAGGCTAGAGGAGCCCTACCCTTAGCCTAAGCCTAGGGGTGACCTAGCCTAAGCCTAGGGGTGCCCTAGCCTCAGTCTAGGGGTTCCCTACCTAAGCCTAGGGGTGCCCTAGCCTAAGCCTACGGGTGCCCTAGCCTAAGCCTAGGGGTGCCCTAGCCTAAGCCTAGGGGTGCAATAGCCTAAGACTTTGGTGCCCTAGCCTAAGTTTAGGGGTGCCCTAGCCTAAGCTTAGGGGTGCCCTAGCCTTAGGCTAGGGGAGCCCAAGTCTTAGTCTAAGTCTAGGGTGCCCTAGCCTAAGCCGAGGGGTTCCCTAGCCCAAGCCTAAGGATGCCCTAGCGTTAGGCTAGAGGAACCCTAGCCTTAGCCTAAGCCTAGGTGTGCCCGTGCGTAAGCCTAGGGGTGCCCTAGCGTTATGCTAGAGGAGCCCTAGCCCAAGCCTAGGGATGCCCTAGCGTTATGCTAGAGGAGCCCTAGCCTTAGCCTAAGCCTAGGGGTGCCCCAGCCTAAGCCTAGGGGTGCCCTAGCCTAAGTCTAGGGGTGCCTAGCCTAAGCATAGGGGTGCCCTAACTTAAGCCTAGGTGTTCCCTACCTAAGCCTAGGGGTACCCTAGCCTTATCCTACGGCTGTCCTAGCCTAAGCCTAGGGGTGCCCTAGCCTTAGTCTAGGGAATCCCTAGCCTTAGCCTAAGCCTAGGGGTGCCCTAGCCTAAGCCTAGGGGTGCCCTAGCATAAGCCTAGGGGTGCCCTAGCCTAAGCCTAGGGGTGCCCTAGCCTAAGCCTAGGGATGCCCTAGCCTAAGCCTAGGGGTGCCCTATCCTAAGCCTAGGGGTGCCCTAGCCTTAAGCTAGGGGAGCCCTAGCCTTAGCCTAAACCTATGGGTGCTAGGGGAGCCCTAGCCTTAACATAAGCCTAGGGGTGCCCTAGCCTAAACCTAGGGGTGCCGTGGCCTATGCCTAGGGGTCACAGAGCCTACGCCTAGGGGTGCCTTAGCCTTAGGCTAGGGGATCCCTAGCCTTAGCCTAAGCCTAGGGGTTCCCTAGCCTAAGTGTAGGGGTGCCGTAGCCTCAGCCTAAGTGTGCCCTAGCCTTAGCCAAAGGGTGCCCTAGCATAAGCCTAGGGGTGCCTTAGCCTAAGGCTAGGGGTCCCCTAGCCTTAGTCTACGCCTAGGGTTGCCCTAGCCTAAGCCTAGGGGTGCCCTAGCCTTAGGCTAGCTGAGGCCTAGCCTTAGCCTAAGCCTAGGGGTGCCCTATCCTAAGCCTAGGGGTGCCCTAGCCTAATCCTAGGGGTGCCCTAGCCTACACCTAGTGGTGCCCTAGCCTAAGCCTAGTGGTGCACTAGCCTTAGGCTAGGGGAGCCCTAGCCTTAGCCTAAGCCTAGGGGTTCCTTACCCTAAGCCTATGGGTGCCCTAGCCTAAGACTAGGGGTGCCCTAGCCTAAGCCTAGGGGTGCCCTAGGGTTAGGCAAGGGGAGCCCTAGCCTTAGCCTAAGCTTAGGGGTGCTCTAGCCTAAGCCTAGGGGTGCTCTAGGGTTAGGCAAGGGGAGCCCTAGCCTTAGCTTAAGCCTAGGGGTGCCCTAGCCTAAGCCTAGGGGTGCCCTAGCCTAAGTCTAGGGGTGTCCTAGCCTAAGCCTAGTGGTGTCCTAGCCTAAGCCTACGGGTGCCCTAGCCTAAGGCTAGGGGTGCCCTAGCCTTAGTTTAGTGGAGCCCTAGCCTTAGCCTAAGCCTAGGGGTGCCCTATCCTAAGCCATGGGGTGCCCTAGCCTAACCCTAGGCGTGCCCTAGCCTAAGCCTAGGGGTGCCCTAGCCTTAGGCTAGGGGAGCCCTAGCCTTAGCTTAAACCTAGGGGTGCCCTAGCCTAAGATTAGGGGTGCCCTAGCCTAAGCCTACGGGTGTCCTAGCCTAAGCCCAGGGGTGCCCTAGCCTAAGCCTAGGGGTGCCCTAACCTTAGGCTAGGGGAGCCCTAGCCTTAGCCTAAGCCTTGGGGCACACTAGCCTAAACCTAGGGGTTCCCTACCTAAGCCTAGGGGTGCCCTAGCCTAAGCCTAGGGGTGCAATAGCCTAAGACTTGGGGTGCCCTAGCCTAAGCTTAGGGGTGCCCTAGCCTAAGCTTAGGGGTGCCCTAGCCTAAGCTTAGGGGTGCCCTAGCCTAAGGCTAGGGGTGCCCTAGCCTTAGGCTAGGGGAGCCCAAGTCTTAGTCTAAGCCTAGGGTGCCCTAGCCTAAGCCTAGGGGTTCCCTAGCCCAAGCCTAAGGATGCCCTAGCGTTAGGCTAGAGGAGCCCTAGCCTTAGCCTAAGCCTAGGTGTGGCCTTGCGTAAGCCTAGGGGTGCCCTAGCCTTATGCTAGAGGAGCCCTAGCCCAAGCCTAGGGATGCCCTAGCCTCAGTCTAGGGGTTCCCTACCTAAGCCTAGGGGTGCCCTAGCCTAAGCCTACGGGTGCCCTAGCCTAAGCCTAGGGGTGCCCTAGCCTAAGCCTAGGGGTGCAATAGCCTAAGACTTTGGTGCCCTAGCCTAAGCTTAGGGGTGCCCTAGCCTAAGCTTAGGGGTGCCCTAGCCTTAGGCTAGGGGAGCCCAAGTCTTAGTCTAAGTCTAGGGTGCCCTAGCCTAAGCCGAGGGGTTCCCTAGCCCAAGCCTAAGGATGCCCTAGCGTTAGGCTAGAGGAACCCTAGCCTTAGCCTAAGCCTAGGTGTGCCTGTGCGTAAGCCTAGGGGTGCCCTAGCGTTATGCTAGAGGAGCCCTAGCCCAAGCCTAGGGATGCCCTAGCGTTATGCTAGAGGAGCCCTAGCCTTAGCCTAAGCCTAGGGGTGCCCCAGCCTAAGCCTAGGGGTGCCCTAGCCTAAGTCTAGGGGTGCCTAGCCTAAGCATAGGGGTGCCCTAACTTAAGCCTAGGTGTTCCCTACCTAAGCCTAGGGGTACCCTAGCCTTATCCTACGGCTGTCCTAGCCTAAGCCTAGGGGTGCCCTAGCCTTAGTCTAGGGAATCCCTAGCCTTAGCCTAAGCCTAGGGGTGCCCTAGCCTAAGCCTAGGGGTGCCCTAGCATAAGCCTAGGGGTGCCCTAGCCTAAGCCTAGGGGTGCCCTAGCCTAAGCCTAGGGATGCCCTAGCCTAAGCCTAGGGGTGCCCTATCCTAAGCCTAGGGGTGCCCTAGCCTTAAGCTAGGGGAGCCCTAGCCTTAGCCTAAACCTATGGGTGCTAGGGGAGCCCTAGCCTTAACATAAGCCTAGGGGTGCCCTAGCCTAAACCTAGGGGTGCCGTGGCCTATGCCTAGGGGTCACAGAGCCTACGCCTAGGGGTGCCTTAGCCTTAGGCTAGGGGATCCCTAGCCTTAGCCTAAGCCTAGGGGTTCCCTAGCCTAAGTGTAGGGGTGCCGTAGCCTCAGCCTAAGTGTGCCCTAGCCTTAGCCAAAGGGTGCCCTAGCAAAAGCCTAGGGGTGCCTTAGCCTAAGGCTAGGGGTCCCCTAGCCTTAGTCTACGCCTAGGGTTGCCCTAGCCTAAGCCTAGGGGTGCCCTAGCCTTAGGCTAGCTGAGGCCTAGCCTTAGCCTAAGCCTAGGGGTGCCCTATCCTAAGCCTAGGGGTGCCCTAGCCTAATCCTAGGGGTGCCCTAGCCTACACCTAGTGGTGCCCTAGCCTAAGCCTAGTGGTGCACTAGCCTTAGGCTAGGGGAGCCCTAGCCTTAGCCTAAGCCTAGGGGTTCCTTACCCTAAGCCTATGGGTGCCCTAGCCTAAGACTAGGGGTGCCCTAGCCTAAGCCTAGGGGTGCCCTAGGGTTAGGCAAGGGGAGCCCTAGCCTTAGCCTAAGCTTAGGGGTGCTCTAGCCTAAGCCTAGGGGTGCTCTAGGGTTAGGCAAGGGGAGCCCTAGCCTTAGCTTAAGCCTAGGGGTGCCCTAGCCTAAGCCTAGGGGTGCCCTAGCCTAAGTCTAGGGGTGTCCTAGCCTAAGCCTAGTGGTGTCCTAGCCTAAGCCTACGGGTGCCCTAGCCTAAGGCTAGGGGTGCCCTAGCCTTAGTTTAGTGGAGCCCTAGCCTTAGCCTAAGCCTAGGGGTGCCCTATCCTAAGCCATGGGGTGCCCTAGCCTAACCCTAGGCGTGCCCTAGCCTAAGCCTAGGGGTGCCCTAGCCTTAGGCTAGGGGAGCCCTAGCCTTAGCTTAAACCTAGGGGTGCCCTAGCCTAAGATTAGGGGTGCCCTAGCCTAAGCCTACGGGTGTCCTAGCCTAAGCCCAGGGGTGCCCTAGCCTAAGCCTAGGGGTGCCCTAACCTTAGGCTAGGGGAGCCCTAGCCTTAGCCTAAGCCTTGGGGCACACTAGCCTAAACCTAGGGGTTCCCTACCTAAGCCTAGGGGTGCCCTAGCCTAAGCCTAGGGGTGCAATAGCCTAAGACTTGGGGTGCCCTAGCCTAAGCTTAGGGGTGCCCTAGCCTAAGCTTAGGGGTGCCCTAGCCTAAGCTTAGGGGTGCCCTAGCCTAAGGCTAGGGGTGCCCTAGCCTTAGGCTAGGGGAGCCCAAGTCTTAGTCTAAGCCTAGGGTGCCCTAGCCTAAGCCTAGGGGTTCCCTAGCCCAAGCCTAAGGATGCCCTAGCGTTAGGCTAGAGGAGCCCTAGCCTTAGCCTAAGCCTAGGTGTGGCCTTGCGTAAGCCTAGGGGTGCCCTAGCCTTATGCTAGAGGAGCCCTAGCCCAAGCCTAGGGATGCCCTAGCCTCAGTCTAGGGGTTCCCTACCTAAGCCTAGGGGTGCCCTAGCCTAAGCCTACGGGTGCCCTAGCCTAAGCCTAGGGGTGCCCTAGCCTAAGCCTAGGGGTGCAATAGCCTAAGACTTTGGTGCCCTAGCCTAAGCTTAGGGGTGCCCTAGCCTAAGCTTAGGGGTGCCCTAGCCTTAGGCTAGGGGAGCCCAAGTCTTAGTCTAAGTCTAGGGTGCCCTAGCCTAAGCCGAGGGGTTCCCTAGCCCAAGCCTAAGGATGCCCTAGCGTTAGGCTAGAGGAACCCTAGCCTTAGCCTAAGCCTAGGTGTGCCTGTGCGTAAGCCTAGGGGTGCCCTAGCGTTATGCTAGAGGAGCCCTAGCCCAAGCCTAGGGATGCCCTAGCGTTATGCTAGAGGAGCCCTAGCCTTAGCCTAAGCCTAGGGGTGCCCCAGCCTAAGCCTAGGGGTGCCCTAGCCTAAGTCTAGGGGTGCCTAGCCTAAGCATAGGGGTGCCCTAACTTAAGCCTAGGTGTTCCCTACCTAAGCCTAGGGGTACCCTAGCCTTATCCTACGGCTGTCCTAGCCTAAGCCTAGGGGTGCCCTAGCCTTAGTCTAGGGAATCCCTAGCCTTAGCCTAAGCCTAGGGGTGCCCTAGCCTAAGCCTAGGGGTGCCCTAGCATAAGCCTAGGGGTGCCCTAGCCTAAGCCTAGGGGTGCCCTAGCCTAAGCCTAGGGATGCCCTAGCCTAAGCCTAGGGGTGCCCTATCCTAAGCCTAGGGGTGCCCTAGCCTTAAGCTAGGGGAGCCCTAGCCTTAGCCTAAACCTATGGGTGCTAGGGGAGCCCTAGCCTTAACATAAGCCTAGGGGTGCCCTAGCCTAAACCTAGGGGTGCCGTGGCCTATGCCTAGGGGTCACAGAGCCTACGCCTAGGGGTGCCTTAGCCTTAGGCTAGGGGATCCCTAGCCTTAGCCTAAGCCTAGGGGTTCCCTAGCCTAAGTGTAGGGGTGCCGTAGCCTCAGCCTAAGTGTGCCCTAGCCTTAGCCAAAGGGTGCCCTAGCATAAGCCTAGGGGTGCCTTAGCCTAAGGCTAGGGGTCCCCTAGCCTTAGTCTACGCCTAGGGTTGCCCTAGCCTAAGCCTAGGGGTGCCCTAGCCTTAGGCTAGCTGAGGCCTAGCCTTAGCCTAAGCCTAGGGGTGCCCTATCCTAAGCCTAGGGGTGCCCTAGCCTAATCCTAGGGGTGCCCTAGCCTACACCTAGTGGTGCCCTAGCCTAAGCCTAGTGGTGCACTAGCCTTAGGCTAGGGGAGCCCTAGCCTTAGCCTAAGCCTAGGGGTTCCTTACCCTAAGCCTATGGGTGCCCTAGCCTAAGACTAGGGGTGCCCTAGCCTAAGCCTAGGGGTGCCCTAGGGTTAGGCAAGGGGAGCCCTAGCCTTAGCCTAAGCTTAGGGGTGCTCTAGCCTAAGCCTAGGGGTGCTCTAGGGTTAGGCAAGGGGAGCCCTAGCCTTAGCTTAAGCCTAGGGGTGCCCTAGCCTAAGCCTAGGGGTGCCCTAGCCTAAGTCTAGGGGTGTCCTAGCCTAAGCCTAGTGGTGTCCTAGCCTAAGCCTACGGGTGCCCTAGCCTAAGGCTAGGGGTGCCCTAGCCTTAGTTTAGTGGAGCCCTAGCCTTAGCCTAAGCCTAGGGGTGCCCTATCCTAAGCCATGGGGTGCCCTAGCCTAACCCTAGGCGTGCCCTAGCCTAAGCCTAGGGGTGCCCTAGCCTTAGGCTAGGGGAGCCCTAGCCTTAGCTTAAACCTAGGGGTGCCCTAGCCTAAGATTAGGGGTGCCCTAGCCTAAGCCTACGGGTGTCCTAGCCTAAGCCCAGGGGTGCCCTAGCCTAAGCCTAGGGGTGCCCTAACCTTAGGCTAGGGGAGCCCTAGCCTTAGCCTAAGCCTTGGGGCACACTAGCCTAAACCTAGGGGTTCCCTACCTAAGCCTAGGGGTGCCCTAGCCTAAGCCTAGGGGTGCAATAGCCTAAGACTTGGGGTGCCCTAGCCTAAGCTTAGGGGTGCCCTAGCCTAAGCTTAGGGGTGCCCTAGCCTAAGCTTAGGGGTGCCCTAGCCTAAGGCTAGGGGTGCCCTAGCCTTAGGCTAGGGGAGCCCAAGTCTTAGTCTAAGCCTAGGGTGCCCTAGCCTAAGCCTAGGGGTTCCCTAGCCCAAGCCTAAGGATGCCCTAGCGTTAGGCTAGAGGAGCCCTAGCCTTAGCCTAAGCCTAGGTGTGGCCTTGCGTAAGCCTAGGGGTGCCCTAGCCTTATGCTAGAGGAGCCCTAGCCCAAGCCTAGGGATGCCCTAGCGTTATGCTAGAGGAGCCCTAGCCTTAGCCTAAGCCTAGGGGTGCCCCAGCCTAAGCCTAGGGGTGCCCTAGCCTAAGTCTAGGGGTGCCTAGCCTAAGCATAGGGGTGCCCTAACTTAAGCCTAGGTGTTCCCTACCTAAGCCTAGGGGTACCCTAGCCTTATCCTACGGCTGTCCTAGCCTAAGCCTAGGGGTGCCCTAGCCTTAGTCTAGGGAATCCCTAGCCTTAGCCTAAGCCTAGGGGTGCCCTAGCCTAAGCCTAGGGGTGCCCTAGCATAAGCCTAGGGGTGCCCTAGCCTAACCCTAGGGGTGCCCTAGCCTAAGCCTAAGGATGCCCTAGCCTAAGCCTAGGGGTGCCCTATCCTAAGCCTAGGGGTGCCCTAGCCTTAAGCTAGGGGAGCCCTAGCCTTAGCCTAAACCTATGGGTGCCCTAGCCTAAGCCTAGGGGTGCCCTAGCCTAAGCCTAGGGCTGCCCTAGCCTTAAGCTAGGGGAGCCCTAGCCTTAACCTAAGCCTAGGGGTGCCCTAGCCTAAGCCTAGGGGTGCCGTAGCCTATGCCTAGGGGTCACAGAGCCTACGCCTAGGGGTGCCTTAGCCTTAGGCTAGGGGATCCCTAGCCTTAGCCTAAGCCTAGGGGTTCCCTAGCCTAAGTGTAGGGGTGCCGTAGCCTCAGCCTAAGTGTGCCCTAGCCTTAGCCAAGGGGTGCCCTAGCATAAGCCTAGGGGTGCCTTAGCTTAAGGCTAGGGGTCCCCTAGCCTTAGTCTACGCCTAGGGTTGCCCTAGCCTAAGCCTAGGGGTGCCCTAGCCTTAGGCAAGCTGAGGCCTAGCCTTAGCCTAAGCCTAGGGGTGCCCTATCCTAAGCCTAGGGGTGCCCTAGCCTAATCCTAGGGGTGCCCTAGCCTACACCTAGGGGTGCCCTAGCCTAAGCCTAGTGGTGCACTAGCCTTAGGCTAGGGGAGCCCTAGCCTTAGCCTAAGCCTAGGGGTTCCTTACCCTAAGCCTATGGGTGCCCTAGCCTAAGACTAGGGGTGCCCTAGCCTAAGCCTAGGGGTGCCCTAGGGTTAGGCAAGGGGAGCCCTAGCCTTAGCCTAAGCTTAGGGGTGCTCTAGCCTAAGCCTAGGGGTGCCCTAGGGTTAGGCAAGGGGAGCCCTAGCCTTAGCCTAAGCCTAGGGGTGCCCTAGCCTAAGCTTTGGGGTGCTCTAGCCTAAGACTAGGGGTGCCCTAGCCTAAGCCTAGGGGTGCCCTAGCCTTAGGGTAGGGGAGCACTAGCCTTAGCCTAAACCTAGGGGTGCCCTAGCCTAAGCTTAGGGGTGCCCTAGCCTAAGCCTAGGGATGCCCTAGCGTTATGCTAGAGGAGCCCTAGCCTTAGCCTAAGCCTAGGGGTGCCCCAGCCTAAGCCTAGGGGTGCCCTAGCCTAAGTCTAGGGGTGCCTAGCCTAAGCATAGGGGTGCCCTAACTTAAGCCTAGGTGTTCCCTACCTAAGCCTAGGGGTACCCTAGCCTTATCCTACGGCTGTCCTAGCCTAAGCCTAGGGGTGCCCTAGCCTTAGTCTAGGGAATCCCTAGCCTTAGCCTAAGCCTAGGGGTGCCCTAGCCTAAGCCTAGGGGTGCCCTAGCATAAGCCTAGGGGTGCCCTAGCCTAACCCTAGGGGTGCCCTAGCCTAAGCCTAGGGATGCCCTAGCCTAAGCCTAGGGGTGCCCTATCCTAAGCCTAGGGGTGCCCTAGCCTTAGTTTAGTGGAGCCCTAGCCTTAGCCTAAGCCTAGGTGTGCCCTAGCTTAAGCCTAGGTGTGCCCTAGCCTAAGCCTAGGGGTGCCCTAGCCTAAGCCTACGGGTGCCCTAGCCTAAGCCTAGGGGTGCCCTAACCTAAGCCTAGGGGTGGCCTAGCCTTAAGCTAGGGGAGCCCTAGTCTTAACCTAAGCCTAGGGTTGCCCTAGCCTAAGCCTAGGGGTGCCCTAGCCTTAGGCTAGGGGAGCCCTAGCCTTAGCCTAAACCTAGGGGTGCCCTAGCCTAAGCCTAGGGGTGACCTAGCCTAAGCCTATGGGTGCCCTAGCCTTATGCTAGGGGAGCCCTAGCTTTAGCCTAAGCTTAAGGGTGCCCTAGCCTAAGCCTAGTAGTCACCTAGCCTATGCCTAGGGTTGCCTTAGCCTTAGGCTAGGGGATCCCTAGCCTTAGCCTAAGCCTAGGGGTTCCCTAGCCTAAGTGTAGGGGTGCCCTAGCCTAAGCCTAGGGGTGCCATAGCCTAAGCCTAGGGGTCCCCTAGCCTTAGGCTAGCTGATCCCTAGCCTTAGCCTAAGCCTAGGGGTGCCCTAGCCTAAGCCTAGGGTGCCCTAGCCTAATCCTAGGGATGCCCTAGCCTACGCCTAGTGGTGCCCTAGCCTAAGCCTAGTGGTGCCCTAGGGTTAGGAAAGGGGAGCCCTAGCCTTAGCCTAAGCCTAGGGGTGCCCTAGCCTAAGCCTAGGGGTGTCCTAGCCTAAGCCTAGTGGTGTCCTAGACTAAGCCTATGGGTGCCCTAGCTTAAGGCTAGGGGTGCCCTAGCCTTAGTTTAGTGGAGCCCTAGGCTTAGCCTAAGCCTATGGGTGGGCTATCCTAAGCCATGGGGTCCCCTAGCCTAAGCCTAGGGGTGCCCTAGCCTAAGCCGAGGGGTGCCCTAGCCTTAGGCTAGGGGAGCCCTAGCCTTACCTAAGCCTTGGGGTGCCCTAGCCTAAGACTAGGGGTGCCCTACCCTAAGCCTACGGGTGTCCTAGCCTAAGCCCAGGGGTGCCCTAGCCTAAGCCTAGGGGTGCCCTAACCTTAGGCTAGGGGAGCCCTAGCCTTATCCTAAGCCTTGGGGCGCCCTAGCCTAAACCTAGGTGTTCCCTAGCCTAAGCCTAGGGGTGACCTAGCCTTAGGCTAGTGGAGCCCTAGCCTTAGTCTAAGCCTCGGGGTGCCCTAGCCTAAGCCTAGGGATGCCCTAGCGTTAGGCTAGAGGAGCCCTACCCTTAGCCTAAGCCTAGGGGTGACCTAGCCTAAGCCTAGGGGTGCCCTAGCCTCAGTCTAGGGGTTCCCTACCTAAGCCTAGGGGTGCCCTAGCCTAAGCCTACGGGTGCCCTAGCCTAAGCCTAGGGGTGCCCTAGCCTAAGCCTAGGGGTGCAATAGCCTAAGACTTTGGTGCCCTAGCCTAAGCTTAGGGGTGCCCTAGCCTAAGCTTAGGGGTGCCCTAGCCTTAGGCTAGGGGAGCCCAAGTCTTAGTCTAAGTCTAGGGTGCCCTAGCCTAAGCCGAGGGGTTCCCTAGCCCAAGCCTAAGGATGCCCTAGCGTTAGGCTAGAGGAACCCTAGCCTTAGCCTAAGCCTAGGTGTGCCCATGCGTAAGCCTAGGGGTGCCCTAGCGTTATGCTAGAGGAGCCCTAGCCCAAGCCTAGGGATGCCCTAGCGTTATGCTAGAGGAGCCCTAGCCTTAGCCTAAGCCTAGGGGTGCCCCAGCCTAAGCCTAGGGGTGCCCTAGCCTAAGTCTAGGGGTGCCTAGCCTAAGCATAGGGGTGCCCTAACTTAAGCCTAGGTGTTCCCTACCTAAGCCTAGGGGTACCCTAGCCTTATCCTACGGCTGTCCTAGCCTAAGCCTAGGGGTGCCCTAGCCTTAGTCTAGGGAATCCCTAGCCTTAGCCTAAGCCTAGGGGTGCCCTAGCCTAAGCCTAGGGGTGCCCTAGCATAAGCCTAGGGGTGCCCTAGCCTAAGCCTAGGGGTGCCCTAGCCTAAGCCTAGGGATGCCCTAGCCTAAGCCTAGGGGTGCCCTATCCTAAGCCTAGGGGTGCCCTAGCCTTAAGCTAGGGGAGCCCTAGCCTTAGCCTAAACCTATGGGTGCTAGGGGAGCCCTAGCCTTAACATAAGCCTAGGGGTGCCCTAGCCTAAACCTAGGGGTGCCGTGGCCTATGCCTAGGGGTCACAGAGCCTACGCCTAGGGGTGCCTTAGCCTTAGGCTAGGGGATCCCTAGCCTTAGCCTAAGCCTAGGGGTTCCCTAGCCTAAGTGTAGGGGTGCCGTAGCCTCAGCCTAAGTGTGCCCTAGCCTTAGCCAAAGGGTGCCCTAGCATAAGCCTAGGGGTGCCTTAGCCTAAGGCTAGGGGTCCCCTAGCCTTAGTCTACGCCTAGGGTTGCCCTAGCCTAAGCCTAGGGGTGCCCTAGCCTTAGGCTAGCTGAGGCCTAGCCTTAGCCTAAGCCTAGGGGTGCCCTATCCTAAGCCTAGGGGTGCCCTAGCCTAATCCTAGGGGTGCCCTAGCCTACACCTAGTGGTGCCCTAGCCTAAGCCTAGTGGTGCACTAGCCTTAGGCTAGGGGAGCCCTAGCCTTAGCCTAAGCCTAGGGGTTCCTTACCCTAAGCCTATGGGTGCCCTAGCCTAAGACTAGGGGTGCCCTAGCCTAAGCCTAGGGGTGCCCTAGGGTTAGGCAAGGGGAGCCCTAGCCTTAGCCTAAGCTTAGGGGTGCTCTAGCCTAAGCCTAGGGGTGCTCTAGGGTTAGGCAAGGGGAGCCCTAGCCTTAGCTTAAGCCTAGGGGTGCCCTAGCCAAAGACTAGGGGTGCCCTAGCCTAAGTCTAGGGGTGTCCTAGCCTAAGCCTAGTGGTGTCCTAGCCTAAGCCTACGGGTGCCCTAGCCTAAGGCTAGGGGTGCCCTAGCCTTAGTTTAGTGGAGCCCTAGCCTTAGCCTAAGCCTAGGGGTGCCCTATCCTAAGCCATGGGGTGCCCTAGCCTAACCCTAGGCGTGCCCTAGCCTAAGCCTAGGGGTGCCCTAGCCTTAGGCTAGGGGAGCCCTAGCCTTAGCTTAAACCTAGGGGTGCCCTAGCCTAAGATTAGGGGTGCCCTAGCCTAAGCCTACGGGTGTCCTAGCCTAAGCCCAGGGGTGCCCTAGCCTAAGCCTAGGGGTGCCCTAACCTTAGGCTAGGGGAGCCCTAGCCTTAGCCTAAGCCTTGGGGCACACTAGCCTAAACCTAGGGGTTCCCTACCTAAGCCTAGGGGTGCCCTAGCCTAAGCCTACGGGTGCCCTAGCCTAAGCCTAGGGGTGCAATAGCCTAAGACTTGGGGTGCCCTAGCCTAAGCTTAGGGGTGCCCTAGCCTAAGCTTAGGGGTGCCCTAGCCTAAGCTTAGGGGTGCCCTAGCCTAAGGCTAGGGGTGCCCTAGCCTTAGGCTAGGGGAGCCCAAGTCTTAGTCTAAGCCTAGGGTGCCCTAGCCTAAGCCTAGGGGTTCCCTAGCCCAAGCCTAAGGATGCCCTAGCGTTAGGCTAGAGGAGCCCTAGCCTTAGCCTAAGCCTAGGTGTGGCCTTGCGTAAGCCTAGGGGTGCCCTAGCGTTATGCTAGAGGAGCCCTAGCCCAAGCCTAGGGATGCCCTAGCGTTATGCTAGAGGAGCCCTAGCCTTAGCCTAAGCCTAGGGGTGCCCCAGCCTAAGCCTAGGGGTGCCCTAGCCTAAGTCTAGGGGTGCCTAGCCTAAGCATAGGGGTGCCCTAACTTAAGCCTAGGTGTTCCCTACCTAAGCCTAGGGGTACCCTAGCCTTATCCTACGGCTGTCCTAGCCTAAGCCTAGGGGTGCCCTAGCCTTAGTCTAGGGAATCCCTAGCCTTAGCCTAAGCCTAGGGGTGCCCTAGCCTAAGCCTAGGGGTGCCCTAGCATAAGCCTAGGGGTGCCCTAGCCTAACCCTAGGGGTGCCCTAGCCTAAGCCTAAGGATGCCCTAGCCTAAGCCTAGGGGTGCCCTATCCTAAGCCTAGGGGTGCCCTAGCCTTAAGCTAGGGGAGCCCTAGCCTTAGCCTAAACCTATGGGTGCCCTAGCCTAAGCCTAGGGGTGCCCTAGCCTAAGCCTAGGGGTGCCCTAGCCTAAGCCTAGGGGTGCCGTAGCCTATGCCTAGGGGTCACAGAGCCTACGCCTAGGGGTGCCTTAGCCTTAGGCTAGGGGATCCCTAGCCTTAGCCTAAGCCTAGGGGTTCCCTAGCCTAAGTGTAGGGGTGCCGTAGCCTCAGCCTAAGTGTGCCCTAGCCTTAGCCAAGGGGTGCCCTAGCATAAGCCTAGGGGTGCCTTAGCTTAAGGCTAGGGGTCCCCTAGCCTTAGTCTACGCCTAGGGTTGCCCTAGCCTAAGCCTAGGGGTGCCCTAGCCTTAGGCAAGCTGAGGCCTAGCCTTAGCCTAAGCCTAGGGGTGCCCTATCCTAAGCCTAGGGGTGCCCTAGCCTAATCCTAGGGGTGCCCTAGCCTACACCTAGGGGTGCCCGAGCCTAAGCCTAGTGGTGCACTAGCCTTAGGCTAGGGGAGCCCTAGCCTTAGCCTAAGCCTAGGGGTTCCTTACCCTAAGCCTATGGGTGCCCTAGCCTAAGACTAGGGGTGCCCTAGCCTAAGCCTAGGGGTGCCCTAGGGTTAGGCAAGGGGAGCCCTAGCCTTAGCCTAAGCTTAGGGGTGCTCTAGCCTAAGCCTAGGGGTGCCCTAGGGTTAGGCAAGGGGAGCCCTAGCCTTAGCCTAAGCCTAGGGGTGCCCTAGCCTAAGCTTTGGGGTGCTCTAGCCTAAGACTAGGGGTGCCCTAGCCTAAGCCTAGGGGTGCCCTAGCCTTAGGGTAGGGGAGCACTAGCCTTAGCCTAAACCTAGGGGTGCCCTAGCCTAAGCTTAGGGGTGCCCTAGCCTAAGCCTAGGGATGCCCTAGCGTTATGCTAGAGGAGCCCTAGCCTTAGCCTAAGCCTAGGGGTGCCCCAGCCTAAGCCTAGGGGTGCCCTAGCCTAAGTCTAGGGGTGCCTAGCCTAAGCATAGGGGTGCCCTAACTTAAGCCTAGGTGTTCCCTACCTAAGCCTAGGGGTACCCTAGCCTTATCCTACGGCTGTCCTAGCCTTAGTTTAGTGGAGCCCTAGCCTTTGCCTAAGCCTAGGGGTGCCCTAGCCTAACCCTAGGGGTGCCCTAGCCTAAGCCTAGGGATGCCCTAGCCTAAGCCTAGGGGTGCCCTATCCTAAGCCTAGGGGTGCCCTAGCCTTAGTTTAGTGGAGCCCTAGCCTTTGCCTAAGCCTAGGGGTGCCCTATCCTAAGCCATGGGGTGCCCTAGCCTAACCCCAGGCGTGCCCTAGCCTATGCCTAGGGGTGCCCTAGCCTTAGGCTAGGGGAGCCCTAGCCTTAGCTTAAACCTAGGGGTGCCCTAGCCTAAGACTAGGGGTGCCCTAGCCTAAGCCTACGGGTGTCCTAGCCTAAGCCCAGGGGTGCCCTAGCCTAAGCCTAGGGGTGCCCTAACCTTAGGCTAGGGGAGCCCTAGCCTTAGCCTAAGCCTTGGGGCACACTAGCCTAAAGCTAGGGGTGCCCTAGCCTAAGCCTAGGGGTGCCGTAGCCCAAGCCTAGGGATGCCCTAGCGTTAGGCTAGAGGAGCCCTAGCCTTAGCCTAAGCCTAGGGGTGACCTAGCCTAAGCCTAGGGTGCCCTAGCCTAAGTCTAGGGGTTCTCTACCTAAGCCTAGGGGTGCCCTATCCTAAGCCTACGGGTGCCCTAGCCTAACCTTGGGGTGCATTAGCCTAAGACTAGGGGTGCCCTAGCCTAAGCTTAGGGGAGCCCTAGCCTTAGTCTAAGCCTAGGGTTCCCTAACCTAAGCCTAGGGGTTCCCTAGCCCAAGTCAAAGGATGCCCTAGCGTTAGGCTAGAAGAGCACTAGCCTTAGCCTAAGCCTAGGGGTGCCCTATCCTAAGCCTAGGGGTGCCCTAGCCTTAGGATAGGGGAGCCCTAGCCTTAGCCTAAACCTAGGGGTGCCCTAGCCTAAGCTTAGGGGTGCCCTAGCCTAAGCCTAGGGATGCCCTAGCGTTATGCTAGAGGAGCCCTAGCCTTAGCCTAAGCCTAGGGGTGCCCCAGCCTAAGCCTAGGGGTGCCCTAGCCTAAGTCTAGGGGTGCCTAGCCTAAGCATAGGGGTGCCCTAACTTAAGCCTAGGTGTTCCCTACGTAAGCCTAGGGGTACCCTAGCCTTATCCTACGGCTGTCCTAGCCTAAGCCTAGGGGTGCCCTAGCCTTAGTCTAGGGAATCCCTAGCCTTAGCCTAAGCCTAGGGGTGCCCTAGCCTAAGCCTAGGGGTGCCCTAGCATAAGCCTAGGGGTGCCCTAGCCTAACCCTAGGGGTGCCCTAGCCTAAGCCTAGGGATGCCCTAGCCTAAGCCTAGGGGTGCCCTATCCTAAGCCTAGGGGTGCCCTAGCCTTAAGCTAGGGGAGCCCTAGCCTTAGCCTAAACCTATGGGTGCCCTAGCCTAAGCCTAGGGGTGCCCTAGCCTAAGCCTAGGGGTGCCCTAGCCTTAAGCTAGGGGAGCCCTAACCTTAACCTAAGCCTAGGGGTGCCCTAGCCTAAGCCTAGGGGTGCTGTAGCCTATGCCTAGGGGTCACAGAGCCTACGCCTAGGGGTGCCTTAGCCTTAGGCTTAGGGATCCCTAGCCTTAGCCTAAGCCTAGGGGTTCCCTAGCCTAAGTGTAGGGGTGCCGTAGCCTCAGCCTAAGTGTGCCCTAGCCTTAGCCAAGGGGTGCCCTAGCATAAGCCTAGGGGTGCCTTAGCATAAGGCTAGGGGTCCCCTAGCCTTAGTCTACGCCTAGGGTTGCCCTAGCCTAAGCCTAGGGGTGCCCTAGCCTTAGGCTAGCTGAGGCCTAGCCTTAGCCTAAGCCTAGGGGTGCCCTATCCTAAGCCTAGGGGTGCCCTAGCCTAATCCTAGGGGTGCCCTAGCCTACACCTAGGGGTGCCCTAGCCTAAGCCTAGTGGTGCACTAGCCTTAGGCTAGGGGAGCCCTAGCCTTAGCCTAAGCCTAGGGGTTCCTTACCCTAAGCCTATGGGTGCCCTAGCCTAAGACTAGGGGTGCCCTAGCCTAAGCCTAGGGGTGCCCTAGGGTTAGGCAAGGGGAGCCCTAGCCTTAGCCTAAGCTTAGGGGTGCTCTAGCCTAAGCCTAGGGGTGCCCTAGGGTTAGGCAAGGGGAGCCCTAGCCTTAGCCTAAGCCTAGGGGTTCCTTACCCTAAGCCTATGGGTGCCCTAGCCTAAGACTAGGGGTGCCCTAGCCTAAGCCTAGGGGTGCACTAGGGTTAGGCAAGGGGAGCCCTAGCCTTAGCCTAAGCTTAGGGGTGCTCTAGCCTAAGCCTAGGGGTGCCCTAGGGTTAGGCAAGGGGAGCCCTAGCCTTAGCCTAAGCCTAGGGGTGCCCTAGCCTAAGCTTTGGGGTGCTCTAGCCTAAGACTAGGGGTGCCCTAGCCTAAGCCTAGGGGTGCCCTAGCCTAAGTCTAGGGGTGTCCTAGCCTAAGCCTAGTGGTGTCCTAGCCTAAGCCTAGGGGTGCCCTAGCCTAAGGCTAGGGGTGCCCTAGCCTTAGTTTAGTGGAGCCCTAGCCTTAGCCTAAGCCTAGGGGTGCCCTATCCTAAGCCATGGGGTGCCCTAGCTTAACCCTAGGCGTGCCCTAGCCTAAGCCTAGGGGTGCCCTAGCCTTAGGCTAGGGGAGCCCTAGCCTTAGCTTAAACCTAGGGGTGCCCTAGCCTAAGACTAGGGGTGCCCTAGCCTAAGCCTACGGGTGTCCTAGCCTAAGCCCAGGGGTGCCCTAGCCTAAGCCTAGGGGTGCCCTAACCTTAGGCTAGGGGAGCCCTAGCCTTAGCCTAAGCCTTGGGGCACACTAGCCTAAACCTAGGGGTTCCCTAGCCTAAGCCTAGGGGTGACCTAGCCTTAGGCTAGGGGAGCCCTAGCCTTAGTCTAAGCCTAGGGGTGCCCTAGCCTAAGCCTAGGGGTGCCGTAGCCCAAGCCTAGGGATGCCCTAGCGTTAGGCTAGAGGAGCCCTAGCCTTAGCCTAAGCCTAGGGGTGCCCTAGCCTAAGCCTAGGGTGCCCTAGCCTAAGTCTAGGGGTTCCCTACCTAAGCCTAGGGGTGCCATATCCTAATCCTACGGGTGCCCTAGCCTAAGCCTTGGGGTGCATTAGCCTAAGCCTAGGGGTGCCCTAGCCTAAGCTTAGGGGAGCCCTAGCCTTAGTCTAAGCCTAGGGTTCCCTAACCTAAGCCTAGGGGTTCCCTAGCCCAAGTCAAAGGATGCCCTAGCGTTAGGCTAGAAGAGCACTAGCCTTAGCCTAAGCCTAGGGGTGCCCTATCCTAAGCCTAGGGGTGCCCTAGCCTAAGCCTAGGAGTGCCCTAGCCTTAGGCTAGGGGAGCCCTAGCCTTAGCCTAAACCTAGGGGTGCCCTAGCCTAAGCTTAGGGGTGCCCTTGCCTAAGCCTATGGGTGCCCTAGCCTTATGCTTGGGGAGCCCTAGCTTTAGCCTAAGCCTAAGGGTGCCCTAGCCTAAGCCTAGGGGTCACCTAGCCTATGCCTGGGTTGCCTTAGCCTTAGGTTAGGGGATCCCTAGCCTTAGCCTAAGCCTAGGGGTTCCCTTGCCTAAGTGTAGGGGTGCCCTAGCCTGAGCCTAGGGGTGCCCTAGCCTTAGCCTAGGGGTGCCCTAGCCTAAGCCTAGGGGTGCCTTAGCCTAAGCCTAGGGGTCCCCTAGCCTTAGTCTATGCCTAGGGTTGCCCTAGCCTAAGCCTAGGGGTGCCCTAGCCTTAGGCTAGCTGATCCCTAGCCTTAGCCTAAGCCTAGGGGTGCCCTAGCGTAAGCCTAGGGGTGCCCTAGCCTAATCCTAGGGATGCCCTAGCCTACGCCTAGTGGTGCCCTAGCCTAAGCCTAGTGGTGCCCTAGGGTTAGGAAAGGGTAGCCCTAGCCTTAGGCTAGGGGAGCCGTAGCCTTAGTCTAAGCCTAGGGTGCCCAAGCCTAAGCCTAGGGGTTCCCTAGCCCAAGCCTAAGGATGCCGTAGCGTTAGGCTAGAGGAGCCCTAGCCTTAGCCTAAGCCTAGGTGTGCCCTAGCCTAAGCTTAGGGGTGCCCTAGCCTAAGCCTAGGGGTACCCTAGCCTTAGGCTAGGGAAGCCCTAGCCTTAGCCTAAGCCTAGGGGTGCCCTAGCCTAATCCTAGGGGTGCCCTAGCCTAAGCCTAGGGGTGCCCTAGCCTAAGCCTAGGGGTGCCCTAGCCTAAGCCTAGGGGTGCCCTAGCCTAAGCCTAGGGATGCCCTAGCCTAAGCCTAGGGGTGCCCTATACTAAGCCTAGGGGTGCCCTAGCCTTAAACTAGGGGAGCCCTAGCCTTAGCCTAAACCTAGGGGTGCCCTAGCCTAAGCCTAGGGGTGCCCTAGCATAAGCTAGGGGTGCCGTAGCCTATGCCTAGGGGTCACCGAGCCTACGCCTAGGGGTGCCTTAGCCTTAGGCTAGGGGATCCCTAGCCTTAGCCTAAGCCTAGGGGTTCCCTAGCCTAAGTGTAGGGGTGCCCTAGCCTGAGCCTAAGTGTGCCCTAGCCTTAGCCAAGGTGTGCCCAAGCATAAGCCTAGGGGTGCCTTAGCCTATGGCTACGGGTGCACTAGCCTTAGGCTAGCTGAGGCCTAGCCTTAGCCTAAGCCTAGGGTTGCCCTAGCCTAAGCCTAGGGGTGCCCTAGCCTAATTCTAGGGGTGCCCTAGGCTTATGCTAGGGGAGCCCTAGCCTTAGCCTAAGAATAGGGGTTCCTTAGCCTAAGCCTAGGGGTGCCCTAGCCTAAGACTAGGGGTGCCCTAGCCTAAACTTAGGGGTGCGCTAGCCTAAGCGTAGGGGTGCCCTAGCCTAAACCTGGGGTGCCCTAGTGTTAGGCAAGGGGAGCCCTAGCCTTAGCCTAAGCTTAGGGGTGCTCTAGCCTAAGCCTAGGGGTGCCCCAGCCTAAGCCTAGGGGTGCCCTAGCCTACGCCTAGGGGTGCCCTAGCCTAAGCCTAGTTGTGCCCTAGCCTTAGGCTAGGGGAGCCCTAGCCTTAGCCTAAGCCTAGGGGTGCCTTAGCCTAAGCCTAGGGGTACCCTAGCCTAAGACTAGGGGTGCCCTAGCCTAAGCTTAGGGGTGCCCTAGCCTAAGCCTATGGGTCCCCTAACCTAAGCCTAGGGGTGCCTTGGTTTAGGCAAGGGGAGCACTAGCCTTAGCCTAAGCCTAGGGGTGCCCTAGCCTAAGGTTAGGGGTGCTCTAGCCTAAGACTAGGGGTGCCCTAGCCTAAGCCTAGGGGTGCCCTAGCCTAAGTCAAGGGGTGTCCTAGCCTAAGCCTAGTGGTGTCCTAGCCTAAGCCTAGGTGTGCCCTAGCCTAAGCCTAGGGGTGCCCTAGGTTTAGGCAAGGGGAGCCCTAGCCTTAGCCTAAGCCTAGGGGTGCCCTATCATAAGCCATGGGGTGCCCTAGCCTAACCCTTGGGGTGCCCTAGCCTAAGCCTAGGGGTTCCCTAGCCCAAGTCTAAGGATGCCCTAGCGTTAGGCTAGAGGAGCCCTAGCCTTAGCCTAAGCCTAGGGGTGCCTTACCCTAAGCCTAGGGGTGCCCTAGCCTAAGCCTAGGGGTTCCCTAGCCCAAGCCTAGGGATGCCCTAGCGTTTTGCTAGAGGAGCCCTAGCCTTAGCCTAAGCCTAGGGGTGCCCCAGCCTAAGCCTAGGGGTGCCCTAGCCTAAGTCTAGGGGTGCCTAGCCTAAGCATAGGCGTGCCCTAACCTAAGCCTAGGTGTTCCCTACCTAAGCCTAGGGGTACCCTAGCCTAAGCCTACGGCTGTCCTAGCCTAAGCCTATGGGTGCCCTAGCCTTAGGCTAGGGAAGCCTAAGCCTTAGCCTAAGCCTAGGGGTGCCCTAGCCTAAGCCTAGGGGTGCCCTAGCCTAAGCCTAGGGGTCCCCTATCCTAAGCCTAGCGGTGTCCTAGCCTAAGTCTAGGGGTTCCCTACCTAAGCTTAGGGGTGCCCTATCCTAAGCCTACGGGTGCCCTAGCCTAAGCCTTGGGGTGCATTAGCCTAAGACTAGGGGTGCCCTAGCCTAAGCTTAGGGGAGCCCTAGCCTTAGTCTAAGCCTAGGGTTCCCTAGCCTAAGCCTAGGGGTTCCCTAGCCCAAGTCTAAGGATGCCCTAGCGTTAGGCTAGAGGAGCCCTAGCCTTAGACTAAGCCTAGGGTTGCCCTTGCCGAAGCCTATGGGTGCCCTTGCCTTAGGCTAGGGGAGCCCTAACCTTAGCCTAAGCCTAGGGGTGCCCTAGCCCAAGCCTAGGGGTGCCATAGCCTAAGCCTAGGGGTGCCCTAGCCTAAGCCTAGGGGTGCCCTAGTCTAAGCCTAGATGTGCCCTAGCCTAAGCCTAGGGGTGCCCTAGCCATAGGGTAGCTGAGCCCTAGCCTTAGGCAAGCTGAGCCCTAGCCTTAGGCAAGCTGAGCCCTAGCCTTAGCCTAAGCCTCGGGGTGCCCTAGCCTAAGACTAGGGGTGCCCTAGCCTAAGCTTTTTGGTGCCCTAGCGTAAGCCTAGGGGTGCCCTAGCCTAAGCCTAGGGGTGCCCTAGCCTAAGCATAGGGGTGCCCTAGCCTAAGCCAGGGGTGCCCAAGCCTTAGGCTAGGGGTGCCCTAGCCTTAGCCTAAGCCTAGGGGTGCCCTAGCCCAAGCCTAGGGGTTCCCTAGCCTAAGCCTAGGGGTGCCCTAGCCTAAGCTTAGGGTTGCCCTAGCCTTAGCCTAGCTGAGCCCTAGCCTTAACCTAAGCCTAGGGGTGCCCTAGCCTAAGCCTAGCGGTGCCCTTGCCTAAGCCTAGGGGTGCCCTACCATAATCCTAGGGGTGCCCTACCATAAGCCTAGAGTTGCCCTAGCCTAAGCATAGGGGTGCCCTAGCCTTAGGCTAGCTGAGCCCTACCCTTAGGCTAGCTGAGCCCTAGCCTTAGCCTAAGCCTAGGGGTGCCCTAGCCTAAGCCTAGGGGTGCCCTAGCCTAAGCCTAGTGGTGCCTTAGCCTAAGCCTAGGGGTGCCCTAGCCTAAGACTAGGGGTGCCCTAGTCTAAGCTTAGTGGTGCCCTAGCCTAAGCCTAGGGGTGCCCTAGCCTTAGGCTAGGGGAGCCCTAGCCTTAGCCTAAGCCTAGGGGTGACCTAGCCTAAGCCTAGGGGTTCCCTAGCCTAAGCCTAGAGGTGCCCTAGCCTAAGCCTAGGGGTGCCCTAGCCTAAGGCTAGAGGTGCCCTAGCCTTAGTCTAGTGGAGCCCTAGCCTTAGCCTAACACTAGGGGTGCCCTAGCCTAAGCCTAGGGGTGCCCTAGCCTAAGCCTAGGGGTTCCCTAGCCCAAGCCTAGGGATGCCCTAGCGTTTTGCTAGAGGAGCCCTAGCCTTAGCCTAAGCCTAGGGGTGCCCTAGCCTAAGACAAGGGGTACGCTAGCCTAAGTATAGGGGTGCCCTAGCCTAAGACTAGGGGTACCCTAGTCTTAGGCTAGGGGAGCCCTAGCCTTAGCCTAAGCCTAGGGGTGCCCCAGCCTAAGCCTAGGGGTGCCCAAGCCTAAGTCTAGGGGTGCCTAGCTTAAGCATAGGCGTGCCCTAACCTAAGCCTAGGTGTTCCCTACCTAAGCCTAGGGGTACCCTAGCCTAAGCCTACGGCTGTCATAGCCTAAGCCTAGGGGTGCCCTAGCCTTAGGCTAGGGAAGCCTTAGTCTTAGCCTAAGCATAGGGGTGCCCTAGCCAAAGCCTAGGGTTGCACTAACCTAAGCCTAGGGGTGCCCTAGCCTTAGGCTAGGGGAGCCCAGCCTTAGTCTAAACCTAGGGGTGCCCTAGCCTAAGCCTAGGGGTGCCCTAGCCTAAGCCTAAGGGTGCCCTAGCCTTAGACTAGTGGAGCCCTAGCCTTAGCCTAAGCCTAGGGGTGCCGTAGCTTAAGCATAGGGGTGCCCTACCCTAAGCCTAAGGTTGCCCTAGCCTTAGGCTAGGGGAGCCCAGCCTTAGTCTAAACCTAGGGGTGCCCTAGCCTAAGCCTAGGGGTGCCCTAGCCTAAGCCTATGGGTGCCCTAGCCTTAGGCTAGGGGAGCCCTAGCTTTAGCCTAAGCCTATGGGTGCCCTAGCCTAAGACTAGGGGTGCCCTAGCCTAAGCCTAAGGGTGCCCTAGCCTTAGGCTAGGGGAGCCCTAGCCTTAGCCTAAACCTAGGGGTACCCTAGCCTAAGCCTAGGGGTGCCCTAGCCTAAGCCTATGGGTGCCCTAGCCTTAGGCTAGGGGAGCCCTAGCTTAAGCCTAAGCCTAGGGGTGCCGTAGCCTATGACTAAGGGGCACCTAGCCTACGTCTAGGGGTGCCTTAGCCTTAGGCTAGGGGATCCCTAGCCTTAGCCTAATCCTAGGGGTTCCCTAGCCTAAGTGTAGGGGTGCCCTAGCCTGAGCCTAGGGGTGCCCAAGCCTTAGCCTAGGGGTGCCCTAGCCTAAGCCTAGGGGTGCCTTAGCCTAAGTTAGGGGTCCCCTAGCCTTAGTCTAAGCCTAGGGTTGCCCTAGCCGAAGCTTATGGGTGCCTTAGCCTTAGGCTAGGGGAGCCCTAACCTTAGCCTAAGCCTAGGGGTGCCCTAGCCGAAGCCTCGTGGTGCCCTATCCTAAGCCTCGGGGAGCCCTAGCCTAAGCCTAGGGGTGCCCTTGCCTTAGGCAAGGGGAGTCCTAACCTTAGCCTAAGCCTAGGGGTGCCCTAGCCTATGCCTAGGGGTGCCCTAGTCTAAGCCTAGATGTGCCCTAGCCTAAGCCTAGGGGTGCCCTAGCCATAGGGTAGCTGAGCCCTAGCCTTAGGCAAGCTGAGCCCTAGCCTTAGCCTAAGCCTCGGGGTGCCCTAGCCTAAGCATAGGGGTGCCCTAGCCTAAGCCTAGGGGTGCCCTACCCTTTGGCTAGGGGAGCCCTAGCCTTAGCATAAGCCTAGGGTTGCCCTAGCCCAAGCCTAGGGGTTCCCTAGCCTAAGCCTAGGGGTGCCCTAGCCTAAGCCTAGGGTTGCCCTAGCCTTAGCCTAGCTGAGCCCTAGCCTTAACCTAAGCCTAGGGGTGCCCTAGCCTAAGCCTAGGGGTGCCCTAGCCTAAGCCTAGGGGTGCCCTACCATAATCCTAGGGGTGCCCTACCCTAAGCCTAGAGTTGCCCTAGCCTAAGCATAGGGGTGCCCTAGCCTTAGGCTAGCTGAGCCCTAGCCTTAGGCTAGCTGAGCCCTAGCCTTTGCCTAAGCCTAGGGGTGCCCTAGCCTAAGCCTAGAGGTGCCCTAGCCTAAGCCTAGTGGTGCCTTAGCCTAAGCCTAGGGGTGCCCTAGCCTAAGACTAGGGGTGCCCTAGCCTAAGCTTAGTGGTGCCCTAGCCTAAGCCTAGGGGTGCCCTAGCCTAAGGCTAGTGGTGCCCTAACCTAAGCCTAGGGGTGCTCTAGCCTTAGGCTAGGGGAGCCCTATCCTTAGCCTAAGCCTAGGGGTGACCTAGCCTAAGCCTAAGGGTTCCCTAGCCTAAGCCTAGAGGTGCCCTAGCCTAAGCCTAGGTGTGCCCTAGCCTAAGCCTAGGGGTGCCCTAGCCTAAGGCTAGAGGTGCCCTAGCCTTAGTCTAGTGGAGCCCTAGCCTTAGCCTAAGCCTAGGGGTGCCCTAGCCTAAGCCTAGGGGTGCCCTAATCTAACCCTAGGGGTGTCCTACCCTAAGCCTAGGGTTGCCCTAGCCTTAGCCTAGCTGAAACCTAGACTTAACCTAAGCCTTGGGGTGCCCTAGCCTAAGCCGAGGGGTGCCCTAGCCTAAGCCTAGGGGTGCCCTACCCTAAACCTAGGGGTGCCCTAGCCTAAGCCTAGGGGTGCCCTAGCCTACGCCTAGGGGTTCCCTAGCCTAAGCCTTGTGGTGCCCTAGTCTGAGGCTAGGGGAGCCCTAGCCTTAGTCTAAGCCTAGGGGTGCCCTAGGCTAAGACTAAGGGTGCCCTAGCCTAAGCTTAGGGGTGCCCTAGCCTAAGCCTAGGGTGCCCTAGCCTAAGCCTAAAGGTGCCCTAGGGTTAGACAAGGGGAGCTTTTTGGTGCCCTAGCATAAGCCTAGGGGTGCCCTAGCCTAAGCTTAGGGGTGCCCTAGCCTAAGCATAAGGGTGCCCTAGCCTAAGCCTAGGGGTGCCCTACCCTTTGGCTAGGGGAGCCCTAGCCTTAGCATAAGCCTAGGGGTGCCCTAGCCCAAGCCTAGGGGTTCCCTAGCCTAAGCCAAGGGGTGCCCTAGCCTAAGCCTAGGGTTGCCCTAGCCTTAGCCTAGCTGAGCCCTAGCCTTAATCTAAGCCTAGGGGTGCCCTAGCCTAAGCCTAGGGGTGCCCTAGCCTAAGCCTAGGGGTGCCCTACCATAATCCTAGGGGTGCCCTACCCTAAGCCTAGAGTTGCCCTAGCCTAAGCATTGGGGTGCCCTAGCCTTAGGCTAGCTGAGCCCTAGCCTTAGCCTAAGCCTAGGGGTGCCCTAGCCTAAGCCTAGGGGTGCCCTAGCCTAAGCCTAGTGGTGCCTTAGCCTAAGCCTAGGGGTGCCCTAGCCTAAGACTAGGGGTGCCCTAGCCTAAGCTTAGTGGTGCCCTAGCCTAAGCCTAGGGGTGCCCTAGCCTAAGGCTAGTGGTGCCCTAACCTAAGCCTAGGGGTGCCCTAGCCTTAGGCTAGGGGAGCCCTATCCTTAGCCTAAGCCTAGGGGTGACCTAGCCTAAGCCTAAGGGTTCCCTAGCCTAAGCCTAGAGGTGCCCTAGCCTAAGCCTAGGTGTGCCCTAGCCTAAGCCTAGGGGTGCCCTAGCCTAAGGCTAGAGGTGCCCTAGCCTTAGTCTAGTGGAGCCCTAGCCTTAGCCTAAGCCTAGGGGTGCCCTAGCCTAAGCCTAGGGGTGCCCTAATCTAACCCTAGGGGTGTCCTACCCTAAGCCTAGGGTTGCCCTAGCCTTAGCCTAGCTGAAACCTAGACTTAACCTAAGCCTTGGGGTGCCCTAGCCTAAGCCGAGGGGTGCCCTAGCCTAAGCCTAGGGGTGCCCTACCCTAAGCCTAGGGGTGCCCTAGCCTAAGCCTAGGGGTGCCCTAGCCTATGCCTAGGGGTTCCCTAGCCTAATCCTTGTGGTGCCCTAGTCTGAGGCTAGGGGAGCCCTAGCCTTAGTCTAAGCCTAGGGGTGCCCTAGGCTAAGACTAAGGGTGCCCTAGCCTAAGCTTAGGGGTGCCCTAGCCTAAGCCTAGGGTGCCCTAGCCTAAGCCTAAAGGTGCCCTAGGGTTAGACAAGGGGAGCCCTAGCCTTAGCCTAAGCCTAGGGGTGCCCTAGCCTAAGCCTAAGGGTGCCCTAGCCTAAGCCTAGGGGTGCCCTAGCTTAAGCATAGGGGTGCCCTACCCTAAGCCTAAGGTTGCCCTAGCCTTAGGCTAGGGGAGCCCAGCCTTAGTCTAAACCTAGGGGTGCCCTAGCCTAAGCCTAGGGGTGCCCTATCCTAAGCCTAGGGGTGCCCTAGCCCAAGCCTAGGGGTTCCCTAGCCTAAGCCAAGGGGTGCCCTAGCCTAAGCCTAGGGTTGCCCTAGCCTTAGCCTAGCTGAGCCCTAGCCTTAATCTAAGCCTAGGGGTGCCCTAGCCTAAGCCTAGGGGTGCCCTAGCCTAAGCCTAGGGGTGCCCTACCATAATCCTAGGGGTGCCCTACCCTAAGCCTAGAGTTGCCCTAGCCTAAGCATTGGGGTGCCCTAGCCTTAGGCTAGCTGAGCCCTAGCCTTAGCCTAAGCCTAGGGGTGCCCTAGCCTAAGCCTAGGGGTGCCCTAGCCTAAGCCTAGTGGTGCCTTAGCCTAAGCCTAGGGGTGCCCTAGCCTAAGACTAGGGGTGCCCTAGCCTAAGCTTAGTGGTGCCCTAGCCTAAGCCTAGGGGTGCCCTAGCCTTAGGCTAGGGGAGCCCTAGCCTTAGCCTAAGCCTTGGGGTGACCTAGCCTAAGCCTAAGGGTTCCCTAGCCTAAGCCTAGAGGTGCCCTAGCCTAAGCCTAGGTGTGCCCTAGCCTAAGCCTAGGGGTGCCCTAGCCTAAGGCTAGAGGTGCCCTAGCCTTAGTCTAGTGGAGCCCTAGCCTTAGCCTAAGCCTAGGGGTGCCCTAGCCTAAGCCTAGGGGTGCCCTAATCTAACCCTAGGGGTGTCCTACCCTAAGCCTACGGTTGCCCTAGCCTTAGCCTAGCTGAAACCTAGACTTAACCTAAGCCTTGGGGTGCCCTAGCCTAAGCCGAGGGGTGCCCTAGCCTAAGCCTAGGGGTGCCCTACCCTAAGCCTAGGGGTGCCCTAGCCTAAGCCTAGGGGTGCCCTAGCCTACGCCTAGGGGTTCCCTAGCCTAAGCCTTGTGGTGCCCTAGTCTGAGGCTAGGGGTGCCCTAGCCTAAGCTTAGGGTGCCCTAGCCTAAGCCTAAAGGTGCCCTAGGGTTAGACAAGGGGAGCCCTAGCCTTAGCCTAAGCCTAGGGGTGCCCTAGCCTAAGCTTAGGGGTGCCCTAGCCTAAGTGTAGGGGTGCCCTAGCCTGAGCCTAGGGGTGCCCTAGCCTAAGACTAGGGGTGACCTAGCCTTAGGCTAGGGGAGCCCTAGCCTTAGTCTAAGCCTAGGGGTGCCCTAGCCTAAGCCAAGGGGTGCCCTAGCCCAAGCCTAGGGATGCCATAGCATTAGGCTAGAGGAGCCCTAGCCTTAGCCTAAGCCTAGGGGTTCCCTAGCCAAGCCTAGGGATGCCCTAGCGTTACGCTAGAGGAGCCCTAGCCTTAGCCTAAGCCTAGGGGATTCCTAGCCTAAGCCTAGGGGTGCCCTAGCCTAAGTCTAGGGGTGTCCTAGCCTAAGCCTAGGGGTACCCTAGCCTTAGGCTAGGGGAATCCTCGTCTTAACCGAAGCCTTGGGGTGCCCTAACCTAAGCCTAGGGCTTCCCTACCTAATCCTAGGGGTGCCCTAGCCTAAGCCTAGGGGTGCCCTAGCTTAAGCCTAGGGGTGCCCTAACCTAAGCCTAGGGGTGCCCTAGCCTAAGCCTAGGGGTGCCCTAGCCTAAGCCTAAGGGTGCCCTAGCCTTAGACTAGGGGAGCCCTAGCCTTAGCCTAAGCCTAGGGCTGCCCTAGCCTATGCCTTGGGGTGCCCTAGCATAAGCCTAGGGTTGGCCTAGTCTAAGCCTAGGGGTGTCCTAGCCTAAGGCTAAGGGTGCCCTAGCCTTAGTCTAGTGGAGCCCTAGCCTTAGCCTAAGCCTAAAGGTGCCCTTCCTAAGCCATGGGGTGCCCTAGCCTAACCCTAGGGGTGCCCTAGCCTACGCCTAGGGGTGCCCTAGCCTAAGCCTAGTGGTGCCCTAGCCTTAGGCTAGGGGAGCCCTAGCCTTAGCCTAAGCCTAGGGGTGCCCTAGCCTAAGACTAGGGGTGCCCTAGCCTAATCTTAGGGGTGCCCTAGCCTAAGCCTATGGGTGCCCTAGCCTAAGCCTAGGGGTGCCCTAGGGTTAGTCAAGGGGAGTCCTAGCCTTAGCCTAAGCTTAGGGGTGCCCTAGCCTAAGCTTAGGGGTGCTCTAGCCTAAGCCTAGGGGTGCCCTAGCCTAAGCCTAGGGGTGCCCTAGCCTTAGGCGAGGGGGCCGTAGCCTTAGCCTAAGCCTAGGGGTGCCCTAGCCTAAGCCTAGTGGTGTCCTAGCCTTAGCCTAGGGGTGCCCTAGCCTAATCCTAGGGGTGCCCTAGCCTACGCCTAGGGGTGCCCTAGCCTAAGCCTAGTTGTGCCCTAGCCTTAGGCTAGGGGAGCCCTAGCCTTAGCCTAAGCCTAGGGGTGCCTTAGCCTAAGCCTAGGGGTGCCCTAGCCTAAGACTACGGGTGCCCTAGCCTAAGCTTATGGGTACCCTAGCCTAAGCCTAGGGGTGCCCTAACCTAAGCCTAGGGGTGCCCTAGGGTTAGGCAAGGGGAGCCCTAGCCTTAGCCTAAGCCTAGGGGTGCCCTAACCTAAGGTTAGGGGTGCTCTAGCCTAAGACTTGGGGTGCCCTAGCCTAAGCCTAGGGGTGCCCTAGCCTAAGTCTAGGGGTGTCCTAGCCTAAGCCTAGTGGTGTCCTAGCCTAAGCCTAGGGGTCCCCTAGCCTAAGCCATGGGGTGCCCTAGCCTCACCCTAGGGGTGCCCCAGCCTAAGCCTAGGGGTGCGCTAGCCTTAGGCTAGGGGAGCCCTAGCCTTAGCTTAAACCTAGGGGTGCCCTAGCCTAAGACTAGGGGTGCCCTAGCCTAAGCCTACGGGTGTCCTAGCCTAAGCCCAGGGGTGCCCTAGCCTAAGCCTAGGGGTGCCCTAACCTTAGGCTAGGGGAGCCCTAGCCTTAACCTAAGCCTTGGGGCACACTAGCCTAATGGTAGGGGTTCCCTAGCCTAAGCCTAGGGGTGACCTAGCCTTAGGCTAGGGGAGCCCTAGCCTTAGTCTAAGCCTAGGGGTGCCCTAGCCTAAGCCTAGGGGTGCCGTAGCCCAAGCCTAGGGATGCCCTAGCGTTAGGCTAGAGGAGCCCTAGCCTTAGCCTAAGCCTAGCGGTGCCCTAGCCTAAGCCTAGGGGTGCCCTAGCCTAAGTCTAGGGGTTCCCTACCTAAGCCTAGGGGTGCCCTATCCTAAGCCTACGGGTGCCCTAGCCTAAGCCTTGGGGTGCATTAGCCTAAGACTAGGGGTGCCCTAGACTAAGCTTAGGGGAGCCCTAGCCTTAGTCTAAGCCTAGGGTTCCCTAGCCTAAGCCTAGGGGTTCCCTAGCCCAAGTCTAAGGATGCTCTAGCGTTAGGCTCGAGGAGCCCTAGGCTTAGCCTAAGCCTAGGGGTGCCTTAGCCTAAGCCTAGGTGTGCCCTAGCCTAAGCCTAGGGGTTCCCTAGCCCAAGCCTAGGGATGCCCTAGCGTTTTGCTAGTGGAGCCCTAGTCTTAGCCTAAGCCTAGGGGTGCCCTAGCCTAAGCCAAGGGGTGCCCTAGCCTAAGCTTAGGGGTTCCCTAGCCTTAGGCTATGGGAGCCCTAGCCTTAGCCTAAGCCTAGGGGTTCCCTTGCCTAAGCCTAGGGTTGCCCTAGACTAAGCCTAGGGGTGCCCTAGCCTTAGGCTAAGGGAGCCCTAGCTTTAGACTAAGCCTAGGGGACCCTAGCCTAAGCCTAGGAGTGCCCTAACCTTAGCCTAGGGGTGCCCTAGCTTAAGTGTAGGGTTGCCCTAGCCTGAGCCAATGGGTGCCCTAGCCTTAGGCTAGGGAAGCCTTAGCCTTAGCCTAAGCCTAGCGGTGCCCTAGTCTAAGCCAAGGGGTGCCCTAGCCTAAGCCTACGGGTCCCCTAGTCTTAGGCTCGGGGAGCCCTAGCCTTAGACTAAGTCTAGGGGTACCCTAGCCTAAGCCTAGTGGTGCCCTAGCCTAAGCCTAGGGGTGTCCTAGCCAAGCCTAGGGGTGCCCTAGCCTTAGGTTAGGCGAGCCCTAACCTTAGCCTAAGCCTAGGGGTACCCTAGCCTAAGTGTAGGGGAGCCCTGGCTTTAGGCTAGGGGAGCCCTAGCCTTAGCCTAAGCCTAGGGGTGCCCGAGCGAAGCCTATGGGTTCCCTAGCCTAAGCCTTGGGGTGCCCTAGCCTAAGTGTAGGGGTGCCCTAGCCTGAGCCTATGGGTGCCCTAGGCTTGGCCTAAGCCTAGGGGTGCCCTAGCCTAAGCCTAGGGGTGCCCTAGCCTATGCCTAGGGGTGTCCTAGCCTTAGGCTGGGAGCCCTAGCCTCAGCCTAAGCCTAGGGGTGCACTATCCTAAGCTTAGGGGTGCCCTAGCCTTAGGCTAGGGGTGCCCTAGCCTAAGCCAAAGGGTTCCCTAGCCTAAGCCTAGTGGTGAAATGGCTAAGCCTAGGGTTGACCTAGCCTTAGCCTAATGCTAGGGGTGCCCTAGCCTAAGACTAGTGGTGCCCTAGCCTAAGCCTAATCCTAGGGGTGCCCTAGCCTAAGCCTAGTGGTGCCCTAGCCTAAGCCTATGGGTGACCTAGCCATAGGCTAGGGGAGCCCTAGACTTAGCCTAAGCCTAGGGGTGACCTAGCCTAAGCCTAGGCTTGCCCAAGCCTAAGCCTAGGGGTGCCCTAGCCTAAGCATAGTGCTGCCCTAGCCTTAGGCTCGGGGAACCCTAGCCTTAGCCTAGGCCTAGGGGTTACCTAGCCTAAGCCTAGGGGTGCCCTAGCCTAAGCCTAGAGGTGCCCTAGCCTAAGCCTATGGGTGCCCTAGCCTTAGGCTAGGGGAGCCCTAGACTTAGCCTAAGCCTATGGGTGACCTAGCCTAAGCCTAGGGGTGCCCTAGTCTAAGCTTAGGGGTTCCTTAGCCTTAGGGTAGGCGAGCCCTAGCCAAAGCCTAAGCCTAGGGGTGCCCTAGCCTCAGCCTAGGGGTGCCCTAGCCTAAGCCTAGGGGTGCCCTAGCCTTAGGCTGGGAGCCCAAACCTTAGCCTAAGCCTAGGGGTGCACTAGCCTAAGCTTAGGGGTGCCCTAGCCTAAGCCTAGGGGTGCCCTAACCTTAGGTTAGGGGTTCCGTAGCCAAAGCCTAGGGGTGCCCTAGCCTAAGCCTAGGGGTGCCCTAGCCTCAGCCTAGGGGTGCCCTAGCCTAAGCCTAGGGGTGCCCTAGCCTTAGGCTGGGAGCCCAAACCTTAGCCTAAGCCTAGGGGTGCACTAGCCTAAGCTTAGGGGTGCCCTAGCCTAAGCCTAGGGGTGCCCTAGCCTTAGGTTAGGGGTTCCGTAGCCTAAGCCTAGGGGTGCACTAGTATAAGCATAGGGGTGCCCTAGTCTAGCCTAGTGGTGCACTAGCCTTAGGCTAGGGGTGCCCTAGCCTAAGCATAAGGGTGCCCTAGCCTTAGGCTCGGGGATCCCTAGCCTTAGCCTAAGCCTAGGGCTGCCCTAGCCTAAGACTAGGGGTGCCCTAGCCGAAGCCTAGGGGTGCCATAGCCTAAGCCTAGGGGTGCCCTAGCCTAAGCCTAGGTGTTCCCTAGCCTTAGGCTAGGTGAGCCCTAGCGTTAGCCTAAGCCTAGGGGTGCCCTAGCCAAAGCATAAGGGTGCCCTAGCCTAAGCCTAGAAGTGCCCTCGCCTTAGGCTAGGGGAGCCGTAACAATAGCGTAAGCCTAAGGTTGCACTAGCCTAAGCCTTGGGGTGCCCTAGCCTAAGCCTAGGGGTGCCCTAGCCTAAGCCAAGGGTTTCCCTAGCCTAAGCCTAGTGGTGAATTAGCCTAAGCCTAGGGTTGACCTAGCCTTAGCCTAAGCCTAGGGGTGCCCTAGCCTAAGCCTAGGGGTGCCCTAGCCTAAGCCTACGGGTGTCCTAGCCTAAGCCCAGGGGTGCCCTAGCCTAAGCCTAGGGGTGCCCTAACCTTAGGCTAGGGGAGCCCTAGCCTTAGCCTAAGCCTTGGGGCACACTAGCCTAAACCTAGGGGTTCCCTAGCCTAAGCCTAGGGGTGACCTAGCCTTAGGCTAGGGGAGCCCTAGCCTTAGTCTAAGCCTAGGGGTGCCCTAACCTAAGCCTAGGGGTGCCGTAGCCCAAGCCTAGGGATGCCCTAGCGTTAGGCTAGAGGAGCCCTAGCCTTAGCCTAAGCCTAGGGGTGCCCTAGCCTAAGCCTAGGGTGCCCTAGCCTAAGTCTAGGGGTTCCCTACCTAAGCCTAGGGGTGCCCTATCATAAGCCTACGGGTGCCCTAGCCTAAGCCTTGGGGTGCATTAGCCTAAGACTAGGGGTGCCCTAGCCTAAGCTTAGGGGAGCCCTAGCCTTAGTCTAAGCCTAGGGTTCCCTAACCTAAGCCTAGGGGTTCCCTAGCCCAAGTCAAAGGAAGCCCTAGCGTTAGGCTAGAGGAGCACTAGCCTTAGCCTAAGCCTAGGGGTGCCCTATCCTAAGCCTAGGGGTGCCCCAGCCTAAGCCTAGGAGTGACCTAGCCTTGGCTAGGGGAGCCCTAGCCTTAGCCTAAACCTAGGGGTGCCCTAGCCTAAGTTTAGGGGTGCCCTAGCCTAAGCCTATGGGTGCCCTAGCCTAAGCCTAGGAGTTCCCTAACCTTAGCCTAGGGGTGCCCTAGCCTAAGCCTATGGGTGCCCTAGCCTTAGGCAAGGGGAGCCCTAGCTTAAGCCTAAGCCTAGGGGTGCCGTAGCCTATGCCTAAGGGGCCCCTAGCCTACGTCTAGGGTTGCCTTAGCCTTAGGCTAGGGGATCCCTAGCCTTAGCCTAAGCCTAGGGGTTCCCTAGCCTAAGTGTAGGGGTGCCCTAGCCTGAGCCTAGGGGTGCCCAAGCCTTAGCCTAGGGGTGCCCTAGCCTAAGCCTAGGGGTGCCTTAGCCTAAGTTAGGGGTCCCCTAGCCTTAGTCTAAGCCTAGGGTTGCCCTAGCCGAAGCCTATGGGTGCCTTAGCCTTAGGCTAGGGGAGCCCTAACCTTAGCCTAAGCCTAGGGGTGCCCTAGCCTAAGCCTCGTGGTGCCCTATCCTAAGCCTAGGGGAGCCCTAGCCTAAGCCTTGGGGTGCCCTTGCCTTAGGCAAGGGGAGCCCTAACCTTAGCCTAAGCCTAGGGGTGCCCTAGCCCAAGCCTAGGGGTGCCATAGCCTAAGCCTAGGGGTGCCCTAGCCTAAGCCTAGGGGTGCCCTAGCCTAAGCATAGGGGTGCCCTAGCCTAAGGTTAGGGGTGCCCTAGCCTAAGCCTAGGGGTGCCATAGTCTTAGGCTAGGGGGCCCTAGCCTTAGCCTAAGCCTAGGGGTGCCCTAGCCCAAGACTAGGGGTGACCTAGCCTTAGGCTAGGGGAGCCCTAGCCTTAGTCTAAGCCTAGGGGTGCCCTAGCCTAAGCCAAGGGGTGCCCTAGCCTAAGCCTAGGGATGCCCTAGCATTAGGCTAGAGGAGCCCTAGCCTTAGCCTAAGCCTAGGGGTTCCCTAGCCAAGCCTAGGGATGCCCTAGCGTTACGCTAGAGGAGCCCTAGCCTTAGCCTAAGCCTAGGGGTTTCCTAGCCTAAGCCTAGGGGTGCCCTAGCCTAAGTCTAGGGGTGTCCTAGCCTAAGCCTAGGGGTACCCTAGCCTTAGGCTAGGGGAATCCTCATCTTAGCCGAAGCCTTGGGGTGCCCTAACCTAAGCCTAGGGCTTCCCTACCTAAGCCTAGGGGTGCCCTAGCCTAAGCCTAGGGGTGCCCTAGCTTAAGCCTAGGGGTGACCTAACCTTAGCCTAGGGGTGCCCTAGCCTAAGCCTAGGGCTGCCCTAGCCTAAGCCTAAGGGTGCCCTAGCCTTAGACTACGGGAGCCCTAGCCTTAGCCTAAGCCTAGGGCTGCCCTAGCCTATGCCTTGGGGTGCCCTAGCATAAGCCTAGGGTTGGCCTAGTCTAAGCCTAGGGGTGTCCTAGCCTAAGGCTAGGGGTGCCCTAGCCTTAGTCTAGTGGAGCCCTAGCCTTAGCCTAAGCCTAAAGGTGCCCTTCCTAAGCCATGTGGTGCCCTAGCCTAACCCTAGGGGTGCCCTAGCCTACGCCTAGGGGTGACCTAGCCTAAGCCTAGTGGTGCCCTAGCCTTAGGCTAGGGGAGCCCTAGCCTTAGCCTAAGCCTAGGGGTGCCCTAGCCTAAGACTAGGGGTGCCCTAGCCTAATCTTAGGCCTGCCCTAGCCTAAGCCTATGGGTGCTCTAGCCTAAGCCTAGGGGTGCCCTAGGGTTAGTCAAGGGGAGCCCTAGCCTTAGCCTAAGCCTAGGGGTGTCCTAGCCTAAGACTAGGGATGCCCTAACCTAATCTTAGGGGTGCCCTAGCCTAAGCCTAGGGGTGTCCTAGCCTAAGCCTAGGGGTGCCCTAGGTTTAGGCAAGGGGAGCGCTAGCCTTAGCCTAAGCTTAGGTGTGCCCTAGCCTTAGGCTAGGGGAGCCCTAGCCTTAGCATAAGCCTAGGGGTGCCCTAGCCTTAGGCGATGGGGCCGTAGCCTTAGCCTAAGCCTAGGGGTGCCCTAGCCTAAGCCTAGTGGTGTCCTAGCCTTAGCCTAGGGGTGCCCTAGCCTAAACCTAGTGGTGCCCTAGCCTACGCCTAGGGGTGCCCTAGCCTAAGCCTAGTTGTGCCCTAGCCTTAGGCTAGGGGAGCCCTAGCCTTAGCCTAAGCCTAGGGGTGCCTTAGCCTAAGCCTAGGGGTGCCCTAGCCTAAGACTAGGGGTGCCCTAGCCTAAGCCTAGGGGTGCCCTAGCCTAAGCCTAGGGGTGCCCTAGGGTTAGGCAAGGGGGGCCCTAGCCTTAGCCTAAGTCTAGGGGTGCCCTAGCCTAAGGTTAGGGGTGCTCTAGCCTAAGACTAGGGGTGCCCTAGCCTAAGCCTAGGGGTGCCCTAGCCTAAGTCTAGGGGTGTCCTAGCCTAAGCCTAGTGGTGTCCTAGCCTAAGCCTAAGGGTGCCCTAATCTAAGGCTAGGGGTGCCCTAGCCTTAGTTTAGTGGAGCCCTAGCCTTAGCCTAAGCCTAGGGGTGCCCTAACCTAAGCCATGGGGTGCCCTAGCCTAACCCTAGGGGTGCCCTAACCTAAGCCTAGGGGTGCCCTAGCCTTAGGCTAGGGGAGCCCTAGCCTTAGCTTAAACCTAGGGGTGCCCTAGCCTAAGACTAGGGGTGCCCTAGCCTAAGCCTACGGGTGTCCTATCCTAAGCCCAGGGGTGCCCTAGCCTAAGTTTAGGGGTGCCCTAACCTTAGGCTAGGGGAGTCCTAGCCTTAACCTAAGCCTTGGGGCACACTAGCCTAATGCTAGGGGTTCCCTAGCCTAAGCCTAGGGGTGACCTAGCCTTAGGCTAGGGGAGCCCTAGCCTTAGTCTAAGCCTAGGGGTGCCCTAGCCTAAGCCTAGGGGTGCCGTAGCCCAAGCCTAGGGATGCCCTAGCGTTAGGCTAGAGGAGCCCTAGCCTTAGCCTAAGCCTAGCGGTACCCTAGCCTAAGCCTAGGGGTGCCCTAGCCTAAGTCTAGGGGTTCCCTACCTAAGCCTAGGGGTGCCCTATCCTAAGCCTACGGGTGCCCTAGCCTAAGCCTTGGGGTGCATTAGCCTAAGACTAGGGGTGCCCTAGCCTAAGCTTAGGGGAGCCCTAGCCTTAGTCTAAGCCTAGGGGTGCCCTAGCCTAAGCCTAGGGGTGCCTTAGCCCAAGCCTAGGGATGCCCTAGCGTTAGGCTAGAGGACCCCTAGCCTTAGCGTAAGCCTAGCGGTGCCCTAGCCTAAGCCTAGGGGTGCCCTAGCCTAAGTCTAGGGGTTCCCTACCTAAGCCTAGGGGTGCCCTATCCTAAGCCTACGGGTGCCCTAGCCTAAGCCTTGGGGTGCATTAGCCTAAGACTAGGGGTGCCCTAGCCTAATCTTAGGGGAGCCCTAGCCTTAGTCTAAGCCTAGGGTTCCCTAGCCTAAGCCTAGGGGTTCCCTAGCCAAAGTCTAAGGATGCCCTAGCGTTAGGCTAGAGGAGCCCTAGGCTTAGCCTAAGCCTAGGGGTGCCTTAGCCTAAGCCTAGGTGTGCCCTAGCCTAAGCCTAGGGGTTCCCTAGCCCAAGCCTAGGGATGCCCTAGCGTTTTGCTAGTGGAGCCCTAGTCTTAGCCTAAGCCTAGGGGTGCCCTAGCCTATGCCAAGGGGTGCCCTAGCCTAAGCTTAGGGGTTCCCTAGCCTTAGGCTAGGGGAGCCCTAGCCTTAGCCTAAGCCTAGGGGTTCCCTAGCCTAAGCCTAGGGTTGCCCTAGCCTAAGCCTAGGGGTGCCCTAGCCTTAGGCTAAGGGAGCCCTAGCTTTAGACTAAGCCTAGGGGACCCTAGCCTAATCCTAGGAGTGCCCTAACCTTAGCCTATGGGTGCCCTAGGCTTGGCCTAAGCCTAGGGGTGCCCTAGCCTAAGCCTAGGGGTGCCCTAGCCTATGCCTAGGGGTGTCCTAGCCTTAGGCTGGGAGGCCTAGCCTTAGCCTAAGCCTAGGGGTGCACTATCCTAAGCCTAGGGGTGCCCTAGCCTTAGGCTAGGGGTGCCCTAGCCTAAGTGTAGGGGTGCCCTAGCCTGAGCCTATGGGTGCCCTAGGCTTAGTCTAAGCCTAGGGGTGCCCTAGCCTAAGCCTAGGGGTGCCCTAGCCTTAGGCTAGGGGAGCCCTAGCCTTAGCCTAATCCTAGGGGTGCCCTAGCCTAAGACTAGTGGTGCCCTAGCCTAAGCCTAATACTAGGGGTGCCCTAGCCTAAACCTAGTGGTGCCCTAGCCTAAGCCTATGGGTGACCTAGCCATAGGCTAGGGGAGCCCTAGACTTAGCCTAAGCCTAGGGGTGACCTAGCCTAAGCCTAGGCTTGCCCAAGCCTAAGCCTAGGGGTGCCCTAGCCTAAGCATAGTGCTGCCCTAGCCTTAGGCTGGGGGAACCCTAGCCTTAGCCTAGGCCTAGGGGTTACCTAGCCTAAGCCTAGGGGTGCCCTAGCCTAAGCCTAGAGGTGCCCTAGCCTAAGCCTATGGGTGCCCTAGCCTTAGGCTAGGGGAGCCCTAGCCTTAGCCTAAGACTAGGGGTGCCCTAGCCAAACCTAGGGGTGCCCTAGCCTAAGCCTAGGGGTGCCCTAGTCTAAGCTTAGGGGTTCCTTAGCCTTAGGGTAGGCGAGCCCTAGCCAAAGCCTAAGCCTAGGGGTGCCATAGCCTAAGCCTTGGGTTGCCCTAGCATAAGCCTAGGGGTGCTCTAGCCTTAGGCTAGGGGAGCCCTAGCTATAGCCTAAGCCTAGGGGTGCCCTAGCCTAAGCCTAGTGGTGCCCTAGCCTTATGCTAGGGGATCCCTAGTCTTAACCAAAGCGTAGGGGTGCCCTAGCGTAAGTGTAGGGGTGCCCTAGCCTGAGCCTATGGGTGCCCTAGCCTTAGCCTAAGCCTAGGGGTGCCCTAGCCTCAGCCTAGGGGTGCCCTAGCCTAAGCCTAGGGGTGCCCTAGCCTTAGGCTGGGAGCCCAAACCTTAGCCTAAGCCTAAGGGTGCACTAGCCTAAGCTTAGGGGTGCCCTAGCCTAAGCCTAGGGGTGCCCTAGCCTTAGGCTAGGGGTTCCGGAGCCAAAGCCTAGGGGTGCCCTAGCCTAAGCATAGGGGTGTCCTAGCCTTAGGTTGGGGAGCCCTATCCTTAGCCTAAGCCTAGGGGTGCACTAGTATAAGCATAGGGGTGCCCTAGTATAGCCTAGTGGTGCACTAGCCTTAGGCTAGGGGTGCCCTAGCCAAATCCTTGGGGTGCCCTAGCCTAAGCATAAGGGTGCCCTAGCCTTAGGCTCTGGGATCCCTAGCATTAGCCTAAGCCTAGGGGTGGCCTAGCCTAAGCCTAGGCGTGCCCTAGCCTAAGCCTAGGGGTGCCATAGCCTAAGCCTAGGGGTGCCCTAGCGTAAGCCTAGGGGTTCCCTAGCCTTAGGCTAGGTGAGCCCTAGCGTTAGCCTAAGCCTAGGGGTGCCCTAGCCAAAGCCTAAGGGTGCCCTAGCCTAAGCCTAGAAGTACCCTCGCCTTAGGCTAGGGGAGCCGTAACAATAGCGTAAGCCTAAGGTTGCCCTAGCCTAAGCTTTGGGGTGCCCTATCCTAAGCTTAGGGGTGCCCTAGCCTTAGTGTAGGGGAACCCTAGCCTTAGCCTAATCCTAGGGGTGCCCTATCCTAAGATTAGGGGTGCCCTAGCCTAAGCCTACGGGTGCCCTAGCCTAAGCCAAGGGTTGCCCTAGCCAAAGCCTAGGGGTGCCCTAGCCTTAGGCTAGGGGAGCCCTAGCCTTAGCCTATGCCTACGGGTGCCCTAGCTTAAGCCTAGGGGTGCCCTAGCCTAAGCCTAGGTTTGCCCTAGCCTTAGGCTAGGGGAGCCCTAGCCTTAGCCTAAGCCTAGGGGTTCCCTAGCCTAAGCCTAGTGGTGCCCTAGCATTAGACTAGGGTAGCCCTAGCCTTAGCCTAAGCCTAAGGATGCCCTAGCCTCAGTTTAGGGGTGCCCTAGCCTCAGCCTAGTGGTGCCCTAGCCTAAGTCTAGGGGTGCCCTAGCCTAAGCCAAGGGGTTCCCTAGCCTAAGCCTAGTGGTGAATTAGCCTAAGCCTAGGGTTGACCTAGCCTTAGCCTAAGCCTAGGGGTGCCCTAGCCTAAGCCTACGGGTGTCCTAGCCTAAGCCCAGGGGTGCCCTAGCCTAAGCCTAGGGGTGCCCTAACCTTAGGCTAGGGGAGCCCTAGCCTTAGCCTAAGCCTTGGGGCACACTAGCCTAAACCTAGGGGTTCCCTAGCCTAAGCCTAGGGGTGACCTAGCCTTAGGCTAGGGGAGCCCTAGCCTTAGTCTAAGCCTAGGGGTGCCCTAGCCTAAGCCTAGGGGTGCCGTAGCCCAAGCCTAGGGATGCCCTAGCGTTAGGCTAGAGGAGCCCTAGCCTTAGCCTAAGCCTAGGGGTGCCCTAGCCTAAGCCTAGGGTGCCCTAGCGTAAGTCTAGGGGTTCCCTACCTAAGCCTAGGGGTGCCCTATCCTAAGCCTACGGGTGCCCTAGCCTAAGCCTTGGGGTGCATTAGCCTAAGACTAGGGGTGCCCTAGCCTAAGCTTAGGGGAGCCCTAGCCTTAGTCTAAGCCTAGGGTTCCCTAACCTAAGCCTAGGGGTTCCCTAGCCCAAGTCAAAGGATGCCCTAGCGTTAGGCTAGAGGAGCACTAGCCTTAGCCTAAGCCTAGGGGTGCCCTATCCTAAGCCTAGGGTTGCCCTAGCCTAAGCCTAGGAGTTCCCTAACCTTAGCCTAGGGGTGCCCTAGCCTAAGCCTATGGGTGCCCTAGCCTTAGGCTAGGGGAGCCCTAGCTTAAGCCTAAGCCTAGGGGTGCCGTAGCCTATTCCTAAGGGGCACCTAGCCTACGTCTAGGGGTGCCTTAGCCTTAGGCTAGGGGATCCCTAGCCTTAGCCTAAGCCTAGGGGTTCCCTAGCCTAAGTGTAGGGGTGCCCTAGCCTGAGCCTAGGGGTGCCCAAGCTTTAGCCTAGGGGTGCCCTAGCCTAAGCCTAGGGGTGCCTTAGCCTAAGTTAGGGGTCCCCTAGCCTTAGTCTAAGCCTAGGGTTGCCCTAGCCGAAGCCTATGGGTGCTTTAGCCTTAGGCTAGGGGAGCCCTAACCTTAGCCTAAGACTAGGGGTGCCCTAGCCTAAGCCTCGTGGTGCCCTATCCTAAGCCTAGGGGAGCCCTAGCCTAAGCCTAGGGGTGCCCTTGCCTTAGGCAAGGGGAGCCCTAACCTTAGCCTAAGCCTAGGGGTGCCCTAGCCCAAGCCTAGGGGTGCCATAGCCTAAGCCTAGGGGTGCCCTAGCCTAAGCCTAGGGGTGCCCTAGTCTAAGCCTAGATGTGCCCTAGCCTAAGCCTAGGGGTGCCCTAGCCAGAGGGTAGCTGAGCCCTAGCCTTAGGCAAGCTGAGCCCTAGCCTTAGCCTAAGCCTCGGGGTGCCCTAGCCTAAGACTAGGGGTGCCCTAGCCTAAGCTTTTTGGTGCCCTAGCATAAGCCTAGGGGTGCCCTAGCCTAAGCCTAGGGGTGCCCTAGCCTAAGCATAGGGGTGCCCTAGCCTAAGCCTAGTGGTGCCCTAGCCTTAGGCTAGGGGAGCCCTAGCCTTAGCATAAGCCTAGGGGTGCCCTAGCCCAAGCCTAGGGGTTCCCTAGCCTAAACCTAGGGGTGCCCTAGCCTAAGCCTAGGGTTGCCCTAGCCTTAGCCGAGCTGAGCCCTAGCCTTAACCTAAGCCTAGGGGTGCCCTAGCCTAAGCCTAGGGGTGCCCTAGCCTAAGCCTAGGGGTGCCCTACCATAATCCTAGGGGTGCCCTACCCTAAGCCTAGAGTTGCCCTAGCCTAAGCATAGGGGTGCCCTAGCCTTAGGCTAGCTGAGCCCTAGCCTTAGGCTAGCTGAGCCCTAGCCTTAGGCTAGCTGAGCCCTAGCCTTAGCCTAAGCCTAGGGGTGCCCTAGCTTAAGCCTAGGGGTGCCCTAGCCTAAGCCTAGTGGTGCCTTAGCCTAAGCCTAGGGGTGCCCTAGCCTAAGACTAGGGGTGCCCTAGCCTAAGCTTAGTGGTGCCCTAGCCTAAGCCTAGGGGTGCCCTAGCCTAAGGCTAGTGGTGCCCTAACCGAAGCCTAGGGGTGCCCTAGCCTTAGGCTAGGGGAGCCCTAGCCTTAGCCTAAGCCTAGGGGTGACCTAGTCTAAGCCTAGGGGTTCCCTAGCCTAAGCCTAGAGGTGCCCTAGCCTAAGCCTAGGTGTGCCCTAGCCTAAGCCTAGGGGTGCCCTAGCCTAAGGCTAGAGGTGCCCTAGCCTTAGTCTAGTGGAGCCCTAGCCTTAGCCTAACCCTAGGGGTGCCCTAGCCTAAGCCTAGGGGTGCCCTAGTCTAACCCTAGGGGTGTCCTACTCCAAGCCTAGGGTTGCCCTAGCCTTAGCCTAGCTGAAACCTAGACTTAACCTAAACCTTGGGGTGCCCTAGCCTAAGCCGAGGGGTGCCCTAGCCTAAGCCTAGGGGTGCCCTAGCCTACACCTAGGGGTTCCCTAGCCTAAGCCTTGTGGTGCCCTAGTCTGAGGCTAGGGGAGCCCTAGCCTTAGTCTAAGCCTAGGGGTGCCCTAGGCTAAGACTAGGGGTGCCCTAGCCTAAGTTTATGGGTGCCCTAGCCTAAGCCTAGGGTGCCCTAGCCTAAGCCTAAAGGTGCCCTAGGGTTAGACAAGGGGAGCCCTAGCCTTAGCCTAAGCCTAGGGGTGCCCTAGCCTAAGCTTAGGGGTGCCCTAGCCTAAGCCTAGGGGTGCCCTAGCCTAAGCCTAGGGGTGCCCTAGCCTAAGCCTAGGGGTGCCATAGTCTTAGGCTAGGGGGCCCTAGCCTTAGCCTAAGCCTAGGGGTGCCCTAGCCCAAGACTAGGGGTGACCTAGCCTTAGGCTAGGGGAGCCCTCGCCTTAGTGTAAGCCTAGGGGTGCCCTAGCCTAAGCCAAGGGGTGCCCTAGCCCAAGCCTAGGGATGCCCTAGCATTAGGCTAGAGGAGCCCTAGCCTTAGCCTAAGCCTAGGGGTTCCCTAGCCAAGCCTAGGGATGCCCTAGCATTACGCTAGAGGAGCCCTAGCCTTAGCCTAAGCCTAGGGGTTTCCTAGCCTAAGCCTAGAGGTGCCCTAGCCTAAGTCTAGGGGTGTCCTAGCCTAAGCCTAGGGGTACCCTAGCCTTAGGCTAGGGGAATCCTCGTCTTAGCCGAAGCCTTGGGGTGCCCTAACCTAAGCCTAGGGCTTCCCTACCTAAGCCTAGGGGTGCCCTAGCCTAAGCCTAGGGGTGCCCTAGCTTAAGCCTAGGGGTGACCTAACCTAAGCCTCGGGGTGCCCTAGCCTAAGCCTAGGGGTGCCCTAGCCTAAGCCTAAGGGTGCCGTAGCCTTAGACTAGGGGAGCCCTAGCCTTAGCCTAAGCCTAGGGCTGCCCTAGCCTATGCCTTGGGGTGCCCTAGCATAAGCCTAGGGTTGGCCTAGTCTAAGCCTAGGGGTGTCCTAGCCTAAGGCTAGGGGTGCCCTAGCCTTAGTCTAGTGGAGCCCTAGCCTTAGCCTAAGCCTAAAGGTGCCCTTCCTAAGCCATGGGGCGCCCTAGCCTAACCCTAGGGGTGCCCTAGCCTACGCCTAGGGGTGCCCTAGCCTAAGCCTAGTGGTGCCCTAGCCTTAGGCTAGGGGAGCCCTAGCCTTAGCCTAAGCCTAGGGGTGCCCTAGCCTAAGACTAGGGGTGCCCTAGCCTAATCTTAGGGGTGCCCTAGCCTAAGCCTATGGGTGCCCTAGTCTAAGCCTAGGGGTGCCCTAGGGTTAGTCAAGGGGAGCCCTAGCCTTAGCTTAAGCCTAGGGGTGTCCTAGCCTAAGACTAGGGATGCCCTAACCTAATCTTAGGGGTGCCCTAGCCTAAGCCTAGGGGTGTCCTAGCCTAAGCCTAGGGGTGCCCTAGGTTTAGGCAAGGGGAGCGCTAGCCTTAGCCTAAGCTTAGGGGTGCCCTAGCCTAAGCTTAGGGGTGCTCTAGCCTAAGCCTAGGGGTGCCCTAGCCTAAGCCTAGGGGTGCCCTAGCCTTAGGCGAGGGGGCCGTAGCCTTAGCCTAAGCCTAGGCGTGCCCTAGCCTAAGCCTAGTGGTGTCCTAGCCTTAGCCTAGGGGTGCCCTAGCCTAATCCTAGGGGTGCCCTAGCCTACGCCTAGGGGTGCCCTAGCCTAAGCCTAGTTGTGCCCTAGCCTTAGGCTAGGGGAGCCCTAGCCTTAGCCTAAGCCTAGGGATGCCTTAGCCTAAGCCTAGGGGTGCCCTAGCCTAAGACTAGGGGTGCCCTAGCCTAAGCTTAGGGGTGCCCTAGCCTAAGCCTAGGCGTGCCCTAGCCTAAGCCTAGGGGTGCCCAAGGGTTAGGCAAGGGGAGCCCTAGCCTTAGCCTAAGCCTAGGGGTGCCCTAGCCTAAGGTTAGGGGTGCTCTAGCCTAAGACTAGGGGTGCCCTAGCCTAAGCCTAGGGGTGCCCTAGCCTAAGTCTATGGGTGTCCTAGCCTAAGCCTAGTGGTGTCCTAGCCTAAGCCTAGGGGTGCCTTAGCCTAAGGCTAGGGGTGCCCTAGCCTTAGTTTAGTGGAGCCCTAGCCTTAGCCTAAGCCTAGGGGTGCCCTATCCTAAGCCATGGGGTGCCCTAGCCTAACCCTAGGGGTGCCCTAGCCTAAGCCTAGGGGTGCCCTAGCCTTAGGCTAGGGGAGCCCTAGCCTTAGCTTAAACCTAGGGGTGCCCTAGCCTAAGACTAGGGGTGCCCTAGCCTAAGCCTACGGGTGTCCTATCCTAAGCCCAGGGGTGCCCTAGCCTAAGCCTAGGGGTGCCCTAACCTTAGGCTATGGGAGCCCTAGCCTTAACCTAAGCCTTGGGGCACACTAGCCTAATGCTAGGGGTTCCCTAGCCTAAGCCTAGGGGTGACCTAGCCTTAGGCTAGGGGAGCCCTAGCCTTAGTCTAAGCCTAGGGGTGCCCTAGCCTAAGCCTAGGGGTGCCGTAGCCCAAGCCTAGGGATGCCCTAGCGTTAGGCTGGAGGAGCCCTAGCCTTAGCCTAAGCCTAGCGGTACCCTAGCATAAGCCTAGGGGTGCCCTAGCCTAAGTCTAGGGGTTCCCTACCTAAGCCTAGGGGTGCCCTATCCTAAGCCTACGGGTGCCCTAGCCTAAGCCTTGGGGTGCATTAGCCTAAGACTAGTGGTGCCCTAGCCTAAGCTTAGGGGAGCCCTAGCCTTAGTCTAAGCCTAGGGGTGCCCTAGCCTAAGCCTAGGGGTGCCGTAGCCCAAGCCTAGGGATGCCCTAGCGTTAGGCTAGAGGAGCCCTAGCCTTATCCTAAGCCTAGCGGTGCCCTAGCCTAAGCCTAGGGGTGCCCTAGCCTAAGTCTAGGGGTTCCCTACCTAAGCCTAGGGGTGCCCTATCCTAAGCCTACGGGTGCCCTAGCCTAAGCCTTGGGGTGCATTAGCCTAAGAGTAGGGGTGCCCTAGCCTAATCTTAGGGGAGCCCTAGCCTTAGTCTAAGCCTAGGGTTCCCTAGCCTAAGCCTAGGGGTTCCCTAGCCCAAGTCTAAGGATGCCCTAGCGTTAGGCTAGAGGAGCCCTAGGCTTACCCTAAGCCTAGGGGTGCCTTAGCCTAAGCCTAGGTGTGCCCTAGCCTAAGCCTAGGGGTTCCCTAGCGCAAGCCTAGGGATTCCCTAGCGTTTTGCTAGTGGAGCCCTAGTCTTAGCCTAAGCCTAGGGGTGCCCTAGCCTAAGCCAAGGGATGCCCTAGCCTAAGCTTAGGGGTTCCCTAGCCTTGGGCTAGGGGAGCCCTAGCCTTAGCCTAAGCCTAGGGGTTCCCTAGCCTAAGCCTAGGGTTGCCCTAGCCTAAGCCTAGGGGTGCCCTAGCCTTAGGCTAAGGGAGCCCTAGCTTTAGACTAAGCCTAGGGGACCCTAGCCTAAGCCTAGGAGTGCCCTAACCTTAGCCTAGGGGTGCCCTAGCCTAAGTGTAGGGTTGCCCTAGCCTGAGCCAATGGGTGCCCTAGCCTTAGGCTAGGGAAGCCTTAGCCCTAGCCTAAGCCTAGGGGTGCCCTAGTCTAAGCCAAGGGGTGCCCTAGCCTAAGCCTAGGGGTCCCCTAGTCTTAGGCTCGGGGAGCCCTAGCCTTAGCCTAAGTCTAGGGGTACCCTAGCCTAAGCCTAGTGGTGCCCTAGCCTAAGCCTAGGGGTGTCCTAGCCAAGCCTAGGGGTGCCCTAGCCTTAGGTTAGGCGAGCCCTAACCTTAGCCTAAGCCTAGGGGTACCCTAGCCTAAGTGTAGGGGTGACCTAGCCTTAGGCTAGGGGAGCCCTAGCCTTAGTCTAAGCCTAGGGGTGCCCTAGCCTAAGCCTAGGGGTGCCGTAGCCCAAGCCTAGGGATGCCCTAGCGTTAGGCTGGAGGAGCCCTAGCCTTAGCCTAAGCCTAGCGGTACCCTAGCATAAGCCTAGGGGTGCCCTAGCCTAAGTCTAGGGGTTCCCTACCTAAGCCTAGGGGTGCCCTATCCTAAGCCTACGGGTGCCCTAGCCTAAGCCTTGGGGTGCATTAGCCTAAGACTAGGGGTGCCCTAGCCTAAGCTTAGGGGAGCCCTAGCCTTAGTCTAAGCCTAGGGGTGCCCTAGCCTAAGCCTAGGGGTGCCGTAGCCCAAGCCTAGGGATGCCCTAGCGTTAGGCTAGAGGAGCCCTAGCCTTATCCTAAGCCTAGCGGTTCCCTAGCCTAAGCCTAGGGGTGCCCTAGCCTAAGTCTAGGGGTTCCCTACCTAAGCCTAGGGGTGCCCTATCCTAAGCCTACGGGTGCCCTAGCCTAAGCCTTGGGGTGCATTAGCCTAAGAGTAGGGGTGCCCTAGCCTAATCTTAGGGGAGCCCTAGCCTTAGTCTAAGCCTAGGGTTCCCTAGCCTAAGCCTAGGGGTTCCCTAGCCCAAGTCTAAGGATGCCCTAGCGTTAGGCTAGAGGAGCCCTAGGCTTACCCTAAGCCTAGGGGTGCCTTAGCCTAAGCCTAGGTGTGCCCTAGCCTAAGCCTAGGGGTTCCCTAGCGCAAGCCTAGGGATGCCCTAGCGTTTTGCTAGTGGAGCCCTAGTCTTAGCCTAAGCCTAGGGGTGCCCTAGCCTAAGCCAAGGGATGCCCTAGCCTAAGCTTAGGGGTTCCCTAGCCTTGGGCTAGGGGAGCCCTAGCCTTAGCCTAAGCCTAGGGGTTCCCTAGCCTAAGCCTAGAGGTGCCCTAGCCTAAGTCTAGGGGTGTCCTAGCCTAAGCCTAGGGGTACCCTAGCCTTAGGCTAGGGGAATCCTCGTCTTAGCCGAAGCCTTGGGGTGCCCTAACCTAAGCCTAGGGCTTCCCTACCTAAGCCTAGGGGTGCCCTAGCCTAAGCCTAGGGGTGCCCTAGCTTAAGCCTAGGGGTGACCTAACCTAAGCCTCGGGGTGCCCTAGCCTAAGCCTAGGGGTGCCCTAGCCTAAGCCTAAGGGTGCCGTAGCCTTAGACTAGGGGAGCCCTAGCCTTAGCCTAAGCCTAGGGCTGCCCTAGCCTATGCCTTGGGGTGCCCTAGCATAAGCCTAGGGTTGGCCTAGTCTAAGCCTAGGGGTGTCCTAGCCTAAGGCTAGGGGTGCCCTAGCCTTAGTCTAGTGGAGCCCTAGCCTTAGCCTAAGCCTAAAGGTGCCCTTCCTAAGCCATGGGGCGCCCTAGCCTAACCCTAGGGGTGCCCTAGCCTACGCCTAGGGGTGCCCTAGCCTAAGCCTAGTGGTGCCCTAGCCTTAGGCTAGGGGAGCCCTAGCCTTAGCCTAAGCCTAGGGGTGCCCTAGCCTAAGACTAGGGGTGCCCTAGCCTAATCTTAGGGGTGCCCTAGCCTAAGCCTATGGGTGCCCTAGTCTAAGCCTAGGGGTGCCCTAGGGTTAGTCAAGGGGAGCCCTAGCCTTAGCTTAAGCCTAGGGGTGTCCTAGCCTAAGACTAGGGATGCCCTAACCTAATCTTAGGGGTGCCCTAGCCTAAGCCTAGGGGTGTCCTAGCCTAAGCCTAGGGGTGCCCTAGGTTTAGGCAAGAGGAGCGCTAGCCTTAGCCTAAGCTTAGGGGTGCCCTAGCCTAAGCTTAGGGGTGCTCTAGCCTAAGCCTAGGGGTGCCCTAGCCTAAGCCTAGGGGTGCCCTAGCCTTAGGCGAGGGGGCCGTAGCCTTAGCCTAAGCCTAGGCGTGCCCTAGCCTAAGCCTAGTGGTGTCCTAGCCTTAGCCTAGGGGTGCCCTAGCCTAATCCTAGTGGTGCCCTAGCCTACGCCTAGGGGTGCCCTAGCCTAAGCCTAGTTGTGCCCTAGCCTTAGGCTAGGGGAGCCCTAGCCTTAGCCTAAGCCTAGGGATGCCTTAGCCTAAGCCTAGGGGTGCCCTAGCCTAAGACTAGGGGTGCCCTAGCCTAAGCTTAGGGGTGCCCTAGCCTAAGCCTAGGCGTGCCCTAGCCTAAGCCTAGGGGTGCCCAAGGGTTAGGCAAGGGGAGCCCTAGCCTTAGCCTAAGCCTAGGGGTGCCCTAGCCTAAGGTTAGGGGTGCTCTAGCCTAAGACTAGGGGTGCCCTAGCCTAAGCCTAGGGGTGCCCTAGCCTAAGTCTATGGGTGTCCTAGCCTAAGCCTAGTGGTGTCCTAGCCTAAGCCTAGGGGTGCCTTAGCCTAAGGCTAGGGGTGCCCTAGCCTTAGTTTAGTGGAGCCCTAGCCTTAGCCTAAGCCTAGGGGTGCCCTATCCTAAGCCATGGGGTGCCCTAGCCTAACCCTAGGGGTGCCCTAGCCTAAGCCTAGGGGTGCCCTAGCCTTAGGCTAGGGGAGCCCTAGCCTTAGCTTAAACCTAGGGGTGCCCTAGCCTAAGACTAGGGGTGCCCTAGCCTAAGCCTACGGGTGTCCTATCCTAAGCCCAGGGGTGCCCTAGCCTAAGCCTAGGGGTGCCCTAACCTTAGGCTATGGGAGCCCTAGCCTTAACCTAAGCCTTGGGGCACACTAGCCTAATGCTAGGGGTTCCCTAGCCTAAGCCTAGGGGTGACCTAGCCTTAGGCTAGGGGAGCCCTAGCCTTAGTCTAAGCCTAGGGGTGCCCTAGCCTAAGCCTAGGGGTGCCGTAGCCCAAGCCTAGGGATGCCCTAGCGTTAGGCTGGAGGAGCCCTAGCCTTAGCCTAAGCCTAGCGGTACCCTAGCATAAGCCTAGGGGTGCCCTAGCCTAAGTCTAGGGGTTCCCTACCTAAGCCTAGGGGTGCCCTATCCTAAGCCTACGGGTGCCCTAGCCTAAGCCTTGGGGTGCATTAGCCTAAGACTAGTGGTGCCCTAGCCTAAGCTTAGGGGAGCCCTAGCCTTAGTCTAAGCCTAGGGGTGCCCTAGCCTAAGCCTAGGGGTGCCGTAGCCCAAGCCTAGGGATGCCCTAGCGTTAGGCTAGAGGAGCCCTAGCCTTATCCTAAGCCTAGCGGTGCCCTAGCCTAAGCCTAGGGGTGCCCTAGCCTAAGTCTAGGGGTTCCCTACCTAAGCCTAGGGGTGCCCTATCCTAAGCCTACGGGTGCCCTAGCCTAAGCCTTGGGGTGCATTAGCCTAAGAGTAGGGGTGCCCTAGCCTAATCTTAGGGGAGCCCTAGCCTTAGTCTAAGCCTAGGGTTCCCTAGCCTAAGCCTAGGGGTTCCCTAGCCCAAGTCTAAGGATGCCCTAGCGTTAGGCTAGAGGAGCCCTAGGCTTACCCTAAGCCTAGGGGTGCCTTAGCCTAAGCCTAGGTGTGCCCTAGCCTAAGCCTAGGGGTTCCCTAGCGCAAGCCTAGGGATTCCCTAGCGTTTTGCTAGTGGAGCCCTAGTCTTAGCCTAAGCCTAGGGGTGCCCTAGCCTAAGCCAAGGGATGCCCTAGCCTAAGCTTAGGGGTTCCCTAGCCTTGGGCTAGGGGAGCCCTAGCCTTAGCCTAAGCCTAGGGGTTCCCTAGCCTAAGCCTAGGGTTGCCCTAGCCTAAGCCTAGGGGTGCCCTAGCCTTAGGCTAAGGGAGCCCTAGCTTTAGACTAAGCCTAGGGGACCCTAGCCTAAGCCTAGGAGTGCCCTAACCTTAGCCTAGGGGTGCCCTAGCCTAAGTGTAGGGTTGCCCTAGCCTGAGCCAATGGGTGCCCTAGCCTTAGGCTAGGGAAGCCTTAGCCCTAGCCTAAGCCTAGGGGTGCCCTAGTCTAAGCCAAGGGGTGCCCTAGCCTAAGCCTAGGGGTCCCCTAGTCTTAGGCTCGGGGAGCCCTAGCCTTAGCCTAAGTCTAGGGGTACCCTAGCCTAAGCCTAGTGGTGCCCTAGCCTAAGCCTAGGGGTGTCCTAGCCAAGCCTAGGGGTGCCCTAGCCTTAGGTTAGGCGAGCCCTAACCTTAGCCTAAGCCTAGGGGTACCCTAGCCTAAGTGTAGGGGTGACCTAGCCTTAGGCTAGGGGAGCCCTAGCCTTAGTCTAAGCCTAGGGGTGCCCTAGCCTAAGCCTAGGGGTGCCGTAGCCCAAGCCTAGGGATGCCCTAGCGTTAGGCTGGAGGAGCCCTAGCCTTAGCCTAAGCCTAGCGGTACCCTAGCATAAGCCTAGGGGTGCCCTAGCCTAAGTCTAGGGGTTCCCTACCTAAGCCTAGGGGTGCCCTATCCTAAGCCTACGGGTGCCCTAGCCTAAGCCTTGGGGTGCATTAGCCTAAGACTAGGGGTGCCCTAGCCTAAGCTTAGGGGAGCCCTAGCCTTAGTCTAAGCCTAGGGGTGCCCTAGCCTAAGCCTAGGGGTGCCGTAGCCCAAGCCTAGGGATGCCCTAGCGTTAGGCTAGAGGAGCCCTAGCCTTATCCTAAGCCTAGCGGTTCCCTAGCCTAAGCCTAGGGGTGCCCTAGCCTAAGTCTAGGGGTTCCCTACCTAAGCCTAGGGGTGCCCTATCCTAAGCCTACGGGTGCCCTAGCCTAAGCCTTGGGGTGCATTAGCCTAAGAGTAGGGGTGCCCTAGCCTAATCTTAGGGGAGCCCTAGCCTTAGTCTAAGCCTAGGGTTCCCTAGCCTAAGCCTAGGGGTTCCCTAGCCCAAGTCTAAGGATGCCCTAGCGTTAGGCTAGAGGAGCCCTAGGCTTACCCTAAGCCTAGGGGTGCCTTAGCCTAAGCCTAGGTGTGCCCTAGCCTAAGCCTAGGGGTTCCCTAGCGCAAGCCTAGGGATGCCCTAGCGTTTTGCTAGTGGAGCCCTAGTCTTAGCCTAAGCCTAGGGGTGCCCTAGCCTAAGCCAAGGGATGCCCTAGCCTAAGCTTAGGGGTTCCCTAGCCTTGGGCTAGGGGAGCCCTAGCCTTAGCCTAAGCCTAGGGGTTCCCTAGCCTAAGCCTAGGGTTGCCCTAGCCTAAGCCTAGGGGTGCCCTAGCCTTAGGCTAAGGGAGCCCTAGCTTTAGACTAAGCCTAGGGGACCCTAGCCTAAGCCTAGGAGTGCCCTAACCTTAGCCTAGGGGTGCCCTAGCCTAAGTGTAGGGTTGCCCTAGCCTGAGCCAATGGGTGCCCTAGCCTTAGGCTAGGGAAGCCTTAGCCCTAGCCTAAGCCTAGGGGTGCCCTAGTCTAAGCCAAGGGGTGCCCTAGCCTAAGCCTAGGGGTCCCCTAGTCTTAGGCTCGGGGAGCCCTAGCCTTAGCCTAAGTCTAGGGGTACCCTAGCCTAAGCCTAGTGGTGCCCTAGCCTAAGCCTAGGGGTGTCCTAGCCAAGCCTAGGGGTGCCCTAGCCTTAGGTTAGGCGAGCCCTAACCTTAGCCTAAGCCTAGGGGTACCCTAGCCTAAGTGTAGGGGAGCCCAGGCTTTAGGCTAGGGGAGCCCTAGCCTTAGCCTAAGTCTAGGGGTGCCCTAGCGAAGCCTATGGGTTCCCTAGCCTAAGCCTAGGGGTGCCCTAGCCTAAGTGTAGGGGTGCCCTAGCCTGAGCCTATGGGTGCCCTAGGCTTGGCCTAAGCCTAGGGGTGCCCTAGCCTAAGCCTAGGGGTGCCCTAGCCTATGCCTAGGTGTGTCCTAGCCTTAGGAAGGGAGCCCTAGCCTTAGCCTAAGCCTAGGGGTGCACTATCCTAAGCCTAGGGGTGCCCTAGAATTAGGCTAGGGGAGCCCTAGGCAAAGCCTAGGGGTGCCCTAGCCTAAGCCTAGGGGTGCCCTAGCCTAAGTGTAGGGGTGCCCTAGCCTGAGCCTATGGGTGCCCTAGCCTTAGGCTAGGGGAGCCCTAGCCTTAGCCTAATCCTAGGGGTGCCCTATCCTAAGACTAGTGGTGCCCTAGCCTAAGCATAATACTAGGGGTGCCCTAGCCTAAGCCTAGTGGTGCCCTAGCCTAAGCCTATGGGTGACCTAGCCATAGGCTAGCGGAGCCCTAGACTTAGCCTAAGCCTAGGGGTGACCTAGCCTAAGCCTAGGCTTGCCCAAGCCTAAGCCTAGGCGTGCCCTAGCCTAAGCATAGTGCTGCCCTAGCCTTAGGCTCGGGGAACCCTAGCCTTAGCCTAGGCCTAGGGGTTACCTAGCCTAAGCCTAGGGGTGCCCTAGCCTAAGCCTAGAGGTGCCCTAGCCTAAGCCTATGGGTGCCCTAGCCTTAGGCTAGGGGAGCCCTAGACTTAGCCTAAGCCTATGGGTGACCTAGCCTAAGCCTAGGCTTGCCCTAGCCTAAGCCTAGGGGTGCCCTAGCCTAAGCCTATGGGTGCCCTAGCCTTAGGGTAGGGTAGCCCTAGCCTTAGCCTAAGCCTAGGGGTGCCCTAGCCAAACCTAGGGGTGCCCTAGCCTAAGCCTAGGGGTGCCCTAGTCTAAGCTTAGGGGTTCCTTAGCCTTAGGGTAGGCGAGCCCTAGCCAAAGCCTAAGCCTAGGGGTGCCATAGCCTAAGCCTTGGGTTGCCCTAGCATAAGCCTAGGGGTGCTCTAGCCTTAGGCTAGGGGAGCCCTAGCTATAGCCTAAGCCTAGGGGTGCCCTAGCCTAAGCCTAGGAGTGCCCTAGCCTAAGCCTAGGGGTACCCTAGCCTTATGCTAGGGGATCCCTAGCCTTAACCAAAGCCTAGGGATGCCCTAGCGTAAGTGTAGAGGTGCCCTAGCCTGAGCCTATGGGTGCCCTAGCTTTAGCCTAAGCTTAGGGGTGCCCTAGCCTCAGCCTAGGGGTGCCCTAGCCTAAGCCTAGGGGTGCCCTAGCCTTAGGCTGGGAGCCCAAACCTTAGCCTAAGCCTAGGGGTGCACTAGCCTAAGCTTAGGGGTGCCCTAGCCTAAGCCTAGGGGTGCCCTAGCCTTAGGCTAGGGGTTCCGTAGCCAAAGCCTAGGGGTGCCCTACCCTAAGCATAGGGGTGTCCTAGCCTTAGGTTGGGGAGCCCTATCCTTAGCCTAAGCCTAGGGGTGCACTAGTATAAGCATAGGGGTGCCCTAGTCTAGCCTAGTGGTGCACTAGCCTTAGGCTAGGGGTGCCCTAGCCAAATCCTTGGGGTGCCCTAGCCTAAGCATAAGGGTGCCCTAGCCTTAGGCTCGGGGATCCCTAGCCTTAGCCTAAGCCTAGGGGTGCCCTAGCCTAAGCCTAGGGGTGCCCTAGCCTAAGCCTAGGGGTGCCATAGCCTAAGCCTAGGGGTGCCCTAGCCTAAGCCTAGGGGTTCCCTAGCCTTAGGCTAGGTGAGCCCTAGCGTTAGCCTAAGCCTAGGGGTGCCCTAGCCAAAGCCTAAGGGTGCCCTAGCCTAAGCCTAGAAGTGCCTTCGCCTTAGGCTAGGGGAGCCGTAACAATAGCGTAAGCCTAAGGTTTCCCTAGCCTAAGCCTTGGGGTGCCCTAGCCTAAGCCTAGGGGTGCCCTAGCCTAAGCTTAGGGGTGCCCTAGCCTTAGGGTAGGGGAACCCTAGCCTTAGCCTAATCCTAGGGGTGCCCTATCCTAAGATTAGGGGTGCCCTAGCCTAAGCCTACGGGTGCCCTAGCCTAAGCCTAGGGTTGCCCTAGCCAAAGCCTAGGGGTGCCCTAGCCTTAGGCTAGGGGAGCCCTAGCCTTAGCCTATGCCTACGGGTGCCCTAGCTTAAGCCTAGGGGTGCCCTAGCCTAAGCCTAGGGTTGCCCTAGCCTTAGGCTAGGGGAGCCCTAGCCTTAGCCTAAGCCTAGGGGTTCCCTAGCCTAAGCCTAGGGGTGCCCTAGCATTAGACTAGGGTATCCCTAGCCTTAGCCTAAGCCTAGGGATGCCCTAGCCTCAGCTTAGGGGTGCCCTAGCCTCAGCCTAGTGGTGCCCTAGCCTAAGTCTATGGGTGCCCTAGCCTAAGCCAAGGGGTTCCCTAGCCTAAGCCTAGTGGTGAATTAGCCTAAGCCTAGGGTTGACCTAGCCTTAGCCTAAGCCTAGGGGTGCCCTAGCCTAAGCCTAGGGGTGCCCTAGCCTAAGCCTACGGGTGTCCTAGCCTAAGCCCAGGGGTGCCCTAACCTAAGCCTAGGGGTGCCCTAACCTTAGGCTAGGGGAGCCCTAGCCTTAGCCTAAGCCTTGGGGCACACTAGCCTAAACCTAGGGGTTCCCTAGCCTAAGCCTAGGGGTGACCTAGCCTTAGGCTAGGGGAGCCCTAGCCTTAGTCTAAGCCTAGGGGTGCCCTAGCCTAAGCCTAGGGGTGCCGTAGCCCAAGCCTAGGGATGCCCTAGCGTTAGGCTAGAGGAGCCCTAGCCTTAGCCTAAGCCTAGGGGTGCCCTAGCCTAAGCCTAGGGTGCTCCAGCCTAAGTCTAGGGGTTCCCTACCTAAGCCTAGGGGTGCCCTATCCTAAGCCTACGGGTGCCCTAGCCTAAGCCTTGGGTTGCATTAGCCTAAGACTAGGGGTGCCCTAGCCCAAGCTTAGGGGAGCCCTAGCCTTAGTCTAAGCCTAGGGTTCCCTAACCTAAGCCTAGGGGTTCCCTATCCCAAGTCAAAAGATGCCCTAGCGTTAGGCTAGAGGAGCACTAGCCTTAGCCTTAGCCTAGGGGTGCCCTATCCTAAGCCTAGGGGTGCCCTAGCCTAATCCTAGGAGTGCCCTAGCCTTAGGCTAGGGGAGCCCTAGCCTTAGCCTAAACCTAGGGGTGCCCTAGCCTAAGCTTAGGGGTTCCCTAGCCCAAGCCTAAGGATGCCCTAGCGTTAGGCTAGAGGAGCCCTAGCCTTAGGCTAAGCCTAGGTGTGCCCTAGCCTAAGCCTAGGGGTGCCCTAGCCTAAGCCTAGGGGTTCCCTAGCTCAAGCCTAGGGATGCCCTAGCGTTATGCTAGAGGAGCCCTAGCCTTAGCTTAAGCCTAGGTGTGCCCTAGCCTAAGCTTAGGGGTGCCCTAGCCTAAGCCTAGGGGTACCCTAGCCTTAGGCTAGGGGAGCCCTAGCCTTAGCCTAAGCCTAGGGGTGCCCTAGCCTAAGTCTAGGGGTGCTTAGCCTAAGCATAGGGGTGCCCTAACTTAAGCCTAGGTGTTCCCTACCTAAGCCTAGGGGTACCCTAGCCTTAGCCTACGGCTGTCCTAGCCTAAGCCTAGGGGTGCCCTAGCCTTAGGCTAGGGAAGCCCTAGCCTTAGCCTAAGCCTAGGGGTGCCCTAGCCTAATCCTAGGGGTGCCCAACCTAAGCCTATGGGTGCCCTAGCCTAAGCCTAGGGGTGCCCTAGCCTAAGCCTAGGGGTGCCCTAGCCTAAGCCTAGGGATGCCCTAGCCTAAGCCTAGGGGTGCCCTATACTAAGCCTAGGGGTGCCCTAGCCTTAAACTAGGGGAGCCCTAGCCTTAGCCTAAACCTAGGAGTGCCCTAGCCTAAGCCTAGGGGTGCCCTAGCATAAGCCTAGGGGTGCCGTAGCCTATGCCTAGGGGTCACCGAGCCTACGCCTAGGGGTGCCTTAGCCTTAGGCTAGGGGATCCCTAGCCTTAGCCTAAGCCTAGGGGTTCCCTAGCCTAAGTGTAGGGGTGCCCTACCCTGAGCCTAAGTGTGCCCTAGCCTTAGCCAAGGGGTGCCCTAGCATAAGCCTAGGGGTGCCTTAGCCTATGGCTACGGGTGCACTAGCCTTAGGCTAGCTGAGGCCTAGCCTTAGCCTAAGCCTAGGGGTGCCCTAGCCTAAGCCTAGGGGTGCCCTAGCCTAATCCTAGGGGTGCCCTAGCCTTAGGCTAGGGGAGCCATTGCCTTAGCCTAAGAATAGGGGTTCCTTAGCCTAAGCCTAGGCGTGCCCTAGCCTAAGACTAGGGGTGCCCTAGCCTAAACTTAGGGGTGCGCTAGCCTAAGCCTAGGGGTGCCCTAGCCTAAACTTAGGGGTGCCCTAGTGTTAGGCAAGGGGAACCCTAGCCTTAGCCTAAGCTTAGGGGTGCTCTAGCCTAAGCCTAGGGGTGTCCTAGCCTAAGCCTAGTGGTGTCCTAGCCTAAGCCGAGGGATGCCCTAGCCCAAGGCTAGGGGTGCCCTAGCCTTAGTTTAGTGGAGCCCTAGCCTTAGCCTTAGCCTAAGGGTGCCCTATCCTAAGCCATGGGGTGCCCTAGCCTAACCCTAGGGGTGCCCTAGCCTAAGCCTAGGTGTGCCCTAGCCTTAGGCAAGCTGAGGCCTAGCCTTAGCCTAAGCCTAGGGGTGCCCTAGCCTAAGCCTAGGGGTGCCCTAGCCTAATCCTAGGGGTGCCCTAGCCTACGCCTAGGGGTGCCCTAGCCTAAGCCTAGGGGTGCCCTAGCCTAAGCCTATGGGTGCCCTAGCCTTAGGCTAGGGGAGCCCTAGCTTTAGCCTAAGCCTATGGGTGCCCTAGCCTAAGATTAGGGGTGCCCTAGCCTAAGCCTAAGGGTGCCCTAGCCTTTGGCTAGGGGAGCCCTAGCCTTAGCCTAAACCTAGGGGTACCCTAGCCTAAGCCTAGGGGTGCCCTAGCCAAAGCCTATGGGTGCCTTAGCCTTAGGCTAGGGGAGCCCTAGCTTAAGCCTAAGCCTAGGGGTGCCGTAGCCTATGCCTAAGGGGCACCTAGCCTACGTCTAGGGGTGCCTTAGCCTTAGGCTAGGGGATCCCTAGCCTTAGCCTAAGCCTAGGGGTTCCCTAGCCTAAGTGTAGGGGTACCCTAGCCTGAGCCTAGGGGTGCCCAAGCCTTAGCCTAGGGGTGCCCTAGCCTAAGCCTAGGGGTGCCTTAGCCTAAGTTAGGGGTCCCCTAGCCATAGTCTAAGCCTAGGGTTGCCCTAGCCGAAGCCTATGGGTGCGTTAGCCTTAGGCTAGGGGAGCCCTAACCTTAGCCTAAGCCTAGGGGTGCCCTAGACTAAGCCTCGTGGTGCCCTATCCTAAGCCTAGGGGAGCCCTAGCCTAAGCCTAGGGGTGCCCTTGCCTTAGGCTAGGGGAGCCCTAACCTTAGCCTAAGCCTAGGGGTGCCCTAGCCCAAGCGTAGGGGTGCCATAGCCTAAGCCTAGGGGTGCCCTAGCCTAAGCCTAGGGGTGCCCTAGTCTAAGCCTAGATGTGCCCTAGCCTAAGCCTAGGGGTGCCCTAGCCATAGGGTAGCTGAGCCCTAGCCTTAGGCAAGCTGAGCCCTAGCCTTAGCCTAAGCCTCGGGGTGCCCTAGCCTAAGACTAGGGGTGCCCTAGCCTAAGCATTTTGGTGCCCTAGCGTAAGCCTAGGGGTGCCCTAGCCTAAGCCTAGGGGTGCCCTAGCCTAAGCATAGGGGTGCCCTAGCCTAAGCCAGGGGTGCCCTAGCCTTAGGCTAGGGGAGCCCTAGCCTTAGCCTAAGCCAAGGGGTGCCCTAGCCCAAGCCTAGGGGTTCCCTAGCCTAAGCCTAGGGGTGCCCTAGCCTAAGCCTAGGGTTGCCCTAGCCTTAGCCTAGCTGAGCCCTAGCCTTAACCTAAGCCTAGGGGTGCCCTAGCCTAAGCCTAAGGGTGCCCTAGCCTAAGCCTAGGGGTGCCCTACCATAATCCTAGGGGTGCCCTACCCTAAGCCTAGAGTTGCCCTAGCCTAAGCATAGGGGTGCCCTAGCCTTAGGCTAGCTGAGCCCTAGCCTTAGGCTAGCTGAGCCCTAGCCTTAGCCTAAGCCTAGGGGTGCCCTAGCCTAAGCCTAGGGGTGCCCTAGCCTAAGCCTAGTGGTGCATTAGCCTAAGCCTAGGGGTGCCCTAGCCTAAGACTAGGGGTGCCCTAGCCTAAGCTTAGTGGTGCCCTAGCCTAAGCCTAGGGGTGCCCTAGCCTAAGGCTAGTGGTGCCCTAACATAAGCCTACGGGTGCCCTAGCCTTAGGCTAGGGGAGCCCTAGCCTTAGCCTAAGCCTAGGGGTGCCCCAGCCTAAGCCTAGGGGTGCCCTAGCCTAAGTCTAGGGGTGCCTAGCCTAAGCATAGGCGTGCCCTAACCTAAGCCTAGGTGTTCCCTACCTAAGCCTAGGGGTACCCAACCTAAGCCTACGGCTGTCCTAGCCTAAGCCTAGGGGTTCCCTAGCCTTAGGCTAGGGAAGCCTTAGCCTTAGCCTAAGTCTAGGGGTGCCCTAGCCTAAGCCTAGGGGTGCCCTAGCCTAAGCCTAGGGGTCCCCTAGCCTACGCCTAGCGGTGTCCTAGCCTAAGTCTAGGGGTTCCCTACCTAAGCTTAGGGGTGCCCTATCCTAAGCCTACGGGTGCCCTAGCCTAAGCCTTGGGGTGCATTAGCCTATGACTATGGGTGCCCTAGCCTAAGCTTAGGGGAGCCCTAGCCTTAGTCTAAGCCTAGGGTTCCCTAGCCTAAGCCTAGGGGTTCCCTAGCCCAAGTCTAAGGATGCCCTAGCGTTAGGCTAGAGGAGCCCTAGCCTTAGACTAAGCCTAGGGGTGCCTTAGCCTAAGCCTAGGGGTGCCCTAGCCTAAGCCTAGGGGTTCCCTAGCCCAAGCCTAGGGATGCCCTAGCGTTTTGCTAGGGGAGCCCTAGCCTTAGCCTAAGCCTAGGGGTGCCCCAGCCTAAGCCTAGGGATGCCCTAGCCTAAGTCTAGGGGTGCCTAGCTTAAGCATAGGCGTGCCCTAACCTAAGCCTAGGTGTTCCCTACCTAAGCCTAGGGGTACCCTAGCCTAAGCCTACGGCTGTCCTAGCCTAAGCCTAGGGGTGCCCTAGCCTTAGGCTAGGGAAGCCTTAGCCTTAGCCTAAGCCTAGGGGTGCCCTAGCCAAAGCCTAGGGGTGCCCTAGCCTAAGCCTAGGGGTGCCCTAGCCTAAGCATAGGGGTGCACTAGCCTAAGTTTAGGGGTGCACTAACCTAAGCCTAGGGGTGCCCTAGCGTTAAGCTAGGGGAGCCCTAGCCTTAGCCTAAGCCAAGGGGTGCCCTAGCTTAAGCATAGGGGTGCCCTAACCTAAGCCTAAGGTTGCCCTAGCCTTAGGCTAGGGGAGCCCAGCCTTAGGCTAAACCTAGGGGTGCCCTAGCCTAAGCCTAGGGGTGCCCTAGCCTAAGCCTATGGGTGCCCTAGCCTTAGGCTAGGGGAGCCCTAGTTTTAGCCTAAGCCTATGGGTGCCCTAGCCTAAGACTAGGGGTGCCCTAGCCTAAGCCTAAGGGTGCCCTAGCCTTAGGCTAGGGGAGCCCTAGCCTTAGCCTAAACCTAGGGGTATCCTAGCCTAAGCCTAGGGGTGCCCTAGCCTAAGCCTATGGGTGCCCTAGCCTTAGGCTAGGGGAGCCCTAGCTTAAGCCTAAGCCTAGGGGTGCCGTAGCCTATGCCTAAGGGGCACCTAGCCTACGTCTAGGGGTGCCTTAGCCTTAGGCAAGGGGATCCCTAGCCTTAGCCTAAGCCTAGGGGTTCCCTAGCCTAAGTGTAGGGGTGCCATAGCCTAAGCCTAGGGGTGCCCTAGCCTACGCCTAGGAGTGCCCTAGTCTAAGCCTAGATGTGCCCTAGCCTAAATCTAGGGGTGCCCTAGCCATAGGGTAGCTGAGCCCTAGCCTTAGGCAAGCTGAGCCCTAGCCTTAGCCTATGCCTAGGGGTCCCTAGCCTAAGCCTAGGGGTGCCCTAGCCTAAGCCTAAGCCTAGGAGTGCCCTAGCCTAAGCCTAAGGGTTCCCTAGCCTAAGCTTAGGGGTGCCCTAGCCTTAAGCTAGGGGAGCCCTATCCTTAGCCTAAGCCTAGGGGCACCCTAGCCTAAGCCTAGGGGTGCCCTAGCCTTAGGCTATGGGAGCCCTAGCCTTAGCCTACGCCTAGGGGTCCCCTAGCCTAAGCCTAGGGGTGCCCTAGCCTAAGCCTAGGGGTGTCCTAGCCTGAGCATAGGGGTTCCCCAGCCTGACGCTAGGGGAACCCTAGCCTTAGCCTAAGTCTAGGGGTGCCCTACTCTAAGCCTAATGGTGCCTTAGCCTAAGCCTATGGGTGCCCTTTCCTGAGCCTAGGGGTGCCCTAGCCGGAGGCTAGGAGGGCTGTATCCTGAGCCTCAGCCTAGGGGTCCCCTAGCCTAAGCCTAGGGGTGCCCTAGCCTAAGCCTAGTAATGCCCTAGCCTGAGCGTAGGGGTTCCCCAGCCTGACGCTTGGGGAACCCTAGCCTTAGCCTTAGCCTAGGGGTGACCTAGTCTAAGCCTAATGGTGCCTTAGCCTAAGCCTAGGGGTGCCCTTGCCTGAGCCTAGGGGTGCCCTAGCCGGAGGCTAGGAGGTCTGTAGCCTGAGCCTCAGCCTAGGGGTGCCCTAGCCTGAGCCTAGGTGTGCCCTAGCCTAAGCCTAAGCCTAGTGGTGCCCTAGCCTAAGCCCAGGGGTGCCCTAGCCTAAGCGTAGGGGTTCCCTAGCCTAAGCATAGGGGTGCCCTAGCCTAAGCCTAGGGGTGCCCTAGCCTTAGACTAGGGGAGCCCTAGCCTTAGCTTAAGCCTAGGGGTGCCCTAGCCTAAGCCTTGGGGTGCCCTAGCCTGAGCCTAGGGGTGCCCTAGCCTGAGCCTAGGGGTGCCCCAGCCTGACGCTAGGGGAGCCCTAGCCTTAGCCTAAGCCTAGGGATGCCCTAGACTCAGCTTAGTGGTGCCCTAGCCTCAGGCTAGTGGTGCCCTAGCCTAAGTCTAGGGGTGCCCTAGCCTAAGCCAAGGGGTTCCTTAGCCTAAGCCTAGTGGTGAATTAGCCTAAGCCTAGGTGTGACCTAGCCTTAGCCTAAGCCTAGAGGTGCCCTAGCCTAAACTTAGGGGTGCCCTAGTGTTAGGCAAGGGGAACCCTAGCCTTAGCCTAAGCTTAGGGGTGCTCTAGCCTAAGCCTAGGGGTGCCCTAGCCTAAGCCTAGGGGTGCCCCAGCCTAAGCCTAGGGGTGTCCTAGCCTAAGCCTAGTGGTGTCCTAGCCTAAGCCGAGGGATGCCCTAGCCTAAGGCTAGGGGTGCCCTAGCCTTAGTTTAGTGGAGCCCTAGCCTTAGCCTTAGCCTAAGGGTGCCCTATCCTAAGCCATGGGGTACCCTAGCCTAACCCTAGGGGTGCCCTAGCCTAAGCCTAGGTGTGCCCTAGCCTTAGTCAAGCTGAGGCCTAGCCTTAGCCTAAGCCTAGGGGTGCCCTAGCATAAGCCTAGGGGTGCCCTAGCCTAATCCTAGGGGTGCCCTAGCCTACGCCTAGGGGTGCCCTAGCCTAAGCCTAGGGGTGCCCTAGCCTAAGCCTATGGGTGCCCTAGCCTTAGGCTAGGGGAGCCCTAGCTTTAGCCTAAGCCTATGGGTGCCCTAGCCTAAGACTAGGGGTGCCCTAGCCTAAGCCTAAGGGTGCCCTAGCCTTTGACTAGGGGAGCCCTAACCTTAGCCTAAACCTAGGGGTACCCTAGCCTAAGCCTAGGGGTGCCCTAGCCTAAGCCTATGGGTGCCCTAGCCTTAGGCTAGGGGAGCCCTAGCTTAAGCCTAAGCCTAGGGGTGCCGTAGCCTATGCCTAAGGGGCACCTAGCCTACGTCTAGGGGTGCCTTAGCCTTAGGCTAGGGGATCCCTAGCCTTAGCCTAAGCCTAGGGGTTACCTAGCCTAAGTGTAGGGGTACCCTAGCCTGAGCCTAGGGGTGCCCAAGCCTTAGCCTAGGGGTGCCCTAGCCTAAGCCTAGGGGTGCCTTAGCCTAAGTTAGGGGTCCCCTAGCCTTAGTCTAAGCCTAGGGTTGCCCTAGCCGAAGCCTATGGGTGCGTTAGCCTTAGGCTAGGGGAGCCCTAACCTTAGCCTAAGCCTAGGGGTGCCCTAGACTAAGCCTCGTGGAGCCCTATCCTAAGCCTAGGGGAGCCCTAGCCTAAGCCTAGGGGTGCCCTTGCCTTAGGCTAGGGGAGCCCTAACCTTAGCCTAAGCTTAGGGGTGCCCTAGCCCAAGCGTAGGGGTGCCATAGCCTAAGCCTAGGGGTGCCCTAGCCTAAGCCTAGGGGTGCCCTAATCTAAGCCTAGATGTGCCCTAGCCTAAGCCTAGGGGTGCCCTAGCCTAAGCCTAGGGTTGCCCTAGCCTTAGCCCAGGGGTGCCCTAGCCTAAGCGTAGGGGTTCCCTAGCCTAAGCATAGGGGTGCCCTAGCCTAAGCCTAGGGGTGCCCTAGCCTTAGACTAGGGGAGCCCTAGCCTTAGCTTAAGCCTAGGGGTGCCCTAGCCTAAGCCTTGGGGTGCCCTAGCCTGAGCCTAGGGGTGCCCTAGCCTGAGCCTAGGGGTGCCCCAGCCTGACGCTAGGGGAGCCCTAGCCTTAGCCTAAGCCTAGGGATGCCCTAGACTCAGCTTAGTGGTGCCCTAGCCTCAGGCTAGTGGTGCCCTAGCCTAAGTCTAGGGGTGCCCTAGCCTAAGCCAAGGGGTTCCTTAGCCTAAGCCTAGTGGTGAATTAGCCTAAGCCTAGGTGTGACCTAGCCTTAGCCTAAGCCTAGAGGTGCCCTAGCCTAAACTTAGGGGTGCCCTAGTGTTAGGCAAGGGGAACCCTAGCCTTAGCCTAAGCTTAGGGGTGCTCTAGCCTAAGCCTAGGGGTGCCCTAGCCTAAGCCTAGGGGTGCCCCAGCCTAAGCCTAGGGGTGTCCTAGCCTAAGCCTAGTGGTGTCCTAGCCTAAGCCGAGGGATGCCCTAGCCTAAGGCTAGGGGTGCCCTAGCCTTAGTTTAGTGGAGCCCTAGCCTTAGCCTTAGCCTAAGGGTGCCCTATCCTAAGCCATGGGGTACCCTAGCCTAACCCTAGGGGTGCCCTAGCCTAAGCCTAGGTGTGCCCTAGCCTTAGTCAAGCTGAGGCCTAGCCTTAGCCTAAGCCTAGGGGTGCCCTAGCATAAGCCTAGGGGTGCCCTAGCCTAATCCTAGGGGTGCCCTAGCCTACGCCTAGGGGTGCCCTAGCCTAAGCCTAGGGGTGCCCTAGCCTAAGCCTATGGGTGCCCTAGCCTTAGGCTAGGGGAGCCCTAGCTTTAGCCTAAGCCTATGGGTGCCCTAGCCTAAGACTAGGGGTGCCCTAGCCTAAGCCTAAGGGTGCCCTAGCCTTTGGCTAGGGGAGCCCTAACCTTAGCCTAAACCTAGGGGTACCCTAGCCTAAGCCTAGGGGTGCCCTAGCCTAAGCCTATGGGTGCCCTAGCCTTAGGCTAGGGGAGCCCTAGCTTAAGCCTAAGCCTAGGGGTGCCGTAGCCTATGCCTAAGGGGCACCTAGCCTACGTCTAGGGGTGCCTTAGCCTTAGGCTAGGGGATCCCTAGCCTTAGCCTAAGCCTAGGGGTTACCTAGCCTAAGTGTAGGGGTACCCTAGCCTGAGCCTAGGGGTGCCCAAGCCTTAGCCTAGGGGTGCCCTAGCCTAAGCCTAGGGGTGCCTTAGCCTAAGTTAGGGGTCCCCTAGCCTTAGTCTAAGCCTAGGGTTGCCCTAGCCGAAGCCTATGGGTGCGTTAGCCTTAGGCTAGGGGAGCCCTAACCTTAGCCTAAGCCTAGGGGTGCCCTAGACTAAGCCTCGTGGAGCCCTATCCTAAGCCTAGGGGAGCCCTAGCCTAAGCCTAGGGGTGCCCTTGCCTTAGGCTAGGGGAGCCCTAACCTTAGCCTAAGCTTAGGGGTGCCCTAGCCCAAGCGTAGGGGTGCCATAGCCTAAGCCTAGGGGTGCCCTAGCCTAAGCCTAGGGGTGCCCTAATCTAAGCCTAGATGTGCCCTAGCCTAAGCCTAGGGGTGCCCTAGCCATAGGGTAGCTGAGCCCTAGCCTTAGGCAAGCTGAGCCCTAGCCTTAGCCTAAGCCTTCGGGGTGCCCTAGCCTAAGACTAGGGGCGCCCTAGCCTAAGCTTTTTGGTGCCCTAGCGTAAGCCTAGGGGTGCCCTAGCCTAAGCCTAGGGGTGCCCTAGCCCAAGCCTAGGGGTTCCCTAGCCTAAGCCTAGGGGTGCCCAAGCCTAAGCCTAGGGTTGCCCTAGCCTTAGCCTAGCTGAGCCCTAGCCTTAACCTAAGCCTAGGGGTGCCCTAGCCTAAGCCTAAGGATGCCCTAGCCTAAGCCTAGGGGTGCCCTACCATAATCCTAGGGGTGCCCTACCCTAAGCCTAGAGTTGCCCTAGCCTAAGCATAGGGGTGCCCTAGCCTTAGGCTAGCTGAGCCCTAGCCTTAGGCTAGCTGAGCCCTAGCCTTAGCCTAAGCCTAGGGGTGCCCTAGCCTAAGCCTAGGGGTGCCCTAGCCTAAGCCTAGTGGTGCCTTAGCCTAAGCCTAGGGGTGCCCTAGCCTAAGACTAGGGGTGCCCTAGCCTATGCTTAGTGGTGCCCTAGCCTAAGCCTAGGGGTGCCCTAGCCTAAGGCTAGTGGTGCCCTAACATAAGCCTAGGGGTGCCCTAGCCTTAGGCTAGGGGAGCCCTAGCCTTAGCCTAAGCCTAGGGGTGCCCCATCCTAAGCCTAGGGGTGCCCTAGCCTAAGTCTAGGGGTGCCTAGCCTAAGCATAGGCGTGCCCTAACCTAAGCCTAGGTGTTCCCTACCTAAGCCTAGGGGTACCCTAGCCTAAGCCTACGGCTGTCCTAGCCTAAGCCTAGGGGTGCCCTAGCCTAAGCCTAGGGGTGCCCTAGCCTAAGCCTAGGGGTCCCCTAGCCTACGCCTAGCGGTGTCCTAGCCTAAGTCTAGGGGTTCCCTACCTAAGCTTAGGGGTGCCCTATCCTAAGCCTACGGGTGCCCTAGCCTAAGCCTTGGGGTGCATTAGCCTATGACTAGGGGTGCCCTAGCCTAAGCTTAGGGGAGCCCTAGCCTTAGTCTAAGCCTAGGGTTCCCTAGCCTAAGCCTAGGGGTTCCCTAGCCCAAGTCTAAGGATGCCCTAGCGTTAGGCTAGAGGAGCCCTAGCCTTATACTAAGCCTAGGGGTGCCTTAGCCTAAGCCTAGGGGTGCCCTAGCCTAAGCCTAGGGGTTCCCTAGCCCAAGCCTAGGGATGCCCTAGCGTTTTGCTAGAGGAGCCCTAGCCTTAGCCTAAGCCTAGGGGTGCCCTACCCTAAGCCAAGGGGTACGCTAGCCTAAGTATAGGGGTGCCCTAGCCTAAGACTAGGGGTACCCTAGTCTTAGGCTAGGGGAGCCCTAGCCTTAGCCTAAGCGTAGGGGTGCCCCAGCCTAAGCCTAGGGGTGCCCTAGCCTAAGTCTAGGGGTGCCTAGCTTAAGCATAGGCATGCCCTAACCTAAGCCTAGGTGTTCCCTACCTAAGCCTAGGGGTACCCTAGCCTAAGCCTACGGCTGTCCTAGCCTAAGCCTAGGGGTGCCCTAGCCTTAGGCTAGGGAAGCCTTAGCCTTAGCCTAAGCCTAGGGGTGCCCTAGCCAAAGCCTAGGGGTGCCCTAGCCTAAGCCTAGTGGTGCCCTAGCCTAAGCCTTGGGGTGCCCTAGCCTAAGTTTAGGGGTACACTAACCTAAGCCTAGGGGTGCCCTAGCCTTAAGCTAGGGGAGCCCTAGCCTTAACCTAAGCCTAGGGGTGCCCGAGCCTAAGCCTAGGGGTGCCCTAGCCTAAGCCTAAGGGTGCCCTAGCCTTAGACTAGGGGAGCCCTAGCCTTAGCCTAAGCCTAGGGGTGCCCTAGCTTAAGCATAGGGGTGCCCTAACCTAAGCCTAAGGTTGCCCTAGCCTTAGGCTAGGGGAGCCCAGCCTTAGGCTAAACCTAGGGGTGCCCTAGCCTAAGCCTAGGGGTGCCCTAGCCTAAGCCTATGGGTGCCCTAGCCTTAGGCTAGGGGAGCCCTAGCTTTAGCCTAAGCCTATGGGTGCCCTAGCCTAAGACTAGGGGTGCCCTAGCCTAAGCCTAGGGCTCCCCTAGCCTTAGCCTAAACCTAGGGGTGCCCTAGACTAAGCCTAGGGGTGCCCTAGTCTAAGCCTAGATGTGCCCTAGCCTAAATCTAGGGGTGCCCTAGCCATAGGGTAGCTGAGCCCTAGCCTTAGGCAAGCTGAGCCCTAGCCTTAGCCTACGCCTAGGGGTCCCTAGCCTAAGCCTAGGGGTGCCCTAGCCTAAGCCTAAGCCTAGGAGTGCCCTAGCCTAAGCCTAAGGGTTCCCTAGCCTAAGCTTAGGGGTGCCCTAGCCTTAAGCTAGGGGAGCCCTATCCTTAGCCTAAGCCTAGGGGTACCCTAGCCTAAGCCTAGGGGTGCCCTAGCCTTAGGCTAGGGGAGCCCTAGCCTTAGCCTACGCCTAGGGGTCCCCTAGCCTAAGCCTAGGGGTGCCCTAGCCTAAGCCTAGGAGTGCCCTAGCCTGAGCGTAGGGGTTCCCCAGCATGACGCTTGGGGAACCCTAGCCTTAGCCTAAGCCTAGGGGTGACCTAGTCTAAGCCTAATGGTGCCTTAGCCTAAGCCTAGGGGTGCCCTTGCCTTAGCCTAGGGGTGCCCTAGCCGGAGGCTAGGAGGTCTGTAGCCTGAGCCTCAGCCTAGGGGTGCCCTAGCCTGAGCCTAGGTGTGCCCTAGCCTAAGCCTAAGCCTAGTGGTGCCCTAGCCTAAGCCTAGGGGTGCCCTAGCCTAAGCATAGGGGTTCCCTAGCCTAAGCATAGGGGTGCCCTAGCCTAAGCCTAGGGGTGCCCTAGCCTTAGACTTGGGGAGCCCTAGCCTTAGCTTAAGCCTAGGGGTGCCCTAGCCTAAGCCTTGGGGTGCCCTAGCCTGAGCCTAGGGGTGCCCTAGCCTGAGCCTAGGGGTGCCCCAGCCTGACGCTAGGGGAGCCCTAGCCTTAGCCTAAGCCTAGGGATGCCCTAGCCTCAGCTTAGTGGTGCCCTAGCCTCAGGCTAGTGGTGCCCTAGCCTAAGTCTAGGGGTGCCCTAGCCTAAGCCAAGGGGTTCCTTAGCCTAAGCCTAGTGGTGAATTAGCCTAAGCCTAGTTGTGACCTAGCCTTAGCCTAAGCCTAGAGGTGCCCTAGCCTAAGCCTAGGGGTGCCCTAGCCTAAGCCTAAGGGTGCCCTAGCCTAAGCCTAGGGGTGCCCTAGCCTTAGCCTAAGACTAGGGGTGCCCTAGCCTAAGCCTAGGGGTGCCCTAGCCTAAGCCTTGGGGTGCCCTAGCCTAAGTTTAGGGGTACACTAACCTAAGCCTAGGGGTGCCCTAGCCTTAAGCTAGGGGAGCCCTAGCCTTAACCTAAGCCTAGGGGTGCCCGAGCCTAAGCCTAGGGGTGCCCTAGCCTAAGCCTAAGGGTGCCCTAGCCTTAGACTAGGGGAGCCCTAGCCTTAGCCTAAGCCTAGGGGTGCCCTAGCTTAAGCATAGGGGTGCCCTAACCTAAGCCTAAGGTTGCCCTAGCCTTAGGCTAGGGGAGCCCAGCCTTAGGCTAAACCTAGGGGTGCCCTAGCCTAAGCCTAGGGGTGCCCTAGCCTAAGCCTATGGGTGCCCTAGCCTTAGGCTAGGGGAGCCCTAGCTTTAGCCTAAGCCTATGGGTGCCCTAGCCTAAGACTAGGGGTGCCCTAGCCTAAGCCTAAGGGTGCCCTAGCCTTAGGCTAGGGGAGCCCTAGCCTTAGCCTAAACCTAGGGGTGCCCTAGACTAAGCCTAGGGGTGCCCTAGTCTAAGCCTAGATGTGCCCTAGCCTAAATCTAGGGGTGCCCTAGCCATAGGGTAGCTGAGCCCTAGCCTTAGGCAAGCTGAGCCCTAGCCTTAGCCTACGCCTAGGGGTCCCTAGCCTAAGCCTAGGGGTGCCCTAGCCTAAGCCTAAGCCTAGGAGTGCCCTAGCCTAAGCCTAAGGGTTCCCTAGCCTAAGCTTAGGGGTGCCCTAGCCTTAAGCTAGGGGAGCCCTATCCTTAGCCTAAGCCTAGGGGTACCCTAGCCTAAGCCTAGGGGTGCCCTAGCCTTAGGCTAGGGGAGCCCTAGCCTTAGCCTACGCCTAGGGGTCCCCTAGCCTAAGCCTAGGGGTGCCCTAGCCTAAGCCTAGGGGTGCCCTAGCCTGAGCGTAGGGGTTCCCCAGCATGACGCTTGGGGAACCCTAGCCTTAGCCTAAGCCTAGGGGTGACCTAGTCTAAGCCTAATGGTGCCTTAGCCTAAGCCTAGGGGTGCCCTTGCCTTAGCCTAGGGGTGCCCTAGCCGGAGGCTAGGAGGTCTGTAGCCTGAGCCTCAGCCTAGGGGTGCCCTAGCCTGAGCCTAGGTGTGCCCTAGCCTAAGCCTAAGCCTAGTGGTGCCCTAGCCTAAGCCTAGGGGTGCCCTAGCCTAAGCATAGGGGTTCCCTAGCCTAAGCATAGGGGTGCCCTAGCCTAAGCCTAGGGGTGCCCTAGCCTTAGACTTGGGGAGCCCTAGCCTTAGCTTAAGCCTAGGGGTGCCCTAGCCTAAGCCTTGGGGTGCCCTAGCCTGAGCCTAGGGGTGCCCTAGCCTGAGCCTAGGGGTGCCCCAGCCTGACGCTAGGGGAGCCCTAGCCTTAGCCTAAGCCTAGGGATGCCCTAGCCTCAGCTTAGTGGTGCCCTAGCCTCAGGCTAGTGGTGCCCTAGCCTAAGTCTAGGGGTACCCTAGCCTAAGCCAAGGGGTTCCTTAGCCTAAGCCTAGTGGTGAATTAGCCTAAGCCTAGTTGTGACCTAGCCTTAGCCTAAGCCTAGAGGTGCCCTAGCCTAAGCCTAGGGGTGCCCTAGCCTAAGCCTAAGGGTGCCCTAGCCTAAGCCTAGGGGTGCCCTAGCCTTAGCCTAAGACTAGGGGTGCCCTAGCCTAAGACTAGGGGTGCCCTAGCCTACGTCTAGGGGTGCCCTACCCTAAGCCTAAGGGTGCCCTAGCCTAAGCCTAGGGGTGCCCAAGCCTTAGGCTAGGGGAGCCCTAGCCTTAGCCTAAGCCTAGGGGTGCCCTAGCCTAAGCCTATGGGTGCCCTACCCTAAGCCTAGGGGTGCCCTAGCCATAGGCTATGGGAGCCCTAGCCTTAGCCTACGCCTAGGGGTCCCCTAGCCTAAGCCTAGGGGTGCCCTAGCCTAAGCCTAAGCCTAGGAGTGCCCTAGCCTAAGCCTAAGGGTTCCCTAGCCTAAGCCTAGGGGTACCCTAGCCTAAGCCTTGGGGTGCCCTAGCCTTAGGCTAGGGGAGCCCTAGCCTTAGCCTACGCCTAGTGGTCCCCTAGCCTAAGCCTAGGGGTGCCCTAGCCTAAGCCTAGGGGTGCCCTAGCCTGAGCGTAGGGGTTCCCCAGCCTGACGCTAGGGGAACCCTAGCCTTAGTCTAGGGGTGCCCTAGCCCAAGCCTAGGGGTGCCCTAGCCTGAGCGTAGGGGTTCCCCAGCCTGACGCTAGGGGAACCCTAGCCTTAGCCTAAGCCTAGGGGTGCCCTACTCTAAGCCTAATGGTGCCTTAGCCTAAGCCTAGGGGTGCCCTAGCCTTAGGCTATGGGAGCCCAAGCCTTAGCCTACGCCTTGTGGTGCCCTAGCCTAAGCCTAGGGGTGCCCTAGCCTAAGCCTAGGGGTGACCAAGCCTTAGGCTAGGGGGGCCCTAGCCTTAGCCTAAGCCTAGGGGTGCCCTAGCCTAAACCTATGGGTGCCCTAGCCTAAGCCTAGGGGTGCCCTAACCTTAGGCTATGGGAGCCCTAGCCTTAGCCTACGCCTAGGGGTCCCCTAGCCTAAGCCTAGGGGTACCCTAGCCTAAGCCTAAGCCTAGGAGTGCCCTAGCCTAAGCCTAAGGGTTCCCTAGCCTAAGCTTAGGGGTACCCTAGCCTTAAGCTAGGGGAGCCCTATCCTTAGCCTAAGCCTAGGGGTACCCTAGCCTAAGCCTAGGGGTGCCCTAGCCTTAGGCTAGTGGAGCCCTAGCCTTAGCCTACGCCTAGGGGTCCCCTAGCCTAAGCCTAGGGGTGCCCTAGCCTAAGCCTAGGGGTGCCCTAGCCTGAGCGTAGGGGTTCCCCAGCCTGACGCTAGGGGAACCCTAGCCTTAGCCTAAGCCTAGGGGTGCCCTACTCTAAGCCTAATGGTGCCTTAGCCTAAGCCTAGGGGTGCCCTTGCCTGAGCCTAGGGGTGCCGTAGCCGGAGGCTAGGAGGGCTGTATCCTGAGCCTCAGCCTAGAGGTCCCCTAGCCTAAGCCTAGGGGTGCCCTAGCCTAAGCCTAGGGGTGCCCTAGCCTGAGTGTAGGGGTTCCCCAGCCTGACGCTTGGGGAACCCTAGCCTTAGCCTAAGCCTAGGGGTGCCCTAGTCTAAGCCTAATGGTGCCTTAGCCTAAGCCTAGGGGTGCCCTTGCCTAAGCCTAGGGGTGCCCTAGCCGGAGGCTAGGAGGGCTGTATCCTGAGCCTCAGCCTAGAGGTCCCCTAGCCTAAGCCTAGGGGTGCCCTAGCCTAAGCCTAGGGGTGCCCTAGCCTGAGTGTAGGGGTTCCCCAGCCTGACGCTTGGGGAACCCTAGCCTTAGCCTAAGCCTAGGGGTGCCCTAGTCTAAGCCTACTGGTGCCTTAGCCTAAGCCTAGTGGTGCCCTAGCCTAAGCCTAGGGGTGCCCTAGCTAAGCCAAGGGGTTCCCTAGCCTAATCCTACGGTTGCCCTAGCCTAAGCGTAGGGGTTCCCTAGCCTAAGCATAGGGGTGCCCTAGCCTAAGCTTAGGGGTGCCCTAGCCTTAGGCTAGGGGAGCCCTAGCCTTAGCTTAAGCCTAGGGGTGGCCTAGCCTAAGCCTTGGGGTGCCCTAGCCTGAGCCTAGGGGTGCCCTAGCCTGAGTCTAGGGGTGCCCCAGCCTGACGATAGGGGAGCCCTAGCCTTAGCCTAAGCCTAGGGGTGCCCTAGTCTAAGCCTAGTTGTGCCTTAGCCTAAGCCTAGGGGTGCCCTTGCCTTAGCCTAGGGGTGCCCTACCCTGAGGCTAAGGGAGCACTAGCCTGAGGCTAGGGGAACCCTAGCCTTAGCTTATGCCTTGTGGTGCCCTAGCCTAAACCTAGGGGTGCCCTAGCCTTAGCCTATGTCTAGGGGTGCCCTAGCCTAAGCCTAGGGATTCCCTAGCCTAAACCTATGGGTGCCCTAGCCTTAAGCTAGGGGAGCCCTAACCTTAGCCTAAGCCTAGGGGTACCCTAGCCTAAGCCTAGGGGTGCCCTATCCTGAGCCTAGGGGAGCCCTAGCCTTAGCCTATGCCTAGTGGTGCCATAGCCTAAGCCTAGGGGTGCCCTAGCCTAAGCCTAGGGGTGCCCTAGCCTAAGCCTAGGGGTGCCCTAGCCTTAGGCTAGGGGAGCCGTAGCCTCAGCCTAAGCCTAGGGGTGCCCTAGCCTAAGACTAAGTCTAGGGGTGCCCTAGCCTAAGCCTAGAGGTGCCCTAGCCTAAGCCTAGGGGTGCCCTAGCCTTAGGCTAGGCGACCCGTAGCCTTAGTCTAAGCCTATGGCTGCCCTAGCCTAAGCCTGTTCTGTTTGACTTCAACGTTAGGACACATAGACCATCTGAGTAAACCCTTTGATTCTGTGTCCTTCTCCTTCCCATAGACAAAACTGCAGCCAGCACCAGACGTTAAACCTGCAGACTAAGGTTTGTCAAAAGTCTAGAAAGAGCAGTCATACCTTGAAAACCTAGCCTGCAGAAGAGAAGACACAGAATCAGAAGCTACAAATGAAAAAAAAAAAAAAAAAGCTCCAGGTGGGTGTCATTCAGACAACTGATTCCAATGAGTACACTTGAGCTTCTCAAAGTGTGAAATTGCTTTTACTTTCATACTATTGTAATTCAAAGAGTTTCCCATATCTCACCTCCAAATGTAACTCCAGCAGATTCAAGTATATTAAGGAAGAGGCAATTATTCTGGTGTTTCCCCTGCAACGATTATGGAGTCTCAAAGAGTTTTACTATTCTCACCTCATGCCTTAGATTTTCAACTATTTGAATGTGAAGGAAATCTTAACATGCCGCATTTCATAGGCTGTCTTCAGTGTTGCCTCACCCAGATTTACGTTTTCATTTCTAGAGTGCTTCAACATGAGTTTTTTTTTGGGGGGGTTGGTTAAGGAGCATTATCATTTTCCATCATCAGTTGTTGATGGGAAATTTTACATCCTGCAGGTTCCCGTATACAATAATTACATTAAACAATGGAGCTTTCTGTATCTTCCTGTTTTTCACAACAGGTTATGCTCACTCATATTGTTAGCTTATCACGCCAAATGTCCAAGATGTACAGGTGGTGTTAATTGAAGAGCGGAATGATTCATGCATTGGTCACTTTAGCATTGCAAGTTCATGAGCATCTTGATTTTGAAATTCAGTAAAGGGAGATGATGCCTTAGCCAGTTAAATGTTACTCCTTCCAAACCTCTCGTACACTCAGACATATCTGAGCAGAAGCCACATTATCTACGTGAAACAGCTTTGGGTGCTCCCCAGTTATATGCAGATGCCCACCAAACATGAGATTATTTTGCTTTCTCTGACTTGGCTCTTACTAGCATTCAGCCTCATTCCATCTCTTTTGTAGATGGTTGTGGATTCTGGGGGGCCTATGGCATAATGGTGGGCTTTTGAGGTTAAAAAAATCTTGTAGCGAAATTTTCTTGATGTGCATTTAATATTTGTTTACAACTCTCTTTTATATACGTGTGTCTGTGGATTTCAACATTTAAGTGCACAGATTAGCATATTCCCATAGTGGAGTGAACCACCCTTCCGTCATGTCTATAGGTATTTCTCCTTCCTATGGGCAGCTGGACAGTAATTTATCTGGGGAACGTCTGGTAAACCATGACAATGGTGCTTCCCCAGCTTTCTAGGATGAAGGGCCAGGCCATTGGTTACCTTTATAGAAGTCTCCTGACACTTCCTAGTGATGTCTGTTTCTGGGATCATAGTGGCTTCCTCTTCCTCGGTTGGTCTTGTTGGTAGGTGCTGTCCAGTTGGTCTGCTTCAAAGCAACCTCAATGTACAGGACAAGGAAAGGCTTGCCAGTCCTGGGCCACCCTCATTTCTTTCTGATGTTTGAACCCATCGTTGCAGCTCCCTTGGCCATGCATTCTTCAAACGGCCTGGCTCTTTGTCACTGATCCTCCCCTTTAATCTGACCAAAAGTGTTCGTATTTTGGTCCTCTTCCTGAGAAGGTTCTGCCTAGTTTTACTAGTCCTCCACTACCTGACAGTGTATCAATGATTAGCATAAGGTTTTCAGTGGTGTATTTCGTCATCCTCAGTGTGTCCTTATTGGGGGCTCTGACAACTCTTGTTACAATCCATACACCAATTGTATCTGACATAGTCATACGTATATTGCCATCATTCTTTTCTAGACATTTACTTACTATTGAGCCCTTGGGATCAGCTCCCCTTTCTTTCCTCCTCCCCACTCGTGGTTCCTTGATAGATTATAGATTGTTATTATTTTCATATCTCACATCGACCATTGTCTCTTTTATCCTTAGCTTTCTGTTGCTCCTCTCCCTGCGAGGGGTGTGTGGTTATATGTCATTCATTGCTATCGGTTCCCCTTCCTTCCATCCTCTACCCTCCTTCCCCCTACCCTTTTGGTATCTCTATTCCCATTCCTGTTCCTGGGTTCCATGTGTTGTGAGTTTTATCTCTTGCTAATACCTATGCAGTCTAGTCCAGAGTGGGAAGCGGCACTGGGGTGATGATATTGGGGGGTGAGGAGGCCTCAAGGGGCCAGAGGCAGATTGTGTGATTCATTGGTGTGATCCATGTCTCCTCAGGGGGCCCTCCACCCAGTGGGACACAGAATCTGGGATACTTGTGGCTTTCTCCTGAGACAGCATGGTGGCCAAGGGACCGGGCATTGAGGGTGGGACTCTGGGCCTGGGGGGCATCACTTGCAGAAGCCACCCCCTCCCCCAGGCACCCACCTGGATATGGACGAGCACGTGAGATAGTTGGCTGTGAACGTTGATGGTGGCCTCAGCGTCTCAGAGCAGGTGGGGTCTGGCCTGAGTCAGTTCCCACAGCTCCAACCTGGAAGCCCTGCCCCAGGCGGGGGTCAGAAGTTATCCCAGCATGCTCTTTCCTCCCCCTCAGCTTCTCTCTGGTCAGCCCTTCAGCTTCCTGGCTGGGTTTAGAACTTGTCCTAAGCTCCCCGAGGGCCACCGTCCTGAGATCTTGCTCAGCGCTTCAGGCCTTTCTGCAAACTCTCCTCCCAGGAGCCCAGTATTACTAGCAGTTTACCCCTTGCTCTAACGATGCTCCAGGAGGCCTGCTTGGGAAGTGTTGGGCTGTTGCCTGGTTCAGTTCCACTAACTGCTCCTCAGGAGGTAGAAGAGGTTCCCTGCTCCTGGAAAGATTTACTGGCTTTCAAACCCTCTGGAGGATCCCCATGAGTCAGCAGGTGGGGTCATTCTAAAGCCCGGCACTCCACAGGTAGCCACGTTGTGTGCCACCCAGGCATGCTGTGTGTTTGGAGGAGACTGCACACCCTTCAAAGGTAGAAGCTGCACCCCTCCATGGTTCTTGCATGCAGCAAATGCAGGGCCCCTGAGACTCCGGGCCCGCCTCTGGGCTAGGATCATGGGCAAATTGTTATCCCGCCTAAGCTCCATCTGGACTGGAAACGCAGTAGCTTCTACTGTGACCTGTTTCAGCCTGGGGCTGTGCAGGGCATCCTCAGCCCAGTTCAACTCTTCCCAGAACGCCCCTGCAGCTTCAGGGAGCCCCTGGCTTTGGAAAGTGACCCTGCTAAGTGGGCTTTGTGACCAGGCTCCCTGATCCACCGACCCAGATTTGCCTCCTCCACAGGCCGCAGACAGCAGGGGCTGCCCTGGGTTCCCTGAACTTGGGCCCTCTCCAGAGACAGTGTGGGCAGGACCTGGAGGGTGTGGAAGTGAGTCGTGCTGGGAAAGTGGATGGAGGAACGGAGGGTAGGGTAGATGCTGGGTGGGCTGAGGGGGCAGGAGATGCCCTGCAGAGTTCTAGAACCAGGGCTGAGGGATGTGGGAGCTGTTGGGGCCAGCTAGCCCTTTCGTGAGTTTTAGGAGCTGCCTGAACCCCATCCACATTGACCCTCTCCAGCCCCACCTTTGGCAGATGCTGGAAGAGAAGTTCAAGGTCTTCCAGGAGAAAGGGCAGACTGTGGGGCTGCCAGGGTTCAGGCCCTGAGGGAGCTGGCAGGTGCCCTGGAACTCGCCTCCCCCAGTTCAATGGCCCAGAGTCAAGTCCACAGGAGCTGCGTAGAGGCCGCATGGGTGAGGTTGGACAAGGCAATGAAAGCCCGCACAGAGGTGGGTGCCCAGAGGGACAGGCCAGCGACAGCCAAAGGGCTCGGGACACAGGGGCCTACCCCAGATGTGTGTGCGTGTGTGTGTGTGCTCATGTGTAGGGGTGGGCATGTGGGTGTGTGCATGCGTACTTCTGTGTGTATTCTCGTGTGCGCATGTGTGTATGAAGGGGCATGGCTGACTCCAGCTCCCAGCATCAATCAGCCTCCCCGTCCAACCATGCTCCTTCCTGCCCCCAGTTTGGAGTCCTTCAGCGCAGGTCACTCCTTGTGGCAGGAGCACGAAGTGTGCTCTCCCAATGCTCCCTGAGCACGGTCCACAGTTTCGTTTGGGGCACAGGCCCTGCTGGTCTTCTTGCTGACCGCCACTCTTAGAGCTCCCTGCCTCCCCTCCGCACACCCTCCTTTCTCGGGATCTGGTGTCTCAGTGCACTGAGCACCTGACAGGTCCTGCAACCGAAATCCTGGGGCTGGGTGGCTCCGGGGCCAGCCCTCTCTTCACTGACTGTTGGAGTTGCTACAGGCAGACCCCCTGACAGGCAGCCCACTCGCTCCCTGAGCCGCAATCCTCATGTGCTCAGGGCTCCCCATCTTTTTGCCTTCCTCCCAACATGCGTGTCAAGACCCTTTCCTCCCTCGGGCCCTGCCTGTGGGCCCCGGGCCTCATCAGGAACCTGCTGTGATCAGAGGAAACCATCCATCTTCTAACCACCGAAGGGCAAGAAGGCGCGAATGTACAGCGATGATAATAGGTAAAGGTCATGGTAAAGTCAGAGAGGACAGGAAAGACAGGGTCGAGAGAATACAATACAGAGTCAGACATGTTTTATTAGGCATGCTCACTTCAGCTCCTCTTGATGGACCACGTGGAACTGGGAGACGTGGAACCTTTGCTATCTTGGGACGTGTATAGGGAGCATGGAGACACACCTCTTCAGTAGTGACATGGGTCACAAGGTGGGCGGTATCTATCGTAAGGCCCCTGTACTTGAGCTCACCAAGGTGAGGAAAGCTAATACCTGCATTGGGGGAAGCTACAAGGGGGGCTGGGTGTCACGGTGGGAAGAGAGGGCAAAAGGACCATATCTGCTTCTACACAGAGATACAATCAGTCATGTGCTCACATTAAGGCAGCCTAGCTGTTAACGGAGAATCCGTGGGAATGATTTTTAAAGCAGGATAATGTACTTGGACTTTACCTCTAACTTACCAAAGTAGAGGCTTTCCTACCGTGGAATACCAGCTTTCCAGATTCTCCCTGTTATAAGTTAGGGAATAGAGTCTTCGTCCTATTTCCCTCCGTGTTAACGCCCCACAAATCCCCAAGCCACAGTCTTTGCTCAAAAGGAGGTGGCCCTGTTCTCAGGGAGAAAGTTGCTGGCCTTCCTTCCCGCTGTGCCCTCGATTTCCACCAGGCGGCGCTAGAGCTGTGGGGCCACATGCAGAAGGTGGTCCTGGTGGAGGGTGCTGTCCTTGGCCACGACCTGGCGTCTGTGGAGGTCCTGCAGCGCCAGCACCGCCTCCTGCAGGGGAGGGCCCCAGTCCCTCCCCACCGCAAGAAACCCTCTTTGTAGGCAATGGATGGATGAGGAGCCCTCACCCCCAGCTGACCCCAGGCAGGACTGCAGCCTGCCCCTGCCCCCTCTGGGATGGGGGGTGACGGGCCTGGGCTTGACCTAGGCTGGGGTACAGCCAGGATGGCCTGCAGAGTCCTGGGTGGAGGAGCATTCAGCCTGCTCTCTGCCAGCTGCAGAGGGAGTTGGTGGCTGTGGACAAGGTGGTGGTTCAGATGGGGATGGAGTCCATCCAGGTACACCCTGCGGTCCAGGAGAGCCTGGCCGGGCAGCTGGCTGAGGTGCAGGAGACCTGGGCCACCTGGACATGAAGGCCTGGGATTAGGGCCAGCAGCTGGAGTGGGTAGCCCATGGCCACGCCTTCCTCAGGCACTGCCAGGAACTGCTGTATGTGCCACCCCACCTGGATGGGGGCTCGCTCTGTTCCATGCGGGTGGGGGCACCCAGCTCTTCCCTGCTTCCTCCCTGTTCTGCCCTCTGTCCCTGAGACCTGTTCCCATGCCCTGTCCCCCACCCAGCACTCGGGCTCAAGAGAAGCAGGCGCTAGTCTATATCCTCAGAAAGGCCAGCTGGGGCCAAGGAGACACTGGGGCAGGAGCTCTGCCTGAGAGCCCAGGCAGTGCGGCCGGCGGGGTAGCAGCTGCTGGACACCAGCCACGTCATGGCCTCAGAGATGTGCGCGCTGAGGGCTAGGGCCAGGGTGGTGCGTGGCCAGAGCTCCCTTTCCTGCTTCTCCCTGCTCCATGGTAATCCAGCCCTGCCCCACCCAGGCGACACACTGAGCCCCACCCAACAGCCCTCTGCCCCCCAGGTCACAGTGTCTCCGGGAGCTGGACAGGCAGCTGCAGGAGCTCTGGATGGCCTGGGCCCTTCACCAGGAGCACTGCCAGGTGAGCCAGGACCAGGAGGAGCTGCGGGGCATGCTGGGTCAGGCTGAGGTCTGGCTGGCTTCCTGAGAGGACCTCCTGCTAGATCCTGACTGTGGGGTGAGCAGGGATCCGCCCCTTAGAGGGCCACATGCCTGGCACCAGGACTTGGAAAGGCAGCTGGCAGCCCAGGAGGAGAAGCTCACCCAGCTCCAAATGTAGGTGAGGGTGTGGAGGGCGGGACTGAGGAGGGGTCGAGGGGCCTCCACCTGCGGTGGGGTCTCCAGAGCATTGACCTGCCCTGAGGGGCACCCATTCGGGGAAACAGCCGCAGGGTCCTGTCCTCCATGGGCAGTCTGGCTCTGTGGGGTCCATCACAGCTTCTTCTGCCCAACTGCTCCCTCCCCTCCTCCTCCTGGTTTCCCCCTCTGAGAGCTGCCCCCAGACCAAGCCCTGTGGGACACAGAGGGTCACTATGGGTGGAAACCAATCAATAATCTCATGGGTGCAGAGCACACTCTGAGGAACACAGGGGAGGTGACACTAGCTACAGAGAATCTGAGTGGAGCGAGGGTTTGTAATCCTTGTGTAGGCTGGGGGTGGGGCTGATAGCGGGGTGGGGGGGGATTGATACCACAGGATCCTGTGGGACTGAAAGTGAGGACCTGAGGGTGGACGGGCAGAGGGAGTGCCCCATCCTCTGAGGTAGGAAGGTGGTCAGCTAGGGTGAGCACGGAGGAAGATGAGCAGGGGCTGCTGCAGTCACGCAAATGTCACGTAAGAATCTCACTTTAGTATAAAATGTTTGTCTCCATTGCAAAGCCACCTCTAGCAACTAGGATCCCCTCTCTCCCCATCTGGAGTTGACGAGTAAAGAAAATCAAAAACTGAAGCAAAGCAGTCCACAGGACTAACGGACCACCAACACCACAGCCCTCCATCCTTGTCCTGGAGACCAGGAGAGTTAGATGGTGCCCAGCCACCGCCTCAAACTGCTCTGGTTGAGCTCAAACTGGCAACTTGTGCACAGCTTGAAAGCCAATGGAAGTTGACTTCATGAAGAGAGGGCATTACAAGTTTGACAGGGACTGCTGGAACCCTGAGACCAGGGCCCTTCAAATCCAAAACAGAGCCCAGCTCCGGGAATCACCCCTGCCCAAGCAACAGTCGAGCTGATAAAGTGAACGCATGGCACCTGTGAGGCAAGTGCTTCCCAGAGCAAACGGGAGCATTTGCCCTCAAAAATCAGGAGGGAGGGAGGGGTCAGGGAGGAGGCAAGAAGAGTGCTGTGTTATATTATTGTTAAACTGCTCTGCATGTTTCCACTTAAAACAAAAACCCTCTATATTAAAATTCATATATATGTGCATTATATGTGTATATATATATATATTAGTCAAACCCAAGGTCAGAAAAAGGCATGCCCCGGGCTACTGCTCGTGGCAAGGTCAGTGATCTAAAACCCATCAGAAAGACGCGGCTCAGCTATCTGCTCCCGTAGTGACAGCCTCAGAGAGCCGCAGGGGCCGTCGTGTGCTGTCCTACAGGGCCTCGATGATAGAAATCGACTCGATGGCAATGTTTTGAGTGCTTTGAAGGTCAGAAACTGTAGACAGTGATCTATAAACATCCTTCTCTCCTGTAAGGTGTCTGTAACACAATCAAAGGAAAACAATCGGTCTGCTCTCCAGATCTTCAATGGGACCATTTCCAGGGAGCCTGGCCACACACTGCCAGGCTGTGCCTCCTCAGATCCGCTGGCACTGCTAGGAAGGTTGTGGGCCCTGCAGGGGTGGGGGACTCTCCAGCCTGCTCCCCAGCAATAGAGGCACTAGGCCAAGACTGGAAGAGCCCCGGCGGGGGGAGAGTGGGGAGGTTGAGGCAGTCACTGTGCCCTGCTTCTGACACTCTTCATGTGGCTGCTATGGTCACCCTTGACCTCAGGGAAGGCCAAGGGTCACCAGGGCAGAAAACACTTCCTTTTTATGGTGAGGGCCATATCGGGTCTCAACTCCACTGCTAATTAGCTGTGGTCTCTAGCAAGTAACCCAGCCTCTCGGTGCACCCAGTTTCCCCAGTGCTATCTGGAGTCCCCAGAAGGGCCAGGTACAGCCAGGCTGCTTGCAGCTGGGCCAGAACCAGCAGCTGCCCTCACCGTGCCCTGAAGCCAGAAGCCCAGAACTCAAAGGCTGAGCTTTGCTGAAGGTCGTCCGACATGGCCTCTCAGCTTAAGTAAGGGGTCCCAAACTCCAGGCTGCACAAGTTGCTCCCTGGAACACGTGGCCCGGGCCCCCAATGTGGGCACACAGTAAGCCAGTTCACCTCTCAGGGGTTTGGCAAAGCCGCAGCACAGCAAGGGTCTCCCTGGAAGCCCCTCCACCCCATGCCCAGCACCTCCCCCAAACTCATCCCTGCTCCAGGCAGCTGGTACTCACTGTAGGTCCTGTCACCACTGCTGGGCCCTGGGGGCAGTGCTGGGCCACCACTCCAGCAGGCTCTCCGCTAGTGGGGCAGGCTGCCCCCTGGTGGCCACCCATCTTCACTTGGTGCAAAAACATTGCAAACTTGGTTAAGAGGAGCTGAGAAGAGAGGAGAGGGGTCACAGGGGGCCCTGGCTGGTGGGCTGTGAGACACGTCAGTGAGTGACTGGGCAGGGCAGGACTGGATAGCCACAGAACTTGCCCCTCTACGCAGAGAGGGGAATAGGAAGTCACAGGTGTCCTCAGTCCAGACTGATGTTCCCCATCAGCCCATTGTGCATGCAGCCCCCCCTCCACCACCTGTCTTCATTCGGCTCCAGGGCACCTTCCTTGCCCCTAGCCCCTTCCTCACTAGGGTGTGCTCATAGTCCTCTCTCCTCTGGCCACCTGCTGCTGGCTGCTCAGCCAGCTCTGCAAATCCTCAGCTTCCCTCAGGAAGCCCTGCAGTGCCAGCATCCTCTTCAGATCCTGGCCCCTGTCGTGACAGCCTGAGTCCCCCAACAGTTAGTGTGCATGTGTCCACACTCTGCAAGACAAGGGACCCAATCAAAGGGGCTGCCTGAAGGAAAAGGTTCTTCATGGTCTTTGCCCAGGCTGCTCCTCTGGATTCAAGAAGCAAACCCAGGACAGGGGGAGTTGGGGCTGGCGAGGGTGTGGCTGTGGGGAAGGGCAGGTGACTGGAGCCAGGGAGCCAAGCCCCTGCCCTGCAGGCTCTCCTCAAAGGTTTGTGGGAAGAGGAAACAGTGAAGGACTCATCTATTCCTGACACATGTCTACAGGCCTCTGTCACGGTTCTCTTCAAGGCAGGGGTAGCATCTAGGGGAATAAGCAACCCCAGCCAGTTTTCTGGTACCCACAGATGCAGTGACCCTCACTGTTGGGCTGCCAACTCCCGCAGTGTCTGCAGCTGCTTCCAGAGCCTCCCCTGCATCACACCCAGCTGCTCTGAGACCTCAGTTACAAGGATCTACATATAACTTCCTCCCTGGGGGATGGACAACAGAAAAGTGGGTGAAGGGAGACAAAATATGTAAGATCTGACAAATTATCAATTGTTCATGAGTGAGGGGGAAACAGGGAGGGCGAAGAGAAAAATGAGGACATGATGCCAGGGCCTTAAATGGAGAGCAAATGTTTTGAGAATGATGAGGGCAATGAATGTACGGATGTGCTTTACACAACTGATGTATGTATGGATTGTGATAAGAGTTGTATGTGCCCCTAATAAAATGATTTAAAAAAATTAAATCATTTAAATTTCTTAGGACAATGCCATTTGTATTTCAAAGCAACCTTCACAAAAGCTATTTTTTCACCTTCACTATCTTCTATTTAGTGTTAGATAGTGCAAAAACAATTCTTATGCCTTTTTATGAGATGTTATGAGTGTAGACATAAATTTATGCATAATTAAAAATTTGAATGAACAAAATATTTTGTTAAAGAATTTGAACTATTGTGAAAATCATAGAAAGCATATAGCATTTTATTGAAGGGTTGGGAATTTTTTCCTCTATTTTATTCTAGTATTTGGTCTGAGGTTCTTACCGCATATTCTGATTGTTGTCATGTAAGAGAATGTACATTCCATTAAGAGAAAACTTTCCTTATAATATTTTCCTATCCATTGCTTCCTGCTGTATCTCTCATTTGTTCTTTTATCATTTTTCCTATAAAAACCCAGGCTGCTTAATTTTATTCTTATTAATCATTTATATAAGTTAGGAAAATATTTATTATATATACATTTTTATTAAAAATATTTTCTTGGAGACTCTTACAACTTTTGTTGCAATCCATATTGATTGCATCAGGCTTTTTGTACATATGTTGCCTTCATTCATTTATACACATTTCTTTCTTTTTCTTTTTTAAAATCATTTTATTGGGGCTCATAAAACTCATCACAATCTATACATACACCAATTGTGTAAAGCACACTTATACATTCGTTGCCTTCATCATTCTCAAAATTTGCTTTCCGCTTGGGTTCCTGGAATCAGCTCATTTCCCCTTTCCCCTCTCCCCCTCTCACCCTGCTCCTCTTCCCTCATGAACCCTTAATAATTTATACATTATTATTTTCTCTTATCTTACACTGTGCGGCGTCTCCCTTCACCCAATTTTCTGTTGCCCATCTCCCAGGGGGGAAGTTATATGTAGATCCTTGTGATTGGTTTCCCATTTCTACACCCACTTCCCTCCCAGTATCGCCACTCTCACCGCTAGTCCTGGGGGGTTCATCTGTCCTGGATTCCCTATGTTTCCAGTTCCCGTCTGTACCGCTGTGTATCTTCTGGTCTAATCAGGATTGCAAGGTAGAATTGGGATCATGAGAGGTGGGGGGAGGAAGCGTTTAATATCTAGAGGAAGGTTGTGAGTTTCATTATTGAAACACTGAACCCTGAGTGACTCATCTCCTTCCCACTACCCCTCCGTAAGGGATGTCCAGTTGTCTACAGGTGGGTATTGGTCCCCCGTCATGCACTCCCCTCATTCACGATGATATAATTCCCCTCCCGCCTTTGTTGCTTGAAAACTGGTCCCCTCAGCCCTTCATGATCACACATGTTGGTGTGATGCTTCCATGTGGGCTTTGTTGCTTCTGGGCCAGATTTTTTACTTTCAAGCCTCTAAGACCCGGGATGCTATATCGCTTGATAGCCAGCCACCATCAGCTTTCTTCACCACACTTACTTATGCACACATTCATCTTCAGCGTTTATGTGGGGAAGGTGATCACACAATGATGGTTTTTGTTCTTTGGTGTCTGCTACCTGATCCCTTCAACACCTCGTGTTCACTTAGGCTTGTGTGCTTCTTCTCTGTGGGCTTTGTTGCTTCCGAGCTAGATTTCAGCCTGTTTGCCTTCAAGCCTTTAAGACCCCCAGAGTTTCATTATATTGTGCAGAGAGTGGCTATGAGCCAAACTCACTCGACTGCACCCAACAACAATAACAGCAGGACTTGTGCTTCTAGCAATATGCTGAAGAAGACCTTAAGAGAATCTCCCCTTCGTTTAGAGCAGCGGCTCTCGACCTGTGGGTCGTGTCTATTTAGGGGGTCAAACAGCCCTTTCATGGGGTGGCCTGAATTATAGCAGTAGCAAAATTATAGCTATGATGTAGCAACAAAAATAATTTTATGGTTGGTTGTTCACGACTACATGAGGAACTGTATGAAATGGTCGTGAGTAAGAATGTTGAAAACCACTGTCCAAGAGGAAGACTCAATTCTTGGTACAGTTGAAGGGCAACAAAATAGACTCAGCCCCAATATAGATGGGATAGCACAGTGGCTGCAACAATAAACACAAGCCAAAGAAACACTGCAAGGATGGCACAAGACGGGACAGTGTTTCATTATATTGACATAGAGTTGCTATGAGTCAAAACCCACAAGAAAAAAAAAAAAAACAGGACTTGTTTTTCTAACACTGTACCTAAGTAGACCTTAAGAGAATCTCCTATTACTTTAGCGCAGCGGGCCTCAAACTGAGGGTCGTGACCCCTTTTGGGGGATGAATGACCCTTTCACGGCAGTGGACCGTTCATTAAAGTGGAAAAATTAGAGTTATGATGTAGCAATGAAAATAATTTCATGATTTGGCAGTCACCACTACATGAGGAATGGTATGAAAGAGTCGTGGCATTAGGAAGGTTGAGAACCACTTCCCTAGAGGAAGACAGAATTCTTGGTAGAGTAGAAGGGCAGCAAAGGAGAGGCAGCCCCTACAAGATTGATTAGCCCAGTGGCTGCAACAATGAGCACAGGCAAATGAACAACTCTGAGCATGGCATTGGACTGGGCAGCATTACATTATATTGTGCATAGAGTTGCTGTGACCAGAAACCCACTCGACAGCACTCAACAAAAATAACTACAGGACTTGTGCTTCTAAAACATGGTGAAGTAGGACTTCAGAGAAAGTCCTTTAACTTTAGAGCAGCAGTTCTCAACTTGTGGGTCGCGCCCCTTGGGAGGGTAGAATGACCCTTTCACGGGGGTGGTCGGATTCACAACGGTAGTTCAATTAGGGTGACAAAGTACCAATGAAAATAATTTTATGGTTGCTGGTCCCCACTAAATGAGAATCGATATGAAAGGGTAGTGGCATTAGGAAGGTTAAGAACCACTTCTCTAGGGAAAGACACAAATTTGGTACAGAAGGGAAGGAAGAGAGCGGCAGTCTCCAACAAGTTGGATTAGCTAGTGGCTGCAACACTGAGGCCATCACACAAGCACGGTGAGGGTGGCACAGGGCAGGGCAGCGTTTCATTATATTGCGCATAGAGTTGCTAAGAGTCAAAACCCACTCGACGGAACTTAACGACAATAACTACAGACGTGTACTTCTAACAATATGCTGAACTAGATCTTAAGAGAAACTCCTCTAAATTTAGAGCAGTGGTCCTTAACTTGTGGGTCGTGACCCCTATGGGGTTTCAGACGAGCCTCTCACAGGTGTTGCCCAATTCATAACAGTAGTGAAATCACAGTAACGGAGTAACAATGAAAAAAATTTACTGTTGGAGGATCACCACAACATTAAGAATTGTATAAAGGAGCCATGCCATTAAGAAGGTTCAGAAACACTGCCTGAGAGGAATACACAAAACGTGGTACTGCAGAAGGGCAGCAAGTGAGAGGCAGACCCTACAAGATGGAATAGCTCAGTGGCTGCAACAATGAATGCCATCAACGAACCACTGTGAGGACGGCACAGGACGGGGCAGCGTTTCATTATATTGTGCGTAGAGTTGCTGAGAGTCAAAACCCACTCGACGGCAACTAACAGCAACACAAAAAGAACTTGAGCTTCTAACAATATGCTGACGTAGATCTTAAGAGAAACGCCTCTTAGTTTAGTGCAGGCTTCTCAGCCTATGAATCACGAACCCTTTTGGGGAGTGAGTGGGTTGAATGACCCTTTCACAAGGGTTGCCTGATTCATAAGATTAGCAAAATTACAGTTATGAAATATCAGCGAAAATTTTGTATGACTGGGGGTCCACCACTATTTTGGGAACTGCATGAAAGGGTCGTGGATTTAGGAAGATTGAGAACCACAGTCCGAGAGGAAGACACAAATGTTGGTAGAGTAAAAGGGCAGCAAAGGAGAGGCAGCCCCTCCAAGTTGGAATAGCTCAGTGGCTGCAACAACCAGCGCAAGCAAAGAACCACTGTGAGGAATGCACAGGATGGGGGAGCGTTTCGTTATATTTTGCATGGAGTTGCTATGAGCCAAAACCCACTTGAAGGCACCTAAATACAATAACAACAGGACTTTTGCTTCTAACAATGTGCTGAAATATATCTTAAGAGACATTCTTCATAGTTTGGAGCAGAGATTCTCAACCTGTGGGTCATGACTCCATTAGGGTGATGAACTACCCTTGCACAGGGGTGGCCCAATTCATAGCAGTAGCTACATTACAGTTATGAAGTAGCAATGACGATAAATTTATGACTGGGATTGTACCCACTACATGAGGAGTGGTATAAAAGGCCTGTGGCATTAGAGGAAGGTTGAGAGCCACTGTCTTCGAGCAAGACAGAAATCTTGGCAGAGCAGAAAGGCAGCAAATGAGAGGCAGACCCCCAGATGATAGATTAGCGCAGTGGCTGCAACAATGCGTGCAGACAAGAAACCACTGTGAGGATGGCACAGGACGGGGCAGCGTTTCATTATCTTGTGTGTGGAGTTGCTGAGAATCAAAACCCACAGGACAACACCTAACAACAATCACTGTAGGACTCATGCTTTTCACAATACGGTGCTGTAGATCCTAAGAGAAAATCCTCTTAGTTTAGAGCAGTGGTTCTCAACCTGTGGGTCGCGAGCCCTTTGGGAGGGTCAAATGACCCTTTCACAGTGGAGGCCTGATTCATGACTGTAGCAAAATTAAAGTTACGAAGTAGCAATGAAAATAATTTTATGATTGGGGGTTCATCACTACATGAGGAAATGAATGAAAGGGCAGTAGAGGGGCAGCAAAAGAGAGGCAGCCCCCCAAAAGTTGGATTAGCCCATGGTTGCAACAATGACAACAAGCAAAATAACCACTGTGAAGGTGGCACGAGATGGGGTCACGTTTCATTATATTGTGTATAGAGTTGCTATGAGCCAGCACACACTCAAAGGCACCAAACAATAACAACAGGACTCTGCGTCTATGAATATGCTGAAGTAAACCTTAAGAGAAACTCCCCTTAGTTTAGACCAGTGGTTCTCAAACTGTGTCACAGTGCCTTTAGAAGACTAATGAACCTTTCACATGGGTGGCCTGATCCATAACAGAAGCGGAATTACAGTGATGATGTAGCAATGAAAATATTTTATGGTTGGGGAGTCACCACTACATGAGGACTGGTATGAAATAGTAGTGGCATTCAGAAAGGTGAGAACCACTATTCTTGAGGAAGACACAAATCTTGGTACGGAAGGGCAGGAAAAGAGAGGTAGTCCCTAACAAGATGGATTACCACAGTGGCCGCAACAATGAGCGCAAACAGAAGAACCACCGTGAGGATGCACAGGGTAGGACAACGTTTCATTACATTGTGCATAGGGTTGGTATGAGCCAAAACCCATTTGAAGGCAGCCAAAAACAAGAACAGGATTTGTGCTTCTAACAATATGCTGAAACATCTCTTAAAAAGAAACTCCTCTTAGTGTAGAATAGCAGTTCTCAAACTGTGGGTCGTGATGCCTTTTGGGGGGTGGGGTGGAGAAGGACTATATCACATGGTGGCCTGATTCATAACAGTAGCATAATTTTAGTTATAAAGTAACAAGGAAAGTAATTTTATGATTGGGGGGGGTCACCAATATATGAGGAATGGTGTGAAAGAGTCGTGCATTAGGAAGTTTGAGAACCACTGCCCTAGAGGAAGACACAAATCTGGGTTCAGTAGAGTGTCAGCAAATGAGAGTCAGTCCCCCAAAAGATGGATTAGCACAGAGACTGCAACAATGAGTGAAAACAAAAGAAAAGTGTGAGGGTGTTAGAGGATGGAACAGTGTTTCATGATACTGTGCATAGAGTTGTTATGAGCCAACTTTGAGCCAAACCCACTCGACAGCCCCTAACAACAATAAGAACAGGACTCGTGCGTGTAATAATATACTGAGCTATACCACAGGAGAAACTCCTCTTAATTTAGAACAGCGGTTCTCAACCTGTGATTTGTGACCACTTTGGTTGGTTGAACAACCCTTTCACAGGGTGACTAGATTCATAAGACTTGCAAAATTACAGTTATGGAATAACAGTAGAAAAAAACCTTTATGCTTTGGGGACCACCACTACACATTGGAAAGTGTATGGAAAGGTCGTAGAAATAGTAAGGGTGAGAAACACTGTCCTAGAGGAAGACGCAAGTACAGTAGAAGGGCAGCAGAAGAGAGGAAGTCCCTACAAGACAGATTTGCACGGTGGCTGCAACAATGAGCGCAAGCAAAGAACCACCGTGAGGATGATGCAAGACTGGGCAGGCCTTTATTATATTGTGCACAGGGTTGCTATGAGCCCAAACCCTCTCCACGGCCCGAACAACAATAACAGGAGGAATCATACATCTAACAGTATGCTCAACTAAACCTTGAGAGAAACTGCTCTTAGTTTAGAGCAGCCGTTCTCAACTTGTGAGTGGTAAATCCTTTGGGGGTGTTCGAATGACCCTCCCATAGGCGTGGCCAGATACGTAACAGTAGCAAAATTACAGTTATGAAGTAGCAACAGTATAATTTTTTGGTTGGGGGGTCATTACTAGACGAGGCACTGTATGAAAGGGTCGTGGCATTAGGATTGCTGAAAACCACAGTCCTACAGGAAGACACAAGTCTTGATACAGTTGAAGGGCCGCAATATAGAGTCAGCCCCCAAATAGATGGAATAGCATAGTGGCTGCAGCAATGAGCTCAAGCTAAGGGAACACTGTGAGGATGGCACAAGATGGGGCAGCGTTACATTATATGGAGCATAGAGTTGCTATGAGTCAAAACCCACTCGACTGCACCTGACAACAAAACAACAGGACTTGTGTTTCTTATAATGTGCTGAAGTAGACCTTAAGAGAAACTCCTATTAGTTTAGTGCAGCGGTTCTCAACTTTTGGGTCATGAGCCCTGTTGGGGGATGAATGAACCTTTCATAGTGGTCGCCCAGTCATAACAGTAGAAAAATTAGAGTTACAAAGTTGCAATGAAAATAATTTTATGATTTGGCAGTCAGCACTATATGAGGAACGGTATGAAAATGTTGTGGCATTAGGAAGTTTGAGAACCACTGCCCTAAAGGAAGACACAAATCTTGGTAGAGTAGAAGGGCAACAAAAAATAGCCAGCCCCCCCAAATATGGCTCCAACAATGAGCACTAGGAAACAACCACTGGCAGGATGGCACAGGTCTGGGAAGCATTTCATGATATTGTGCATAGAGATGCGATGAGCCAAAACCCCCATCCGCGGAACTTAACAACAATAACAACAGGGCTTGTGTGTTTAACTATATGCTGAAGTAAATCTTAAAAGCAACGCTTCTTAGTTTACAGCAGGGTTCTCAACATTGGGTCGTGAACACTTTCAGGTGGGGGGTGTTTCAAATCACCCCTTCACAGTGATGGCCTGATTCATAACAGTAGCAAAAGCACAGTTATGAAATATCAATGAATATAATTTTATGATCCATAACAGAGGCAAAATTACAATTATGATGTAGCAATGCAAATATTTTATGGTTGGATGTCACCACTACACGAGGAATGGTGTGAAGTGGTTGTGGCATTTGGAAAGTTGAGAACCACTGCTCTAGAGGAAGACACATATCTTGGTACAGAAGGGCAGGGAACGAGAGGCATTGCCCAACAAGATGGATTAGCACAGTGGCTGCAAAAATGAGTGTGAGCAAAAGAACCACTGTATGGAAGGCACAGGATGGGAAAGCATTTCATTACATGGTGCATAGAGTTGGTATGAGCCTAAACCCATTCGAAGGCACCAAACAACAGGATTTGTGCCTCTAACAATATGCTGAAGAAGACTTTAAAAGAAACTCTTAGTGTAGAGTAACAGTTCTCTAACTGTGGGTCACGATGTCTTAGGAGGGAACAATGAGCATTTCACATGGGTGACCTGATTCATAACAATAGCAAATTTATAGTTATGGAGTAACAAGGAAAATAATGTTATGACTGGGGGGGTCACTAGTACATGAGGAATGGTGTGAAAGAGTCATGACATTAGGAAGGTTGAGAACCACTGCCCTAGAGGGAGACATAGATCTGGGTACAGTAGAAGGGCAGCAAAAAGAGGCAGCCCACAGCACGATGGAATACAACAGTGACTGCAACAATCCGCGCAAGCAAAAGAACAACTGGGAGGATGGCGCAGGACAGGACACCAAATCTTGGTATGAAAGGGCAGGAAAAGAGAGGCGGTCCCCAACAAGATGCATTAGCACAGTGGCTGCAACAATGAGCGCAAGCAGAGAACCACTGTGAGGATGTCACAGGACAGGGCGGCGTTTCATTATATTGTGCGTAGAGTTGCTATGAGACATACCCACTCGACGGCACCTAACAACAACAACAACAACAACAACAGGACTTGGGCGTCTAACAATATACTTAACTACATCTTAAAGAAACACCTCTTAGTTTAGAGCAGCGGTTCTCAACCTGTGGATCGGGCCCTCTTTGGGGGTTGAGATACCCATTCACAGGGGTCGGTCTCTTCTTCATAGTAGCAAAATTACAGTTATGAAGTAGCAACGAAAATATTTTTACGAATGGATGTTCACCACAACATCAGGAACTTCATTATAGTGCTAAGGCATTAGGAAGGTTGAGAACCACTGGTTAAGAGCATAGGAAATCTGATGCAATACTGCATATTTTAACACACATGAAGTTGGAAAATAAAGGAAATTGGGAGAGGACAGTAGTATCAAATTCCTATGAGTCAGAATTGCTCTATATCATAGAGTAGCTAAGACAATGAGAAGAAATGACAAAGTCAAAGAGCTGAAGAGAAAATTCCATAGGACACGTGGCAACAGCTTTATGCTCTTGTTAGACCCTCGAGGCCTCCTTATCTTTTGTTGGCTTTCTTAAGCCCATCCCCACCACTGTGAATAGTCTTCATTAAACTCTCTTTAATTAAACCTTCTGCATGGTTTGTTTTCTGCTGGAACCCTCAGATATATCATTTAATTTTCTGGATTGCAATTCATCTCTAGCATACAGAAATCTTTCAAGAGTTTGTTTTATGTTTTGTTTTCATCCACAATACCATTTCCTTCCAGATTTGTTTGTCCTTGAAACATGATCAATAGTTCTTTCCTCTCCAATGAAACCCAAGTGATACGCTGCCTGACTGCCTAGGAAGTTCATGTGTAGCCTACATGGAGATCCCAACCATTCCTTAGACAAGTGTTTCTCAAACTTCCGAATGCCATGATTCTTTCATACAGTTCCTCAGGTTGTGTTTACCCCGATCATAAATATTATTTCATTGCTCATTCATCACTGTAATTTTGCTACTGCGATGAACCAGGCAACCCCTGTGAAAGTGTCATTGGAACCCCAAAGGTGTCGTGACCCACTGGTTGAGATCCACTACCTTAGACCAACGTATGGCCCAAGGGCTGTATAGGGCCCCCCAAATAATCAATTGTTGCCAGCATCACACATCTCACCAACGAGAAGCATTTGTAACCATCACCTTAGGGGTGAGTTCATTAAATATTTGACCTCTATGGCCCCATGAATGATGTTATAAATCACCACATGGTCCTTGGCAGAAAAACAGGTTTCCAGCTCCTGCTCCAGACCAGAGGTTCCCAAACGTATTCTGCCTACTGCCCTCTTTTCAGAAAAAGAAATTACTCAGGACCCCCCAGCAATGAAAGAATTTTTTACTATAGCCCATCATCCAGGATAAAATGTAGATATCTGATTTGTAGATCTCTGGATTTTTCTGTGCCCAGTAGGTGGGTGGTGTTGCCCACTTTGGGAAACGAGACTCTAGGAAAATCAGGTGTGTTTTCACTCTCTCTGCAAGAATTTCAGTTGAGGAGCAAGATCTATCTTGAAAGAAGTGTATCCAGATTGCTCCTTAGAGGCAAGGATGGCTAGACTTCATCTCACATCCTTGGGCATCAGGAGCTATGAGGAGCAACATCATGGAAAAGGGCATCATGCTTGCTAAAGGGGCGCCCAAAAGGGGAGGACCCTCACCAAGATGGATGGACAAAGTTTCTACAACAACACACTAAAACTTAACAATTGTGAGGCTGGCACAGGAGCAGGCAGTGTTTCTTTCGGTTGTATGTAGAGTCGCCACGAGTTGAAACCAACTTGACAGCATCCAACAAAACCAGATGTGGAGAAAGCAAGGCCTGGTCTGTGTACAGTGGCCCCACCGAGGTTCCTCATCAGTTGTGTTTGAATGGGCCAGGTGCTCTCACAAACCTCCTCTTCAATAGACAACTTAGAATGTTTGCTTTGTGCCCAGGAACCATCCTGATATTTAAAATGACCATTTGGCACTGAGTTGATTGCGATTCATGGTGAGTCATAGGACTTTCAATGGGCATAACCTTTCAGAAACAGATGGCCAGGCTTTTCTTCCAAGGTATTTCTGGGTGCGCTTGAACCTCCTCAGTTTCTGTTAATGGCCAAGTGTTTTAACCATTTGTACTCTCCAGGGATGACTCACAGCTCTATATATCCTTAAAACTGACATCTCTCCTCTCTTTGGAAAGCCATGGCAATTGTTCTCTTTCAGTAGATTTACCTTCTTTAAATATAGGAATGACATATACTTCTACCACCTCACAGAAAATGTCAGAAACTCATAGCTCTCATTTAATAATGGCGTGGGTGATTACATATTGGGCTGCTAAGCCCAAAGCCAACAGTTCAAAACCACCAGCCACTCTCAGGGAAAAACATGAAACTTTCCAATCCTATAAAGTTACAATCTCAAATACCCACAGGAGCAGTTGGACCCTGTCCTATAGGGTAGAACTCAGGTCATGGGGAGTCAGAGTGGATTCGATGGCAGTGAGATTGGTTTGGTTTTTGGACTCCCCTCCTACCACAATAGCTCACAATTACTAAGTGCATGTTATGTACTATTGTTCTAAGCATTGCATGTACAATCACTCATTTCATCCCACGGGTGGTGGTGTGGGTGAAGCATTAGAACTGCTAACCAGAAGATTGGTGGTTCAAACCCACCAGCTGTTCTTCGGAATCAAGATGGGGCTGTCTGAGCTCATAAAGATTTTCAGGGTCGGACGTCTGCAGGGAAAGTTATTACTTTATCCTGCTGAGTTGCTATGAGTCTGAATGAACTCTAGAGAAGTGGGGTTTTGGTGACTTTTGCAACCCCTTTAACAGGAGCGCTGGCGGGGCAATAGAGAAGCCCTTGACTATTTACCACTAGCATAGCGAACCCTCAGCAGCTTCCCATGAGAATGATGCGTCAATTTGCTCCAGTATCAGTCACAGCCTATGGGAACGCCTATAGAATTGTTCCACTCTGTCCTCCAGGCTCACTATGAGTTGGAATCGACTGACCCATTGGTAGTGCATCAGCTTCTGTCTATAGGTGAGAACACGAATGCACAGAGAGGTGAAGCCATCTTGCTCAGGGGTAACCAGGTTATCCAAGGGTGAGCTGGAATTTAAATCCCAGCAGACCAGCCTCAGAGACTACAGGCTTAGCTCTACCGTCTGCTGATATCTGGACTAAGAGTGGTTGGATTTTGCCTCCTTTGCCCTACACATCATCTCCACTGTCCCCTATCAAGCAAAATTAGCTTGAGTATTGAACAGGCACCCTCCAGCCCTGCCTGATTGCACACGCGCAGGGGAGAAAAGGATGGGGAGATCACTGGGCTGTTTTAGCTGCCACCTCTACTCGCACTGCGCCAACACACCCTCAACGAAGTCAGAGAAAGAATTCTTGGCCTTGTAACCACTCCTCAGCCCTGACACCTTGGAGAGAGACAAAGCCACTCTCTTGGACACCCACTCAACTGCTACCTGGGAACTTCCCATGGAGCATTTGGGGACAAAGGAGAGGGAGCACGCCTGCAATGTAATTAACATTATGACAACTTGTTCCCCCCTTGGAGAATGACACCATTAGCTGCTTCAATTGTGCATGAAATGTAAATTACACGATTCAGGGGTATCATGTCTGAGCAGCCATGATGCTAAGTGACAAGGCTCTCCATCGAGCAGCTCCTCCCCAAGCAGGAGGAACTAAGAAACCCAAGCCTCGAGGCCGACAGCTGAGACCGAGGTCCTGTGGTCTTTGAGTGTGCCTGCTTCACAGAGCCCACAAGGGAGGATCTTTCCGGGTGGCCCTGGATGCCAGGCTGGGATGTTCCAGCCACCTGCTGTCATCACCCTGGCCCTCCCATTTTCTTTAAAGGGAGTCGAACGCTGGACAGCACTCTTTCCTCTCTATCTCTCAGAAAATTAGGAAAAAGGGGTGGTGGCTGTGGTTGTGGTAATACCCTTCTTGCTAAGGAGTTTTGGTGATGCTGTGGGTTAAGCATCCTGCTAGCCATTCTGCCTCCCATTCATTACTCTGTCTGGCTCAAATTACTTCGTGTTCACTCCCTGGCCAGCCCCCCACAGTTCCCTACCCCCTTTCACCACGAACTCTCTGGACACTACTCAAAATCAGCTTGAGACACTGGATCAGCCACACTTCTTTATGGCCCATGAAAGAACTTTCCAAAACCTCATGTCACAAGCAGGTCCACTTGCTTTTAGAGAAGAGGCATAGGCGAAATTGTATGTTTCCACCTTGAGAGGGGCAAGCACCACCATGTACAATTAGTAGGTGACCACCAGTGTGTCACTTTTGTGGTCACCACACATCTCCTTTGGGGACCCATTTGCCCCTCTCCTAGCACCCTGATCCCTGGTGCCATGGCTAGACTGGATGGGAAATCCATGTGCTCAACCAGGAACTTCCAGGTGGAATCAGAGCCACTGTCCCCTCTGCAGAGCCTCTGTGAGGACAGGGAGTTTGGAAACACAGCCTAAAGCTGCAGTAGGATAAATTTAAGAAATGATCACGCATTTACCCTAATGTCAACTGTACAAATCCCACAACCACCCTTCAAATGCCCTGCCACTGAGCAGAGCCAAAAGCAGGAAGAGCCAAAAACCTACATATGGGTACAGGAAGACCTCTGGAAGGTGTCCCTGTGGGGTGCCAGGGAAGGGGGAGAGTGGAGTTGAGGAGGCTCAGGGGTTCAGGCTCAGGCTGGGTAAGAGCCAGAGTTCCTAGTTCGACTCTCTCTTTGTCTCTCTGCCTAACCACCCACCTCCCACCCAGTCCAGGAGATTCTTTGAACAGGGCCCACAGGGTCAGAGGTGAGAGCTGTCAGCTCCTGTTACTACCCTGACTTGGGAAACCTCTCTCATTCTGGAAATTCATATATTTTCTTGGGCTTTGATCAAGATCCAGGTCAAGCTTCCCCTCCCCCTTTTCTCACAGAGGCACTTGGTCAGAATGGCAAATAGCCCTCAACTGTGCCATGCACTCCGCCTCTTCATTCCCTGTTCCCTTCGAACCATCTGCTGCAAAAAAAAAAAAATCACAAAACAGCCCGATGGAGGGCAGGTCAGTGCTTCTTTTTCAGACTTCCCTCTCATTCTTTCTCTGGTCGCATCATCATTCCAGGTACAGCAAACCCATTACTGTCCAGTCAATTCCAACTCATGGAGACCCTATGTAAGTTTTCCAACGTTGTCCAACATTACTGGAACAGACAGCTTCATCGTTTCCCTTGAAGTAGCTGGTGGTTTGAACAGTCAACCTTTGAGCTAGCAGTTCAACATTTACATGACATCCCTTCAGAGTGGTGAGTCATAGTCTGCAGACACCGTGGGCGAGAATCATTGTTCTGGCTTATTTTCATAAGGTGGGATTCTAGGTAGGCAGGTGTGACGCAGGTGTAACTGGAAGTCGACTTGATGGCAACAAACAACAACACTGATGTCATTGTTTTGGGACTTGGGAACTGAGACCTCTGAGGCATGGAGCTAAGTAACAGCTACTTCAGGTTTGTTAGGTACTTCATTGCTGAGCTCTGCTCTAGATACTGGGAATAAAGCTAGAAGGAAGGTGGCATCTCTGTTCCTGGGGTTGAGAGATGAGAGGGGTTGGGAAACTTCCTGTCCTGTTAGTAGTGGGTGTGGACATAGTTTCTGCTGTTAGATGCCATTGAGTCAGTTCCAACACCTAGCCAACCTATGGATAATAGAATGAAACACAACCCAGTCCTGCCCCATCCTCTCAATTGTTGTTATGTTTGAGCCCCTTGTTGCAGCCACTGTGTCAATCCATTGGCCGAAGTTCTTCCTCATTTTCACTGCCTCTCTGCTTCACCTAGCAGGACGTACTTCTTCCTCCAGGGACTGGTCTCTCCCTAACAGTATGTCCAAAGTACGTGAGGGGAAGCCTCACCATCCTGGTTTCTAAGGAGTATTCTGGCTGTACTTCTAACCCACATTTGTTTGTTCTTTGGCAGTTCATAGTACTTTCAATATTCTTCACCAGCCTCCCAATTCAAATGCATTGATTCTTCACTGATCTTCCTTTTCAATGTCCAACTTTCACGTGCATAGAAGGCCATCGAAAATATGACTAAGATGGCTTTAGTCAGGTGCACCTTAATGTAACATTCTTGCTCTTAAACACTTTGAAGAACACTTTTGAAAGAGGTCTCTGGCGGCAGCACGCGACCCGTTTAAGGCTGAGGAGGAGGGGCGCACAGGTGGAAGCCCATGGTCCCTTTAAAGCTTGGCCTACTTGGCAGCAGCTGGGGCCTATTGAGAACATGACAGGAGGCCAGCCAGCACTTCCTATAGAGGTAAAGGGCTCATTCTGAAGGCTGTGAGCCAGCCTCGGAGCCGTACTGCCTCCATGGGCCATAATGAACTAATGCGCAAGGCCTAGGACTTCAAAGACCAGGTGTGGCCTGTGCAGCCTTCCCGCCCCTTCCCAGACTCCTGCCCACCAGGGAGGGCCTTGCCACCATGACCCCTGATGTGGGTCTGCAGCCCACCAGGCACCTGGCCAGCAACCAGGATCCTCGCCCTGCCCAGCTGACCCACCCAGGACCACACTCCAGACCCCCTGCCCCCACCCTGGGCCTGCTCACCACCAAGACTCTGCCCTGGGCCCGCTGCCCACCCAGGAACCTGCATAAGGGCCCTTGCCAACCCTGGGTCCAATCCAGGCTGGGCACACACCTGGGATCCCTGTTCCAGGTCCCTGCCCACCTGGGTCTGGGCCTGCCACAAAGACCCTGCCCGAGGCCCTCTGCCTACCCAGGAAACACCCCCTGCCCAGCTAGCCCCTGGCTCATCTGGGCACTGCCCCAGGCCCCCTGCCTGCCCAAGATCTTGTGTTAGCCTGACTGGCCATGGAGGATGGAGAGGAAGAGGGACCCTGCCCAGGCCCCTGCACCCAATCCCACTTGGGAAGCCCTGGGTTGGTCCAGCCCCAAAGGTGGCTCCCCTCCTCCAGGCCCACATACCCAGAACTCCATTGGGCCCACTGCTTACCTGAGGCCTCCCCATCAAGGGCTTGGGATATGTAACCCCAGCCTGGGATGGGCTCCTAGCTTGCTAGAGCCCCATGCCACTCTGCTTAAGCCCCAACTATTTAAGATCCCTAGAAAGTGCCTGTGGGCGCCCTTGTTGCGTATCACTCTGGCTGTAAGGGGCTAGGCTGTAGCTCTTGAAACTTGTCTTCTCCATTCTGAACCTTTAGGACATTGGTCCTTCCACAGGGCAGTTCTACAGAAGTGGCAGGGAACTCTATTCCCGAGTGGAGTTGGCCAGGTTTGAGTGGGGGGTGCCCTGGCAGGGACCCCAACTTGGGAGAACAGCCCATCTCCCCTTTCTCTTTCCCAGCTGCAAAAAACGAAAAAAAAGAAAGAGATCTCAAACAGCAGATTTACCCAATACAATACATCCCTTGAGTTCTTGACCGGAGCTCGCATGATCATTTATTGTGGACTCCAGAAAGAAGATAGCTCTGATCACTTCAGCCTTTTCTCCATTTATCATGATCATGTTGTAGATGACAGGGTCATAATTACATATAAATATGTCCCTGGGAGCCAGCTCCTGGGGAGTCCCAAACAACTTGATGTAAAGAAAATAAGAGAGAGAAAACAAGCACTCTGAGCTCTTGGTTGGAAGGACAGTCCTTTGTGAATAGAGAGCTGCAAGGATATTGGAGTTCCTGAAGGAGGGCAAACAGTTCCACACACAACTATTTAACAAATCATTTACCGTTGGAACCCACCCAGGGACACCATGGAGGAAAGGCCTGGCAACCTGCTTAAAGCCTATAGTCTTGAAAGTCCTATGCAATGCACACATGGGGGCACCATGAGTCAGAATCAAGTCTCTCATGCCTGTTTTGGTTTGGGGCGAGGAGCTATTAGAAGCAGTGGGGTATAATGTTGAATCCCAAAAAAGGAAGGATTTGGTCACCATTAAAGTGACTTCTGACCAAATTACTAACAATCATAGGGACTTTTGTGGGAGAAAGATGAGGAGTGCTACTGCTGTAAATATTTCGTGTCAAAAACCCACAGACAGTTCTACCCTGTCCTATACAGTCGCTGACTTGCTGTCAACTGGATGGCACTAAGATAGCACCTATCTGCTGAAAGGTTGCCATGTGGCAGGACTTGTGCCAAGTCCACTATGGTTATGCCTATGATCTTTGTGGGAGACAAAGCCCTGCTTATGTTTAATGTCTCTGTTGTCAGATCGCTCCATTGTCCAGTCCTGGCTCTATGTCCTTCTAGCTCCATGACCTGGGACAAATCATTGAACCCCCTTTGCGCTGCTGTGTGTAGAAGGGAAGTGAAAAATAGTGCTTAGGTTGTGTGTTCAAGGTTGAGTTTGAATGCATCAATAGATAGAAAGACCTTGTTGTTGTTGTTAGTCTCCAGTAAGTCAAATTTGACTCCTTTTGACCGTAGGTCTGATAGGACAAATCACTGCCCAATCCTATGCCATCTTCCTGCCCATCGGCAGGTTTGAGGTCATTGTTGCGATTATGGTGCCAGTCCGTGTCATGAAGAGTTTCCCCAGATCCACATGATGTCCTCTTCTCGCAACTGGTCTTTCCTAACGACATGACAACATTTTGCCATTCTCTCTTCTAAGAACATTCTGTGAAGAGTGTCCTGGCTCAATTTCCTCCAGGACTGATTTGCTCGTTCTCCTGGTCACACACAGTATACTCCACACACGGTCTTTGCCATCACTGCCATTCAAATGCCTCAATCCTTCTGAGAATCCTGGTCCTCACTGTTGTCCCCATGAGAAACTCCATTTCTCGCAGCTTGCTTCAGATCTGCTGAAGTGGAATCTGAGTTTCTGTTAGGCCCCAAGGGCATTGTATTTGTGTGCCTGCTAGAAGCACGGCTGGGGAACAATGTCTGGCCCATAATAAGTGCTGTATAATTATTGGTTGTGATCAGTGTCATTATTTATTACTCCATCTAATCTTTCCAGCACACTCACAGGTCAGGAAACCAATATTCTGAGCCTGCCAGTGCCTTTGCTGAGGCTACCCCTCAGGAGAGGGCAGGGGCTCCATGCAAATCGAATGTAGGATCAGGCCAACATTTGGATCACTCTGAATGGAGACACAGTCAATGCTCATTAACCAGTCACTCCCCATTGCTTTCGTCACCCAATCCTTATCAACCGTGACTCTGCTTGCTGTCTATGGATTTCCCTATGGATTCTGCATATTTTATATCAATCTCATTATGGTCTGACTTGTTTCACTCAGCAGAAGGTGTTCAAGGTCCCTGCATGGTGTAGCATGTTCCAAAACATCATTCCTTTTTAAAGGCTGAATAATATTCCATTGTATGACTTAGATATTGTTTGGTTTATCCATTCTTCGGGCCCCGGGCACTTTGGTAATAGTCACCTTTCAGCTATTGTGGGTAGTGCTGCAGTGATATTGTATACCACATCTCTTTGAGTCTCTGTTTGTTATTCTTTGAGGTATATGCTTAGATGTAGAATTGTGAGGTGGTCATGGATTTCCTCTTCCTTGGATCCATGATCAACGCTCATGCAAGCAGCAGTCTACAGCTTAAAAAATGCATTGCATTGTATTGGCTAAATATTCACAAGACCTCTTTAGAGTATTGAAAAGCAGGGATGTTATTTTGAGAACTAAGGTGCATCTGACACAAGCCATAGTATGTTCAACACTTCCTATGCATGTAAAATTTGGAGATTAAATAAGGCAGGCCAAAGAAGAATCGATGCATTTGAATTATGGTGCTAGGAAAAAAGAACCATAGAAAGTACTATGGACTACCAGAAGCACCAATAAACTTGTCTTGGAAGAAGCACAGGCCAAATGCTCCTTAGAAGTAAGGGTGGCCAGATTTTGTCACCCTTTGGATATGTATTTTCAACATGTTGTCAGGAGAGACCAGGCCCAGGAATAGGACATCATACTTGGTAAAGTGGAAGGGCAATGGAAAAGAGGAAGTCTCTCATGGGATGGATGGACATGGGGGCTGCAGTAATGGGCTCAAACATAAGAACAATTGTGATGATGGTACTGGGTGGCGTTGTGTTCTGTTTGACATAGGGTTGTTATGAGTGGGAACCAACAGGACCGACCCTAACAACAATAGTAAATCTCTGACTTGTTAAGAAGAAACAAGCATTTTTCATTTCCTCTATGAGCCAGGCACTGAGAAGACCCTGAAGGTCCAGATAGAAACAGCACTTGACCCCTACCCATGATGGGTTCCCAGTCTAGGGGTGAGGCAGCCGATCTCCACTTTTGGATGAGACCTATGCAGCCCTCTTGGGGTTCTAGTGTGTGCTGGAGAGACTCCAGTTAACTTTGCTTTTCTCTATACCCGCCTTTAGGGAAGTGGAAGAACTTTAGAATAAATCATCCCCTGAGATTTCTGTTGCACAAGTAGACAAAAGGAAACCAATGGTGGCTAAAGAGAGTGAACAGAGAATCCAGAGCTGTGTCCGGGTCCTTGGCCATGCAGCTATCAATCAGCACAGTTGAGTTCAGTAATCAGGAAGCGAAGATCCTCAATATCTGGATCCAGTAGGTATAGAAGGCGTAGCTTCAAAGATAAAGAAGGATAAGCCCTCTTTCGCTTTCAGGAGGAACTCACCCAGGGAGAACTCATTCAGGTGGGACTGCACTAAAGCCTTAGAACTGGGAGGGTCCATAGGAGCATGTTTACTGCCAGAACGGTGGCTTCCCATTCAAGAGCTTCTATCATATTCCAGCTCATGAATGGTCCTTCGAGTGCCTTGGTTCTTTTGCTGTGACTTCTGTGGCATCACTTGAACTCTCCATCCCCTCCAGCCAGGAGCAGTGGCAGGAAAAATCTATTAGGGAGAAGTGAGAGAGTGAGCTAGGAGATATTCCGTACACAGATTGCAGTCTCCTTCAGCAAAGGCCCTGTGGGGTGGGGACTTAACTTTTCTGATTCTCTCCTGTTAGAAGTCAACACGGAGCTAAAGAAGCATGAATGGAAGAAAGCAGGATGATGAGCTGACAGCTTTTCCATAAGGAAATAATAGCCAGAAGGGCTCCAAGTTGGGATGAGGGGATGGTGGGGAGGGGAACACACGTGCTGCTACCAAGAGGAGAGTGAGGAGCAAGAGACCAGTAGAGGCTAGTCTCAAAGCCATCTCCAATAACATTTCCCCAACAGGCTGTTTTCCTCTCTCCACTCTAAACACGTCAGGCTTCACCTCCACCAAGCACCGAAACCCCAATGCAGCCTTTATCTGCCCATTCCTCCCACCAATTGGTCCAGGTTACTATGGGAACTATGGGAGTAGTAATGGGTTCCCTCTATTACTACCTACCTCCCTGATTTCAGCACAGATCAATCAACCCGTCCCCGCAGCCCCATATCTAAGGGGAAGGTCCTAGGGGAGAGTAAGGAAAAGATAGATTCAACACAGGACTAGAACAATAGTGAAAAACTTACAAAGAGAGCGAGTGATGTAATTCCAGAGTATTAGTCAATTCCTTTTGTCCTTCCAGCTACTATCCTCTCGCCCAGCTTAACTCCCTGAAGGAGGAAGGATCTCTCAGTGGGTGTCTGCAAAGGTGAGGTTCCAGGCCACTTGGGGGCTTCTGAGGGTTCCCTTCCAAATTTGCCTTCCCTCCCTTCAAAAGAAAGTCACTGGAACTCACCAGCCAGAGTTGGCAAGGCTACCACTGAGTTGCCCAGTTAAGGTTTATGTCCTGGGGAAGATGTAGCTCACAAAATGCCTTCAAGGGATTGTTTCTTCCCTACAAGCTCTTCCAGAATCTTGTCATTCTACATCCCAAGTTGGAGTCTATGTTTCCTCCTTTGAACCCACGCCAGCCTTATGGCTCTTCAGGAGTCAAGTTTGGCAGGTGAGGTGCGGTGTGACTTCTGAGGTAATACAGCTCCCACCTGGCTCTTTCTCTGTACAAGACCCTCGGAGTCCAGTCCCCTTGCTGTGAGGAAGTGTGATGAAGAAGCCACATGCAGATGCTGACACTAGTCCCTCTTAAAGTCCCAGCAAACACCAGTGGCCATTGTCAAGTACACCAGTGGGGAAGCTGTGTGAGATGTCTCCATCATAAGCCACTGCCAGACGGCAACCGCACAGAAGAATCTGCTAGCTTAGTACTGCCAATCCCCAGAACCATAGGAAATGATGACTGATGAGGAAGATAATAATTGACTCCAATTTTGTTTCAAACTGGAAGAAATGTGCTGCACAGCACCGGAGTTGTAGCTCTGGAGCCACAGTCCCGATGCAGATGTATTAAATAATTTATTATCTAGTGATTGTTCCTGGTCCTCACCCTTCCCAGCTTCCCTGTGCCCACCCAGTCCAAGAAGCTGCTTCATCACTTATTCTGTAAAAGTATATGAGGGCAAGTCAGAAAGCATTGCTCTAAAACCACAGACACTTTATTAAACAAAAATATCAAAATGTGAAGTGACTGTTTCTAGACATAGCCGCCATCTTGATCTACATCGGGGAGGCAAACTTTTGAGAAAGAAGAGCCTACTTTTTCTCTCACAAAAATTGAAACATTCTTTGAGATAAAAAAAATATATTTTTGCAACTTCAATCACCATTATCTGAATAATCACTGTCCTTGAAAAGGTTTCCATTTTACTTCAGAGCCACATGCATGGACCGAGAGACCCGCAGTGTATCCCTGACCCCTGCTCTATAGACTTCAGTAATTGTTCTCTGAGGGATTCTCTGCTCATATACACTTCTAGTCACACGACATACCATGACCAACAGGGTCGTTCAAACCCTCTCCAGAGATTCTTCAAGGGTGTGTGTGTGTGTGTGTGTGTTTGTGTGTGAGTGTGTGTGTGTGTGTAAAAAGAACACGAAGTCAGAAGATATCCAGAGATTATGGAAGGGTATGAGTGTGAACGTGTGTGTGTGTGTGTGTGTGTGTCTGTAAAATGGACACGAAGTCCGAAGCCCTCTACAGATTCTGCAAGGGTGTGTGTGTTTGTATGTAAAAAGGACATGACTTTAGAAACCCTCCAGAGATTCATCAAGGGTGTGTGTGTGTGTGTGTGTGTGTGTGTGTGTAAAGGACAAGATGTCAAAAGCCCTCTAGAGATTCTTCAAGGGTATGAGTGTGAGTGGGTGTGTGAAAAGAACACGAAGTCAGAAGCCCTCTGAAGATTCTGCAAGGGTGCATGTATGTGTGTGTTTGGAAAAAGGACAAGAAGTCCGAAGCCCTAAGGAGATTCTGGAAGGGTATGATTGTGAGTGTGTGTGTGTGTGTGTGTGTGTGTAAAAAAACACGAATTTAGAAGCCCTCTATAGATTTTGCAAGGGTGTGTGTGTGTCTGTGTGCGTGTAAAAAGGACAGGAAATCAGAATCCCTCCAGATATTCTGCAAGGGTGCGTGCATGTGTGTATATGTGTGTGTGTGAGTGTGTAAAAAGGACACGAAGTCAGAAGCCCTCCAGAGGTTCTGCAAGTGTGTGTGTGTGTGTATGTGTAAAGGACAGTAAATCAGAAGCCTTCTAGAGATTCTGCAATGGTGTGTATGTGTGTTTGTGTGTAAAAGGGACACGATGTCAGAAGCCCTCTAGTGATTCTGCCTGGGTATGAGTGTTAGTGTGAGTGTGTGTGTGTGTGTGTGTGTGTAAAAGGAAACAAAATCAGAAGCCCTCTAGTGATCCTGCAAGGGGTGTGTGTGTGTGTGTGTGTGTGTGTGTGTGTTTGTGTGTGTTTGTAAAAAGGACATGAAGTCAGATGTCTTCCAGAGATTCTACAAGGGTATGGGTATGCATTTGGCTGTGTGTGTGAGTGTGAGTGTGTGTGTGTGTGTGTGTGTGTGTGTGTGTGTAAAAAGGACCCGAAATCAGAAGCCCTGTTTGTGAATCCTGGCTCTATTCCTTAGTGTTCCTTATCTCTCAATTTTGGATGCCCAGATACCTGAGGGTGTCATGGTTCTGTGTTGGGGTTCTAACGGCAAGGACAGAAGTTAGGCCACACCAGGCACTCCAAAGGAGAAAGATGACACTTTGTGGTCCCCTAGATAGTTCGTATCAGAAACCCACAGGGGCACTTTTGCTGTGTTCTGTAGGGTCACTGTGAGTCAGAATCGACTCAGCGACAGTGAATGTGGTTGAGTGTTTGAGCACAGTTCCTTTCATCCTCTGTGCAGGGATCTCTGTTTTAAAGGAGTTAGGTCAGTCCCATGTATTAGACTCTCCTTCAGAGCAACTGGGCAGGTGTGTGTCTGCGTGTTTCTAACGTCATCTTGTTTTTCTCATTCACGGGATGTGGAGAGCAGGGTTCTTCAAATCGGTTTAAAGAGAGAAAGGAGATTAAAAAGAGAACAAAGAAAAGGAGGGTGATAAAGGATTGGAGCGGGGTTCTGAGGAGAATAGGGCGTTGCTCAGACTTCTAAGGCTGTCAATCAGCCTGGTAGCCAGCTGTGAGCTTACCTGGTGCACCTCCAAGATCCCAGAATCCCTAGTTGACAGTGGAATTTGCATAGCGAACTGGCTCATTGAGCCGAGCCGGAGGCCTCTGTCTGCAGAAGAGACCAAGCCCTGTGCTGCAGCTCCTGCTCCCATCTGCAAGCAGTGGGGTCCAGATGCGGGTCCTGTGTCTGCTTCCTGTTGTAAAAGGCAGTGTTGGGACAAGTAGCCTTCTACTGAGTCTCTCCTCCGTCTACGCAGTCGACCCCCTTACCTGGGGGAGCAGGCTCCAGGCTTGCTGTGGCCAGCTAATAGCAAGTAGTAGGCATAGCGCTAATGAAGAGAGGAGACAGCTGGGCAGAGGGCCTAAACCTGCTGAGCGCCATGGCCCCTAAGACACTGGCGAGCTGTTGGCTCCCAGCTCCCTGTCCCTGACTCTTACCTGCCTCCCTCTCTCGAGTTCACTCTTGAATTTCAGTCTCCATGCAATCTCACCCTTCCTTGCTGCCTGACTGGAGAGGGAGCCTGGAGGCTGTTAGAATGGCGCTGCTCAGGCTCTTTGGGCTAAAGAATCTGACGTGGGCCAGCAGCTCCATGAAGTTCCCTCCCTCAGGCAGTTTTCTGCCTCTCCATCCCCCTTAGTCTCCCTGCAGGCCTGGCCCTGGGCCCTGACCTTCCACTTGCTTCCTCATCCAACATGTGGAGGGCTGGCTCTTGCCAAGTACACACATGGTTGCGGACATGAGAGATCCCACTCTCTCCTGGAAACCAGGAGGTCTATAAGCAAGGGCACAGCTGAGGCCTGTTCTTACCCAAATCATGTGCATCCTTCTCTCTGCCCTCTGCCCTGGGGTAGAGACAAGGGCTCTGGGAAGACCGGCCACCCCATCACTATGGGGCATGGCCCGATGGTGCTGGTGCACAGAGCACTGGGCAGGCAGGGCTCCCTACAGGCCCTTGCACCGTGTGGGGCTACAGAAGGGGAGAAAGGCAGAAGAGTGCTGCCAGGAGCCAGCTGCACTCTGGCAACGTGGGGTCCTCTGGGCTGGGCCACTGAGGTGGGGTGCTAAGGCTGTGCTCCCCTCTCCCTCTCCCCAGGTGTGTGGTTGTGCTCTTCAATCCCCGGAAACACAAGCAGCACCACATCCTCAACAGCTCCAGGTAAATGGGCTCTGGGGCTTTGGGGAGTGCCACCTTTCCCCAGGGATGGCCAGAGGGGTGCCACCTGCTTCTCTGTGGCATTGGGCCCTGTTGGGCCCTAGGCCTGCAAGGGAAGCAGCACAGGGAGGGCGGGTTTGCTGCCCTTGTTTTGAGAGGGGACTGTGAGAGGCCAGGCCTGGGCCAGGCTGCCAGTGCCCCTCTTGAGCCTGCCCCCATTCCTTTCAGGAAAACCATCACTGCCTTTGCCTTCTCTCCTGATGGCAAGTACCTGGTCACCGGCGAGGTGAGTGAGGAAGGAAGCTCAGGCACTGCAGAGGGGGTGGCCTGGCCTTAGCAGAGAGTGACAGCCTGCGGCCCGCATAGGACTGGTGCCAAGTTTGACTTTCTGTACTGGTGTCCACTTTGGGTGTTTGGTCTGCCCTAGAGCAGTGTTCTTAGGCTGTAGCCTGCGTCAGAAGTGCTATGGTGGCCCCGTAATACAGACTGCTGGCTCTTGGGTTCAGCAGGTCTGGGTTGGCTCTCTTCAGTTTGCAATGCTAACAAGTAGTTCCCGATGAGGCTGAAGCTGCCAATTTGGGAACCACATTTTGGAAAACACCTCCTTAAAACATTCCTTATCCCTGCTGGTCACAGTGTGGAACAGGGCTGCCCTCCCATAGACTGGACCTGTGAGGCTGTGGGAGCAAACCGCAGGAGTGGTGGTTCTTGCCCATGCAAATCACGCCAGGAGCCCATCCCTGAGAGTCCCTGTTCCCCAACACTGATCACATTCCCTCCGGGGGTGTCCTTGATTCATGTGCAGGCACATTAGGTTAGGTGTCCTTCATTTATGTGCAGGCTCTTGTCCAGTGGCTGGGAAGGCCAGGCCTCCGTCGATGGGGAGGGAGCTGGTTGCCTCTGGCTTTTACTTCGGGGTCTTTGTCCCCGCAGAGTGGACACATGCCTGCTGTGCAGGTATGGGACGTGTCGGAGCGCAGCCAGGTGGTGGAGCTTCAGGAGCATAAGTATGGCGTGGCGTGTGTGGCCTTCTCACCCAGCGCCAAGTACATTGTCTCAGTGGGCTACCAGCATGACATGATCTTCAATGTCTGGGCCTGGAAGGTGAGTGGGCTGCTGGCCTCAGGACAGGCAGGGCCGGGAGGGGAGCCAAGAAACTGCTGACAGGTGGCCTTCACTTCCACCTGCTGGCCTCAGTCCCTTTCTAGAGAACTCTGAGCAGAAAGGAGCAACTGGGTATCTAGGATGCTGAAGAAGGGGCAGAAGGAGAGGTCAAGTTCACACCTTGTCTAACCTCCTTCAGTGTGTAAGTTTCTTTTCCCTCAGCTCCTAGAAGCAGAGCCTTGATTTCCCTTGACTTTCTCTCCAGAAAAACATTGTAGTGGCTTCCAACAAGGTGTCCAGTCAGGTGACAGCAGTATATTTCTCTGAGGACTGCAGCTACTTTGTCATTGCAGGCAACCGGCACATCAAATTCTGGTACCTTGATGACAGCAAGACCTCAAAGGTGAGGCAGCAAGTAGCCACCAGGGTGGGGTCTGCCCAGATCTGCTCCACCTGCGCCCACTTCTGCATGCTCAAAAGCCCCTTGGAAGTCTCAGCTGGGCCAGGTGCTATGTCAATCTGCAAGGGAAGCCTTTTCCCTCTCTCCCCAGGGCCTGCTTTTCAGGGGGTAGCCTGCAGGGTGAGTGGGTGCGTGGCACCTGTGGTGTGCCTCCACAGGTGAATGCCACAGTGCCCCTGCTGAGCCGCTCCAGGCTGCTGGGGGACCTGTGGAACAACCTGTTCACTGATGTAGCCTGTGGCCGCAGGAAGAAGGCTGACAGCACCTTCTGTATCACATCCTCGGGGCAGCTGTGTGAGTTCAGTGACCAGAGACTGTTGGACAAGGGGGTGGAGCTGAGGGTAAGTGAATGCTTTGTCGGCACCCTCCCGTCTGTCACCTCCAGGCTCCAGGGGTCCTGGGGCTAGCAGCAGGGTCTGCATGCACGCTGTGGGAGGCCCCAGACAGAGGAAGCTGTTTGGGGACCTCTATGCTCGCTCGCGCTCTCTGTCTCTGCCTCTTCCTCTGCTTTCCTCTTTTGCTCAGCACAAAGACAGCATCACAGTAAGTGTGCTGGCCCTGTCCGCTGCCTCTGCTGCCTTTCTCTTGGCCAGCCTTTTCTGAGTGTGTCTTTGCCTAAACATCAGGTGCCTTATAAGGCTTACTGACTCCTTCCCCCTAATTGCATGGGGCTGTGGGCCCTCTGGCCAGCTGCTGTTAGAGGGAGGGGCAATGAGGGGCTCTGGCCAGGGCAGCTGGCCTGCCTTGCACTTGTCCTTACCTCTTAGCTCATGGCTGTTTAGGTGTCGGGTGAAGGAGTGGGCAGACACCCTTGCTGACTGGGGATGTCATAAACTGAGTCTAGGGGTGCACTAGCCTGAGGCTAGGGGAGCCGTAGCCTTAGGCTAAGCCTAGGGGAGGCCTAGCTAAAGCCTAGGGGTGCCCTAGCCTAAGCCTAGGGGTGCCGTAGCCTGAGCCTAGGGGTGCTGTAGCCTTAGGCTAGGGGAGCCCTAGCCTTAGCCTAAGCCTAGGGGTGCCCGAGCCTAAGCCTAGGGGTGCCCTAGCCTAAGCCTGGGGGTGCCCTAGCCTATGCCTAGGGGAGCCCTAGCCTTCGCCTACGCCTAGGGGAGCCCTAGCCTAAGCCTAGGGGTGCCCTAGCCTAAGCCTAGGGGTGCCCTAGCCTAAGCCTAGGGGTGCCCTAACCTTAGGCTAGGGGAGCCCTAACTTTAGCCTAAGCCTAGGGGTGCCCTAGCCTAAGCCTAGGGGTGCACTAGTCTAAGCCTAGGTGTGCCCTAGCCTTAGCCTAGGGGTGTCCGAGCCCTAGCCTAAGCCTAAGCCTAGGGGTGCACTAGCCTCAACCTAGGGGTGCCCTAGCCTGAGGCTAGGGGTGCCCTAGCCTAAGCCTAGGGGTACCCTAGCCTGAGCCTAGTGGGTGCCCTAGGCTGAGCCTACGGGTGCCCTAGCCTGAGGCTAGGGGAGCCCTAGCGTTAGTCTAGCCTAGGATTGCCTTAGCCTAAGCCTAGGAGTGTTATAGCCTGAGTCTACGAGAGCACTAGCCTGAGGATAGGGGAGCCGTAGCCTGAGCCTAAGCCTAGGGTAGCCCTAGCTAAAGCCTAGGGGTGCCCTAGCCTAAGCCTAGGGGTGCACTAGCCTAAGACTAGGGGTGCCCGAGTGTAAGCCTAGGGCTGCCCTATCCTGAGCCTAGGGGTGCCCTAGTCTAAGACTAGGGGAGCCCTAGCCTTAGCCTAAGACTACAATTGCCCTAGCCTACGCTTAGGGGTGCCCTATCCTGAGTCTAGGGGTGCCCAAGCATGAGGCAAGGGGAGCCGTTGCCTTAGCCTAAGTCTAGGGGTGCTCTAGCCTAAGCGTCGGGGTGCCCTAGCCTAAGCCTAGAGTTGCCCTAGCCGTAGGTTAGCTGAGCCCTAGCCTTAGCCTAAGCCTAGGGGAGCCCTAGCCTAAGCCTAGGGGTGCCCTAGCCTAAGCCTAGGAGTGCCCTAGCCTTAGGCTAGGGGAGCCCTAGCCTTAGACTAAGACTAGGGGTGCCCTAGCCTAAGACAAGGGGTGCCCTCGCCTAAGCTTAGGGGTGCCCTAGCCTAAGCCAAGGGGTGCCCTAGCCTAAGCCTAGGGGTGCCCTAGGTTTAGGCTAGGGGAGCCCTAGTCTTAGCCTAAGCCTAGGGGTGCCCTAGCCTAAGACTAGGGGTGACCTAGCCTAACCCTAGGAGTGCCCTAGCCTAAGCCTAGGGGTGTCCGAGCCCTAGCCTAAGCCTAAGCCTAGGGGTGCACTAGCCTCAACCTAGGGGTGCCCTAGCCTGAGGCTAGGGGTGCCCTAGCCTAAGCCTAGGGGTACCCTAGCCTGAGCCTAGTGGGTGCCCTAGGCTGAGCCTACGGGTGCCCTAGCCTGAGGCTAGGGGAGCCCTAGCGTTAGTCTAGCCTAGGATTGCCTTAGCCTAAGCCTAGGAGTGTCATAGCCTGAGTCTACGAGAGCACTAGCCTGAGGATAGGGGAGCCGTAGCCTGAGCCTAAGCCTAGGGTAGCCCTAGCTAAAGCCTAGGGGTGCCCTAGCCTAAGCCTAGGGGTGCACTAGCCTAAGACTAGGGGTGCCCGAGTGTAAGCCTAGGGCTGCCCTATCCTGAGCCTAGGGGTGCCCTAGTCTAAGACTAGGGGAGCCCTAGCCTTAGCCTAAGACTACAATTGCCCTAGCCTACGCTTAGGGGTGCCCTATCCTGAGTCTAGGGGTGCCCAAGCATGAGGCAAGGGGAGCCGTTGCCTTAGCCTAAGTCTAGGGGTGCTCTAGCCTAAGCGTCGGGGTGCCCTAGCCTAAGCCTAGGGTTGCCCTAGCCGTAGGTTAGCTGAGCCCTAGCCTTAGCCTAAGCCTAGGGGAGCCCTAGCCTAAGCCTAGGGGTGCCCTAGCCTAAGCCTAGGAGTGCCCTAGCCTTAGGCTAGGGGAGCCCTAGCCTTAGACTAAGACTAGGGGTGCCCTAGCCTAAGACAAGGGGTGCCCTCGCCTAAGCTTAGGGGTGCCCTAGCCTAAGCCAAGGGGTGCCCTAGCCTAAGCCTAGGGGTGCCCTAGGTTTAGGCTAGGGGAGCCCTAGTCTTAGCCTAAGCCTAGGGGTGCCCTAGCCTAAGACTAGGGGTGACCTAGCCTAACCCTAGGAGTGCCCTAGCCTAAGCCTACTGGTGCCATAGCCTAAGCCTAGGGGTGCCCAAGCCTAAGCCTATGGGACCCCTAGCCTTAACCTAAGTCTAGGGGTGCCCTAGCCCAAGCCTAGGGGTGCCTTAGCCTAAACCTAGGGGTGCCCTAGCCTAAGTCTAAGGGTGCCCTATCCTAAGGCTATGGGTGCCCTAGCCTTATTCTAGTGGAGCCCTAGCCTTAGCCTAAACCTAGGGGTGCCCTAGCTAAAGCCTAGGGGAGCCCTGGACTAAGTCTAGGGGAGCCCTAGCCTAAGGCTAGGGGTGCCAGAGCCTAAGGCTAGGGGAGCACGAGCCTAAGGCTATGGGAGCCTGAGCCTAAGGCTAGGAGAGCCCCAGACTAAGCCTAGGGGTGCAATTCCTAAGCCTAGGAGAGCGCTAGCCTAAGGCTAGGGGAACCCTACCCTTAGCCTAAGCCTAGGGGTGCCCTAGCCTAAGCCTAGGGGTGCCCTAGCCTAAGGTTGGGGAGCACTAGCCTAAGGCTAGGGGAGCCCTAGCCTTAACCTAAGCCTAGTGGTGCCAATGCCGAAGGCGAGGGGAGCCCTAGCCTAAGCCTAGGGGGGCCCTACCCTAAGGCTAGGGGAGCCCTAGCCTAAAGCTAAGGGAGCCCTAGCCTAAGCCTAGGGGAGCCCTAGCCTTAGCCTAAGCCTAGGGGTGCCATAGCCTAAGTCTAGGGGTGCCCTAGCATAAGCTTAGGGTTGCCCTAGCCTAAGCCTAGGGGTGCCCTAGCCTAAGGCTAGGGGTGCCCTAGCCTAAGGCTAGGGGTGCCCTAGCCTTAATCTAGTGGAGTCCTAGCTTTAGCCTAAGCCTAGGGGTGCCATATCCTAAGCCATGGGATGCCCTAGCCTAAGCCTAGGGGTGCCCTGCCCTAGCCTAAGCCTAGGGGTGCCCTACCCTAAGCCTAGGGGTGCCCTAGCCTAAGCCTAAGGGTGCCCTATCCTAAGCCTACGGGTGTCCTAGCCTAAGCCTAGGGGTGCCCTATCCTAAGCCTAGGGGTGCCCTAGGGTAAGGCTTGGGGTGCCCTAGCCTTAGGCTAGGGGAGCCCTAGCCTTAGTCGAAGCCTAGGGGTTCCCTAGCCAAAGCCTAGGGGTGCCCTAGAGTTAGGCAGGAGAGCCCTAGCCTTAGCCTAAGCCTAGGGGTGCCCTAGCCTAAGCCTAGAGGTGCCCTAGCCTAAGTCTAGGGGTGCCCTAGCCTAAGCCTAGGGGTACCCTAGCCTTAGGCTAGGGGAGCCCTAGCCTTAGCCTAAGCCTAGGGGTGCCCCAGCCTAAGCCTAGGGGTGCCCTATACTAAGCCTAGGGGTGCCCTAGCCTTAGGCTAGGGTAGCCCTAGCCTTAGCCTAAAACTAGGGGTGCCCTAGCCTAAGCCTAGGGGTGCCCTAGCCTAAGCCTAGGGGTGCCCTAGCCTAAGCCTAGGGGTGCCCTAACCTAAGCCTCTGGGTGCCTTAGCCTAAGCCTAGGGGTCCCCTAGCATTAGCCTAAGCCTAGGGGTGCCCTAGCCTAAGCCTCGGGGTGCCTTAGCCTAAACCTAGGGGTCCCCTAGCCTTAGCCTAAGCCTAGGGGTGCCCTAGCCTGAGCCTATGGTTACCCTACCCTAAGCCTAGGGGTGCCCTAACCTTAGACTAGGGGAGCCCTAGGATTAGCCTACACCTAGGGGTGCCCTAGCCTAAGCTTAGGGGTGCCCTAGCCTAAGCCTAGGGGTGCCCTACCCTAAGCCTAGGGGTGCCGTAGCCTGAGCCTAGGGGTGCCCTAGCCTGAGCCTACGGGTGCCCTAGCCTTAGGCTAGGGGAGCCCTAGCCTTAGCCTAAGCCTAGGTCTGCCCTAGCCTAAGCCTAGGGGTGCCCTAGCGTAACCCTAGGGGTGCCCTAGCCTTAGGCTAGGGGAGCAAAAGCCTTAGCCTAAGCCTAGGGGTACCCTAGCCTAAGGCTAAGTGTGCCCTTGCCTAAGCCTACGTGTGCTCTAGCCTAAGCCTAGAGGTGCCCTAGCCTTAGGCTAGGCGAGTCCTAGCCTTAGCCTAAGCAAGGGCTGCCCTAGCCTAAGCCTAGGGGTGCCCTAGCCTAACCCTAGGGGTGCCCTAGCCTTAGGCTAGGGGAGCACTAGCCTTAGCTTAAGTCTAGGGGTCCCCTAGCCTAAGCATAGGGGTGCCCTAGCCTAAGCCTAAGGGTGCCCTAGCCTAAGCCCAGTGGAGCCCTATCCTTAGGCTAGGGGATCCCTAGCCTTAGCCTAAGCCTATGGGTGCCCTAGAATCAGCCTAGGGGTGCCCGAGCCTAAGCCTAGGAGTGCCCTAACCTAAGCCTAGGGGTGCCCTAGCCAAAGCCTAGTGGTACCGTAGCCTAAGCCTAGGGGTGACCTAGCCGTAGCCTAAGCCTAGGGGTGCCCTAGACTAAGCCTAGGTGTGCCCTAGCATAAGCCTAGGGTGCCTTAGCCTAAGCCTAGGGGTGCCTTAGCCTAAGCCTAGGGGTGCCCTAGCCTAAGCCTAGGGTGCCCTATTCCTAAGCCTAGGGGTGCCCAGGCCTTAGGATAGAGGAGCCCTAGCCTTAGCCTAAGACTATGGCTGCCCTAGCCTAACCCTAGGGGTGCCCTAGCCTTAGGCTAGGGGAGCACTAGCCTTAGCCTAGGGGTGCCCTAGCCTAAGCCTAGGGGTGCCCTTGCCTATGCCTTGGAGTGCCCTAGCCTAAGCCTAGGTGTGCCCAGGCCTTAGGTTAGAGGAGCCCTAGCTTTAGCCTAAGCCTAAGGCTGCCATAGCCTAAGCCTAGGGGTGCCCTAGCCTAAGCCTAGGCGTGCCCTAGCCTAAGCCGAGGGGTGCCTTACCCTAAGCCTAGGGGTGCCCTACCCTAAGCCTAGGGGTGCCCTAGATTAAGCCTAGGCTTGCCCTAGCCTTAGGCTAGCTGAGCCCTAACCTAAGCCCTTGGGTGCCCTAGCCTAAGACTAGGGGTACCCTAGCCTAAGCCTAGGGGTGCCCTAGCCTAAGCCTAGGGGTGCCATAACCTTTGGCTAGAGGAGCCCTAGCCTTAGCCTAAGCCTAGGGGTGACCTAGCCTAAGACTAGGGGTGCCCTAGCCTAAGCTTAGGGTTGCCCTAGCCTAACCCTAGGGGTGCCCTAGCCTTAGGCTAGTGGAGCACTAGCCTTAGCTTAACTCTAGGGGTGCCCTAGCCTAAGCCTAGGGGTGCCCTAGCCTAACCCTAGGGGTGCCCTAGCCTAAGCCTAGGGGTGCCCTAGCCTAAGCATAGGGGTGCCCTAGCCTAAGCCTAGGGGTGCCCTAGCCTAAGCATAGGGGTGCCCTAGCCTAAGCCTAAGGGTGCCCTAGCCTAAGCCCAGTGGAGCCCTATCCTTAGGCTAGGGGATCCCTAGCCTTAGCCTAAGCCTATGGGTGCCCTAGCCTCAGCCTAGGGGTGCCCGAGCCTAAGCCTAGGAGTGCCCTAACCTAAGCCTAGGGGTGCCCTAGCCAAAGCCTAGTGGTACCGTAGCCTAAGCCTAGGGGTGACCAAGCCGTAGCCTAAGCCTAGGGGTGCCCTAGTCTAAGCCTAGGTGTGCCCTAGCCTAAGCCTAGGGTGCCTTAGCCTAAGCCTAGGGGTGCCTTAGCCTAAGTCTAGGGCGGCCCTAGCCTAAGCCTAGGGGTGCCCTAGCCTAAGCCTAGGGGTGCCCAGGCCTTAGGATAGAGGACTCCTAGCCTTAGCCTAAGCCAATGGCTGCCCTAGCCTAACCCTAGGGGTGCCCTAGCCTTAGGCTAGGGGAGCACTAGCCTTAGCCTAGGGGTGCCCTAGCCTAAGCCTAGGGGTGCCCTAGCCTATGCCTTGGAGTGCCCTAGCCTAAGCCTAGGTGTGCCCAGGCCTTAGGTTAGAGGAGCCCTAGCTTTAGCCTAAGCCTAAGGCTGCCATAGCCTAAGCCTAGGGGTGCCCTAGCCTAAGCCTAGGCGTGCCCTAGCCTAAGCCGAGGGGTGCCTTACCCTAAGCCTAGGGGTGCCCTACCCTAAGCCTAGGGGTGCCCTAGATTAAGCCTAGGATTGCCCTAGCCTTAGGCTAGCTGAGCCGTAGCCTAAGCCCTGGGGTGCCCTAACCTAAGCCTAGGGGTACCCTAGCCTAAGCCTAGGGGTGCCCTAGCCTAAGCCTAGGGGTGCCATAGCCTTTGGCTAGAGGAGCCCTAGCCTTAGCCTAAGCCTAGGGGTGCCCTAGCCTAAGACTAGGGGTGCCCTAGCCTAAGCTTAGGGTTGCCCTAGCCTAACCCTAGGGGTGCCCTAGCATTAGGCTAGTGGAGCACTAGCCTTAGCCTAAGCCTAGGGGTGCCCTAGTCTAAGCCTAGGCGTGCCCTAGCCTAAGCCTAGGGGTACCCTACCCTAAGCCTAGGGTTGCCCTACCTTAAGCATAGGGGTGCCCTAGCCTAAGCCTAGGCTTGCCCTAGCCTTCGGTTAGCTGAGCCCTAGCCTTAGCCTTAACCTAGGGGTGCCCCAGCCTAAGCCTAGGGGTGCCCTAGCCTAAGATTAGGGGTGCCTAGCCTAAGCCTAGGGGTGCCCTAGCCTAAGACTAGGGGTGCCCTAGCCTAACCCTAGGAGTGCCCTAGCCTAAGCCTACTGGTGCCATAGCCTAAGCCTAGGGGTGCCCAAGCCTAAGCCTATGGGACCCCTAGCCTTAACCTAAGTCTAGGGGTGCCCTAGCCCAAGCCTAGGGGTGCCTTAGCCTAAACCTAGGGGTGCCCTAGCCTAAGTCTAAGGGTGCCCTATCCTAAGGCTAGGGGTGCCCTAGCCTTATTCTAGTGGAGCCCTAGCCTTAGCCTAAACTTAGGGGTGCCCTAGCTAAAGCCTAGGGGAGCCCTGGACTAAGTCTAGGGGAGCCCTAGCCTAAGGCTAGGGGTGCCAGAGCCTAAGGCTAGGGGAGCACGAGCCTAAGGCTATGGGAGCCTGAGCCTAAGGCTAGGAGAGCCCCAGACATAGCCTAGGGGTGCAATTCCTAAGCCTAGGAGAGCGCTAGCCTAAGGCTAGGGGAACCCTACCCTTAGCCTAAGCCTAGGGGTGCCCTAGCCTTAGGCTAGGGAGGCCTAGCCTAAGCCTAAGCCTAGGGGTGCCCTAGCCTAAGCCTAGGGGTGCCCTAGCCTAAGCCTAGGGGTGCCCTAGCCTAAGGTTGGGGAGCACTAGCCTAAGGCTAGGGGAGCCCTAGCCTTAACCTAAGCCTAGTGGTGCCAATGCTGAAGGCGAGGGGAGCCCTAGCCTAAGCCTAGGGGGGCCCTACCCTAAGGCTAGGGGAGCCCTAGCCTAAAGCTAAGGGAGCCCTAGCCTAAGCCTAGGGGAGCCCTAGCCTTAGCCTAAGCCTAGGGGTGCCATAGCCTAAGTCTAGGGGTGCCCTAGCATAAGCTTAGGGTTGACCTAGCCTAAGCCTAGGGGTGCCCTAGCCTAAGGCTAGGGGTGCCCTAGCCTAAGGCTAGGGGTGCCCTAGCCTTAATCTAGTGGAGCCCTAGCTTTAGCCTAAGCCTAGGGGTGCCATATCCTAAGCCATGGGATGCACTAGCCTAAGCCTAGGGGTGCCCTGCCCTAGCCTAAGCCTAGGGGTGCCCTACCCTAAGCCTAGGGGTGCCCTAGCCTAAGCCTAAGGGTGCCCTATCCTAAGCCTACGGGTGTCCTAGCCTAAGCCTAGGGGTGCCCTATCCTAAGCCTAGGGGTGCCCTAGGGTAAGGCTTGGGGTGCCCTAGCCTTAGGCTAGGGGAGCCCTAGCCTTAGTCGAAGCCTAGGGGTTCCCTAGCCAAAGCCTAGGGGTGCCCTAGAGTTAGGCAGGAGGAGCCCTAGCCTTAGCCTAAGCCTAGGGGTGCCCTAGCCTAAGCCTAGAGGTGCCCTAGCCTAAGTCTAGGGGTTCCCTAGCCTAAGCCTAGGGGTACCCTAGCCTTAGGCTAGGGGAGCCCTAGCCTTAGCCTAAGCCTAGGGGTGCCCCAGCCTAAGCCTAGGGGTGCCCTATACTAAGCCTAGGGGTGCCCTAGCCTTAGGCTAGGGTAGCCCTAGCCTTAGCCTAAAACTAGGGGTGCCCTAGCCTAAGCCTAGGGGTGCCCTAGCCTAAGCCTAGGGGTGCCCTAGCCTAAGCCTAGGGGTGCCCTAACCTAAGCCTCTGGGTGCCTTAGCCTAAGCCTAGGGGTCCCCTAGCATTAGCCTAAGCCTAGGGGTGCCCTAGCCTAAGCCTCGGGGTGCCTTAGCCTAAACCTAGGGGTCCCCTAGCCTTAGCCTAAGCCTAGGGGTGCCCTAGCCTGAGCCTATGGTTACCCTACCCTAAGCCTAGGGGTGCCCTAACCTTAGACTAGGGGAGCCCTAGGATTAGCCTACACCTAGGGGTGCCCTAGCCTAAGCTTAGGGGTGCCCTAGCCTAAGCCTAGGGGTGCCCTACCCTAAGCCTAGGGGTGCCGTAGCCTGAGCCTAGGGGTGCCCTAGCCTGAGCCTACGGGTGCCCTAGCCTTAGGCTAGGGGAGCCCTAGCCTTAGCCTAAGCCTAGGTCTGCCCTAGCCTAAGCCTAGGGGTGCCCTAGCGTAACCCTAGGGGTGCCCTAGCCTTAGGCTAGGGGAGCAAAAGCCTTAGCCTAAGCCTAGGGGTGCCCTAGCCTAAGGCTAAGTGTGCCCTTGCCTAAGCCTACGTGTGCTCTAGCCTAAGCCTAGAGGTGCCCTAGCCTTAGGCTAGGCGAGTCCTAGCCTTAGCCTAAGCAAGGGCTGCCCTAGCCTAAGCCTAGGGGTGCCCTAGCCTAACCCTAGGGGTGCCCTAGCCTTAGGCTAGGGGAGCACTAGCCTTAGCTTAAGTCTAGGGGTGCCCTAGCCTAAGCATAGGGGTGCCCTAGCCTAAGCCTAAGGGTGCCCTAGCCTAAGCCCAGTGGAGCCCTATCCTTAGGCTAGGGGATCCCTAGCCTTAGCCTAAGCCTATGGGTGCCCTAGCCTCAGCCTAGGGGTGCCCGAGCCTAAGCCTAGGAGTGCCCTAACCTAAGCCTAGGGGTGCCCTAGCCAAAGCCTAGTGGTACCGTAGCCTAAGCCTAGGGGTGACCTAGCCGTAGCCTAAGCCTAGGGGTGCCCTAGACTAAGCCTAGGTGTGCCCTAGCCTAAGCCTAGGGTGCCTTAGCCTAAGCCTAGGGGTGCCTTAGCCTAAGCCTAGGGGTGCCCTAGCCTAAGCCTAGGGGTGCCCTATTCCTAAGCCTAGGGGTGCCCAGGCCTTAGGATAGAGGAGCCCTAGCCTTAGCCTAAGCCTATGGCTGCCCTAGCCTAACCCTAGGGGTGCCCTAGCCTTAGGCTAGGGGAGCACTAGCCTTAGCCTAGGGGTGCCCTAGCCTAAGCCTAGGGGTGCCCTTGCCTATGCCTTGGAGTGCCCTAGCCTAAGCCTAGGTGTGCCCAGGCCTTAGGTTAGAGGAGCCCTAGCTTTAGCCTAAGCCTAAGGCTGCCATAGGCTAAGCCTAGGGGTGCCCTAGCCTAAGCCTAGGCGTGCCCTAGCCTAAGCCGAGGGGTGCCTTACCCTAAGCCTAGGGGTGCCCTACCCTAAGCCTAGGGGTGCCCTAGATTAAGCCTAGGCTTGCCCTAGCCTTAGGCTAGCTGAGCCCTAACCTAAGCCCTTGGGTGCCCTAGCCTAAGCCTAGGGGTACCCTAGCCTAAGCCTAGGGGTGCCCTAGCCTAAGCCTAGGGGTGCCATAGCCTTTGGCTAGAGGAGCCCTAGCCTTAGCCTAAGCCTAGGGGTGACCTAGCCTAAGACTAGGGGTGCCCTAGCCTAAGCTTAGGGTTGCCCTAGCCTAACCCTAGGGGTGCCCTAGCCTTAGGCTAGTGGAGCACTAGCCTTAGCTTAAGTCTAGGGGTGCCCTAGCCTAAGCCTAGGGGTGCCCTAGCCTAACCCTAGGGGTGCCCTAGCCTAAGCCTAGGGGTGCCCTAGCCTAAGCATAGGGGTGCCCTAGCCTAAGCCTAGGGGAGCCCTAGCCTAAGCCTAGGGGTGCCCTAGCCTAAGCATAGGGGTGCCCTAGCCTAAGCCTAAGGGTGCCCTAGCCTAAGCCCAGTGGAGCCCTATCCTTAGGCTAGGGGATCCCTAGCCTTAGCCTAAGCCTATGGGTGCCCTAGCCTCAGCCTAGGGGTGCCTGAGCCTAAGCCTAGGAGTGCCCTAACCTAAGCCTAGGGGTGCCCTAGCCAAAGCCTAGTGGTACCGTAGCCTAAGCCTAGGGGTGACCAAGCCGTAGCCTAAGCCTAGGGGTGCCCTAGTCTAAGCCTAGGTGTGCCCTAGCCTAAGCCTAGGGTGCCTTAGCCTAAGCCTAGGGGTGCCTTAGCCTAAGTCTAGGGCTGCCCTAGCCTAAGCCTAGGGGTGCCCTAGCCTAAGCCTAGGGGTGCCCAGGCCTTAGGATAGAGGACTCCTAGCCTTAGCCTAAGCCAATGGCTGCCCTAGCCTAACCCTAGGGGTGCCCTAGCCTTAGGCTAGGGGAGCACTAGCCTTAGCCTAGGGGTGCCCTAGCCTAAGCCTAGGGGTGCCCTAGCCTATGCCTTGGAGTGCCCTAGCCTAAGCCTAGGTGTGCCCAGGCCTTAGGTTAGAGGAGCCCTAGCTTTAGCCTAAGCCTAAGGCTGCCATAGGCTAAGCCTAGGGGTGCCCTAGCCTAAGCCTAGGCGTGCCCTAGCCTAAGCCGAGGGGTGCCTTACCCTAAGCCTAGGGGTGCCCTACCCTAAGCCTAGGGGTGCCCTAGATTAAGCCTAGGCTTGCCCTAGCCTTAGGCTAGCTGAGCCGTAGCCTAAGCCCTGGGGTGCCCTACCCTAAGCCTAGGGGTACCCTAGCCTAAGCCTAGGGGTGCCCTAGCCTAAGCCTAGGGGTGCCATAGCCTTTGGCTAGAGGAGCCCTAGCCTTAGCCTAAGCCTAGGGGTGCCCTAGCCTAAGACTAGGGGTGCCCTAGCCTAAACTTAGGGTTGCCCTAGCCTAACCCTAGGGGTGCCCTAGCATTAGGCTAGTGGAGCACTAGCCTTAGCCTAAGCCTAGGGGTGCCCTAGTCTAAGCCTTGGCGTGCCCTAGCCTAAGCCTAGGGGTACCCTACCCTAAGCCTAGGGTTGCCCTACCTTAAGCATAGGGGTGCCCTAGCCTAAGCCTAGGCTTGCCCTAGCCTTCGGTTAGCTGAGCCCTAGCCTTAGCCTTAACCTAGGGGTGCCCCAGCCTAAGCCTAGGGGTGCCCCAGCCTAAGATTAGGGGTGCCTAGCCTAAGCCTAGGGGTGCCCTAGACTAAGACTAGGGGTGCCCTAGCCTAACCCTAGGAGTGCCCTAGCCTAAGCCTACTGGTGCCATAGCCTAAGCCTAGGGGTGCCCAAGCCTAAGCCTATGGGACCCCTAGCCTTAACCTAAATCTAGGGGTGCCCTAGCCCAAGCCTAGGGGTGCCTTAGCCTAAACCTAGGGGTGCCCTAGCCTAAGTCTAAGGGTGCCCTATCCTAAGGCTAGGGGTGCCCTAGCCTTATTCTAGTGGAGCCCTAGCCTTAGCCTAAACCTAGGGGTGCCCTTGCTAAAGCCTAGGGGAGCCCTGGACTAAGTCTAGGGGAGCCCTAGCCTAAGGCTAGGGGAGCCAGAGCCTAAGGCTAGGGGAGCACGAGCCTAAGGCTATGGGAGCCTGAGCCTAAGGCTAGGAGAGTCCCAGACTAAGCCTAGGGGTGCAATTCCTAAGCCTAGGAGAGCGCTAGCCTAAGGCTAGGGGAACCCTACCCTTAGCCTAAGCCTAGGGGTGCCCTAGCCTTAGGCTAGGGAGGCCTAGCCTAAGCCTAAGCCTAGTGGTGCCAATGCCGAAGGCGAGGGGAGCCCTAGCCTAAGCCTAGGGGGGCCCTACCCTAAGGCTAGGGGAGCCCTAGCCTAAAGCTAAGGGAGCCCTAGCCTAAGCCTAGGGGAGCCCTAGCCTTAGCCTAAGCCTAGGGGTGCCATAGCCTAAGTCTAGGGGTGCCCTAGCATAAGCTTAGGGTTGCCCTAGCCTAAGCCTAGGGGTGCCCTAGCCTAAGGCTAGGGGTGCCCTAGCCTAAGGCTAGGGGTGCCCTAGCCTTAATCTAGTGGAGCCCTAGCTTTAGCCTAAGCCTAGGGGTGCCATATCCTAAGCCATGGGATGCCCTAGCCTAAGCCTAGGGGTGCCCTGCCCTAGCCTAAGCCTAGGGGTGCCCTACCCTAAGCCTAGGGGTGCCCTAGCCTAAGCCTAAGGGTGCCCTATCCTAAGCCTACGGGTGCCCTATCCTAAGCCTACGGGTGCCCTATCCTAAGCCTAGGGGTGCCCTAGGGTAAGGCTTGGGGTGCCCTAGCCTTAGGCTAGGGGAGCCCTAGCCTTAGTCGAAGCCTAGGGGTTCCCTAGCCAAAGCCTAGGGGTGCCCTAGAGTTAGGCAGGAGAGCCCTAGCCTTAGCCTAAGCCTAGGGGTGCCCTAGCCTAAGCCTAGAGGTGCCCTAGCCTAAGGCTAGGGGTGCCCTAGCCTAAGCCTAGGGGTACCCTAGCCTTAGGCTAGGTGAGCCCTAGCCTTAGCCTAAGCCTAGGGGTGCCCCAGCCTAAGCCTAGGGGTGCCCTATACTAAGCCTAGGGGTGCCCTAGCCTTAGGCTAGGGTAGCCCTAGCCTTAGCCTAAAACTAGGGGTGCCCTAGCCTAAGCCTAGGGGTGCCCTAGCCTAAGCCTATGGTTACCCTACCCTAAGCCTAGGGGTGCCCTAACCTTAGACTAGGGGAGCCCTAGGATTAGCCTACACCTAGGGGTACCCTAGCCTAAGCTTAGGGGTGCCCTAGCCTAAGCCTAGGGGTGCCCTACCCTAAGCCTAGGGGTGCCGTAGCCTGAGCCTAGGGGTGCCCTAGCCTGAGCCTACGGGTGCCCTAGCCTTAGGCTAGGGGAGCCCTAGCCTTAGCCTTAGCCTAGGTCTGCCCTAGCCTAAGCCTAGGGGTGCCCTAGCGTAACCCTAGGGGTGCCCTAGCCTTAGGCTAGGGGAGCAAAAGCCTTAGCCTAAGCCTAGGGGTGCCCTAGCCTAAGGCTAAGTGTGCCCTTGCCTAAGCCTACGTGTGCTCTAGCCTAAGCCTAGAGTGCCCTAGCCTTAGGCTAGGCGAGTCCTAGCCTTAGCCTAAGCAAGGGCTGCCCTAGCCTAAGCCTAGGGGTGCCCTAGCCTAACCCTAGGGGTGCCCTAGCCTTAGGCTAGGGGAGCACTAGCCTTAGCTTAAGTCTAGGGGTGCCCTAGCCTAAGCATAGGGGTGCCCTAGCCTAAGCCTAAGGGTGCCCTAGCCTAAGCCCAGTGGAGCCCTATCCTTAGGCTAGGGGATCCCTAGCCTTAGCCTAAGCCTATGGGTGCCCTAGCCTCAGCTTAGGGGTGCCCGAGCCTAAGCCTAGGAGTGCCCTAACCTAAGCCTAGGGGTGCCCAAGCCAAAGCCTAGTGGTACCGTAGCCTATGCCTAGGGGTGACCTAGCCGTAGCCTAAGCCTAGGGGTGCCCTAGACTAAGCCTAGGTGTGCCCTAGCCTAAGCCTAGGGTGCCTTAGCCTAAGCCTAGGGGTGCCTTAGCCTAAGCCTAGGGGTGCCCTAGCCTAAGCCTAGGGGTGCCCTATTCCTAAGCCTAGGGGTGCCCAGGCCTTAGGATAGAGGAGCCCTAGCCTTAGCCTAAGCCTATGGCTGCCCTAGCCTAACCCTAGGGGTACCCTAGCCTTAGGCTAGGGGAGCACTAGTCTTAGCCTAGGGGTGCCCTAGCCTAAGCCTAGGGGTGCCCTTGCCTATGCCTTGGAGTGCCCTAGCCTAAGCCTAGGTGTGCCCAGGCCTTAGGTTAGAGGAGCCCTAGCTTTAGCCTAAGCCTAAGGCTGCCATAGCCTAAGCCTAGGGGTGCCCTAGCCTAAGCCTAGGCGTTCCCTAGCCTAAGCCGAGGGGTGCCTTACCCTAAGCCTAGGGGTGCCCTACCCTAAGCCTAGGGGTGCCCTAGATTAAGCCTAGGCTTGCCCTAGCCTTAGGCTAGCTGAGCCCTAACCTAAGCCCTTGGGTGCCCTAGCCTAAGCCTAGGGGTACCCTAGCCTAAGCCTAGGGGTGCCCTAGCCTAAGCCTAGGGGTGCCATAGCCTTTGGCTAGAGGAGCCCTAGCCTTAGCCTAAGCCTAGGGGTGACCTAGCCTAAGACTAGGGGTGCCCTAGCCTAAGCTTAGGGTTGCACTAGCCTAACCCTAGGGGTGCCCTAGCCTTAGGCTAGTGGAGCACTAGCCTTAGCTTAAGTCTAGGGGTGCCCTAGCCTAAGCCTAGGGGTGCCCTAGCCTAACCCTAGGGGTGCCCTAGCCTAAGCCTAGGGGTGCCCTAGCCTAAGCATAGGGGTGCCCTAGCCTAAGCCTAGGGGAGCCCTAGCCTAAGCCTAGGGGTGCCCTAGCCTAAGCATAGGGGTGCCCTAGCCTAAGCCTAAGGGTGCCCTAGCCTAAGCCCAGTGGAGCCCTATCCTTAGGCTAGGGGATCCCTAGCCTTAGCCTAAGCCTATGGGTGCCCTAGCCTCAGCCTAGGGGTGCCCGAGCCTAAGCCTAGGAGTGCCCTAACCTAAGCCTAGGGGTGCCCTAGCCAAAGCGTAGTGGTACCGTAGCCTAAGCCTAGGGGTGACCAAGCCGTAGCCTAAGCCTAGGGGTGCCCTAGTCTAAGCCTAGGTGTGCCCTAGCCTAAGCCTAGGGTGCCTTAGCCTAAGCCTAGGGGTGCCTTAGCCTAAGTCTAGGGCTGCCCTAGCCTAAGCCTAGGGGTGCCCTAGCCCAAGCCTAGGGGTGCCCAGGCCTTAGGATAGAGGACTCCTAGCCTTAGCCTAAGCCAATGGCTGCCCTAGCCTAACCCTAGGGGTGCCCTAGCCTTAGGCTAGGGGAGCACTAGCCTTAGCCTAGGGGTGCCCTAGCCTAAGCCTAGGGGTGCCCTAGCCTATGCCTTGGAGTGCCCTAGCCTAAGCCTAGGTGTGCCCAGGCCTTAGGTTAGAGGAGCCCTAGCTTTAGCCTAAGCCTAAGGCTGCCATAGCCTAAGCCTAGGGGTGCCCTAGCCTAAGCCTAGGCGTGCCCTAGCCTAAGCCGAGGGGTGCCTTACCCTAAGCCTAGGGGTGCCCTACCCTAAGCCTAGGGGTGCCCTAGATTAAGCCTAGGCTTGCCCTAGCCTTAGGCTAGCTGAGCCGTAGCCTAAGCCCTGGGGTGCCCTAGCCTAAGCCTAGGGGTACCCTAGCCTAAGCCTAGGGGTGCCCTAGCCTAAGCCTAGGGGTGCCATAGCCTTTGGCTAGAGGAGCCCTAGCCTTAGCCTAAGCCTAGGGGTGCCCTATCCTAAGACTAGGGGTGCCCTAGCCTAAGCTTAGGGTTGCCCTAGCCTAACCCTAGGGGTGCCCTAGCATTAGGCTAGTGGAGCACTAGCCTTAGCCTAAGCCTAGGGGTGCCCTAGTCTAAGCCTAGGCGTGCCCTAGCCTAAGCCTCGGGGTGCCCTACCCTAAGCCTAGGGTTGCCCTACCTTAAGCATAGGGGTGCCCTAGCCTAAGCCTAGGCTTGCCCTAGCATTCGGTTAGCTGAGCCCTAGCCTTAGCCTTAACCTAGGGGTGCCCCAGCCTAAGCCTAGGGGTGCCCTAGCCTAAGATTAGGGGTGTCTAGCCTAAGCCTAGGGGTGCCCTAGCCTAAGCCTAGGGGTGCCCAAGCCTAAGCCTAGGGGTGCCCTAGTCTAAGCCTAAGGGTGCCCTAGCCTTTGACTAGGGTAGCCCTAGCCTTAGCCTAAGCTTAGGGATGCCCCAGCCTAAGCCTAGGGGTGCCCTAGCCTAAGCCTAGTGGTGCCCTAGCTTTAGGCTAGGGGAGCCCTAGCCTTAGCCTAAACCTAGGGGTGCCCTAGCCTAAGCCTAGGGGTGCCCTAGCCTAAGCCGAGGGGTGCCCTAGCCTAAGCCTAGGGGTGCCCTAGCCTAAGCCTTGGGGTGCCGTACCCTAAGCCTCAGGGTGCCCTAGCATTAGCCTAAGCCTAGCGGTACCCTAGCCTGAGCCTATGGGTGCCGTAGCCTTAGCCTAGGGGTGCCCTAGCCTAAGCCTAGGGGTGCCTTAGCCTAAGCCTAGGGGTCCCCTAGCCTAAGCCTAAGCCTAGGGGTGCCCTATCCTAAGCCTATGCGTGCCCTTGCCTAAGCCTCAGGGTGCCCTAGCCATAGGCTAGGGGAGCCCTAGCCTTAGCCTAAGCTTAGGGGTGCCCGAGCCTAAGCCTAGGGTTGCCCTACCCTAAGCCTAGGGGTGCCCTAGCCTTAGACTAAGGGAGCCCTAGCCTTAGCCTACGCCTAGGGGTGCCCTAGCCTAAGCTTAGGGGTGCCCTAGGCTAAGCCTAGGGGTGCCCTAGCCTAAGCCTAGGGGTGCCGTAGCCTGAGCCTAGGGGTGCCCTAGCCTGAGCCTACGGGTGCCCTAGCCTTAGGCTAGGGGAGCCCTAGCCTTAGCCTAAGCCTTGGTCTGCCCTAGCCTAAGCCTTGGGGTGCCCTAGCCTAACGCTAGGGGTGCCCTAGCCTTAGGCTAGGGGAGCACTAGCCTTAGCCTAAGCCTAGGGGTGCCCTAGCCTAAGGCTAAGTGTGCCCTTGCCTAAGCCTACGGGTGCTCTAGCCTATGCCTAGGGGTGCCCTAGCCTTAGGCTAGGCGAGCCCTAGCCTTAGCCTAAGCTAGGGCTGCCCTAGCCTAAGCCTAGGGGTGCCCTAGCCTAACCCTAGGGGTGCCCTAGCCTTAGCCGAAGGGAGCACTAGCCTTAGCCTAAGCCTAGGGGTGCCTTAGCCTAAGCCTAGGGGTGCCCTAGCCTAAGCCTAGGGGAGCCCTAGCCTAAGCCGAGGGGTGCACTAGCCTAAGCATAGGGGTGCCCTAACCTAAGCCTAAGGGTGCCCTTGCCTAAGCCCAGTAGTGCCCTATCCTTAGGCTAGGGGAGCCCTAACCTTAGCCTAAGCCTAGGGGTGCCCTAGCCTAAGACTAGGGGTGCCCTAGCCTAAGCCTAAGGGTGCCCTAGCCTTTGACTAGGGTAGCCCTAGCCTTAGCCTAAGCTTAGGGATGCCCTAGCCTAAGCCTAGGGGTGCCCTAGCCTAAGCCTAAACCTAGGGGTGCCCTAGCCTAAGCCTAGGGGTGCCCTAGCCTAAGCCTAGGGGTGCCCTAGCCTAAGCCTAGGGGTGCCCTAGCCTAAGCCTAGGGGTGCCCTAGCCTAAGCCTCAGGGTGCCGTACCCTAAGCCTCAAGGTGCCCTAGCATTAGCCTAAGCCTAGGGGTGCCCTAGCCTAAGCCTCGGGGTGCCTTAGCCTAAACCTAGGCGTCCCCTAGCCTTAGCCTAAGCCTAGGGGTACCCTAGCCTGAGCCTATGGGTGCCGTAGCCTTAGCCTAGGGGTGCCCTAGCCTAAGCCTAGGGGTGCCTTAGCCTAAGCCTAGGGGTCCCCTAGCCTTATCCTAAGCCTAGGGGTGCCCTAGCCTAAGCCTATGCGTGCCCTTGCCTAAGCCTCAGGGTGCCCTAGCCATAGGCTAGGGGAGCCCTAGCCTTAGCCTAAGCTTAGGGGTGCCCGAGCCTAAGCCTAGGGTTGCCCTACCCTAAGCCTAGGGGTGCCCTAGCCTTAGAATAAGGGAGCCCTAGCCTTAGCCTACGCCTAGGGGTGCCCTAGCCTAAGCTTAGGGGTGCCCTAGGCTAAGCCTAGGGGTGCCCTAGCCTAAGCCTAGGGGTGCCGTAGCCTGAGCCTAGGGGTGCCCTAGCCTGAGCCTACGGGTGCCCTAGCCTTAGGCTAGGGGAGCCCTAGCCTTAGCCTAACCCTGGTCTGCCCTAGCCTAAGCCTTGGGGTGCCCTAGCCTAACGCTAGGGGTGCCCTAGCCTTAGGCTAGGGGAGCACTAGCCTTAGCCTCAGCCTAGGGGTGCCCTAGCCTAAGGCTAAGTGTGCCCTTGCCTAAGCCTACGGGTGCTCTAGCCTATGCCTAGGGGTGCCCTAGCCTTAGGCTAGGCGAGCCCTAGCCTTAGCCTAAGCTAGGGCTGCCCTAGCCTAAGCTTAGGGGTGCCCTAGCCTAACCCTAGGGGTGCCCTAGCCTTAGGCTAAGGGAGCACTAGCCTTAGCCTAAGCCTCGGGGTGCCTTAGCCTAAGCCTAGGGGTGCCCTAGCCTAAGCCTAGGGGAGCCCTAGCCTAAGCATAGGGGTGCCCTAGCCTAAGCCTAGGGGAGCCCTAGCCTAAGCCTAGGGGTGCCCTAGCCTAAGCATAGGGGTGCCCTAGCCTAAGCATAGGGGTGCCCTAGCCTAAGCCTAAGGGTGCCCTAGCCTAAGCCCAGTGGTGCCCTATCCTTAGGCTAGGGGAGCCCTAGCCTTAGCCTAAGCCTAGGGGTGCCCTAGCCTAAGACTAGGGGTGCCCTAGCCTAAGCTTAGGGGTGGCCTAGCCTAAGCCTAGGGGTCCCATAGCCTAAGCCTAGGGGTGCTCTAGGGTTAGGCTAGGGGAGCCGTAGCCTTAGCCTAATCCTAGGGGTGTACTAGCCTAAGTCTAGGAGTGCCTTAGCCAAAGCCTAGGGGTGCCCTAGCCTTAGGATAGGGGAGCCCTAGCCTTAGCCTAAGCCTACGAGTGCCCTAGCCTAAGCCTAGGGTTGCCCTAGTCTAAGCCTAAGGGTGCCCTAGCTTTAGGCTAGGGGAGCCCTAGACTTAGCCTAAGCTTAGGGCTGCCCGAGCCTAAGCCTAGGGTTGCCCTACCCTAAGCCTAGGGGTGCCGTAGCCTTAGGCTAGAGAGCTCTATCCTTAGCCTAAGCCTAGGGGTGCCCTAGCCTAAGACTAAGGGTGCCCTAGCCTAAGCTTAGGGGTGCCCTAGCCTAAAAGTTGGGGTGAGCTAGCCTAAGCCTAGGGGTGCCCCATGGATAGGCTAGGGGAGCCCTAGCCTTAGCCTAAACCTACGGGTGCCCTAGCTTAAGCCTAGGGGTGCCCTAGTCTAAGCCTAGGCTTGCCCTAGCCTTAGGCTTGCTGAGCCCTAACCTAAACCTAAGCCTAGGGGTGCCCTAGCCTAAGCCTAGGGGTGCTCTAGGGTTAGGTTAGGGGAGCCCTAGCCTTAGCCTAATCCTAGGGGTGCCCTAGCCTAAGCCTAGGAGTGCCTAAGCCAAAGCCTAAGGGTGCCCTAGCCTTAGGATAGGGGAGCCCTAGCCTTAGCCTAAGCCTACGGGTGCCCTAGCTTAAGCCTAGGGGTGCCCTAGTCTAAGCCTAGGGGTGCCCTAGCTTTAGGCTAGGAGAGCCCTAGCCTTAGCCTAAGCCTATGGGTACCCTAGCCTCAGCCTAGGGGTGCCCTAGCCTAAGCCTAGGAGTGCCCTAACCTAAGCCTAGGGGTGCCCTGGCCTAAGCCTAGGGGTGCCGTAGCTTAAGCCTAGGGGTGACCTAGCCGTAGCCTAAGCCTAGGGGTGCCCTAGCCTAAGCCTAGGGGTGCCCTAGCCTAATCCTAGGGGTACCTTAGCCTAAGCCTAAGGGTGCCTTAGCCTAAGCCTTGGGGTGCTCTAGCCTAAGCCTAGGGGTGCCCTAGCCTAAGCCTAGGGGTGCCCAGGCCTTAGGATAGAGGAGCCCTAGCCTTAGCCTAAGCCTATGGTTGCCCTAGCCTAAGCCTAGCCTTGCCCTAGCCTAAGCCTAGGGGTGCCCTAGCCTAAGCCTAGGGGTTCCATAGCCTTTGGCTAGAGGAGCCTTAGCCTTAGCCTAAGCCTAGGGGTGCCCTAGCCTAAGACTAGGGGTGCCCTAGCCTTAGCCTAAGCCTAGGGGTGCCCTAGGCGAAGCCTAGGCGTGCCCTAGCCTAAGCCTAGGGGTGCCCTAGGCGAAGCCTAGGCGTGCCCTAGCCTAAGCCTAGGGGTGCCCCACCCTAAGCCTAGGGTTGCCCTACCCTAAGAATACGGGTGCCCTAGCCTAAGCCTAGGCTTGCCCTAGCCTTAGGCTAGCTAAGCCCTAGCCTAAGCCTAAGCCTAGGGGTGCCATAGCCTAAGCCTAGGGGTGCCCTAGCCTAAGCCAAGGGGTGCCCTAGCCTTAGGCTTGGGGAGCCCTAGCCTTAGCCTAAGCCTAGGGGTGCCCTAGCCTAAATTTAGGGTTGGCCTAGCCTAACCCTAGGGGTGCCCTAGCCTTAGGCTAGTGGAGCACTAGCCTTAGGCTAAGCCTAGGGGTGCCCTAGTCTAAGCCTAGGCGTGCCCTAGCCTAAGCCTAGGTTGCCCTACCCTAAGCCTAGGGTTGCCCTACCCTAAGCCTAGGGGTGCCCTAGCCTAAGCCTAGGCTTGCCCTAGCCTTAGGTTAGCTGAGCCCTGGCCTTAGCCTTAAACTAGGGGTGCCCCAGCCTAAGCCGAGGGGTGCCCTAGCCTAAGTTTAGGGGTGCCTAGCCTAAGCCTAGGGGTGCCCTAGCCTAAGCCTAGGGGTGCCCTAGTCTAAGCCTAAGGGTGCCCTAGCCTTTGACTAGGGTAGCCCTAGCCTTAGCCTAAGCTTAGGGATGCCCTAGCCTAAGCTTAGGGGTGCCCTAGCCTAAGCCTAGGGGTGGCCTAGCTTTAGGCTAGGGGAGCCCTAGCCTTAGCCTAAACCTAGGGGTGCCCTAGCCTAAGCCTAGGGGTGCCCTAGCCTAAGCCTAGGGGTGCCCTAGCCTAAGCCTAGGGGTGCCCTAGCCTAAGCCTAGGGGTGCCCTAGCCTAAGCCTAGGGGTGCCCTAGCCTAAGCCTCAGGGTACCTTACCCTACGCCTAGGGGTCCCCTAGCATTAGCCTAAGCCTAGGGGTGCCCTAGCCTAAGCCTAGGCGTGCCTTAGCCTAAACCTAGGCGTCCCCTACCCTTTGCCTAAGCCTAGGGGTACCCTAGCTTGAGCCTATGGGTGCCGTAGCCTTAGCCTAGGGGTGCCCTAGCCTAAGCCTAGGGGTGCCTTAGCCTAAGCCTAGGGGTCCCCTAGCCTTAGCCTAAGCCTAGGGGTGCCCTAGCCTAAGCCTATGCGTGCCCTTACCTAAGCCTCCGGTTGCCCTAGCCATAGGCTAGGGGAGCCCTAGCCTTAGCCTAAGCTTAGGGGTGCCCGAGCCTAAGCCTAGGGTTGCCCTACCCTAAGCCTAGGGGTGCCCTAGCCTTAGACGAGGGGAGCCCTAGCCTTAGCCTACGCCTAGGGGTGCCCTAGCCTAAGCTTAGGGGTGCCCTAGGCTAAGCCTAGGGGTGCCCTAGCCTAAGCCTAGGGGTGCCGTAGCCTGAGCCTAGGGGTGCCCTAGCCTGAGCCTACGGGTGCCCTAGCCTTAGGCTAGGGGAGCCCTAGCCTTAGCCTAAGCCTAGGTCTGCCGTAGCCTAAGCCTTGGGGTGCCCTAGCCTAACGCTAGGGGTGCCCTAGCCTTAGGCTAGGGGAGCACTAGCCTTAGCCTAAGCCTAGGGATGCCCTAGCCTAAGGCTAAGTGTGCCCTTGCCTAAGCCTACGGGTGCTCTAGCCTAAGCCTAGGGGTGCCCTAGCCTTAAGCTAGGCGAGCCCTACCCTTAGCCTAAGCTAGGGCTGCCCTAGCCTAAGCCTAGGGGTGCCCTAGCCTAACCCTAGGGGTGCCCTAGTCTTAGGCTCAGGGAGCACTAGCCTTAGCCTAAGCCTAGGGGTGCCTTAGCTTTAGCCTAGGGGTGCCCTAGCCTAAGCCTAGGGGAGCCCTAGCTTAAGCCTTGGGTGCCCTAGCCTAAGCATAGGGGTGCCCTAGCCTAAGCCTAAGGGTGCCCTAGCCTAAGCCCTGTGGTGCCCTATCCTTAGGCTAGGGGAGCCCTAGCCTTAGCCTAAGCCTAGGGGTGCCCTAGCTTAAGACTAGGGGTGCCCTAGCCTAAGCTTAGGGGTGCCCTAGCCTAAGCCTTGGGGTGAGCTAGCCTAAGCCTAGGGGTGCCCCAGGTGGGCTAGGGGAGCCCTAGCCTTAGCCTAAACCTAGGGGTGCCCTAGCCTAAGGCTAGGGGTGCCCTAGCCTAAGCCTAGGCTTGCACTAGCCTTAGGCTTGCTGAGCCCTAGCCTAAACCTAAGCCTAGGGGTGCCCTAGCCTAAGCCTTGGGGTGCTCTAGGGTTAGGTTAGGGGAGCCCTAGCCTTAGCCTAATCCTAGGGGTGCCCTAGCCTATGCCTAGGAGTGCCTAAGCCAAAGCCTAAGGGTGCCCTAGCCTTAGGATAGGGGAGCCCTAACCTTAGCCTAAGCCCACGGGTGCCCTAGCTTAAGCCTAGGGGTGCCCTAGTCTAAGCCTAGGGGTGCCCTAGCTTTAGGCTAGGGGAGCCCTAGCCTTAGCCTAAGCCTATGGGTACCCTAGCCTCAGCCTAGGGGTGCCCTAGCCTAAGCCTAGGAGTGCCCTAACCTAAGCCTAGGGGTGCCGTAGCCTAAGCCTAGGGGTGACCTAGCCGTAGCCTAAGCCTAGGGGTGCCCTAGCCTAAGCCTAGGGGTGCCCTAGCCTAAGCCTAGGGGTACCTTAGCCTAAGCCTAAGGGTGCCTTAGCCTAAGCCTAGGGGTGCTCTAGCCTAAGCCTAGGGGTGCCCTAGCCTAAGCCTAGGGGTGTCCAGGCCTTAGGATAGAGGAGCCCTAGCCTTAGCCTAAGCCTATGGCTGCCCTAGCCTAAGCCTAGCGTTGCCCTAGCCTAAGCCTAGGGGTGCCCTAGCCTAACCCTAGGGCTGCCCTAGAATTAGGCTAGGGGAGCACTAGCTTTAGCCTAGGGGTGCCCTAGACTAAGCCTAGGGGTGCCCTAGCATTAGGCTTGGGGAGCCCTAGCCTAAGCCGAGGGGTGCCTTACCCTAAGCCTAGGGGTGCCCTAACCTAAGCCTAGGGGTGCCCTAGCCTAAGCCTAGGCTTGTCCTAGCCTTAGGCTAGCTGAGCCCTAGTCTAAGCCTAAGCCTAGTGGTGCCCTAGCCTAAGCCTAGGGGTGCCCTAGCCTAAGCCTAGGGGTGACCTAGCCTAAGCCTAGGCGTGCCATAGCCTTAGGCTAGTGGAGCCCTAGCCTTAGCCTAAGCCTAGGGGTGCCCTAGCCTAAGACTAGGGGTGCCCTATCCTAAGCTTAGGGGTGCCCTAGCCTAACCCTAGGGGTGCCCTAGCCTTAGGCTAGTGGAGCACTAGCCTTAGCCTAAGCCTAGGGGTGCCCTAGTCTAAGCCTATGCGTGCCCTAGCCTAAGCTTAGGGGTGCCCTACCCTAAGCCTAGGGGTGCCCTACCCTAAGCCTAGGGGTGCCCTAGCCTAAGCCTTGGGGTGCCCTAGCTTAAGCCAAGGGGTGCACTAGCCTTAGGCTAGGGGAGCCCTAGCCTTAGCCTAAGACTAGGGGTGTCCTAGCCTAAGCCTACGGGTGTCCTAGCCTAAGCCTTGGGGTGCCTTAGCCTAAGCCTAGGGGTGCCCTAGCCTAAGCCTAGGGGTGCCCAGGCCTTAGGCTAGAGGAGCCCTAGCCTTAGCGTAAGCCTAGGCGTGCCCTAGCCTAAGCCTAGGGGTGCCCTACCCTAAGCCTAGGGGTGCCCTACCCTAAGCCTAGGGGTGCCCTAGCCTAAGCCTTGGGGTGCCCTAGCTTAAGCCAAGGGGTGCACTAGCCTTAGGCTAGGGGAGCCCTAGCCTTAGCCTAAGACTAGGGGTGCCCTAGCCTAAGCCTATGCGTGCCCTTGCCTAAGCCTCAGGGTGCCCTAGCCATAGGCTAGGGGAGCCCTAGCCTTAGCCTAAGCTTAGGGGTGCCCGAGCCTAAGCCTAGGGTTGCCCTACCCTAAGCCTAGGGGTGCCCTAGCCTTAGACTAAGGGAGCCCTAGCCTTAGCCTACGCCTAGGGGTGCCCTAGCCTAAGCTTAGGGGTGCCCTAGGCTAAGCCTAGGGGTGCCCTAGCCTAAGCCTAGGGGTGCCGTAGCCTGAGCCTAGGGGTGCCCTAGCCTGAGCCTACGGGTGCCCCAGCCTTAGGCTAGGGGAGCCCTAGCCTTAGCCTAACCCTGGTCTGCCCTAGCCTAAGCCTTGGGGTGCCCTAGCCTAACGCTAGGGGTGCCCTAGCCTTAGGCTAGGGGAGCACTAGCCTTAGCCTCAGCCTAGGGGTGCCCTAGCCTAAGGCTAAGTGTGCCCTTGCCTAAGCCTACGGGTGCTCTAGCCTATGCCTAGGGGTGCCCTAGCCTTAGGCTAGGCGAGCCCTAGCCTTAGCCTAAGCTAGGGCTGCCCTAGCCTAAGCCTAGGGGTGCCCTAGCCGAACCCTAGGGGTGCCCTAGCCTTAGGCTAAGGGAGCACTAGCCTTAGCCTAAGCCTAGGGGTGCCTTAGCCTAAGCCTAGGGGTGCCCTAGCCTAAGCCTAGGGGAGCCCTAGCCTAAGCCTAGGGGTGCCCTAGCCTAAGCCTAGGGGAGCCCTAGCCTAAGCCTAGGGGTGCCCTAGCCTAAGCATAGGGGTGCCCTAGCCTAAGCATAGGGGTGCCCTAGCCTAAGCCTAAGGGTGCCCTAGCCTAAGCCCAGTGGTGCCCTAGCCTTAGGCTAGGGGAGCCCTAGCCTTAGCCTAAGCCTAGGGGTGCCCTAGCCTAAGACTAGGGGTGCCCTAGCCTAAGCTTAGGGGTGGCCTAGCCTAAGCCTAGGGGTCCCATAGCCTAAGCCTAGGGGTGCTCTAGGGTTAGGCTAGGGGAGCCGTAGCCTTAGCCTAATCCTAGGGGTGTACTAGCCTAAGTCTAGGAGTGCCTTAGCCAAAGCCTAGGGGTGCCCTAGCCTTAGGATAGGGGAGCCCTAGCCTTAGCCTAAGCCTACGAGTGTCCTAGCCTAAGCCTAGGGTTGCCCTAGTCTAAGCCTAAGGGTGCCCTAGCTTTAGGCTAGGGGAGCCCTAGACTTAGCCTAAGCTTAGGGCTGCCCGAGCCTAAGCCTAGGGTTGCCCTACCCTAAGCCTAGGGGTGCCGTAGCCTTAGGCTAGAGAGCTCTATCCTTAGCCTAAGCCTAGGGGTGCCCTAGCCTAAGACTAGGGGTGCCCTAGCCTAAGCTTAGGGGTGCCCTAGCCTAAACCTTGGGGTGAGCTAGCCTAAGCCTAGGGGTGCCCCATGGATAGGCTAGGGGAGCCCTAGCCTTAGACTAAACCTACGGGTGCCCTAGCTTAAGCCTAGGGGTGCCCTAGTCTAAGCCTAGGCTTGCCCTAGCCTTAGGCTTGCTGAGCCCTAGCCTAAACCTAAGCCTAGGGGTGCCCTAGCCTAAGCCTAGGGGTGCTCTAGGGTTAGGTTAGGGGAGCCCTAGCCTTAGCCTAATCCTAGGGGTGCCCTAGCCTAAGCCTAGGAGTGCGTAAGCCAAAGCCTAAGGGTGCCCTAGCCTTAGGATAGGGGAGCCCTAGCCTTAGCCTAAGCCTACGGGTGCCCTAGCTTAAGCCTAGGGGTGCCCTAGTCTAAGCCTAGGGGTGCCCTAGCTTTAGGCTAGGAGAGCACTAGCCTTAGCCTAAGCCTATGGGTACCCTAGCCTAAGCTTAGGGGTGCCCTAGCCTAAGCCTAGGAGTGCCGTAACCTAAGCCTAGGGGTGCCCTGGCCTAAGCCTAGGGGTGCCGTAGCCTAAGCCTAGGGGTGCCCTAGCCGTAGCCTAAGCCTAGGGGTGCCCTAGCCTAAGCCTAGGGGTGCCCTAGCCTAAGCCTAGGGGTACCTTAGCCTAAGCCTAAGGGTGCCTTAGCCTAAGCCTTGGGGTGCTCTAGCCTAAGCCTAGGGGAGCCCAGGCCTTAGGATAGAGGAGCCCTAGCCTTAGCCTAAGCCTATGGCTGCCCTAGCCTAAGCCTAGCGTTGCCCTAGCCTAAGCCTAGGGGTGCCCTAGCCTAAGCCTAGGGGTTCCATAGCCTTTGGCTAGAGGAGCCCTAGCCTTAGCCTAAGCCTAGGGGTGCCCTAGCCTAAGACTAGGGGTGCCCTAGCCTAAGCTTAGGGTTGCCCTAGCCTAACCCTAGGGGTGCCCTAGCCTTAGGCTAGTGGAGCACTAGCCTTAGCCTAAGCCTAGGGGTGCCCTAGGCGAAGCCTAGGCGTGCCCTAGCCTAAGCCTAGGTTGCCCTACCCTAAGCCTAGGGTTGCCCTACCCTAAGCCTAGGGGTGCCCTAGCCTAAGCCTAGGCTTGCCCTAGCCTTAGGTTAGCTGAGCCCTGGCCTTAGCCTTAAACTAGGGGTGCCCCAGCCTAAGCCGAGGGGTGCCCTAGCCTAAGTTTAGGGGTGCCTAGCCTAAGCCTAGGGGTGCCCTAGCCTAAGCCTAGGGGTGCCCTAGTCTAAGCCTAAGGGTGCCCTAGCCTTTGACTAGGGTAGCCCTAGCCTTAGCCTAAGCTTAGGGATGCCCTAGCCTAAGCCTAGGGTTGCCCTAGCCTAAGCCTAGGGGTGGCCTAGCTTTAGGCTAGGGGAGCCCTAGCCTTAGCCTAAACCTAGGGGTGCCCTAGCCTAAACCTAGGGGTGCCCTAGCCTAAGCCTAGGGGTGCCCTAGCCTAAGCCTAGGGGTGCCCTAGCCTAAGCCTAGGGGTGCCCTAGCCTAAGCCTAGGGGTGCCCTAGCCTAAGCCTCAGGGTACCTTACCCTACGCCTAGGGGTCCCCTAGCATTAGCCTAAGCCTAGGGGTGCCCTAGCCTAAGCCTAGGCGTGCCTTAGCCTAAACCTAGGCGTCCCCTACCCTTTGCCTAAGCCTAGGGGTACCCTAGCCTGAGCCTATGGGTGCCGTAGCCTTAGCCTAGGGGTGCCCTAGCCTAAGCCTAGGGGTGCCTTAGCCTAAGCCTAGGGGTCCCCTAGCCTTAGCCTAAGCCTAGGGGTGCCCTAGCCTAAGCCTATGCGTGCCCTTGCCTAAGCCTCCGGTTGCCCTAGCCATAGGCTAGGGGAGCCCTAGCCTTAGCCTAAGCTTAGGGGTGCCCGAGCCTAAGCCTAGGGTTGCCCTACCCTAAGCCTAGGGGTGCCCTAGCCTTAGACGAGGGTAGCCCTAGCCTTAGCCTATGCCTAGGGGTGCCCTAGCCTAAGCTTAGGGGTGCCCTAGGCTAAGCCTAGGGGTGCCCTAGCCTAAGCCTAGGTGTGCCGTAGCCTGAGCCTTGGGGTGCCCTAGCCTGAGCCTACGGGTGCCCTAGCCTTAGGCTAGGGGAGCCCTAGCCTTAGCCTAAGCCTAGGTCTGCCATAGCCTAAGCCTTGGGGTGCCCTAGCCTAACGCTAGGGGTGCCCTAGCCTTAGGCTAGGGGAGCACTAGCCTTAGCCTAAGCCTAGGGATGCCCTAGCCTAAGGCTAAGTGTGCCCTTGCCTAAGCCTACGGGTGCTCTAGCCTAAGCCTAGGGGTGCCCTAGCCTTAGGCTAGGCGAGCCCTACCCTTAGCCTAAGCTAAGGCTGCCCTAGCCAAAGCCTAGGGGTGCCCTAGCCTAACCCTAGGGGTGCCCTAGTCTTAGGCTAAGGGAGCACTAGCCTTAGCCTAAGCCTAGGGGTGCCTTAGCCTTAGCCTAGGGGTGCCCTAGCCTAAGCCTAGGGGAGCCCTAGCTTAAGCCTTGGGGTGCCCTAGCCTAAGCATAGGGGTGCCCTAGCCTAAGCCTAAGGGTGTCCTAGCCTAAGCCTACGGGTGTCCTAGCCTAAGCCTTGGGGTGCCCTAGCCTAAGCCTAGGGGTGCCCTAGCCTAAGCCTAGGGGTGCCCAGGCCTTAGGCTAGAGGAGCCCTAGCCTTAGCCTAAGACTATGGCTGCCCTAGCCTAAGCCTAGGGTTGCCCTAGCCTAAGCCTAGGGGTGCCCTAGCCTAACCCTAGTGGTGCCCTAGCCTTAGGCTAGGGGAACACTAGCCTTAGCCTAAGCCTAGGAGTGCCCTAGCCTAAGACTTGGCGTGCCCTAGCATAAGCCGCGGGGTGCCCTACCCTAAGCCTAGGGGTGCCCTAGCCTTAGGCTTTGGGAGCCCTAGCCTTAGCCTTAGCCTAGGGGTGCCCTAGGCTAAGCCTAGGGGTGCCCTAGCCTAAACCTAGGGGTGCCCTAGCCTAAGTCTAGGGGTGCCCTAACCTTAGGGTCGGGGTTCCCTAGCCTAAGCCTAGGGGTGCCCTAGCCTAACCCTAGGGGTGCCATAGCCTTAGGCTAGAGCAGCCCTAGCCTTAACCTAAGCCTAGGGGTGCCCTAGCCTAAGCTTAGGGGTGCCATAGCCTAAGCCTAGGGTTACCCTAGCCTAAGCCTAGGGGTGCCATAGCCTTAGGATACAGGAGCCCTAGCCTTAGCCTAAGCCTAGGGGTGCCCTAGCCTAAGACTAGGGGTGACCTAGCCTAAGCCTAGGCTTGCCATAGCCTTAGGCTAGCTGAGCCCTAGCCTAAGCCTAAGCCTAGGGGTGCCCTAGCCTTAGCCTAGGGGTGCCCTAGCCTAACCCTAGTGGTGCCCTAGCCTTAGGCTAGGGGAACACTAGCCTTAGCCTAAGCCTAGGCGTGCCCTAGCCTAAGCCAAGGGGTGCCCTACCCTAACCCTAGGGGTGCCCTACCCTAAGCATAGGGGTGCCCTAGCCTAAGCCTAGGCTTGCCCTAGCCTTAGGCTAGCGGAGCCCTAGCCTAAGCCTAAGACTAGGGGTGCCCTAGCCTAAGCCTAGGGGTGCCCTTGCCTAAGCCTAGGGGTGCCATAGCCTTAGGCTAGAGGAGCCCTAGCCTTAGCCTAAGCCTAGGGGTGCCCTAGCCTAATACTAGGGGTGCCCTAGCCTAAGTTTATGGGTGCCCTAGCCTAAGCCTTGGGGTGACCTAGCCTAAGCTTAGGGGTTCCCTAGGGTTAGGCTTGGGGAGCCCTAGCCTTAGCCAAAGCTTAGCGGTGCCCTAGCGTAAGCCTAGGGGTGCCCTAGCCTAAGACTAGGCGTGCCCTGGCCTAAGCCTAGGATTGCCCTAGCCTTAGGCTAGCTGAGCCCTAGCCTAAGCCTAGACCTAGGGGTGCCCTAGCCTAAGCCTAGGGGTGCCCTATCCTAAGCCTAGGGCTGCCCTAGCCTTAGGCTAGGGGAGCCCTAGCCTTAGCCTAAGACTAGGGGTGCACTAGCCTAAGCCTAGTGGTGCCCTATCCTAAGCCTAGGGATACCCTAGCCTAAGCCTGGGGGTGCCCTAGCCTTAGGCTAAGCCAAGGGTGCCCTAGCCCAAGCCTCGGGGTGCCCTAGCCTAAGCCTAGGGGTGCCCTAACCTTAGCATAAGCCAAGGGGTGCCCTAGCCCAAGCCTAGGGGTAACCTAGCCTAAGCCTAGGGGTGCCCTAGCCAAAACCTAGGGTGCCCTAGCCTAAGCCTAGGGGTGCCCTAACCTAAGCCAAGATGTTCCCTAGCCTAAGCCGAGGGGTGCCCTACCCTAAGTCTAGGGGTGCTCTAGCCTAAGCCTAGGCTTGCCCTAGCCTTAGGCGAGCTGAGCCCTAGCCTAAGCCTAAGCCTAGGCATGCCCTACCCTAAGCCTAGGGGTGCCCTAACCTAAGCCTAGGCTTGCCCTAGCCTTAGGCTAGCGTAGCACTAGACTAAGCCTAAGCCTAGGGGTGCCCTAGCCTAAGCTTAGGGGTGCCCTAGCCTAAGCCAAGGGGTGCCCTAGCCTTAGGCTAGGTGAGTCCTAGACTTAACCTAAGCCTAGTGGTGTCCTAGCCTAAGCCTACGGGTGTCCTAGCCTAAGCCTAGGGGTGCCCTAGCCTAAGCCTAGGGGTGCCCTAGCCTAAGCCTAGGGGTGCCCAGGCCTTAGGCTAGAGGAGCCCTAGCCTTAGCCTAAGCCTATGGCTGCCCTATCCTATGCCTAGGGGTGCCCTAGCCTAAGCCTAGGGGTGCCCTAGCCTAACCCTAGTGGTGCCCTAGCCTTAGGCAAGGGGAACACTAGCCTTAGCCTAAGCCTAGGGGTAACCTAGCCTAAGCCTAGGCGTGCCCTAGCCTAAGCCGAGGGGTGCCCTACCGTAAGCCTAGGGGTGCCCTACCCTAAGCTTAGGGGTGCCCTAAACTAACCCTAGGCTTGCCCTAGCCTTAGGCTAGCTGAGCCCTAGCCTAAGCTTTAAGCCTAGGCGTGCCCTAGCCTAAGCCTAGGGGTTCCGTACCCTAAGCCTAGGGGTGCCATAGCCTTAGGCTAGAGGAGCCCTAGCCTTAGCCTAAGCCTAGGGGTGCCCTAGTCTAAGCCTTGGGGTGCCCTAGCCTAAGCTTAGGGGTGCCCTAGCCTAAGCTTTGGGTGCCCTAGCCTAAGCCTTAGGGTTCCCTAGGGTTAGGCTAGGGGAGCCCTAGCCTTAGCCTAAGCCTAGGGGTGCCCTAGCCTAAGCCTAGGGGTGCCCTATCCTAAGCCTAGGCTTGCCCTAGCCTTAGGCTAGCTGAGCCCTAGCCTAAGCCTAAGCCTAGGGGTACCCTAGCCTAAGCCTAGGGGTGCCCTAGCCTAAGCCTAGGTGTGCCACAGCCTTAGGCTAGAGGAGCCCTAGCCTTAGCCTAAGCCTAGGGGTCCCCTAGCCTAAGACTAGGGGTGCCCTAACCTAAGCTTAGGGGTGCCCTAGCCTAAGCCTTGGGGTGCCCTAGCTTAAGCCTAGGGGTGCCCTAGGGTTAGGCCAGTGGAGCCCTAGCCTTAGCCTAAGCCTAGGGATGCCTTAGCCTAAGCCTAGGGGTGCCCTAGCCTAAGCCTAGGGGTGCCCTAGCCTAAGCCTAGGGGTGCCCTAGCCTTAGGCTTGGGGAGCACTAGTCTTAGCCTAAGCCTAGGGGTGCCCTAGCCTAAGCCTAGTGGTGCCTTATCCTAAGCCTAGGGGTGCCCTAGCCTTAGGCTAGGGGAGCCCTAGCCTTAGCCTAAGCCTAGGGGTGTCCTAGCCTAAGCCTACGGGTGTCCTAGCCTAAGCCTAGGGGTGCCCTAGCGTAAACCTAGGGGTGCCCTAACCTTTGGGTAGGGGTTCCCTAGCCTAAGCCTAGGAGTGCCCTAGCCTAAGCCTAGGGGTGCCATAGCCTTAGGCTAGAGGAGCCCTAGCCTTAGCCTAAGTCTAGGGGTGCCCTAGCCTAAGTTTAGGGGTGCCCTAGCCTAAGCATTGGGGTGCCCTAGCCTAAGCCTAGGGGTGCCCTAGGGTTATCTAGGGGAGACCTAGCCTTAGCCTAAGCCTAGGGGTTCCCTAGGGTTAGGCTAGGGGAGCCCTAGCCTTAGCCCAAGCCTAGGGGTGCCCTAGCCTAAGACTAGGGGTGACCTAGCCTAAGCCTAGGCTTGCCCTAGCCTTAGGCTAGCTGAGCCCTAACCTAAGCCTAAGCCTAGGAGTGCCCTAGCCTAAGCCTAGGGGTGCCCTAGCCTAACCCTAGTCTTGCCCTAGCCTTAGGCTAGGGGAACACTAGCCTTAGCCTAAGCCAGGGGTGCCCTAGCCTAAGCCTAGGCGTGCCCTAGCCTAAGCCGAGGGGTGCCCTTCCCTAAGCCTAGGGGTGCCCTAGCCTAAGCCTAGGCTTGCCCTAGCCTTAGGCTAGCGGAACCCTTGCCTAAGCCTAAGCCTAGGGGTGCACTAGCCTAAGCCTAGGGGTGCCCTAGCCTAAGATTAGGGGTGCCCTAGCCTAAGCTTAGGGTACCCTAGCTTAAGCCTTGGGGTGCCCTAACCTAAGCCTAGGGGTGCCCTAGGGTTAGGCTAGGGAAGCCCTAGCCTTAGCCTAAGCCTAGGGGTGCCCTAGCCTAAGCCTAGGTGTGCCCTAGCCTAAGCCTAGGCTTGCCCTACCCTTAGGCTAGCTGAACCCTATCCTAATCCTAGACCTAGGGGTGCCCTAGCCTAAGCCTAGGGGTGCCCTAGCCTAAGCCTAGGGGTGCCATAGCCTTAGGTTAGAGGAGCCCTAGCCTTAGCCTAAGCCTAGGGGTGCCCTAGCCTAAGACTAGGTGTGCCCTAACCTAAGCTTAGGGGTGCCCTAGCCTAAGCCTTGGGGTGCCCTAGCCTAAGCCTAGGGGTGCCCTAGCCTAAGCCTAGGGGTGCCCTAGCCTAAGCCTAGGGGTATCCTAGCCTTAGGCTAGGGGAGCCCTAGCCTTAGGCTAGGGGAGCCCTAGCCTTAGGCTAAGCCTAGGGGTGCCCTAGCCCAAGGCTAGGGGTTCCCTAGCCTAAGGCTAGGGGTGCCCTAGACTAAGCCCAGGGGTGCCCTAGCCTTAGGCTAAGACTAGGGGCGCCCTAGCCCAAGCCTAGGGTTGCCATAGCCTAAGCCTAGGGGTGCCCTAGCCTAAACCTAGTGGTGCCCTAACCTTAGCCTAAGCCTAGGGGTGCCCTAGCCTAAGCCTAGGGGTGCCCTAGCCTTAGGCTAAGCCTAGGGGTACCCTAGCCCTAGCCTAGGGGTGCCCTAGCCTAAGCCTAGGGGTGCCCTAGCCTAAGTCTAGGGGTGCCCTAGCCTTAGCCTAAGCCTAGGGGTGCCCTAACCTAAGACTAGGGGTGCCCTAGCCTAAGTTTAGGGGTGCCCTAGCCTAAGCCTCGGGGTGCCCTAGCCTTAGCCTAGGGGTGCCCTACGGTTAGGCTAGGGGAGCCCTAGCCTTAGCCTAAGCCTAGGGGTGCCCTAGCCTAAGTCTAGGGGTGCCCTAGCCTAAGCCTAGGCTTGCCCTACCTTAGGCTAGCTGAGCCCTAGCCTAAGCCTAAGCCTAGGGGTACCCTAGCCTAAGCCTAGGGGTGCCCTAGCCTAAGCCTAGGGGTGCCATAGCCTTAGGCTAGAGGAGCCCTAGCCTTAGCCTAAGCCTAGGGGTGCCCTAGCCTAAAACTAGGGGTGCCCTAGCCTAAGCATAGGGGTGCCCTAGCCTAAGCCTAGGGGTGCCCTAGGGTTAAGATAGGGGAACCCCATCCTTAGCCTAAGCCTAGGGGTGCCCTAGCCTAAGCCTAGTGGTGCCCTAGCTTAAGCCTAAGGTTGCCAGGCCTAAGCCTAGGGGTACCCTAGCCTAAGCCTGGGGGTGCCCTAGCCTTAGGCTAAACCAAGGGCGCCCTAGCCCAAGCCTCGGGGTGCCCTAGCCTAAGCCTAGGGGTGCCCTAACCTTAGCATAAGCCAAGGGGTGCCCTAGCCCAAGCCTAGGGGTAACCTAGCCTAAGCCTAGGGGTGCCCTAGCCAAAACCTAGGGTGCCCTAGCCTAAGCCTAGGGGTGCCCTAACCTAAGCCAAGATGTTCCCTAGCCTAAGCCGAGGGGTGCCATACCCTAAGCCTTGGGGTGCCCTACCCTAAGCCTAGGGGTGCTCTAGCCTAAGCCTAGGCTTGCCCTAGCCTTAGGCGAGCTGAGCCCTAGCTTAAGCCTAAGCCTAGGCATGCCCTACCCTAAGCCTAGGGGTGCCCTAACCTAAGCCTAGGCTTGCCCTAGCCTTAGGCTAGCGGAGCACTAGACTAAGCCTAAGCCTAGAGGTGTCCTAGCCTAAGTTTAGGGGTGCCCTAGCCTAAGCCAAGGGGTGCCCTAGCCTTAGGCTAGGTGAGTCCTAGACTTAACCTAAGCCTAGTTGTGTCCTAGCCTAAGCCTACGGGTGTCCTAGCCTAAGCCTAGGGGTGCCCTAGCCTAACCCTGGGGTGCCCTAGCCTAAGCCTATGGGTGCCCTAGCCTAACCCTAGTGGTGCCCTAGCCTTAGGCTAGGGGAACACTAGCCTTAGCCTAAGCCTAGGGGTAACCTAGCCTAAGCCTAGGCGTGCCCTAGCCTAAGCCGAGGGGTGCCCTACCGTAAGCCTAGGGGTGCCCTACCCTAAGCTTAGGGGTGCCCTAACCTAACCCTAGGCTTGCCCTAGCCTTAGGCTAGCTGAGCCCTAGCCTTAGCTTTAAGCCTAGGCGTGCCCTAGCCTAAGCCTAGGGGTTCCCTTCCCTAAGCCTAGGGGTGCCATAGCCTTAGGCTAGAGGAGCCCTAGCCTTAGCCTAAGCCTAGGGGTGCCCTAGTCTAAGCCTTGGGGTGCCCTAGCCTAAGCTTAGGGGTGCCCTAGCCTAAGCTTTGGGTGCCCTAGCCTAAGCCTAGGGGTTCCCTAGGGTTAGGCTAGGGGAGCCCTAGCCTTAGCCTAAGCCTAGGGGTGCCCTAGCCTAAGCCTAGGTGTGCCCTATCCTAAGCCTAGGCTTGCCCTAGCCTTAGGCTAGCTGAGCCCTAGCCTAAGCCTAAGCCTAGGGGTGCCCTAGCCTAAGCCTAGGGGTGCCCTAGCCTAAGCCTAGGGGTGCCCTAGCCTTAGGCTTGGGGAGCCCTAGTCTTAGCCTATGCCTAGGGGTGCCCTAGCCTAAGCCTAGTGGTGCCTTATCCTAAGCCTAGGGGTGCCCTATCCTTAGGCTAGGGGAGCCCTAGCCTTAGCCTAAGCCTAGGGGTGTCCTAGCCTAAGCCTACGGGTGTCCTAGACTAAGCCTAGGGGTGCCCTAGCGTAAACCTAGGGGTGCCCTAACCTTTGGGTAGGGGTTCCCTAGCCTAAGGCTAGGAGTGCCCTAGCCTAAGCCTAGGGGTGCCATAGCCTTAGGCTAGAGGAGCCCTAGCCTTAGCCTAAGGCTAGGGGTGCCCTAGCCTAAGTTTAGGGGTGCCCTAGCCTAAGCATTGGGGTGCCCTAGCCTAAGCCTAGGGGTGCCCTAGGGTTAGTCTAGGGGAGCCCTAGCCTTAGCCTAAGCCTAGGGGTTCCCTAGGGTTAGGCTAGGGGAGCCCTACCCTTAGCCCAAGCCTAGGGGTGCCCTAGCCTAAGATTAGGGGTGACCTAGCCTAAGCCTAGGCTTGCCCTAGCCTTAGGCTAGCTGAGCCCTAGCCTAAGCCTAAGCCTAGGGGTGCCCTAGCCTAAGCCTAGGGGTGCCCTAGCCTAACCCTAGTCTTGCCCTAGCCTTAGGCTAGGGGAACACTAGCCTTAGCCTAAGCCAGGGGTGCCCTAGCCTAAGCCTAGGCGTGCCCTAGCCTAAGCCGAGGGGTGCTCTTCCCTAAGCCTAGGGGTGCCCTAGCCTAAGCCTAGGCTTGCCCTAGCCTTAGGCTAGCGGAACCCTTGCCTAAGCCTAAGCCTAGAGGTGCACTAGCCTAAGCCTAGGGGTGCCCTAGCCTAAGATTAGGGGTGCCCTAGCCTAAGCTTAGGCGTACCCTAGCTTAAGCCTTGGGGTGCCCTAACCTAAGCCTAGGGGTGCCCTAGGGTTAGGCTAGGGAAGCCCTAGCCTTAGCCTAAGCCTAGGGGTGCCCTAGCCTAAGCCTAGGTGTGCCCTAGCCTAAGCCTAGGCTTGCCCTAGCCTAAGACTAGGTGTGCCCTAACCTAAGCTTAGGGGTGCCCTAGCCTAAGTTTAGGGGTGCCCTAGCCTAAGCCTAGGGGTGCCCTAGCCTAAGCCTAGGGGTGCCCTACGGTTAGGCTAGGGGAGCCCTAGCCTTAGCCTAAGCCTAGGGGTGCCATAGCTTTAGGTTAGAGGAGCCCTAGCCTTAGCCTAAGCCTAGGGGTGCCCTAGCCTAAGACTAGGTGTGCCCTAACCTAAGCTTAGGGGTGCCCTAGCCTAAACCTTGGGGTGCCCTAGCCTAAGCCTAGGGGTGCCCTAGCCTAAGCATAGGGGTGCCCTAGCCTAAGCCTAGGGGTATCCTAGCCTTAGGCTAGGGGAGCCCTAGCCTTAGGCTAGGGGAGCCCTAGCCTTACGCTAAGCCTAGGGGTGCCCTAGCCCAAGCCTAGGGGTTCCCTAGCCTAAGGCTAGGGGTGCCCTAGCCTAAGCCCAGGGGTGCCCTAGCCTTAGGCTAAGACTAGGGGCGCCTTAGCCCAAGCCTAGGGTTGCCATATCCTAAGCCTAGGGGTGCCCTAGCCTAAACCTAGTGGTGCCCTAACCTTAGCCTAAGCCTAGGGGTGCCCTAGCCTAAGCCTAGGGGTTCCCTAGCCTTAGGCTAAGCCTAGGGGTACCCTAGCCCTAGCATAGGGGTGCCCTAGCCTAAGCCTAGGGGTGCCCTAGCCTAAGCCTAGGGGTGCCCCAGCCTTAGCCTAAACCTAGGGGTGCCCTAACCTAAGACTAGGGGTGCCCTAGCCTAAGTTTAGGGGTGCCCTAGCCTAAGCCTAGGGGTGCCCTAGCCTAAGCCTAGGGGTGCCCTACGGTTAGGCTAGGGGAGCCCTAGCCTTAGCCTAAGCCTAGGGGTGCCCTAGCCTAAGTCTAGGGGTGCCCTAGCCTAAGCCTAGGCTTGCCCTAACTTAGGCTAGCTGAGCCCTAGCCTAAGCCTAAGCCTAGGGGTGCCCTAGCCTAAGCCTAGGGGTGCCCTAGCCTAAGCCTAGGGGTGCCATAGCCTTAGTCTAGAGGATCCCTAGCCTTAGCCTAAGCCTAGGGGTGCCCTAGCCTAAAACTAGGGGTGCCCTAGCCTAAGCATAGGGGTGCCCTAGCCTAAGCCTAGGGGTGCCCTAGGGTTAAGCTAGGGGAACCCCATCCTTAGCCTAAGCCTAGGGGTGCCCTAGCCTAAGCCTAGTGGTGCCCTAGCTTAAGCCTAAGGTTGCCAGGCCTAAGCCTAGGGGTGCCCAGGCCTTAGGCTAGGGGAGCCCTAGTCTTAGCCTAAGCCTAGGGGTGCCCTAATCTAAGCCTAGTGGTGCCCTATCCTAAGCCTAGGGGTGCCCTAGCCTAAGCCTAGGGGTGCCCTAGCCTTAGGCAAGGAGAGCCCTAACCTTAGCCTAAGCCTAGGGGTGCCCTAGCCCAGGCTTAGGGGTGCCCTAGCCTAAGCCTAGGGGTGCCCTAGCCTAAGCTTAGGGGTGCCCTAGCCTAAGCCTAGGGTTGCCCTAGCCTTAGTCTAGTGGAGCCTTAGCCTTAGCCTAAGCCTAGGGGTGCCCTTGCATAAGCCTAGATGTGCCCTAGCCTAAGCCGAGGGGTGCCCTACCCTAAGCATAGGGGTGCCCTAGCCCAAGCCTAGGGGTGCCCTAGCCTAAGCCTAGGGGTGCCCTAGCCTTAGTCTAGTGGAGCCTTAGCCTTAGCCTAAGCCTAGGTGTGCCCTAGCCTAAGCCTAGATGTGCCCTAGCCTAAGCCTAGGGGTGCCCTATCCTAAGCCTAGGGGTGCCCTAGCCTTAGGCTAGCTGAGCGCTATCCTTAGCCTAAGCGTAGGGGTGCCCTAGCCTAAGCCTAGGGGTACCCTACCCTAAGCCAAGGGGTGCCGTAGCCTAAGCCTAGGGGTGCCCTAGCCTTAGGCTAGGGGAGCCCTAGCCTTAGCCTAAACCTAGGGGTGCCCTAGCCTAAGCTTAGGGGTGCCCTAGCGTAAGCCTAGGGGTGGACGAGCCTAAGCCTAGGGGTACCCTAGCTTAAGCCTTGGGGTGCCCTAACCTAAGCCTAGGGGTGCCCTTGGGTTAGGCTAGGGAAGCCCTAGCGTTAGCCTAAGCCTAGGGGTGCCCTAGCCTAAGACTAGGCGTGCCCTAGCCTAAGCTTAGGGGTGCCCTAGCCTAAGCTAGGGGTGCCCTACGGTTAGGCTAGGGGAGCCCTAGCCTTAGCCTAAGCCTAGGCTTACCCTAGCCTTATGCTAGCTGAGTCCTAGCCTAAGCCTAAGCCTAGGGGTGCCCTAGCCTAAGACTAGGCGTGCCCTAGCCTAAGCTTAGGGGTGCCCTAGCCTAAGCCTAGCGGTGCCCTAGCCTAAGCCTAGGGGTGCCCTACTGTTAGGCTAGGGGAGCCCTAGCCTTAGCCTAAGCCTAGGCTTGCCCTAGCCTTAGGCTAGCTGAGTCCTAGCCTAAGCCTAAGCCTAGGGGTGCCCTAACCTAAGTCTGGGCGTGTCCTAGCTTAAGCCTAAGGGTGCCAGGCCTAAGACTAGGGGTGCCCTGGCCTTAGGCTAGGGGAGCCCTAGCCTTAGCCTAAGCCTAGGGATGCCCTAGACTAAGCCAAGTGGTGCCCTATCCTAAGCCTAGGGGTGCCCAAGCCTAAGCCTAGGGGTGCCCTAGCCTTAGGCTAGGAGAGCCCTAACCTAAGCCTAAGACTAGGGGTGTCCTAGACCAAGCCTAGGGGTGCTCTAGCCTAAGCCTAGGGGTGCCTGAGCCTAAGCCTAGGGGTGCCCTAGCCTAAGCCTAGGGGTGCCCTAGCCTTAGTCTAGTGGAGCATTAGCCTTAGCCTAAGCCTAGGGGTGCCCTAGCCTAAGCCTAGATGTGCCCTAGCCTAAGCCTAGGGGTGCCCTACCCTAAGCCTAGGGGTGCCCTAGCCCAAGCCTAGGGGTGCCATAGCCTAAGCCTAGGGGTGCCCTAGCCTTAGTCTAGTGGAGCCTTAGCCTTAGCCTAAGCCTAGGGGTACCCTAGCCTAAGCCTAGATGTGCCCTAGCCTAAGCCTAGGGGTGCCCTACCCAAAGCCTAGGGGTGCCCTAGCCTTAGGCTAGCTGAGCCCTAGCCTTAGCCTAAGCCTAGGGGTGCCCTAGCCTAAGCCTAGGCGTGCCCTACCCTAAGCCAAGGGGTGCCCTAGTCAAAGCCTAGGGGTGCCCTAGCCTTAGGCTAGGGGAGCCCTAGCCTTAGCCTAAGCCTAGGGGTGCCCTAGCGTAAGCTTAGGGGTGCCCTAGCGTAAGCCTAGGGGTGCCCTAGCCTAAGCCTAGGGGTGGACGAGCTTAAGCCTAGGGGTGCCCTAGCTTAAGCCTAGGGGTGTCCTAGCCTAAGCTTAGGGGTGCCCTAGCGTAAGTCTAGGGGTGCCCTAGCCTAAGCCTAGGGGTGCCCTAGCCTAAGCCTAGGGGTACCCAAGATTTAGGCTAGGGGAGCCCTAGCCTTAGCCTAAGCCTAGGGGTGCCCCAGCCTAAGCCTAGGGGTGCCCTAGCCTAAGCATAGGGGTGCCCTAACGTAAGCCTAGGGGTTCCCTACCTAAGCCTAATGGTGCCCTAGCCTAAGCTTACGGGTGCCCTAGCCTAAGCCTCGGGGTGCCCTAGCCTTAGGCTAGGGAAGCCCTATATTTAGCCTAAGCCTAGGGGTGCCCTAGCCTAAGCCTAGGGGTGCCCTAGCCTAAGCCTAGGGGTGCCCTACCCTAAGCCTAGGGGTGCCCTACCCTAAGGCTAGGGGTGCCCTAGCCTTAGGCTAGGGGAGCCCTAGCCTTAGCCTAAGCCTAGGGGTGCCCTAGCCTAAGCCTAGGGGTGCCCTAGCCTAAGCCTAGGGGTGCCCTAGTCTAAGTCTAAGGGTGCCCTAGCCTTAGACTAGGGGAGCCCTAGCCTTAGCCTAAGCCTAGTGGTGCCCTAGCCTAAGCTTAGGGGTGCCCTAGCCTAATCCTAGGGGTGCCCTAGCCTAATTTTAGGGATGCCTTAGCCTTAGGCTAAGGGATCCCTATCCTTAGCCTAAGTCAGGGGTTCCCTATCCTAAGTGTAGGGGTGCCATAGCCTGAGCCTAGCGGTGCCCTAGCCTTAGCCTAGGGGTGCCCTAGCCTAAGCCTAGGGGTGCCTTAGCCTAAGCCTAGGGGTCCCCTAGCCTTAGTCTAAACCTTGGGGTGTCCTAGCCTAAGCCTAGGGGTGCCCTAGCCTAAGCCTCAGGGTGCCTTAGCCTAAGCCTAGGGGTGCCCTAGCCTAAGTATAGGGGTGCCTTAGCCTAAACCTAGGGGTCCCCTAGGCTTAGCCTAAGCCTAGGGGTGCCTTAGGCTGAGCCTAGGGGTGCCGTAGCCTTAGACAAGGGGTACCCTAGCCTAAGCCTAGGGGAGCCATAGCCTGAGTCTAGTGGTGCACAAGCCTGAGGCTAGGGGAGCCGTAGCCTTGGACTAAGCCTAGGGGTGCCATAGCCTAAGCCTTGGGATGCCCTAGCCTGAGCCTAGGGGTGCCCTAGCCTTAGGCTAGGGGAGCCCTAGACAGAGCCTAAGCCTCGGGCTACCCTAGCCTAAGCCTAGGGATGCCTTAGCCTAAGCCTAGTGGTCCCCTAGCCTTAGCCTAAGCCTAGGGGTGACCTAGCCTAAGCCTATGGGTGCCCTAGCCTAAGCCTAGGGGTTCCCTAGCCATAGGCTAGGGGAGCCCTAGCTTTAGCCTAAGCTTAGGGATGCCCGATCCTAAGCCTAGGGTTGCCCTACCCTAAGCCTAGGGGTGCCCTAGCCTAAGCTTAGGGGTGCCCTAACCTAAGGCTAGCGGTGCCCTAGCCTAAGCCTAGGGGTGCCCTACGGTTAGGCTAGGGGAGCCCTAGCCTTAGCCTAAGCCTAGGGGTGCCCTAGCCTAAGCCTTGGGGTGCCCTAGCCTAAGCCTAGGCTTGCCCTAGCCTTAGGCTAGCTGAGCACTAGCCTAAGCCTAAGCCTAGGGGTGCTCTAGCCTAAGCCTAGGGGTGCCCTAGCTTAAGCCTAAGGGTGCCAGGCCTACGCCTACGGGTGCCCTAGCCTAAGCCTAGGGGCACCCTAGCCTGAGCCTAGGGGTGCCCTAGCCTGAGCTAACGCGTGCCCTAGCCTGATGCTAGTGGAGCCCTTGCCTTAGTCTAGCCTAGGATTGCCCTAGCCTAAGCCTAGGGGTGCCATAGCCTGAGTCTAGTGGTGCACTAGCCTGAGGCTAGGGGAGCCGTAGCCTTAGACTAAGCCTAGGGGTGCCATAGCCTAAGCCTAGGGATGCCCTAGCCTGAGCCTAGGGGTGCCCTAACCTTAGGCTAGGGGAGCCCTAGACATAGCCTAAGCCTCGGGCTACCCTAGCCTAAGCCTAGGGGTGCCCTAGCCTAAGCCTAGGGGAGCCCTAGCCTAAGCCTAGGGGTGCCCTAGCCTAAGTTTAGGGGTGCCCTAACCTAAACCTAAGGGTGCCCTAGCCTAAGCCTAGTGGTGCCCTAGCCTTAGGCTAGGGGAACACTAGCCTTAGCCTAAGCCTAGGCGTGCCCTAGCCTAAGCCAAGGGGTGCCCTACCCTAACCCTAGGGGTGCCCTACCCTAAGCATAGGGGTGCCCTAGCCTAAGCCTAGGCTTGCCCTAGCCTTAGGCTAGCGGAGCCCTAGCCTAAGCCTAAGACTAGGGGTGCCCTAGCCTAAGCCTAGGGGTGCCCTTGCCTAAGCCTAAGGGTGCCATAGCCTTAGGCTAGAGGAGCCCTAGCCTTAGCCTAAGCCTAGGGGTGCCCTAGCCTAATACTAGGGGTGCCCTAGCCTAAGTTTATGGGTGCCCTAGCCTAAGCCTTGGGGTGACCTAGCCTAAGCTTAGGGGTTCCCTAGGGTTAGGCTTGGGGAGCCCTAGCCTTAGCCAAAGCTTAGCGGTGCCCTAGCGTAAGCCTAGGGGTGCCCTAGCCTAAGACTAGGCGTGCCCTGGCCTAAGCCTAGGATTGCCCTAGCCTTAGGCTAGCTGAGCCCTAGCCTAAGCCTAGACCTAGGGGTGCCCTAGCCTAAGCCTAGGGGTGGCCAAGCCTAAGCCTAGGGGTGCCATAGCCTTAGGCTAGAGGAGCCCTAGCCTTAGCCTAAGCCTAGGGGTGCCCTATCCTAAGACTAGGGGTGCCCTAGCCTAAGCGTAGGGGTGCCCTAACCTAAGCCTTGGGGTGCCCTAGCCTAAGCCTAGGGGTGCCCTAGGGTTAGGCTAGGGGAGCACTAGCCTTAGCCTAAGCCTAGGGGTGCCATAGCCTAAGCCTAGGGGTGCCCTATCCTAAGCCTAGGGCTGCCCTAGCCTTAGGCTAGGGGAGCCCTAGCCTTAGCCTAAGACTAGGGGTGCACTAGCCTAAGCCTAGTGGTGCCCTATCCTAAGCCTAGGGATACCCTAGCCTAAGCCTGGGGGTGCCCTAGCCTTAGGCTAAGCCAAGGGTGCCCTAGCCCAAGCCTCGGGGTGCTCTAGCCTAAGCCTATGGGTGCCCTAACCTTAGCATAAGCCAAGGGGTGCCCTAGCCCAAGCCTAGGGGTAACCTAGCCTAAGCCTAGGGGTGCCCTAGCCAAAACCTAGGGTGCCCTAGCCTAAGCCTAGGGGTGCCCTAACCTAAGCCAAGATGTTCCCTAGCCTAAGCCGAGGGGTGCCCTACCCTAAGCCTAGGGGTGCTCTAGCCTAAGCCTAGGCTTGCCCTAGCCTTAGGCGAGCTGAGCCCTAGCCTAAGCCTAAGCCTAGGCATGCCCTACCCTAAGCCTAGGGGTGCCCTAACCTAAGCCTAGGCTTGCCCTAGCCTTAGGCTAGCGGAGCACTAGACTAAGCCTAGGCCTAGGGGTGCCCTAGCCTAAGCTTAGGGGTGCCCTAGCCTAAGCCAAGGGGTGCCCTAGCCTTAGGCTAGGTGAGTCCTAGACTTAACCTAAGCCTAGTGGTGTCCTAGCCTAAGCCTACGGGTGTCCTAGCCTAAGCCTAGGGGTGCCCTAGCCTAAGCCCAGGGGTGCCCTAGCCTAAGCCTAGGGGTGCCCAGGCCTTAGGCTAGAGGAGCCCTAGCCTTAGCCTAAGCCTATGGCTGCCCTATCCTATGCCTAGGGGTGCCCTAGCCTAAGCCTAGGGGTGCCCTAGCCTAACCCTAGTTGTGCCCTAGCCTTAGGCTAGGGGAACACTAGCCTTAGCCTAAGCCTAGGGGTAACCTAGCCTAAGCCTAGGCGTGCCCTAGCCTAAGCCGAGGGGTGCCCTACCGTAAGCCTAGGGGTGCCCTACCCTAAGCTTAGGGGTGCCCTAACCTAACCCTAGGCTTGCCCTAGCCTTAGGCTAGCTGAGCCCTAGCCTAAGCTTTAAGCCTAGGCGTGCCCTAGCCTAAGCCTAGGGGTTCCCTACCCTAAGCCTAGGGGTGCCATAGCCTTAGGCTAGAGGAGCCCTAGCCTTAGCCTAAGCCTAGGGGTGCCCTAGTCTAAGCCTTGGGGTGCCCTAGCCTAAGCTTAGGGGTGCCCTAGCCTAAGCTTTGGGTGCCCTAGCCTAAGCCTTAGGGTTCCCTAGGGTTAGGCTAGGGGAGCCCTAGCCTTAGCCTAAGCCTAGGGGTGCCCTAGCCTAAGCCTAGGGGTGCCCTATCCTAAGCCTAGGCTTGCCCTAGCCTTAGGCTAGCTGAGCCCTAGCCTAAGCCTAAGCCTAGGGGTACCCTAGCCTAAGCCTAGGGGTGCCCTAGCCTAAGCCTAGGGGTGCCACAGCCTTAGGCTAGAGGAGCCCTAGCCTTCGCCTAAGCCTAGGGGTCCCCTAGCCTAAGACTAGGGGTGCCCTAACCTAAGCTTAGGGGTGCCCTAGCCTAAGCCTTGGGGTGCCCTAGCTTAAGCCTAGGGGTGCCCTAGGGTTAGGCCAGTGGAGCCCTAGCCTTAGCCTAAGCCTAGGGATGCCTTAGCCTAAGCCTAGGGGTGCCCTAGCCTAAGCCTAGGGGTGCCCTAGCCTAAGCCTAGGGGTGCCCTAGCCTTAGGCTTGGGGAGCACTAGTCTTAGCCTAAGCCTAGGGGTGCCCTAGCCTAAGCCTAGTGGTGCATTATCCTAAGCCTAGGGGTGCCCTAGCCTTAGGCTAGGGGAGCCCTAGCCTTAGCCTAAGCATAGGGGTGTCCTAGCCTAAGCCTACGGGTGTCCTAGCCTAAGCCTAGGGGTGCCCTAGCGTAAACCTAGGGGTGCCCTAACCTTTGGGTAGGGGTTCCCTAGCCTAAGCCTAGGAGTGCCCTAGCCTAAGCCTAGGGGTGCCATAGCCTTAGGCTAGAGGAGCCCTAGCCTTAGCCTAAGGCTAGGGGTGCCCTAGCCTAAGTTTAGGGGTGCCCTAGCCTAAGCATTGGGGTGCCCTAGCCTAAGCCTAGGGTTGCCCTAGGGTTATCTAGGGGAGCCCTAGCCTTAGCCTAAGCCTAGGGGTTCCCTAGGGTTAGGCTAGGGGAGCCCTAGCCTTAGCCCAAGCCTAGGGGTACCCTAGCCTAAGACTAGGGGTGACCTAGCCTAAGCCTAGGCTTGCCCTAGCCTTAGGCTAGCTGAGCCCTAGCCTAAGCCTAAGCCTAGGGGTGCCCTAGCCTAAGCCTAGGGGTGCCCTAGCCTAACCCTAGTCTTGCCCTAGCTTAGGCTAGGGGAACACTAGCCTTAGCCTAAGCCAGGGGTACCCTAGCCTAAGCCTAGGGGTGCCCTAGCCTAAGCCTAGGCTTGCCCTAGCCTTAGGCTAGCGGAACCCTTGCCTAAGCCTAAGCCTAGGGGTGCACTAGCCTAAGCCTAGGGGTGCCCTAGCCTAAGATTAGGGGTGCCCTAGCCTAAGCTTAGGGGTACCCTAGCTTAAGCCTTGGGGTGCCCTAACCTAAGCCTAGGGGTGCCCTAGGGTTAGGCTAGGGAAGCCCTAGCCTTAGCCTAAGCCTAGGGGTGCCCTAGCCTAAGCCTAAGTGTGCCCTAGCCTAAGCCTAGGCTTGACCTACCCTTAGGCTAGCTGAACCCTATCCTAATCCTAGACCTAGGGGTGCCCTAGCCTAAGCCTAGGGGTGCCCTAGCCTAAGCCTAGGGGTGCCATAGCCTTAGGTTAGAGGAGCCCTAGCCTTAGCCTAAGCCTAGGGGTGCCCTAGCCTAAGACTAGGTGTGCCCTAACCTAAGCTTAGGGGTGCCCTAGCCTAAGCCTTGTGGTGCCCTAGCCTAAGCCTAGGGGTGCCCTAGCCTAAGCCTAGGGGTGCCCTAGCCTAAGCCTAGGGGTATCCTAGCCTTAGGCTAGGGGAGCCCTAGCCTTAGGCTAGGGGAGCCCTAGCCTTAGGCTAAGCCTAGGGGTGCCCTAGCCCAAGCCTAGGGGTTCCCTAGCCTAAGCCTAGGGGTGCCCTAACCTTAGCATAAGCCAAGGGGTGCCCTAGCCCAAGCCTAGGGTTGCCATAGCCTAAGCCTAGGGGTGCCCTAGCCTAAACCTAGTGGTGCCCTAACCTTAGCCTAAGCCTATGGGTGCCCTAGCCTAAGCCTAGGGGTGCCCTAGGGTTAAGCTAGGGGAACCCCATCATTAGCCTAAGCCTAGGGGTGCCCTAGCCTAAGCCTAGTGGTGCCCTAGCTTAAGCCTAAGGTTGCCAGGTCTAAGCCTAGGGGTACCCTAGCCTAAGCCTGGGGGTGCCCTAGCCTTAGGCTAAGCCAAGGGCGCCCTAGCCCAAGCCTCGGGGTGCCCTAGCCTAAGCCTAGGGGTGCCCTAACCTTAGCATAAGCCAAGGGGTGCCCTAGCCCAAGCCTAGGGGTAACCTAGCCTAAGCCTAGGGGTGCCCTAGCCAAAACCTAGGGTGCCCTAGCCTAAGCCTAGGGGTGCCCTAACCTAAGCCAAGATGTTCCCTAGCCTAAGCCGAGGGGTGCCATACCCTAAGCCTAGGGGTGCCCTACCCTAAGCCTAGGGGTGCTCTAGCCTAAGCCTAGGCTTGCCCTAGCCTTAGGCGAGCTGAGCCCTAGCCTAAGCCTAAGCCTAGGCATGCCCTACCCTAAGCCTAGGGGTGCCCTAACCTAAGGCTAGGCTTGCCCTAGCCTTAGGCTAGCGGAGCACTAGACTAAGCCTAAGCCAAGAGGTGCCCTAGCCTTAGTTTAGGGGTGCCCTAGCCTAAGCCAAGGGGTGCCCTAGCCTTAGGCTAGGTGAGTCCTAGACTTAACCTAAGCCTAGTTGTGTCCTAGCCTAAGCCTACGGGTGTCCTAGCCTAAGCCTAGGGGTGCCCTAGCCTAACCCTGGGGTGCCCTAGCCTAAGCCTAGGGGTGCCCAGGCCTTAGGATAGAGGAGCCCTAGCCTTAGCCTACGCCTATGGCTGCCCTAGCCTATGCCTAGGGGTGCCCTAGCCTAAGCCTAGGGGTGCCCTAGCCTAACCCTAGTGGTGCCCTAGCCTTAGGCTAGGGGAACACTAGCCTTAGCCTAAGCCTAGGGGTAACCTAGCCTAAGCCTAGGCGTGCCCTAGCCTAAGCCGAGGGGTGCCCTACCGTAAGCCTAGGGGTGCCCTACCCTAAGCTTAGGGGTGCCCTAACCTAACCCTAGGCTTGCCCTAGCCTTAGGCTAGCTGAGCCCTAGCCTTAGCTTTAAGCCTTGGCGTGCCCTAGCCTAAGCCTAGGGGTTCCCTTCCCTAAGCCTAGGGGTGCCATAGCCTTAGGCTAGAGGAGCCCTAGCCTTAGCCTAAGCCTAGGGGTGCCCTAGTCTAAGCCTTGGGGTGCCCTAGCCTAAGCTTAGGGGTGCCCTAGCCTAAGCTTTGGGTGCCCTAGCCTAAGCCTAGGGGTTCCCTAGGGTTAGGCTAGGGGAGCCCTAGCCTTAGCCTAAGCCTAGGGGTGCCCTAGCCTAAGCCTAGGGGTGCCCTATCCTAAGCCTAGGCTTGCCCTAGCCTTAGGCTAGCTGAGCCCTAGCCTAAGCCTAAGCCTAGGGGTGCCCTAGCCTAAGCCTAGGGGTGCCCTAGCCTAAGCCTAGGGGTGCCCTAGCCTTAGGCTTGTGGAGCCCTAGTCTTAGCCTATGCCTAGGGGTGCCCTAGCCTAAGCCTAGTGGTGCCTTATCCTAAGCCTAGGGGTGCCCTATCCTTAGGCTAGGGGAGCCCTAGCCTTAGCCTAAGCCTAGGGGTGTCCTAGCCTAAGCCTACGGGTGTCCTAGACTAAGCCTAGGGGTGCCCTAGCGTAAACCTAGGGGTGCCCTAACCTTTGGGTAGGGGTTCCCTAGCCTAAGGCTAGGAGTGCCCTAGCCTAAGCCTAGGGGTGCCATAGCCTTAGGCTAGAGGAGCCCTAGCCTTAGCCTAAGGCTAGGGGTGCCCTAGCCTAAGTTTAGGGGTGCCCTAGCCTAAGCATTGGGGTGCCCTAGCCTAAGCCTAGGGGTGCCCTAGGGTTAGTCTAGGGGAGCCCTAGCCTTAGCCTAAGCCTAGGGGTTCCCTAGGGTTAGGCTAGGGGAGCCCTAGCCTTAGCCCAAGCCTAGGGGTGCCCTAGCCTAAGACTAGGGGTGACCTAGCCTAAGCCTAGGCTTGCCCTAGCCTTAGGCTAGCTGAGCCCTAGCCTAAGCCTAAGCCTAGGTGTGCCCTAGCCTAAGCCTTGGGGTGCCCTAGCCTAACCCTAGTCTTGCCCTAGCCTTAGGCTCGGGGAACACTAGCCTTAGCCTAAGCCAGGGGTGCCCTAGCCTAAGCCTAGGCGTGCCCTAGCCTAAGCCGAGGGGTGCTCTTCCCTAAGCCTAGGGGTGCCCTAGCCTAAGCCTAGGCTTGCCCTAGCCTTAGGCTAGCGGAACCCTTGCCTAAGCCTAAGCCTAGGGGTGCACTAGCCTAAGCCTAGGGGTGCCCTAGCCTAAGATTAGGGGTGCCCTAGCCTAAGCTTAGGGGTACCCTAGCTTAAGCCTTGGGGTGCCCTAACCTAAGCCTAGGGGTGCCCTAGGGTTAGGCTAGGGAAGCCCTAGCCTTAGCCTAAGCCTAGGGGTGCCCTAGCCTAAGCCTAGGTGTGCCCTAGCCTAAGCCTAGGCTTGCCCTACCCTTAGGCTAGCTGAGCCCTATCCGAAGCCTAGACCTAGGGGTGCCCTAGCCTAAGCCTAGGGGTGCCCTAGCCTAAGCCTAGGGGTGCCATAGCTTTAGGTTAGAGGAGCCCTAGCCTTAGCCTAAGCCTAGGGGTGCCCTAGCCTAAGACTAGGTGTGCCCTAACCTAAGCTTAGGGGTGCCCTAGCCTAAACCTTGGGGTGCCCTAGCCTAAGCCTAGGGGTGCCCTAGCCTAAGCATAGGGGTGCCCTAGCCTAAGCCTAGGGGTATCCTAGCCTTAGGCTAGGGGAGCCCTAGCCTTAGGCTAGGGGAGCCCTAGCCTTAGGCTAAGCCTAGGGGTGCCCTAGCCCAAGCCTAGGGGTTCCCTAGCCTAAGGCTAGGGGTGCCCTAGCCTAAGCCCAGGGGTGCCCTAGCCTTAGGCTAAGACTACGGGCGCCTTAGCCCAAGCCTAGGGTTGCCATAGCCTAAGCCGAGGGGTGCCCTAGCCTAAACCTAGAGGTGCCCTAACCTTAGCCTAAGCCTAGGGGTGCCCTAGCCTAAGCCTAGGGGTGCCCTAGCCTTAGGCTAAGCCTAGGGGTACCCTAGCCCTAGCATAGGGGTGCCCTAGCCTAAGCCTAGGGGTGCCCTAGCCTAAGCCTAGGGGTGCCCCAGCCTTAGCCTAAACCTAGGGGTGCCCTAACCTAAGACTAGGGGTGCCCTAGCCTAAGTTTAGGGGTGCCCTAGCCTAAGCCTAGGGGTGCCCTAGCCTAAGCCTAGGGGTGCCCTACGGTTAGGCTAGGGGAGCCCTAGCCTTAGCCTAAGCCTAGGGGTGCCCTAGCCTAAGTCTAGGGGTGCCCTAGCCTAAGCCTAGGCTTGCCCTACCTTAGGCTAGCTGAGCCCTAGCCTAAGCCTAAGCCTAGGGGTGCCCTAGCCTAAGCCTAGGGGTGCCCTAGCCTAAGCCTAGGGGTGCCATAGCCTTAGGCTAGAGGATCCCTAGCCTTAGCCTAAGCCTAGGGGTGCCCTAGCCTAAAACTAGGGGTGCCCTAGCCTAAGCATAGGGGTGCCCTAGCCTAAGCCTAGGGGTGCCCTAGGGTTAAGCTAGGGGAACCCCATCCTTAGCCTAAGCCTAGGGGTGCCCTAGCCTAAGCCTAGTGGTGCCCTAGCTTAAGCCTAAGGTTGCCAGGCCTAAGCCTAGGGGTGCCCAGGCCTTAGGCTAGGGGAGCCCTAGTCTTAGCCTAAGCCTAGGGGTGCCCTAGTCTAAGCCTAGTGGTGCCCTATCCTAAGCCTAGGGGTGCCCTAGCCTAAGCCTAGGGGTGCCCTAGCCTTAGGCAAGGAGAGCCCTAACCTTAGCCTAAGCCTAGGGGTGCCCTAGCCCAGGCTTAGGGGTGCCCTAGCCTAAGCCTAGGGGTGCCCTAGCCTAAGCCTAGGGGTGCCCTAGCCTAAGCCTAGGGTTGCCCTAGCCTTAGTCTAGTGGAGCCTTAGCCTTAGCCTAAGCCTAGGGGTGCCCTTGCCTAAGCCTAGATGTACCTTAGCCTAAGCCTAGGGGTGCCCTACCCTAAGCCTAGGGGTGCTCTAGCCCAAGCCTAGGGGTGCCCTAGCCTAAGCCTAGGGGTGCCCTAGCCTTAGTCTAGTGGAGCCTTAGCCTTAGCCTAAGCCTAGGTGTGCCCTAGCCTAAGCCTAGATGTGCCCTAGCCTAAGCCTAGGGGTGCCCTATCCTAAGCCTAGGGGTGCCCTAGCCTTAGGCTAGCTGAGCGCTAGCCTTAGCCTAAGCCTAGGGGTGCCCTAGCCTAAGCCTAGGGGTACCCTACCCTAAGCCAAGGGGTGCCGTAGCCTAAGCCTAGGGGTGCCCTAGCCTTAGGCTAGGGGAGCCCTAGCCTTAGCCTAAACCTAGGGGTGCCCTAGCCTAAGCTTAGGGGTGCCCTAGCGTAAGCCTAGGGGTGGACGAGCCTAAGCCTAGGGGTACCCTAGCTTAAGCCTTGGGGTGCCTTAACCTAAGCCTAGGGGTGCCCTAGGGTTAGGCTAGGGAAGCCCTAGCGTTAGCCTAAGCCTAGGGGTGCCCTAGCCTAAGACTAGGCGTGCCCTAGCCTAAGCTTAGGGGTGCCCTAGCCTAAGCCTAGGGGTGCCCTACGGTTAGGCTAGGGGAGCCCTAGCCTTAGCCTAAGCCTAGGCTTGCCCTAGCCTTAGGCTAGCTGAGTCCTAGCCTAAGCCTAAGCCTAGGGGTGCCCTAGCCTAAGACTAGGCGTGCCCTAGCCTAAGCTTAGGGGTGCCCTAGCCTAAGCCTAGCGGTGCCCTAGCCTAAGCCTAGGGGTGCCCTACGGTTAGGCTAGGGGAGCCCTAGCCTTAGCCTAAGCCTAGGCTTGCCCTAGCCTTAGGCTAGCTGAGTCCTAGCCTAAGCCTAAGCCTAGGGGTGCCCTAACCTAAGTCTGGGCGTGTCCTAGCTTAAGCCTAAGGGTGCCAGGCCTAAGACTAGGGGTGCCCTTGCCTTAGGCTAGGGGAGCCCTAGCCTTAGCCTAAGCCTAGGGATGACCTAGACTAAGCCAAGTGGTGCCCTATCCTAAGCCTAGGGGTGCCCTAGCCTAAGCCTAGGGGTGCCCTAGCCTTAGGCTAGGAGAGCCCTAACCTTAGCCTAAGACTAGGGGTGTCCTAGCCCAAGCCTAGGGGTGCTCTAGCCTAAGCCTCGGGGTGCCTGAGCCTAAGCCTAGGGGTGCCCTAGCCTAAGCCTAGGGGTGCACTAGCCTTAGTCTAGTGGAGCATTAGCCTTAGCCTAAGCCTAGGGGTGCCCTAGCCTAAGCCTAGATGTGCCCTAGCCTAAGCCTAGGGGTGCCCTACCCTAAGCCTAGGGGTGCCCTAGCCCAAGCCTAGGGGTGCCATAGCCTAAGCCTAGGGGTGCCCTAGCCTTAGTCTAGTGGAGCCTTAGCCTTAGCCTAAGCCTAGGGGTACCCTAGCCTAAGCCTAGATGTGCCCTAGCCTAAGCCTAGGGGTGCCCTACCCAAAGCCTAGGGGTGCCCTAGCCTTAGGCTAGCTGAGCCCTAGCCTTAGCCTAAGCCTAGGGGTGCCCTAGCCTAAGCCTAGGCGTGCCCTACCCTAAGCCAAGGGGTGCCCTAGCCAAAGCCTAGGGGTGCCCTAGCCTTAGGCTAGGGGAGCCCTAGCCTTAGCCTAAGCCTAGGGGTGCCCTAGCGTAAGCTTAGGGGTGCCCTAGCGTAAGCCTAGGGGTGCCCTAGCCTAAGCCTAGGGGTGGACGAGCTTAAGCCTAGGGGTGCCCTAGCTTAAGCCTAGGGGTGTCCTAGCCTAAGCTTAGGGGTGCCCTAGCGTAAGCCTAGGGGTGCCCTAGCCTAAGCCTAGGGGTGTCCTAGCCTAAGCCTAGGTGTTCCCTAGCCTTAGGCTAGGGGAGTCCTCGCCTTAGCCTAAGCCTAGGGGTGCCCTAGCCTAAGCCTAAAAGTGCCCTAGCCTAAGTCTTGGGGTGCCCTAGCCTAAGCCTAGGGGTACCCAAGATTTAGGCTAGGGGAGCCCTAGCCTTAGCCTAAACCTAGGGGTGCCCTAGCCTAAGCTTAGGGGTGCCCTAGCGTAAGCCTAGGGGTGGACGAGCCTAAGCCTAGGGGTACCCTAGCTTAAGCCTTGGGGTGCCCTAACCTAAGCCTAGGGGTGCCCTAGGGTTAGGCTAGGGAAGCCCTAGCGTTAGCCTAAGCCTAGGGGTGCCCTAGCCTAAGACTAGGCGTGCCCTAGCCTAAGCTTAGGGGTGCCCTAGCCTAAGCCTAGGGGTGCCCTACGGTTAGGCTAGGGGAGCCCTAGCCTTAGCCTAAGCCTAGGCTTGCCCTAGCCTTAGGCTAGCTGAGTCCTAGCCTAAGCCTAAGCCTAGGGGTGCCCTAGCCTAAGACTAGGCGTGCCCTAGCCTAAGCTTAGGGGTGCCCTAGCCTAAGCCTAGCGGTGCCCTAGCCTAAGCCTAGGGGTGCCCTACGGTTAGGCTAGGGGAGCCCTAGCCTTAGCCTAAGCCTAGGCTTGCCCTAGCCTTAGGCTAGCTGAGTCCTAGCCTAAGCCTAAGCCTAGGGGTGCCCTAACCTAAGTCTGGGCGTGTCCTAGCTTAAGCCTAAGGGTGCCAGGCCTAAGACTAGGCGTGCCCTGGCCTTAGGCTAGGGGAGCCCTAGCCTTAGCCTAAGCCTAGGGATGCCCTAGACTAAGCCAAGTGGTGCCCTATCCTAAGCCTAGGGGTGCCCTAGCCTAAGCTTAGGGGTGCCCTAGCCTTAGGCTAGGAGAGCCCTAACCTTAGCCTAAGACTAGGGGTGTCCTAGCCCAAGCCTAGGGGTGCTCTAGCCTAAGCCTAGGGGTGCCTGAGCCTAAGCCTAGGGGTGCCCTAGCCTAAGCCTAGGGGTGCCCTAGCCTTAGTCTAGTGGAGCATTAGCCTTAGCCTAAACCTAGGGGTGCCCTAGCCTAAGCCTAGATGTGCCCTAGCCTAAGCCTAGGGGTGCCCTACCCTAAGCCTAGGGGTGCCCTAGCCCAAGCCTAGGGGTGCCATAGCCTAAGCCTAGGGGTGCCCTAGCCTTAGTCTAGTGGAGCCTTAGCCTTAGCCTAAGCCTAGGGGTACCCTAGCCTAAGCCTAGATGTGCCCTAGCCTAAGCATAGGGGTGCCCTACCCAAAGCCTAGGGGTGCCCTAGCCTTAGGCTAGCTGATCCCTAGCCTTAGCCTAAGCCTAGGGGTGCCCTAGCCTAAGCCTAGGCGTGCCCTACCCTAAGCCATGGGGTGCCCTAGCCAAAGCCTAGGGGTGCCCTAGCCTTAGGCTAGGGGAGCCCTAGCCTTAGCCTAACCTAGGGGTGCCCTAGCGTAAGCTTAGGGGTGCCCTAGCGTAAGCCTAGGGGTGCCCTAGCCTAAGCCTAGGGGTGGACGAGCTTAAGCCTAGGGGTGCCCTAGCTTAAGCCTAGGGGTGTCCTAGCCTAAGCTTAGGGGTGCCCTAGCGTAAGCCTAGGGGTGCCCTAGCCTAAGCCTAGGGGTGTCCTATCCTAAGCCTAGGTGTTCCCTAGCCTTAGGCTAGGGGAGTCCTCGCCTTAGCCTAAGCCTAGGGGTGCCCTAGCCTAAGCCTAGAAGTGCCCTAGCCTAAGTCTTGGGGTGCCCTAGCCTAAGCCTAGGGGTACCCAAGATTTAGGCTAGGGGAGCCCTAGCCTTAGCCTAAGCCTAGGGGTGCCCCAGCCTAAGCCTAGGGGTGCCCTAGCCTAAGCATAGGGGTGCCCTAACGTAAGCCTAGGGGTTCCCTACCTAAGCCTAATGGTGCCCTAGCCTAAGCCTACGGGTGCCCTAGCCTAAGCCTCAGGGTGCCCTAGCCTTAGGCTAGGGAAGCCCTATATTTAGCCTAAGCCTAGGGGTGCCCTAGCCTAAGCCTAGGGGTGCAATAGCCTAAGCCTAGGGGTGCCCTACCCTAAGCCTAGGGGTGCCCTACCCTAAGGCTAGGGGTGCCCTAGCCTTAGGCTAGGGGAGCCCTAGCCTTAGCCTAAGCCTAGGGGTGCCCTAGCCTAAGCCTAGGGGTGCCCTAGCCTAAGCCTAGGGGTGCCCTAGCCTAAGCCTAGGGGTGCCCTAGTCTAAGTCTAAGGGTGCCCTAGCCTTAGACTAGGGGAGCCCTAGCCTTAGCCTAAGCCTAGTGGTGCCCTAGCCTAAGCCTAGGGGTGCCCAAGCCTAAGCCTAGGGGTGCCCTAGTCTAATTTTAGGGATGCCTTAGCCTTAGGCTAAGGGATCCCTATCCTTAGCCTAAGTCAGTGGTTCCCTATCCTAAGTGTAGGGGTGCCATAGCCTGAGCCTAGGGGTGCCCTAGCCTTAGCCTAGGGGTGCCCTAGCCTAAGCCTAGGGGTGCCTTAGCCTAAGCCTAGGGGTCCCCTAGCCTTAGTCTAAGCCTTGGGGTGTCCTAGCCTAAGCCTTGGGGTGCCCTAGCCTAAGCCTCGGGGTGCCTTAGCCTAAGCCTAGGGGTGCCCTAGCCTAAGTATAGGGGTGCCTTAGCCTAAACCTAGGGGTCCCCTAGGCTTAGCCTAAGCCTAGGGGTGCCTTAGGCTGAGCCTAGGGGTGCCGTAGCCTTAGCCAAGGGGTACCCTAGCCTAAGCCTAGGGGAGCCATAGCCTGAGTCTAGTGGTGCACTAGCCTGAGGCTATGGGAGCCGTAGCCTTGGACTAAGCCTAGGGGTGCCATAGCCTAAGCCTTGGGATGCCCTAGCCTGAGCCTAGGGGTGCCCTAGCCTTAGGCTAGGGGAGCCCTAGACATAGCCTAAGCCTCGGGCTACCCTAGCCTAAGCCTAGGGATGCCTTAGCCTAAGCCTAGTGGTCCCCTAGCCTTAGCCTAAGCCTAGGGGTGACCTAGCCTAAGCCTATGGGTGCCCTAGCCTAAGCCTAGGGGTTCCCTAGCCATAGGCTAGGGGAGCCCTAGCTTTAGCCTAAGCTTAGTGATGCCCGAGCCTAAGCCTAGGGTTGCCCTACCCTAAGCCTAGGGGTGCCCTAGCCTAAGCTTAGGGGTGCCCTAACCTAAGGCTAGCGGTGCCCTAGCCTAAGCCTAGGGGTGCCCTACGGTTAGGCTAGGGGAGCCCTAGCCTTAGCCTAAGCCTAGGGGTGCCCTAGCCTAAGCCTTGGGGTGCCCTAGCCTAAGCCTAGGCTTGCCCTAGCCTTAGGCTAGCTGAGCACTAGCCTAAGCCTAAGCCTAGGGGTGCCCTAGCCTAAGCCTAGGGGTGCCCTAGCTTAAGCCTAAGGGTGCCAGGCCTACGCCTACGGGTGCCCTAGCCTAAGCCTAGGGGCACCCTAGCCTGAGCCTAGGGGTGCCCTAGCCTGAGCTAACGTGTGCTCTAGCCTGATGCTAGTGGAGCCCTTGCCTTAGTCTAGCCTAGGATTGCCCTAGCCTAATCCTAGGGGTGCCATAGCCTGAGTCTAGTGGTGCACTAGCCGGAGGCTAGGGGAGCCGTAGCCTTAGACTAAGCCTAGGGGTGCCATAGCCTAAGCCTAGGGATGCCCTAGCCTGAGCCTAGGGGTGCCCTAACCTTAGGCTAGGGGAGCCCTAGACATAGCCTAAGCCTCGGGCTACCCTAGCCTAAGCCTAGGGGTGCCCTAGCCTAAGCCTAGGGGAGCCCTAGCCTAAGCCTAGGGGTGCCCTAGCCTAAGTTTAGGGGTGCCCTAACCTAAGCCTAAGGGTGCCCTAGCCTAAGCCTAGTGGTGCCCTAGCCTTAGGCTAGGGGATCCCTAGCCTTGGACTAAGCCTAGGGGTGTCCTAGCCTAAGCCTAGGGGTGTCCTAGCCTAGCCTAGGGGTGCCCAAGCCTAAGCCTAGGGGTGACCTAGCCAAAGCCTAGGGGTGCCCTAGCCTAAGCCTAGGGGTGCCCAGGCCTTATGCTAGAGGAGCCCTAGCCTTAGCCTAAGCCTAGGGGTGCCCTAGCCTAAGGCTACGGGTGCCCTAGCCTAAGCTTAGGGGTGCCCTAGCCTAAGCCTTGGGGTGCCCTAGCCTAAGCCTAGGGGTGCCCTAGGGTTAGGCTAGGGGAGCCCTAGCCTTAGCCTAAGCCTATGGGTGCCCTAGCCTAAGCCTAGGGGTGCCCTAGCCTAAGCCTAGGGGTACCCTAGCCTTAGGCTAGGGGAGCCCTAGCCTTAGCCTAAGCCTAGGGGTGCCCCAGCCTAAGCCTAGGGGTTCCCTACCTAAGCCTAGGGGTGCCCTAGCCTAAGCCTACGGGTGCCCTAGCCTGAGCCTCGGGATGCCCTAGCCTTAGGCTAGGGAAGCCCTAGCCTTAGCCTAAGCCTAGGGGTGCCCTAGCCTAAGCCTAGGGTTGCCCTAGCCTAAGCCTAGGGGTGCCCTAGCCTAAGCCTAGGGGTGCCCTAGCCTAAGCCTAGGGGTGCCCTAGCCTAAGCCTAGGGGTGCCCTAGCCTAAGCCTAGGGGTGCCCTAGCCTAAGCCTAGGGGTGCCCTAGCCTAAGCCTAGGGGTGCCCTAGCCTAAGCCTAGGGGTGCCCTAGCCTAAGGCTAGGGATGCCCTAGCCCTAGGCTAGGGGAGCCCTAGCCTTAGCCTAAGCCTAGTGGTGCCCTAGCCTAAGCCTAGGGGTGCCCTAGCCTAAGCCTAGGGGTGACCTAGCCTAAGCCTAGGGGTGCCCTAGCCTAAGCCTAGGGGTGCCCTAATCTAAGCCTAAGGGTGCCCTAACCTTAGACTAGGGGAGCCCTAGCCTTAGCCTAAGCCTAGGGGTGCCCGAGCCTAAGCCTAGGGGTGCCCTAGCCTAAGCGTAGGTGTGCCCTAGCCTTAGGCTAGGGGAGCCCTACCCTTAGCCTAAACCAAGGGTGCCCTAGCCTAAGCCTAGGGGTGCCCTAGCCTAAGCCTAGGGGTGACCAAACCTAAGCTTAGGGATGCCTTAACCTTAGGCTAGGGGACCCCTAGCCTTAGCCTAAGCCTAGGGGTGCCCTATCCTAAGTGTAGGGGTGCCCTAGCCTTAGCCTAGGGGTGCCCTAGCCTAAGCCTAGGGGTGCCTTAGCCTAAGCCTAGGGGTCCCCTAGCCTTAGTCTAAGCCTAGGGGTGCCCTAGCCTAAGCCTAGGGGTGCCCTAGTCTTAGCCTCGGGGTGCCTTAGCCTAAGCCTAGGGGTGCCCTAGCCTAAGTCTAGGGGTGCCTTAGCCTAAACCTAGGGGTCCCCTAGGCTTAACCTAAGCCTAGGGGTGCCTTAGGCTGAGCCTAGGGGTGCCGTACCTTAGCCTAGGGGTACCCTAGCCTAAACCTAGTGGAGCCCTAGCTTTAGCCTAAGACGAGGGGTGCCCTAGCCTAAACTTAGGGATGCCCTAGCCTAAGCCTAGGGGTGCCTTAGCCAAAGCCTAGGGGTGCCCGAGCCTTAGGATAGGGGAGCCCTAGCCATAGCCTAAGCCTAGGGGTGCCCTAGCCTAAGCCAAGGGGTGCCCTAGCTAAGTCTAGGGGTGCCCTAGCCTAAGCCTAGGGGTACCCTAGCCTTAGGCTAGGCGAGTCCTAGCCTTAGCCTAAGCCTAGGGGTGCCCCAGCATAAGCCTAGGGGTACCCTGCCTAAGTCTAGGGGTGCCTAGCCTTAGGCTAAGGGAGCCCTAGCCTTAGCCTAAGCCTATGGGTGCCCTAGCCTCAGCCTAGGGGTGCCCTACCCTAAGCCTAGGAGTGCCCTAGCCTAAGCCTAGGGGTGCATTAGCCTAAGCCTAGGAGTTCCCTAGCCTAAGCCTAGGGGTGCCCTAGCCTTAGCCTAAGCCTAGGGGTGCCCTAGCCTAAGCCTAGGGGTGCCCTAGCCTAAGCCTAGTGGTGCCTTAGCCTAAGCCTAGGGGTGACCTAGCCTTAGCCTAAACCTAGGGGTGCCTTAGCCTAAGCCTAGGGGTCCCCTAGCCTTAGCCTAAGCCTAGGGGTGCCCTAGCCAAAGCCTAGGGGTGCCCTAGCCTAAGCCTAGGGGTGCCCTAGCCTAAGCCTAGGGGTGCCCAGGCCTTAGGATAAAGGAGCCCCAGCCTTAGGCTAAGCCTATGGCTGCCCTAGCCTAAACCTATGGTTGCCCTAGCCTAAGCCTAGGGGTGCCCTAGCCTAAGCCTAGGGGTGCCTTAGCCTAAGCCTAGGGGTGCCCTAGCCTAAGGCTTGGGGTGCCAAGGCCTTAGGCTAGAGGAGCCCTAGCTTTAGCCTAAGCCTAGGGGTGTCCTAGCCTAACCCTAGTGGTGCCCTAGCCTAAGGCTAGGGGAACACTAACCTTAGCCTAAGCCTAGGCTTGCCCTAGCCTAAGTCTAGGCGTGCCCTAGCCTAAGCCGAGGGGTGCCCTACCCTAAGCCTGGGGGTGCCCTAGCCTAAGCCTAGGCTTACCCTAGCCTTAGGCTAGCTGAGCCCTAGCCTAAGCCTAAGCCTAGGGGTGCCCTAGCCCAGGCTAGGGATGCCCTAGCGTTAAGCTAGAGGAGCCCTAGCCTTAGCCTAAGCCTAGGGGTGCCCTAGCCTAAGCCAAGGGGTGCCCTAGCTAAGCCTAGCTGTGCCCTAGCCTAAGCCTAGGGGTGCCCGAACCTAAGCCTAGGGGTGACCTAGCCTAAGCTTAGGGGTGCCCTAGCGTAAGCCTAGGGGTGCCCTAGCCTAAGTCTAGGGGTGCCCTAGCCTAAGCCTAGGGGTGCCCGAACCTAAGCCTAGGGGTGCCCTAGCCTAAGCCTAGGGGTGTCCTAGCCTTAGGCTAGGGGAGACCTAGCCTTAGCCTAAGCCTAAGGGTGCCCTAGCCTAAGACTAGGGGTGACCTAGCCTAAGCTTAGGGGTGCCCTAGCGTAAGCCTAGGGGTGCCCTAGCCTAAGCCTAGGGGTGCCCTAGCCTAAGCCTAGGGGTGCCCGAACCTAAGCCTAGGCGTGCCCTAGCCTAAGCCTAGGGGTGTCCTAGGCTTAGGCTAGGGGAGCCCTAGCCTTATCCTAAGCCTAGGGGTGCCCTACCCTAAGCCTAGGTGTGCCCTAGCCTAAGCCTAGGTGTACCCTAGCCTTAGGCTAGGGGAGTCCTCGCCTTTGCCGAAGCCTTGGTGTGCCCTAGGCTAAGCTAGGGGTGCCCTAGCCTAAGCCTAGGGATGCCCTAGCATTAGGCTAGAGGAGCCCTAGCCTTAGCCTAAGCCTAGGGGTGCCCTAGCCTAAGCCTAGAGGTACCCTAGCCTAAGTCTAGGGGTGCCCTAGCCTAAGCCTAGGGGTACCCTAGCCTTAGGCTAGGGGAGCCCTAGCCTTAGCCTAAGCCTAGGGGTGCCCCAGCCTAAGCCTAGGGGTGCCCTAGCCTAAGCATAGGGGTGCCCTACCCTAAGCCTAGGGGTTCCCTACCTAAGCCTAGGGGTGCCCTAGCCTAAGCCTACGGGTGCCCTACCCTAAGCCTCGGGATGCCCTAGCCTTAGGCTAGGGAAGCCCTAGCCTTAGCCTAAGCCTAGGGGTGCCCTAGCCTAAGCGTAGATGTGCCCTAGCCTTAGGCTAGGGGAGCCCTAGCCTTAGCCTAAACCAAGGGTGCCTAGCCTAAGCCTAGGGGTGCCCTAGCCTAAGCCTAGGGGTGACCTAGCCTAAGCTTAGGGATGCCTTAACCTTAGACTAGGGGACCCCTAGCCTTAGCCTAAGCCTAGGGGTGCCCTATCCTAAGTGTAGGGGTGCCCTAGCCTTAGCCTAGGGGTGCCCTAGCCTAAGCCTAGGGGTGCCGTAGCCTAAGCCTAGGGGTCCCCTAGCCTTAGTCTAAGCCTAGGGGTGCCCTAGCCTAAGCCTAGGGGTGCCCTAGCCTTAGCCTCGGGGTGCCTTAGCCTAAGCCTAGGGGTGCCCTAGCCTAAGTCTAGGGGTGCCTTAGCCTAAACCTAGGGGTCCCCTAGGCTTAGCCTAAGCCTAGGGGTACCTTATACTGAACCTAGGGGTGCCGTACCTTAGCCTAGGGGTCCCCTAGCCTAAACCTAGTGGAGCCCTAGTTTTAGCCTAAACCGAGGGGTGCCCTAACCTAAACTTAGGGGTGCCCTAGCTTAAGCCTAGGGGTGCCTTAGCCTAAGCCTAGTGGTCCCCTAGCCTTAGCCTAAGCCTAGGGATGCCCGAGCCTCCGCCTAGGGTTGCCCTACCCTAAGCCTAGGGGTGCCCTAGCCTTAGGCTAGGGGAGCCCTATCCTAACCTACGACTAGGGGTGCCCTAGCCTAAGCCTAGGGGTACCCTAGCCTGAGCCTAGGGGTGCCCTAGCCTGAGCCTACGGGTGCCCTAGCCTAAGGCTAGGGGAGCCCTAGCCTTAGTCTAGCCTAGGATTGCCCTAGCCTAAGCCTAGGGGTTCCCTAGCCTAAGCCTAGGGGAGCCCTAGCCTTAGCCTAAGCCTAGGGGTGCCATAGCCTAAGCCTCGGGCTGCCCTATCCAAAGCCTAGGAGTGCCTTAGCCAAAGCCTAGGGGTGCCCGAGCCTTAGGATAGGGGAGCCCTAGCCATAGCCTAAGCCTACGGGTGCCTTAGCTTAAGCCCAGGGGTGCCCTAGCCTAAGCCTAGGGGTGCCCTAGCCTTAGGCTAAGGGAGCCCTAGCCTTAGCCTAAGCCTATGGGTGCCCTAGCCTCAGCCTAGGGGTTTCCCTACCCTAAGACTAGGAGTGCCCTAGCCTAAGCCTAGGGGTGCCTTAGCCTAAGCCTAGGAGTTCCCTAGCCTAAGCCTAGGGGTGCCCTAGCCTCAGCCTAAGCCTAGGGGTGCCCTAGCCTAAGCCTAGGGGTGCCCTAGCCTAAGCCTAGTGGTGCCTTAGCCTAAGCATAGGGGTGACCTAGCCTTAGCCTAAACCTAGGGGTGCCTTAGCCTAAGCCTAGGGGTCCCCTAGCCTTAGCCTAAGCCTAGGGGTGCCCTAGCCAAAGCCTAGGGGTGCCCTAGCCTAAGCCTAGGGGTGCCCTAGCCTAAGCCTAGGGGTGCCCAGGCCTTAGGATAGAGGAGCCCTAGCCTTAGGCTAAGCCTATGGCTGCCCTAGCCTAAACCTAGGGTTGCCCTAGCCTAAGCCTAGGGGTGCCCTAGCCTAAGCCTAGGGGTGCCTTCGCCTAAGCCTAGGGGTGCCCTAGCCTAAGGCTTGGGGTGCCAAGGCCTTAGGCTAGAGGAGCCCTAGCTTTAGCCTAAGCCTAGGGGTGTCCTAGCCTAAGCCTAGGGGTGTCCTACCCTAATCCTAGGGGTGCCCTAGCCTAAGCCTAGGGGTGCCCTAGCCTAAGCCTAAGGGTGCCCTAGCCTAAGCCTAGCAGTGCCCTAGCCTAACCCTAGTGGTGCCCTAGCCTAAGCCTAGGCATACCCTAGCCTAAGCCGAGGGGTGCCCTACCCTATGCCTGGGGGTGCCCTAGCCTAAGCCTAGGCTTGTCCTAGCCTTAGGCTAGCTGAGCCCTAGCCTAAGCCTAAGCCTAGGGGTGCCCTAGCCTAAGCCTAGGGGTGTCCTAGCCTAAGCCTAGGGGTGCCATAGCCTTAGGCTAGAGGAGCCCTAGCCTTAGCCTAAGCCTAGGGGTGCCCTAGCCTAAGACTAGGGGTGCCCTACCCTAAGCTTAGGGGTTCCCCTAGCCGAAGCCTAGGGGTGTCTTTGCCTAAGACTAGGGGTGCCCTAGCCTAAGCTTAGAGGTGCCCTAGCCTAAGCCTAGGGGTGCCCTAGCCTAAGCCTAGGGGTGCCCTAGCCTTAGTCTAGTGGAGCCCTAGCCTTAGCCTAAGCCTAGGGGTGCCCTAGCCTAAGCCTAGATGTGCCTTAGCCTAAGCCTAGGGGTGCCCTAGCCCAGGCTAGGGATGCCCTAGAGTTAGGCTAGAGGAGCCCTAGCCTTAGCCTAAGCCTAGGGGTGCCCTAGCCTAAGCCAAGGGGTGCCCTAGCTAAGTATAGGGGTGCCCTAGCCTAAGCCTGGGGGTACCCTAGCCTTAGGCTAGGCGAGTCCTAGCCTTAGCCTAAGCCTAGGGGTGCCCCAGCTTAAGCCTAGGGGTACCCTGCCTAAGTCTAGGGGTGCCTAGCCTAAGCATAGGGGTTCCCTAACCTAAGCCTAGGGGTGCCCTAGCCTAAGCATACGGGTGCCGTAGCCTATGCCTAGGGGTGCCCTAGCCTTAGGCTAGGGATGCCCTAGCGTTAGGCTAGAGGAGCCCTAGCCTTAGCCTAAGCCTAGGGGTGCCCTAGCCTAAGCCAAGGGGTGCCCTAGCCTAAGTCTAGGGGTGCCCTAGCCTAAGCCTAGGGGTACCCTAGCCTTAGGCTAGGCGAGCCCTAGCCTAGCCTAAGCCTAGGGCTGCCCTAGCCTTAGTCTAGTGGAGCCCTAGCCTTAGCCTAAGCCTAGGGGTGCCCTAGCCTAAGCCTAGATGTGCCTTAGCCTAAACCTAGGGGTGCCCTAGCTCATGCTAGGGATGCCCTAGATTAGGCTAGAGGAGCACTAGCCTTAGCCTAAGCCTAGGGGTGCCCTAGCCTAAACCAAGGGGTGCCCTAGCCTAAGTCTAGGGGTGCCCTAGCCTAAGCCTAGGGGTACGCTAGCCTTAGGCTAGGCGAGTCCTAGCCTTAGCTTAAGCCTAGGGGTGCCCCAGCACAAGCCTAGGGGTACCCTGCATAAGTCTAGGGGTGCCTAGCCTAAGCATAGGGGTGCCCTAACCTAAGCCTAGGGGTGCCCTAGCCTAAGCCTACGGGTGCCGTTGCCTATGCCTAGGGGTGCCCTAGCCTTAGGCTACGGGATCCCTAGCCTTAGCCTAAGCCTAGCGGTGCCCTAGCCTAAGCCTAGATGTCCCTTAGCCTAAGCGTAGGGGTGCCCTAGCCCAGGCTAGGGATGCCCTAGAGTTAGGCTAGAGGAGCCCTAGCCTTAGCCTAAGCCTAGGGGTGCCCTAGCCTAAGCCAAGGGGTGCCCTAGCTAAGTCTAGGGGTGCCCTAGCCTAAGCCTAGGGGTACCCTAGCCTTAGGCTAGGCGAGTCCTAGCCTTAGTCTAAGCCTAGGGGTGCCCTAGCCTAAGCCTAGGGGTGCCCTAGCAAAAGCTTAAGGATGCCCTAGCGTTAGGCTACAGGAGCCCTAGCCTTAGCCTAAGCCTAGGGGTGCCCTATCCTAAGCAATGGGGTGCCCTTGCCTAAGCCTAGGGGTGCCCTAGCCTATGCCTAGGGGTGCCCTATCCTAAGACTAGGGGTGCCCTAGCCTAAGCCTACGGGTGTCCTAGCCTAAGCCTAGGGGTGCCCTAGCCTAAGCCTAAGGGTGCCCTAACCTTAGGCTAGGGGAGCCCTAGCCTTAGCCTAAGCCTTGGGGTGGACTAGCCTAAAACTAGGGGTTCCCTACCCTAAGCCTAGGGGTGACATTGCCTTAGGCTAGGGGAGCCCTAGCCTTATTCTAAGCCTAGGGGTGTCCTAGCCTAAGCCTAGGGGTGCCCTAGCCTAAGCCTAAGGGTGCCCTAACCTTAGGCTAGGGGAGCCCTAGACTTAGCCTAAGCCTTGGGGTGCCCTAGCCTAAAACTAGGGGTTCCCTACCCTAAGCCTAGGGGTGACCTTGCCTTAAGCTAGGGGAGCCCTATCCTTAGCCTAAGCCTAGGGGTGCCCTAGCCTAAGCCTAGGGGTGCCCTAGCCTAAGCCTAGGGGTACCCTAGCGTTAGGCTAAGGGAGCCCTAGCCTTAGACTAAGCCTTGGGGTGCCCTAGCATAAGTCTAGGGGTGCCTAGCCTAAGCATATTGGTGCCCTAACCTAAGCCTAGGGGATCCCCTACCTAAGCCTAGGGTGCCCTAGCCTAAGCCTACGGGTGCCCTAGCCTAAGCCTAGGAGTGCCCTAGTCTAAGCCTAGTGGTGCCCTAGCTTAAGCCTAGGGGTGCCCTAGCCTAAGCCTAGTGGTGCCATAGACTAAGCTTAGAGGTGCCCTAGCCAAAGGCTAGGGGTGCCCTAGCCTTAGGCTAGGGGAGCCCTAGCCTTAGCCGAAGCCGTGGGGTGCCCTAGCCTAAGCCTAGGGGTGCCCTAGCCTAAGCCTAGGGGTGCCCTAGGCTAAGCCTATGGGTGCCCTAGCCTAAGCCTAAGGGTGCCCTAGCCTTAGGCTAGGTGAGCCCTAGCCTTAGCCTAAAACTAGGGGTGCCCTAGCCTAAGCCTAGGGGTGCCCTAGCCTAAGCCTATGGGTGCCCTAGCCTTAGGCTAGGGGAGCCCTAGCTTTCGCCTAAGCGTAGGGGTGCCCTACCCTCAGGCTAGCGGTCACCTAGCCTAAGCCCAGGGGTTCCCTAGCCTAAGTGTAGGGTTGCCATAGCCTGAGCCTAGGGGTGCCCTCGCCTTAGGCTAGGGGTGCCTTAGCCTAAGCCTAGGGGTGCTTTATCCTAAGCCTAGGGTTCCCGTAGCCTTAGTCTAAGCCTAGGGATGCCCTAGCCTAAGCCTAGGGGTGCTCTAGCCTTAGGCGAGCTGAGCCCTAGCCTTAGCCTAAGCCTAGGGGTGCCCTAGCCTAAGCCTAGGGGTGCCCTAGCCTACGCCTAGGGGTTTCCTAGCCTAAGCCTAGGGGTGCCCTAGCCTATGACTAGGGGTGCCTTAGCCTAAGACTAGGGGGGCCCTAGCCTTAGGCTAGGGGGCCCTAGCCTTAGCCTAAGCCTAGGGGTGCCCTAGCCTAAGCCTATGGGTGCCCTAGCCTAAGCCTAGTGGTGTCCTACCCTAAGCCTAGGGGTGCCCTAGCCTAAGCCTAGGGGTGCCCTAGCCTAAGCCTAGGGGTGCTCTAGCATAAGCCTAAGGTTGCCCTAGCCTAAGTCTAGGGGTGCCCTAACCTAAGTCATGGGGTGCCCTAGCCTAAGTCTAGGGGTGCCTAGCCTAAGCATAGGCGTGCCCTAAACTAAGCCTAGGTGTTCCCTACCTAAGCCTAGGGGTACCCTAGCCTAAGCCTACGGCTGTCCTAACCTAAGCCTAGGGGTGCCCTAGCCTAAGCTTAGGGGTGCCCTAGCCTAAGCCTAGGGGTGCCCTAGCCTAAGCCTAGGGGTGCCCAAGCCTAAGTCTAGGGGTTCCCTACCGAAGCCTAGGGGTGCCCTATCCTAAGCCTACGGGTGCCCTAGCCTAAGCCTTGGGGTGCATTAGCCTAAGACTAGGGGTGCCCTAGCCTAAGCTTAGGGGAGCCCTAGCCTTAGTCTAAGCCTAGGGTTCCCTAGCCTAAGCCTAGGGGTTCCCTAGCCCAAGTCTAAGGATGCCCTAGCGTTAGGCTATAGGAGCCCTAGCCTTAGACTAAGCCTAGGGGTGCCTTAGCCTAAGCCTAGGAGTGCCCTAGCCTAAGCCTAGGGGTTCCCTAGCCCAAGCCTAGGGATGCCCTAGCGTTTTGCTAGAGGAGCCCTAGCCTTAGCCTAAGCCTAGGGGTGCCCTAGCCTAAGTCAAGGGGTACGCTAGCCTAAGTATAGGGGTGCCCTAGCCTAAGACTAGGGGTACCCTAGTCTTAGGCTAGGGGAGCCCTAGCCTTAGCCTAAGCCTAGGGGTGCCCCAGCCTAACCCTAGGGGCCCCTAGCCTTAGTCTAAGCCTAGGGGTGCCCTAGCCTAAGCCTAGGGGTGCCCTAGCCTTAGCCTCGGGGTGCCTTAGCCTAAGCCTAGGGGTGCCCTAGCCTAAGTCTAGGGGTGCCGTACCTTAGCCTAGGGGTCCCCTAGACTAAACCTAGTGGAGCCCTAATTTTAGCTTAAGCCGAGGGGTGCCCTAACCTAAACTTAGGGGTGCCCTAGCCTAAGCCTAGGGGTGCCTTAGCCCAAGCCTAGTGGTCCCCTAGCCTTAGCCTAAGCCTAGGGATGCCCGAGCCTCCGCCTAGGGTTGCCCTACCCTAAGCCTAGGGGTGCCCTAGCCTTAGGCTAGGGGAGCCCTAGCCTAGCCTACGCCTAGGGGTGCCCTAGCCTAAGCCTAGGGGTACCCTAGCCTGAGCCTAGGGGTGCCCTAGCCTGAGCCTACGGGTGCCCTAGCCTAAGGCTAGGGGAGCCCTAGCCTTAGTCTAGCCTAGGATTGCCCTAGCCTAAGCCTAGGGGTTCCCTAGCCCAAGCCTAGGGGAGCCCTAGCCTTAGCCTAAGCCTAGGGGTGCCATAGCCTAAGCCTCGGGCTGCCCTATCCTAAGCCTAGGGGTGCCCCAGCCTAAGCTTAGGGGTGCCCTAACCTAAGCTTAGGGGTCCCCTAGCCTAGGTCTTGGGGTGCCCTAGGGTTAGGCTAGGGGAGCCCTAGCCTTAACCTAATCCTAGGGGTGCCCTATCCAAAGCCTAGGAGTGCCTTAGCCAAACCCTAGGGGTGCCCGAGCCTTAGGATAGGGGAGCCCTACCCATAGCCTAAGCCTACGGGTGCCTTAGCTTAAGCCCAGGGGTGCCCTAGCCTAAGCCTAGGGGTGCCCTAGCCTTAGGCTAAGGGAGCCCTAGCCTTAGCCTAAGCCTAAGGGTGCCCTAGCCTCAGCCTAGGGGTGCCCTACCCTAAGACTAGGAGTTCCCTAGCCTAAGCCTAGAGGTGCCCTAGCCTTAGCCTAAGCCTAGGGGTGCCCTAGCCTAAGCCTAGGGGTGCCCTAGCCTAAGCCTAGTGGTGCCTTAGCCTAAGCATAGGGGTGACCTAGCCTTAGCCTAAACCTAGGGATGCCTTAGCCTAAGCCTAGGGGTCCCCTAGCCTTAGCCTAAACCTAGGGGTGCCCTAACCAAAGCCTAGGGGTGCCCTAGCCTAAGCCTAGGGGTGCCCTAGCCTAAGCCTAGGGGTGCCCAGGCCTTAGGATAGAGGAGCGCTAGCCTTAGGCTAAGCCTATGGCTGCCCTAGCCTAAACCTAGGGTTGCCCTAGCCTAAGCCTAGGGGTGCCCTAGCCTAAGCCTAGGGGTGCCTTAGCCTAAGCCTAGGGGTGCCCTAGCCTAAGGCTTGGGGTGCCAAGGCCTTAGGCTAGAGGAGCCCTAGCTTTAGCCTAAGCCTAGGGGTGTCCTAGCCTAAGCCTAGGGGTGTCCTACCGTAAGCCTAGGGGTGCCCTAACCTAAGCCTAGGGGTGCCCTAGCCTAAGCCTAAGGGTGCCCTAGCCTAAGCCTAGCGGTGCCCTAGCCTAACCCTAGTGGTGCCCTAGCCTTAGGCTTGGGGAACACTAACCTTAGCCTAAGCCTAGGGTTTCCCTAGCCTAAGCCTAGGCATACCCTAGCCTAAGCCGAGGGGTGCCCTACCCTAAGCCTGGGGGTGCCCTAGCCTAAGCCTAGGCTTGTCCTAGCGTTAGGCTAGCTGAGCCCTAGCCTAAGCCTAAGCCTAGGGGTGCCCTAGCCTAAGCCTAGGGGTGCCCTAGCCTAAGCCTAGGGGTGCCATAGCCTTAGGCTAGAGGAGCCCTAGCCTTAGCCTAAGCCTAGGGGTGCCCTAGCCTAAGACTAGGGGTGCCCTACCCTAAGCTTAGGGGTGCCCTAGCCGAAGCCTAGGGGTGTCTTTGCCTCAGACTAGGGGTGCCCTAGCCTAAGCTTAGAGGTGCCCTAGCCTAAGCCAAGGGGTGCCCTAGCCTAAGCCTAGGGGTGCCCTAGCCTTAGTCTAGTGGAGCCCTAGCCTTAGCCTAAGCCTAGGGGTGCCCTAGCCTAAGCCTAGATGTGCCTTAGCCTAAGCCTAGGGGTGCCCTAGCCCAGGCTAGGGATGCCCTAGAGTTAGGCTAGAGGAGCCCTAGCCTTAGCCTAAGCCTAGGGGTGCCCTAGCCTAAGCCAAGGGGTGCCCTAGCTAAGTCTAGGGGTGCCCTAGCCTAAGCCTAGGGGTACCCTAGCCTTAGGCTAGGCGAGTCCTAGCCTTAGCCTAAGCCTAGGGGTGCCCCAGCATAAGCCTAGGGGTACCCTGCCTAAGTCTAGGGGTGCCTAGCCTAAGCATAGGGGTGCCCTAACCTAAGCCTAGGGGTGCCCTAGCCTAAGTATACGGGTGCCGTAGCCTATGCCTAGGGGTGCCCTAGTCTTAGGCTAGGGGATCCCTAGCCTTATACTAAGCCTAGGGGTTCACTAGCCTAAGTGTAGGGGTTCCCTAGCCTGAGCCTAGGGGAGCCCTAGCCTTAGTCTAAGCCTAGGGGTGCCCTAGCCTAAGCCTAGGGGTGCCCTAGCCCAAGCTTAAGGATGCCCTAGCGTTAGGCTACAGGAGCCCTAGCCTTAGCCTAAGCCTAGGTGTGCCTAAGCCTAAGCCTAGGGGTGCTCTAACCTAAGTCTAGGGGTGCCCTAGCCTAAGCTTAGGGGTACCCTAGCCTTAGGCTAGGGGAGTCCTCGACTTAGCCGATGCCTTGGGGTGCCCTATCCTAAGACTACGGGTGCCCTAGCCTAAGCCTAGGGGTGCCCTAGCCCAGGCTAGGGATGCCCTAGCGTTAGGCTAGAGGAGCCCTAGCCTTAGCCTAAGCCTAGGGGTGCCCTAGCCTAAGCCAAGGGGTGCCCTAGCCTAAGTCTAGGGGTGCCCTAGCCTAAGCCTAGGGGTACCCTAGCCTTAGGCTAGGCGAGCCCTAGCCTAGCCTAAGCCTAGGGCTGCCCTAGCCTTAGTCTAGTGGAGCCCTAGCCTTAGCCTAAGCCTAGGGGTGCCCTAGCCTAAGCCTAGATCTGCCTTAGCCTAAACCTAGGGGTGCCCTAGCCCATGCTAGGGATGCCCTAGATTAGGCTAGAGGAGCACTAGCCTTAGCCTAAGCCTAGGGGTGCCCTAGCCTAAACCAAGGGGTGCCCTAGCCTAAGTCTAGGGGTGCCCTAGCCTAAGCCTAGGGGTACCCTAGCCTTAGGCTAGGCGAGTCCTAGCCTTAGCTTAAGCCTAGGGGTGCCCCAGCACAAGCCTAGGGGTACCCTGCCTAAGTCTAGGGGTGCCTAGCCTAAGCATAGGGGTGCCCTAACCTAAGCCTAGGGGTGCACTAGGCTAAGCCTACGGGGGCCGTAGCCTATGCCTAGGGGTGCCCTAGCCTTAGGCTAGGGGATCCCTAGCCTTAGCCTTAGCCTAGCGGTGCCCTAGCCTAAGCCTAGATGTGCTTTAGCCTAAGCCTAGGGGTGCCCTAGCCCAGGATAGGGATGCCCTAGAGTTAGGCTAGAGGAGCCCTAGCCTTAGCCTAAGCCTAGGGGTGCCCTAGCCTAAGCCAAGGGGTGCCCTAGCTAAGTCTAGGGGTGCCCTAGCCCAAGCTTAAGGATGCCCTAGCGTTAGGCTACAGGAGCCCTAGCCTTAGCCTAAGCCTAGGGGTGCCCTATCCTAAGCAATGGGGTGCCCTTGCCTAAGCCTAGGGGTGCCCTAGCCTATGCCTAGGGGTACCCTAGCCTTAGGCTAGGCGAGTCCTAGCCTTAGTCTAAGCCTAGGGGTGCCCTAGCCTAAGCCTAGGGGTGCCCTAGCCCAAGCTTAAGGATGCCCTAGCGTTAGGCTACAGGAGCCCTAGCCTTAGCCTAAGCCTAGGGGTGCCCTATCCTAAGCAATGGGGTGCCCTTGCCTAAGCCTAGGGGTGCCCTAGCCTATGCCTAGGGGTGCCCTAGCCTTAGGGTAGGGGAGCCCTAGCCTTAGCCTAAGCCTAGGTGTGCCCTATCCTAAGACTAGGGGTGCCCTAGCCTAAGCCTACGGGTGTCCTAGCCTAAGCCTAGGGGTGCCCTAGCCTAAGCCTAAGGGTGCCCTAACCTTAGGCTAGGGGAGCCCTAGCCTTAGCCTAAGCCTTGGGGTGCCCTAGCCTAAAACTAGGGGTTCCCTACCCTAAGCCTAGGGGTGACCTTGCCTTAGGCTAGGGGAGCCCTAGCCTTATTCTAAGCCTAGGGGTGTCCTAGCCTAAGCCTAAGGGTGCCCTAGCCTAAGCCTAAGGGTGCCCTAACCTTAGGCTAGGGGAGCCCTATCCTTAGCCTAAGCCTAGGGGTGCCCTAGCCTAAGCCTAGGGGTGCCCTAGCGTTAGGCTAAGGGAGCCCTAGCCTTAGACTAAGCCTTGGGGTGCCATAGCATAAGTCTAGGGGTGCCTAGCCTAAGCATATTGGTGCCCTAACCTAAGCCTAGGGGATCCCCTACCTAAGCCTAGGGGTGCCCTAGCCTAAGCCTACGGGTGCCCTAGCCTAAGCCTAGGGGTGCCCTAGTCTAAGCCTAGTGGTGCCCTAGCTTAAGCCTAGGGGTGCCCTAGCCTAAGCCTAGTGGTGCCATAGACTAAGCTTAGGGGTGCCCTAGCCTAATCCTAGGGGTGCCCTAGCCTACGCCTAGGGGTGCCCTAGCCTAAGCCTAGTGGTGCATTAGCCTTAGGCTAGGGGAGCCCTAGCCTTAGCCTAAGCATAGGGGTTCCTTACCCTAAGCCTATGGGTGCCCTAGCCTAAGACTAGGGGTGCCCTAGCCTAAGCCTAGGGTTGCCCTAGGGTTAGGCAAGGGGAGCCCTAGCCTTAGCCTAAGCTTAGGGGTGCTCTAGCCTAAGGCTAGGGGTGCCCTAGCCTAAGCCTAAGGGTGCCCTAGCCTAAGCCTAGGGGTATCCTAGCCTAAGCCTAGTGGTTTCCTAGCCCAAGCCTAGGGGTGGCCTAGCCTAAGGCTAGGGGTGCCCTAGCCTTAGTTTAGTGGAGCCCTAGCCTTAGCCTAAGCCTAGGGGTGCCCTATCCTAAGCCATGTGGTGCCCTAGCCTAAGACTAGGGGTGCCCTAGCCTACGCCTAGGGGTGCCCTAGCCTAAGCCTAGTGGTGCCCTAGCCTTAGGCTAGGGGAGCCCTAGCCTTATCCTAAGCCTAGGGGTGCCTTAACCTAAGCCTAGGGGTGCCCTAGCCTAATCCTAGGGGTGCCCTAGCCTACGCCTAGGGGTGCCCTAGCCTAAGCCTAGTGGTGCCCTAGCCTTAGGCTAGGGGAGCCCTAGCCTTAGCCTAAGCCTAGGGGTGCCCTACCCTAAGCTTAGGGGTGCTCTAGCCTAAGACTAGGGATGCCCTAGCCTAAGCCTAGGGGTGCCCTAGCCTAAGTCTAGGGGTGTCCTAGCCTAAGCCTAGTGGTGTCCTAGACTAAGCCTAGGGGTGCCCTAGCCTAAGGCTAGGGGTGCCCTAGCCTTAGTTTAGTGGAGCCATAGCCTTAGCCTAAGCCTAGGGGTGCCATATCCTAAGCCATGTCGTGCCCTAGCCTAAGCCTAGGGGTGCCCTAGCCTAAGCCTAGGGGTGCCCTATCCTTAGGCTAGGGGAGCCCTAGCCTTAGCTTAAACCTAAGGGTGCCCTAGCCTAAGACTAGGGGTGCCCTAGCCTAAGCCTAGGGGTGCCCTAACCTTAGGCTAGTGGAGCCCTAGCCTTAGCCTAAGCCTTGGGGCGCCCTAGCCTAAACATAGGGGTTCCCTAGCCTAAGCCTAGGGGTGCCGTAGCCTAAGCCTAGGGGTGCCGTAGCCCAAGCCTAGGGATGCCCTAGCGTTAGGCTAGAGGAGCCCTAGCTTTAGACTAAGCCTAAGGGTGCCCTAACCTAAGCCTAGGGGTGCCCTAGCCTAAGTCTAGGGGTTCCCTACCTAAGCCTAGGGGTGCCCTAGCCTAAGCCTAGGGGTGCCCTAGCCTAAGCTTAGGGGTGCCCTAACCTAAGGCTAGGGGTGCCCTAACCTTAGGCTAGGGGAGCCCTAGCCTTAGTCTAAGCCTAGGGTGACCTAGCCTAAGCTTAGGGGTTCCCTAGCCCAAGCCTAAGGATGCCCTAGCGTTAGGCTAGAGGAGCCCTAGCCTTAGCCTAAGCCTAGGTGTGCCCTAGCCTAAGCCTAGTGGTGCCAAAGCCTAAGCCTAGGGGTTCCCTAGCCCAAGCCTAGGGATGCCCTAGCGTTATGCTAGAGGAGCCCTAGCCGTAGCTTAAGCCTAGGTGTGCCCTAGCCTAAGCTTAGGGGTGCCCTAGCCTAAGCCTAGGGGTACCCTAGCCTTAGGCTAGGGGAGCCCTAGCCTTAGCCTAAGCCTAGGGGTGCCCCAGCCTAACCCTAGGGGTACCCTAGCCTAAGTCTAGGGGTTCCTAGCCTAAGCATAGGGGTGCCCTAACCTAAGCCTAGGTGTTCCCTACCTAAGCCTAGGGGTACCCTAGCCTTAGCCTACGGCTGTCCTAGCCTAAGCCTAGGGGTGCCCTAGCCTTAGGCTAGGGAAGCCCTAGCCTTAGCCTAAGCCTAGGGGTGCCCTAGCCTAATCCTAGGGATGCCCAAACCTAAGCCTAGTGGTGCCCTAGCCTAAGCCTAAGGGTGACCTAGCCTAAGCCTAGGGGTTCCCTAGCCTAAGCCTAGTGATGCCCTAGCCTAATCCTAGGGGTGCCCTATCCTAAGCCTAGTGGTGCCTTAGCCTTAAACTAGGGGAGCCCTAGCCTTAGCCTAAACCTAGGGGTGCCCTAGCCTCAGCCTAGGGGTGCCCTAGCCTAAGCCTAGGGGTGCCGTAGCCTACGCCTATGGGTCACCGAGCCTACGCCTAGGGGTGCCTTAGCCTTAGGCTAGGGGATCCCTAGCCTTAGCCTAAGCCTAGGGGTTCCCTAGCCTAAGTGTAGGGGTGCCCTAGCCTGAGCCTAAGTGTGCCCTAGCCTTAGCCAAGGGGTGCCCTAGCATAAGCCTAGGGGTGCCTTAGCCTAATCCTAGGGGTGCCCTAGCCTACGCCTAGGGGGGCCCTAGCCTAAGGCTAGTGGTGCCCTAGCCTTAGGCTAGGGGAGCCCTAGCCTTAGCCTAAGCCTAGGGGTTCCTTAGCCTAAGCCTAGGGGTGCCCTAGCCTAAGACTAGTGGTGCCCTAGCCTAAGCTTAGGGGTGCTCTAGCCTAAGCCTAGGGGTGCCCTAGGGTTAGGCAAGGGGAGCCCTAACCTTAGCCTAAGCTTAGGGGTGCTCTAGCCTAAGCCTAGGGGTGCCCTAGCCTAAGCCTAGGGGTGCCCTAGCCTAAGCCTAGGGGTGTCCTAGCCTAAGCCTAGCGGTGTCCTAGCCTAAGACGAGGGGTGCCCTAGCCTAAGGCTAGGGATGCCCTAGCCTTAGTTTAGTGGAGCCCTAGCCTTAGCCTAAGCCTAGGGGTGCCCTATCCTAAGCCATGGGGTGCCCTAGCCTAACCCTAGGGGTGCCCTAGCCTAAGCCTAGGGGTGCCCTAGCCTTAGGCTAGCTGAGGCCTAGCCTTAGCCTAAGCCTATGGGTGCCCTAGCCTAAGCCTAGGGGTACCCTAGCATAATCCTAGGGGTGCCCTAGCCTAAGTCTAGGGGTTCCCTACCTAAGCCTAGGGGTGCCCTATCCTAAGCTTACGGGTGCCCTAGCCTAAGCCTTGGGGTGCATTAGCCTAAGACTAGGGGTGCCCTAGCCTAAGCTTAGGGGAGCCCTAGCCATAGTCTAAGCCTAGGGTTCCCTAGCCTAAGCCTAGGGGTTCCCTAGCCCAAGTCTAAGGATGCCCTAGCGTTAGGCTAGAGGGGCCCTAGCCTTAGCCTAAGCGTAGGGGTGCCTTACCCTAAGCCTAGGAGTGCCCTAGCCTAAGACTAGGGGTTCCCTAGCCCAAGCCTAGGGATGCCCTAGCGTTTTGCTAGAGAAGCCCTAGCCTTAGCCTAAGCCTAGGGGTGCCCTAGCCTAAGCCAAGGGGTATGCTAGCCTAAGTATAGGGGTGCCCTAGCCTAAAACTAGGGGTACCCTAGCCTTAGGCTAGGGGAGCCCTAGCCTTAGCCTAAGACTAGGGGTGCCCCAGCCCAAGCCTAGGGGTGCCCTAGCCTAAGTCTAGGGGTGCCTAGCCTAAGCATAGGCGTGCCCTAACCTAAGCCTAGGTGTTCCCTACCTAAGCCTAGGGGTACCCTAGCCTAAGCCTACGGCTGTCCTAGCTTAAGCCTAGGGGTGCCCTAGCCTTAGGCTAGGGAAGCCTTAGCCTTAGCCGAAGCCTAGGGGTGCCCTAGCCTAAGTTTAGGGGTGCCCTAGCCTAAGCCTAGTGGTGCCCTAGCCTAAGCCTAGGGGTGCCCTAGCCTAAGTCTAGGGGTTCCCTACCTAAGCCTAGGGGTGCCCTATCCTAAGCCTACGGGTGCCCTAGCCTAAGCCTTGGGGTGCATTAGCCTAAGACTAGGGGTGCCCTAGCCTAAGCTTAGGGGAGCCCTAGCCTTAGTCTCAGCCTAGGGTTCCCTAGCCTAAGCCTAGGGGTTCCCTAGCCCAAGTCTAAGGATGCCCTAGCGTTAGGCTAGAGGAGCCCTAGCCTTAGACTAAGCCTAGGGGTGCCTTAGCCTAAGCCTAGGAGTGCCCTAGCCCAAGCCTAGGGATGCCCTAGCGTTTTGCTAGAGGAGCCCTAGCCTTAGCCTAAGCCTAGGGGTGCCCTAGCCTAAGCCAAGGGGTACGCTAGCCTAAGTATAGGGGTGCCCTAGCCTAAAACTAGGGGTACACTAGTCTTAGGCTAGGGGAGCCCTAGCCTTAGCCTAAGCCTAGGGGTGCCCCAGCCTAAGCCTAGGGGTGCCCTAGCCTAAGTCTAGGGGTGCCTAGCCTAAGCATAGGCGTGCCCTAACCTAAGCCTAGGTGTTCCCTACCTAAGCCTAGGGGTACCCTAGCCTAAGCCTACGACTGTCCTAGCCTAAGCCTAGGGGTGCCCTAGCCTTAGGCTAGGGAAGCCTTAGCCTTAGCCTAAGCCTTGGGGTGCCCTAGCCTAAGCCTAGGGGTGCCCTAGCCTAAGCCTAGGGGTGCCCTAGCCTAAGTTTAGGGGTGCACTAACCTAAGCGTAGGGGTGCCCGAGCCTAAGCCTAGGGGTGCCCTAGCCTAAGACTAAGGGTGCCCTAGCCTTAGACTAGGGGAGCCCTAGCCTTAGCCTAAGCCTAGGGTTGCCCTTGCTTAAGCATAGGGTTGCCCAAGCCTAAGCCTAAGGTTGCCTTAGCGTTAGGCTAGGGGAGCCCTAGCCTCAGGCTAAACCTAGGGGTGCCCTAGCCTAAGCCTAGGGGTGCCCTAGCCTAAGCCTATGGGTGCCATAGCCTTAGGCTAGGGGAGCACTAGCTTTAGCCTAAGCCTATGGGTGCCCTAGCCTAAGACTAGGGGTGCCCTAGCCTAATCCTAAGGGTGCCCTAGCCTTAGGCTAGCGGAGCCCTAGCCTTAGCCTAAACCTAGGGGTACCCTAGCCTAAGCCTAGGGGTGCCCTAGCCTAAGCCTATGGGTGCCCTAGCCTTAGGCTAGGGGAGCCCTAGCTTAATCCTAAGCCTAGGGGTGCCGTAGCCTATGCTTAGGGGTCACCTAGCCTACGCCTAGGGGTGCCTTAGCCTTAGGCTAGGGGATCCCTAGCCTTAGCCTAAGCCTAGGGGTTCCCTAGCCTAAGTGTAGTGGTGCCCTAGCCTGAGCCTAGGGGTGCCCAAGCCTTAGCCTAGGGGTGCCCTAGCCTAAGACTAGGGGTGCCCTAGCCTAAGCTTAGTGGTGCCCTAGCGTAAGCCTAGGGGTGTCCTAGCCTAAGCCTAGGGGTGCCCTAGCCTAAGGCTAGGGGTGCCCTAACCTAAGCCTAGGGGTGCCCTAACCTAAGCCTAACCCTAGGGGTGCCCTAGCCTAAGCCTAGGGGTGCCCTAGTCTAACCCTAGGGGTGTCCAACCCTAAGCCTAGGGTTGCCCTAGCCTTAGCCTAGTTGAAACCTAGACTTAACCTAAGCCTTGGGGTGCCCTAGCCTAAGCCTAGGGGTGCCCTAGCCTAAGCCTAGGGGTGCCCTACCCTAAGCCTAGGGGTGCCCTAGCCTAAGCCTTGGGGTGCCCTAGCCTACGCCTAGGGGTTCCCTAGCCTAAGCCTTGTGGTGCCCTAGCCTGAGGCTAGGGGAGCCCTAGCCTTAGCCTAAGCCTAGGGGTGCCCTAGGCTAAGACTTGGGGTGCCCTAGCCTAAGCCTAGGGGTGCCCTAGCCTAAGCCTAAGGGTGCCCTAGGGTGGACAAGGGGAGCCCTAGCCTTAGCCTAAGCCTAGGGGTGCCCTAGCCTAAGCTTAGGGGTGCCCTAGCCTAAGCCTAGGGTTGCCCTAGCCTAAGCCTAGGGGTGCCCTAGCCTAAACCTAGGGGTGACCTAGCCTTAGGCTAGGGGAGCCCTAGCCTTAGTCTAAGCCTAGGGGTGCCCTAGCCTAAGCCAAGGGGTGCCCTAGCCCAAGCCTAGGGATGCCCTAGCATTAGGCTAGAGGAGCCCTAGCCTTAGCCTAAGCCTAGGGGTTCCCTAGCCAAGCCTAGGGATGCCCTAGTGTTACGCTAGAGGAGCCCTAGCCTTAGCCTAAGCCTAGGGGTTTCCTAGCCTAAGCCTAGGGGTGCCCTACCCTAAGTCTAGGGGTGTCCTAGCCTAAGCCTAGGGGTACCCTAGCCTTAGGCTAGGGGAGTCCTCGCCTTAGCTAAAGCCTTGGGGTGCCCTAACCTAAGCCTAGGGCTTCCCTACCTAAGCCTAGGGGTGCCCTATCCTAAGCCTAGGGGTGCCCTAGCTTAAGCCTAGGGGTGCCCTAACCAAAGCCTAGGGATGCCCTAGCCTAAGCCTAGGGGTGCCCTAGCCTAAGCCTAAGGGTGCCCTAGCCTTAGACTAGGGGAGCCCTAGCCTTAGCCTAAGCTTAGGCTGCCCTAGCCTATGCCTTGGGGTGCCCTAGCATAAGCCTAGGGTTGGCCTAGTCTAAGCCTAGGGGTGCCCTAGCCTAAGGCTAGGGGTGCCCTAGCCTTAGTCTAGTGGAGCCCTAGCCTTAGCCTAAGCCTAAATGTGCCCTTCCTAAGCCATGGGGTGCCCTAGCCTAACCCTAGGGGTGCCCTAGCCGACACCTAGGGGTGCCCTAGCCTAAGCCTAGTGGTGCCCTAGCCTTAGGCTAGGGGAGCCCTAGCCTTAGCCTAAGCCTAGGGGTGCCCTAGCCTAAGACTAGGGATGCCCTAGCCTTATCTTAGGGGTGCCCTAGCCTAAGCCTATGGGTGTCCTAGCCTAACCCTTTGGGTGCCCTAGGTTTAGGCAAGGGGAGCCCTAGCCTTAGCCTAAGCTTAGGGGTGCACTAGCCTAAGCTTTGGGGTGCTCTAGCCTAAGCCTAGGGGCGCCCTAGCCTAAGCCTAGGGGTGCCCTAGCCTTAGGCGAGGGGGCCGTAGCCTTAGCCTAAGCCTAGGGGTGCCCTAGCCTGAGCCAAGTGGTGTCCTAGCCTTAGCCTAGGGGTGCCCTAGCCTAATCCTAGGGGTGCCCTAGCCTACTCCTAGGGGTGCCCTAGCCTAAGCCTAGGTGTTCCCTACCTAACCCTAGGGGTACCCTAGCCTAAGCCTACGGCTGTCCTAGCCTAAGCCTAGGGGTGCCCTAGCCTTAGGCTAGGGAAACCTTAGCCTTACCCTAAGCCTAGGGGTGCCCTAGCCTAAGCTTAGGGGTGCCCTAGCCTAAGCCTAGGGGTCCCCTAGCCTAAGCCTAGGGGTGCCCAAGCCTAAGTCTAGGGGTTCCCTACCTAAGCCTAGGGGTGCCCTATCCTAAGCCTACGGGTGCCCTAGCCTAAGCCTTGGGGTGCATTAGCCTAAGACTAGGGGTGCCCTAGCCTAAGCTTAGGGGAGCCCTAGCCTTAGTCTAAGCCTAGGGTTCCCTAGCCTAAGCTTAGGGGTTCCCTAGCCCAAGTCTAAGGATGCCCTAGCGTTAGGCTAGAGGAGCCCCAGCCTTAGCCTAAGCCTAGGGGTACCTTAACCTAAGCCTAGGGGTGCCCTAGCCTAAGCCTAGGGGTTCCCTAGCCCAAGCCTAGGGATGCCCTAGCGTTTTGCTAGAGGAGCCCTAGCCTTAGCCTAAGCCTAGGGGTGCCCTAGCCTAAGCCAAGGGGTACGCTATCCTAAGTATAGGGGTGCCCTAGCCTAAGACTAGGGGTACCCTAGCCTTAGGCTAGGGGAGCCCAGCCTTAGCCTAAGCCTAGGGGTGCCCCAGCCTAAGCCAAGGGGTGCCCTAGCCTAAGCCTAGGGGTGCCCTAACCTAAGCCTAGGTGTTCCCTACCTAAGCCTAGGGGTGCCCTAGCCTAAGCCTACGGCTGTCCTAGCCTAAGCCTAGGGGTGCCCTAGCCTTAGGCTAGGGAAGCCTAAGCCTTAGCCTAAGCCTAGGGGTGCCCTAGCCTAAGCCTAGGGGTGCCCTAGCCTAACCCTAGGGGTGCCCTAGCCTAAGCCTAGGGGTGCCCTAGCCTTAAGCTAGGGGAGCCCTAGCCTTAACCTAAGCCTAGGGGTGCCCGAGCCTAAGCCTTGGGGTGCCCTAGCCTAAGCCTAAGGGTGCTCTAGCCTTAGACTAGGGGAGCCCTAGCCTTAGCCTAAGCCTAGGGGTTCCCTTGCTTAAGCATAGGGGTGCCATAGCCTAAGCCTAAGGTTGCCTTAGCCTTAGGCTAGGGGAGCCCTAGCTTTAGGCTAAACCTAGAGGTGCAAAAGCCTAAGCCTACCGGTGCCCTAGCCTAAGCCTATGGGTGCCCTAGCCTTAGGCTAGGGGAGCCCTAGCTTTAGACTAAGCCTATGGGTGCCCTAGCCTAAGACTAGGGGTGCCCTAGCCTAAGCCTAAGGGTGCCCTAGCCTTAGGCTAGGGTAGCCCTAGCCTTAGCCTAAACCTAGGGGTACCCTAGCCTAAGCCTAGGGGTGCCATAGCCTATGCCTAGGGGTCACCTAGCCTACGCCTAGGGGTGCCTTAGCCTTAGGCTAGGGGATCCCTAGCCTTAGCCTAAGCCTAGGGGTTCCCTAGCCTAAGTGTAGGGGTGCCCTAGCCTGAGCCTAGGGGTGCCCAAGCCTTAGCCTAGGGGTGCCCTAGCCTAAGCCTAGGGGTGCCTTAGCCTAAGTTAGGGGTCCCCTAGCCTTAGTCTAAGCCTAGGGTTGCCCTAGCCGAAGCCTATGGGTGCCCTAGCCTTAGGCTAGTGGAGCCCTAGCCTTAGCCTAAGCCTAGGGGTGCCCTAGCCTAAGCCTCGTGGTGCCCTATCCTAAGCCTAGGGGAGCCCTAGCCTAAGCCTAGGGGTGCCCTTGCCTTAGGCTAGGGGAGCCCTAACCTTAGCCTAAGCCTAGGGGTGCACTAGCCCAAGCCTAGGGGTGCCATAGATTAAGCCTAGGGGTGCCCTAGCCTAAGCCTAGGGGTGCCCTAGCCTAAGCCTAGATGTGCCATAGCCTAAGCCTAGGGGTGCCCTAGCCTTAGGGTAGCTGAGCCCTAGCCTTAGGCAAGCTGAGCCCTAGCCTTAGCCTAAGCCTCGTGGTGCCCTAGCCTAAGACTAGGGGTGCCCTAGCCTAAGCTTTTTGGTGCCCTAGCGTAAGCCTAGGGGTGCCCTAGCCTAAGCCTAGGGGTGCCCTAGCCTAAGCATAGGGGTGCCCTAGCCTAAGCCTAGGGGTGCCCTAGCCTTAGGCTAGGGGAGCCCTAGCCTTAGCCTAAGCCTAGGGGTGCCCTAGCCCAAGCCTAGGGGTTCCCTAGCCTAAGCCTAGGTGTGCCCTAGCCTAAGCCAAGGGTTGCCCTAGCCTTAGACTACCTGAGCCCTAGCCTTAACCTAAGCCTAGGGGTGCCCTAGCCTAAGCCTAGGGGTGCCCTAGCCTAAGCCTAGGGGTGCCCTACCATAATCCTAGGGGTGCCCTACTCTAAGCCTAGAGTTGCCCTAGCCTAAGCATAGGAGTGCCCTAGCCTTAGGCTAGCTGAGCCCTAGCCTTAGGCTAGCTGAGCCCTAGCCTTAGCCTAAGCCTAGGGGTGCCCTAGCCTAAGCCTAGGGGTGCCCTAGCCTAAGCCTAGTGGTGCCTTAGCCTAAGCCTAGGGGTGCCCTAGCCTAATACTAGGGGTGCCCTTGCCTAAGCTTAGTGGTGCCCTAGCGTAAGCCTAGGGGTGCCCTAGCCTAAGCCTAGGGGTGCCCTAGCCTAAGGCTAGGGCTGCCCTAACCTAAGCCTAGGGGTGCCCTAGCCTAAGCCTAGGGGTTCCCTAGCCTAAGCCTAGAGGTGCCCTAGCCTAAGCCTAGGTGTGCCCTAGCCTAAGCCTAAGGGTGCCCTAGCCTAAGGCTAGAGGTGCCCTAGCCTTAGTCTAGTGGAGCCCTAGCCTTAGCCTAACCCTAGGGGTGCCCTAGCCTAAGCCTAGGGGTGCCCTAGTCTAACCCTAGGGGTGTCCTACCCTAAGCCTAGGGTTGCCCTAGCCTTAGCCTAGCTGAAACCTAGACTTAACCTAAGCCTTGGGGTGCCCTAGCCTAAGCCTAGGGGTGCCCTAGCCTAAGCCTAGGGGTGCCCTACCCTAAGCCTAGGGGTGCCCTAGCCTAAGCCTAGGGGTGCCCTAGCCTTCGCGAAGGGGTTCCCTAGCCTAAGCCTTGTGGTGCCCTAGCCTGAGGCTAGTGGAGCCCTAGCCTTAGCCTAAGCCTAGGGGTGCCCTAGGCTAAGACTAGGGGTGCCCTAGCCTAATCTTAGGGGTGCCCTAGCCTAAGCCTAAGGGTGCCCTAGCCTAAGCCTAAGGGTGCCCTAGGGTTAGACAAGGGGAGCCCTAGCCTTAGCCTAAGCCTAGGGGTGCCCTAGCCTAAGCTTAGGGGTGCCCTAGCCTAAGCCTAGGGGTGCCCTAGCCTAAGCCTAGGGGTGCCATAGTCTTAGGCTAGGGGGCCCTAGCCTTAGCCTAAGCCTAGGGGTGCCCTAGCCTAAGCCTAGGGGTGACCTAGCCTTAGGCTAGGGGAGCCCTAGCCTTAGTCTAAGCCTAGGGGTGCCCTAGCCTAAGCCAAGGGGTGCCATAGCCCAAGCCTAGGGATGCCCTAGCATTAGCCTAGAGGAGCCCTAGCCTTAGCCTAAGCCTAGGGCTGCCCTAGCCTATTCCTTGGGGTGCCCTAGCCTAAACCTAGGGGTGCCCTAGCCTAAGGCTAGGGGTGCCCTAGCCTAAGGCTATGGGTGCCCTAGCCTTAGTCTAGTGGAGCCCTAGCCTTAGCCTAAGCCTAAAGGTGCCCTTCCTAAGCCATGGGGTGCCCTAGCCTAACCCTAGGGGTGCCCTAGCCTACGCCTAGGGGTGCCCTAGCCTAAGCCTAGTGGTGTCCTAGCCTTAGGCTAGGGGAGCCCTAGCCTTAGCCTAAGCCTAGGGGTGCCCTAGCCTAAGACTAGGGGTGCCCTAGACTAATTTTAGGGGTGCCCTATCCTAAGCCTATGGGTGCCCTAGCCTAAGCCTAGGGGTGCCCTAGGGTTAGGCAAGGGGAGCCCTAGCCTTAGCCTAAGCCTAGGGGTGCACTAGCCTAAGATTAGGGATGCCCTAGCCTAATCTTAGGGGTGCCCTAGCCTAAGCCTAGGGGTGTTCTAGCCTAAGCCTAGGGGTGCCCTAGGTTTAGGCAAGGGGAGCCCTAGCCTTAGCCTAAGCTTAAGGGTGCCATAGCCTAAGCTTAGGGGTGCCCTAGCCTAAGCCTAGGGGTGCCCTAGCCTAAGCCTAGGGGTGCCCTAGCCTTTTGCGAGGGGGCCGTAGCCTTAGCCTAAGCCTAGGGGTGCCCTAGCCTAAGCCTCGTGGTGTCCTAGCCTTAGCCTAGGGGTGCCCTAGCCTAAGCCTAGGGGGGCCCTAGCCTTAGACTAGGGGAGCCCTAGCCTTAGCCTAAGCCTAGGGGTGACCTAGCCTAAGCCTAGGGGTTCCCTAGCATAATCCTAGGGTTGGCCTAGTCTAAGCCTAGGGGTGCCCTAGCCTAAGTCTAGGGGTGCCCTAGCCTTAGTCTAGTGGAGCCCTAGCCTTAGCCTAAGCCTAGGGGTGCCCTTCCTAAGCCATGGGGTGCCCTAGCCTAATCCTAGGGGTGCCCTAGCCTAAGCCTAGGGGTGCCCTAGACTTAGGTTAGAGGAGCCCTAGCCTTAGCCTAAGTCTAGGGGTGCCCTAGCCTAAGCCTAGTTGTGCCCTAGCCTAAGCCTAGGGGTGCCCTAGCCTTAGGCTAGGCGACCCCTAACCTTAGCCTAAGCCTAGGGGTACCCTAGCCTAAGCCTAGGGGTGCCCTGGCTTTAGGCTAGGGGAGCCCTAGCCTTAGCCTAAGCCTAGGGGTGCCCTATCCAAGCCTATGGGTGCCCTAGCCTAAGCTTAGGGGTGCCCTAGCCTAAGCTTAGCGGTTCCCTAGCATTTGGATAGGGGAGCCCTAGCCTTAGCCTAAGCCTAGGGGTTTCCTAGCCTAAGCCTAGGGTTGGCGTAGCCTAAGCCTAGGGGTGACCTAGCCTTAGGCTAAGGGAGCCCTAGCTTTAGACTAATCCTAGGGGACCGTAGCCTAAGCCTAGGAGTGCCCTAACCTTAGCCAAGGGTGCCCTAGCCTAAGTGTAGGGTTGCCCTAGCCTGAGCCTATGGGTGCCCTAGCCTTAGCCTAAGCCTAGGGGTGCCCTAGCCTAAGCCTAGGGGTGCCCTAGCCTAAGCCTAGGGGTGCCCTAGCCTTAGGCTGGAAGCCCTAGCCTTAGCCTAAGCCTAGGGGTGCACTATCATAAGCCTAGTGGTGCCCTAGCCTTAGGCTAGGGGAGCCTTAGCCAAAGCCAAGGGGTGCCCTAGCCAAATCCTTGGGGTGCCATAGCCTAAGGATAGGGGTGCTCTAGCCTAAGCCTAGGGGTGCCCTAGCCTTAGACTAGGGGAGCCCTAGCCTTAGCCTAATCCTAGGGGTGCCCTAGCCTAAGCCTAGTGGTGCCCTAGCCTAAGCCTAATCCTATGGGTGCCCTAGCCTAAGCCTAGTGGTGCCCTAGCCTAAGCCTATGGGTGACTTAGCCGTAGGCTAGGGGAGCCCTAGACTTATACTAAGCCTAGGGGTGACCTAGCCTAAGCCTAGGCTTGTCCTAGCCTAAGCCTAGGGGTGCCCTAGCCTTAGGCTAGGGGAGCCCTAGCCTTAGCCTAAGTCTAGGTGTGCCCTAGCCTAAGCCTAGGGGTGCCCTAGCCTAAGCCTAGGGCTGCCCTAGCCTAAGCCTAGGGGTGCCCTAGCCTAAGCCTAGGGGTGCCCAGCCTAAGCCTAGGGGTGCCCTAGCCTAAGCCTAGGGGTGCCCTAGCCTTAGGCTAGGTGAGCCCTAGCCTTAGCCTAAGACTAGAGATGCCCTCGCCAAAGCCTATGGGTGCCCTAGCCTAAGCCTAGAGGTGCCCTCGCCTTAGGCTAGGAGAGCCCTAACAATAGCATAAGCCTAGAGGTGCCTTAGCCTAAGCCTAGGGGTGCCCTAGCCTAATACTAGGGGTGCCCTTGCCTAAGCTTAGTGGTGCCCTAGCGTAAGCCTAGGGGTGCCCTAGCCTAAGCCTAGGGGTGCCCTTGCCTAAGCTTAGTGGTGCCTTAGCCTAAGCCTAGGGGTGCCCTAGCCTAATACTAGGGGTGCCCTTGCCTAAGCTTAGTGGTGCCCTAGCCTAAGCCTAGGGGTGCCCTAGCCTTAGGGTAGCTGAGCCCTAGCCTTAGGCAAGCTGAGCCATAGCCTTAGCCTAAGCCTCGGGGTGCCCTAGCCTAAGACTAGGGGTGCCCTAGCCTAAGCTTTTTGGTGCCCTAGCCTAAGCCTAGGGGTGCCCTAGCCTAAGCCTAGGGGTGCCCTAGCCTAAGCATAGTGGTGCCCTAGCCTAAGCCTAGGGGTGCCCTAGCCTTAGGCTAGGGGAGCCCTAGCCTTAGCCTAAGCCTAGTGGTGCCCTAGCCCAAGCCTAGGGGTTCCCTAGCCTAAGCCTAGGTGTGCCCTAGCCTAAGCCAAGGGTTGCCCTAGCCTTAGACTACCTGAGCCCTAGCCTTAACCTAAGCCTAGGGGTGCCCTAGCCTAAGCCTAGGGGTGCCCTAGCCTAAGCCTAGGGGTGCCTTACCATAATCCTAGGGGTGCCCTACTCTAAGCCTAGAGTTGCCCTAGCCTAAGCATAGGAGTGCCCTAGCCTTAGGCTAGCTGAGCCCTAGCCTTAGGGTAGCTGAGCCCTAGCCTTAGCCTAAGCCTAGGGGTGCCCTAGCCTAAGCCTAGGGGTGCCCTAGCCTAAGCCTAGTGGTGCCTTAGCCTAAGCCTAGGGGTGCCCTAGCCTAAGGCTAGGGGTGCCCTAACCTAAGCCTAGGGGTGCCCTAGCCTAAGCCTAGGGGTTCCCTAGCCTAAGCCTAGAGGTGCCCTAGCCTAAGCCTAGGTGTGCCCTAGCCTAAGCCTAGGGGTGCCCTAGCCTAAGGCTAGAGGTGCCCTAGCCTTAGTCTAGTGGAGCCCTAGCCTTAGCCTAACCTTAGGGGTGCCTTAGCCTAAGCCTAGGGGTGCCCTAGTCTAACCCTAGGGGTGTCCTACCCTAAGCCTAGGGTTGCCCTAGCCTTAGCCTAGCTGAAACCTAGACTTAACCTAAGCCTTGGGGTGCCCTAGCCTAAGCCTAGGGGTGCCCTAGCCTAAGCCTAGGGGTGCCCTACCCTAAGCCTAGGGGTGCCCTAGCCTAAGCCTAGGGGTGCCCTAGCCTTCGCCTAGGGGTTCCCTAGCCTAAGCCTTGTGGTGCCCTAGCCTGAGGCTAGGGGAGCCCTAGCCTTAGCCTAAGCCTAGGGGTGCCCTAGGCTAAGACTAGGGGTGCCCTAGCCTAAGCTTAGGGGTGCCCTAGCCTAAGCCTAGGGGTGCCCTAGCCTAAGCCTAAGGGTGCCCTAGGGTTAGACAAGGGGAGCCCTAGCCTTAGCCTAAGCCTAGGGGTGCCCTAGCCTAAGCTTAGGGGTGCCCTAGCCTAAGCCTAGGGGTGCCCTAGCCTAAGCCTAGGGGTGCCATAGTCTTAGGCTAGGGGGCCCTAGCCTTAGCCTAAGCCTAGGGGTGCCCTAGCCTAAGCCTAGGGGTGACCTAGCCTTAGGCTAGGGGAGCCCTAGCCTTAGTCTAAGCCTAGGGGTGCCCTAGCCTAAGCCAAGGGGTGCCCTAGCCCAAGCCTAGGGATGCCCTAGCATTAGGCTAGAGGAGCCCTAGCCTTAGCCTAAGCCTAGGGCTGCCCTAGCCTATTCCTTGGGGTGCCCTAGCATAAGCCTAGGGTTGGCCTAATCTAAGCCTAGCGGTGCCCTAGCCTAAGGCTAGGGGTGCCCTATCCTTAGTCTAGTGGAGCCCTAGCCTTAGCCTAAGCCTAAAGGTGCCCTTCCTAAGCCATGGGGTGCCCTAGCCTAACCCTAGGGGTGCCCTAGCCTACGCCTAGGGGTGCCCTAGCCTAAGCCTAGTGGTGTCCTAGCCTTAGGCTAGGGGAGCCCTAGCCTTAGCCTAAGCCTAGGGGTGCCCTAGCCTAAGACTAGGGGTGCCCTAGACTAATCTTAGGGGTGCCCTAGCCTAAGCATATGGGTGCCCTAGCCTAAGCCTAGGGGTGCCCTAGGATTAGGCAAGGGGAGCCCTAGCCTTAGCCTAAGCCTAGGGGTGCACTAGCCTAAGATTAGGGATGCCCTAGCCTAATCTTAGGGGTGCCCTAGCCTAAGCCTAGGGGTGTCCTAGCCTAAGCCTAGGGGTGCCCTAGGTTTAGGCAAGGGGAGCCCTAGCCTTAGCCTAAGCTTAAGGGTGCCATAGCCTAAGCTTAGGGGTGCCCTAGCCTAAGCCTAGGGGTGCCCTAGCCTTATGCGAGGGGGCCGTAGCCTTAGCCTAAGCCTAGGGGTGCCCTAGCCTAAGCCTCGTGGTGTCCTAGCCTTAGCCTAGGGGTGCCCTAGCCTAAGCCTAGGGGTGCCCTAGCCTTAGACTACGGGAGCCCTAGCCTTAGCCTAAGCCTAGGGGTGACCTAGCCTAAGCCTAGGGGTTCCCTAGCATAATCCTAGGGTTGGCCTAGTCTAAGCCTAGGGGTGCCCTAGCCTAAGGCTAGGGGTTCCCTAGCCTTAGTCTAGTGGAGCCCTAGCCTTAGCCTAAGCCTAGGGGTGCCCTTACTAAGCCATGGGGTGCCCTAGCCTAATCCTAGGGGTGCCCTAGCCTAAGCCTAGGGGTGCCCTAGACTTAGGTTAGAGGAGCCCTAGCCTTAGCCTAAGTCTAGGGGTGCCCTAGCCTAAGCCTAGTGTGCCCTAGCCTAAGCCTAGGGGTGCCCTAGCCTTAGGCTAGGCGAGCCCTAACCTTAGCCTAAGCCTAGGGGTACCCTAGCCTAAGCCTAGGGGTGCCCTGGCTTTAGGCTAGGGGAGCCCTAGCCTTAGCCTAAGCCTAGGGGTGCCCTATCCAAGCCTATGGGTGCCCTAGCCTAAGCCTAGGGGTGCCCTAGCCTAAGCTTAGCGGTTCCCTAGCCTTAGGATAGGGGAGCCCTAGCCTTAGCCTAAGCCTAGGGGTTTCCTAGCCTAAGCCTAGGGTTGCCGTAGCCTAAGCCTAGCTGTGCCCTAGCCTTAGGCTAAGGGAGCCCTAGCTTTAGACTAATCCTAGGGGACCCTAGCCTAAGCCTAGGAGTGCCCTAACCTTAGCCTAGGGGTGCCCTAGCCTAAGTGTAGGGTTGCCCTAGCCTGAGCCTATGGGTGCCCTAGCCTTAGCCTAAGCCTAGGGGTGCCCTAGCCTAAGCCTAGGGGTGCCCTAGCCTAAGCCTAGGGGTGCCCTAGCCTTAGGCTGGAAGCCCTAGCCTTAGCCTAAGCCTAGGGGTGCACTATCATAAGCCTAGGGGTGCCCTAGCCTTAGGCTAGGGGAGCCTTAGCCAAAGCCTAGGGGTGCCCTAGCCAAATCCTTGGGGTGCCATAGCCTAAGGATAGGGGTGCTCTAGCCTAAGCCTAGGGGTGCCCTAGCCTTAGGCTAGGGGAGCCCTAGCCTTAGCCTAATCCTAGGGGTGCCCTAGCCTAAGCCTAGTGGTGCCCTAGCCTAAGCCTAATCCTATGGGTGCCCTAGCCTAAGCCTAGTGGTGCCCTAGCCTAAGCCTATGGGTGACTTAGCCGTAGGCTAGGGGTGCCCTAGCCTAAGCCTAGGGGTGCCCTAGCCTAAGCCTAGGGCTGCCCTAGCCTAAGCCTAGGGGTGCCCTAGCCTAAGCCTAGGGGTGCCCAGCCTAAGCCTAGTGGTGCCCTAGCCTAAGCCAAGGGGTGCCCTAGCCTTAGGCTAGGTGAGCCCTAGCCTTAGCCTAAGACTAGAGATGCCCTCGCCAAAGCCTATGGGTGCCCTAGCCTAAGCCTAGAGGTGCCCTCGCCTTAGGCTAGGAGAGCCCTAACAATAGCATAAGCCTAGAGGTGCCTTAGCCTAAGCCTTGGTGTGCCCTAGCCTCAGTTCAGGGGTGCCCTAGCCTAAGCCTATGGTTACCCTAGCCTTGGGCTAGGGTAGCCCTAGCCTTAGCCTAAGCCTAGGGGTGCCCTAGCCTCAGCCAAGGGGTGCCCTAGCCTAAGCCTATGGGTACCCTAGCCTTAGGCTAGGGTAGCCCTAGCCTTAGCCTAAGCCTAGGGGTGCCCTAGCCTAAGCCTAGGGGTGCCCTAGCCTAAGCTTAGGGGTTCCCTAGCCTTAGGCTAGGCGAGCCCTAGCCAAAGCCTAAGCCTAGGGGTGCCCTAGCCAAAGCCTTGGGTTGCCCTAGCCTAAGCCTAGGGGTGCTCTAGCCTTAGGCTAGTGGAGCCCTAGCTTTAGCCTAAGCCTAGGGGTGCCCTAGCCTAAGCCTTGGGTTGCCCTAGCCTACGCCTAGGGGTGCTCTAGCCTTAGGCTAGGGGAGCCCTAGCTTTGGCCTAAGCCTAGGGGTGCCCTAGCCTAAGCCTAGGAGTGCCCTAGCCTAAGCCTAGGGGTGCCCTAGCCTAAGCCTAGGGCTGCCCTAGCCTAAGCCTAGGGGTGCCCTAGCCTAAGCCTAGGGGTGCCCTAGCCTAAGCCTAAGGGTGCCCTAGCCTAATCTTAGGGGTGCCCTAGCCTAAGCCTAGGGGTGCCCTAGCCTAAGCCTAGGGGTGCCCTATCCTAAGCCTACGGGTGCCCTAGCCTAAGCCTTGGGGTGCATTAGCCTAAGACTAGGGGTGCCCTAGCCTAAGCTTAGGGGAGCCCTAGCCTTAGTCTAAGTCTAGGGTTCCCTAGCCTAAGCCTAGGGGTTTCCTAGCCCAAGTCTAAGGATGCCCTAGCGTTAGGCTAGAGGAGCCCTAGCCTTAGACTAAGCCTAGGGGTGCCTTAGCCTAAGCCTAGGAGTGCCCTAGCCCAAGCCTAGGGGTTCCCTAGCCCAAGCCTAGGGATGCCCTAGCGTTTTGCTAGAGGAGCCCTAGCCTTAGCCTAAGCCTAAGGGTGCCCTAGCCTAAGCCAAGGGGTACGCTAGCCTAAGTATAGGGGTGCCCTAGCCTAAGACTAGGGGTACACTAATCTTAGGCTAGGGGAGCCCTAGCCTTAGCCTAAGCCTAGGGGTGCCCCAGCCTAAGCCTAGGGGTGCCCTAGCCTAAGTCTAGGGGTGCCTAGCCTAAGCATAGGCGTGCCCTAACCTAAGCCTAGGTGTTCCCTACCTAAGCCTAGGGGTGCCCTAGCCTAAGCCTAGGGGTGCCCTAGCCTAAGCCTAGGGGTGCCCTAGCCTAAGTTTAGGGGTGCCCCAGCCTAAGCCTAGGGGTGCCCTAGCCTAAGTCTAGGGGTGCTTAGCCTAAGCATAGGCGTGCCCTAACCTAAGCCTAGGTGTTCCCTACCTAAGCCTAGGGGTGCCCTAGCCTAAGCCTAGGGGTGCCCTAGCCTTAGACTAGGGGAGCCCTAGCCTTATCCTAAGCCTAGGGGGGCCCTAGCTTAAGCATAGGGTTGCACAAGCCTAAGCCTAAGGTTGCCCTAGCGTTAGGCTAGGGGAGCCCTAGCCTCAGGCTAAACCTAGGGGTGCCCTAGCCTAAGCCTAGGGGTGCCCTAGCCTAAGCCTATGGGTGCCCTAGCCTTAGGCTAGGGGAGCCCTAGCTTTAGCCTAAGCCTATGGGTGCCCTAGCCTAAGACTAGGGGTGCCCTAGCCTAATCCTAAGGGTGCCCTAGCCTTAGGCTAGCGGAGCCCTAGCCTTAGCCTAAACCTAGGGGTCCCCTAGCCTAAGCCTAGGGGTGCCCTAGCCTAAGCCTATGGGTGCCCTAGCCTTAGGCTAGGGGAGCCCTAGCTTAAGCCTAAGCCTAGGGGTGCCGTAGCCTATGCTTAGGGGTCACCTAGCCTACGCCTAGGGGTGCCTTAGCCTTAGGATAGGGGATCCCTAGCCTTAGCCTAAGCCTAGGGGTTCCCTAGCCTAAGTGTAGGGGTGCCCTAGCCTGAGCCTAGGGGTGGCCAAGCCTTAGCCTAGGGGTGCCCTAGCCTAAGACTAGGGGTGCCCTAGCCTAAGCTTATTGGTGCCCTAGCGTAAGCCTAGGGGTGCCCTAGCCTAAGCCTAGGGGTGCCCTAGCCTAAGGCTAGGCGTGCCCTAACCTAAGCCTAGGGGTGCCCTAGCCTAAGCCTAACCCTAGGGGTGCCCTAGCCTAAGCCTAGGGATGCCCTAGTCTAACCCTAGTGGTGTCCAACCCTAAGCCTAGGGTTGCCCTAGCCTTAGCCTAGTTGAAACCTAGACTTAACCTAAGCCTTGGGGTGCCCTAGCCCAAGCCTAGGGGTGCCCTAGCCTAAGCCTAGGGGTGCCCTACCCTAAGCCTAGGGGTGCCCTAGCCTAAGCCTAGGGGTGCCCTAGCCTACGCCTAGGGGTTCCCTAGCCTAAGCCTTGTGGTGCCCTAGCCTGAGGCTAGGGGAGCCCTAGCCTTAGCCTAAGCCTAGGGGTGCCCTAGGCTAAGACTTGGGGTGCCCTAGCCTAAGCCTAGGGGTGCCCTAGCCTAAGCCTAAGGGTGCCCTAGGGTGGACAAGGGGAGCCCTAGCCTTAGCCTAAGCCTAGGGGTGCCCTAGCCTAAGCTTAGGGGTGCCCTAGCCTAAGCCTAGGGGTGCCCTAGCCTAAGCCTAGGGGTGCCCTAGCCTAAGCCTAGGGGTGACCTAGCCTTAGGCTAGGGGAGCCCTAGCCTTAGTCTAAGCCTAGGGGTGCCCTAGCCTAAGCCAAGGGGTGCCCTAGCCCAAGCCTAGGGATGCCCTAGCATTAGGCTAGAGGAGCCCTAGCCTTAGCCTAAGCCTAGGGGTTCCCTAGCCAAGCCTAGGGATGCCCTAGCGTTACGCTAGAGGAGCCCTAGCCTTAGCCTAAGCCTAGGGGTTTCTTAGCCTAAGCCTAGGGGTGCCCTAGCCTAAGTCTAGGGGTGCCTAGCCTAAGCATAGGCGTGCCCTAACCTAAGCCTAGGTGTTCCCTACCTAAGCCTAGGGGTGCCCTAGCCTAAGCCTAGGGGTGCCCTAGCCTAAGCCTAGGGGTGCCCTAGCCTAAGCCTAGGGGTGCCCTAGCCTAAGTTTAGGGGTGCCCCAGCCTAAGCCTAGGGGTGCCCTAGCCTAAGTCTAGGGGTGCTTAGCCTAAGCATAGGCGTGCCCTAACCTAAGCCTAGGTGTTCCCTACCTAAGCCTAGGGGTGCCCTAGCCTAAGCCTAGGGGTGCCCTAGCCTTAGACTAGGGGAGCCCTAGCCTTAGCCTAAGCCTAGGGGTGCCCTAGCTTAAGCATAGGGTTGCACAAGCCAAAGCCTAAGGTTGCCCTAGCGTTAGGCTAGGGGAGCCCTAGCCTCAGGCTAAACCTAGGGGTGCCCTAGCCTAAGCTTAGGGGTGCCCTAGCCTATGCCTATGGGTGCCCTAGCCTTAGGCTAGGGGAGCCCTAGCTTTAGCCTAAGCCTATGGGTGCCCTAGCCAAAGACTAGGGGTGCCCTAGCCTAATCCTTAGGGTGCCCTAGCCTTAGGCTAGCGGAGCCCTAGCCTTAGCCTAAACCTAGGGGTACCCTAGCCTAAGCCTAGGGGTGCCCTAGCCTAAGCCTATGGGTGCCCTAGCCTTAGGCTAGGGGAGCCCTAGCTTAAGCCTAAGCCTAGGGGTGCCGTAGCCTATGCTTAGGGGTCACCTAGCCTACGCCTAGGGGTGCCTTAGCCTTAGGCTAGGGGATCCCTAGCCTTAGCCTAAGCCTAGGGGTTCCCTAGCCTAAGTGTAGGGGTGCCCTAGCCTGAGCCTAGGGGTGCCCAAGCCTTAGCCTAGGGGTGCCCTAGCCTAAGACTAGGGGTGCCCTAGCCTAAGCTTATTGGTGCCCTAGCGTAAGCCTAGGGGTGCCCTAGCCTAAGCCTAGGGGTGCCCTAGCCTAAGGCTAGGCGTGCCCTAACCTAAGCCTAGGGGTGCCCTAGCCTAAGCCTAACCCTAGGGGTGCCCTAGCCTAAGCCTAGGGATGCCCTAGTCTAACCCTAGGGGTGTCCAACCCTAAGCCTAGGGTTGCCCTAGCCTTAGACTAGTTGAAACCTAGACTTTACCTAAGCCTTGGGGTGCCCTAGCCCAAGCCTAGGGGTGCCCTAGCCTAAGCCTAGGGGTGCCCTACCCTAAGCCTAGGGGTGCCCTAGCCTAAGCCTAGGGGTGCCCTAGCCTACGCCTAGGGGTTCCCTAGCCTAAGCCTTGTGGTGCCCTAGCCTGAGGCTAGGGGAGCCCTAGCCTTAGCCTAAGCCTAGGGGTGCCCTAGGCTAAGACTTGGGGTGCCCTAGCCTAAGCCTAGGGGTGCCCTAGCCTAAGCCTAAGTGTTCCCTAGGGTGGACAAGGGGAGCCCTAGCCTTAGCCTAAGCCTAGGGGTGCCCTAGCCTAAGCTTAGGGGTGCCCTAGCCTAAGCCTAGGGGTGCCCTAGCCTAAGCCTAGGGGTGCCCTAGCCTAAGCCTAGGGGTGCCCTAGCCTAAGCCTAGGGGTGACCTAGCCTTAGGCTAGGGGAGCCCTAGCCTTAGTCTAAGCCTAGGGGTGCCCTAGCCTAAGCCAAGGGGTGCCCTAGCCCAAGCCTAGGGATGCCCTAGCATTAGGCTAGAGGAGCCCTAGCCTTAGCCTAAGCCTAGGGGTTCCCTAGCCAAGCCTAGGGATGCCCTAGCGTTACGCTAGAGGAGCCCTAGCCTTAGCCTAAGCCTAGGGGTTTCTTAGCCTAAGCCTAGGGGTGCCCTAGCCTAAGTCTAGTGGTGTCCTAGCCTAAGCCTAGGGGTACCCTAGCCTTAGGCTAGGGGAGTCCTCGCCTTAGCCGAAGCCTTGGGGTGCCCTAACCTAAGCCTAGGGCTTCCCTACCTAAGCCTAGGGGTGCCCTATCCTAAGCCTAGGGGTGCCCTAGCTTAAGCCTAGGGGTGCCCTAACCAAAGCCTAGGGGTGCCCTAGCCTAAGCCTAGGGGTGCCCTACCTAACCCTAGGGGTACCCTAGCCTAAGCCTACGGCTGTCCTAGCCTAAGCCTAGGGGTGCCCTAGCCTTAGGATAGGGAAGCCTTAGCCTTAGCCTAAGCCTAGGGGTGCCCTAGCCTAAGCTTAGGGGTGCCCTAGCCTAAGCCTAGGGGTCCCCTAGCCTAAGCCTAGGGGTGCCCTAGCCAAAGTCTAGGGGTTCCCTACCTAAGCCTAGGGGTGCCCTATCCTAAGCCTACGGGTGCCCTAGCCTAAGCCTTGGGGTGCATTAGCCTAAGACTAGGGGTGCCCTAGCCTAAGCTTAGGGGAGCCCTAGCCTTAGTCTAACCCTAGGGTTCCCTAGCCTAAGCCTAGGGGTTCCCTAGCCCAAGTCTAAGGATGCCCTAGCGTTAGGCTAGAGGAGCCCTAGCCTTAGCATAAGCCTAGGGGTACCTTACCCTAAGCCTAGGGGTGCCCTAGCCTAAGCCTAGGGGTTCCCTAGCCCAAGCCTAGGGATGCCCTAGCGTTTTGCTAGAGGAGCCCTAGCCTTAGCCTAAGCCTAGGGGTGCCCTAGCCTAAGCCATGGGGTACGCTATCCTAAGTATAGGGGTGCCCTAGCCTAAGACTAGGGGTACCCTACCTTAGGCTAGGGGAGCCCTAGCCTTAGCCTAAGCCTAGGGGTGCCCCAGCCCAAGCCAAGGGGTGCCCTAGCCTAAGCCTAGGGGTGCCCTAACCTAAGCCTAGGTGTTCCCTACCTAAGCCTAGGGGTGCCCTAGCCTAAGCCTACGGCTGTCCTAGCCTAAGCCTAGGGGTGCCCTAGCCTTAGGCTAGGGAAGCCTAAGCCTTAGCCTAAGCCTAGGGGTGCCCTAGCCTAAGCCTAGGGGTGCCCTAGCCTAAGCCTAGGGGTGCCCTAGCCTAAGCCTAGGAGTGCCCTAGCCTAAGTTTAGGGGTGCACTAACCTAAGCCTAGGGGTGCCCTAGCCTTAAGCTAGGGGAGCCCTAGCCTTAACCTAAGCCTAGGGGTGCCCGAGCCTAAGCCTTGGGGTGCCCTAGCCTAAGCCTAAGGGTGCTCTAGCCTTAGACTAGGGGAGCCCTAGCCTTAGCCTAAGCCTAGGGGTTCCCTTGCTTAAGCATAGGGGTGCGATAGCCTAAGCCTAAGGTTGCCCTAGCCTTAGGCTAGGGGAGCCCTAGCTTTAGGCTAAACCTAGGGGTGCAATAGCCTAAGCCTACGGGTGCCCTAGCCTAAGCCTATGGGTGCCCTAGCCTTAGGCTAGGGGAGCCCTAGCTTTAGACTAAGCCTATGGGTGCCCTAGCCTAAGACTATGGGTGCCCTAGCCTAAGCCTAAGGGTGCCCTAGCCTTAGGCTAGGGTAGCCCTAGCCTTAGCCTAAACCTTGGGGTACCCTAGCCTAAGCCTAGGGGTGCCGTAGCCTATGCCTAGGGGTCACCTAGCCTACGCCTAGGGGTGCCTTAGCCTTAGGCTAGGGGATCCCTAGCCTTAGCCTAAGCCTAGGGGTTCCCTAGCCTAAGTGTTGGGGTGCCCTAGCCTGAGCCTAGGGGTGCCCAAGCCTTAGCCTAGGGGTGCCCTAGCCTAAGCCTAGGGGTGCCTTAGCCTAAGTTAGGGGTCCCCTAGCCTTAGCCTAAGCCTAGGGGTGCCCTAGCCTAAGCCTCGTGGTGCCCTATCCCAAGCCTAGGGGAGCCCTAGCCTAAGCCAAGATGTGCCCTAGCCTAAGCCTAGGGGTGCCCTAGCCTTAGGGTAGCTGAGCCCTAGCCTTAGGCAAGCTGAGCCCTAGCCTTAGCCTAAGCCTCGGGGTGCCCTAGCCTAAGACTAGGGGTACCCTACTCTAAGCCTAGGGGTGCCCTAGCCTAAGCCAAGATGTGCCCTAGCCTAAGCCTAGGGGTGCCCTAGCCTTAGGGTAGCTGAGCCCTAGCCTTAGGCAAGCTGAGCCCTAGCCTTAGCCTAAGCCTCGGGGTGCCCTAGCCTAAGACTAGGGGTGCCCTAGCCTAAGCTTTTTGGTGCCCTAGCGTAAGCCTAGGGGTGCCCTAGCCTAAGCCTAGGGGTGCCCTAGCCTAAGCATAGGGGTGCCCTAGCCTAAGCCTAGGGGTGCCCTAGCCTTAGGCTAGGGGAGCCCTAGCCTTAGCCTAAGCCTAGGGGTGCCCTAGCCCAAGCCTAGGGGTTCCCTAGCCTAAGCCTAGGTGTGCCCTAGCCTAAGCCAAGGGTTGCCCTAGCCTTAGACTACCTGAGCCCTAGCCTTAACCTAAGCCTAGGGGTGCCCTAGCCTAAGCCTAGGGGTGCCCTAGCCTAAGCCTAGGGGTGCCCTACCATAATCCTAGGGGTGCCCTACTCTAAGCCTAGAGTTGCCCTAGCCTAAGCATAGGAGTGCCCTAGCCTTAGGCTAGCTGAGCCCTAGCCTTAGGCTAGCTGAGCCCTAGCCTTAGCCTAAGCCTAGGGGTGCCCTAGCCTAAGCCTAGGGGTGCCCTAGCCTAAGCCTAGTGGTGCCTTAGTCTAAGCCTAGGGGTGCCCTAGCCTAATACTAGGGGTACCCTTGCCTAAGCTTAGTGGTGCCCTAGCGTAAGCCTAGGGGTGCCCTAGCCTAAGCCTAGGGGTGCCCTAGCCTAAGGCTAGGGGTGCCCTAACCTAAGCCTAGGGGTTCCCTAGCCTAAGCCTAGGGGTTCCCTAGCCTAAGCCTAGAGGTGCCCTAGCCTAAGCCTAGGTGTGCCCTAGCCTAAGCCTAGGGGTGCCCTAGCCTAAGGCTAGAGGTGCCCTAGCCTTAGTCTAGTGGAGCCCTAGCCTTAGCCTAACCCTAGGGGTGCCCTAGCCTAAGCCTAGGTGTGCCCTAGTCTAACCCTAGGGGTGTCCTACCCTAAGCCTAGGGTTGCCCTAGCCTTAGCCTAGCTGAAACCTAGACTTAACCTAAGCCTTGGGGTGCCCTAGCCTAAGCCTAGGGGTGCCCTAGCCTAAGCCTAGGGGTGCCCTACCCTAAGCCTAGGGGTGCCCTAGCCTAAGCCTAGGGGTGCCCTAGCCTTCGCCTAGGGGTTCCCTAGCCTAAGCCTTGTGGTGCCCTAGCCTTAGGCTAGGGGAGCCCTAGCCTTAGCCTAAGCCTAGGGGTGCCCTAGGCTAAGACTAGGGGTGCCCTAGCCTAAGCTTAGGGGTGCCCTATCCTAAGCCTAGGGGTGCCCTAGCCTAAGCCTAAGGGTGCCCTAGGGTTAGACAAGGGGAGCCCTAGCCTTAGCCTAAGCCTAGGGGTACCCTAGCCTAAGCTTAGGGGTGCCCTAGCCTAAGCCTAGGGGTGCCCTAGCCTAAGCCTAGGGGTGCCATAGTCTTAGGCTAGGGGGCCCTAGCCTTAGCCTAAGCCTAGGGGTGCCCTAGCCTAAGCCTAGGGGTGACCTAGCCTTAGGCTAGGGGAGCCCTAGCCTTAGTCTAAGCCTAGGGGTGCCCTAGCCTAAGCCAAGTGGTGCCCTAGCCCAAGCCTAGGGATGCCCTAGCATTAGGCTAGAGGAGCCCTAGCCTTAGCCTAAGCCTAGGGCTGCCCTAGCCTATTCCTTGGGGTGCCCTAGCCTAAGCCTAGGGGTGCCCTAGCCTTAGGCTGGAAGCCCTAGCCTTAGCCTAAGCCTAGGGGTGCACTATCATAAGCCTAGGGGTGCCCTAGCCTTAGGCTAGGGGAGCCTTAGCCAAAGCCTAGGGGTGCCCTAGCCAAATCCTTGGGGTACCATAGCCTAAGGATAGGGGTGCTCTAGCCTAAGCCTAGGGGTGCCCTAGCCTTAGGCTAGGGGAGCCCTAGCCTTAGCCTAATCCTAGGGGTGCCCTAGCCTAAGCCTAGTGGTGCCCTAGCCTAAGCCTAATCCTATGGGTGCCCTAGCCTAAGCCTAGTGGTGCCCTAGCCTAAGCCTATGGGTGACTTAGCCGTAGGCTAGGGGAGCCCTAGACTTATACTAAGCCTAGGGGTGACCTAGCCTAAGCCTAGGCTTGTCCTAGCCTAAGCCTAGGGGTGCCCTAGCCTTAGCCTAGGGGAGCCCTAGCCTTAGCCTAAGTCTAGGGGTGCCCTAGCCTAAGCCTAGGGGTGCCCTAGCCTAAGCCTAGGGCTGCCCTAGCCTAAGCCTAGGGGTGCCCTAGCCTAAGCCTAGGGGTGCCCTAGCCTAAGCCAAGGGGTGGCCTAGCCTTAGGCTAGGTGAGCCCTAGCCTTAGCCTAAGACTAGAGATGCCCTCGCCAAAGCCTATGGGTGCCCTAGCCTAAGCCTAGAGGTGCCCTCGCCTTAGGCTAGGAGAGCCCTAACAATAGCATAAGCCTAGAGGTGCCTTAGCCTAAGCCTTGGTGTGCCCTAGCCTCAGTTCAGGGGTGCCCTAGCCTAAGCCTATGGTTACCCTAGCCTTAGGCTAGGGTAGCCCTAGCCTTAGCCTAAGCCTAGGGGTGCCCTAGCCTCAGCCCAGGGGTGCCCTAGCCTAAGCCTATGGGTACCCTAGCCTTAGGCTAGGGTAGCCCTAGCCTTAGCCTAAGTCTAGGGGTGCCCTAGCCTAAGCCTAGGGGTGCCCGAGCCTAAGCCTATGGGTACCCTAGCCTTAGGCTAGGGTAGCCCTAGCGTTAGCCTAAGCCTAGGGGTGCCCTAGCCTAAGCCTAGGGGTGCCCTAGCCTAAGTGTAGGGTTGCCCTAGCCTGAGCCTATGGGTGCCCTAGCCTTAGCCTAAGCCTAGGGGTGCTCTAGCCTAAGCCTAGGGGTGCCCTAGCCTAAGCCTAGGGGTGCCCTAGCCTAAGTCTAGGGGTGCCCTAGCCTAAGCCTAGGGTGCCCTAGCCTAAGCCTAGGGGTGCCCTAGCCTTAGGCTGGGAGCCCTAGTCTTAGCCTAAGCCTAGGGGTACACTATCATAAGCCTAGGGGTGCCCTAGCCTTAGGCTAGGGGAGCCCTAGCCTTAGCCTAATCCTAGGGGTGCCCTAGCCTAAGCATACTGGTCCCTAGCCTAAGCCTAATCCTATGGGTGCCCTAGCCTAAGCCTAGTGGTTCCCTAGCCTAAGCCTATGGGTGACTTAGCCTTAGGCTAGGGGAGCCCTAGACTTATCCTAAGCCTAGGGGTGACCTAGCCTAAGCCTAGGCTTGCCCTAGCCTAAGCCTAGGGGTGCCCTAGCCTAAGAATAGGGGTGCCCTAGCCTAAGTCTAGGGGAGCCCTAGCCTTAGCCTAAGTCCAGGGGTGCCCTAGCCTAAGCCTAGGGGTGCCCTAGCCTAAGCCTAGGGGTGCCCTAGCCTAAGCCTAGGGGTGCCCTAGCCTAAGCCTAGGGGTGCCCTAGCCTAAGCCTAGGGGTGCCCTAGCCTAAGCCAAGGGGTGCCCTAGCAATAGGCTAGGTGAACCCTACCCTTAGCCTAAACTAGAGGTACCCTCGCCAAAGCCTAAGGGTGCCCTAGCCTAAGCCTAGAGGTGCCCTCGCCTTAGGCTAGGAGAGCCCTAACAATAGCGTAAGCCTAGAGGTGCCTTAGCCTAAGCCTTGGTGTGCCCTAGCCTCAGCTCAGGGGTGCCCTAGCCTAAGCCTATGGGTACCTTAGCCTTAGGCTAGGGTAGCCCTAGCCTTAGCCTAAGCCTAGGGGTGCCCTAGCCTAAGCCTAGGGGTGCCCTAGCCTAAGCCTAGGGGTGCCCTAGCCTAAGCCAAGGGGTGGCCTAGCCTTAGGCTAGGTGAGCCCTAGCCTTAGCCTAAGACTAGAGATGCCCTCGCCAAAGCCTATGGGTGCCCTAGCCTAAGCCTAGAGGTGCCCTCGCCTTAGGCTAGGAGAGCCCTAACAATAGCATAAGCCTAGAGGTGCCTTAGCCTAAGCCTTGGTGTGCCCTAGCCTCAGTTCAGGGGTGCCCTAGCCTAAGCCTATGGTTACCCTAGCCTTAGGCTAGGGTAGCCCTAGCCTTAGCCTAAGCCTAGGGGTGCCCTAGCCTCAGCCCAGGGGTGCCCTAGCCTAAGCCTATGGGTACCCTAGCCTTAGGCTAGGGTAGCCCTAGCCTTAGCCTAAGCCTAGGGGTGCCCTAGCCTAAGCCTAGGGGTGCCCGAGCCTAAGCCTATGGGTACCCTAGCCTTAGGCTAGGGTAGCCCTAGCGTTAGCCTAAGCCTAGGGGTGCCCTAGCCTAAGCCTAGGGGTGCCCTAGCCTAAGTGTAGGGTTGCCCTAGCCTGAGCCTATGGGTGCCCTAGCCTTAGCCTAAGCCTAGGGGTGCTCTAGCCTAAGCCTAGGGGTGCCCTAGCCTAAGCCTAGGGGTGCCCTAGCCTAAGTCTAGGGGTGCCCTAGCCTAAGCCTAGGGTGCCCTAGCCTAAGCCTAGGGGTGCCCTAGCCTTAGGCTGGGAGCCCTAGTCTTAGCCTAAGCCTAGGGGTGCACTATCATAAGCCTAGGGGTGCCCTAGCCTTAGGCTAGGGGAGCCCTAGCCTTAGCCTAATCCTAGGGGTGCCCTAGCCTAAGCCTACTGGTCCCTAGCCTAAGCCTAATCCTATGGGTTCCCTAGCCTAAGCCTAGTGGTGCCCTAGCCTAAGCCTATGGGTGACTTAGCCTTAGGCTAAGGGAGCCCTAGACTTATCCTAAGCCTAGGGGTGACCTAGCCTAAGCCTAGGCTTGCCCTAGCCTAAGCCTAGGGGTGCCCTAGCCTAAGAATAGGGGTGCCCTAGCCTAAGTCTAGGGGAGCCCTAGCCTTAGCCTAAGTCCAGGGGTGCCCTAGCCTAAGCCTAGGGGTGCCCTAGCCTAAGCCTAGGGGTGCCCTAGCCTAAGCCTAGGGGTGCCCTAGCCTAAGCCTAGGGGTGCCCTAGCCTAAGCCAAGGGGTGCCCTAGCAATAGGCTAGGTGAACCCTACCCTTAGCCTAAGACTAGAGGTACCCTCGCCAAAGCCTAAGGGTGCCCTAGCCTAAGCCTAGAGGTGCCCTCGCCTTAGGCTAGGAGAGCCCTAACAATAGCGTAAGCCTAGAGGTGCCTTAGCCTAAGCCTTGGTGTGCCCTAGCCTCAGCTCAGGGGTGCCCTAGCCTAAGCCTATGGGTACCTTAGCCTTAGGCTAGGGTAGCCCTAGCCTTAGCCTAAGCCTAGGGGTGCCCTAGCCTAAGCCTAGGGGTGCCCTAGCCTAAGCCTAGGGGTGCCCTAGCCTTAGACTAGGGGACCCCTCGCCTTAGCCTAAGCCTAGGGGTGCCCTAGCCTAAGCCTAGGGGTGCCCTAGCATAAGCCTAGGGTTGGCGTAGTCTAAGTCTAGGGGTGCCCTAGCCAAACCCTAGGGGTGCCCTAGCCTTAGTCTAGTGGAGCCCTAGCCTTAGCCTAAGTCGAGGGGTGCCCATCCTAAGCCTAGGGGTGCCCCAGCCTAAGCCTAGGGGTGACCTAGCCTAAGTCTATTGGTGCCTAGCCTAAGCATAGGGGTGCCCTAATTTAAGCCTAGGGGTTCCCTTCCTAAGCCTAGGGTTGCCCTAGCCTTAGCCTAAGCCTAGGGGTGCCCTAGCCTAAGCTTATGGGTGCCCTAGCCTATGCCTAGGTGTGCCCTAGCCTTAGGCTAGGTTAGCCCTAGCCTTAGCCTAAGCCTAAGGTTGCCCTAGCCTACGCCTAGGGGTGCCCTAGCTTAAGCCTAGGAGTGCCCTAGGGTTAGGCTATGGGAGCCCTAGCCTTAGCCTAATCCTTGGGGTGCCCTAGTCTAAGCTTAGGGGTGCCCTAGCCTAAGCCAAGGGGTGCCCTAGCCTAAGCCTAGTGGTCCCCTAGTCTTAGGCTAGGGGAGCCCTAGCCTTAGCCTAAGTCTAGGGGTGCCATAGCGTAAGCCTAGTTGTGGCCTAGCCTAAGCCTAGGGGTGCCCTAGCCTTAGGCTAGGCGAGCCCTAACCTTAGCCTAAGCCTAGGGGTACCCTAGCCTAAGCCTAGGGGTGCCCTGGCTTTAGTCTTGGGGAGCCCTAGCCTTAGCCTAAGCCTAGGGGTGCCCTAGCCAAGCCTATGGGTGCCCTAGCCTAAGCCTAGGGGCGCCCTACCTTAAGCTTAGGGGATCCCTAGCCTTAGGCTAGGGGAGCCCTAGCCTTAGCCTAAGCCTAGGGGTTCGCTAGCCTAAGCCTAGGGTTGCCCTAGCCTAAGCCTAGGGGTGCCCTAGCCTTAGGCTAGGGGAGCCCTAGCTTTAGACTAAGCCTAGCGGTGCCTAGCCTAAGCCTACGGGTGCACTATCAAAAGCCTAGGGGTGCCCTAGCCTTAGCCTAGGGGTGCCCTAGCCTAAGTGTAGGGTTGCCCTAGCCTGAGCCTATGGGTGCCCTAGCCTTAGCCTAAGCCTAGGGGTGCTCTAGCCTAAGCCTAGGGGTGCCCTAGCCTAAGCCTAGGGGTGCCCTAGCCTAAGTCTAGGGGTGCCCTAGCCTAAGCCTAGGGGTGCCCTAGCCTAAGCCTAGGGGTGCCCTAGCCTTAGGCTGGGAGCCCTAGTCTTAGCCTAATCCTAGGGGTGCACTATCATAAGCCTAGGGGTGCCCTAGCCTTAGGCTAGGGGAGCCCTAGCCTTAGCCTAATCCTAGGGGTGCCCTAGCCTAAGCCTACTGGTCCCTAGCCTAAGCCTAATCCTATGGGTGCCCTAGCCTAAGCCTAGTGGTTCCCTAGCCTAAGCCTATGGGTGACTTAGCCTTAGGCTAGGGGAGCCCTAGACTTATCCTAAGCCTAGGGGTGACCTAGCCTAAGCCTAGGCTTGCCCTAGCCTAAGCCTAGGGGTGCCCTAGCCTAAGAATAGGGGTGCCCTAGCCTAAGTCTAGGGGAGCCCTAGCCTTAGCCTAAGTCTAGGGGTGCCCTAGCCTAAGACTAGGGGTGCCCTAGCCTAAGCCTAGGGGTGCCCTAGCCTAAGCCAAGGGGTGCCCTAGCAATAGGCTAGGTGAACCCTACCCTTAGCCTAAGACTAGAGGTACCCTCGCCAAAGCTTAAGAGTGCCCTAGCCTAAGCCTAGAGGTGCCCTCGCCTTAGGCTAGGAGAGCCCTAACAATAGCGTAAGCCTAGAGGTGCCTTAGCCTAAGCCTTGGTGTGCCCTAGCCTCAGCTCAGGGGTGCCCTAGCCTAAGCCTATGGGTACCCTAGCCTTAGGCTAGGGTAGCCCTAGCCTTAGCCTAAGCCTAGGGGTGCCCTAGCCTTAGCCCAGGGGTGCCCTAGCCTAAGCCTATGGGTACCCTAGCCTTAGGCTAGGGTAGCCCTAGCCTTAGCCTAAGCCTAGGGGTGCCCTAGCCTAAGCCTAGGGGTGCCCTAGCCTAAGCCTATGGGTACCCTAACCTTTGGCTAGGGTAGCCCTAGCCTTAGCCTAAGCCTAGGGGTGCCCTAGCCTAAGCCTAGGGGTGCCCTGGCCTAAGCTTCGGGGTTCCCTAGCCTTAGGCTAGGCGAGCCCTAGCCAAAGCCTAAGCCTACGGGTGCCCTAGCCTAAGCCTTGGGGTGCTCTAGCCTTAGGCTAGGGGAGCCCTAGCTTTAGCCTAAGCCTAGGGGTGCCCTAGCCTAAGCCTTGGGTTGCCCTAGCCTAAGCCTAGGAGTGCTCTAGCCTTAGGCTAGGGGAGCCCTAGCTTTAGCCTAAGCCTAGGGGTGCCCTAGCCTAAGCCTAGGAGTGCCCTAGCCTAAGCCTAGGGGTGCCATAGCCTAAGTCTAGGGCTGCCCTAGCCTAAGCCTAGGGGTGCCCTAGCCTAAGCCTAGTGGTGCCCTAGCCTAAGCCTAGGGGTGCCATAGCCTTAGCCCAGGGGGCCGTAGCCTTAGCCTAAGCCTAGGGGTGCCCTAGCCTAAGCCTAGTGGTGTCCTAGCCTTAGCCTAGGGGTGCCCTAGCCTAAGCCTAGGGGTGCCCTAGCCTTAGACTAGGGGACCCCTCGCCTTAGCCTAAGCCTAGGGGTGCCCTAGCCTAAGCCTAGGGGTGCCCTAGCATAAGCCTAGGGTTGGCCTAATCTAAGCCTAGGGGTGCCCTAGCCTAACCCTAGGGGTTCCCTAGCCTTAGTCTAGTGGAGCCCTAGCCTTAGCCTAAGCCGAAGGGTGCCCATCCTAAGACATGGGATGCCCTAGCCTAAGCCTAGGGGTGCCCTAGCCTTAGGCTAGGGGAGCCCTAGCTTTAGACTAAGCCTAGCGGTGCCCTAGCCTAAGCCTAGGGGTGCCCTAGCCTAAGTGTAGGGTTGCCCTAGCCTGAGCCTATGGGTGCCCTAGCCTTAGCCTAAGCCTAGGGGTGCCCTAGCCTAAGCCTAGGGGTGCCCTAGCCTAAGCCTAGGGGTGCCCTAGCCTAAGCCTAGGGGTGCCCTAGCCTTAGGCTGGGAGCCCTAGTCTTAGCCTAAGCCTAGGGGTGCACTAGCATAAGCCTAGGGGTGCCCTAGCCTTAGGCTAGGGGAGCCCTAGGCAAAGCCTAGGGGTGCCTACCCTTTGCTTAGGGGTGCCCTAGCCAAATCCTTGGTGTGCCCTAGCCTAAGCATAGGGGTGCCCTAGCCTAAGCCTAGGGGTGCCGTAGCCTTAGGCTAGGGGAGCCCTAGCCTTAGCCTAATCCTAGGGGTGCCCTAGCCTAAGCCTAGTGGTGCCCTAGCCTAAGCCTAATCCTATGGGTGCCCTAGCCTAAGCCTAGTGGTGCCCTAGCCTAAGCCTATGGGTGACTTAGCCTTAGGCTAGGGGAGCCCTAGACTTATCCTAAGCTTAGGGGTGACCTAGCCTAAGCCTAGGCTTGCCCTAGCCTAAGCCTAGGGGTGCCCTAGCCTAAGAATAGGGGTGCCCTAGCCTAAGGCTAGGGGAGCCCTAGCCTTAGCCTAAGTCTAGGGGTGCCCTAGCCTAAGCCTAGGGGTGCCCTAGCCTAAGCCTAGGGCTGCCCTAGCCTAAGCCTAGAGGTGCCTTAGCCTAAGCCTTGGTGTGCCCTAGCCTCAGCTCAGGGGTGCCCTAGCCTAAGCCTATGGGTACCCTAGCCTTAGGCTAGGGTAGCCCTAGCCTTAGCCTAAGCCTAGGGGTGCTCTAGCCTAAGCCTAGGGGTGCCCTAACCTAAGCTTAGGGGTTCCCTAGCCTTAGGCTAGGCGAGCCCTAGCCAAAGCCTAAGCCTAGGGGTGCCCTAGCCTAAGCCTTGGGTTGCCCTAGCCTAAGCCTAGGGGTGCTCTAGCCTTAGGCTAGGGGAGCCCTAGCTTTAGCCTAAGCCTAGGGGTGCCCTAGCCTAAGCCTTGGGTTGCCCTAGCCTAAGCCTAGGGGTGCTCTAGCCTTAGGTTAGGGGAGCCCTACCTTTAGCCTAAGCCTAGGGGTGCCCTAGCCTAAGCCTAGGAGTGCCCTAGCCTAAGCCTAGGGGTGCCCTAGCCTAAGCCTAGGGCTGCCCTAGCCTAAGCCTAGGGGTGCCCTAGCCTAAGCCTAGGGGTGCCCTAGCCTAAGCCTAGGGGTGCCATAGCCTTAGCCGAGGGGGCCATAGCCTTAGCCTAATCCTAGGGGTGCCCTAGCCTAAGCCTAGTGGTGTCCTAGCCTTAGCCTAGGGGTGGCCTAGCCTAAGCCTAGGGTTGCCCTAGCCTTAGACTAGGGGACCCCTCGCCTTAGCCTAAGCCTGGGGGTGCCCTAGCCTAAGCCTAGGGGTGACCTAGCATAAGCCTAGGGTTGGCCTAGTCTAAGCCTAGTGGTGCCCTAGCCTAACGCTAGGGGTGCCCTAGCCTTAGTCTAGTGGAGCCCTAGCCTTAGCCTAAGTTAAGGGGTGCCCATCCTAAGCCATGGGGTGCCCTAGCCTAAGCCTAGGGGTGCCATAGCCTATGCCTAGGTGTGCCCTAGCCTTAGGCTAGGTGAGCCATAGCCTTAGCCTAAGCCTAAGGTTGCCCTAGCCTACGCCTAGGGGTGCCCTAGCCTAAGACTCGGGTGCCCTAGCCTAAGCTTAGGGGTGCCCTAGCCTAAGCCTAGGGGTGCCCTAGTCTAATCCAAAGGGTGCCCTAGCCTAAGCTTTGGGGTCCCCTAGTCTTAGGCTAGGGGAGACCTAGCCTTAGCCTATGTCTAGGGGTACCCTAGCCTAAGCCTAGTGGTGCCCTAGCCTAAGCCTAGGGGTGTCCTAGCCAAGCCTAGGGGTGCCCTAGCCTTAGGTTAGGCGAGCCCTAACCTTAGCCTAAGCCTAGGGGTACCCTAGCCTAAGTCTAGGGGAGCCCCGGCTTTAGGTTAGGGGAGCCCTAGCCTTAGCCTAAGCCTAGGGGTGCCCTAGCCACGCCTATGGGTTCCCTAGCCTAAGCCTAGGGGTGCCCTAGCCTAAGTGTAGGGGTGCCCTAGCCTGAGCCTATGGGTGCCCTAGGCTTAGCCTAAGCCTAGGGGTGCCCTAGCCTATGCCTAGGGGTGTCCAAGCCTTAGGCTGGGAGCCCTAGCCTTAGCCTAAGCCTAGGGGTGCACTATCCTAAGCCTAGGGGTGCCCTAGCCTTAGGCTAAGGGAGCCCTAGCCAAAGCCTAGGGGTGCCCTACCCAAAGCTTAGGGGTGCCCTAGCCAAATACTTGGGATGCCCTAGCCTAAGCATAGGGGTGCCCTAGCCTAAGCCTAGGGGTGCCCTAGCCTTAGGCTAGGGGAGCCCTAGCCTTAGCCTAATCCTAGGGGTGCCCTAGCCTAAGCCAAGTGGTGCCCTAGCCTAAGCCTAATCCTAGGGGTGCGTTAGTCTAAGCCTAGTGGTGCCCTAGCCTAAGCCTATGGGTGACCTAGCCATAGGCTAGGGGAGCCCTAGACTTAGCCTAAGCCTAGGGGTGACCTAGCCTAAGCCTAGGCTTGCCCTAGCCTAAGCCTGGGGGTGCCCTAGCCTAAGCATAGTGGTGCCCTAGCCTTAGGCTCGGGGAACCCTAGCCTTAGCCTAAGCCTAGGGGTTACCTAGCCTAAGCCTAGGGGTGCCCTAGCCTACGCCTAGGGGTGCCCTAGCCTAAGCCTAGGAGTGCCCTAGGGTTAGGCTATCGGAGCCCTAGCCTTAGCCTAAGTCTAGGGGTGCCCTAGCCTAAGCCTAGTTGTGGCCTAGCCTAAGCCTAGGGGTGCCCTAGCCTTAGGCTAGGCGAGCCCTAACCTTAGCCTAAGCCAAGGGGTACCCTAGCCTAAGCCTAGGGGTGCCCTGGCTTTAGGCTTGGGGAGCCCTAGCCTTAGCCTAAGCCTAGGGGTGCCCTAGCCAAGCCTATGGGTGCCCTAGCCTAAGCCCAGGGGCGCCCTACCCTAAGCTTAGGGGTTCCCTAGCCTTAGGCTAGAGGAGCCCTAGCCTTAGCCTAAGCCTAGGGGTTTGCTAGCCTAAGCCTAGGGTTGCCCTAGCCTAAGCCTAGGGGTGCCCTAGCCTTAGGCTAGGGGAGCCCTAGCTTTAGACTAAGCCTAGCGGTGCCCTAGCCTAATCCTAGGGGTGCCCTAGCCTTAGGCTAGGGGAGCCCTAGCTTTAGACTAAGCCTAGGGGTGCCCTAGCCTTAGCCTAGGGGTGCCCTAGCCTTAGTGTAGGGTTGCCCTAGCCTGAGCCTATGGGTACCCTAGCCTTAGCCTAAGCCTAGGGGTGCCCTAGCCTAAGCCTAGGGGTACCCTAGCCTTAGGCTTCGAGAGCCCTAGCCAAAGCCTAGGGGTGCCCTACCCTATGCTTAGGGGTGCCCTAGCCAAACACTTGGGGTGCCCTAGCCTAAGCATAGGGGTGCCCTAGCCTAAGCCTAGGGGTGCCCTAGCCTTAGTCTAGGGGAGCCCTAGCCTTAGCCTAGTCCTAGGGGTGCCCTAGCCTAAGCCTTGTGGTGCCCTAGCCTAAGCCTAATCCTATGGGTGCCCTAGCCTAAGCCTAGTGGTGCCCTAGCCTAAGCCTATGGGTGACTTAGCCTTAGGCTAGGGGAGCCCTAGACTTATCCTAAGTCTAGGGGTGACCTAGCCTAAGCCTAGGGTTGCCCTAGCCTAAGCCTAGGGGTGCCCTAGCCTAAGCATAGGGGTGCCCTAGCCTTAGGCTAGGGGAGCCCTAGCCTTAGCCTAAGTCTAGGGGTGCCCTAGCCTAAGCCTAGGGGTGCCCTAGCCTAACCTAGGGCTGCCCTAGCCTAAGCCTAGGGGTGCCCTAGCCTAAGCATAGGGGTGCTCTAGCCTTAGGCTAGGGGAGCCCTAGCTTTAGCCTAAGCCAAGGGGTGCCCTAGCCTAAGCCTAGGGGTGCCCTAGCCTAAGCCTAGGGGTGCCCTAGCCTAAGCCTTGGGGTGCACTAGCCTAAGACTAGGGGTGCCCTAGCCTAATCTTAGGGGTGCCCTAGCCTAAGCCTAGGGGTGCCCTAGCCTAAGCCTTGGGGTGCCCTAGGTTTAGGCAAGGGGAGTCCTAGCCTTAGCCTAAGCTTAGGGGTCCCTAGCCTAAGCTTAGGGGTGCTCTAGCCTAAGCCTAGGGGTGCCCTAGCCTAAGCCTAGGGGTGCCGTAGCCTTAGGCTAGGGGAGCTCTAGCCAAAGCCTAGGGGTGCCCTACCCTATGCATAGGGGTGCCCTAGCCAAATCCTTGGGGTGCCCTAGCCTAAGCATAGGGGTGCTCTAGCCTAAGCCTAGGGGTGCCCTAGCCTTAGGCTAGGGGAGCCCTAAACTTAGCCTAATCCTAGGGGTGCCCTAGCCTAAGCCTACTGGTGCCCTACCCTAAGCCTAATCCTATGGGTGCCCTAGCCTAAGCCTAGTGTGCCCTAGCCTAAGCCTATGGGTGACTTAGCCTTAGGCTAGGGGAGCCCTAGACTTATCCTAAGCCTAGGGGTGACCTAGCCTAAGCCTAGGCTTGCCCTAGCCTAAGCCTAGGGGTGCCCTAGCCTAAGCATAGGGGTGCCCTAGCCTTAGGCAAGGGGAGCCCTAGCCTTAGCCTAAGTCTAGGGGTGCCCTAGCCTAAGCCTAGGGGTGCCCTAGCCTAAGCCTAGGGCTGCTGTAGCCTAAGCCTAGGGGTCCCCTAGCCTAAGCCTAGGGGTGCCCTAGCCTAAGCCTAGGGGTGCCCTAGCCTTAGGCTAGGTGAGCCCTAGCCTTAGCCTAAGACTAGAGGTGCCCTCTCCAAAGCCTAAGGGTGCTCTGGCCTAAGCCTAGAGGTGCCCTCGCCTTAGGCTAGGAGAGCCCTAACAATAGCGTAAGCCTAGAGGTGCCCTAGCCTAAGCCTAGGGGTGCCCTAGCCTAAGCTTAGGGGTTCCCTAGCCTTAGGGTAGGCGAGCCCTAGCCAAAGCCTAAGCCTAGGGGTGCCCTAGCCTAAGCCTTGGGTTACCCTAGCCTAAGCCTAGGGGTGCTCAAGCCTTAGGCTAGGGGAGCCCTAGCTTTAGCCTAAGCCTAGGTGTGCCCTAGCCTAAGCCTTGGGTTGCCCTAGCCTAAGCCTAGGGGTGCTCTAGCCTTAGGCTAGGGGTAGCCCTAGCTTTAGCCTAAGCCTAGGGGTGCCCTAGCCTAAGCCTAGTAGTGCCCTAGCCTAAGCCTAGGGGTGCCCTAGCCTTATGCTAGGGGATCCCTAGCCTTAGGCTGGGAGCCCAAACCTTAGCCTAAGCCTAGGGGTGCACTAGCCTAAGCCTAGGGGTTCACTAGCCTAAGTTTAGGGGTGCCATAGCCTATGCCTAGGTGTGCCCTAGCCTTAGGCTAGGTGAGCCCTAGCCTTAGCCTAAGCCTAAGGTTGCCCTAGACTACGCCTAGGGGTGCCCGAGCCTAAGACTCGGGTGCCCTAGCCTAAGCTTAAGGGTGCCCTAGCCTAAGCCTAGTGGTGCCCTAGCCTAAGCCTAGGAGTGCCCTAGGGTTAGGCTATGGGAGCCCTAGCCTTAGCCTAAGTCTAGGGGTACCCTAGCCTAAGCCTAGTGGTGCCCTAGCCTAAGCCTAGGGGTGTCCTAGCCAAGCCTAGGGGTGCCCTAGCCTTAGGTTAGTCGAGCCCTAACCTTAGCCTAAGCCTAGGGGTACCCTAGCCTAAGTCTAGGGGAGCCCTGGCTTTAGGCTAGGGGAGCCCTAGCCTTAGCCTAAGCCTAGGGGTGCCCTAGCCAAGCCTATGGGTTCCCTAGCCTAAGCCTAGGGGTGCCCTAGCCTAAGTGTAGGGGTGCCCTAGCCTGAGCCCATGGGTGCCCTAGGCTTAGCATAAGCCTAGGGGTGCCCTAGCCTAAGCCTAGGGGTGCCCTAGCCTATGCCTAGGGGTGTACTAGCCTTAGGCTGGGAGCCCTAGCCTTAGCCTAAGCCTAGGGGTGCACTAGCCTAAGAATAGGGGTGCCCTAGCCTAAGCCTAGGGTTGCCCTAGCCAAAGCCTAGGGGTGCCCTAGCCTTAGGCTAGGGGAGCCCTAGCCTTAGCCTATGCCTACGGGTGCCCTAGCTTAAGCCTAGGGGTGCCCTAGCCTAAGCCTAGGGTTGCCCTAGCCTTAGGCTAGGGGAGCCCTACCCTTAGCCTAAGCCTAGGGGTTCCCTAGCCTAAGCCTAGGGGTTCCCTAGCATTAGGCTAGGGTAGCCCTAGCCTTAGCCTAAGCCTAGGGATGCCCTAGCCTCAGCTTAGGGGTGCCCTAGCCTCAGCCTAGTGGTTCTCTAGCCTAAGTCTAGGGGTGCCCTAGCCTAAGCCAAGGGGTTCCCTAGCCTAAGCCTAGTGGTGAATTACCCTAAGCCTAGGGGTGACCTAGCCTTAGCCTAAGCCTAGGGGTGCCCTAGCCTAAGCCTAGGGGTGCCCTAGCCTTAGGCTATGGGAGCCCTAGCCTTAGCCTACGCCTAGGGGTGCCCTAGCCTAAGCTTAGGGGTGCCCTAGCCTAAGCCTAGGGGTGCCCAAGCCTTAGGCTAGGGGAGCCCTAGCCTTAGCCTAAGCCTAGGGGTGCCCTAGCCTAAGCCTATGGGTGCCCTAGCCTAAGCCTAGGGGTGCCCTAGCCTTAGGCTATGGGAGCCCTAGCCTTAGCCTACGCCTAGGGGTCCCCTAGCGTGAGCCTATGGGTGCCCTAGGCTTAGCATAAGCCTAGGGGTGCCCTAGCCTAAGCCTAGGGGTGCCCTAGCCTATGCCTAGGGGTGTACTAGCCTTAGGCTGGGAGCCCTAGCCTTAGCCTAAGCCTCGGGGTGCACTATCCTAAGCCTAGGGGTGCCCTAGCCTTAGGCTAGGGGAGCCCTAGCCAAAGCCTAGGGGTGCCCTACCCTAAGCTTAGGGGTGCCCTAGCCAAATCCTTGGGGTGCCCTAGCCTAAGCATAGGGGTGCCCTAGCCTAAGCCTAGGGGTGCCCTAGCCTTAGGCTAGGGGAGCCCTAGCCAAAGCCTAGTGGAGCACTAGCCTAAGCCTATGGGTGACCTAGCCATAGTCTGGGGGAGCCCTAGATTTAGCCTAAGCCTAGGGGTGACCTAGCCTAAGCCTAGGCTTGCCCTAGCCTAAGCCTAGGGGTGCCCTAGCCTAAGCATAGTGGTGCCCTATCCTTAGGCTCGGGGAACCCTAGCCTTAGCCTAAGCCTAGGGGTTACCTAGCCTAAGCCTAGGGGTGGCCTAGCCTAAGCCTAGAGGTGCCCTAGCCTAAGCCTATGGGTGCCCTAGCCTTAGGCTAGGGGAGCCGTAGACTTAGCCTAAGCATAGGGGTGACCTAGCCTAAGCCTAGGCTTGCCCTAGCCTAAGCCTAGGGGTGCCCTAGCCTAAGCATAGGGGTGTCCTAGCCTTAGGCTAAGGGAGCCCTAGCCTTAGCCTGAGTCTAGGGGTGCCCTTACCTAAGCCTTGGGGTGCCCTAACCTAAGCCTAGGGGTGCCCTAGCCTTAGGCTAGGTGAGCCCTAGCCTTAGCCTAAGCCTTGGGTAGCCCTAGCATAATCCTAGGGGTGCTCTAGCCTTAGGCTAGGGGAGCCCTAGCTTTAGCCTAAGCCTAGGGGTGCCCTAGCCTAAACCTAGGAGTGCCTTAACCTAAGCCTAGGGGTGCCCTAGCCTTATGCTAGGGGATCCCTAGCCTTAACCAAAGCCTAGGGGTGCCCTAGCGTAAGTGTAGGGGTGCCCTAGCCTGAGCCTATGGGTGCCCTAGCCTTAGCCTAAGCCTAGGGGTGCCCTAGCCTAAGCCTAGGGGTACCCTAGCCTAAGCCTAGGGGTGCCCTAGCCTAAGCCTAGGGGTGCCCTAGCCTAAGCCTAGGGGTGCCCTAGCCTTACGCTAGGGGAGCCCTAGCCAAAGCCTAGGGGTGCACTAGCCTAAGCCTAGAGGTGCTCTAGCCTTAGGCTAGGGGTTCCGTAGCCAAAGCCTAGGGGTGCCCTAGCCTAAGCATAGGGGTGCCCTACCCTAAGCCTAGGGGTGCCCTAGCCTTACGCTAGGGGAGCCCTAGCCAAAGCCTAGGGGTGCACTAGCCTAAGCCTAGAGGTGCTCTAGCCTTAGGCTAGGGTTTCCGTAGCCAAAGCCTAGGGGTGCCCTAGCCTAAGCATAGGGGTGCCCTAGCCTTAGGTTGGGGAGCCCTATCTTTAGCCCAAGCCTAGGGGTGCACTATTACAAGCATATGGGTGCCCTAGTCTAGCCTAGTGGTGCACTAGCCTTTGGCTAGGGGTGCCCTAGCCAAATCCTTGGGGTGCCCTAGCCTAAGCATAAGGGTGCCCTAGCCTTAGGCTCGGGAATCCCTAGCCTTAGCCTAAGCCTAGGGGTGCCCTAGCCTAAGCCTAGGGGTGCCCTAGCCTAAGCCTAGGGGTGCCCTAGCCTAAGCCTAGGGGTGCCCTAGCCTTACGCTAGGTGAGCCCTAGCCTTAGCCTAAGCCTAGGGGTGCCCTAGCCAAAGCCTATGGGTGCCCTAGCCTAAGCCTAGAAGTGCCCTCGCCTTAGGCTAGGGGAGCCGTAACAATAGCGTAAGCCTAAGGGTGCCCTAGCCTAAGCCTTGGGGTGCCCTAGCCTAAGCCTTGGGGTGCCCTAGCCTAAGCTTAGGGGTGCCCTAGCCTTAGGGTAGGGGAACCCTAGCCTTATCCTAATCCTAGGGGTGCCCAACCTAAGAATAGGGGTGCCCTAGCCTAAGCCTAGGGTTGCCCTAGCCAAAGCCTAGGGGTGCCCTAGCCTTAGGCTAGGGGAGCCCTAGCCTTAGCCTATGCCTACGGGTGCCCTAGCTTAAGCCTAGGGGTGCCCTAGCCTAAGCCTAGGGTTGCCGTAGCCTTAGGCTAGGGGAGCCCTAGCCTTAGTGTAGGGTTGCCCTAGTCTGAGCCTATGGGTACCCTAGCCTTAGCCTAAGCCTAGGGGTGCCCTAGCCTAAGCCTAGGGGTACCCTAGCCTTAGGCTAGGAGAGCCCTAACCAAAGCCTAGGGGTGCCCTACCCTATGCTTAGGGGTGCCCTAGCCAAATCCTTGGGGTGCCCTAGCCTAAGCATAGGGGTGCCCTAGCCTAAGCCTAGGGGTGCCGTAGCCTTAGTCTAGGGGAGCCCTAGCCTTAGCCTAGTCCTAGGGGTGCCCTAGCCTAAGCCTTGTGGTGCCCTAGCCTAAGCCTAATCCTATGGGTGCCCTAGCCTAAGCCTAGTGGTGCCCTAGCCTAAGCCTATGGGTGACTTATCCTTAGGCTAGGGGAGCCCTAGACTTATCCTAAGTCTAGGGGTGACCTAGCCTAAGCCTAGGCTTGCCCTAGCCTAAGCCTAGGGGTGCCCTAGCCTAAGCATAGGGGTGCCCTAGCCTTAGGCTAGGGGAGCCCTAGCCTTAGCCTAAGTCTAGGGGTGCCCTAGCCTAAGCCTAGGGGTGCCCTAGCCTAACCTAGGGCTGCCCTAGCCTAAGCCTAGGGGTGCCCTAGCCTAAGCGTAGGGGTGCCCTAGCCTAAGCATAGGGGTGCTCTAGCCTTAGGCTAGGGGAGCCCTAGCTTTAGCCTAAGCCAAGGGGTGCCCTAGCCTAAGCCTAGGGGTGCACCAGCCTAAGCCTAGGGGTGCCCTAGCCTAAGCCTAGGGGTGCACTAGCCTAAGACAAGGGGTGCCCTAGCCTAATCTTAGGGGTGCCCTAGCCTACGCCTAGGGGTGCCCTAGCCTAAGCTTAGGGGTGCCCTAGCCTAAGCCTAGGGGTGCCCAAGCCTTAGGCTAGGGGAGCCCTAGCCTTAGCCTAAGCCTAGGGGTGCCCTAGCCTAAGCCTATGGGTGCCCTAGCCTAAGCCTAGGGGTGCCCTAGCCTTAGGCTATGGGAGCCCTAGCCTTAGCCTACGCCTAGGGGTCCCCTAGCGTGAGCCTATGGGTGCCCTAGGCTTAGCATAAGCCTAGGGGTGCCCTAGCCTAAGCCTAGGGGTGCCCTAGCCTATGCCTAGGGGTGTACTAGCCTTAGGCTGGGAGCCCTAGCCTTAGCCTAAGCCTCGGGGTGCACTATCCTAAGCCTAGGGGTGCCCTAGCCTTAGGCTAGGGGAGCCCTAGCCAAAGCCTAGGGGTGCCCTACCCTAAGCTTAGGGGTGCCCTAGCCAAATCCTTGGGGTGCCCTAGCCTAAGCATAGGGGTGCCCTAGCCTAAGCCTAGGGGTGCCCTAGCCTTAGGCTAGGGGAGCCCTAGCCAAAGCCTAGTGGAGCACTAGCCTAAGCCTATGGGTGACCTAGCCATAGTCTGGGGGAGCCCTAGATTTAGCCTAAGCCTAGGGGTGACCTAGCCTAAGCCTAGGCTTGCCCTAGCCTAAGCCTAGGGGTGCCCTAGCCTAAGCATAGTGGTGCCCTATCCTTAGGCTCGGGGAACCCTAGCCTTAGCCTAAGCCTAGGGGTTACCTAGCCTAAGCCTAGGGGTGCCCTAGCCTAAGCCTAGAGGTGCCCTAGCCTAAGCCTATGGGTGCCCTAGCCTTAGGCTAGGGGAGCCGTAGACTTAGCCTAAGCATAGGGGTGACCTAGCCTAAGCCTAGGCTTGCCCTAGCCTAAGCCTAGGGGTGCCCTAGCCTAAGCATAGGGGTGTCCTAGCCTTAGGCTAAGGGAGCCCTAGCCTTAGCCTGAGTCTAGGGGTGCCCTTACCTAAGCCTTGGGGTGCCCTAACCTAAGCCTAGGGGTGCCCTAGCCTTAGGCTAGGTGAGCCCTAGCCTTAGCCTAAGCCTTGGGTAGCCCTAGCATAATCCTAGGGGTGCACTAGCCTTAGGCTAGGGGAGCCCTAGCTTTAGCCTAAGCCTAGGGGTGCCCTAGCCTAAACCTAGGAGTGCCCTAACCTAAGCCTAGGGGTGCCCTAGCCTTATGCTAGGGGATCCCTAGCCTTAACCAAAGCCTAGGGGTGCCCTAGCGTAAGTGTAGGGGTGCCCTAGCTTGAGCCTATGGGTGCCCTAGCCTTAGCCTAAGCCTAGGGGTGCCCTAGCCTAAGCCTAGGGGTACCCTAGCCTAAGCCTAGGGGTGCCCTAGCCTAAGCCTAGGGGTGCCCTAGCCTAAGCCTAGGGGTGCCCTAGCCTTACGCTAGGGGAGCCCTAGCCAAAGCCTAGGGGTGCACTAGCCTAAGCCTAGAGGTGCTCTAGCCTTAGGCTAGGGGTTCCGTAGCCAAAGCCTAGGGGTGCCCTAGCCTAAGCATAGGGGTGCCCTACCCTAAGCCTAGGGGTGCCCTAGCCTTACGCTAGGGGAGCCCTAGCCAAAGCCTAGGGGTGCACTAGCCTAAGCCTAGAGGTGCTCTAGCCTTAGGCTAGGGTTTCCGTAGCCAAAGCCTAGGGGTGCCCTAGCCTAAGCATAGGGGTGCCCTAGCCTTAGGTTGGGGAGCCCTATCTTTAGCCTAAGCCTAGGGGTGCACTATTACAAGCATATGGGTGCCCTAGTCTAGCCTAGTGGTGCACTAGCCTTTGGCTAGGGGTGCCCTAGCCAAATCCTTGGGGTGCCCTAGCCTAAGCATAAGGGTGCCCTAGCCTTAGGCTCGGGAATCCCTAGCCTTAGCCTAAGCCTAGGGGTGCCCTAGCCTAAGCCTAGGGGTGCCCTAGCCTAAGCCTAGGGGTGCCCTAGCCTAAGCCTAGGGGTGCCCTAGCCTTAGGCTAGGTGAGCCCTAGCCTTAGCCTAAGCCTAGGGGTGCCCTAGCCAAAGCCTAAGGGTGCCCTAGCCTAAGCCTAGAAGTGCCCTCGCCTTAGGCTAGGGGAGCCGTAACAATAGCGTAAGCCTAAGGGTGCCCTAGCCTAAGCCTTGGGGTGCCCTAGCCTAAGCCTTGGGGTGCCCTAGCCTAAGCTTAGGGGTGCCCTAGCCTTAGGGTAGGGGAACCCTAGCCTTATCCTAATCCTAGGGGTGCCCTAGCCTAAGAATAGGGGTGCCCTAGCCTAAGCCTAGGGTTGCCCTAGCCAAAGCCTAGGGGTGCCCTAGCCTTAGGCTAGGGGAGCCCTAGCCTTAGCCTATGCCTACGGGTGCCCTAGCTTAAGCCTAGGGGTGCCCTAGCCTAAGCCTAGGGTTGCCGTAGCCTTAGGCTAGGGGAGCCCTAGCCTTAGTGTAGGGTTGCCCTAGTCTGAGCCTATGGGTACCCTAGCCTTAGCCTAAGCCTAGGGGTGCCCTAGCCTAAGCCTAGGGGTACCCTAGCCTTAGGCTAGGAGATCCCTAGCCAAAGCCTAGGGGTGCCCTACCCTATGCTTAGGGGTGCCCTAGCCAAATCCTTGGGGTGCCCTAGCCTAAGCATAGGGGTGCCCTAGCCTAAGCCTAGGGGTGCCCTAGCCTTAGTCTAGGGGAGCCCTAGCCTTAGCCTAGTCCTAGGGGTGCCCTAGCCTAAGCCTTGTGGTGCCCTAGCCTAAGCCTAATCCTATGGGTGCCCTAGCCTAAGCCTAGTGGTGCCCTAGCCTAAGCCTATGGGTGACTTATCCTTAGGCTAGGGGAGCCCTAGACTTATCCTAAGTCTAGGGGTGACCTAGCCTAAGCCTAGGCTTGCCCTAGCCTAAGCCTAGGGGTGCCCTAGCCTAAGCATAGGGGTGCCCTAGCCTTAGGCTAGGGGAGCCCTAGCCTTAGCCTAAGTCTAGGGGTGCCCTAGCCTAAGCCTAGGGGTGCCCTAGCCTAACCTAGGGCTGCCCTAGCCTAAGCCTAGGGGTGCCCTAGCCTAAGCGTAGGGGTGCCCTAGCCTAAGCATAGGGGTGCTCTAGCCTTAGGCTAGGGGAGCCCTAGCTTTAGCCTAAGCCAAGGGGTGCCCTAGCCTAAGCCTAGGGGTGCACCAGCCTAAGCCTAGGGGTGCCCTAGCCTAAGCCTAGGGGTGCACTAGCCTAAGACAAGGGGTGCCCTAGCCTAATCTTAGGGGTGCCCTAGCCTAAGCCTAGGGGTGCCCTAGCCTAAGCCTAGGGGTGCCCTAGGTTTAGGCAAGGGGAGTCCTAGCCTTAGCCTAAGCTTAGGGGTCCCTAGCCTAAGCTTAGGGCTGCTCTAGCCTAAGCCTAGTGGTGCCCTAGCCTAAGCCTATGGGTGACTTATCCTTAGGCTAGGGGAGCCCTAGACTTATCCTAAGTCTAGGGGTGACCTAGCCTAAGCCTAGGCTTGCCCTAGCCTAAGCCTAGGGGTGCCCTAGCCTAAGCATAGGGGTGCCCTAGCCTTAGGCTAGGGGAGCCCTAGCCTTAGCCTAAGTCTAGGGGTGCCCTAGCCTAAGCCTAGGGGTGCCCTAGCCTAACCTAGGGCTGCCCTAGCCTAAGCCTAGGGGTGCCCTAGCCTAAGCGTAGGGGTGCCCTAGCCTAAGCATAGGGGTGCTCTAGCCTTAGGCTAGGGGAGCCCTAGCTTTAGCCTAAGCCAAGGGGTGCCCTAGCCTAAGCCTAGGGGTGCACCAGCCTAAGCCTAGGGGTGCCCTAGCCTAAGCCTAGGGGTGCACCAGCCTAAGCCTAGGGGTGCCCTAGCCTAAGCCTAGGGGTGCACTAGCCTAAGCCTAGGGGTGCCCTAGCCTAAGCCTAGGGGTGCCCTAGCATAAGCCTAGGGTTGGCCTAGTCTAAGCCTAGGGGTGCCCTAGCCTAAGGCTAGGGGTGCCCTAACCTTAGTCTAGTGGAGCCCTAGCCTTAGCATAAGCCGAGGGGTGCCCTTCCTAAGCCATGGGGTGCCCTAGCCTAAGCCTTGGGGTGCCCTAGCCTTTGGCTATTGGACCCCTAGCCTTAGCCTAAGCCTACGGGTGCCCTAGCCTAAGACTTGGGGTGCCCTAGCCCAAGCTTACGGGTGTCCTAGCCTAAGCTTAGGGGTGCACTATCCTAAGCCTAGGGGTGCCCTAACCTTAGGCTAGGGTATCCCTAGCCTTAGCCTAAGACTTGGGGCGCCCTAGCCTAAACCTAGGGTTCCCTAGACTAAGCCTAGGGGTGACCTAGCCTTAGGCTAGGGGAGCCCTAGCCTTAGTGTAAGCCTAGGGGTGCCCTACCCTAAGCCTAGGGCTGCCCTAACCTAAGCCTAGGGGTGCCCTAGCCTATGTCTAGGGGTTCCTTACCTAAGCCTAGGGGTGCCCTAGTCTAAGCCTACGGGTGCCCTAGCCTAAGCCTAGGGGTGCCCTAGCCTAAGCCAAGTGGTGCGCTAGCCTAAGTATAGGGGTTCCCTAGCCTAAGCCTCGGTGTACCCTAGCCTTAGGCTAGGGGAGCCCTAGACTTAGCCTAAGCCTAGGGGTGCCCCAGCCTAAGCCTAGGGGTGCCCTAGCCTAAGTCTATTGGTGCCTAGCCTAAGCATAGGGGTGCCCTAACTTAAGCCTAGGGGTTCCCTTCCTAAGCCTAGGGGTGCCCTAGCCGTAGCCTAACCCTAGGGGTGCCGTAGCCTATGCTTAGGGGTGCCCTAGCCTATGCCTAGGTGTGCCCTAGCCTTAGGCTGGGTGAGCCCTAGCCTTAGCCTAAACCTAAGGTTGCCCTAGCCTACGCCTAGGGATGCCCTAGCCTAAGCCAAGGAGTGCCCTAGGGTTATTCTATGGGAGCCCTAGCCTTAGCCTAATCCTTGGGGTGCCCTAGCCTAAGCCTAGGGGTGCCCTAGCCTAAGCCAAGGGGTGCCCTAGCCTAAGCCTAGGGGTCCCCTAGTCTTAGGCTAGGGGAGCCCTAGCCTTAGCCTAAGTCTAGGGGTGCCCTAGCCTAAGCATAGTTGTGGCCTAGCCTAAGCCTAAGGGTGCCCTAGCATTAGGCTAGCCGAGCCCTAACCTTAGCCTAAGCCTAGGGGTACCCTAGCCTAAGCCTAGGGGTTCCCTGGCTTTAGGCTAGGGGAGCCCTAGCCTTAGCCTAAGCCTAGGGGTGCCCTAGCCAAGCCAATGGGTGCCCTAGCCTAAGCCTAGGGGTGCCCTACCCTAAGCTTAGGGGTTCCCTAGCCTAAGGCTAGGGGAGCCCTAGCCTTAGCCTAAGCCTAGGGGTTCCGTAGCCTAAGCCTAGGGTTGCCCTAGCCTAAGACTAGGGGTGCCGTAGCCTTAGGCTAGGGGAGCTCTAGCCAAAGCCTAGGGGTGCCCTACCCTATGCCTAGGGGTGCCCTAGCCAAATCCTTGGGGTGCCCTAGCCTAAGCATAGGGGTGCTCTAGCCTAAGCCTAGGGGTGCCCTAGCCTTAGGATAGGGGAGCCCTAAACTTAGCCTAATCCTAGGGGTGCCCTAGCCTAAGCCTACTGGTGCCCTACCCTAAGCCTAATCCTATGGGTGCCCTAGCCTAAGCCTAGTGTGCCCTAGCCTAAGCCTATGGGTGACTTAGCCTTAGGCTAGGGGAGCCCTAGACTTATCCTAAGCCTAGGGGTGACCTAGCCTAAGCCTAGGCTTGCCCTAGCCTAAGCCTAGGGGTGCCCTAGCCTAAGCATAGGGGTGCCCTAGCCTTAGGCTAGGGGAGCCCTAGCCTTAGCCTAAGTCTAGGGGTGCCCTAGCCTAAGCCTAGGGGTGCCCTAGCCTAAGCCTAGGGCTGCTGTAGCCTAAGCCTAGGGGTCCCCTAGCCTAAGCCTAGGGGTGCCCTAGCCTAAGCCTAGGGGTGCCCTAGCCTTAGGCTAGGTGAGCCCTAGCCTTAGCCTAAGACTAGAGGTGCCCTCTCCAAAGCCTAAGGGTGCCCTGGCCTAAGCCTAGAGGTGCCCTCGCCTTAGGCTAGGAGAGCCCTAACAATAGCGTAAGCCTAGAGGTGCCCTAGCCTAAGCCTAGGGGTGCCCTAGCCTAAGCTTAGGGGTTCCCTAGCCTTAGGGTAGGCGAGCTCTAGCCAAAGCCTAAGCCTAGGGGTGCCCTAGCCTAAGCCTTGGGTTACCCTAGCCTAAGCCTAGGGGTGCTCAAGCCTTAGGCTAGGGGAGCCCTAGCTTTAGCCTAAGCCTAGGTGTGCCCTAGCCTAAGCCTTGGGTTGCCCTAGCCTAAGCCTAGGGGTGCTCTAGCCTTAGGCTAGGGGTAGCCCTAGCTTTAGCCTAAGCCTAGGGGTGCCCTAGCCTAAGCCTAGTAGTGCCCTAGCCTAAGCCTAGGGGTGCCCTAGCCTTATGCTAGGGGATCCCTAGCCTTAGGCTGGGAGCCCAAACCTTAGCCTAAACCTAGGGGTGCACTAGCCTAAGCCTAGGGGTTCACTAGCCTAAGTTTAGGGGTGCCATAGCCTATGCCTAGGTGTGCCCTAGCCTTAGGCTAGGTGAGCCCTAGCCTTAGCCTAAGCCTAAGGTTGCCCTAGACTACGCCTAGGGGTGCCCGAGCCTAAGACTCGGGTGCCCTAGCCTAAGCTTAGGGGTGCCCTAGCCTAAGCCTAGTGGTGCCCTAGCCTAAGCCTAGGAGTGCCCTAGGGTTAGGCTATGGGAGCCCTAGCCTTAACCTAAGTCTAGGGGTACCCTAGCCTAAGCCTAGTGGTGCCCTAGCCTAAGCCTAGGGGTGTCCTAGCCAAGCCTAGGGGTGCCCTAGCCTTAGGTTAGTCGAGCCCTAACCTTAGCCTAAGCCTAGGGGTACCCTAGCCTAAGTCTAGGGGAGCCCTGGCTTTAGGCTAGGGGAGCCCTAGCCTTAGACTAAGCCTAGGGGTGCCCTAGCCAAGCCTATGGGTTCCCTAGCCTAAGCCTAGGGGTGCCCTAGCCTAAGTGTAGGGGTGCCCTAGCCTGAGCCTATGGGTGCCCTAGGCTTAGCATAAGCCTAGGGGTGCCCTAGCCTAAGCCTAGGGGTGCCCTAGCCTATGCCTAGGGGTGTACTAGCCTTAGGCTGGGAGCCCTAGCCTTAGCCTAAGCCTAGGGGTGCACTAGCCTAAGAATAGGGGTGCCCTAGCCTAAGCCTAGGGTTGCCCTAGCCAAAGCCTAGGGGTGCCCTAGCCTTAGGCTAGGGGAGCCCTAGCCTTAGCCTATGCCTACGGCTGCCCTAGCTTAAGCCTAGGGGAGCCCTACCCTTAGCCTAAGCCTAGGGGTTCCCTAGCCTAAGCCTAGGGGTTCCCTAGCATTAGGCTAGGGTAGCCCTAGCCTTAGCCTAAGCCTAGGGATGCCCTAGCCTCAGCTTAGGGGTGCCCTAGCCTCAGCCTAGTGGTTCTCTAGCCTAAGTCTAGGGGTGCCCTAGCCTAAGCCAAGGGGTTCCCTAGCCTAAGCCTAGTGGTGAATTACCCTAAGCCTAGGGGTGACCTAGCCTTAGCCTAAGCCTAGGGGTGCCCTAGCCTAAGCCTAGGGGTGCCCTAGCCTTAGGCTATGGGAGCCCTAGCCTTAGCCTACGCCTAGGGGTGCCCTAGCCTAAGCTTAGGGGTGCCCTAGCCTAAGCCTAGGGGTGCCCAAGCCTTAGGCTAGGGGAGCCCTAGCCTTAGCCTAAGCCTAGGGGTGCCCTAGCCTAAGCCTATGGGTGCCCTAGCCTAAGCCTAGGGGTGCCCTAGCCTTAGGCTATGGGAGCCCTAGCCTTAGCCTACGCCTAGGGGTCCCCTAGCGTGAGCCTATGGGTGCCCTAGGCTTAGCATAAGCCTAGGGGTGCCCTAGCCTAAGCCTAGGGGTGCCCTAGCCTATGCCTAGGGGTGTACTAGCCTTAGGCTGGGAGCCCTAGCCTTAACCTAAGCCTCGGGGTGCACTATCCTAAGCCTAGGGGTGCCCTAGCCTTAGGCTAGGGGAGCCCTAGCCAAAGCCTAGGGGTGCCCTACCCTAAGCTTAGGGGTGCCCTAGCCAAATCCTTGGGGTGCCCTAGCCTAAGCATAGGGGTGCCCTAGCCTAAGCCTAGGGGTGCCCTAGCCTTAGGCTAGGGGAGCCCTAGCCTTAGCCTAATCCTTGGGGTGCCCTAGCCTAAGCCTAGTGGTGCCCTAGCCTAAGCCTAATCCTAGGGGTGCCCTAGTCTAAGCCTAGTGGAGCACTAGCCTAAGCCTATGGGTGACCTAGCCATAGTCTGGGGGAGCCCTAGATTTAGCCTAAGCCTAGGGGTGACCTAGCCTAAGCCTAGGCTTGCCCTAGCCTAAGCCTAGGGGTGCCCTAGCCTAAGCATAGTGGTGCCCTAGCCTTAGGCTCGGGGAACCCTAGCCTTAGCCTAAGCCTAGGGGTTACCTAGCCTAAGCCTAGGGTTGCCCTAGCCTAAGCCTAGAGGTGCCCTAGCCTAAGCCTATGGGTGCCCTAGCCTTAGGCTAGGGGAGCCGTAGACTTAGCCTAAGCCTAGGGGTGACCTAGCCTAAGCCTAGGCTTGCCCTAGCCTAAGCCTAGGGGTGCCCTAGCCTAAGCATAGGGGTGTCCTAGCCTTAGGCTAAGGGAGCCCTAGCCTTAGCCTGAGTCTAGGGGTGCCCTTACCTAAGCCTTGGGGTGCCCTAACCTAAGCCTAGGGGTGCCCTAGCCTTAGGCTAGGTGAGCCCTAGCCTTAGCCTAAGACTAGGGGTGCCCTAGCCAAAGCCTAAGGGTGCCCTAGCCTGAGCCTAGAGGAGCCCTCACGTTAGGCTAGGGGAGCCCTAACAATAGCGTAAGCCTAGAGGTGCCTTAGCCTAAGCCTTGGTGTGCCCTAGCCTCTGCCCAGGGGTGCCCTAGCCTAAGCCTATGGGTGTCCTAGCCTTAGGCTAGGGTAGCCCTAGCCTTAGCCTAAGCTTAGGGGTGCCCTAGCCAAGCCTAGGGGTGCCCTAGCCTAAGCCTAGGGGTGCCCTAGCCTAAGCTTAGGGGTTCCCTAGCCTTAGGCTAGGCGAGCCCTAGCCAAAGCCTAAGCCTAGGGGTGCCCTAGCCTAAGCCTTGGGTAGCCCTAGCATAATCCTAGGGGTGCTCTAGCCTTAGGCTAGGGGAGCCCTAGCTTTAGCCTAAGCCTAGGGGTGCCCTAGCCTAAGCCTAGGAGTGCCCTAACCTAAGCCTAGGGGTGCCCTAGCCTTATGCTAGGGGATCCCTAGCCTTAACCAAAGCCTAGGGGTGCCCTAGCGTAAGTGTAGGGGTGCCCTAGCCTGAGCCTATGGGTGCCCTAGCCTTAGCCTAAGCCTAGGGGTGCCCTAGCCTAAGCCTAGGGGTGCCCTAGCCTAAGCCTAGGGTTACCCTAGCCTAAGCCAAGGGGTGCCCTAGCCTAAGCCTAGGGGTGCCCTAGCCTAAGCCTAGGGGTGCCCTAGCCTTACGCTAGGGGAGCCCTAGCCAAAGCCTAGGGGTGCACTAGCCTAAGCCTAGAGGTGCTCTAGCCTTAGGCTAGGGGTTCCGTAGCCAAAGCCTAGGGGTGCCCTAGCCTAAGCATAGGGGTGCCCTACCCTAAGCCTAGGGGTGCCCTAGCCTTACGCTAGGGGAGCCCTAGCCAAAGCCTAGGGGTGCACTAGCCTAAGCCTAGAGGTGCTCTAGCCTTAGGCTAGGGGTTCCGTAGCCAAAGCCTAGGGGTGCCCTAGCCTAAGCATAGGGGTGCCCTAGCCTTAGGTTGGGGAGCCCTATCTTTAGCCTAAGCCTAGGGGTGCACTATTACAAGCATATGGGTGCCCTAGTCTAGCCTAGTGGTGCACTAGCCTTTGGCTAGGGGTGCCCTAGCCAAATCCTTGGGGTGCCCTAGCCTAAGCATAAGGGTGCCCTAGCCTTAGGCTCGGGAATCCCTAGCCTTAGCCTAAGCCTAGGGGTGCCCTAGCCTAAGCCTAGGGGTGCCCTAGCCTAAGCCTAGGGGTGCCCTAGCCTAAGCCTAGGGGTGCCCTAGCCTTAGGCTAGGTGAGCCCTAGTCCTAGCCTAAGCCTAGGGGTGCCCTAGCCAAAGCCTAAGGGTGCCCTAGCCTAAGCCTAGAAGTGCCCTCGCCTTAGGCTAGGGGAGCCGTAACAATAGCGTAAGCCTAAGGGTGCCCTAGCCTAAGCCTTGGGGTGCCCTAGCCTAAGCCTTGGGGTGCCCTAGCCTAAGCTTAGGGGTGCCCTAGCCTTAGGGTAGGGGAACCCTAGCCTTATCCTAATCCTAGGGGTGCCCTAGCCTAAGAATAGGGGTGCCCTAGCCTAAGCCTAGGGTTGCCCTAGCCAAAGCCTAGGGGTGCCCTAGCCTTAGGCTAGGGGAGCCCTAGCCTTAGCCTATGCCTACGGGTGCCCTAGTTTAAGCCTAGGGGTGCCCTAGCCTAAGCCTAAGCCTAGGGGTTCCCTAGCCTAAGCCTAGGGGTGCCCTAGCATTAGGCTAGGGTAGCCCTAGCCTTAGCCTAAGCCTAGGGATGCCCTAGCCTCAGCTTAGGGGTGCCCTAGCCTCAGCCTAGTGGTTCTCTAGCCTAAGTCTAGGGGTGCCCTAGCCTAAGCCAAGGGGTTCCCTAGCCTAAGCCTATTGGTAAATTACCCTAAGCCTAGGGGAGCCCTAGCCTTAGCCTAAGCCTAGGGGTGCCCTAACCTAAGCCTAGGGGTGCCCTAGCCTAAGCCTAGGGGTGCCCTAGTCTAAGCCTAAGGGTGCCCTAGCCTAAGACTAGGGGAGCCCTAGCTTTAGCCTAAGCCTAGGGTTGCCCTAGCCTAAGCTTAGGGATGTCCTAGCCTGAGCCTAGGGGTGCCCTAGCCTTAGGCTAGGGGAGCCCTAGCCTTAGCCTAAGCCTAGGGGTGCCCTAGCCTACGCCTAGGGGTGCCCTAGCCTAAGCCTAGAGGTGCCCTAGCGTAAGCCTAGGGGTGCCCTAACCTAAGGCTAGAGGTGCCCTAGCCTTGGCCTAGCTGAGCCCTAGCCTTAGCCTAATCCTAGGGGTGCCCTAGCCTACGCCTAGGGGTTCCCTAGCCTAAGGCTAAGGGTGTCCTTGCCTAAGCCTACTGGTGCTCTAGCCTAAGCCTAGGGGTGCCCTAGCCTAACCCTAGGGGTGCCTTAGCCTTAGGCTAGGGGAGCACAAGCCTTAGCCTAAGCCTAGGGGTGCCCTAGCCTAAGCCTAGGGGTGCCCTAGCCTTAGCCTAGGGGTGCCTTAGCTTAAGCTTAGGGGTGCCCTAGCCTAAGCCTAAGGGTGCCCTAGCCTAAGCCTAGTGGTGCCCTAGCCTTAAGCTAGGGGAGCCCTAGCCTTAGCCTAAGCCTAGGGGTGCCCTAGCCTAAGCCTAGGAGTGCCCTTGCCAAAGCCTAGGGGTGCCCTAGCCTTAGGATAGGGGAGACCTAGCCTTAGCCTAAGCCTACGGGTGCCCTAGCCTCAGCCTAGGGGTGCCCTAGCCTCAGGCTAGGGGTGCCCTAGCCTACGCCTACGGGTGCCCTAGCATCAGGCTAAGGGTGCCCTTGCCTAAGCCTACGGGTGCTCTAGCCTAAACCTAGGGGTGCCCTGGCCTAACCCTAGGAGTGCCTTAGCCTTAGGCTAGGGGAGCCCTAGCCTTAGCCTAAGCCTAGAGGTTCCCTAACCTAAGCCTAGGGGTGCCCTAGCCTAAGTCTGGGGGTGCCCAATCCTTAGGCTAGGGTGCCCTAGTCTTAGGCTAGGGGAGCCCTAGCCTTAGCCTAAGCCTAGGGGTGCCCTAACCTAAGCCTAGGGGTGCCCTAGCCTAAGCCTAGGGATGCCCTAGCCTAAGCGTAGGGGATTCCTAGCCTAAGCCTAGGGGTGCCCTAGCCTAAGCCTAGGGGTGCCCTAGCCTAAGCCTAGGGGTGCCCTATCCTAAGCCTAGGGGTGCGCTATCCTAAGCCTAGGGGCGCCCTAGCCTAAGCCTAGGGGTGCCCTAGCCTAAGTTTAGGGGTGCCCTAGCCTAAGGCTAGGTGTGCTCGAGCCTTAGGCTAGGGGAGCCCTAGCCTTAGCCTAAGCCTAGGGGTGCCCTAGCCTAAGCCTATGGGTGCCCTAGCCTAAGTCTAGGGGTGCCCTAGCCTTAGGCTATGGGAGCCCTAGCCTTAGCCTATGCCTAGGGGTCCCCTAGCGTGAGCCTATGGGTGCCCTAGGCTTAGCATAAGCCTAGGGGTGCCCTAGCCTAAGCCTAGGGGTGCCCTAGCCTATGCCTAGGGGTGTACTAGCCTTAGGCTGGGAGCCCTAGCCTTAACCTAAGCCTCGGGGTGCACTATCCTAAGCCTAGGGGTGCCCTAGTCTTAGGCTAGGGGAGCCCTAGCCAAAGCCTAGGGGTGCCCTACCCTAAGCTTAGGGGTGCCCTAGCCAAATCCTTGGGGTGCCCTAGCCTAAGCATAGGGGTGCCCTAGCCTAAGCCTAGGGGTGCCCTAGCCTTAGGCTAGGGGAGCCCTAGCCTTAGCCTAATCCTTGGGGTGCCCTAGCCTAAGCCTAGTGGTGCCCTAGCCTAAGCCTAATCCTAGGGGTGCCCTAGTCTAAGCCTAGTGGAGCACTAGCCTAAGCCTATGGGTGACCTAGCCATAGTCTGGGGAGCCCTAGATTTAGCCTAAGCCTAGGGGTGACCTAGCCTAAGCCTAGGCTTGCCCTAGCCTAAGCCTAGGGGTGCCCTAGCCTAAGCATAGTGGTGCCCTAGCCTTAGGCTCGGGGAACCCTAGCCTTAGCCTAAGCCTAGGGGTTACCTAGCCTAAGCCTAGGGGTGCCCTAGCCTAAGCCTAGAGGTGCCCTAGCCTAAGCCTATGGGTGCCCTAGCCTTAGGCTAGGGGAGCCGTAGACTTAGCCTAAGCCTAGGGGTGACCTAGCCTAAGCCTAGGCTTGCCCTAGCCTAAGCCTAGGGGTGCCCTAGCCTAAGCATAGGGGTGTCCTAGCCTTAGGCTAAGGGAGCCCTAGCCTTAGCCTGAGTCTAGGGGTGCCCTTACCTAAGCCTTGGGGTGCCCTAACCTAAGCCTAGGGGTGCCCTAGCCTTAGGCTAGGTGAGCCCTAGCCTTAGCCTAAGACTAGGGGTGCCCTAGCCAAAGCCTAAGGGTGCCCTAGCCTGAGCCTAGAGGAGCCCTCGCGTTAGGCTAGGGGAGCCCTAACAATAGCGTAAGCCTAGAGGTGCCTTAGCCTAAGCCTTGGTGTGCCCTAGCCTCTGCCCAGGGGTGCCCTAGCCTAAGCCTATGGGTGTCCTAGCCTTAGGCTAGGGTAGCCCTAGCCTTAGCCTAAGCTTAGGGGGGCCCTAGCCAAGCCTAGGGGTGCCCTAGCCTAAGCCTAGGGGTGCCCTAGCCTAAGCTTAGGGGTTCCCTAGCCTTAGGCTAGGCGAGCCCTAGTCAAAGCCTAAGCCTAGGGGTGCCCTAGCCTAAGCCTTGGGTAGCCCTAGCATAATCGTAGGGGTGCTCTAGCCTTAGGCTAGGGGAGCCCTAGCTTTAGCCTAAGCCTAGGGGTGCCCTAGCCTAAGCCTAGGAGTGCCCTAACCTAAGCCTAGGGGTGCCCTAGCCTTATGCTAGGGGATCCCTAACCTTAACCAAAGCCTAGGGGTGCCCTAGCGTAAGTGTAGGGGTGCCCTAGCCTGAGCCTATGGGTGCCCTAGCCTTAGCCTAAGCCTAGGGGTGCCCTAGCCTAAGCCTAGGGGTACCCTAGCCTAAGCCAAGGGGTGCCCTAGCCTAAGCCTAGGGGTGCCCTAGCCTAAGCCTAGGGGTGCCCTAGCCTTACGCTAGGGGAGCCCTAGCCAAAGCCTAGGGGTGCACTAGCCTAAGCCTAGAGGTGCTCTAGCCTTAGGCTAGGGGTTCCGTAGCCAAAGCCTAGGGGTGCCCTAGCCTAAGCATAGGGGTGCCCTACCCTAAGCCTAGGGGTGCCCTAGCCTTACGCTAGGGGAGCCCTAGCCAAAGCCTAGGGGTGCACTAGCCTAAGCCTAGAGGTGCTCTAGCCTTAGGCTAGGGGTTCCGTAGCCAAAGCCTAGGGGTGCCCTAGCGTAAGCATAGGGGTGCCCTAGCCTTAGGTTGGGGAGCCCTATCTTTAGCCTAAGCCTAGGGGTGCACTATTACAAGCATATGGGTCCCCTAGTCTAGCCTAGTGGTGCACTAGCCTTTGGCTAGGGGTGCCCTAGCCAAATCCTTGGGGTGCCCTAGCCTAAGCATAAGGGTGCCCTAGCCTTAGGCTCGGGAATCCCTAGCCTTAACCTAAGCCTAGGGGTGCCCTAGCCTAAGCCTAGGGGTGCCCTAGCCTAAGCCTAGGGGTGACCTAGCCTAAGCCTAGGGGTGCCCTAGCCTTAGGCTAGGTGAGCCCTAGCCTTAGCCTAAGCCTAGGGGTGCCCTAGCCAAAGCCTAAGGGTGCCCTAGCCTAAGCCTAGAAGTGCCCTCGCCTTAGGCTAGGGGAGCCGTAACAATAGCGTAAGCCTAAGGGTGCCCTAGCCTAAGCCTTGGGGTGCCCTAGCCTAAGCCTTGGGGTGCCCTAGCCTAAGCTTAGGGGTGCCCTAGCCTTAGGGTAGGGGAACCCTAGCCTTATCCTAATCCTAGGGGTGCCCTAGCCTAAGAATAGGGGTGCCCTAGCCTAAGCCCAGGGTTGCCCTAGCCAAAGCCTAGGGGTGCCCTAGCCTTAGGCTAGGGGAGCCCTAGCCTTAGCCTATGCCTACGGGTGCCCTAGCTTAAGCCTAGGGTTGCCGTAGCCTTAGGCTAGGGGAGCCCTAGCCTTAGCCTAAGCCTAGGGGTTCCCTAGCCTAAGCCTAGGGGTGCCCTAGCATTAGGCTAGGGTAGCCCTAGCCTTAGCCTAAGCCTAGGGATGCCCTAGCCTCAGCTTAGGGGTGCCCTAGCCTCAGCCTAGTGGTTCTCTAGCCTAAGTCTAGGGGTGCCCTAGCCTAAGCCAAGGGGTTCCCTAGCCTAAGCCTATTGGTGAATTACCCTAAGCCTAGGGGTGACCTAGCCTTAGCCTAAGCCTAGGGGTGCCCTAGCCTAAGCCTAGGGGTGCCCTAGCCTTAGGCTATGGGAGCCCTAGCCTTATCCTACGCCTAGGGGTGCCCTAGCCTAAGCTTAGGGGTGCCCTAGCCTAAGCCTAGGGGTGCCCGAGCCTTAGGCTAGGGGAGCCCTAGCCTTAGCCTAAGCCTAGGGGTGCCCTAACCTAAGCCTAGGGGTGCCCTAGCCTAAGCCTAGGGGTGCCCTAGTCTAAGCCTAAGAGTGCCCTAGCCTTAGGCTAGGGGAGCCCTAGCCTTAGCCTAAGCCTAGGGGTGCCCTAGCCTACGCCTAGGGGTGCCCTAGCCTAAGCCTAGAGGTGCCCTAGCGTAAGCCTAGGGGTGCCCTAACCTAAGGCTAGAGGTGCCCTAGCCTTGGCCTAGCTGAGCCCTAGCCTTAGCCTAATCCTAGGGGTGCCCTAGCCTACGCCTAGGGGTGCCCTAGCCTAAGGCTAAGGGTGTCCTTGCCTAAGCCTACTGGTGCTCTAGCCTAAGCCTAGGGGTGCCCTAGCCTAACCCTAGGGGTGCCTTAGCCTTAGGCTAGGGGAGCACAAGCCTTAGCCTAAGCCTAGGGGTGCCCTAGCCTAAGCCTAGGGGTGCCCTAGCCTTAGCCTAGGGGTGCCTTAGCTTAAGCTTAGGGGTGCCCTAGCCTAAGCCTAAGGGTGCCCTAGCCTAAGCCTAGTGGTGCCCTAGCCTTAGGCTCGGGAATCCCTAGCCTTAGCCTAAGCCTAGGGGTGCCCTAGCCTAAGCCTAGGGGTGCCCTAGCCTAAGCCTAGGGGTGCCCTAGCCTAAGCCTAGGGGTGCCCTAGCCTTAGGCTAGGTGAGCCCTAGTCCTAGCCTAAGCCTAGGGGTGCCCTAGCCAAAGCCTAAGGGTGCCCTAGCCTAAGCCTAGAAGTGCCCTCGCCTTAGGCTAGGGGAGCCGTAACAATAGCGTAAGCCTAAGGGTGCCCTAGCCTAAGCCTTGGGGTGCCCTAGCCTAAGCCTTGGGGTGCCCTAGCCTAAGCTTAGGGGTGCCCTAGCCTTAGGGTAGGGGAACCCTAGCCTTATCCTAATCCTAGGGGTGCCCTAGCCTAAGAATAGGGGTGCCCTAGCCTAAGCCTAGGGTTGCCCTAGCCAAAGCCTAGGGGTGCCCTAGCCTTAGGCTAGGGGAGCCCTAGCCTTAGCCTATGCCTACGGGTGCCCTAGTTTAAGCCTAGGGGTGCCCTAGCCTAAGCCTAAGCCTAGGGGTTCCCTAGCCTAAGCCTAGGGGTGCCCTAGCATTAGGCTAGGGTAGCCCTAGCCTTAGCCTAAGCCTAGGGATGCCCTAGCCTCAGCTTAGGGGTGCCCTAGCCTCAGCCTAGTGGTTCTCTAGCCTAAGTCTAGGGGTGCCCTAGCCTAAGCCAAGGGGTTCCCTAGCCTAAGCCTATTGGTAAATTACCCTAAGCCTAGGGGAGCCCTAGCCTTAGCCTAAGCCTAGGGGTGCCCTAACCTAAGCCTAGGGGTGCCCTAGCCTAAGCCTAGGGGTGCCCTAGTCTAAGCCTAAGGGTGCCCTAGCCTAAGACTAGGGGAGCCCTAGCTTTAGCCTAAGCCTAGGGTTGCCCTAGCCTAAGCTTAGGGATGTCCTAGCCTGAGCCTAGGGGTGCCCTAGCCTTAGGCTAGGGGAGCCCTAGCCTTAGCCTAAGCCTAGGGGTGCCCTAGCCTACGCCTAGGGGTGCCCTAGCCTAAGCCTAGAGGTGCCCTAGCGTAAGCCTAGGGGTGCCCTAACCTAAGGCTAGAGGTGCCCTAGCCTTGGCCTAGCTGAGCCCTAGCCTTAGCCTAATCCTAGGGGTGCCCTAGCCTACGCCTAGGGGTTCCCTAGCCTAAGGCTAAGGGTGTCCTTGCCTAAGCCTACTGGTGCTCTAGCCTAAGCCTAGGGGTGCCCTAGCCTAACCCTAGGGGTGCCTTAGCCTTAGGCTAGGGGAGCACAAGCCTTAGCCTAAGCCTAGGGGTGCCCTAGCCTAAGCCTAGGGGTGCCCTAGCCTTAGCCTAGGGGTGCCTTAGCTTAAGCTTAGGGGTGCCCTAGCCTAAGCCTAAGGGTGCCCTAGCCTAAGCCTAGTGGTGCCCTAGCCTTAAGCTAGGGGAGCCCTAGCCTTAGCCTAAGCCTAGGGGTGCCCTAGCCTAAGCCTAGGAGTGCCCTTGCCAAAGCCTAGGGGTGCCCTAGCCTTAGGATAGGGGAGACCTAGCCTTAGCCTAAGCCTACGGGTGCCCTAGCCTCAGCCTAGGGGTGCCCTAGCCTCAGGCTAGGGGTGCCCTAGCCTACGCCTACGGGTGCCCTAGCATCAGGCTAAGGGTGCCCTTGCCTAAGCCTACGGGTGCTCTAGCCTAAACCTAGGGGTGCCCTGGCCTAACCCTAGGAGTGCCTTAGCCTTAGGCTAGGGGAGCCCTAGCCTTAGCCTAAGCCTAGAGGTTCCCTAACCTAAGCCTAGGGGTGCCCTAGCCTAAGTCTGGGGGTGCCCAATCCTTAGGCTAGGGTGCCCTAGTCTTAGGCTAGGGGAGCCCTAGCCTTAGCCTAAGCCTAGGGGTGCCCTAACCTAAGCCTAGGGGTGCCCTAGCCTAAGCCTAGGGATGCCCTAGCCTAAGCGTAGGGGATTCCTAGCCTAAGCCTAGGGGTGCCCTAGCCTAAGCCTAGGGGTGCCCTAGCCTAAGCCTAGGGGTGCCCTATCCTAAGCCTAGGGGTGCGCTATCCTAAGCCTAGGGGCGCCCTAGCCTAAGCCTAGGGGTGCCCTAGCCTAAGTTTAGGGGTGCCCTAGCCTAAGGCTAGGTGTGCTCGAGCCTTAGGCTAGGGGAGCCCTAGCCTTAGCCTAAGCCTAGGGGTGCCCTAGCCTAAGCCTATGGGTGCCCTAGCCTAAGTCTAGGGGTGCCCTAGCCTTAGGCTATGGGAGCCCTAGCCTTAGCCTATGCCTAGGGGTCCCCTAGCGTGAGCCTATGGGTGCCCTAGGCTTAGCATAAGCCTAGGGGTGCCCTAGCCTAAGCCTAGGGGTGCCCTAGCCTATGCCTAGGGGTGTACTAGCCTTAGGCTGGGAGCCCTAGCCTTAACCTAAGCCTCGGGGTGCACTATTCTAAGCCTAGGGGTGCCCTAGTCTTAGGCTAGGGGAGCCCTAGCCAAAGCCTAGGGGTGCCCTACCCTAAGCTTAGGGGTGCCCTAGCCAAATCCTTGGGGTGCCCTAGCCTAAGCATAGGGGTGCCCTAGCCTAAGCCTAGGGGTGCCCTAGCCTTAGGCTAGGGGAGCCCTAGCCTTAGCCTAATCCTTGGGGTGCCCTAGCCTAAGCCTAGTGGTGCCCTAGCCTAAGCCTAATCCTAGGGGTGCCCTAGTCTAAGCCTAGTGGAGCACTAGCCTAAGCCTATGGGTGACCTAGCCATAGTCTGGGGAGCCCTAGATTTAGCCTAAGCCTAGGGGTGACCTAGCCTAAGCCTAGGCTTGCCCTAGCCTAAGCCTAGGGGTGCCCTAGCCTAAGCATAGTGGTGCCCTAGCCTTAGGCTCGGGGAACCCTAGCCTTAGCCTAAGCCTAGGGGTTACCTAGCCTAAGCCTAGGGGTGCCCTAGCCTAAGCCTAGAGGTGCCCTAGCCTAAGCCTATGGGTGCCCTAGCCTTAGGCTAGGGGAGCCGTAGACTTAGCCTAAGCCTAGGGGTGACCTAGCCTAAGCCTAGGCTTGCCCTAGCCTAAGCCTAGGGGTGCCCTAGCCTAAGCATAGGGGTGTCCTAGCCTTAGGCTAAGGGAGCCCTAGCCTTAGCCTGAGTCTAGGGGTGCCCTTACCTAAGCCTTGGGGTGCCCTAACCTAAGCCTAGGGGTGCCCTAGCCTTAGGCTAGGTGAGCCCTAGCCTTAGCCTAAGACTAGGGGTGCCCTAGCCAAAGCCTAAGGGTGCCCTAGCCTGAGCCTAGAGGAGCCCTCGCGTTAGGCTAGGGGAGCCCTAACAATAGCGTAAGCCTAGAGGTGCCTTAGCCTAAGCCTTGGTGTGCCCTAGCCTCTGCCCAGGGGTGCCCTAGCCTAAGCCTATGGGTGTCCTAGCCTTAGGCTAGGGTAGCCCTAGCCTTAGCCTAAGCTTAGGGGGGCCCTAGCCAAGCCTAGGGGTGCCCTAGCCTAAGCCTAGGGGTGCCCTAGCCTAAGCTTAGGGGTTCCCTAGCCTTAGGCTAGGCGAGCCCTAGTCAAAGCCTAAGCCTAGGGGTGCCCTAGCCTAAGCCTTGGGTAGCCCTAGCATAATCGTAGGGGTGCTCTAGCCTTAGGCTAGGGGAGCCCTAGCTTTAGCCTAAGCCTAGGGGTGCCCTAGCCTAAGCCTAGGAGTGCCCTAACCTAAGCCTAGGGGTGCCCTAGCCTTATGCTAGGGGATCCCTAACCTTAACCAAAGCCTAGGGGTGCCCTAGCGTAAGTGTAGGGGTGCCCTAGCCTGAGCCTATGGGTGCCCTAGCCTTAGCCTAAGCCTAGGGGTGCCCTAGCCTAAGCCTAGGGGTACCCTAGCCTAAGCCAAGGGGTGCCCTAGCCTAAGCCTAGGGGTGCCCTAGCCTAAGCCTAGGGGTGCCCTAGCCTTACGCTAGGGGAGCCCTAGCCAAAGCCTAGGGGTGCACTAGCCTAAGCCTAGAGGTGCTCTAGCCTTAGGCTAGGGGTTCCGTAGCCAAAGCCTAGGGGTGCCCTAGCCTAAGCATAGGGGTGCCCTACCCTAAGCCTAGGGGTGCCCTAGCCTTACGCTAGGGGAGCCCTAGCCAAAGCCTAGGGGTGCACTAGCCTAAGCCTAGAGGTGCTCTAGCCTTAGGCTAGGGGTTCCGTAGCCAAAGCCTAGGGGTGCCCTAGCGTAAGCATAGGGGTGCCCTAGCCTTAGGTTGGGGAGCCCTATCTTTAGCCTAAGCCTAGGGGTGCACTATTACAAGCATATGGGTCCCCTAGTCTAGCCTAGTGGTGCACTAGCCTTTGGCTAGGGGTGCCCTAGCCAAATCCTTGGGGTGCCCTAGCCTAAGCATAAGGGTGCCCTAGCCTTAGGCTCGGGAATCCCTAGCCTTAACCTAAGCCTAGGGGTGCCCTAGCCTAAGCCTAGGGGTGCCCTAGCCTAAGCCTAGGGGTGACCTAGCCTAAGCCTAGGGGTGCCCTAGCCTTAGGCTAGGTGAGCCCTAGCCTTAGCCTAAGCCTAGGGGTGCCCTAGCCAAAGCCTAAGGGTGCCCTAGCCTAAGCCTAGAAGTGCCCTCGCCTTAGGCTAGGGGAGCCGTAACAATAGCGTAAGCCTAAGGGTGCCCTAGCCTAAGCCTTGGGGTGCCCTAGCCTAAGCCTTGGGGTGCCCTAGCCTAAGCTTAGGGGTGCCCTAGCCTTAGGGTAGGGGAACCCTAGCCTTATCCTAATCCTAGGGGTGCCCTAGCCTAAGAATAGGGGTGCCCTAGCCTAAGCCCAGGGTTGCCCTAGCCAAAGCCTAGGGGTGCCCTAGCCTTAGGCTAGGGGAGCCCTAGCCTTAGCCTATGCCTACGGGTGCCCTAGCTTAAGCCTAGGGTTGCCGTAGCCTTAGGCTAGGGGAGCCCTAGCCTTAGCCTAAGCCTAGGGGTTCCCTAGCCTAAGCCTAGGGGTGCCCTAGCATTAGGCTAGGGTAGCCCTAGCCTTAGCCTAAGCCTAGGGATGCCCTAGCCTCAGCTTAGGGGTGCCCTAGCCTCAGCCTAGTGGTTCTCTAGCCTAAGTCTAGGGGTGCCCTAGCCTAAGCCAAGGGGTTCCCTAGCCTAAGCCTATTGGTGAATTACCCTAAGCCTAGGGGTGACCTAGCCTTAGCCTAAGCCTAGGGGTGCCCTAGCCTAAGCCTAGGGGTGCCCTAGCCTTAGGCTATGGGAGCCCTAGCCTTATCCTACGCCTAGGGGTGCCCTAGCCTAAGCTTAGGGGTGCCCTAGCCTAAGCCTAGGGGTGCCCGAGCCTTAGGCTAGGGGAGCCCTAGCCTTAGCCTAAGCCTAGGGGTGCCCTAACCTAAGCCTAGGGGTGCCCTAGCCTAAGCCTAGGGGTGCCCTAGTCTAAGCCTAAGAGTGCCCTAGCCTTAGGCTAGGGGAGCCCTAGCCTTAGCCTAAGCCTAGGGGTGCCCTAGCCTACGCCTAGGGGTGCCCTAGCCTAAGCCTAGAGGTGCCCTAGCGTAAGCCTAGGGGTGCCCTAACCTAAGGCTAGAGGTGCCCTAGCCTTGGCCTAGCTGAGCCCTAGCCTTAGCCTAATCCTAGGGGTGCCCTAGCCTACGCCTAGGGGTGCCCTAGCCTAAGGCTAAGGGTGTCCTTGCCTAAGCCTACTGGTGCTCTAGCCTAAGCCTAGGGGTGCCCTAGCCTAACCCTAGGGGTGCCTTAGCCTTAGGCTAGGGGAGCACAAGCCTTAGCCTAAGCCTAGGGGTGCCCTAGCCTAAGCCTAGGGGTGCCCTAGCCTTAGCCTAGGGGTGCCTTAGCTTAAGCTTAGGGGTGCCCTAGCCTAAGCCTAAGGGTGCCCTAGCCTAAGCCTAGTGGTGCCCTAGCCTTAAGCTAGGGGAGCCCTAGCCTTAGCCTAAGCCTAGGGGTGCCCTAGCCTAAGCCTAGGAGTGCCCTTGCCAAAGCCTAGGGGTGCCCTAGCCTTAGGATAGGGGAGACCTAGCCTTAGCCTAAGCCTACGGGTGCCCTAGCCTCAGCCTAGGGGTGCCCTAGCCTAAGCCTAGGAGTGCCCTAGCCTAAGCCTAGGGGTGCCCTAGCCTCAGCCTAGGGGTGCCCTAGCCTACGCCTAGAGGTGCTCTAGCCTTAGGCTAGGGGTTCCGTAGCCAAAGCCTAGGGGTGCCCTAGCCTAAGCATAGGGGTGCCCTAGCCTTAGGTTGGGGAGCCCTATCTTTAGCCTAAGCCTAGGGGTGCACTATTACAAGCATATGGGTGCCCTAGTCTAGCCTAGTGGTGCACTAGCCTTTGGCTAGGGGTGCCCTAGCCAAATCCTTGGGGTGCCCTAGCCTAAGCATAAGGGTGCCCTAGCCTTAGGCTCGGGAATCCCTAGCCTTAGCCTAAGCCTAGGGGTGCCCTAGCCTAAGCCTAGGGGTGCCCTAGCCTAAGCCTAGGGGTGCCCTAGCCTAAGCCTAGGGGTGCCCTAGCCTTAGGCTAGGTGAGCCCTAGCATTAGCCTAAGCCTAGGGGTGCCCTAGCCAAAGCCTAAGGGTGCCCTAGCCTAAGCCTAGAAGTGCCCTCGCCTTAGGATAGGGGAGCCGTAACAATAGCGTAAGCCTAAGGGTGCCCTAGCCTAAGCCTTGGGGTGCCCTAGCCTAAGCCTTGGGGTGCCCTAGCCTAAGCTTAGGGGTGCCCTAGCCTTAGGGTAGGGGAACCCTAGCCTTATCCTAATCCTAGGGGTGCCCTAGCCTAAGAATAGGGGTGCCCTAGCCTAAGCTTAGGGTTGCCCTAGCCAAAGCCTAGGGGTGCCCTAGCCTTAGGCTAGGGGAGCCCTAGCCTTAGCCTATGCCTACGGGTGCCCTAGCTTAAGCCTAGGGGTGCCCTAGCCTAAGCCTAGGGTTGCCGTAGCCTTAGGCTAGGGGAGCCCTAGCCTTAGCCTAAGCCTAGGGGTTCCCTAGCCTAAGCCTAGGGGTGCCCTAGCATTAGGCTAGGGTAGCCCTAGCCTTAGCCTAAGCCTAGGGATGCCCTAGCCTCAGCTTAGGGGTGCCCTAGCCTCAGCCTAGTGGTTCTCTAGCCTAAGTCTAGGGGTGCCCTAGCCTAAGCCAAGGGGTTCCCTAGCCTAAGCCTAGTGGTGAATTACCCTAAGCGTAGGGGTGACCTAGCCTTAGCCTAAGCCTAGGGGTGCCCTAGCCTAAGCCTAGGGGTGCCCTAGCCTTAGGCTATGGGAGCCCTAGCCTTATCCTACGCCTAGGGGTGCCCTAGCCTAAGCTTAGGGGTGCCCTAGCCTAAGCCTAGGGGTGCCCGAGCCTTAGGCTAGGGGAGCCCTAGCCTTAGCCTAAGCCTAGGGGTGCCCTAACCTAAGCCTAGGGGTGCCCTAGCCTAAGCCTAGGGGTGCCCTAGTCTAAGCCTAAGGGTGCCCTAGCCTAAGACTAGGGGAGCCCTAGCTTTAGCCTAAGCCTAGGGTTGCCCTAGCCTAAGCTTAGGGATGTCCTAGCCTGAGCCTAGGGGTGCCCTAGCCTTAGGCTAGGGGAGCCCTAGCCTTAGCCTAAGCCTAGGGGTGCCCTAGCCTACGCCTAGGGGTGCCCTAGCCTAAGCCTAGAGGTGCCCTAGCGTAAGCCTAGGGGTGCCCTAACCTAAGGCTAGAGGTGCCCTATCCTTGGCCTAGCTGAGCCCTAGCCTTAGCCTAATCCTAGGGGTGCCCTAGCCTACGCCTAGGGGTGCCCTAGCCTAAGGCTAAGGGTGTCCTTGCCTAAGCCTACTGGTGCTCTAGCCTAAGCCTAGGGGTGCCCTAGCCTAACCCTAGGGGTGCCTTAGCCTTAGGCTAGGGGAGCACAAGCCTTAGCCTAAGCCTAGGGGTGCCCTAGCCTAAGCCTAGGGGTGCCCTAGCCTTAGCCTAGGGGTGCCTTAGCTTAAGCTTAGGGGTGCCCTAGCCTAAGCCTAAGGGTGCCCTAGCCTAAGCCTAGTGGTGCCCTAGCCTTAAGCTAGGGGAGCCCTAGCCTTAGCCTAAGCCTAGGGGTGCCCTAGCCTAAGCCTAGGAGTGCCCTTGCCAAAGCCTAGGGGTGCCCTAGCCTTAGGATAGGGGAGACCTAGCCTTAGCCTAAGCCTACGGGTGCCCTAGCCTCAGCCTAGGGGTGCCATAGCCTAAGCCTAGGAGTGCCCTAGCCTAAGCCTATGGGTGCCCTAGCCTCAGCCTAGGGGTGCCCTAGCCTACGCCTACGGGTGCCCTAGCATCAGGCTAAGGGTGCCCTTGCCTAAGCCTACGGGTGCTCTAGCCTAAACCTAGGGGTGCCCTGGCCTAACCCTAGGAGTGCCTTAGCCTTAGGCTAGGGGAGCCCTAGCCTTAGCCTATGGGTGTCCTAGCCTTAGGCTAGGGTAGCCCTAGCCTTAGCCTAAGCTTAGGGGGGCCCTAGCCAAGCCTAGGGGTGCCCTAGCCTAAGCCTAGGGGTGCCCTAGCCTAAGCTTAGGGGTTCCCTAGCCTTAGGCTAGGCGAGCCCTAGCCAAAGCCTAAGCCTAGGGGTGCCCTAGCCTAAGCCTTGGGTAGCCCTAGCATAATCGTAGGGGTGCTCTAGCCTTAGGCTAGGGGAGCCCTAGCTTTAGCCTAAGCCTAGGGGTGCCCTAGCCTAAGCCTAGGAGTGCCCGAACCTAAGCCTAGGGGTGCCCTAGCCTTATGCTAGGGGATCCCTAACCTTAACCAAAGCCTAGGGGTGCCCTAGCGTAAGTGTAGGGGTGCCCTAGCCTGAGCCTATGGGTGCCCTAGCCTTAGCCTAAGCCTAGGGGTGCCCTAGCCTAAGCATAGGGGTACCCTAGCCTAAGCCAAGGGGTGCCCTAGCCTAAGCCTAGGGGTGCCCTAGCCTAAGCCTAGGGGTGCCCTAGCCTTACGCTAGGGGAGCCCTAGCCAAAGCCTAGGGGTGCACTAGCCTAAGCCTAGAGGTGCTCTAGCCTTAGGCTAGGGGTTCCGTAGCCAAAGCCTAGGGGTGCCCTAGCCTAAGCATAGGGGTGCCCTACCCTAAGCCTAGGGGTGCCCTAGCCTTACGCTAGGGGAGCCCTAGCCAAAGCCTAGGGCTGCACTAGCCTAAGCCTAGAGGTGCTCTAGCCTTAGGCTAGGGGTTCCGTAGCCAAAGCCTAGGGGTGCCCTAGCCTAAGCATAGGGGTGCCCTAGCCTTAGGTTGGGGAGCCCTATCTTTAGCCTAAGCCTAGGGGTGCACTATTACAAGCATATGGGTGCCCTAGTCTAGCCTAGTGGTGCACTAGCCTTTGGCTAGGGGTGCCCTAGCCAAATCCTTGGGGTGCCCTAGCCTAAGCATAAGGGTGCCCTAGCCTTAGGCTCGGGAATCCCTAGCCTTAACCTAAGCCTAGGGGTGCCCTAGCCTAAGCCTAGGGGTGCCCTAGCCTAAGCCTAGGGGTGCCCTAGCCTAAGCCTAGGGGTGCCCTAGCCTTAGGCTAGGTGAGCCCTAGCCTTAGCCTAAGCCTAGGGGTGCCCTAGCCAAAGCCTAAGGGTGCCCTAGCCTAAGCCTAGAAGTGCCCACGCCTTAGGCTAGGGGAGCCGTAACAATAGCGTAAGCCTAAGGGTGCCCTAGCCTAAGCCTTGGGGTGCCCTAGCCTAAGCCTTGGGGTGCCCTAGCCTAAGCTTAGGGGTGCCCTAGCCTTAGGGTAGGGGAACCCTAGCCTTATCCTAATCCTAGGGGTGCCCTAGCCTAAGAATAGGGGTGCCCTAGCCTAAGCCTAGGGTTGCCCTAGCCAAAGCCTAGGGGTGCCCTAGCCTTAGGCTAGGGGAGCCCTAGCCTTAGCCTATGCCTACGGGTGCCCTAGCTTAAGCCTAGGGTTGCCGTAGCCTTAGGCTAGGGGAGCCCTAGCCTTAGCCTAAGCCTAGGGGTTCCCTAGCCTAAGCCTAGGGGTGCCCTAGCATTAGGCTAGGGTAGCCCTAGCCTTAGCCTAAGCCTAGGGATGCCCTAGCCTCAGCTTAGGGGTGCCCTAGCCTCAGCCTAGTGGTTCTCTAGCCTAAGTCTAGGGGTGCCCTAGCCTAAGCCAAGGGGTTCCCTAGCCTAAGCCTATTGGTGAATTACCCTAAGCCTAGGGGTGACCTAGCCTTAGCCTAAGCCTAGGGGTGCCCTAGCCTAAGCCTAGGGGTGCCCTAGCCTTAGGCTATGGGAGCCCTAGCCTTATCCTACGCCTAGGGGTGCCCTAGCCTAAGCTTAGGGGTGCCCTAGCCTAAGCCTAGGGGTGCCCGAGCCTTAGGCTAGGGGAGCCCTAGCCTTAGCCTAAGCCTAGGGGTGCCCTAACCTAAGCCTAGGGGTGCCCTAGCCTAAGCCTAGGGGTGCCCTAGTCTAAGCCTAAGGGTGCCCTAGCCTAAGACTAGGGGAGCCCTAGCTTTAGCCTAAGCCTAGGGTTGCCCTAGCCTAAGCTTAGGGATGTCCTAGCCTGAGCCTAGGGGTGCCCTAGCCTTAGGCTAGGGGAGCCCTAGCCTTAGCCTAAGCCTAGGGGTGCCCTAGCCTACGCCTAGGGGTGCCCTAGCCTAAGCCTAGAGGTGCCCTAGCGTAAGCCTAGGGGTGCCCTAACCTAAGGCTAGAGGTGCCCTAGCCTTGGCCTAGCTGAGCCCTAGCCTTAGCCTAATCCTAGGGGTGCCCTAGCCTACGCCTAGGGGTGCCCTAGCCTAAGGCTAAGGGTGTCCTTGCCTAAGCCTACTGGTGCTCTAGCCTAAGCCTAGGGGTGCCCTAGCCTAACCCTAGGGGTGCCTTAGCCTTAGGCTAGGGGAGCACAAGCCTTAGCCTAAGCCTAGGGGTGCCCTAGCCTTAGCCTAGGGGTGCCTTAGCTTAAGCTTAGGGGTGCCCTAGCCTAAGCCTAAGGGTGCCCTAGCCTAAGCCTAGTGGTGCCCTAGCCTTAAGCTAGGGGAGCCCTAGCCTTAGCCTAAGCCTAGGGGTGCCCTAGCCTAAGCCTAGGAGTGCCCTTTCCAAAGCCTAGGGGTGCCCTAGCCTTAGGATAGGGGAGACCTAGCCTTAGCCTAAGCCTACGGGTGCCCTAGCCTCAGCCTAGGGGTGCCCTAGCCTAAGCCTAGGAGTGCCCTAGCCTAAGCCTAGGGGTGCCCTAGCCTCAGCCTAGGGGTGCCCTAGCCTACGCCTAGAGGTGCTCTAGCCTTAGGCTAGGGGTTCCGTAGCCAAAGCCTAGGGGTGCCCTAGCCTAAGCATAGGGGTGCCCTAGCCTTAGGTTGGGGAGCCCTATCTTTAGCCTAAGCCTAGGGGTGCACTATTACAAGCATATGGGTGCCCTAGTCTAGCCTAGTGGTGCACTAGCCTTTGGCTAGGGGTGCCCTAGCCAAATCCTTGGGGTGCCCTAGCCTAAGCATAAGGGTGCCCTAGCCTTAGGCTCGGGAATCCCTAGCCTTAGCCTAAGCCTAGGGGTGCCCTAGCCTAAGCCTAGGGGTGCCCTAGCCTAAGCCTAGGGGTGCCCTAGCCTAAGCCTAGGGGTGCCCTAGCCTTAGGCTAGGTGAGCCCTAGCATTAGCCTAAGCCTAGGGGTGCCCTAGCCAAAGCCTAAGGGTGCCCTAGCCTAAGCCTAGAAGTGCCCTCGCCTTAGGCTAGGGGAGCCGTAACAATAGCGTAAGCCTAAGGGTGCCCTAGCCTAAGCCTTGGGGTGCCCTAGCCTAAGCCTTGGGGTGCCCTAGCCTAAGCTTAGGGGTGCCCTAGCCTTAGGGTAGGGGAACCCTAGCCTTATCCTAATCCTAGGGGTGCCCTAGCCTAAGAATAGGGGTGCCCTAGCCTAAGCCTAGGGTTGCCCTAGCCAAAGCCTAGGGGTGCCCTAGCCTTAGGCTAGGGGAGCCCTAGCCTTAGCCTATGCCTACTGGTGCCCTAGCTTAAGCCTAGGGGTGCCCTAGCCTAAGCCTAGGGTTGCCGTAGCCTTAGGCTAGGGGAGCCCTAGCCTTAGCCTAAGCCTAGGGGTTCCCTAGCCTAAGCCTAGGGGTGCCCTAGCATTAGGCTAGGGTAGCCCTAGCCTTAGCCTAAGCCTAGGGATGCCCTAGCCTCAGCTTAGGGGTGCCCTAGCCTCAGCCTAGTGGTTCTCTAGCCTAAGTCTAGGGGTGCCCTAGCCTAAGCCAAGGGGTTCCCTAGCCTAAGCCTAGTGGTGAATTACCCTAAGCCTAGGGGTGACCTAGCCTTAGCCTAAGCCTAGGGGTGCCCTAGCCTAAGCCTAGGGGTGCCCTAGCCTTAGGCTATGGGAGCCCTAGCCTTATCCTACGCCTAGGGGTGCCCTAGCCTAAGCTTAGGGGTGCCCTAGCCTAAGCCTAGGGGTGCCCGAGCCTTAGGCTAGGGGAGCCCTAGCCTTAGCCTAAGCCTAGGGGTGCCCTAACCTAAGCCTAGGGGTGCCCTAGCCTAAGCCTAGGGGTGCCCTAGTCTAAGCCTAAGGGTGCCCTAGCCTAAGACTAGGGGAGCCCTAGCTTTAGCCTAAGCCTAGGGTTGCCCTAGCCTAAGCTTAGGGATGTCCTAGCCTGAGCCTAGGGGTGCCCTAGCCTTAGGCTATGGGAGCCCTAGCCTTAGCCTAAGCCTAGGGGTGCCCTAGCCTACGCCTAGGGGTGCCCTAGCCTAAGCCTAGAGGTGCCCTAGCGTAAGCCTAGGGGTTCCCTAACCTAAGGCTAGAGGTGCCCTATCCTTGGCCTAGCTGAGCCCTAGCCTTAGCCTAATCCTAGGGGTGCCCTAGCCTACGCCTAGGGGTGCCCTAGCCTAAGGCTAAGGGTGTCCTTGCCTAAGCCTACTGGTGCTCTAGCCTAAGCCTAGGGGTGCCCTAGCCTAACCCTAGGGGTGCCTTAGCCTTAGGCTAGGGGAGCACAAGCCTTAGCCTAAGCCTAGGGGTGCCCTAGCCTAAGCCTAGGGGTGCCCTAGCCTTAGCCTAGGGGTGCCTTAGCTTAAGCTTAGGGGTGCCCTAGCCTAAGCCTAAGGGTGCCCTAGCCTAAGCCTAGTGGTGCCCTAGCCTTAAGCTAGGGGAGCCCTAGCCTTAGCCTAAGCCTAGGGGTGCCCTAGCCTAAGCCTAGGAGTGCCCTTGCCAAAGCCTAGGGGTGCCCTAGCCTTAGGATAGGGGAGACCTAGCCTTAGCCTAAGCCTACGGGTGCCCTAGCCTCAGCCTAGGGGTGCCATAGCCTAAGCCTAGGAGTGCCCTAGCCTAAGCCTATGGGTGCCCTAGCCTCAGCCTAGGGGTGCCCTAGCCTACGCCTACGGGTGCCCTAGCATCAGGCTAAGGGTGCCCTTGCCTAAGCCTACGGGTGCTCTAGCCTAAACCTAGGGGTGCCCTGGCCTAACCCTAGGAGTGCCTTAGCCTTAGGCTAGGGGAGCCCTAGCCTTAGCCTAAGCCTAGAGGTTCCCTAACCTAAGCCTAGGGGTGCCCTAGCCTAAGTCTGGGGGTGCCCAATCCTTAGGCTAGGGTGCCCTAGTCTTAGGCTAGGGGAGCCCTAGCCTTAGCCTAAGCCTAGGGGTGCCCTAACCTAAGCCTAGGGGTGCCCTAGCCTAAGCCTAGGGATGCCCTAGCCTAAGCGTAGGGGTTTCCTAGCCTAAGCCTAGGGGTGCCCTAGCCTAAGCCTAGGGGTGCCCTAGCCTAAGCCTAGGGGTGCCCTAGCCTAAGCCTAGGGGTGCGCTATCCTAAGCCTAGGGGCGCCCTAGCCTAAGCCTAGGGGTGCCCTAGCCTAAGTTTAGGGGTGCCCTAGCCTAAGGCTAGGTGTGCTCGAGCCTTAGGCTAGGGGAGCCCTAGCCTTAGCCTAAGCCTAGGGGTGCCCTAGCTTAAGCCTAGGGGTGCCCTAGCCTAAGCCTAGGGTTGCCCTAGCCTAAGCTTAGGGATGCCCTAGCCTGAGCCTAGTGGAGCCCTACCCTAAGCCTAGGGGTGCCCTAGCCTAAGCTAGGGGTTCCTTAGCCTAAGCCTAGTGGTGCCTTAGCCTAAGCCTAGGGGTGACCAAGCCTTAGCCTAATCCTAGGGGTGCCCTAGCCTAAGCCTAGGGGTACCCTAGCATAAGTTTATGGGTGCCCTAGCCTAAGCCAAGGGTTGCCTTAGCCTAAGCCTAGGGGTCCCCTAGCCTTAGCCTAAGCCTAGGGGTGCCCTAGACTTAGCCTAAGCCTAGGGGTGCCCTAGCCTAAGCCTAGCGGTGCGCTAACATTAGGCTAGGGTAGCCCTAGCCTTAGCCTAAGCCTAGGGATGCCCTAGCATCAGCTTAGGGGTGCCCTAGCCTCAGCCTAGTGGTGCCCTACCCTAAGCCTAGGGGTGCCCTAGCCTAAGCTAGGGGTTCCCTAACCTAAGCCAAGTGGTGCCTTAGCCGAAGCCTAGGGGTGACCTACCTTAGCCTAAGCCTAGGGGTGCCCTAGCCTTAGGCTAGGGGAGCCCTAGCCTTAGCCTAAGCCTAGGGGTGCCCTAGCCTAAGCCTAGGGGTGCCCTAGCCTAAGCCTAGGGATGCCCTAGCCTAAGTGTAGGGGTTTCCTAACCTAAGCCTAGGGGTGCCCTAGCCTAAGCCTAGGGGTGCCCTAGTCTAAGCCTAGGGGTGCGCTATCCTAAGCCTAGGGGCGCCCTAGCCTAAGCCTAGGGGTGCCCTAGCCTAAGTTTAGGGGTGCCCTAGCCTAAGGCTAGGGGTGCCCGAGCCTTAGGCTAGGGGAGCCCTAGCCTTAGCCTAAGACTAGGGGTGCACTAGCCTAAGCCTAGGGGTGCCCTAGCCTAAGCCTAGGGGTGCCCTAGCCTAAGCCTAGGGGTGCCCTAGTCTAAGCCTAAGGGTGCCCTAGCCTTAGACTAGGGGAGCCCTAGCTTTAGCCTAAGCCTAGGGTTGCCCTAGCCTAAGCTTAGGGATGCCCTAGCCTGAGCCTAGGGGTGCCCTAGCCTTAGGATAGGGGAGCCCTAGCCTTAGCCTAAGCCTAGGGGTGCCCTAGCCTACGCCTAGGGGTGCCCTAGCCTAAGGCTACGGGTGCCCTTGCCTAAGCCTACTGGTGCTCTAGCCTAAGCCTAGGGGTGCCCTAGCCTAACCCTAGGGGTGCCTTAGCCTTAGGCTAGGGGAGCACTAGCCTTAGCCTAAGCCTAGGGGTGCCCTAGCCTAAGCCTAGGGGTGCCCTAGCCTTAGCCTAGGGGTGCCCTTGACTAAGCTTAGGGGTGCCCTAGCCTAAGCCTAAGGGTGCCCTAGCCTAAGCCTAGTGGTGCCCTAGCCTTAGGATAGGGGAGACCTAGCCTTAGCCTAAGCCTACGGGTGCCCTAGCCTCAGCCTACGGGTGCCCTAGCCTAAGCCTAGGAGTGCCCTAGCCTAAGCCTAGGGGTGCCCTAGCCTCAGCCTAGGGGTACCCTAGCCTACGCCTAAGGGTGCCCTAGTCTAAGGCTAAGGGTGCCCTTGCCTAAGCCTACAGGTGCTCTAGCCTAAGCCTAGGGGTGCCCTAGCCTAACCCTAGGAGTGCCTTAGCCTTAGGCTAGGGGAGCCCTAGCCTTAGCCTAAGCCTAGGGGTTCCCTAACCTAAGCCTAGGGGTGCCCAATCCTTAGGCTAGGGGTGCCGTAGCCTTAGGCTAGGCGTGCCCTAGCCTAAGCCTAGGCGTGCCCTAGCCTAAGCCTAGGGGTGCCCTAGCCTAAGCCTAGGGGTGACCTACCCTAAGCTCAGGGATGCCCTAGCCTAAGCCTAGGGGTGCCCTAGCCTAAGCCTAGGGGTGACCTAGCCTAAGCTCAGGGATGCCCTAGCCTAAGCCTAGGGGTGCCCTAGCCTAAGCCTAGGGGTGCCCGAGCCTAAGCCTAGGGATGCCTTAGCCTAAGCGTAGGGGTTTCCTAGCCTAAGCCTAGGGGTGCCCTAGCCTAAGCCTAGGGGTGCCCTAGCCTAAGCCTAGGGGTGCCCTAGCCTAAGCCTAGGGGTGCGCTATCCTAAGCCTAGGGGCGCCCTAGCCTAAGCCTAGGGGTGCCCTAGCCTAAGTTTAGGGGTGCCCTAGCCTAAGGCTAGGGATGCCCGAGCCTTAGGCTAGGGGAGCCCTAGCCTTAGCCTAAGCCTAGGGGTGCCCTAGCCTAAGCCTAGGGGTGCCCTAGCCTAAGCCTTGGGGTGCCCTAGCCTAAGACTAGGGGTGTCCTAGCCTAAGCTTAGGGGTGCCCTAGCCTAAGCCTAGGGGTGCCCTACCCTAAGCCTAGGGTTGCCCTAGTCTAAGCCTAGGGGTGCCTTAGCCTAAGCCTAGGGGTGCCCAGGCTTTAAGCTAGAGGATCCCTAGCCTTAGCCTAAGCCTATGGCTGCCCTAGGCTAAGCCTTGAGGTGCCCTAGCCTAAGCCTAGGGTTGCCCTAGACTAACCGTATGGGTGCCCTAGCCTTAGGCTAGGGGAGCACTAGCCTTAGCCTAAGCCTAGGGGTGCCCTAGTCTAAGATTAGGCGTGCCGTAGCCTTAGCCTAGGCGTGCCCTAGCCTAAGCCTAGGCGTGCCCTAGCCTAAGCCTAGGGGTGCCCTAGCCTAAGCCTAGGGGTGACCTAGCCTAAGCTCAGGGATGCCCTAGCCTAAGCCTAGGGGTCCCCTAGCCTAAGCCTAGGGGTGCCCTAGGGTTAGGCTAGGGGAGCCCTAGCCTTAACCTAAGCCTACGGGTGCCCTAGCTTAAGCCTAGGGGTGCCCTAGCCTAAGCCTAGGGGTGCCCTAGCCTTAGGCTAGGGGACCCTAGCCTTAGCCTAAGCCTATGGGTGCTCTAGCCTCCGCCTAGGGGTGCCTTAGCCTAAGCCTAGGAGTGCCCTAGCCTAAGCCTAGAGGTGCCCTAGTCTAAGCCTAGTGGTGCCTTAACCTAAGCCTAGGGTTGACCTAGCCTTAGCCTAAGCCTAGGGGTGCCCTAGCCTAAGCCTAGGGGTGCCCTAGCCTAAACCTAGTGGTGCCTTAGCCTAAGCCTAGAGGTGACCTAGCCTTGCCTAAGCCTAGGGGTGCCTTAGCCTAAGCTTAAGGGTCCCCTAGCCTTAGCCTAAGCCTAGGGGTGCCCTAGCCTAAGCCTAGGGGTGCACTAGCCTAAGCCTAGGGGTGCCCTAGCCTAAGCCTAGGGGTGCCCTACCCTAAGCCTAGGGTGTCCTAGCCTAAGCCCTGGGTGCCCTAGCCTAACCCTAGTGGTGCCCTAGCCTTAGGCTAGGGGAACACTAGCTTTAGCCTAAGCCTAGGGGTGCCCTAGCCTAAGCCTAGGGTTGCTCTAGTCTAAGCCAAGGGGTGCCTTAGCCTAAGCCTAGGGGTGCCCAGGCTTTAAGCTAGAGGAGCCCTAGCCTTAGCCTAAGTCTATGGCTGCACTAGCCTAAGCCTTGAGGTGCCCTAGCCTAAGCCTAGGGGTGCCCTAGCCTAAATCTAGGGGTGCCCTAGCCTTAGGCTAGCTGAGCCCTAGTCTAAGCCTAAGCCTAGCGGTGCCCTAGCCTAAGCCTGTGGGTGCCCTAGCCTAAGCCTAGTGGTGCCCTAGCCTAAGCCTAGGGGTGCCATATCCTTAGGCTAGAGGAGCCCTAGCCTTAGCCTAAGCCTAAGGGTGCCCTAGCCTAAGCCTAGGGGTGCCCTCGCCTAAGCCTAGGAGTGCCCTAGCCTAAGCCTAGGGGTGCCTTAGCTAAGCCTAGGGGTGCCCTAGCCTAAGCCTAGGGGTGCCCTAGCCTAAGCCTAGGGGTGCCCTAGACTTAGGCTAGGGGAGACTTAGCCTTAGACTAAGCCTAGGGGTGCCCTAGCCTAAGTCTAGGAGTGCCCTAGCCTAAGCCTAGGGGTGCCCTAGCCTAAGCCTAGGGGTGCCCTACCCTAAGCCTAGGGGTGCCCTAGTCTAAGCCCTGGGTGCCCTAGCCTAACCCTAGTGGTGCCCTAGCCTTAGGCTTGGGGAAGACTAGCTTTAGCCTAAGCCTAGGGGTTCCCTAGACTAAGCCTAGAGATGCCCTAGCGTAAGCCTAGGGGTGCCCTAGCCTAAGGCTAGAGGTGCCCTAGCCTTGGCCTAGCTGAGCCCTAGCCTTAACCTAATCCTAGGGGTGCCCTAGCCTAAGCCTAGGGGTGCCCTAGCCTAAGCTTAGGGGTGCCCTACCCTAAGCCTAGGGGTGCCCTAGCCTAAGCTTAGGGGTGCCCTAGCCTAAGCCTAGGGGTGCCCTAGCCTAAGCCTAGGGGTTCCCTAAACTTAGGCTAGGGGGCCCTAGCCTTAACCTAAGCCTAGGGGTGCCCTAGCCTAAGCCTAGTGCTGTCCTAGCCTAAGCCTAGGGGTGCCCTAGCCTAAATTTAGGGGTGCCCTAGCCTTAGACTAGGGGAGCCCTAGCCTTAGCCTAAGCCTAGGGGTGCCCTAGCCTAAGCCTAGGGGTGCCCTAGCATAAGCCTAGGGTTGCCCTAGCCTAAACCTAGGGGTGCACTAGCCTAAGCCTAGGGGTGCCCTAGCCTTAGGCTAGGGGAGCACTAGCCTTAGCCTAAGCCTAGGGGTGCCCTAGCCTAATCCTAGGGGTGCCCTAGCCTAAGCCTTGGGGTGCCCTAGCCTAAGACTAGGGGTGCCCTAGCCTAAGCTTAGGGGTGCCCTAGCCTAAGCCTAGGGGTGCCCTAGCCTAAGCCTTGGGGTGCCCTAGCCTAAGACTAGGGGTGCCCTAGCCTAAGCTTAGGGGTGCCCTAGCCTAAGCCTAGGGGTCCCTAGCCTAACCCTAGCGGTGCCCTAGGGTTAGGCTAGGGGAGCCCTAGCCTTAGCCTAATCCTAGGGGTGACCTAGCCTAAGCCTAGGAGTGCCCTAGCCAAAGCCTAGGGGGGCACTAGCCTTAGGATAAGGGAGCACTAGCCCTAGCCTACCCCTACGGGTGCCCTAGCTTAAGCCAGGGGTGCCCTAGCCTATGCCTACGGGTGCCCTAGCTTAAGCCTAGGCGTGCCCTAGCCTAAGCCTAGGGGTGCCCTAGCCTAAGCCTAGGGGTGACCTAGCCTAAGCTCAGGGATGCCCTAGCCTAAGCCTAGGGGTCCCCTAGCCTAAGCCTAGGGGTGCCCTAGGGTTAGGCTAGGGGAGCCCTAGCCTTAACCTAAGCCTACGGGTGCCCTAGCTTAAGCCTAGGGGTGCCCTAGCCTAAGCCTAGGGGTGCCCTAGCCTTAGGCTAGGGGACCCTAGCCTTAGCCTAAGCCTATGGGTGCTCTAGCCTCCGCCTAGGGGTGCCTTAGCCTAAGCCTAGGAGTGCCCTAGCCTAAGCCTAGAGGTGCCCTAGTCTAAGCCTAGTGGTGCCTTAACCTAAGCCTAGGGTTGACCTAGCCTTAGCCTAAGCCTAGGGGTGCCCTAGCCTAAGCCTAGGGGTGCCCTAGCCTAAACCTAGTGGTGCCTTAGCCTAAGCCTAGAGGTGACCTAGCCTTGCCTAAGCCTAGGGGTGCCTTAGCCTAAGCTTAAGGGTCCCCTAGCCTTAGCCTAAGCCTAGGGGTGCCCTAGCCTAAGCCTAGGGGTGCACTAGCCTAAGCCTAGGGGTGCCCTAGCCTAAGCCTAGGGGTGCCCTACCCTAAGCCTAGGGTGTCCTAGCCTAAGCCCTGGGTGCCCTAGCCTAACCCTAGTGGTGCCCTAGCCTTAGGCTAGGGGAACACTAGCTTTAGCCTAAGCCTAGGGGTGCCCTAGCCTAAGCCTAGGGTTGCTCTAGTCTAAGCCAAGGGGTGCCTTAGCCTAAGCCTAGGGGTGCCCAGGCTTTAAGCTAGAGGAGCCCTAGCCTTAGCCTAAGTCTATGGCTGCACTAGCCTAAGCCTTGAGGTGCCCTAGCCTAAGCCTAGGGGTGCCCTAGCCTAAATCTAGGGGTGCCCTAGCCTTAGGCTAGCTGAGCCCTAGTCTAAGCCTAAGCCTAGCGGTGCCCTAGCCTAAGCCTGGGGGTGCCCTAGCCTAAGCCTAGTGGTGCCCTAGCCTAAGCCTAGGGGTGCCATATCCTTAGGCTAGAGGAGCCCTAGCCTTAGCCTAAGCCTAAGGGTGCCCTAGCCTAAGCCTAGGGGTGCCCTCGCCTAAGCCTAGGAGTGCCCTAGCCTAAGCCTAGGGGTGCCTTAGCTAAGCCTAGGGGTGCCCTAGCCTAAGCCTAGGGGTGCCCTAGCCTAAGCCTAGGGGTGCCCTAGACTTAGGCTAGGGGAGACTTAGCCTTAGACTAAGCCTAGGGGTGCCCTAGCCTAAGCCTAGGAGTGCCCTAGCCTAAGCCTAGGGGTGCCCTAGCCTAAGCCTAGGGGTGCCCTACCCTAAGCCTAGGGGTGCCCTAGTCTAAGCCCTGGGTGCCCTAGCCTAACCCTAGTGGTGCCCTAGCCTTAGGCTTGGGGAAGACTAGCTTTAGCCTAAGCCTAGGGGTTCCCTAGACTAAGCCTAGAGATGCCCTAGCGTAAGCCTAGGGGTGCCCTAGCCTAAGGCTAGAGGTGCCCTAGCCTTGGCCTAGCTGAGCCCTAGCCTTAACCTAATCCTAGGGGTGCCCTAGCCTAAGCCTAGGGGTGCCCTAGCCTAAGCTTAGGGGTGCCCTACCCTAAGCCTAGGGGTGCCCTAGCCTAAGCTTAGGGGTGCCCTAGCCTAAGCCTAGGGGTGCCCTAGCCTAAGCCTAGGGGTTCCCTAAACTTAGGCTAGGGGGCCCTAGCCTTAACCTAAGCCTAGGGGTGCCCTAGCCTAAGCCTAGTGCTGTCCTAGCCTAAGCCTAGGGGTGCCCTAGCCTAAATTTAGGGGTGCCCTAGCCTTAGACTAGGGGAGCCCTAGCCTTAGCCTAAGCCTAGGGGTGCCCTAGCCTAAGCCTAGGGGTGCCCTAGCATAAGCCTAGGGTTGCCCTAGCCTAAACCTAGGGGTGCACTAGCCTAAGCCTAGGGGTGCCCTAGCCTTAGGCTAGGGGAGCACTAGCCTTAGCCTAAGCCTAGGGGTGCCCTAGCCTAATCCTAGGGGTGCCCTAGCCTAAGCCTTGGGGTGCCCTAGCCTAAGACTAGGGGTGCCCTAGCCTAAGCTTAGGGGTGCCCTAGCCTAAGCCTAGGGGTGCCCTAGCCTAAGCCTTGGGGTGCCCTAGCCTAAGACTAGGGGTGCCCTAGCCTAAGCTTAGGGGTGCCCTAGCCTAAGCCTAGGGGTCCCTAGCCTAACCCTAGCGGTGCCCTAGGGTTAGGCTAGGGGAGCCCTAGCCTTAGCCTAATCCTAGGGGTGACCTAGCCTAAGCCTAGGAGTGCCCTAGCCAAAGCCTAGGGGGGCACTAGCCTTAGGATAAGGGAGCACTAGCCCTAGCCTACCCCTACGGGTGCCCTAGCTTAAGCCAGGGGTGCCCTAGCCTATGCCTACGGGTGCCCTAGCTTAAGCCTTGGGGTGCCCTAGCCTAAGCCTAGGGTTGCCCTAGCCTTAGGCTAGGGGTGCCCTAGCCTAAGGCTAAGGGTGCCCTTGCCTAAGCCTACGGGTGCTCTAGCCTAAGCCTAGGGGTGCCCTAGCCTCAGCCTAGTGGAGCCCTACCCTAAGCCTAGGGGTGCCCTAGACTAAGCTAGGGGTTCCTTAGCCTAAGCCTAGTGGTGCCCTAGTCTAAGACTATGGGTGCCCTAGCCTCAGGCTACGGGTGCCCTAGCCTCAGCCTAGGGGTGCCCTAGCATAAGCCTAGGAGTGCCCTAGCCTAAGGCTAGAGGTGCCCTAGCCTTGGCCTAGCTGAGCCCTAGCCTTAACCTAAGCCTATGGGTGCCCTAGCCAAAGCCTAAGGGTGCCCTAGCCTAAGCCTTGTTGTGCCCTAGCCTATGCCTAGGAGTGCCCTAGCCTAAGCCTTGGGGTGCCCTAACTTAAGCCTAGGGGTGCCCTAGCCTAAGCCTTTGGGTGCCCTACCCTTAGGCTAGGGGAGCCCTAGCCTTAGCCTAAGCCTAGGGGTGCCCTAGCCTAATCCTAGGGGTGCCCTAGCCTAAGCCTTGGGGTGCCCTAGCCTAAGACTAGGGGTGCCCTAGCCTAAGCTTAGGGGTGCCCTAGCCTAAGCCTAGGGGTCCCTAGCCTAACCCTAGCGGTGCCCTAGGGTTAGGCTAGGGGAGCCCTAGCCTTAGCCTAATCCTAGGGGTGACCTAGCCTAAGCCTAGGAGTGCCCTAGCCAAAGCCTAGGGGGGCACTAGCCTTAGGATAGGGGAGCACTAGCCCTAGCCTACCCCTACGGGTGCCCTAGCTTAAGCCAGGGGTGCCCTAGCCTATGCCTACGGGTGCCTTAGCTTAAGCCTAGGGGTGCCCTAGCCTAAGCCTAGGGTTGCCCTAGCCTTAGGCTAGGGGTGCCCTAGCCTAAGGCTAAGGGTGCCCTTGCCTAAGCCTACGGGTGCTCTAGCCTAAGCCTAGGGGTGCCCTAGCCTCAGCCTAGTGGAGCCCTACCCTAAGCCTAGGGGTGCCCTAGACTAAGCTAGGGGTTCCTTAGCCTAAGCCTAGTGGTGCCCTAGTCTAAGACTATGGGTGCCCTAGCCTCAGGCTACGGGTGCCCTAGCCTCAGCCTAGGGGTGCCCTAGCATAAGCCTAGGAGTGCCCTAGCCTAAGGCTAGAGGTGCCCTAGCCTTGGCCTAGCTGAGCCCTAGCCTTAAACTAAGCCTATGGGTGCCCTAGCCAAAGCCTAAGGGTGCCCTAGCCTAAGCCTTGGTGTGCCCTAGCCTAAGCCTAGGAGTGCCCTAGCCTCAGCCTAGGGGTGCCCTAGCATAAGCCTAGGAGTGCCCTAGCCTAAGGCTAGAGGTGCCCTAGCCTTGGCCTAGCTGAGCCCTAGCCTTAACCTAAGCCTATGGGTGCCCTAGCCAAAGCCTAAGGGTGCCCTAGCCTAAGCCTTGGTGTGCCCTAGCCTAAGCCTAGGAGTGCCCTAGCCTAAGCCTTGGGGTGCCCTAACTTAAGCCTAGGGGTGCCCTAGCCTAAGCCTTTGGGTGCCCTACCCTTGGCTAGGGGAGCCCTAGCCTTAGCCTAAGCCTAGGGGTGCCCTTGCCTATGCCTACGGGTGCCCTAGCTTAAGCTTATGGGTGCCCTAGCATAAGCTTATGGGTGCCCTAGCCTAAGCCAAGGGTTGCCTTAGCCTAAGCCTAGGGGTCCCCTAGCCTTAGCCTAAGCCTAGGTGTGCCCTAGCCTTAGCCTAGTGGTGCCCTAGCCTTAGCCTAATACTAGGGTTGCCCTAGCCTATGCCTAGCGGTGCGCTAACATTAGGCTAGGGAAGCCCTAGCCTTAGCCTAAGCCTAGGGATGCCCTAGCATCAGCTTAGGGGTGCCCTAGCCTCAGCCTAGTGGTGCCCTACCCTAAGCCTAGGGGTGCCCTAGCCTAAGCTAGGGGTTCCCTAGCCTAAGCCTAGTGGTGCCTTAGCCGAAGCCTAGGGGTGACCTAGCCTTAGCCTAAGCCTAGGGGTGCCCTAGCCTTACGCTAGGGGAGCCCTAGCCTTAGCCTAAGCCTAGGGGTGCCCTAGCCTAAACCTAGGGGTGCCCTAGCCTAAGCCTAGGGATGCCCTAGCCTAAGCGTAGGGGTTTCCTAGCCTAAGCGTAGGGGTGCCCTAGCCTAAGCCTAGGGGTGCCCTAGCCTAAGCCTAGGGGTGCGCTATCCTAAGCCTAGGGGCGCCCTAGCCTAAGGCTAGAGGTGCCCTAGCCTTGGCCTATCTGAGCCCTAGCCTTAGCCTAACCCTAGGGGTGCCTTAGCCTTAGGCTAGGGGAGCACTAGCCTTAGCCTAAGCCTAGGGGAGCCCTAGCCTTAGCCTAAGCCTAGGGGTGCCCTAGCCTAAGCCTAGGGGTGCCCTAGCCTAAGCCTAGGGGTGCCCTAGTCTAAGCCTAAGGGTGCCCTAGCCTTAGACTAGGGGAGCCCTAGCTTTAGCCTAAGCCTAGGGTTGCCCTAGCCTAAGCTTAGGGATGCCCTAGCATGAGCCTAGGGGTGCCCTAGCCTTAGGCTAGGGGAGCCCTAGCCTTAGCCTAAGCCTAGGGGTGCCCTAGCCTACGCCTAGGGGTGCCCTAGCCTAAGCCTAGAGGTGCCCTAGCGTAAGCCTAGGGGTGCCCTAGCCTAAGGCTAGAGGTGCCCTAGCCTTGGCCTATCTGAGCCCTATCCTTAGCCTAACCCTAGGGGTGCCTTATCCTTAGGCTAGGGGAGCACTAGCCTTAGCCTAAGCCTAGGGGTGCCCTAGCCTAAGCCTAGGGGTGCCCTAGCCTTAGCCTAGGGGTGCCTTAGCTTAAGCTTAGGGGTGCCCTAGCCTAAGCCTAAGGGTGCCCTAGCCTAAGCCTAGTGGTGCCCTAGCCTTAGGATAGGGGAGACCTAGCCTTAGCCTAAGCCTACGGGTGCCCTAGCCTCAGCCTAGGGGTGCCCTAGCCTAAGCCTAGGAGTGCCCTAGCCTAAGCCTAGGGGTGCCCTAGCCTCAGCCTAGGGGTGCCCTAACCTCAGCCTAGGGGTGCCCTAGCCTAAGCCTAGGAGTGCCCTAGCCTAAGCCTAGGGGTGCCCTAGCCTCAGCCTAGGGGTGCCCTACCCTACGCCTAAGGGTGCCCTAGCCTAAGGATAAGGTTGCCCTTGCCTAAGCGTACGGGTGCTCTAGCCTAAGCCTAGGGGTGCCCTAGCCTAACCCTAGGGGTGCCTTAGCCTTAGGCTAGGGGAGCACTAGCCTTAGCCAAAGTCTAGGGGTGCCCTAGCCTAAGCCTAGGGGTGCCTTAGCCTTAGTTTAGGGGTGCCCTAGTCTTAGGCTAGGGGAGCCCTAGCCTTAGCCTAAGCCTAGGGGTGCCCTAACCTAAGCCTAGGGGTGCCCTAGCCTAAGCCTAGGGATGCCCTAGCCTAAGCGTAGGAGTTTCCTAGCCTAAGCCTAGGGGTTCCCTATCCTAAGCCTAGGGGTGCCCTAGCCTAAGCCTAGGGGTGACCTAGCCTTAGCCTAAGCCTAGGGGTGCCCTAGCCTAAGCCTAGGGGTGCCCTAACATAAGTTTATGGGTGCCCTAGCCTAAGCCAAGGGTTGCCTTAGCCTAAGCCTAGGGGTCCCCTAGCCTTAGCCTAAGCCTAGGTGTGCCCCAGCCTTAGCCTAGGGGTGCCCTAGCCTTAGCCTAAGCCTAGGGGTGCCCTAGCCTAAGCCTAGCGGTGCGCTAACATTAGGCTAGGGTACCCTTAGCCTTAGCCTAAGCCTAGGGATGCCCTAGCATCAGCTTAGGGGTGCCCTAGCCTCAGCCTAGTGGTGCCCTACCCTAAGCCTAGGGGTGCCCTAGCCTAAGCTAGGGGTTCCCTAGCCTAAGCCTAGTGGTGCCTTAGCCGAAGCCTAGGGGTGACCTAGACTTAGCCGAAGCCTGGGGGTGACCTAGCCTTAGCCTAAGCCTTGGGGTGCCCTAGCCTAAGCCTAGGGGTGCCCTAGCCTAAGCCTAGGGATGCCCTAGCCTAAGCATAGGGGTTTCCTAACCTAAGCCTAGGGGTGCCCTAGCCTAAGCCTAGGGGTGCCTAGCCTAAGCCTAGGGGTGCGCTATCCTAAGCCTAGGGGCGCCCTATCCTAAGCCTAGGGGTGCCCTAGCCTAAGTTTAGGGGTGCCCTAGCCTAAGGCTAGGGGTGCCCGAGCCTTAGGCTAGGGGAGCCCTAGCCTTAGCCTAAGCCTAGGGGTGCCCTAGCCTAAGCCTAGGGGTGCCCTAGCCTAAGCCTAGGTGTGCCCTAGTCTAAGACTAAGGGTGCCCTAGCCTTAGACTAGGGGAGCCCTAGCTTTAGCCTAAGCCTAGGGTTGCCCTAGGCTAAGGCTAAGGGTGCCCTTGCCTAAGCCTACTGGTGCTCTAGCCTAAGCCTAGGGGTGCCTTAGCCTTAGGCTAGGGGAGCACTAGCCTTAGCCTAAGTCTAGGGGTGCCCTAGCCTAAGCCTAGGGTTGCCCTAGCCTTAGCCTAGGGGTGCCCTAGACTAAGTTTAGGGGTGCCCTAGCCTAAGCCTAAGGGTGCCCTAGCCTAAGCCTAGTGGTGCCCTAGCCTTAGGCTAGGGGAGCCCTAGCCTTAGCCTAAGCCTAGGGGTGCCCTAGCCTAAGCCTAGGAGTGCCCTTGCCAAAGCCTAGGGGTGCCCTAGCCTTAGGATAGGGGAGACCTAGCCTTAGCCTAAGCCTATGGGTGCCCTAGCCTCAGCCTAGGGGTGCCCTAGCCTAAGCCTAGGAGTGCCCTAGCCTAAGCCTAGGGGTGCCTTAGCCTCAGCCTAGGGGTGCCCTAGCCTAAGCCTAGGGGTTCCCTAAACTTAGGCTAGGGGGCCCTAGCCTTAACCTAAGCCTAGGGGTGCCCTAGCCTAAGCCTATTGCTGTCCTAGCCTAAGCCTAGGGGTGCCCTAGCCTAAATTTAGGGGTGCCCTAGCCTTAGACTAGGGGAGCCCTAGCCTTAGCCTAAGCCTAGGGGTGCCCTAGCCTAAGCCTAGGGGTGCCCTAGCATAAGCCTAGGGTTGCCCTAGCCTAAACCAGGGGTGCACTAGCCTAAGCCTAGGGGTGCCCTAGCCTTAGGCTAGGGGAGCACTAGCCTTAGCCTAAGCCTTGGGGTGCCCTAGCCTAAGACTAGGGGTGCCCTAGCCTAAGCTTAGGGGTGCCCTAGCCTAAGCCTAGGGGTCCCTAGCCTAACCCTAGCGGTGCCCTAGGGTTAGGCTAGGGGAGCCCTAGCCTTAGCCTAATCCTAGGGGTGACCTAGCCTAAGCCTAGGAGTGCCCTAGCCAAAGCCTAGGGGGGCACTAGCCTTAGGATAGGGGAGCACTAGCCCTAGCCTACCCCTACGGGTGCCCTAGCTTAAGCCAGGGTTGCCCTAGCCTATGCCTACGGGTGCCCTAGCTTAAGCCTAGGGGTGCCCTAGCCTAAGCCTAGGGTTGCCCTAGCCTTAGGCTAGGGGTGCCCTAGCCTAAGGCTAAGGGTGCCCTTGCCTAAGCCTAGTGGTGCCCTAGCCTTAGGCTAGGGGAGCCCTAGCCTTAGCCTAAGCCTAGGGGTGCCCTAGCCTAAGCCTAGGAGTGCCCTTGCCAAAGCCTAGGGGTGCCATAGCCTTAGGATAGGGGAGACCTAGCCTTAGCCTAAGCCTATGGGTGCCCTAGCCTCAGCCTAGGGGTGCCCTAGCCTAAGCCTAGGAGTGCCCTAGCCTAAGTCTAGGGGTTCCCTAAACTTAGGCTAGGGGGCCCTAGCCTTAACCTAAGCCTAGGGGTGCCCTAGCCTAAGCCTAGTGCTGTCCTAGCCTAAGCCTAGGGGTGCCCTAGCCTAAATTTAGGGGTGCCCTAGCCTTAGACTAGGGGAGCCCTAGCCTTAGCCTAAGCCTAGGGGTGCCCTAGCCTAAGCCTAGGGGTGCCCTAGCATAAGCCTAGGGTTGCCCTAGCCTAAACCTAGGGGTGCACTAGCCTAAGCCTAGGGGTGCCCTAGCCTTAGGCTAGGGGAGCACTAGCCTTAGCCTAAGCCTTGGGGTGCCCTAGCCTAAGACTAGGGGTGCCCTAGCCTAAGCTTAGGGGTGCCCTAGCCTAAGCCTAGGGGTCCCTAGCCTAACCCTAGCGGTGCCCTAGGGTTAGGCTAGGGGAGCCCTAGCCTTAGCCTAATCCTAGGGGTGACCTAGCCTAAGCCTAGGAGTGCCCTAGCCAAAGCCTAGGGGGGCACTAGCCTTAGGATAGGGGAGCACTAGCCCTAGCCTACCCCTACGGGTGCCCTAGCTTAAGCCAGGGGTGCCCTAGCCTATGCCTACGGGTGCCCTAGCTTAAGCCTAGGGGTGCCCTAGCCTAAGCCTAGGGTTGCCCTAGCCTTAGGCTAGGGGTGCCCTAGCATAAGGCTAAGGGTGCCCTTGCCTAAGCCTACGGGTGCTCTAGCCTAAGCCTAGGGGTGCCCTAGCCTCAGCCTAGTGGAGCCCTACCCTAAGCCTAGGGGTGCCCTAGACTAAGCTAGGGGTTCCTTAGCCTAAGCCTAGTGGTGCCCTAGTCTAAGACTATGGGTGCCCTAGCCTCAGGCTACGGGTGCCCTAGCCAAAGCCTAAGGGTGCCCTAGCCTAAGCCTTGGTGTGTCTTAGCCTAAGCCTAGGAGTGCCCTAGCCTAAGCCTTGGGGTGCCCTAGCTTAAGCCTAGGGGTGCCCTAGCCTAAGCCTTTGGGTGCCCTACCCTTAGGCTAGGGGAGCCCTAACCTTAGCCTAAGCCTAGGGTTGCCCTTGCCTATGCCTACGGGTGCCCTAGCTTAAGCCTAGGGGTGCCCTAGCCTAAGCCTAGGGTTGCCCTAGCCTTAGGCTAGGGGTGCCCTAGCCTAAGGCTAAGGGTGCCCTTGCCTAAGCCTACGGGTGCTCTCGCCTAAGCCTAGGGGTGCCCTAGCCTCAGCCTAGTGGAGCCCTACCCTAAGCCTAGGGGTGCCCTAGACTAAGCTAGGGGTTCCTTAGCCTAAGCCTAGTGGTGCCTTAGCCTAAGCCTAGGGGTGCCCTAGCCTAAGCCTAGTGGTGCCCTAGCATAAGCTTATGGGTGCCCTAGCCTAAGCCAAGGGTTGCCTTAGCCTAAGCCTAGGGGTCCCCTAGCCTTAGCCTAAGCCTAGGTGTGCCCTAGCCTTAGCCTAGGGGTGCCCTAGCCTTAGCCTAATCCTAGGGGTGCCCTAGCATCAGCTTAGGGGTGCCCTAGCCTCAGCCTAGTGGTGCCCTACCCTAAGCCTAGGGGTGCCCTAGCATAAGCTAGGGGTTCCCTAGCCTAAGCCTAGTGGTGCCTTAGCCGAAGCCTAGGGGTGACCTAGCCTTAGCCTAAGCCTAGGGGTGCCCTAGCCTTAGACTAGGGGAGCCCTAGCCTTAGCCTAAGCCTAGGGGTGCCCTAGCCTAAACCTAGGGGTGCCCTAGCCTAAGCCTAGGGATGCCCTAGCCTAAGCGTAGGGGTTTCCTAGCCTAAGCCTAGGGGTGCCCTAGCCTAAGCCTAGGGGTGCCCTAGCCTAAGCATAGGGGTGCGCTATCCTAAGCCTAGGGGCGCCCTAGCCTAAGCCTTTGGGTGCCCTAGCCTAAGTTTAGGGGTGCCCGAGCCTAAGGCTAGAGGTGCCCGAGCCTTAGGCTAGGGGAGCCCTAGCCTTAGCCTAAGCCTAGGGGTGCCCTAGCCTAAGCCTAGGGGTGCCCTAGCGTAAGCCTAGGGGTGCCCTAGTCTAAGCCTAAGGGTGCCCTAGCCTTAGACTAGGGGAGCCCTAGCTTTAGCCTAAGCCTAGGGTTGCCCTAGCCTAAGCTTAGGGATGCCCTAGCCTGAGCCTAGGGGTGCACTAGCCTTAGGCTAGGGGAGCCCTAGCCTTAGCCTAAGCCTAGGGGTGCCCTAGCCTACGCCTAGGGGTGCCCTAGCCTAAGCCTAGAGGTGCCCTAGCGTAAGCCTAGGGGTGCCCTAGCCTAAGGCTAGAGGTGCCCTAGCCTTGGCCTATCTGAGCCCTAGCCTTAGCCTAACCCTAGGGGTGCCTTAGTCTTAGGCTAGGGGAGCACTAGCCTTAGCCTAAGCCTAGGGGTGCCCTAGCCTAAGCCTAGGGGTGCCCTAGCCTTAGCCTAGGGGTGCCTTAGCTTAAGCTTAGTGGTGCCCTAGCCTAAGCCTAAGGGTGCCCTAGCCTAAGCCTAGTGGTGCCCAAGCCTTAGGATAGGGGAGACCTAGCCTTAGCCTAAGCCTACGGGTGCCCTAGCCTCAGCCTAGGGGTGCCCTAGCCTAAGCCTAGGAGTGCCCTAGCCTAAGCCTAGGGGTGCCCTAGCCTCAGCCTAGGGGTGCCCTAGCCTCAGCCTAGGGGTGCCCTAGCCTAAGCCTAGGAGTGCCCTAGCCTAAGCCTAGGGGTGCCCTAGCCTCAGCCTAGGGGTGCCCTACCCTACGCCTAAGGGTGCCCTAGCCTAAGGATAAGGTTGCCCTTGCCTAAGCCTACGGGTGCTCTAGCCTAAGCCTAGGGGTGCCCTAGCCTAACCCTAGGGGTGCCTTAGCCTTAGGCTAGGGGAGCACTAGCCTTAGCCAAAGTCTAGGGGTGCCCTAGCCTAAGCCTAGGGGTGCATTAGCCTTAGTTTAGGCGTGCCCTAGTCTTAGGCTAGGGGAGCCCTAGCCTTAGCCTAAGCCTAGGGGTGCCCTAACCTATGCCTAGGGGTGCCCTAGCCTAAGCCTAGGGATGCCCTAGCCTAAGCGTAGGGGTTTCCTAGCCTAAGCCTAGGGGTTCCCTATCCTAAGCCTAGGGGTGCCCTAGCCTAAGCCTAGGGGTGACCTAGCCTTAGCCTAAGCCTAGGGGTGCCCTAGCCTAAGCCTAGGGGTGCCCTAACATAAGTTTATGGGTGCCCTAGCCTAAGCCAAGGGTTGCCTTAGCCTAAGCCTAGGGGTCCCCTAGCCTTAGCCTAAGCCTAGGTGTACCCTAGCCTTAGCCTAGGGGTGCCCTAGCCTTAGCCTAAGCCTAGGGGTGCCCTAGCCTAAGCCTAGCGGTGCGCTAACATTAGGCTTGGGTACCCTTAGCCTTAGCCTAAGCCTAGGGATGCCCTAGCATCAGCTTAGGGGTGCCCTAGCCTCAGCCTAGTGGTGCCCTACCCTAAGCCTAGGGGTGCCCTAGCCTAAGCTAGGGGTTCCCTAGCCTAAGCCTAGTGGTGCCTTAGCCGAAGCCTAGGGGTGACCTAGACTTAGCCGAAGCCTGGGGGTGACCTAGCCTTAGCCTAAGCCTAGGGGTGCCCTAGCCTTAGGCTAGGGGAGCCCTAGCCTTAGCCTAAGCCTAGGGGTGCCCTAGCCTAAGCCTAGGGGTGCCCTAGCCTAAGCCTAGGGATGCCCTAGCCTAAGCATAGGGGTTTCCTAACCTAAGCCTAGGGGTGCCCCAGCCTAAGCCTAGGGGTGCCTAGCCTAAGCCTAGGGGTGCGCTATCCTAAGCCTAGGGGCGCCCTATCCTAAGCCTAGGGGTGCCCTAGCCTAAGTTTAGGGGTGCCCTAGCCTAAGGCTAGGGGTGCCCGAGCCTTAGGCTAGGGGAGCCCTAGCCTTAGCTTAAGCCTAGGGGTGCCCTAGCCTAAGCCTAGGGGTGCCCTAGCCTAAGCCTAGGGGTCCCCTAGTCTAAGACTAAGGATGCCCTGGCCTTAGACTAGGGGAGCCCTAGCTTTAGCCTAAGCCTAGGGTTGCCCTAGCCTAAGGCTAAGGGTGCCCTTGCCTAAGCCTACTGGTGCTCTAGCCTAAGCCTAGGGGTGCCTTAGCCTTAGGCTAGGGGAGCACTAGCCTTAGCCTAAGTCTAGGGGTGCCCTAGCCTAAGCCTAGGGTTGCCCTAGCCTTAGCCTAGGGGTGCCCTAGACTAAGCTTAGGGGTGCCCTAGCCTAAGCCTAAGGGTGCCCTAGCCTAAGCCTAGTGGTGCCCTAGCCTTAGGCTAGGGGAGCCCTAGCCTTAGCCTAAGCCTAGGGGTGCCCTAGCCTAAGCCTAGGAGTGCCCTTGCCAAAGCCTAGGGGTGCCCTAGCCTTAGGATAGGGGAGACCTAGCCTTAGCCTAAGCCTATGGGTGCCCTAGCCTCAGCCTAGGGGTGCCCTAGCCTAAGCCTAGGAGTGCCCTAGCCTAAGCCTAGGGGTGCCTTAGCCTCAGCCTAGGGGTGCCCTAGCCTACGCCTAAGGGTGCCCTAGCCTAAGGCTAAGGGTGCCCTTGCCTAAGCCTACGCGTTCTCTAGCCTAAGCATAGGGGTGCCCTAGCCTAACCCTAGGAGTGCCTTAGCCTTAGGCTAGGGGAGCCCTAGCCTTAGCCTAAGCCTAGGGGTTCCCTAACCTAAGCCTAGGGGTGCCCAATCCTTAGGCTAGGGGTGCCCTAGCCTTAGGCTAGGGGAGTCCTAGCCTTAGCCTAAGCCTAGGGGTGCCCTAGCCTAAGCCTAGGGGTGCCCTAGCCTAAGCCTAGGGATGCCTTAGCCTAAGCGTAGGGGTTTCCTAGCCTAAGCCTAGGGGTGCCCTAGCCTAAGCCTAGGGGTGCCCTAGCCTAAGCCTAGGGGTGCCCTAGCCTAAGCCTAGGGGTGCGCTATCCTAAGCCTAGGGGCGCCGTAGCCTAAGCCTAGGGGTGCCCTAGCCTAAGTTTAGGGGTGCTCTAGCCTAAGGCTAGGGGTGCCCGAGCCTTAGGCTAGGTGAGCCCTAGCCTTAGCCTAAGCCTAGGGGTGCCCTAGCCTAAGCCTAGGGGTGCCCTAGCCTAAGCCTAGGGGTGCCCTAGTCTAAGCCTAAGGGTGCCCTAGCCTTAGACTAGGGGAGCCCTAGCTTTAGCCTAAGCGTAGGGTTGCCCTAGCCTAAGCTTAGGGATGCCCTAGCCTGAGCCTAGGGGTGCCCTAGCCTTAGGCTAGGGAAGCCCTAGCCTTAGCCTAAGCCTAGGGGTGCCCTAGCCTACGCCTAGGGGTGCCCTAGCCTAAGGCTAAGGGTGCCCTTGCCTAAGCCTACTGGTGCTCTAGCCTAAGCCTAGGGGTGCCCTAGCCTAACCCTAGGGGTGCCTTATCCTTCGGCTAGGGGAGCACTAGCCTTAGCCTAAGCCTAGGGGTGCCCTAGCCTAAGCCTAGGGGTGCCCTAGCCTTAGCCTAGGGGTGCCCTAGCCTAAGCTTAGGGGTGCACTAGCCTAAGCCTAAGGGTGCCCTAGCCTAAGCTTAGTGGTGCCCTAGCCTTAGGCTAGGGGAGCCCTAGCCTTAGCCTAAGCCTAGGGTTGCCCTAGCCTAAGCCTAGGAGTGCCCTTGCCAAAGCCTAGGGGTGCCCTAGCCTTAGGATAGGGGAGACCTAGCCTTAGCCTAGGCCTACGGGTGCCCTAGCCTCAGCCTAGGGGTGCCCTAGCCTAAGCCTAGGAGTGCCCTAGCCTAAGCCTAGGGGTGCCCTAGCCTAAGCCTAGTGGTGCCTTAGACTAAGCCTAGGGGTGACCTAGCCTTCGCCTAAGCCTAGTGGTGCCCTAGCCTAAGCCTAAGGGTGCCCTAACCTAAGACTAGGGTGCCATTGCCTAAGCCTAGGGGTCCCCTAGCCTTAGCATAAGCCTAGGGGTGCCAAAGCCTAAGCCTAGGGGTGCCCTAGCCTAAGCCTAGGGGTGCCCTAGCCTAAGCCTACGGGTGCCCAGTCCTTAGGCTAGAGGAGCCCTAGCCTTAGCCTAAGCCTAAGGATGCCCTAGCCTAACCCTAGGGGTGCCCTAGCCTTAGGCTAGGGGAGCACTAGCCTTAGCCTAAGCTTAGGGGTGCCATAGCCTAAGCTTTGGCGTGCCCTAGCCTAAGCCTAATTGTGCCCTACCCTAAGCCTAGGGGTGCCCTACCCTAAGCCTAGGGGTGCCCTAGCCTAAGCCTAGGCTTGCCCTAGCCTTAGGCTAGCTGAGCCCTAGCCTAAGCCTAAGCCTAGGGGTGCCCTAGCCTAAGCCTTGGGGTGCCCTAGCCTAAGCCTAGGGGTGCCCTAGCCTAAGCCTAAAGGTGCCCTAGCCTTAGGCTAGGGGAGCCCTAGCCCTAGCCTAAACCTAGGGGTGTCCTAGCCTAAGCCTAGGGGTGCCCTAGCCTAAGCCTAGGGGTGCCCTAGCCTAACCGTAGGGGTGCCCTAGCCTTAGGCTAGGGGAGCACTAGCCTTAGCCTAAGCCTAGGGGTGTCCTAGCCTAAACCTAGGGGTGCCCTAGCCTAAGCCTAGGGTTGCCCTAGCCTAAGCCTAGTGGTGCCCTAGCCTAAGCCTAGAGGTGCCCAGGCCTTAGGTTAGAGGAGCCCTAGCCTTAGCCTAAGCCTATGGCTGCCCTAGCCTAAGCCTAGGGGTGCCCTAGCCTAAGCCCAGGGGTGCCCTAGCCTAACTGTAGGCTTGCCCTAGCCTTAGGCTAGCTGAGCACTAGCCTTAGCCTAAGCCTTGGGGTGCCCTAGCCTAAGCCTAGGCGTGCCGTAGCCTAAGCCTAGGGGTGCCCTAGCCTAGGCCTAGGCGTGCCCTAGCCTAAGGCTAAGGGTGCCCTTGCCTAAGCCTAGGCGTGCCGTAGCCTAAGCCTAGGGGTGCCCTAGCCTACGCCTAAGGGTGCCCTAGCCTAAGGCTAAGGGTGCCCTTGCCTAAGCCTACGGGTGCTGTAGCCTAAGCCAAGGGGTGCCCTAGCCTAACCCTAGGAGTGCCTTAGCCTTAGTTTAGGGGTGCCCTAGTCTTAGGCTAGGGGAGCCCTAGCCTTAGCCTAAGCCTAGGGGTGCCCTAACCTAAGCCTAGGGGTGCCCTAGCCTAAGCCTAGGGATGCCCTAGCCTAAGCGTGGGGGTTTCCTAGCCTAAGCCTAGGGGTGCCCTAGCCTAAGCCTAGGGGTGCCCTAGCCTAAGCCTAGGGGTGCCCTAGCCTAAGCCTAGGGGTGCGCTATCCTAAGCCTAGGGGCGCCCTAGCCTAAGCCTAGGGGTGCCCTAGCCTAAGTTTAGGGGTGCCCTAGCCTAAGGCTAGGGGTGCTCGAGCCTTAGGCTAGGGGAGCCCTAGCCTTAGCCTAAGCCTAGGGGTGCCCTAGCCTAAGCCTAGGGGTGCGCTATCCTAAGCCTAGGGGCGCCCTATCCTAAGCCTAGGGGTGCCCTAGCCTAAGTTTAGGGGTGCCCTAGCCTAAGGCTAGGGGTGCCCGAGCCTTAGGCTAGGGGAGCCCTAGCCTTAGGCTAAGCCTAGGGGTGCCCTAGCCTAAGTCTAGGGGTGCCCTAGCCTAAGCCTAGGGGTGCCCTAGTCTAAGCCTAAGGGTGCCCTTGTCTAAGCCTACTGGTGCTCTAGCCTAAGCCTAGGGGTGCCCTAGCCTAACCCTAGGGGTGCCTTAGCCTTAGACTAGGGGAGCCCTAGCTTTAGCCTAAGCCTAGGGTTGCCCTAGCCTAAGCTTAGGGATGCCCTAGCCTGAGCCTAGGGGTGCCCTAGCTTTAGGCTAGGGGAGCCCTAGTCTTAGCCTAAGCCTAGGGGTGCCCTAGCCTACGCCTAGGGGTGCCCTAGCCTAAGGCTAAGGGTGCCCTTGCCTAAGCCTACTGGTGCTCTAGCCTAATCCTAGGGGTGCCCTAGCCTAACCCTAGGGGTGCCTTAGCCTTAGGCTAGGGGAGCACTAGCCTTAGCCTAAGTCTAGGGGTGCCCTAGCCTAAGCCTAGGGGTGCCCTAGCCTTAGCCTAGGGGTGCCCTAGACTAAGCTTAGGGGTGCCCTAGCCTAAGCCTAAGGGTGCCCTAGCCTAAGCCTAGTGGTGACCTAGCCTTAGGCTAGGGGAGCCCTAGCCTTAGCCTAAGCCTAGGGGTGCCCTAACTTAAGCCTAGGAGTGCCCTTGCCAAAGCCTAGGGGTGCCCTAGCCTTAGGATAGGGGAGACCTATCCTTAGCCTAAGCCTACGGGTGCCCTAGCCTCAGCCTAGGGGTGCCCTAGCCTAAGCCTAGGAGTGCCCTAGCCTAAGCCTAGGGGTGCCCTAGCCTCAGCCTAGGGGTGCCCTAGCCTACGCCTAAGGGTGCCCTAGCCTAAGGCTAAGGGTGCCCTTGCCTAAGCCTACGCGTGCTCTAGCCTAAGCCTAGGGGTGCCCTAGCCTAACCCTAGGAGTGCCTTAGCCTTAGGCTAGGGGAGCCCTAGCCTTAGCCTAAGCCTAGGGGTTCCCTAACCTAAGCCTAGGGGTGCCCAATCCTTAGGCTAGGGGTGCCCTAGCCTTAGGCTAGGGGAGCCCTAGCCTTAGCCTAAGCCTAGGGGTGCCCTAGCCTAAGCCTAGGGGTGCCCTAGCCTAAGCCTAGGGGTGCGCTATCCTAAGCCTAGGGGCGCCCTAGCCTAAGCCTAGGGGTGCCCTAGCCTAAGTTTAGGGGTGCTCTAGCCTAAGGCTAGGGGTGCCCGAGCCTTAGGCTAGGTGAGCCCTAACCTTAGCCTAAGCCTAGAGGTGCCCTAGCCTAAGCCTAGGGGTGCCCTAGCCTAAGCCTAGGGGTGCCCTAGTCTAAGCCTAAGGGTGCCCTAGCCTTAGACTAGGGGAGCCCTAGCTTTAGCCTAAGCCTAGGGTTGCCCTAGCCTAAGCTTAGGGATGCCCTAGCCTGAGCCTAGGGGTGCCCTAGCTTTAGGCTAGGGAAGCCATAGCCTTAGCCTAAGCCTAGGGGTGCCCTAGCCTACGCCTAGGGGTGCCCTAGCCTAAGGCTAAGGGTGCCCTTGCCTAAGCCTACTGGTGCTCTAGCCTAAGCCTAGGGGTGCCCTAGCCTAACCCTAGGGGTGCCTTAGCCTTAGGCTAGGGGAGCACTAGCCTTAGCCTAAGCCTAGGGGTGCCCTAGCCTACGCCTAGGGGTGCCCTAGCCTAAGGCTAAGGGTGCCCTTGCCTAAGCCTACTGGTGCTCTAGCCTAAGCCTAGGGGTGCCCTAGCCTAACCCTAGGGGTGCCTTAGCCTTAGGCTAGGGGAGCACTAGCCTTATCCTAAGCCTAGGGGTGCCCTAGACTAAGTTTAGGGGTGCCCTAGCCTAAGCCTAAGGGTGCCCTAGTCTAAGCCTAGTGGTCCCCTAGCCTTAGGCTAGGGGAGCCCTAGCCTTAGCCTAAGCCTAGGGTTGCCCTAGCCTAAGCCTAGGAGTGCCCTTGCCAAAGCCTAGGGGTGCCCTAGCCTTATGATAGGGGAGACCTAGCCTTAGCCTAAGCCTACGGGTGCCCTAGCCTCAGCCTAGGGGTGCCCTAGCCTAAGCCTAGGAGTGCCCTAGCCTAAGCCTAGGGGTGTCCTAGCCTAAGCCTAGTGGTGCCTTAGACTAAGCCTAGGGGTGACCTAGCCTTGGCCTAAGCCTAGTGGTGCCCTAGCCTAAGCCTAAGGGTGCCCTAACCTAAGACTAGGGTGCCATTGCCTAAGCCTAGGGGTGCCTTAGCCTAAACCTAGGGGTCCCCTAGCCTTAGCATAAGCCTAGGGGTGCCAAAGCCTAAGCCTAGGGGTGCCCTAGCCTAAGCCTAGGGGTGCCCTAGCCTAAGCCTACGGGTGCCCAGCCCTTAGGCTAGAGGAGCCCTAGCCTTAGCCTAAGCCTAAGGATGCCCTAGCCTAACCCTAGGGGTGCCCTAGCCTTAGGCTAGGGGAGCACTAGCCTTAGCCTAAGCTTAGGGGTGCCATAGCCTAAGCTTTGGCGTGCCCTAGCCTAAGCCTAATTGTGCCCTACCCTGAGCCTAGGGGTGCCCTACCCTAAGCCTAGGGGTGCCCTAGCCTAAGCCTAGGCTTGCCCTAGCCTTAGGCTAGCTGAGCCCTAGCCTAAGCCTAAACCTAGGGGTGCCCTAGCCTAAGCCTAGGGGTGCCCTAGCCTAAGCCTACGGGTGCCCAGCCCTTAGGCTAGAGGAGCCCTAGCCTTAGCCTAAGCCTAAGGATGCCCTAGCCTAACCCTAGGGGTGCCCTAGCCTTAGGCTAGGGGAGCACTAGCCTTAGCCTAAGCTTAGGGGTGCCATAGCCTAAGCTTTGGCGTGCCCTAGCCTAAGCCTAATTGTGCCCTACCCTGAGCCTAGGGGTGCCCTACCCTAAGCCTAGGGGTGCCCTAACCTAAGCCTAGGCTTGCCCTAGCCTTAGGCTAGCTGAGCCCTAGCCTAAGCCTAAACCTAGGGGTGCCCTAGCCTAAGTCTTGGGGTGCCCTAGCCTAAGCCTAGGGGTGCCCTAGACTAAGCGTAAATGTGCCCTAGCCTTAGGCTAGGGGAGCCCTAGCCCTAGCCTAAACCTAGGGGTGTCCTAGCCTAAGCCTAGGGGTGTCCTAGCCTAAACCTAGGGGTGCCCTAGCCTAAGCCTAGGGTTGCCCTAGCCTAAGCCTAGGGGTGCCCTAGCCTAAGCCTAGAGGTGCCCAGGCCTTAGGCTAGAGGAGCCCTAGCCTTAGCCTAAGCCTATGGCTGCCCTAGCCTAAGCCTAGGGGTGCCCTAGCCTAAGCCTAGGGGTGCCCTAGCCTAACCGTAGGGGTGCCGTAGCCTTCGGCTTGGGGAGCACTAGCCTTAGCCTAAGCCTTGGGGTGCCCTAGCCTAAGCCTAGGAATGCCGTAGCCTAAGCCTAGGGGTGCCCTAGCCTAGGCCTAGGCGTGCCCTAGCCTAAGCCTAGGGGTGCCGTAGCCTAAGCCTAGGGGTGCCGTAGCCTAAGCATAGGGGTGCCCTAGCCTAAGCCTAGGGGTGCCCTTGCCTAAGCTCAGGGGTGCCCTAGCCTAAGCCTAAGATTCCCTAGCCTAAGCCTAGGGGTGCCCTAGGGTTAGGCTAGGGGAGCCCTAGACTTAGCCTAATCCTATGGGTGCCCTAGCCTAAGCCTAGGAGTGCCCTAGCCAAAGCTAGAGGTGCCCTAGCCTTAGGATAGGGGAGCCCTAGCCTTAACCTAAGCCTACGGGTGCCCTAGCTTAAGCCTAGGGGTGTCCTAGCCTAAGCCTAGGGGTGCCCTAGCCTTAGGCTAGGGGAGCCCTAGCCTTAGCCTAAGCCTATGGGTGCCCTAGCCTCAGCCTATTGGTGCCCTAGCCTAAGCCTAGGAGTGCCCTAGCCTAAGACTAGGGGTGCCCTAGTCTAAGCCTAGTGGTGCCTTAACCTAAGACTAGGGTTGACCTAGCCTTAGCCTAAGCCTAGGGGTGCCCTAGCCTAAGCCTAGGGGTGCCCTAGCCTAAGCCTAGTGGTGCCTTAGCCTAATCCTAGGGGTGACCTAGCCTTAGCCTAAGCCTAGGGGTGCTTTAGCCTAAGCCTAGGGGTCCCCTAGCCTTAGCCTAAGCCTAGGAGTGCCCTAGCCTAAGCCTAGGGGTGCCCTAGCCTAAGCTTAGGGGTGCCCTAGCCTAAGCCTAGGGGTGCCCTAGCCTAAGCCTAGGGGTGCCCTAGCCTAACCCTAGGGGTGCCCTAGCCTTAGGCTAGGGGAGCACTAGCCTTAGCCTAGGCTTGCCCTAGCTTAGGCTAGCTGAGCCCTAGCCTAAGACTAAGACTAGAGGTTCCCTAGCCTAAGCCTAGGGGTGCCCTAGCCTAAGACTAGGGGTGCCCTGGCCTTAGGCTAGGGGAGCCCTAGCCTTAGCCTAAACCTAGTGGTGTCCTAGCCTAAGCCTAGGGGTGCCCTAGCCTAAGCCTAGGGGTGCCCTAGCCTAACCCAAGTGGTGTCCTAGCCTTAGTCTAGGGGAACACTAGCCTTAGCCTAAGCCTAGGGGTGCCCTAGCCTAAGCCTAGTGGTGCCCAAGCCTAAGCCTAGACTTGCCCTAGCCTTAGGCTAGCTGAGCCCTAGCCTAAGCGTAAGCCTAGGGGTGCCCAACCTAAGCCTAGGGGTGCCCTAGCCTAAGCCTATGGGTGCCATAGCTTTAGGCTAGAGGAGCCCTATCCTTAGCCTATGCCTAGGGGTGCCCTATCCTAAGCCATGGGGTGCCTAGCCTAAGCCTAGGGGTGCCCTAGCCTTAGGCTAGTGGAGCACTTGCCTTAGCCTATGCCTACGGGTGCCCTAGCCTTATCCTATGGGTGCCCTAGCCTAAGCCTTGGGGTGCCCTAGCCTAAGCTTAGGGGTGCCCTAGCCTAACCCTAAGTGTGCCCTAGCCTAAGCCTAGTGGTGCCCTAGCCTTAGGCTATGGGAGCCCTAGCCTTAGCCTAAGCCAATGGGTGCCCTAGCCTAAGACTAGGGGTGCCCTAACCTAAGCTTAGGGGTGCCCTAGCCTAAGCTTGGGGTCCCTAGCCTAATCCTAGGGGTGCCCTAGCCAAAGAATAGGGGGGCACTAGCCTTAGGATAGGGGAGACCTAGCCTTAGCCTAAGACTACGGGTGCCCTAGCTTAAGCCTAGGGGTTCCCAAGCCTAAGCCTATGGGTGCCCTAGCCTCAGGCTAGGGGTGACCAAGCCTCAGCATAGGGGTGCCCTAGCATAAGCGTAGGAGTGCCCTAGCCTAAGCCTAGGGGTGCCCTAGCCTTAGGATAGGGGAGCCCTAGCCTTAACATAAGCCTACGGGTGCCCTAGCTTAAACCAATGGGTGCCCTAGCCTAAGCCTAGGGGTTCCCTAGCCTAAGCCTAGGGGTGCGCTAGCTTTAGGCTAGGGTAGCCCTAGCCTTAGCCTAAGCCTAGGGGTGCCCTAGCCTAAGCCTTGTGGTGCCCTAGCCTGAGCCTAGGGGTGCCCTAGCCTGAGCCTAGGGGTGCCCCAGCCTGACGCTAGGGGAGCCCTAGCCTTAGCCTAAGCCTAGGGGTGCCCTAGTCTAAGCCTAGTGGTGCCTTAGCCTAAGCCTAGGGGTGCCCTTGCCCGAGTCTATGGGTGCCCTAGCCAGAGGCTAGGAAAGCTCTAGCCTGAGCCTCAGCCTAGGGGTGCCCTAGCCTGAGCCTAGGGGTGCCCTAGCCTGAGGCTAGGGGAGCACTTGCCTGAGTCTAGGGGAACCCTAGCCTTAGCCTACGCCTTGTGGTGCCCTAGCCTAAGCCTAGGGGTGCCCTAGCCTAAGCCTAGGGATGCCCTAGCCTAAGCCTAGGGGTGCCCTAGCCTTAAGCTAGGGGAGCCCTAACCTTAGCCTAAGCCTAGGGGTACCCTAGCCTAAGCCTAGGTGTGCCCTAACCTGAGCCTAGGGGAGCCCTAGCCTTAGCCTATGCCTAGTGGTGCCCTTGCCTAATCCTAGGGGTGCCCTAGCCTAAGCCTATGGGTGCCCTATCCTTAGGCTAGGGGAGCCGTAGCCTTATCCTAAGCCTAGGGGTACCCTAGCCTAAGCCTAAGGGTGCCCTAGCCTAAGACTAAGTCTAGGGGTGCCCTAGCCTAAGCCTAGAGGTGCCCTAGACTAAGCCTAGGGGTGCCCTAGCCTTAGGCTAGGCATGCCGTAGCCTTAGCCTAAGCCTAGGGGTGCCCTAGCCTAAGCCTAGAGGTGCCCTAGCCTGAGCCTGTTCTGTCTGACTTCCACGTTAGGACACATAGACCTTCTGAGTAAACCCTTTGATTCTGTGTCCTTCTCCTTCCCATAGACAAAACTGCAGCCAGCACCAGACGTTAAACCTGCAGACTAAAGGTTGTCAAAAGTCTAGAAAGAGAAGTCATACCTTGAAAACCTAGCCTGCAGAAGAGAAGACACAGAATCAAAAGCTACAACTGAAGAAAAAAAAAAGGTCTATGTGGGTGTCATTCAGACAACCGATTCCAATGAGTACACTTGAACTTCTCACAGTGTGAAATTGCTTTTACTTTCATACTATTGTAATTCAAAGAGTTTCCCATATCTCACCTCCAAATGTAACTCCAGCAGATTCAAGTATATTAAGGAAGAGGCAATTATTCTGGTGTTTCCCCTGCAACGATTATGGAGTCTCAAAGAGTTTTACTATTCTCACCTCATGCCTTAGATTTTCAACTATTTGAATGTGAAGGAAATCTTAACATGCCGCATTTCATAGGCTGTCTTCAGTGTTGCCTCACCCAGATTTACGTTTTTCATTTCTAGAGTGCCTCAACATGAGTTTTTTTTGGGGGGGGTTGGTTAAGGAGCATTATCATTTTCCATCATCAGTTGTTGATGGGAAATTTTACATCCTGCAGGTTCCCGTATACAATAATTACATTAAACAATGGAGATTTCTGTATCTTCCTGTTTTTCACAACAGGTTATGCTCACTCATATTGTTAGCTTATCACGCCAAATGTCCAAGATGCACAGGTGGTGTTAACTGAAGGGCGGAATGATTCATGCATTGGTCACTTTAGCATTGCAAGTTCATGAGCATCTGGATTTTGAAATTCAGTAAAGGGAGATGATGCCGTAGCCAGTTAAATGCTACTCCTTCCAAACCTCTCGTACACTCAGACATATCTGAGCAGAAGCCACATTATCTACGTGAAACAGCTTTGGGTGCTCCCCAGTTATATGCAGATGCCCACCAAACATGAGATTATTTTGCTTTCTCTGACTTGGCTCTTACTAGCATTCAGCCTCATTCCATCTCTTTTGTAGATGGTTGTGGATTCTGGGGGGCCTATGGCATAATGGTGGGCTTATGAGGTTAAAAAAATCTTGTAGCGAAGTTTTCTTGATGTGCATTTAATATTTATTTACAACTCTCTTTTATACGTGTGTCTGTGGATTTCAACATTTAAGTGCACAGATTAGCATATTCCCATAGAGGAGTGAACCTCCCTTCCATCATGTCTATAGGTATTTCTCCTTCCTATGGGCAGCTGGACAGTAATTTATCTGGGGAACGTCTGGTAAACCATGACAATGGTGCTTCCCCAGCTTTCTGCGATGAAGGGCCAGGCCATTGGTTACCTTTATAGAAGTCTCCTGACACTTCCTAGTGATGTCTGTTTCTGGGATCATAGTGGCTTCCTCTTCCTCGGTTGGTCTTGTTGGTAGGTGCTGTCCAGTTGGTCTGCTTCAAAGCAACCTCAATGTACAGGACAAGGAAAGGCTTGCCAGTCCTGGGCCACCCTCATTTCTTTCTGATGTTTGAACCCATCGTTGCAGCTCCCTTGGCCATGCATTCTTCAAACGGCCTGGCTCTTTGTCACTGATCCTCCCCTTTAATCTGACCAAAAGTGTTCGTATTTTGGTCCTCTTCCTGAGAAGGTTCTGCCTAGTTTTACTAGTCCTCCACTACCTGACAGTGTATCAATGATTAGCATAAGGTTTTCAGTGGTGTATTTCGTCATCCTCAGTGTGTCCTTATTGGGGGCTCTGACAACTCTTGTTACAATCCATACACCAATTGTATCTGACATAGTCATACGTATATTGCCATCATTCTTTTCTAGACATTTACTTTCTATTGAGCCCTTGGGATCAGCTCCCCTTTCTTTCCTCCTCCCCCACTCGTGGTTCCTTGATAGATTATAGATTATTATTTTCATATCTCACATCGACCATTGTCTCTTTTATCCTCAGCTTTCTGTTGCTCCTTTCCCTGCGAGGGATGTGGGGTTATATGTCATTCATTGCTATCGGTTCCCCTTACTTCCATCCTATACCCTCCTTCCCCCTACCCTTTTGGTATCTCTATTCCCATTCCTGTTCCTGGGTTCCATGTGTTGTGAGTTTTATCTCTTGCTAATACCTATGCATTCTAGTCCAGAGTGGGAAGCGGCACTGGGATGATGATATTGGAGGGTGAGGAGGCCTCAAGGGGTCAGAGGCAGATTGTGTGATTCATTGGTGTGATCCAAGTCTCCTCAGGGGGGCCTCCACCCAGTGGGACACAGCATCTGGGATACTTGTGGCTTTCTCCTGAGACAGCATGGTGGCCAAGGTACCGGGCATTGAGGGTGGGACTCTGGGCCTGGGGTGGCAGCACTTGCAGAAGCCACCCCCTCCCCCAGGCACCCACCTGGATATGGACGAGCACGTGAGACAGTTGGCTGTGAACTTTGATGGTGGCCTCAGCGTCTCAGAGCAGGTGGGGTCTGGCCTGAGTCAGCTCCCACAGCTCCAACCTGGAAGCCCTGCCCCAGGCGGGGGTCAGCAGTTATCCCAGCATGCTCTTTCCTCCCCCTCAGTTTCTCTCTGGTCAGCCCTTAAGCTTCCTGGCTGGGTTTAGAACTTGTCCTAAGCTCCCTGAGGGCCACCGTCCTGAGATCTTGCTCAGAGCTTCAGGACTTTCTGCAAACTCTCCTCCCAGGAGCCCAGTATTACTAGCAGTTTACCCCTTGCTCTAACGATGCTCCAGGAGGCCTGCTTGGGAAGTGTTGGGCTGTTGCCTGGTTCAGTCCCACTAACTGCTCCTCAGGAGATAGAAGAGGTTCCCTGCTCATGGAAAGATTTACTGGCTTTCAAACCCTCTGGAGGATCCCCATGAGTCAGCAGGTGGGGTCATTCTAAAGCCCAGCACTCCACAGGTAGCCACGTTGTGTGCCACCCAAGCAGGCTGTGTGTTTGGAGGAGACTGCACACCCTTCAAAGGTAGAAGCTGCACCCCTCCATGGTTCTTACATGCAGCAAATGCAGGGCCCCTGAGACTCTGGGCCCGCCTCTGGGCTAGGAACATGGGCAAATCGTTATCTCGCCTAAGCTCCATCTGGGCTGGAAACGCAGTAGCTTCTACTGTGACCTGGGTCAGTCTGGGGCTGTGCAGGGCATCCTCAGCCCAGCTCAACTCTTCCCAGAATGCCTCTGCAGGTGCAGGGAGCCCCTGGCTTGGGAAAGTGACCCTGCTAAGTGGGCTTTGTGACCAGGCTCCTGATCCACCGACCCAGCTTTCTTCTTGCTGACCGCCACTCTTAGAGCTCCCTTCCCCCCCTCCCCACACCCTCCTTTCTCGGGATCTGGTGTCTCAGTGCACTGAGCACCTGACAGGTCCTGCAACCGAAATCCTGGGCCTGGGTGGCTCCGGGGCCAGCCCTCTCCTCACTGACTGTTGGAGTTGCTACAGGCAGACCCCCTGACAGGCAGCCCACTCGCTCCCTGAGCCGCAATCCTCATGTGCTCAGGGCTCCCCATCTTTTTGCCTTCCTCCCAACATGCATGTCAAGACCCTTTCCTCCCTCGGGCCCTGCCTGTGGGCCCCGGGCCTCATCAGGAACCTGCTGTGATCAGAGGAAACAATCCATCTTCTAACCACCTAAGGGCAAGAAGGCGCGAATGTACAGCGATTATAATAGGTAAAGGTCATGGTAAAGTCATAGAGGACAGGAAAGACAGGGTCGAGAGAATGCAATACAGAGTCAGACATGTTTTATTAGGCATGCTCACTTCAGCTCCTCTTGATGGACCACGTTGAACTGGGATTAGTGGAACCTTTGCTATCTTGGGACGTGTATAGGGAGCATGGAGACACACCTCTTCAGTAGTGACATGGGTCACAAGGTGGGCGGTATCTATCGTAAGGCCCCTGTACTTGAGCTCACCAAGGTGAGGAAAGCTAATGCCTGCATTGGGGGAAGCTACAAGGGGGGCTGGGTGTCACGGGGGGAAGAGAGGGCAAAAGGACCATATCTGCTTCTACACAGAGATACAATCAGCCATGTGCTCACATTAAGGCAGCCTAGCTGTTAACGGAGAATCCGTGGGAATGATTTTTAAAGAAGGATAATGTACTTGGACTTTACCTCTAACTTACCAAAGTAGAGGCTTTTCTACCGTGGAATACCAGCTTTCCAGATTCTCCCTGTTATAAGTTAGGGAATAGAGTCTTCGTCCTATTTCCCTCCGTGTTAATGCCCCACAAATCCCCAAGCCACAGTCTTTGCTCAAAAGGAGGTGGCCCTGTTCTCAGGGAGAAAGTTGCTGGCCTTCCTTCCCGCTGTGCCCTCGATTTCCACCAGGCGGCGCTAGAGCTGTGGGGCCACATGCAGATGGTGGTCCTGGTGGAGGGTGCTGTCCTTGGCCACGACTTGGCGTCTGTGGAGGTCCTGCAGTGCCAGCACCGCCTCCTGCAGGGGAGGGCCCCAGTCCCTCCCCACCGCAAGAACCCCTCTTTGTAGGCAATGGATGGATGAGGAGCCCTCACCCCCAGCTGACCCCAGGCAGGACTGCAGCCTGCCCCTGCCCCCTCTGGGATGGGGGGTGATGGGCCTGGGCTTGACCTAGGCTGGGGTACAGCCAGGATGGCCTGCAGAGTCCTGGGTGGAGGAGCATTCAGCCTGCTCTCTGCCAGCTGCAGAGGGAGTTGGTGGCTGTGGACAAGGTGGTGTTTCAGATGGGGATGGAGTCCATCCAGGTACACCCTGCGGTCCAGGAGAGCCTGGCCGGGCAGCTGGCTGAGGTGCAGGAGGCCTGGGCCACCTGGACATGAAGGCCTGGGAGCAGGGCCAGCAGCTGGAGTGGGTAGCCCATGGCCACGCCTTCCTCAGGCACTGCCAGGAACTGCTGTATGTGCCACCCCACCTGGATGGGGGCTCGCTCTGTTCCATGCGGGTGGGGGCACCCAGCTCTTCCCTGCCTCCTCCCTGTTCTGCCCTCTGGCCCTGAGACCTGTTCCCATGCCCTGTCCCCCACCCAGCACTCGGGCTCAAGAGAAGCAGGCGCTAGTCTATATCCTCAGAAAGGCCAGCTGGGGCCAAGGTGACACTGGGGCAGGAGCTCTGCCTGAGAGCCCAGGCAGTGCGGCCGGCGGGGTAGCAGCTGCTGGACACCAGCCACGTCATGGCCCCAGAGATGTGCGCGCTGAGGGCTAGGGCCAGGGTGGTGCGTGGCCAGAGCTCCCTTTCCTGTTTCTCCCTGCTCCATGGTAACCCAGCCCTGCCCCACCCAGGCGACACCTGAGCCCCTCCCAACAGCCCTCTGCCCCCCAGGTCACAGTGTCTCCGGGAGCTGGACAGGCAGATGCAGGAGCTCTGGATGGCCTGGGCCCTTCACCAGGAGCACTGCCAGGTGAGCCAGGACCAGGAGGAGCTGCGGGGAATGCTGCGTCAGGCCGAGGTCTGGCTGGCCTCCTGAGAGGACCTCCTGCTAGATCCTGACTGTGGGGTGAGCAGGGATCCGCCCCTTAGAGGGCCACATGCCTGGCACCAGGACTTGGAAAGGCAGCTGGCAGCCCAGGAGGAGAAGCTCACCCAGCTCCAAATGTAGGTGAGGGTGTGGAGGGTGGGACTGAGGAGGGGTCGATGGGCCTCCACCTGTGGTGGGGTCTCCAAAGCATTGATCTGCCCTGAGGGGCACCCATTTGGGGAAACAGCCGCAGGGTCCTGTCCTCCATGGGCAGTCTGGCTCTGTGGGGTCCATCACAGCTTCTTCTGCCCATCTGCTCCCTTCCCTCCTCCTCCTGGTTTCCCCCTCTGAGAGCTGCCCCCAGAGCAAGCCCTGTGGGACACAGAGGGTCACTATGGGTGGAAACCAATCAATAATCTCATGGGTGCAGAGCACACTCTGAGGAACACAGGGGAGGTGACACTAGCTACAGAGAATCTGAGTGGAGCGAGGGTTTGTAATCCTTGTGTAGGCTGGGGGTGGGGCTGATAGCGTGGTGGGGGGGATTGATACCACAGGATCCTGTGGGACTGAAAGTGAGGACCTGAGGGTGGACGGGCAGAGGGAGTGCCCCATCCTCTGAGGTAGGAAGGTGGTCAGCTAGGGTGAGCACGGAGGAAGATGAGCAGGGGCTGCTGCAGTCACGCAAATGTCACGTAAGAATCTCACTTTAGTATAAAATGTTTGTCTCCATTGCAAAGCCACCTCTAGCAACTAGGATCCCCTCTCTCCCCATCTGGAGTTGACGAGTGAAGAAAATCAAAAACTGAAGCAAAGCAGTCCACAGGACTAACGGACCACCAACACCACAGCCCTCCATCCTTGTCCTGGAGACCAGGAGAGTTAGATGTTGCCCAGCCACCTCCTCAAAATGCTCTGGTTGAGCTCAAACTGGCAACTTGTGCACAGCTTGAAAGCCAATGGAAGTTGACTTCATGAAGAGAGGGCATTAAAAGTTTGACAGGGACTGCTTGAACCCCGAGACCAGGGCCCTTCAAATCCAAAACAGAGCCCAGCTCCGGGAATCACCCCTGCCCAAGCAACAGTCGAGCTGATAAAGTGAACGCTTGGCACCTGTGAGGCAAGTGCTTCCCAGAGCAAACGGGAGCATTTGCCCTCAAAAATCAGGAGGGAGGGAGGGGTCAGGGAGGAGGCAAGAAGAGTGCTGTGTTATATTATTGTTAAACTGCTCTGCATGTTTCCACTTAAAACAAAAACCCTCTATATTAAAATTCATATATATATGTGCATTATATGTGTATATATATATATATATTAGTCAAACCCAAGGTCAGAAAAAGGCATGCCCCGGCTGCTGCTCGTGGCAAGGTCAGTGATCTGAAACCCATCAGAAAGACGCGGCTCAGCTATCTGCTCCCGTAGTGACAGCCTCAGAGAGCCGCAGGGGCCGTCGTGTGCTGTCCTACAGGGCCTCGATGATAGAAATCGACTCGATGGCAATGTTTTGAGTGCTTTGAAGGTCAGAAACTGTAGACAGTGATCTATAAACATCCTTCTCTCCTGTAAGGTGTCTGTAACACAATCAAAGGAAAACAATCGGTCTGCTCTCCAGATCTTCAATGGGACCATTTCCAGGGAGCCTGGCCACACACTGCCAGGCTGTGCCTCCTCAGATCCGCTGGCACTGCTAGGAAGGTTGTGGGCCCTGCAGGGGTGGGGGACTCTCCAGCCTGCTCCCCAGCAATAGAGGCACTAGGCCAAGACTGGAAGAGCCCCGGCGGGGGGAGAGTGGGGAGGTTGAGGCAGTCACTGTGCCCTGCTTCTGACACTCTTCATGTGGCTGCTATGGTCACCCTTGACCTCAGGGAAGGCCAAGGGTCACCAGGGCAGAAAACACTTCCTTTTTATGGTGAGGGCCATATCGGGTCTCAACTCCACTGCTAATTAGCTGTGGTCTCTAGCAAGTAACCCAGCCTCTCGGTGCACCCAGTTTCCCCAGTGCTATCTGGAGTCCCCAGAAGGGCCAGGTACAGCCAGGCTGCTTGCAGCTGGGCCAGAACCAGCAGCTGCCCTCACCGTGCCCTGAAGCCAGGAGCCCAGAACTCAAAGGCTGAGCTTTGCTGAAGGTCGTCCGACATGGCCTCTCAGCTTAAGTAAGGGGTCCCAAGCTCCAGGCTGCACAAGTTGCTCCCTGGAACACGTGGCCCGGGCCCCCAATGTGGGCACACAGAAAGCCAGTTCACCTCTCAGGGGTTTGGCAAAGCCGCAGCACAGCAAGGGTCTCCCTGGAAGCCCCTCCACCCCATGCCCAGCACCTCCCCCAAACTCATCCCTGCTCCAGGCAGCTGGTACTCACTGTAGGTCCTGTCACCACTGCTGGGCCCTGGGGGCAGTGCTGGGCCACCACTCCAGCAGGCTCTCCGCTAGTGGGGCAGGCTGCCCCCTGGTGGCCACCCATCTTCACTTGGTGCAGAAACATTGCAAACTTGGTTAAGAGGAGCTGAGAAGAGAGGAGAGGGGTCACAGGGGGCCCTGGCTGGTGGGCTGTGAGACACGTCAGTGAGTGACTGGGCAGGGCAGGACTGGATAGCCACAGAACTTGCCCCTCTACGCAGAGAGGGGAATAGGAAGTCACAGGTGTCCTCAGTCCAGACTGATGTTCCCCATCAGCCCATTGTGCATGCAGCCCCCCCTCCACCACCCGTCTTCATTCGGCTCCAGGGCACCTTCCTTGCCCCTAGCCCCTTCCTCACTAGGGTGTGCTCATAGTCCTCTCTCCTCTGGCCACCTGCTGCTGGCTGCTCAGCCAGCTCTGCAAGTCCTCAGCTTCCCTCAGGAAGCCCTGCAGTGCCAGCATCCTCTTCAGATCCTGGCCCCTGTCGTGACAGCCTGAGTCCCCCAACAGTTAGTGTGCATGTGTCCACACTCTGCAGGACAAGGGACCCAATCAAAGGGGCTGCCTGAAGGACAAGGTTCTTCATGGTCTTTGCCCAGGCTGCTCCTCTGGATTCAAGAAGCAAACCCAGGCCAGGGGGAGTTGGGGCTGGTGAGGGTGTGGCTGTGGGGAAGGGCAGGTGACTGGAGCCAGGGAGCCGAGCCCCTGCCCTGCAGGCTCTCCTCAAAGGTTTGTGGGAAGAGGAAACAGTGAAGGACTCATCTATTCCTGACACATGTCTACAGGCCTCCGTCACGGTTCTCTTCAAGGCAGGGGTAGCATCTAGGGGAATAAGCAACCCCAGCCAGTTTTCTGGTACCCACGGATGCAGTGACACTCACTGTTGGGCTGCCAACTCCCGCAGTGTCTGCAGCTGCTTCCAGAGCCTCCCCTGCATCACACCCAGCTGCTCTGAGACCTCAGTTATAAAGATCTACATATAACTTCCTCCATGGGGGATGGACAACAGAAAAGTGGGTGAAGGGAGACAAAATATGTAAGATCTGACAAATTATCAATTGTTCATGAGTGAGGGGGAAACAGGGAGGGCGATGAGAAAAATGAGGACATGATGCCAGGGCCTTAAGTGGAGAGCAAATGTTTTGAGAATGATGAGGGCAATGAATGTATTGATGTGCTTTACACAACTGATGTATGTATGGATTTTGATAAGAGTTGTATGTGCCCCTAATAAAATGATTTAAAAAAATTAAATCATTTAAATTTCTTAGGACAATGCCATTTGTATTTCAAAGCAACATTCACGAAAGCTATTTTTTCACCTTCACTATCTTCTATTTAGTGTTAGATAGTGCAAAAACAATTCTTATGCCTTTTTATGAGATGTAATGAGTGTAGACATACATTTATGAATAATTAAAAATTTGAATGAACAAAATATTTTGTTAAAGAATTTGAACTTTTGTGAAAATCATAGAAAGCATATAGCATTTTATTGTAGGGTTGGGAATTTTTTCCTCTATTTTATTCTAGTATTTGGTCTGAGGTTCTTACGGCATATTCTGATTGATGTCATGTAAGAGAATGTACATTCCATATAAGAGAAAACTTTCCTTATAATATTTTCCTATCCATTGCTTCCTGCTGTATCTCTCATTTGTTTTTTTATCATTTTTCCTATAAAAACCCAGGTTGCTTAATTTTATTCTTATGAAGCATTTATATAAGTTAGGAAAATATTTATTATATATACATTTTTACTAAAAATATTTTCTTGGAGACTCTTACAACTTTTGTTGCAATCCATATTGATTGCATCAGGCTTTTTGTACATATGTTGCCTTCATTCATTTATACACATTTCTTTCCTTTTCTTTTTTAAAATCATTTTATTGGGGCTCATACAACTCATCACAATCCATACATACACCAATTGTGTAAAGCACACTTATACATTCGTTGCCTTCATCATTCTCAAAATTTGCTTTCTGCTTGGGTTCCTGGAATCAGCTCATTTCCCCTTTCCCCTCTCCCCCTCTCACCCTGCTCCTCTTCCCTCATGAACCCTTAATAATTTATACATTATTATTTTCTCTTATCTTACACTGTGCGGCGTCTCCCTTCACCCAATTTTCTGTTGCCCATCTCCCAGGGGGGAAGTTATATGTAGATCCTTGTGATCGGTTTCCCATTTCTGCACCCACTTCCCTCCCAGTATCGCCACTCTCACCGCTAGTCCTGGGGGGTTCATCTGTCCTGGATTCCCTATGTTTCCAGTTCCTGTCTGTACCGCTGTGTATCTTCTGGTCTAATCAGGTTTGCAAGGTAGAATTGGGATCATGAGAGGTGGGGGGAGGAAGCGTTTAATATCTAGAGGAAGGTTGTGAGTTTCATTATTGCTACACTGAACCCTGAGTGACTCATCTCCTTCCCACTACCCCTCCGTAAGGGATGTCCAGTTGTCTACAGGTGGGCATTGGTCCCCCGTCATGCACTCCCCTCATTCACGATGATATAATCCCCCTCCCGCCTTTGTTGCTTGAAAACTGGTCCCCTCAGCCCTTCATGATCATACATGTTGGTGTGATGCTTCCATGTGGGCTTTGTTGCTTCTGGGCCAGATTTTTTACTTTCAAGCCTCTAAGACCCGGAATGCTATATCGCTTGATAGCCAGCCACCATCAGCCTTCTTTACCACACTTACTTATGCACACATTCATCTTCAGCGTATATGAGGAAGGTGATCACACAATGATGGTTTTTGTTCTTTGGTGTCTGCTACCTGATCCCTTCAACACCTCATGTTCACTTAGGCTTGCGTGCTTCTTCTCTGTGGGCTTTGTTGCTTCTGAGCTAGATTTCAGCCTGTTTGCCTTCAAGCCTTTAAGACCCCCAGAGTTTCATTATATTGTGCAGAGAGTGGCTATGAGCCAAACTCACTCGACTGCACCCAACAACAATAACAGCAGGACTTGTGCTTCTAACAATATGCTGAAGAAGACCTTAAGAGAATCTCCCCTTCGTTTAGAGCAGCGGCTCTCGACCTGTGGGTCGTGTCTACTTAGGGGGTCAAACAGCCCTTTCATGGGGTGGCCTGAATTATAGCAGTAGCAAAATTATAGCTATGATGTAGCAACAAAAATAATTTTATGGTTGGTTGGTCACGACTATATGAGGAACTGTATGAAAGGGTGGTGAGTAAGAATGTTGAAAACCACTGTCCAAGAGGAAGACTCAATTCTTGATACAGTTGAAGGGCAACAAAATAGACTCAGCCCCAATATAGATGGGATAGCACAGTGGCTGCAACAATAAACACAAGCCAAGGAAACACTGCAAGGATGCCACAAGACGGGACAGTATTTCATTATATTGACATAGAGTTGCTATGAGTCAAAACCCACAAGAAAAAAAAAAAAAACAGGACTTGTTTTTCTAACACTGTACCTAAGTAGACCTTAAGAGAATCTCCTATTAATTTAGCGCAGCGGGCCTCAAACTGAGGGTCGTGACCCCTTTTGGGGGATGAATGACCCTTTCACGGCAGTGGACCGTTCATTAAAGTGGAAAAATTAGAGTTATGATGTAGCAATGAAAATAATTTCATGATTTGGCAGTCACCACTACATGAGGAATGGTATGAAAGAGTCGTGGCATTAGGAAGGTTGAGAACCACTTCCCTAGAGGAAGACAGAATTCTTGGTAGAGTAGAAGGGCAGCAATGGAGAGGCAGCCCCTACAAGACTGATTAGCCCAGTGGCTGCAACAATGAGCACAGGCAAATGAACAACTCTGAGCATGGCATTGGACTGGGCAGCATTTCATTATATTGTGCATAGAGTTGCTGTGACCAGAAACCCACTCGACAGCACTCAACAAAAATAACTACAGGACTTGTGCTTCTAAAATATGCTGAAGTAGGACTTCAGAGAAAGTCCTTTAACTTTAGAGCAGCAGTTCTCAACCTGTGGGTCGCGCCCCTTGGGAGGGTAGAATGACCCTTTCACTGGGGTGGTCGGATTCATAACGGTAGTTCAATTAGGGTGACAAAATACCAATGAAAATAATTTTATGGTTGCTGGTCCCCACTAAATGAGAATCGATATGAAAGGGTAGTGGCATTAGGAAGGTTAAGAACCACTTCTCTAGGGAAAGACACAAATTTGGTACAGAAGGAAAGGAAGAGAGCGGCAGTCTCCAACAAGTTGGATTAGCACAGTCGCTGCAACACTGAGGCCAAGCACACAAGCACGGTGAGGGTGGCACAGGGCAGGGCAGCGTTTCATTATATTGTGCATAGAGTTGCTAAGAGTCAAAACCCACTCGACGGAACTTAACGACAATAACTACAGGACGTGTACTTCTAACAATATGCTGAACTAGATCTTAAGAGAAACTCCTCTAAATTTAGAGCAGTGGTCCTTAACTTGTGGGTCGTGACCCCTATGGGGTTTCAGACGAGCCTCTCACAGGTGTTGCCTAATTCATAACAGTAGTGAAATCACAGTAATGGAGTAACAATGAAAAAAATTTACTGTTGGAGGATCACCACAACATTAAGAATTGTATAAAGGAGCCATGCCATTAAGAAGGTTCAGAAACACTGCCTGAGAGGAATACACAAAACGTGGTACTGCAGAAGGGCAGCAAGTGAGAGGCAGACCCTACAAGATGGAATAGCTCAGTGGCTGCAACAATGAATGCCATCAACGAACCACTGTGAGGACGGCACAGGACGGGGCAGTGTTTCATTATATTGTGCGTAGAGTTGCTGAGAGTCAAAACCCACTTGACGGCAACTAACAGCAACACAAAAAGAACTAGAGCTTCTAACAATATGCTGACGTAGATCTTAAGAGAAACGCCTCTTAGTTTAGTGCAGGCTTCTCCGCCTATGAATCACGAACCCTTTTGGGGAGTGAGTGGGTTGAATGACCCTTTCACAAGGGTTGCCTGATTCATAAGTTTAGCAAAATTACAGTTATGAAATATCAGCGAAAATTTTGTATGACTGGGGGTCCACCACTATTTTGGGAACTGCATGAAAGGGTCGTGGATTTAGGAAGATTGAGAACCACTGTCCGAGAGGAAGACACAAATGTTGGTAGAGTAGAAGGGCAGCAAAGGAGAGGCAGCCCCTCCAAGTTGGAATAGCTCAGTGGCTGCAACAACCAGCGCAAGCAAAGAACCACTGTGAGGAATGCACAGGATGGGGGAGCATTTCGTTATATTTTGCATGGAGTTGCTATGAGCCAAAACCCACTTGAAGGCACTTAAATACAATAACAACAGGACTTTTGCTTCTAACAATGTGCTGAAATATATCTTAAGAGACATTCTTCATAGTTTGGAGCAGAGATTCTCAACCTGTGGGTCATGACTCCATTAGGGTGATGAACTACCCTTGCACAGGGGTGGCCCAATTCATAGCAGTAGCTACATTACAGTTATGAAGTAGCAATGACGATAAATTTATGACTGGGATTGTACCCACTACATGAGGAGTGGTATAAAAGGCCTATGGCATTAGAGGAAGGTTGAGAGCCACTGTCCTCGAGCAAGACAGAAATCTTGGCAGAGCAGAAAGGCAGCAAATGAGAGGCAGACCCCCAGATGATAGATTAGCGCAGTGGCTGCAACAATGAGTGCAGACAAGAAACCACTGTGAGGATGGCACAGGACGGGGCAGCGTTTCATTATCTTGTGTGTGGAGTTGCTGAGAATCAAAACCCACAGGACAACACCTAACAACAATCACTGTAGGACTCATGCTTTTCACAATACGGTGCTGTAGATCCTAAGAGAAAATCCTCTTAGTTTAGAGCAGTGGTTCTCAACCTGTGGGTCGCGAGCCCTTTGGGAGGGTCAAATGACCCTTTCACAGTGGAGGCCTGATTCATGACTGTAGCAAAATTAAAGTTACGAAGTAGCAATGAAAATAATTTTATGATTGGGGGTTCATCACTACATGAGGAAATGAATGAAAGGGCAGTAGAGGGGCAGCAAAAGAGAGGCAGCCCCCCAAAAGTTGGATTAGCCCATGGTTGCAACAATGACAACAAGCAAAATAACCACTGTGAAGGTGGCACGAGATGGGGTCACGTTTCATTATATTGTGTATAGAGTTGCTATGAGCCAGCACACACTCAAAGGCACCAAACAATAACAACAGGACTGTGTGTCTATGAATATGCTGAAGTAAACCTTAAGAGAAACTCCCCTTAGTTTAGACCAGTGGTTGTCAAACTGTGTCACAGTGCCTTTAGAAGACTAATGAACCTTTCACATGGGTGGCCTGATGCATAACAGAAGCGGAATTACAGTTATGATGTAGCAATGAAAATATTTTATGGTTGGGGAGTCACCACTACATGAGGACTGGTATGAAATAGTAGTGGCATTCAGAAAGTTGAGAACAACTATTCTTGAGGAAGACACAAATCTTGGTACGGAAGGGAAGGAAAAGAGAGGTAGTCCCTAACAAGATGGATTACCACAGTGGCCGCAACAATGAGCGCAAACAGAAGAACCACCGTGAGGATGCACAGGGCAGGACAACGTTTCATTACATTGTGCATAGGGTTGGTATGAGCCAAAACCCATTTGAAGGCAGCCACAAACAAGAACAGGATTTGTGCTTCTAACAATATGCTGAAACATCCCTTAAAAAGAAACTCCTCTTAGTGTAGAATAGCAGTTCTCAAACTGTGGGTCGTGATGCCTTTTGGGGGGTGGGGTGGAGAAGGACTATATCACATGGTGGCCTGATTCATAACAGTAGCATAATTTTAGTTATAAAGTAACAAGGAAAGTAATATTATGATTGGGGGTGGGGGGAAGGTCACCAATACATGAGGAATGGTGTGAAAGAGTCGTGCATTAGGAAGTTTGAGAACCACTGCCCTAGAGGAAGACCCAAATCTGGGTTCAGTAGAGTGTCAGCAAATGAGAGTCAGTCCCCCAAAAGATGGATTAGCACAGAGACTGCAACAATGAGTGAAAACAAAAGTGTGAGGGTGTTAGAGGATGGAACAGTGTTTCATGATACTGTGCATAGAGTTGTTATGAGCCAACTTTGAGCCAAACCCACTCGACAGCCCCTAACAACAATAAGAACAGGACTCGTGCGTGTAATAATATACTGAGCTATACCACAGGAGAAACTCCTCTTAATTTAGAACAGCGGTTCTCAACCTGTGATTTGTGACCACTTTGGTTGGTTGAACAACCCTTTCACAGGGTGACTAGATTCATAAGACTTGCAAAATTACAGTTATGGAATAACAGTAGAAAAAAACCTTTATGCTTTGGGGACCACCACTACACATTGGGAAGTGTATGGAAAGGTCGTAGAAATAGGAAGGGTGAGAAACACTGTCCTAGAGGAAGACGCAAGTACAGTAGAAGGGCAGCAGAAGAGAGGAAGTCCCTACAAGACAGATTTGCACGGTGGCTGCAACAATGAGCGCAAGCAAAGAACCACCGTGAGGATGATGCAAGACTGGGCAGGCCTTTATTACATTGTGCACAGGGTTGCTATGAGCCCAAACCCTCTCCACGGCCCGAACAACAATAACAGGAGATACCATACATCTAAGAGTATGCTCAACTAAACCTTGACAGAAACTGCTCTTAGTTTAGAGCAGCCGTTCTCAACTTGTGAGTGGTAAATCCTTTGGGGGTGTTCGAATGACCCTCCCATAGGCGTGGCCAGATACGTAACAGTAGCAAAATTACAGTTATGAACTGGCAACAGTATAATTTTTTGGTTGGGGGGTCATTACTAGACGAGGCACTGTATGAAAGGGTCGTGGAATTAGGATTGCTGAAAACCACAGTCCTACAGGAAGACACAAGTCTTGATACAGTTGAAGGGCCGCAATATAGAGTAAGCCCCCAAATAGATGGAATAGCATAGTGGCTGCAGCAATGAACTCAAGCTAAGGGAACACTGTGAGGATGGCACAAGATGGGGCATCGTTACATTATATGGAGCATAGAGTTGCTATGAGTCAAAACCCACTCGACTGCACCTGACAACAAAACAACAGGACTTGTGTTTCTTATAATGTGCTGAAGTAGACCTTAAGAGAAACTCCTATTAGTTTAGTGCAGCGGTTCTCAACTTTTGGGTCACGAGCCCTGTTGGGGGATGAATGAACCTTTCATAGTGGTCGCCCAGTCATAACAGTAGAAAAATTAGAGTTACAAAGTTGCAATGAAAATAATTTTATGATTTGGCAGTCAGCACTATATGAGGAACGGTATGAAAATGTTGTGGCATTAGGAAGGTTGAGAACCACTGCCCTAAAGGAAGACACAAATCTTGGTAGAGTAGAAGGGCAACAAAAAATAGCCAGCCCCCCCAAATATGGCTCCAACAATGAGCACTAGCAAACAACCACTGGCAGGATGGCACAGGTCTGGGAAACATTTCATGATATTGTGCATAGAGATGCGATGAGCCAAAACCCCCTCCGCGGAACTTAACAACAATAACAACAGGGTTTGTGTGTTTATCAATATGCTGAAGTAAATCTTAAGAGCAACTCTTCTAAGTTTACAGCAGGGTTCTCAACATTGGGTCGTGAACACTTTCAGGTGGGGGGTGTTTCGAATCACCCCTTCACAGTGATGGCCTGATTCATAACAGTAGCAAAAGTACAGTTATGAAATATCAATGAATATAATTTTATGATCCATAACAGAGGCAAAATTACAATTATGATGTAGCAATGCAAATATTTTATGGTTGGATGTCACCACTACACGAGGAATGGTGTGAAGTGGTTGTGGCATTTGGAAAGTTGAGAACCACTGCTCTAGAGGAAGACACATATCTTGGTACAGAAGGGCAGGAAACGAGAGGCAGTGCCCAACAAGATGGATTAGCACAGTGGCTACAAAAATGAGTGTGAGCAAAAGAACCACTGTATGGAAGGCACAGGATGGGAAAGCATTTCATTACATGGTGCATAGAGTTGTTATGAGCCTAAACCCATTCGAAGGCACCAAACAACAGGATTTGTGCCTCTAACAATATACTGAAGAAGACTTTAAAAGAAACTCTTAGTGTAGAGTAACAGTTCTCTAACTGTGGGTCACGACGTCTTAGGAGGGAAAATGAGCATTTCACATGGGTGACCTGATTCATAACAATAGCAAATTTATAGTTATGGAGTAACAAGGAAAATAATTTTATGACTGGGGGGGTCACTAGTACATGAGGAATTGTGTGAAAGTGTCATGACATTATGAAGGTTGAGAACCACTGCCCTAGAGGGAGACATAGATCAGGGTACAGTAGAAGGGCAGCAAAAAGAGGCAGCCCACAGCACGATGGAATACAACAGTGACTGCAACAATCCGCGCAAGCAAAAGAACCACTGGGAGGATGGCGCAGGACAGGACACCTTTCCATCATATTGTGCTTAGAGTTGCTAGGCGTCAAAAGCTACATAACAGAATCTAACAATAACTATAGGATTTGTGCTTCTGACAATAGGATGAAGTAGATATTAAGAGAAACTCCTCTTACTTTAGACCAGCGGTTTTTAACCTGTGGTTCGCGACCACTTTTCGCGATCGAATGACCCTTTCACAGGTGTGAAATGATTCATAACTGTAAGAAAATTACAGTTATGAAGTAACAATAATGTTATGATGGGGGTCACCACTACATGAGGAACTGTATGAAAGGGTCATGGCATTAGGAAATTTGACAACCACTGCCCTAGAGGAAGACACAAGTCTTGGTACAGTAGAAAGGCCACAAAAAAGAGGCAGCTACCCAAAAGTTGGATTAGCACAGTGGCTGCAACAATGCGCACAAGCAAAAGAACCACTGTGAGGATGGCATAGGATGGGAAAGCGTTTCATTATATTGTACATAGAGTTACTATGAGCCAAAACCCACTCGATGGTGCCTAACACCAATAACAACAGAACTTGTGCATCTACCAGTATGCTGAATTCTATCTTAAGAGAATCTCCTCTTAGTTTAGAGCAGGGGATCTTCACCTGTGTGCCGCAACCCCTTTGTGGATATGGAATGAAAATTTCACAGGGGTGTCGTGACTCATAACAGTAACAAAATTACAGTTATGAAGCTGCAATGAAATCATTTTATGGTTGGCGGGGGTCACCACTAAATGAGAAAAGGTATGAAAATATCATGGCATTAGGAAAGTTGAGAACCACTGCTCTAGAGGAAGTCCCAAATCTTGGTATGAAAGGGCAGGATAAGAGAGGCGGTCCCCAACAAGATGCATTAGCACAGTGGCTGCAACAATGAGCGCAAGCAGAGAACCACTGTGAGGATGTCACAGGACAGGGCGGCGTTTCATTATATTGTGTGTAGAGTTGCTATGAGACATACCCACTCGACGGCACCTAACAACAACAACCAATGGACTTGAGCTTCTAACGGTATGGTGAAATAGACCTGAAGAGAAACTCCTCTCAATTTAGAGCAGCGGTTCTCACCATGTGTGTCGTGACCCCTTTGGGGCTTAGACGAACCCTTTACAGGGTTGCACTATTCATAACTTGTAACAAAACAAGAGTTACGAAGTAGCAAAGAATATAATTTTATGATTGGGGGTCTACCACTACAAAGGAAACTGTATGAAAGTGCCGTGGATTTAGGAAGGTTGAGAAGCACTGTCCTAGAGGAAGACACAGATATTGGTAGAGTAGAAGGGCAGCAAAGGAGAGGCAGCCCCTACAATTTGGAATAGCTCAGTGGTTGCAACAATGAGCGCAAGCAAAGAACCACTGTGAGGAATGCACAGGACGGGGCAGCGTTTCAGTACATTGTACATAGAGTTGCTGTGAGCCAAAATCCACTCGACGGCACCTAACAACAACAACAACAACAACAGGACTTGGGCGTCTAACAATATACTTAACTACATCTTAAAGAAACACCTCTTAGTTTAGAGCAGCGGTTCTCAACCTGTGGATCAGGCCCTCTTTGGGGGTTGAGATACCCATTCACAGGGGTCGGTCTCTTCTTCATAGTAGCAAAATTACAGTTATGAAGTAGCAACGAAAATATTTTTACGAATGGATGTTCACCACAACATCAGGAACTTCATTATAGTGCTAAGGCATTAGGAAGGTTGAGAACCACTGGTTTAGAGCATAGGAAATCTGATGCAATACTGCATATTTTAACACACATGAAGTTGGAAAATAAAGGAAATTGGGAGAGGACAGTAGTATCAAATTCCTATGAGTCAGAATTGCTCTATATCATAGAGTAGCTAAGACAATGAGAAGAAATGACAAAGTCAAAGAGCTGAAGAGAAAATTCTATAGGACACGTGGCAACAGCTTTATGCTCTTGTTAGACCCTCGAGGCCTCCTTATCTTTTGTTGGCTTTCTTAAGCCCATCCCCACCACTGTGAATAGTCTTCATTAAACTCTCTTTAATTAAACCTTCTGCATGGTTTGTTTTCTGCTGGAACCCTCAGAGATATCATTTAATTTTCTGGATTGCAATTCATCTCTAGCATACAGAAATCTTTCAAGAGTTTGTTTTATGTTTTGTTTTCATCCACAATAGCATTTCCTTCCAGATTTGTTTGTCCTTGAAACATGATCAATAGTTCTTTCCTCTCCAATGAAACCCAAGTGATACGCTGCCTGACTGCCTAGGAAGTTCATGTGTAGCCTACATGGAGATCCCAACCATTCCCTAGACAAGTGTTTCTCAAACTTCCGAATGCCATGATTCTTTCATACAGTTCCTCAGGTTGTGTTTACCCCGATCATAAAAATTATTTCATTGCTAATTCATCACTGTAATTTTGCTACTGCGATGAACCAGGCAACCCCTGTGAAAGTGTCATTGGACCCCCAAAGGTGTCGTGACCCACTGGTTGAGATCCACTACCTTAGACCAACGTATGGCCCGAGGGCTGTATAGGGCCCCCCAAATAATCAATTGCTGCCAGCATTACACATCTCACCAACGAGAAGCATTTGTAGCCATCACCTTAGGGGTGAGTTCATTAAATATTTGACCTCTATGGCCCCATGAATGATGTTATAAATCACCACATGGTCCTTGGCAGAAAAACAGGTTTCCAGCTCCTGCTCCAGACCATGGGTTCCCAAACGTATTCTGCCTACTGCCCTCTTTTCAGAAAAAGAAATTACTCAGGACCCCCCAGCAATGAAAGAATTTTGTACTATAGCCCACCATCCAGGATAAAATGTAGATAATTGATTTGTAGATTTCTGGATTTTTCTGTGCCCAGTAGGTGGGTGGTGTTGCCCACTTTGGGAAACGAGACTCTAGGAAAATCAGGTGTGTTTTCACTCTCTCTGCAAGAATTTCAGTTGAGGAGCAAGATCTGTCTTGAAAGAAGTGTATCCAGATTGCTCCTTAGAGGCAAGGATGGCTAGACTTCATCTCACATCCTTGGGCATCAGGAGCTATGAGGAGCAACATCATGGAAAAGGGCATCATGCTTGGTAAAGGGGCGCCCAAAAGGGGAGGACCCTCACCAAAATGGATGGACAAAGTTTCTACAACAACACACTAAAACTTAACAATTGTGAGGCTGGCACAGGAGCAGGCAGTGTTTCTTTCGGTTGTATGTAGAGTCGCCACGAGTTGAAACCAACTTGACAGCATCCAACAAAACCAGATGTGGAGAAAGCAAGGCCTGGTCTGTGTACAGTGGCCCCACCGAGGTTCCTCATCAGTTGTGTTTGAATGGGCCAGGTGCTCTCACAAACCTCCTCTTCAATAGACAACTTAGATGTTTGCTTTGTGCCCAGGAACCATCCTGAAATTTAAAATGACCATTTGACACTGAGTTGATTGCGATTCATGGTGAGTCATAGGACTTTCAATGGGCATAACCTTTCAGAAACAGATGGCCAGGCTTTTCTTCCAAGGTATTTCTGGGTGCGCTTGAACCTCCTCAGTTTCTGTTAATGGCCAAGTGTTTTAACCATTTGTACTCTCCTGGGATGACTCACAGCTCTATATATCCTTAAAACTGACATCTCTCCTCTCTTTGGAAAGCCATGGCAATTGTTCTCTTTCAGTAGATTTACCTTCTTTAAATATAGGAATGACATATACTTCTACCACCTCACAGAAAATGTCAGAAATTCATAGCTCTCATTTAATAATGGCGTGGGTGATTACATATTGGGCTGCTAAGCCCAAAGCCAACAGTTCAAAACCACCAGCCACTCTCAGGGAAAAACATGAAACTTTCCAATCCTATAAAGTTACAATCTCAAATACCCACAGGAGCAGTTGGACCCTGTCCTATAGGGTAGAACTCAGGTCATGGGGAGTCAGAGTGGATTCGATGGCAGTGAGTTTGGTTTGGTTTTTGGACTCCCCTCCTACCACAATAGCTCAAAATTACTAAGTGCATGTTATGTACTAGTGTTCTAAGCATTGCATGTACATTCACTCATTTCATCCCACGGGTGGTGGTGTGGGTGAAGCATTAGAACTGCTAACCAGAAGGTTGGTGGTTCAAACCCACCAGCTGTTCTTCGGAATCAAGATGGGGCTGTCTGAGCTCATAAAGATTTTCAGGGTCGGACGTCTGCAGGGACAGTTATTACTTTATCCTGCTGAGTTGCTATGAGTCTGAATGAACTCTAGAGAAGTGGGGTTTTGGTGACTTTTGCAACCCCTTTAAGAGGAGCGCTGGCGGGGCAATAGAGAAGCCCTTGACTATTTACCACTAGCATAGCGAAACCCTCAGCAGCTTCCCATGAGAATGATGCGTCAATTTGCTCCAGTATCAGTCACAGCCTATGGGAACGCCTATAGAATGGTTCCACTCTGTCCTCCAGGCTCACTATGAGTTGGAATCGACTGACCCATTGGTAGTGCATCAGCTTCTGTCTATAGGTGAGAACACGAATGCACAGAGAGGTGAAGCCATCTTGCCCAGGGGTAACCAGGTTATCCAAGGGAGAGCTGGAATTTAAATCCCAGCAGACCAGCCTCAGAGACTACAGGCTTAGCTCTACCGTCTGCTGATATCTGGACTAAGAGTGCTTGGATTTTGCCTCCTTTGCCCTACACATCATCTCCACTGTCCCCTATCAAGCAAAATTAGCTTGAGTATTGAACAGGCACCCTCCAGCCCTGCCCAATTGCACACGCGCAGGGGAGAAAAGGATGGGGAGATCACTGGGCTGTTTTAGCTGCCACCTCTACTCGCACTGCGCCAACACACCCTCAACGAAGTCAGAGAAAGAATTCTTGGCCTTGTAACCACTCCTCAGCCCTGACACCTTGGAGAGAGACAAAGCCACTCTCTTGGACACCCACTCAACTGCTACCTGGGAACTTCCCATGGAGCATTTGGGGACAAAGGAGAGGGAGCACGCCTGCAATGTAATTAACATTATGACAACTTGTTCCCCCCTTGGAGAATGACACCATTAGCTGCTTCAATTGTGCATGAAATGTAAATTACACGATTCAGGGGTATCATGTCTGAGCAGCCATGATGCTAAGTGACAAGGCTCTCCATCGAGCAGCCCCTCCCCAAGCAGGAGGAACTAAGAAACCCAAGCCCAGAGGCCGACAGCTGAGACCGAGGTCCTGTGGTCTTTGAGTGTGCCTGCTTCACAGAGCCCACAAGGGAGGATCTTTCCGGGTGGCCCTGGATGCCAGGCTGGGATGTTCCAGCCACCTGCTGTCATCACCCTGGCCCTCCCATTTTCTTTAAAGGGAGTCGAACGCTGGACAGCACTCTTTCCTCTCTATCTCTCAGAAAATTAGGAAAAAGGGGTGGTGGCTGTGGTTGTGGTAATACCCTTCTTGCTAAGGAGTTTTGGTGATGCTGTGGGTTAAGCATCCTGCTAGCCATTCTGCCTCCCATTCATTACTCTGTCTGGCTCAAATTACTTCGTGTTCACTCCCTGGCCAGCCCCCCACAGTTCCCTACCCCCTTTCACCACGAACTCTCTGGACACTACTCGAAATCAGCTTGAGACACTGGATCAGCCACACTTCTTTGTGGCCCATGAAAGAACTTTCCAAAACCTCATGTCACAAGCAGGTCCACTTGCTTTTAGAGAAGAGGCATAGGCGAAATTGTATGTTTCCACCTTGAGAGGGGCAAGCACCACCATGTACAATTAGTAGGTGACCACCAGTGTGTCACTTTTGTGGTCACCACACATCTCCTTTGGGGACCCATTTGCCCCTCTCCTAGCACCCTGATCCCTGGTGCCATGGCTAGACTGGGATGGGAAATCCATGTGCTCAACCAGGAACTTCCAGGTGGAATCAGAGCCACTGTCCCCTCTGCAAAGCCTCTGTGAGGACAGGGAGTTTGGAAACACAGCCTAAAGCTGCAGTAGGATAAATTTAAGAAATGATCACTCATTTACCCTAATGTCAACTGTACAAATCCCACAACCACCCTTCAAATGCCCTGCCACTGAGCAGAGCCAAAAGCAGGAAGAGCCAACACCTACATACAGGTATAGGAAGACCTCTGGAAGGTGTCCCTGTGGGGTGCCAGGGAAGGGGGAGAGTGGAGTTGAGGAGGCTTAGGGGCTCAGGCTCAGGCTGGGAAAGAGCCAGAGTTCCTAGTTCGACTCTCTCTTTGTCTCTCTGCCTAACCACCCACCTCCCACCCAGTCCAGGAGATTCTTTGAACAGGGCCCACAGGGTCAGAGGTGAGAGCTGTCAGCTCCTGTTACTACCCTGACTTGGGAAACCTCTCTCATTCTGGAAATTCATATATTTTCTTGGGCTTTGATCAAGATCCAGGTCAAGCTTCCCCTCCCCCTTTTCTCAGAGAGGCACTTGGTCAGAATGGCAAATAGCCCTCAACCGTGCCATGCACTCCGCCTCTTCATTCCCTGTTCCCTTCGAACCATCTGCTGCAAAAAAAAATCACAAAACAGCGCGATGGAGGGCAGGTCAGTGCTTCTTTTTCAGACTTCCCTCTCATTCTTTCTCTGGTCGCATCATCATTCCAGGTACAGCAAACCCATTACTGTCCAGTCAATTCCAACTCATGGAGACCCTATGTAAGTTTTCCAACGTTGTCCAACATTACTGGAACAGACAGCCTCATCGTTTCCCTTGAAGTAGCTGGTGGTTTGAACAGTCAACCTTTGAGCTAGCAGTTCAACATTTACATGACATCCCTTCAGAGTGGTGAGTCATAGTCTGCAGACACCGTGGGCGAGAATCATTGTTCTGGCTTATTTTCATAAGGTGGGATTCTTGGTAGGCAGGTGTGACGCAGGTGTAACTGGAAGTCGACTTGATGGCAACAAACAACAACACTGATGTCATTGTTTTGGGACTTGGGAACTGAGACCTCTGAGGCATGGAGCTAAGTAACAGCTACTTCAGGTTTGTTAGGTACTTCATTGCTGAGCTCTGCTCTAGAAACTGGGAATAAAGCTAGAATGAAGGTGGCATCTCTGTTCCTGGGGTTGAGAGATGAGAGGGGTTGGGAAACTTCCTGTCCTGTTAGTAGTGGGTGTGGACATAGTTTCTGCTGTTAGATGCCATTGAGTTAGTTCCAACCCCTAGCCACCCTATGGATAATAGAATGAAACACAACCCAGTCCTGCCCCATCCTCTCAATTGTTGTTATGTTTGAGCCCCTTGTTGCAGCCACTGTGTCAATCCATTGGCCGAAGTTCTTCCTCATTTTCACTGCCTCTCTGCTTCACCTAGCAGGACGTACTTCCTCCTCCAGGGACTGGTCTCTCCCTAACAGTATGTCCAAAGTACGTGAGGGGAAGCCTCACCATCCTGGCTTCTAAGGAGTATTCTGGCTGTACTTCTAACCCACATTTGTTTGTTCTTTGGCAGTTCATAGTACTTTCAATATTCTTCACCAGCCTCCCAATTCAAATGCATTGATTCTTCTCTGATCTTCCTTTTCAATGTCCAACTTTCACGTGCATAGAAGGCCATCGAAAATATGACTAAGATGGCTTTAGTCAGGTGCACCTTAATGTAACATTCTTGCTCTTAAACACTTTGAAGAACACTTTTGAAAGAGGTCTATGGCGGCAGCACGCGGTCCGTTTAAGGGTGAGGAGGAGGGGCGCACAGGTGGAAGCCCATGGCCCCTTTAAGGCTTGGCCTACTTGGCAGCAGCTGGAGCCTATTGAGAACATGACAGGAGGCCAGCCAGCAGTTCCTATAGAGGTCAAGGGCTCATTCTGAAGGCTGTGAGCCAGCCTCGGAGCCGCACCGCCTCCATGGGCCATAATGACCTAATGCACAAGGCCTAGGACTTCAAGACCAGGTGTGGCCTGTGCAGCCTTCCCGCCCCTTCCCAGACTCCTGCCCACCAGGGAGGGCCTTGCTACCATGACCCCTGATGTGGGTCTGCAGCCCACCAGGCACCTGGCCAGCAACCAGGATCCTCGCCCTGCCCAGCTGACCCACCCAGGACCACACTCCAGAACCCCTGCCCCCTCCCTGGGCCTGCTCACCACCAAGACTCTGCCCTGGGCCTGCTGCCCACCCAGGAACCTGCATAAGGGCCCTTGCCAACCCTGGGTCCAGTCCAGGCCGGGCACACACCTTGGATCCCTGTTCCAAGTCCCTGCCAACCAGGGTCTGGGCCTGCCACAAAGACCCTGCCCGAGGCCCTCTGCCTACCCAGGAAACACCCCCTGCCCAGCTAGCCCCTGACTCATCTGGGCACTGCCCCAGGCCCCCTGCCTGCCCAAGATCTTGTGTTAGCCTGACTGGCCATGGAGGATGGAGAGGAAGAGGGACCCTGCCCAGGCCCCTGCACCCAATCCCACTTGGGAAGCCCTGGGTTGGTCCAGCCCCAAAGGTGGCTCCCCTCCCCCAGGCCCACATACCCAGAACTCCATTGGGCCCACTGCTTACCTGAGGCCTCCCCATCAAGGGCTTGGGATATGTAACCCCAGCCTGGGATGGGCTCCTAGCTTGCTAGAGCCCCATGCCACTCTGCTTAAGCCCCAACTATTTAAGATCCCTAGAAAGTGCCTGTGGGCGCCCTTGTTGCGTATCACTCTGGCTGTAAGGGGCTAGGCTGTAGCTCTTGAAACTTTTCTTCTCCATTCTGAACCTTTAGGACATTGGTCCTTCCACAGGGCAGTTCTACAGAAGTGGCAGGGAACTCTATTCCCGAGTGGAGTTGGCCAGGTTTGAGTGGGGTGTGCCCTGGCAGGGACCCCAACTTGAGAGTACAGCCCATCTCCCCTTTCTCTTTCCCAGCTGCAAAAAAAGAAAAAAAGAAAGAGATCTCAAACAGCAGATTTACCCAATACAATACATCCCTTGAGTTCTTGACCGGGGCTCGCATGATCATTTATTGTGGACTCCAGAAAGAAGATAGCTCTGATCACTTCAGCCTTTTCTCCATTTATCATGATCATGTTGTAGATGACAGGGTCATAATTACATATAAATATGTCCCTGGGACCCAGCTCCTGGGGAGTCCCAAACAACTTGATGTAAAGAAAATAAGAGAGAGAAAACAAACACTCTGAGCTCTTGGTTGGAAGGACAGTCCTTTGTGAATAGAGAGCTGCAAGGATATTGGAGTTCCGGAAGGGGGGCAAACAGTTCCACACACAACTATTTAACAAATCATTTGCCGTTGGAACCCACCCAGGGACAACATGGGGGAAAGGCCTGGCAACCTGCTTAAAGCCTATAGTCTTGAAAGTCCTATGCAATGCACACATGGGGGCACCATGAGTCAGAATTAACTCTCTCATGCCTGTTTTGGTTTGGGGCGAGGAGCTATTAGAAGCAGTGGGGTATAATGTTGAATCCCAAAAAAGGAAGGATTTGGTCACCATTAAAGTGACTTCTGACCAAATTACTAACAATCATAGGGACTTTTGTGGGAGAAAGATGAGGAGTGCTACTGCTGTAAATATTTCCTGTCAAAAACCCACAGACAGTTCTACCCTGTCCTATACAGTCACTGACTTGCTGTCAACTGGATGGCACTAAGATAGCACCTATCTGCTGAAAGGTTGCCATGCGGCAGGACTTGTGCCAAGTCCACTATGATTATGCCTATGATCTTTGTGGGAGACAAAGCCCTGCTTATGTTTAATGTCTCTGTTGTCAGATCGCTCCATTGTCCAGTCCTGGCTCTATGTCCTTCTAGCTCCATGACCTGTGACAAATCATTGAACCCCCTTTGCGCTGCTGTGTGTAGAAGGGAAGTGAAAAATAGTGCTTAGGTTGTGTGTTCGAAGTTGAGTTTGAATGCATCAATAGATAGAAAGACCTTGTTGTTGTTGTTAGTCTCCAGTAAGTCAAATTTGACTCCTTTTGACCGTAGGTCTGATAGGACAAATCACTGCCCAATCCTATGCCATCTTCCTGCCCATCGGCAGGTTTGAGGTCATTGTTGCGATTATGGTGCCAGTCCGTGTCATGAAGAGTTTCCCCAGATCCACAGGATTCCTCTTCTTGCAACTGGTCTTTCCTAACGACATGACAACATTTTGCCATTCTCTCTTCTAAGAACATTCTGTGAAGAGTGTCCTGGCTCAATTTCCTCCAGGACTGATTTGCTCGTTCTCCTGGCCATACACAGTATACTCCACACACGGTCTTTGCCATCACTGCCATTCAAATGCCTCAATCCTTCTGAGAATCCTGGTCCTCACTGTTGTCCCCATGAGAAACTCCATTTCTCGCAGCTTGCTTCAGATCTGCTGAAGTGGAATCTGAGTTTCTGTTAGGCCCCAAGGGCATTGTATTTGTGTGCCTGCTAGAAGCACGGCTGGAGAACAATGTCTGGCCCATAGTAAGTGCTGTATAATTATTGGTTGTGATCAGTGTCATTATTTATTACTCCATCTAATCTTTCCAGCACACTCACAGGTCAGGAAACCAAGATTCTGAGCCTGTCAGTGCCTTTGCTGAGGCTACCCCTCAGGAGAGGGCAGGGGCTCCATGCAAATCGAATATAGGATCAGGCCAACATTTGGATCACTCTGAATGGAGACACAGTCAATGCTCATTAACCAGTCACTCCCCATTGCTTTTGTCACCCAATCCTTATCAACTGTGACTCTGCTTGCTGTCTATGGATTTCCCTATGGATTCTGCATATTTTATATCAATTTCATTATGGTCTGACTTGTTTCACTCAGCAGAAGGTGTTCAAGGTCCCTGCATGGTGTAGCATGTTCCAAAACATCATTCCTTTTTAAAGGCTGAATAATATTCCATTGTATGACTTAGATATTGTTTGGTTTATCCATTCTTGGCCCCGGGCACTTTGGTAATAGTCACCTTTCAGCTATTGTGGGTAGTGCTGCAGTGAACTTGTATACCACTATCTCTTTGAGTCTCTGTTTGTTATTCTTTGAGGTATATGCTTAGATGTAGAATTGTGAGGTGGTCATGGATTTCCTCTTCCTTGGATCCATGATCAACGCTCATGCAAGCAGCAGTCTACAGCTTAAAAAATGCATTGCATTGTATTGGCTAAATATTCACAAGACCTCTTTAGAGTATTGAAAAGCAGGGATGTTATTTTGAGAACTAAGGTGCATCTGACACAGCCATAGTATGTTCAACACTTCCTATGCATGTAAAATTTGGAGATTAAATAAGGCAGGCCAAAGAAGAATCGATGCATTTGAATTATGGTGCTAGGAAAAAAGAACCATAGAAAGTACTATGGACTACCAGAAGCACCAATAAACTTGTCTTGGAAGAAGCACAGGCCAAATGCTCCTTAGAAGTAAGGATGGCCAGATTTTGTCACCCTTTGGATATGTATTTTCAACATGTTGTCAGGAGAGACCAGGCCCAGGAATAGGACATCATGCTTGGTAAAGTGGAAGGGCAATGGAAAAGAGGAAGTCTCTCATGGGATGGATGGACATGGGGGCTGCAGTAATTGGCTCAAACATAAGAACAATTGTGATGATGGTACTGGGTGGCGTTGTGTTCTGTTTGACATAGGGTTGTTATGAGTGGGAACCAACAGGACCGACCCTAACAACAATAGTAAATCTCTGACATGTTAAGAAGAAACAAGCATTTTTCATTTCCTCTATGAGCCAGGCACTGAGAAGACCCTGAAGGTCCAGATAGAAACAGCACTTGACCCCTACCCATGATGGGTTCCCAGTCTAGGGGTGAGGCAGCAGATCTCCACTTTTGGATGAGACCTATGCAGCCCTCTTGGGGTTCTAGTGTGTGCTGGAGAGACTCCAGTTAACTTTGCTTTTCTCTATACCCGCCTTTAGGGAAGTGGAAGAACTTTAGAATAAAGCATCCCCCGAGATTTCTGTTGCACAATTAGACAAAAGGAAACCAATGGTGGCTAAAGAGAGTGAACAGAGAATCCAGAGCTGTGTCCGGGTCCTTGGCCATGCAGCTATCAATCAGCACAGTTGAGTTCAGTAATCAGGAAGCGAAGATCCTCAATATCTGGACCCAGTAGGTATAGAAGGCATAGCTTCAAAGATAAAGAATGATAAACCCTCTTTCGCTTTCAGGAGGAACTCACCCAGGGAGAACTCATTCAGGTGGGACTGCACTAAAGCCTTAGAACTGGGAGGGTCCATAGGAGCATGTTTACTGCCAGAACGGTGGCTTCCCATTCAAGAGCTTCTATCATATTCCAGCTCATGAATGGTCCTTCGAGTGCCTTGGTTCTTTTGCTGTGACTTCTGTGGCATCACTTGAACTCTCCATCCCCTCCAGCCAGGAGCAGTGGCAGGAAAAATCTATTAGGGAGAAGTGAGAGAGTGAGCTAGGAGATATTCCGTACACAGATTGCAGTCTCCTTCAGCAAAGGCCCTGTGGGGTGGGGACTTAACTTTTCTGATTCTCTCCTGTTAGAAGTCAACACGGAGCTAAAGAAGCATGAATGGAAGAAAGCAGGATGATGAGCTGACAGCTTTTCCATAAGGAAATAATAGCCAGAAGGGATCCAAGTTGGGATGAGGGGATGGTGGGGAGGGGAACACACGTGCTGCTACCAAGAGGAGAGTGAGGAGCAAGAGACCAGTAGAGGCTAGTCTCAAAGCCATCTCCAATAACATTTCCCCAACAGGCTGTTTTCCTCTCTCCACTCTAAACACATCAGCCTTCACCTCCACCAAGCACCGAAACCCCAATGCAGCCTTTATCTGCCCATTCCTCCCACCAATTGGTCCAGGTTACTATGGGAACTATGGGAGTAGTAACGGGTTCCCTCTATTACTACCTACCTCCCTGATTTCAGCACAGATCAATCAACCCGTCCCCGCAGCCCCATATCTAAGGGGAAGGTCCTAGGGGAGAGTAAGGAAAAGATAGATTCAACACAGGACTAGAACAATAGTGAAAAACTTACAAAGAGAGCGAGTGATATAATTCCAGAGTATTAGTCAATTCCTTTTGTCCTTCCAGCTACCATCCTCTCACCCAGCTTAACTCCCTGAAGGAGGAAGGATCTCTCAGTGGGTGTCTGCAAAGGTGAGGTTACAGGCCACTTGGGGGCTTCTGAGGGTTCCCTTCCAAATTTGCCTTCCCTCCCTTCAAAAGAAAGTCACTGGAACTCACCAGCCAGAGTTGGCAAGGCTACCACTGAGTTGCCCAGTTAAGGTTTATGTCCTGGGGAAGACTGTAGCTCACAAAATGCCTTCAAGGGATTGTTTCTTCCCTACAAGCTCTTCCAGAATCTTGTCATTCTACATCCCAAGTTGGAGTCTATGTTTCCTCCTTTGAACCCACACCAGCCTTATGGCTCTCCAGGAGTCAAGTTTGGCAGGTGAGGTGCGGTGTGATTTCTGAGGTAATACAGCTCCCACCTGGCTCTTTCTCTGTACAAGACCCTCGGAGTCCAGTCCCCTTGCTGTGAGGAAGTGTGATGAAGAAGCCACATGCAGATGCTGACACTAGTCCCTCTTAAAGTCCCAGCAAACACCAGTGGCCATTGTCAAGTACACCAGTGGGGAAGCTGTGTGAGATGTATCCATCATAAGCCACTGCCAGACGGCAACCGCACAGAAGAATCTGCTAGCTTAGTACTGCCAATCCCCAGAACCATAGGAAATGATGACTGATGAGGAAGATAATAATTGACTCCAATTTTGTTTCAAACTGGAAGAAATGTGCTGCACAGCACCGGAGTTGTAGCTCTGGAGCCACAGTCCCGATGCAGATGTATTAAATAATTTATTATCTAGTGATTGTTCCTGGTCCTCAACCTTCCCAGCTTCCCTGTGCCCACCCAGTCCAAGCAGCTGCTTCATCACTTATTCTGTAAAAGTATATGAGGGTAAGTCAGAAAGCATTGCTCTAAAACCACAGACACTTTATTAAACAAAAATATCAAAATGTGAAGTGACTGTTTCTAGACATAGCCGCCATCTTGATCTACATCGGGGAGGCAAACTTTTGAGATAGAAGAGCCTACTTTTTCTCTCACAAAAATTGAAACATTCTTTGAGATAAAAAAATATATTTTTGCAACTTCAATCACCATTATCTGAATAATCACTGTCCTTGAAAAGGTTTCCATTTTACTTCAGAGCCACATGCATGGACCGAGAGACCCGCAGTGTATCCCTGACCCCTGCTCTATAGACTTCAGTAATTGTTCTCTGAGGGATTCTCTGCTCATATACACTTCTAGTCACACGACATACCATGACCAACAGGGTCGTTCAAACCCTCTCCAGAGATTCTTCAAGTGTGTGTGTGTTTGTGTGTGTAAAAAGAACACGAAGTCAGAAGATATCCAGAGATTATGGAAGGGTATGAGTGTGAACGTGTGTGTGTGTGTGTGTGTGTGTGTGTCTGTAAAATGGACACGAAGTCCGAAGCCCTCTACAGATTCTGCAAGGGTGTGTGTGTTTGTATGTAAAAAGGACATGACTTTAGAAACCCTCCAGAGATTCATCAAGGGTGTGTGTGTGTGTGTGTGTGTGTGTGTGTGTGTGTGTGTGTGTGTGTATAAAGGACAAGATGTCAAAAGCCCTCTAGAGATTCTTCAAGGGTATGAGTGTGAGTGGGTGTGTAAAAAGAACACGAAGTCAGAAGCCCTCTGAAGATTCTGCAAGGGTGCATGTATGTGTGAGTTTGGAAAAAGGACAAGAAGTCCGAAGCCCTAAGGAGATTCTGGAAGGGTATGATTGTGAGTGTGTGTGTGTGTGTGTGTGTAAAAAAACACGAATTCAGAAGCCCTCTATAGATTCTGCAAGGGTGTGTGTGTGTCTGTGTGGGTGTGTGCGTGTAAAAAGGACAGGAAATCAGAATTCCTCCAGATATTCTGCAAGGGTGCGTGCATGTGTGTATATGTGTGTGTGTGAGTGTGTAAAAAAGACACAAAGTCAGAAGCCCTCCAGAGGTTCTGCAAGTGTGTGTGTGTGTGTATGTGTAAAGGACAGTAAATCAGAAGCCTTCTAGAGATTCTGCAACGGTGTGTATGTGTGTTTGTGTGTAAAAGGGACACGATGTCAGAAGCCCTCTAGTGATTCTGCCTGGGTATGAGTGTTAGTGTGAGTGTGTGTGTGTGTGTGTGTGTGTGTGTAAAAGGAAACAAAATCAGAAGCCCTCTAGTGATCCTGCAAGGGGTGTGTGTGTGTGTGTGTGTGTGTGTTTGTAAAAAGGACATGAAGTCAGATGCCTTCCAGAGATTCTGCAAGGGTATGGGTATGCATTTGGCTGTGTGTGTGAGTGTGAGTGTGTGTGTGTGTAAAAGGACCCGAAATCAGAAGCCCTGTTTGTGAATCCTGGCTCTATTCCTTAGTGTTCCTTATCTCTCAATTTTGGATGCCCAGATACCTGAGGGTGTCATGGTTCTGTGTTGGGGTTCTAACGGCAAGGACAGAAGTTAGGCCACACCAGGCACTCCAAAGGAGAAAGATGACACTTTGTGGTCCCCTAGATAGTTCGTATCAGAAACCCACAGGGGCACTTTTGCTGTGTTCTGTAGGGTCACTGTGAGTCAGAATCGACTCAGCGACAGTGAATGTGGTTGAGTGTTTGAGCACAGTTCCTTTCATCCTCTGTGCAGGCATCTCTGTTTTAAAGGAGTTAGGTCAGTCCCATGTATTAGACTCTCCTTCAGAGCAACTGGGCAGGTGTGTGTCTGCGTGTTTCTAACGTCATCTTGTTTTTCTCATTCAAGGGATGTGGAGAGCAGGGTTCTTCAAATCGGTTTAAAGAGAGAAAGGAGATTAAAAAGAGAACAAAGAAAAGGAGGGTGAAAAAGGATTGGAGCGGGGGTCTGAGGAGAAGAGGGCGTTGCTCAGGCTTCTAAGGCTGTCAATCAGCCTGGTAGCCAGCTGTGAGCTTACCTGGTGCACCTCCAAGATCCCAGAATCCCTAGTTGACAGTGGAATTTGCATAGCGAACTGGCTCATTGAGCTGAGCCAGAGGCCTCTGTCTGCAGAAGAGACCAAGCCCTGTGCTGCAGCTCCTGCTCCCATCTGCAAGCAGTGGGGTCCAGATGCGGGTCCTGTGTCTGCTTCCTGTTGTAAAAGGCAGTGTTGGGACAAGTAGCCTTCTACTGAGTCTCTCCTCCGTCTACGCAGTCGACCCCCTTACCTGGGGGAGCAGGCTCCAGGCTTGCTGTGGCCAGCTAATAGCAAGTAGTAGGCATAGCGCTAATGAAGAGAGGAGACAGCTGGGCAGAGGGCCTAAACCTGCTGAGCGCCATGGCCCCTAAGACACTGGAGAGCTGTTGGCTCCCAGCTCCCTGTCCCTGACTCTTACCTGCCTCCCTCTCTCGAGTTCACTCTTGAATTTCAGTCTCCATGCAATCTCATCCAGCCTTGCTGCCTGACTGGAGAGGGAGCCTGGAGGCTGTTAGAATGGCGCTGCTCAGGCTCTTTGGGCTAAAGAATCTGACGTGGGCCAGCAGCTCCATGAAGTTCCCTCCCTCAGGCAGTTTTCTGCCTCTCCATCCCCCTTAGTCTCCCTGCAGGCCTGGCCCTGGGCCCTGACCTTCCACTTGTTTCCTCATCCAACATGTGGAGGGCTGGCTCTTGCCAAGTACACACATGGGTGCGGACATGAGAGATCCCACTCTCTCCTGGAAACCAGGAGGTCTATAAGCAAGGGCACAGCTGAGGCCTGTTCTTACCCAAATCATGTGCATCCTTCTCTCTGCCCTCTGCCCTGGGGTAGAGACAAGGGCTCTGGGAAGACCGGCCACCCCATCACTATGGGGCATGGCCCGATGGTGCTGGTGCACAGAGCACTGGGCAGGCAGGGCTCCCTACAGGCCCTTGCACCGTGTGGGGCTACAGAAGGGGAGAAAGGCAGAAGAGTGCTGCCAGGAGCCAGCTGCACTCTGGCAACGTGGGGTCCTCTGGGCTGGGCCACTGAGGTGGGGTGCTAAGGCTGTGCTCCCCTCTCCCTCTCCCCAGGTGTGTGGTTGTGCTCTTCAATCCCCGGAAACACAAGCAGGACCACATCCTCAACAGCTCCAGGTAAATGGGCTCTGGGGCTTTGGGGAGTGCCACCTTTCCCCAGGGATGGCCAGAGGGGTGCCACCTGCTTCTCTGTGGCATTGGGCCCTGTTGGGCCCTAGGCCTGCAAGGGAAGCAGCACAGGGAGGGCGGGTTTGCTGCCCTTGTTTTGAGAGGGGACTGTGAGAGGCCAGGCCTGGGCCAGGCTGCCAGTGCCCCTCTTGAGCCTGCCCCCATTCCTTTCAGGAAAACCATCACTGCCTTTGCCTTCTCTCCTGATGGCAAGTACCTGGTCACCGGCGAGGTGAGTGAGGAAGGAAGCTCAGGCACTGCAGAGGGGGTGGCCTGGCCTTAGCAGAGAGTGACAGCCTGCGCCCCGCATAGGACTGGTGCCAAGTTTGACTTTCTGTACTGGTGTCCACTTTGGGTGTTTGGTCTGCCCTAGAGCAGTGTTCTTAGGCTGTAGCCTGTGTCAGAAGTGCTATGGTGGTCCCGTAGTACAGACTGCTGGCTCTCGGGCTCAGCAGGTCTGGGTTGGCTCTCTTCAGTTTGCAATGCTAACAAGTAGTTCCCGATGAGGCTGAAGCTGCCAATTTGGGAACCACATTTTGGAAAACACCTCCTTAAAACATTCCTTATCCCTGCTGGTCACAGTGTGGAACAGGGCTGCCCTCCCATAGACTTGCCCTGTGAGGCTGTGGGAGCAAACCGCAGGAGTGGTGGTTCTTGCCCATGCAAATCATGCCAGGAGCCCATCCCTGAGAGTCCCTGTTCCCCAACACTGATCACATTCCCTCCGGGGGTGTCCTTGATTCATGTGCAGGCACATTAGGTTAGGTGTCCTTCATTTATGTGCAGGCTCTTGTCCAGTGGCTGGGAAGGCCAGGCCTCCGTGGATGGGGAGGGAGCTGGTTGCCTCTGGCTTTTACTTTGGGGTCTTCGTCCCCGCAGAGTGGACACATGCCTGCTGTGCAGGTATGGGACGTGTCGGAGCGCAGCCAGGTGGTGGAGCTTCAGGAGCATAAGTATGGCGTGGCGTGTGTGGCCTTCTCACCCAGCGCCAAGTACATTGTCTCAGTGGGCTACCAGCATGACATGATCTTCAATGTCTGGGCCTGGAAGGTGAGTGGGCTGCTGGCCTCAGGACAGGCAGGGCCGGGAGGGGAGCCAAGAAACTGCTGACAGGTGGCCTTCACTTCCACCTGCTGGCCTCAGTCCCTTTCTAGAGAACTCTGAGCAGAAAGGAGCAACTGGGTATCTAGGATGCTGAAGAAGGGGCAGAAGGAGAGGTCAAGTTCACAGCTTGTCTAACCTCCTTCAGTGTGTAAGTTTCTTTTCCCTCAGCTCCTAGAAGCAGAGCCTTGATTTCCCTTGACTTTCTCTCCAGAAAAACATTGTAGTGGCTTCCAACAAGGTGTCCAGTCAGGTGACAGCAGTATATTTCTCTGAGGACTGTAGCTACTTTGTCATTGCAGGCAACCGGCACATCAAATTCTGGTACCTTGATGACAGCAAGACCTCAAAGGTGAGGCAGCAAGTAGCCACCAGGGTGGGGTCTGCCCAGATCTGCTCCACCTGCGCCCACTTCTGCATGCTCAAAAGCCCCTTTGAAGTCTCAGCTGGGCCAGGTGCTATGTCAATCTGCAAGGGAAGCCTTTTCCCTCTCTCCCCAGGGCCTGCTTTTCAGGGGGTAGCCTGCAGGGTGGGTGGGTGGGTGGCACCTGTGGTGTGCCTCCACAGGTGAATGCCACTGTGCCTCTGCTGGGCCGCTCCGGGCTGCTGGGGGACCTGCGGAACAACCTGTTCACTGATGTAGCCTGTGGCCGCAGGAAGAAGGCTGACAGCACCTTCTGTATCACATCCTCGGGGCAGCTGTGTGAGTTCTGTGACCAGAGACTGTTGGACAAGGGGGTGGAGCTGAGGGTAAGTGAATGCTTTGTCGGCACCCTCCCGTCTGTCACCTCCAGGCTCCAGGGGTCCTGGGGCTAGCAGCAGGGTCTGCATGCACACTGGGGGAGGCCCCAGGCAGAGGAAGGTGTTTGGGGACCTCTCTGCTCGCTCGCGCTCTCTGTCTCTGCCTCTTCCTCTGCTTTCCTCTTTTGCTTAGCACAAAGACAGCATCACAGTAAGTGTGCTGGCCCTGTCCGCTGCCTCTGCTGTCTTTCTCTTGGCCGGCCTTTTCTGAGTGTGTCTTTGCCTAAACATCAGGTGCCTTATAAGGCTTGCTGACTCCTTCCCCCTAATTGCACGGGGCTGTGGGCCCTCTGGCCAGCTGCTGTTAGAGGGAGGGGCATTGAGGGGCTCTGGCCAGGGCAGCTGGCCTGCCTTGCACTTGTCCTTACTTATTGGCTCATGGCGGTTGAGGTATCGGTGAAGGAGTGGGCAGACGCCCTTGCTGACTGGGGGTGTCATAACCTGAGTCTAGGGGTGCACTAGACTGAGGCTAGGGGAGCCATAGCCTTAGTCTAAGCCTAGGGGTTCCCTAGCTAAAGCCTAGGGGTGCCCTAGCCTAAGCCTAGGGGTGCCCTAGCCTGAGCCTAGGGGTGCTGTAGTCTTAGGGTAGGGGAGCCCTAGCCTTAGCCTAAGCCTAGGTGTGCCCGAGCCTAAGCCTACGGGTGCCCTAGCCTAAGCCTAGAGGTGCCCTAGCCTTAGACGAGGGGAGCCCTAGCCTTCGCCTACGCCTAGGGGTGCCCTAGCCTAAGCCTAGGGGTGCCCTAGCCTAAGCCTAGGGGAGCCCTAGAGTTAGTCTAGCCTAGAATTGCCCTAGCCTAAGCCTAGGGGTGCCATAGCCTGAGGCTAGGGGAGGCCTAGCCTGAGGCTAGGGGAGCCGTAGCCTTAGCCTAAGCTTAGGGGTGCCCTAGCCTAAGCCTAGGGGTGCCCTAGCCTCACACTAGGTTTGCCCTAGCCTAAGCCTAGGGGTGCCCTAGCCGAAGCCTAGGGGTGCCCTAGCCTTAGACTAGGGGAGCCCTAGCCTTAGCCTAAGCCTAGGGGTGCCCTAGCCTAAGCCTAGGTGTGCCCTAGCCTGAGCCTAGGGGTGCCCTAGCCTTAGGCTAGGGAAGCCCTAACCTTAGCCTAAGCCTAGGGGTGCCCTAGCCTAAGCCTATGGGTGCCCTAGCCTAAGCCTAGGGGTGCCCTAGCCTAAGCCTAGGGGTGTCCGAGCCCTAGCCTAAGCCTAGGGGTGCCCTAGCCTAAGCCTAGGGCTGCCTTACCTAAGGCTAGGGGAGCCCTAGCCTTAGCCTAAGCCTATAAGTGCCCTAGCCTAAGCCTATGGGTGCCCTAGCCAAAGGCTCGGGGAGCCCTAGCCTTAGCTTAAGCCTACGGGTGCCCATGCCTAATGATAGGGGAGCTCTTGCTTAAGGCTAGGGGAGCCGTAGCCTAAGGCTAGGGGAGCGCTAGCCTTAGCCTAAGCCTAGGGGTGACCTAGCCTAAGGTTGGAGAGCACTAGCCTAAAGCTAGAGGAGCCCTAGCCTTAGCCTTAGCCTAGGGGTGCCCTAGCCTAAGGCTAGGGGAGCCGTAGCCTAAGCCTAGGGGGGCCCTACCCTAAGGCTAGAGGAGCCCTAGCCTAAAGCTAAGGGAGCCCTAGCCTAAGCCTAGGGGTGCCCTAACCTAAGGCTAGGGGAGTCCTAGCCTAAGCCTAGGGGTGCCCTAGTCTAAGGCGAGTGGAGCCCTAGCCAAAGCCAAGGGGTGCCCGAACCTAAGGCTAGGGGAGCCCTAGCCTAAGCCTAGGTGTGCCATAGCCTAAGGCTAGGGGAGTCCTAGCCTAAGGCTAAGGGAACCCTAGCCTAAGCCTAGGGGTGCCCGAGCCTAAGCCTAGGGGTGCCCTAGCCTTAGGCTAGGGGAGCCCTAGCCTAAGGCTAGGGGAGCCCTACCTTAGCCTAAGCCTAGGGGTGCCCTAATCTAAGGCTATGGGAGCCTTAGCCTAAGCCTAGGGGTGCCCTAGCCTTAGGCTAGGGGAGCCCTAGCCTTAGCCTAAGCCTAGGGGTGCCCTAGCCTAAGCCTAGGGGTGCCTTACCCTTAGGTTAGGGGACCCCTAGCCTTAACCTAAGTTAGTGGTAACCTACCCTAAGCCAGGGGTGCCCTAGCCTAAGACTAGGGGTGTCCTAGCCTAAGCTTAGGGGTGTCCTAGTGTAAGCCTAGGGGTGCCCTAGCCTAAGCCTAGGGGTGCCCTAGCCTAAGCCTAGGGGTGCCCTACCCTAAGCCAGGGGTGCCCTAGCCTAAGACTAGGGGTGTCCTAGCCTAAGCTTAGGGGTGTCCTAGTGTAAGCCTAGGGGTGCCCTAGCCTAAGCCTAGGGGTGCCCTAGGGTTAGGCTAGGGAACCCCTAGCCCTAGCCTAAGCCTAGGGGTGCCCTAGCCTAAGCCTAGGGGTACCCTAGCCTTAGGCTAGGGGAGCCCTAGCCTTAGCGTAAGACTAGGAGTGTCCTAGCTTAAGCCTAGGGGTGTCCTAGCCTAAGCCTTGGGGTGTCCTAGCCTAAGCCTAGGGATGCTCTAGCCTAAGCGTAGGGGTGCCCTAGCCTTAGGCAAAGAGAACCCTAGCCTTAGACTAAGCCTAGGGGTGCCATAGCCTAAGCCTAGGGGAGCCCTAGCCTTAGCCTAAGCCTAGGGGTGCACTAGCCTAAGGCTCGGGGAGCCCTAGCCTAAGGCTATGGGAGCCCTAGCGTTAGCCTAAGCCTAGCGGTGCCCTAGCCAAGGCTAGGGGACCCCTACCCTAAGGCTAGGGGAGCCCTAGCCTTGGCCTAAGCCTAGGGGTGCCCTAGCCTAAGGCTAGGGGAGCCCTAGACTTAGGCTAGGGAGCCCTACCATAAGGCTAGGGGTGCCCTACCCTAAGGGTAGGGGAGCCCTAGCCTAAGGCTAGGGGTGCCCGAGCCTAAGGCTAGGGGAGCACGAGCCAAAGGCTAGGGGAGCCCTAGCCTAAACCTAGGGGTGCCCTAGCCTAAGGTTGGGGAGCACTAGCCTAATGCTAGAGGAGCCATAGCCTTAGCCTTAGCCTAGGAGTGCCCTAGCCTAAGGCTAGGGGAGCCCTAGCCTAAGCCTAGGGTGGCCCTAGGCTAAGGCTAGGGGAGCCCTAGCCTAAGACTAGGGGTGCCCTAACCTAAGGCTAGGGGAGCCCTAGGCTAAAGCTAAGGGAGCCCTAGCCTAAGACTAGGGGAGCCCTAGGCTAAGGCTAGGGGAGCCTTAGCCTAAGACTAGGGGTGCCCTAACCTAAGGCTAGGGGAGTCCTAGCCTAAGGCTAGGGGATCCCTAGCCTTAGCCTAAGCCTAGGGTCCCTTAGCCTTAGGCTAGGGGAATCCTAGCCTTAGGGTAGGGGAGCCCTAGCGCAAGGCTAAGGGAACCCTAGCCTAAGCCTAGGGGTGCCCTAACCTAAGGCTAGGGGAGTCCTAGCCTAAGCCTAGGGGTGCCCTAGTCTAAGGCTAGGGGAGCCCTAGCCAAAGCCTAGGGGTGCCCGAAGCTAAGGTTAGGGGAGCCCTAGCCTAAGCCTAGGTGTGCCCTAGCCTAAGGCTATGAGAGCCCTAGCCTAAGGCTAAGGGAACCCTAGCCTAAGGCTAGGGGAGCCCGACCTTAGCCTAAGCCTAGGGGTGCCCTAACCTAAGGCTATGGGAGCCTTAGCCTTAGGCTAGGGGAGTCCTAGCCTTAGCCTAAGCCTAGGGGTGCCCTAGCCTAAGCCTATGGGTGCCCTAGCCTTAGGCGAGGGGACCCCTAGCCTTAACCTAAGTCTAGTGGTGCCCTAGCCCAAGCATAGGGGTGCCTTAGCCTAAGCCTAAGGGTGCCCTAGCCTAAGCCTAAGGGTGCCCTAGACTAAGGCTAAGGGTGCCCTAGCCTAAGTCTAGTGGAGCCCTAGCCTTAGCCTAAGCCTAGGGGTGCCCTAGCCTAAGCCTAGGGGTGCCCTAGCCTAAGCCTAGGGATGCCCAACCCTAAGCCAGGGGTGCCCTAGACTAAGCCTAGGAGTGCCCTAGCCTTAGGCAAGCTGAGCCCTAGCCTTAGCCTGAGCCTAGGGGTGCCCTAGCCTAAGCCTAGGGTGCCCTAGCCTAAGCCTACGGGTGCCCTAGCCTAAGCCTAGGGGTGCCCTAGCCTAAGCCTAGGGGTGCCCTAGTCTTAGGCTAGGGGAGCCCTAGCCTTAGCCTAAGCCTAGGGGTGCCCTAGCCTAAGCCTAGGGGTGCCCTAGGGTTAGGCTAGGGGTGCCCTAGCATTAGCCTAAGCCTAGGGGTGCCCTAGCCTAAGCCTAGGGGTGCCCTAGCCTTAGTCTAAGGGAGCCCTAGCCTTAGCGTAAGCCTAGGGGTGTCCTAGCTTAAGCCTAGGGGTGTCCTAGCCTAAGCCTAGGGGTATCCTAGCCTAAGCCTAGGGGTGCCCTAGCCTAAGCGTAGGGGTGCCCTAGCCTTAGGCAAAGAGAGCCCTAGCCTTAGCCTAAGCCTAGGGGTGCCATAGCCTAAGCCTAGGGGAGCCCTAGCCTTAGTCTAAGCCTAGGGGTGCCCTAGCCTAAGGCGCGGGGAGCCCTAGCCTAAGGCTATGGGAGCCCTAGCGTTAGCCTAAGCCTAGCGGTGCCCTAGCCAAGGCTAGGGGACCCTACCCTAAGGCTAGGGGAGCCCTAGCCTTAGCCTAAGCCTAGGGGTGCCCTAGTGTAAGGCTAGGGGAGCCCTAGCCTAAGGCTAGGGGAGCCCTAGACTTAGGCTAGGGGAGCCCTGGCATAAGGCTAGGTGTGCCCTGGACTAAGGATAGGGGAGCACTAGCCTACGGTTATGGGAGCCCTAGCCTAAGTCTAGGGGAACCCTAGCCTAAGCCTAGGGGTGCCCTAGCCTTAGGCTAGGGGAGCCAGCCTTAACCTATGCCTAGGGGTGCCCTAGCCTAAGCCTAGGGGTGCCCTAGCCTAAGCCTATGGGTGTCCTTAGCCTAAGCGTAGGGGTGCCCTAACCTAAGCCTAGGGGTGCCCGAGCCTAAGCCTAGGGGTGCCATAGCCTTAGGCTAGTGGAGCCCTAGCCTTAGCCTAAGCCTAGGGGTGCCCTAGCCTAAACCTAGGGGTGCCCTAGCCTGAGTCTAGGGGTGCCCTAGCCTTAGGCTAAGGGAGCCCTAGCCTTTTCCTAAGCCTAGGGGTGCCATAGCATTAGCCTAGTGGTGCCCTAGCCTGAGCCTAGGGGTGCCGTAACCTTAGGGTAGGGGAGCCCTAGCCTTAGCCTAAGACTAGGATTGCCCTAGACTAAGCTTAGGGGTGCCCTAGCCTGAGCCTAGGGGTGCCCTAGACTGAGCCTACGGGTGCCCTAGCCTGAGGCTAGGGGAGCCCTAGCCTTAGCCTAAGCTAGGGGTGCCCTAGATTAAGCCTAGGGGTGCCCTAGCCCAAGCCTAAGGCTGCCCTAGCCTGAGCCTAGGGGTGCCGTAGCCTAAGGCTAGGGGAGCCCTAGCCTTAGCCTATGCCTAGGATTGCCCTAGCCTAAGCTTATGGGTGCCCTAGCCTGAGTCTAGGGGGGCCCTAGCCTGAGGCTAGGGGAGCCGTTGCCTTAGCTTAAGTCAAGGGGTGCCCTAGCCAAGCCTAGGGGTGCCCTAGCCTTAGGCTAAGGGTTCCATAGCCTAAGCATAGGGGTGCCCTAGCCTAAGCCTAGGGGTGCCCTTGCCTTAGTTTGGGGGAGCCCTAGCCTTAGCCTAAGCCTAGGGGTGCCCTAGCCTGAGCCTAGGGGTGCCCTAGCCTGAGGCTAGCGTGCCCTAGCCTGAGCCAACGGGGGCCCTAGCCTGAGGCTAGGGGAGCCATAGCCTTAGTCTAGCGTAGGATTGCCCTAGCCTAAGCCTAGGGTTGCCATAGCCTGAGCCTAGGGGTGCCCTAGCCTGAGGCTAGGGGAGCCGTAGCCTAAGCCTAGAGGTGCCCTAGCCTAAGCCTAGGGGTGCCATAGCCTGAGTCTAGGTGTGCACTAGCTGAGGCTAGGGGAGCGGTAGCTTTAGCCTAAGCCTAGGGGAGCCCTAGCTTAAGTCTAGGAGTGCCCTAGCCTAAGCCTAGGGGTGCCCTAGCCTAAGCCTAGGGGTGCACTAGCTTAGGCTAGGGGAGCCCTAGTCTTAGCCTAAGTCTAGGGGTGCCCTAGTCTAAGCCTAGAGGTGCCCTAGCCTGAGCCTAGTGGTGCTCTAGCCTGAGGCTAGGGGAGCCGTAGCCTTAGCCTAGCCTAGGATTGCCCTAGCCTAAGCCTAGGGGTGCCATAGGCTGAGTCTAGGGGTGCCCTAGCCTGAGGCTAGGGGAGCCGTTGCCTTAGCCTAAGCCTAGGGGTGCCCTAGCCTAAGCCTAGGGGTGCCCTAGCCTAAGGCTAGGGGAGCCCTAGCCTGAGCTTAGGTGTGCCTTCGCCTGAGCCTAGGGGTGCCCTAGCCTGAGGCTAGGAGAGCCCTAGGCTTGACCTAAGCCTAGGGGTGCCCTAGCCTAAGCCTAGGGGTGCCCTAGCCTAAGCCTAGGGGTGCCCTTGCCTAAGCCTAGGGGTGACCTAGCCTAAGCCTAGGGGTGCCCTAGCCTAAGCCTAGGGGTGCCCTAGGCTAAGCCTAGGGGTACGCTAGCCATAGGCTAGGGGAGACCTAGCCCTAGGTTAGGGGAGCCCTAGCCTTAGCGTAAGTCTAGGGGTGCCCTAGCCTAAGCCTAGGGGTGCCCTAGCCTAAGCCTAGGGGTGCACTAGCCTTAGGCTAGGGGAGCCCTAGCCTTGGCCTAAGCCTAGGGGTGCCCGGGCCTAAGCTTGGGGTGCCCTAGCCTAAGCCTAGGGGTGCTCTAGCCTTAGGCTAGGGGAGCCGTAGCCTTAGCCTAAGCCTAGGGGTGCCCTAGCCTATTCCTAGGGGTGCCCTAGCCTAAGCATAGGGGTGCCTTAGCCTAAGCCTAGGGGTGCACTAGCCTTAGGCTAGGGGAGCCCTAGCCTTAGCCTAAGCCTAGGGGTGCCCGGGCCTAAGCTTGGGGTGCCCTAGCCTAAGCCTACGGGTGCTCTAGCCTTAGGATAGGTGAGCCCTAGCCTTAGCCTAAGGCTAGAGGTGCCCTAGGCTAAGCCTAGGGGTGCCCTAGCCTGAGACTAGGGGTGCTGTAGCCTTAGGCTAGGGGAGCCCTAGTCTTAGCCTAAGTCTAGGGGTTCCCTAATCTAAGCCTGGAGGTGCCCTAGCCTGAGCCTAGGGGTGCTCTAGCCTGAGGCTAGGGGAGCCGTAGCCTTAGCCTAGCCTAGGATTGCCCTAGCCTATGCTTAGGGGTGCCATAGCCTGAGTCTAGGGGTGCCCTAGCCTGAGGCTAGGGGAGCCGTAGCCTTAGCCTAAGCCTAGGGGTGCCCTAGCCTAAGCCTAGGGGTGCCCTAGCCTAAGCCAAGGGGTGCCCTAGCCTAAGGCTAGGGGAGCCCTAGCCTGAGCTTAGGTGTGCCTTCGCCTGAGCCTAGGGGTGCCCTAGCCTGACGCCAGGAGAGCCCTAGCCTTAGCCTAAGCCTAGGGGTGCCCTAGTCTAAGCCTAGGGGTGCCCTAGCCTAAGCCTAGGGGTGCCCAAGCCTAAGCCTAGGGGTGCCCTTGCCTAATCCTAGGGGCGCCCTAGCCTAAGCCTAGGGGTGCCCTAGCCTGAGCCTAAGGGTGCTGTAGCCTTAGGTTAGGGGAGCCCTAGTCTTAGCCTAGAGGTGGCCTAGCCTGAGCCTAGGGGAGCTCTAGCCTGAGGCTAGGGGAGCCGTAGCCTTAGCCTAGCCTAGGATTGCCCTAGCCTAAGCCTAGGGGTGCCATAGCCTGAGTCTAGGGGTGCCGTAGCCTGAGGCTAGGGGAGCCGTAGCCTTAGCCTAAGACTAGGGGTGCCCTAGCCTAAGCCTTGGGGTGCCCTAGCCTAAGCCTAGGGGTGCCCTAGCCTAAGCCTAGGGCTGCCCTAGCCTAAGCCTAGGGGTGCCCTAGCCTAAGGCTAGGGGAGCACTAGCCTGAGCTTAGGTGTGCCTTCGCCTGAGCCTAGGGGTGCCCTAGCCTGATGCTAGGAGAACCCTAGCCTTAGCCTAAGCCTAGGGGTGCCCTAGCCTAAGCCTAGGGGTGCCCTAGCCTAAGCCTAGGGGTGCCCTTGCCTACCTAGGGGTGCCCTAGCCTAAGCCTAGGGGTGCCCTAGGCTAAGCCTAGGGGTACGCTAGCCATAGGCTAGGGGAGACCAAGCCATAGGTTAGGGGAGCCCTAGCCTTAGCCTAAGCCTAGGGGTGCCCTAGCCTAAGCCTAGGGGTGCCCTAGCCTAAGCCTAGAGGCGCACTAGCCTTAGGCTAGGGGAGCCCTAGCCTTAGCCTAAGGCTTGGGGTGCCCTAGCCTAAGCCTAGGGGTGCCCTAGCCTAAGCCTAGGGGTGCACTAGCCTTAGGCTAGGGGAGCCCTAGCCTTAGACTAAGGCTAGGGGTGCCCTAGCCTAAGCCTAGGGGTGCCCTAGCCTAAGCCTAGGGGTGCACTCGCCTTAGGCTAGGGGAGCCCTAGCCTTAGCCTAAGGCTAGGGGTGCCCTAGCCTAAGGCTAGGGGTGCCCTAGCCTAAGGCTAGGGGAGCCCTAGCTTGAGCTTAGGTGTGCCTTCGCCTGAGCCTAGGGGTGCCTAGCCTTAGTCTAGGGGAGCCCTAGCCTTTTCCTAAGCCTAGGGGTGCCCTAGCCTAAGCTTAGGGGTGCCCTAGCCTGAGCCTAGGGGTGCCGTAGCGTTAGACTAGGGGAGCCCTAGCCTTAGCCTAAGTCTATGGGTGCCCTAGTCTAATCCTAGGGGTGCCCTAGCCTGAGCCTAGGGGTGCACTAGCCTGAGGCTAGGGGAGCCCTAGCCTTAACCTAAACCTAGGATTGCCCTAGCCTAAGCTTAGGGGTGCCCTAGCCTGAGTCTAGGGGTGCCCTAGCCTGAGGCTAGGGGAGCCGTTGCCTTAGCCTAAGTCTAGGTGTGCCCTAGCCTAAGACTATGGGTGCCCTAGCTTAAGCCTAGGGGTGCCCTAACCTTAGGCTCGAGGTTCCCTAGCCTAAGCCTAGGGGTACCCTAGCCTTAGGCTAGGGGAGCCCTAGCCTTAGCTTAACCTAGGGGTGCCCTTGCCTAAGCCTAGAGGTGCCCTAGCCTAAGTCTAGGGCTGCCCTAGCCTGAGCCTAGGGGTACCCTAGCCTGAGGCTAGGGGATCTCTAGCCTTAGTCTATCCTAGGATTGCCCTAGCCTAAGCCTAGGAGTGCCATAGCCTGAGTCTAGGGGTGCCCTAGCCTGAGGCTAGGGGAGCCGTAGCCTTAGCCTAAGCCTAGGGGTGCCCTAGCCTAAGCCTAGGGGTGCCCTAGCCTAAGCCTAGGGGTGCCCTAGCCTAAGCCTAGGGGTGCCCTAGCCTAAGCCTAGGGGTGCCCTAGCCTAAGCCTAGGGGTGCCCTAGCCTAAGGCTAGGGGTGCCCTAGCCTAAGCCTAGGGGTGCCCTAGGCTAAGCCTAGGGGTACGCTAGCCATAGGCTAGGGGAGACCTAGCCATAGGTTAGGGGAGCCCTAGCCTTAGCCTAAGCCTAGGGGTGCCCTAGCCTAAGCCTAGGTGTGCCCTAGCCTAAGCCTAGGGGTGCACTAGCCTTAGGCTAGGGGAGCCCTAGCCTTAGCCTAAGCCTAGGGGTGCCCTAGCCTGAGCCTAGGGGTGCTGTAGCCTTAGGCTAGGGGAGCCCTAGTCTTAGCCTAAGTCTAGGGGTGCCCTAGTCTAAGGCTAGAGGTGCCCTAGCCTGAGCCTAGGGTTGCTCTAGCCTGAGGCTAGGGGAGCCGTAGCCATAGCCTAGCCTAGGATTGCCCTAGCCTAAGCCTAGGGGTGCCATAGCCTGAGTCAAGGGGTGCCCTAGCCTCAGGCTAGGGAAGCCATAGCCTTAGCCTAAGCCTAGGGGTGCCCTAGCCTAAGGCTAGGGGTGCCCTAGCCTAAGCCTAGGGGTGCCCTAGCCTAAGGCTAGGGGAGCCCTAGCCTGAGCTTAGGTGTGCCTTCGCCTGAGCCTAGGGGTGCCCTAGCCTGAGGCTAGGAGAGCCCTAGCCTTAGTCTAAGCCTAGGGGTGCTCTAGCCTAAGCCTAGGGGTGCCCTAGCCTAAGCCTAGGCGTGGCCTTGCCTAAGGATAGGGGTGCCCTAGCCTAAGCCTAGGGGTGCCCTAGCCTAAGCCTAGGGGTGCCCTAGGCTAAGCCTAGGGGTATGCTAGCCATAGGCTAGGGGAGACCTAGCCATATGTTAGGGGAGCCCTAGCCTTAGCCTAAGCCTAGGGGTGCCCTAGTCTAAGCCTAGAGGTGCCCTAGCGTGAGCCTAGGGGTGCTCTAGCCTGAGGCTAGAGGAGCCGTAGCCTTAGCCTAGCCTAGGATTGCCCTAGCCTAAGCCTAGGGGTGCCACAGCTTGAGTCTAGGGGTGCCCTAGCCTAAGGCTAGGGGAGCCTTAGCCTAAGCCTAGGGGTGCCCTAGCCTAAGCTTGGGGTGTCCTAGCCGAAGCCTAGGGGTGCCCTAGCCTGAGCCTAGGGGTGCCCTAGCCTAAGGCTAGGGGAGCCCTAGCCTGAGCTTAGGTGTGCCTTCGCCTGAGCCTAGGGGTGCCCTAGCCTGAGGCTAGGAGAGCCCTAGCCTTAGCCTAAGCCTAGGGGTGCCCTAGCCTAAGCCTAGGGGTGCCCTTGCCTAAGCCTAGGGGTGCCCTATCCTAAGCCTAGGGGTGCCCTAGCCTAAGGTAGGGGTGCCCTAGCCTAAGCCTAGGGGTGCCCTAGGCTAAGCCTAGGGGTACGCTAGCCATAGGCTAGGGGAGACCTAGCCATAGGTTAGGGGAGACCTAGCCTTAGCCTAAACCTAGGGGTGCCCTAGCCTAAGCCTAGGGGTGCCCTAGCCTAAGCCTAGGGGTGCACAAGCCTTAGGCTAGGGGAGCCCTAGCCTTAGCCTAAGCCTAGGGGTGACCGGGCCTAAGCTTGGGGTGCCCTAGCCTAAGCCTAGGGGTGCTCTAGCCTTAGGCTAGGGGAGCCCTAGCCTTAGCCTAAGGCTAGGGGTGCCCTAGCCTAAACCTAGGGGTGCCCTAGCCTAAGCCTAGGGGTGCCCTAGCCTGAGACTAGGGGTGCTGTAGCCTTAGGCTAGGGGAGCCCTAGTCATAGCCTAAGTGTAGGGGTGCCCTAGTATAAGCCTAGAGGTGCCCTAGCCTGAGCCTAGGGGAGCTCTAGCCTGAGGCTAGGGGAGCCGTAGCCTTAGCCTAGCCTAGGATTGCCCTAGCCTAAGCCTAGGGGTGCCATAGCCTGAGTCTAGGGGTGCCATAACCTGAGGCTAGGGGAGCCGTAGCCTTAGCCTAAGCCTAGGGGTGCCCTAGCCTAAGCCTAGGGGTGCCCTAGGCTTAGCCTAGGGGTGCCCTAGCCTAAGCCTAGGGGTGCCCTAGCCTAAGCCTAGGGGTGCCCTAGCCTAAGGCTAGGGGAGCCCTAGCCTGAGCTTAGGTGTGCCTTCGCCTGAGGCTAGGGGTACCCTAGCCTGAGGCTAGGAGAGCCCTAGCCTTAGCCTAAGCCTAGGGGTGCCCTAGTCTAAGCCTAGGGGTTCCCTAGCCTAAGCCTAGCGGTGCCCTTGCCTAAGCCTAGGGGTGCCCTAGCCTAAGCCTAGGGGTACCCTAGGCTAAGCCTAGGGGTACGCTAGCCATAGGCTAGGGAAAACCAAGCCATAGGTTAGGGGAGCCCTAGCCTTAGCCTAAGGCTAGGGGTGCCCTAGCCTAAGCCTAGGGGTGCCCTAGCCTAAGCGTACGGGTACCCTTGCCTACCTAGGGGTGCCCTAGCCTAAGCCTAGGGTTGCCCTAGGCTAAGCCTAGGGGTACGCTAGCCATAGGCTAGGGGAGACCAAGCCATAGGTTAGGGGAGCCCTAGCCTTAGCCTAAGCCTAGGGGTGCCCTAGCCTAAGCCTAGGGGTGCCCTAGCCTTAGGCTAGCAGTGCCCTAGCCTAAGCCTAAGGGTGCCCTAGCCTAAGCCTAGGGGTGCCCTAGCCTGAGCCTAGGGGTGCCGTAACCTTAGGGTAGGGGAGCCCTAGCCTTAGCCTAAGACTAGGATTGCCCTAGACTAAGCTTAGGGGTGCCCTAGCCTGAGCCTAGGGGTGCCCTAGACTGAGCCTACGGGTGCCCTAGCCTGAGGCTAGGGGAGCCCTAGCCTTAGCCTAAGCTAGGGGTGCCCTAGATTAAGCCTAGGGGTGCCCTAGCCCAAGCCTAAGGCTGCCCTAGCCTGAGCCTAGGGGTGCCGTAGCCTAAGGCTAGGGGAGCCCTAGCCTTAGCCTATGCCTAGGATTGCCCTAGCCTAAGCTTATGGGTGCCCTAGCCTGAGTCTAGGGGGGCCCTAGCCTGAGGCTAGGGGAGCCGTTGCCTTAGCTTAAGTCAAGGTGTGCCCTAGCCAAGCCTAGGGGTGCCCTAGCCTTAGGCTAAGGGTTCCATAGCCTAAGCATAGGGGTGCCCTAGCCTAAGCCTAGGGGTGCCCTTGCCTTAGTTTGGGGGAGCCCTAGCCTTAGCCTAAGCCTAGGGGTGCCCTAGCCTGAGCCTAGGGGTGCCCGAGCCTGAGGCTAGCGTGCCCTAGCCTGAGCCTACGGGGGCCCTAGCCTGAGGCTAGGGGAGCCATAGCCTTAGTCTAGCGTAGGATTGCCCTAGCCTAAGCCTAGGGTTGCCATAGCCTGAGTCTAGGGGTGCTGTAGCCTTAGGCTAGGGGAGCCCTAGTCTTAGCCTAAGTCTAGGGGTGCCCTAGTCTAAGCCTAGGGGTGCCCTAACCTGAGCCTAGGGGTCCCCTAGTCTAAGGCTAGGGGAGCCCTAGCCTTAGCCTAAGCCTAGGATTGCCCTAGCCTAAGCTTAGGGGTGCCCTAGCCTGAGGCTAGGGGTGCTCTAGCCTGAGGCTAGGGGAGCCGTTGCCTTAGCTTAAGTCTAGGGGTGCCCTAGCTTAATCCTAGGGGTGCCCTAGCCTAAGCCTAGGGGTGACCTAGCCTTAGGCTGGGGGAGCCCTAGCCTTAGCCTAAGCCTAGGGGTGCCCTAGCCTAAGCCTCGGGGTGCCCTAGCCTAAGTCTAGGGCTGCCCTAGCCTGAGCCTAGGGGTGCCCTAGCCTGAGCCTACGGGTGCCCTAGCCTGAGGATAGGGGAGCCCTAGCCTTAGTCTAGCCTAGGATTGCTCTAGCCTAAGCCTAGGGTTGCCATAGCCTGAGCCTAGGGGTGCCCTAGCCTGAGGCTAGGGGAGCCGTAGCCTAAGCCTAGGGGTGCCCTAGCCTAAGCCTAGGGGTGCCATAGCCTGAGTCTAGGTGTGCACTAGCCTGAGGCTAGGGGAGCGGTAGCTTTAGCCTAAGCCTAGGGGAGCCCTAGCTTAAGTCTAGGAGTGCCCTAGCCTAAGCCTAGGGGTGCCCTAGCCTAAGCCTAGGGGTGCACTAGCTTAGGCTAGGGGAGCCCTAGTCTTAGCCTAAGTCTAGGGGTGCCCTAGTCTAAGCCTAGAGGTGCCCTAGCCTGAGCCTAGGGGTGCTCTAGCCTGAGGCTAGGGGAGCCGTAGCCTTAGCCTAGCCTAGGATTGCCCTAGCCTAAGCCTAGGGGTGCCATAGCCTGAGTCTAGGGGTGCCCTAGCCTGAGGCTAGGGGAGCCGTAGCCTTAGCCTAAGCCTAGGGGTGCCCTAGCCTAAGCCTAGGGGTGCCCTAGCCTAAGGCTAGGGGAGCCCTAGCCTGAGCTTAGGTGTGCCTTCGCCTGAGCCTAGGGGTGCCCTAGCCTGAGGCTAGGAGAGCCCTAGGCTTGACCTAAGCCTAGGGGTGCCCTAGCCTAAGCCTAGGGGTGCCCTAGCCTAAGCCTAGGGGTGCCCTTGCCTAAGCCTAGGGGTGCCCTAGCCTAAGCCTAGGGGTGCCCTAGCCTAAGCCTAGGGGTGCCCTAGGCTAAGCCTAGGGGTACGCTAGCCATAGGCTAGGGGAGACCTAGCCATAGGTTAGGGGAGCCCTAGCCTTAGCGTAAGTCTAGGGGTGCCCTAGCCTAAGCCTAGGGGTGCCCTAGCCTAAGCCTAGGGGTGCCCTAGCCTAAGCCTAGGGGTGCACTAGCCTTAGGCTAGGGGAGCCCTAGCCTTGGCCTAAGCCTAGGGGTGCCCGGGCCTAAGCTTGGGGTGCCCTAGCCTAAGCCTAGGGGTGCTCTAGCCTTAGGCTAGGGGAGCCGTAGCCTTAGCCTAAGCCTAGGGGTGCCCTAGCCTAATCCTAGGGGTGCCCTAGCCTAAGCATAGGGGTGCCTTAGCCTAAGCCTAGGGGTGCACTAGCCTTAGGCTAGGGGAGCCCTAGCCTTAGCCTAAGCCTAGGGGTGCCCGGGCCTAAGCTTGGGGTGCCCTAGCCTAAGCCTACGGGTGCTCTAGCCTTAGGATAGGGGAGCCCTAGTCTTAGCCTAAGTCTAGGGGTGCCCTAATCTAAGCCTGGAGGTGCCCTAGCCTGAGCCTAGGGGTGCTCTAGCCTGAGGCTAGGGGAGCCGTAGCCTTAGCCTAGCCTAGGATTGCCCTAGCCTATGCTTAGGGGTGCCATAGCCTGAGTCTAGGGGTGCCCTAGCCTGAGGCTAGGGGAGCCGTAGCCTTAGCCTAAGCCTAGGGGTGCCCTAGCCTAAGCCTAGGGGTGCCCTAGCCTAAGCCAAGGGGTGCCCTAGACTAAGGCTAGGGGAGCCCTAGCCTGAGCTTAGGTGTGCCTTCGCCTGAGCCTAGGGGTGCCCTAGACTGACGCCAGGAGAGCCCTAGCCTTAGCCTAAGCCTAGGGGTGCCCTAGTCTAAGCCTAGGGGTGCCCTAGCCTAAGCCTAGGGGTCCCCAAGCCTAAGCCTAGGGGTGCCCTTGCCTAATCCTAGGGGTGCCCTAGCCTAAGCCTAGGGGTGCCCTAGCCTGAGCCTAAGGGTGCTGTAGCCTTAGGCTAGGGGAGCCCTTGTCTTAGCCTAGAGGTGGCCTAGCCTGAGCCTAGGGGAGCTCTAGCCTGAGGCTAGGGGAGCCGTAGCCTTAGCCTAGCCTAGGATTGCCCTAGCCTAAGCCTAGGGGTGCCATAGCCTGAGTCTAGGGGTGCCGTAGCCTGAGGCTAGGGGAGCCGTAGCCTTAGCCTAAGCCTAGGGGTGCCCTAGCCTAAGCCTAGGGGTGCCCTAGCCTAAGCCTAGGGGTGCCCTAGCCTAAGCCTAGGGGTGCCCTAGCCTAAGCCTAGGGGTGCCCTAGCCTAAGGCTAGGGGAGCACTAGCCTGAGCTTAGGTGTGCCTTCGCCTGAGCCTAGGGGTGCCCTAGCCTGATGCTAGGAGAGCCCTAGCCTTAGCCTAAGCCTAGGGGTGCCCTAGCCTAAGCCTAGGGGTGCCCTAGCCTAAGCCTAGGGGTGCCCTTGCCTACCTAGGGGTGCCCTAGCCTAAGCCTAGGGGTGCCCTAGCCTAAGCCTAGGGGTGCCCTAGCCTAAGCCTAGAGGCGCACTAGCCTTAGGCTAGGGGAGCCCTAGCCTTAGCCTAAGGCTTGGGGTGCCCTAGCCTAAGCCTAGGGGTGCCCTAGCCTAAGCCTAGGGGTGCACTAGCCTTAGGCTAGGGGAGCCCTAGCCTTAGACTAAGGCTAGGGGTGCCCTAGCCTAAGCCTAGGGGTGCCCTAGCCTAAGCCTAGGGGTGCACTAGCCTTAGGCTAGGGGAGCCCTAGCCTTAGCCTAAGGCTAGGGGTGCCCTAGCCTAAGGCTAGGGGTGCCCTAGCCTAAGGCTAGGGGAGCCCTAGCTTGAGCTTAGGTGTGCCTTCGCCTGAGCCTAGGGGTGCCTAGCCTTAGTCTAGGGGAGCCCTAGCCTTTTCCTAAGCCTAGGGGTGCCCTAGCCTAAGCTTAGGGGTGCCCTAGCCTGAGCCTAGGGGTGCCGTAGCGTTAGACTAGGGGAGCCCTAGCCTTAGCCTAAGTCTATGGGTGCCCTAGTCTAATCCTAGGGGTGCCCTAGCCTGAGCCTAGGGGTGCACTAGCCTGAGGCTAGGGGAGCCCTAGCCTTAACCTAAACCTAGGATTGCCCTAGCCTAAGCTTAGGGGTGCCCTAGCCTGAGTCTAGGGGTGCCCTAGCCTGAGGCTAGGGGAGCAGTTGCCTTAGCCTAAGTCTAGGTGTGCCCTAGCCTAAGACTATGGGTGCCCTAGCTTAAGCCTAGGGGTGCCCTAACCTTAGGCTCGAGGTTCCCTAGCCTAAGCCTAGGGGTACCCTAGCCTTAGGCTAGGGGAGCCCTAGCCTTAGCTTAACCTAGGGGTGCCCTTGCCTAAGCCTAGAGGTGCCCTAGCCTAAGTCTAGGGCTGCCCTAGCCTGAGCCTAGGGGTACCCTAGCCTGAGGCTAGGGGATCTCTAGCCTTAGTCTATCCTAGGATTGCCCTAGCCTAAGCCTAGGAGTGCCATAGCCTGAGTCTAGGGGTGCCCTAGCCTGAGGCTAGGGGAGCCGTAGCCTTAGCCTAAGCCTAGGGGTGCCCTAGCCTAAGCCTAGGTGTGCCCTAGCCTAAGCCTAGGGGTGCCCTAGCCTAAGCCTAGGGGTGCCCTAGCCTAAGCCTAGGGGTGCCCTAGCCTAAGCATAGGGGTGCCCTAGCCTAAGGCTAGGGGTGCCCTAGCCTAAGCCTAGGGGTGCCCTAGGCTAAGCCTAGGGGTACGCTAGCCATAGGCTAGGGGAGACCTAGCCATAGGTTAGGGGAGCCCTAGCCTTAGCCTAAGCCTAGGGGTGCCCTAGCCTAAGCCTAGGTGTGCCCTAGCCTAAGCCTAGGGGTGCACTAGCCTTAGGCTAGGGGAGCCCTAGCCTTAGCCTAAGCCTAGGGGTGCCCTAGCCTGAGCCTAGGGGTGCTGTAGCCTTAGGCTAGGGGAGCCCTAGTCTTAGCCTAAGTCTAGGGGTGCCCTAGTCTAAGGCTAGAGGTGCCCTAGCCTGAGCCTACGGTTGCTCTAGCCTGAGGCTAGGGGAGCCGTAGCCATAGCCTAGCCTAGGATTGCCCTAGCCTAAGCCTAGGGGTGCCATAGCCTGAGTCAAGGGGTGCCCTAGCCTCAGGCTAGGGAAGCCATAGCCTTAGCCTAAGCCTAGGGGTGCCCTAGCCTAAGGCTAGGGGTGCCCTAGCCTAAGCCTAGGGGTGCCCTAGCCTAAGGCTAGGGGAGCCCTAGCCTGAGCTTAGGTGTGCCTTCGCCTGAGCCTAGGGGTGCCCTAGCCTGAGGCTAGGAGAGCCCTAGCCTTAGTCTAAGCCTAGGGGTGCTCTAGCCTAAGCCTAGGGGTGCCCTAGCCTAAGCCTAGGCGTGGCCTTGCCTAAGCCTAGGGGTGCCCTAGCCTAAGCCTAGGGGTGCCCTAGCCTAAGCCTAGGGGTGCCCTAGGCTAAGCCTAGGGGTATGCTAGCCATAGGCTAGGGGAGACCTAGCCATATGTTAGGGGAGCCCTAGCCTTAGCCTAAGCCTAGGGGTGCCCTAGTCTAAGCCTAGAGGTGCCCTAGCCTGAGCCTAGGGGTGCTCTAGCCTGAGGCTAGAGGAGCCGTAGCCTTAGCCTAGCCTAGGATTGCCCTAGCCTAAGCCTAGGGGTGCCATAGCTTGAGTCTAGGGGTGCCCTAGCCTAAGGCTAGGGGAGCCTTAGCCTAAGCCTAGGGGTGCCCTAGCCTAAGCTTGGGGTGTCCTAGCCGAAGCCTAGGGGTGCCCTAGCCTGAGCCTAGGGGTGCCCTAGCCTAAGGCTAGGGGAGCCCTAGCCTGAGCTTAGGTGTGCCTTCGCCTGAGCCTAGGGGTGCCCTAGCCTGAGGCTAGGAGAGCCCTAGCCTTAGCCTAAGCCTAGGGGTGCCCTAGCCTAAGCCTAGGGGTGCCCTAGCCTAAGCCTAGGGGTGCACAAGCCTTAGGCTAGGGGAGCCCTAGCCTTAGCCTAAGCCTAGGGGTGACCGGGCCTAAGCTTGGGGTGCCCTAGCCTAAGCCTAGGGGTGCTCTAGCCTTAGGCTAGGGGAGCCCTAGCCTTAGCCTAAGGCTAGGGGTGCCCTAGCCTAAACCTAGGGGTGCCCTAGCCTAAGCCTAGGGGTGCCCTAGCCTGAGACTAGGGGTGCTGTAGCCTTAGGCTAGGGGAGCCCTAGTCATAGCCTAAGTGTAGGGGTGCCCTAGTCTAAGCCTAGAGGTGCCCTAGCCTGAGCCTAGGGGAGCTCTAGCCTGAGGCTAGGGGAGCCGTAGCCTTAGCCTAGCCTAGGATTGCCCTAGCCTAAGCCTAGGGGTGCCATAGCCTGAGTCTAGGGGTGCCATAACCTGAGGCTAGGGGAGCCGTAGCCTTAGCCTAAGCCTAGGGGTGCCCTAGCCTAAGCCTAGGGGTGCCCTAGGCTTAGCCTAGGGGTGCCCTAGCCTAAGCCTAGGGGTGCCCTAGCCTGATCCTAGGGGTGCCCTAGCCTAAGGCTAGGGGAGCCCTAGCCTGAGCTTAGGTGTGCCTTCGCCTGAGCCTAGGGGTACCCTAGCCTGAGGCTAGGAGAGCCCTAGCCTTAGCCTAAGCCTAGGGGTGCCCTAGTCTAAGCCTAGGGGTTCCCTAGCCTAAGCCTAGCGGTGCCCTTGCCTAAGCCTAGGGGTGCCCTAGCCTAAGCCTAGGGGTACCCTAGGCTAAGCCTAGGGGTATGCTAGCCATAGGCTAGGGAAAACCAAGCCATAGGTTAGGGGAGCCCTAGCCTTAGCCTAAGGCTAGGGGTGCCCTAGCCTAAGCCTAGGGGTGCCCTAGCCTAAGCGTACGGGTACCCTTGCCTACCAAGGGGTGTCCTAGCCTAAGCCAGGGTTGCCCTAGGCTAAGACTAGGGGTACGCTAGCCATAGGCTAGGGGAGACCAAGCCATAGGTTAGGGGAGCCCTAGCCTTAGCCTAAGCCTAGGGGTGCCCTAGCCTAAGCCTAGGGGTGCCCTAGCCTTAGGCTAGCAGTGCCCTAGCCTAAGCCTAGGGGTGCCCTAGCCTAAGCCTAGGGGTGCCCTAGCCTAAGCCTAGGGGTGCCCTAGACTAAGCCTAGGGGTGCCCTAGCCTAAGCCTAGGGCTTCCCTAGCCTGAGCCTAGGGGTGCTGTAGGCTTAGGCTAGGGGTGCCCTAGTCTAAGCCTAGGGGTGCCCTAGCCTGAGCCTAGGGGTGCCCTAGCCTTAGGCTAGGGGTTCCCTAGCCTAAGCCTAGGGGTACCCTAGCCTAAGCCTAGGGGTTCCCGAGCCTTCGGCTGGGGGAGCCCTAGCCTTAGCCTAAGCCTAGGGGTGCCCTAGCCTAAGCCTAGGGGTGCCCTAGCCTAAACCTAGGGGTGCCCTAGCCTAAACCTAGGGGAACCCTAGCCTTAGCCTAAGCCTAGGGGTGCCATAGCGTAAGCCTAGGGGTGCCCAAGCCTGAGCCTAGGGGTGCCCTATCCTTGGGCTAGTGGATCCCTAGCCTTAGCCTAAGCCAAGGGCTGCCCAAGCCTAAACCTAGGTCTGCCCTAGCCTAAGCCTATGGGTGCCCTAGCCTGAGCCTACGGGTACCCTAGCCTGAGGCTAGGGGAGCACCAGCGTTAGTCTAGCCTAGGATTGCCCTTGCCTAAGCCTAGAGGTGCCATAGCCTGAGTCTAGGGGTGCACTAGCCTGAGGCTAGGGGAGCCGTAGCTTTAGAATAAGCCTAGGGGAGGCCTAGCTTAAGTCTAGGGGTGCCCTAGCCTAAGCCTAGGTGTGCCCTAGCCTAAGCCTATGGGTGCCCTAGCTTAAGCCTAGGGGTGCCCTAACCTTAGGCTCGACGTTCCCTAGCCTAAGCCTAGGGGTGCCCTAGCCTTAGGCTAGGGGAGCCCTAGCCTTAGCCTAAACCTAGGGGTGCCCTTGCCTAAGCCTAGAGGTGCCCTAGCCTGAGCCTAGGGCTGCCCTAGCCTGAGCCTAGGGGTGCCCTAGCCTGAGTCTATGGGTGCCCTAGCCTGAGGCTAGGGGATCCCTAGCCTTAGTCTAGCCTAGGATTGCCCTAGCCTAAGCCTAGAGGTGCCATAGCCTGAGTCTAGGGGTGCCCTAACCTGAGGCTAGTGGAGCCGTAGCCTAGCCTAAGCCTAGGGGTGCCCTAGCCTAAGCCTAGGCGTGCCCTAGCCTAAGCCTACGGGTGCCCTAGCCTATTCCTAGGGGTGCCCTAGCGTAAGGCTAGGGGTGCCCTAGCCTAAGCCTAGGGGTGCCCTAGGCTAAGCCTAGGCGTACGCTAGCCATAGGCTAGGGGAGACCTAGCCATAGGTTAGGGGAGCCCTAGCCTTAGCCTAAGCCTAGGGATGTCCGGGCCTGAGCTTGGGGTGCCCTAGCCTAAGCCTAGGGGTGCTCTAGCCTTAGGCTAGGGGAGCCCTAGCCTTATCCTAAGGCTAGAGGTGCCCTAGCCTAAGCCTAGGGGTGCCCTAGCCTGAGCCTAGGGGTGCTGAAGCCTTAGGCTAGGGAGCACTAGTCTTAGCCTAAGTCTAGGGGTGCCCTAGTCTAAGCTTAGAGGTGCCCTAGCCTGAGCCTAGGGGTGCTCTAGCCTGAGGCTACGGGAGCCCTAGCCTTAGCCTAGGGGTGCCCTAGCCTAAGCCTACGGGTGCCCTAGCCTATTCCTAGGGGTGCCCTAGCCTAAGGCTAGGGGTGCCCTAGCCTAAGCCTAGGGGTGCCCTAGGCTAAGCCTAGGCGTACGTTAGCCATAGGCTAGGGGAGACCTAGCCATAGGTTAGGGGAGCCCTAGCCTTAGCCTAAGCCTAGGAGTGCCCGGGCCTGAGCTTTGGGTGCCCTAGCCTAAGCCTAGGGGTGCTCTAGCCTTAGGCTAGGGGAGCCCTAGCCTTATCCTAAGGCTAGAGGTGCCCTAGCCTAAGCCTAGGGGTGCCCTAGCCTGAGCCTAGGGGTGCTGAAGCCTTAGGCTAGGGAGCACTAGTCTTAGCCTAAGTCTAGGGGTGCCCTAGTCTAAGCTTAGAGGTGCCCTAGCCTGAGCCTAGGGGTGCTCTAGCCTGAGGCTACGGGAGCCCTAGCCTTAGCCTAGGGGTGCCCTATCCTGAGCCTCTGGGTACTCTAGCCTGAGGCTAGGGGAGCCCTAGCCTTAGCCTAAGCCTAGGATTGCCCTAGCCTAAGCTTAGGGGTGCCCTAACCTGAGTCTAGGGGTGCTCTAGCCTAAGCCTAGGTGTGCCCTAGCCTAAGCCTATGGGTGCCCTAGCTTAAGCCTAGGGGTGCCCTTGCCTAAGCCTAGGGGTGCCCTAGGCGAAGCCTAGGGGTACGCTAGCCATAGGCTAGGGGAGACCAAGCCATAGGTTAGGGGAGCCCTAGCCTTAGCCTAAGCCTAGGGGTTCCCTAGCCTAAGCCTAGGGGTGCCCTAGCCTAAGCCTAGGGGTGCACTAGCCTCAGGCTAGGGGAGCCCTAGCCTTAGCCTAAGGCTAGGGGTGCCCTAGCCTAAGCCTAGGGGTGCCCTAGCCTAAGCCTAGGGGTGCACTAGCCTTAGGCTAGGGGAGCCCTAGCCTTAGCCTAAGGCTAGGGGTGCCCTAGCCTAAGCCTCGGGGTGCCCTAGCCTAAGCCTAGGGGTGCCCTAGCCTAAGGCTAGGGGAGCCCTAGCTTGAGCTTAGGTGTGCCTTCGCCTGAGCCTAGGGGTGCCTAGCCTTAGTCTAGGGGAGCCCTAGCCTTTTCCTAAGCCTAGGGGTGCCCTAGCCTAAGCTTAGGGGTACCCTAGCCTGAGCCTAGGGGTGCCGTAGCGTTAGACTAGGGGAGCCCTAGCCTTAGCCTAAGTCTATGGGTGCCCTAGTCTAATCCTAGGGGTGCCCTAGCCTGAGCCTAGGGGTGCACTAGCCTGAGGCTAGGGGAGCCGTTGCCTTAGCTTAAGTCTAGGTGTGCCCTAGCCTAAGCCTATGTGTGCCCTAGCTTAAGCCTAGGGGTACCCTAGCCTGAGGCTAGGGGATCTCTAGCCTTAGTCTATCCTAGGATTGCCCTAGCCTAAGCCTAGGAGTGCCATAGCCTGAGTCTAGTGGTGCCCTAGCCTGAGGCTAGGGGAGCCGTAGCCTTAGCCTAAGCCTAGGGGTGCCCTAGGCTAAGCCTAGGGGTGCCCTGCCTAAGCCTAGGGGTGCCCTAGCCTAAGCCTAGGGGTGCCCTAGCCTAAGGCTAGGGGTGCCCTAGCCTAAGCCTAGGGGTGCCCTAGGCTAAGCCTAGGGGTACGCTAGCCATAGGCTAGGGGAGACCTAGCCATAGGTCTGGGGAGCCCTAGCCTTAGCCTAAGCCTAGGGGTGCCCTAGCCAAAGCCTAGGTGTGCCCTAGCCTAAGCCTAGGGGTGCACTAGCCTTAGGCTAGGGGTGCCCTAGCCTTAGCCTAAGCCTAGGGGTGCCCTAGCCTGAGCCTAGGGGTGCTGTAGCCTTAGGCTAGGGGAGCCCTAGTCTTAGCCTAAGTCTAGGGGTGCCCTAGTCTAAGGCTAGAGGTGCCCTAGCCTGAGCCTAGGGGTGCTCTAGCCTGAGGCTAGGGGAGCCGTAGCCATAGCCTAGCCTAGGATTGCCCTAGCCTAAGCCTAGGGGTGCCATAGCCTGAGTCAAGGGGTGCACTAGCCTGAGGCTAGGGGAGCCATAGCCTTAGCCTAAGCCTAGGGGTGCCCTAGCCTAAGCCTAGGGGTGCCCTAGCCTAAGCCTAGGGGTGCCCTAGCCTAAGGCTAGGGGAGCCCTAGCCTGAGCTTAGGTGTGCCTTCGCCTGAGCCTAGGGGTGCCCTAGCCTGAGGCTAGGAGAGCCCTAGCCTTAGTCTAAGCCTAGGGGTGCCCTAGCCTAAGCCTAGGCGTGGCCTTGCCTAAGCCTAGGGGTGCCCTAGCCTAAGCCTATGGGTGCCCTAACCTAAGCCTAGGGGTGCCCTAGGCTAAGCCTAGTGGTATGCTAGCCATAGGCTAGGGGAGACCTAGCCATAGGTTAGGGGAGCCCTAGCCTTAGCCTAAGCCCAGGGGTGCCCTAGTCTAAGCCTAGAGTTGCCCTAGCCTGAGCCTAGGGGTGCTCTAGCCTGAGGCTAGAGGAGCCGTAGCCTTAGCCTAGCCTAGGATTGCCCTAGCCTAAGCCTAGGGGTGCCATAGCTTGAGTCTAGGGGTGCCCTAGCCTGAGGCTAGGGGAGCCTTAGCCTAAGCCTAGGGGTGCCCTAGCCTAAGCTTGGGGTGCCCTACCTAAGGCTAGGGGAGCCCTAGCCTGAGCTTAGGTGTGCCTTCTCCTGAGCCTAGGGGTGCCCTAGCCTGAGGCTAGGAGAGCCCTAGCCTTAGCCTAAGCCTAGGGGTGCCTTAGCCTAAGCCTAGGGGTGTCCTTGCCTAAGCCTAGGGGTGCCCTATCCTAAGCCTAGGGGTGCCCTAGCCTAAGGCTAGGGGTGCCCTAGCCTAAGCCTAGGGGTGCCCTAGGCTAAGCCTAGGCGTACGCTAGCCATAGGCTAGGGGAGACCTAGACATAGGTTAGGGGAGCCCTAGCCTTAGCCTATACCTAGGGGTTCCCTAGCCTAAGCCTAGGGGTGCCCTAGCCTAAGCCTAGGGGTGCACAAGCCTTAGGCTAGGGGAGCCCTAGCCTTAGCCTAAGCCTAGGGGTGACCGGGCCTAAGCTTGGGGTGCCCTAGCCTAAGCCTAGGGGTGCTCTAGCCTTAGGCTAGGGGAGCCCTAGCCTTAGCCTAAGGCTAGGGGTGCCCTAGCCTAAGCCTAGGGGTGCCCTAGCCTAAGCCTAGGGGTGCCCTAGCCTGAGCCTCGGGGTGCTGTAGCCTTAGGCTAGGGGAGCCCTAATCATAGCCTAAGTGTAGGGGTGCCCTAGTCTAAGCCTAGAGGTGCCCTAGCCTGAGCCTAGGGGAGCTCTAGCCTGAGGCTAGGGGAGCCGTAGCCTTAGCCTAGCCTAGGATTGCCATAGCCTAAGCCTAGGGGTGCCATAGCCTGAGTCTAGGGGTGCCGTAGCCTGAGGCTAGGGGAGCCCTAGCCTAAGCCTAGGGGTGCCCTAGTCTAAGTCTACGGGTGCCCTAGCCTAAGCCTAGGGGTGCCCTAGCCTAAGGCTAGGGGAGCCCTAGCCTGAGCTTAGGTGTGCCTTCGCCTGAGCCTAGGGGTACCCTAGCCTGAGGCTAGGAGAGCCCTAGCCTTAGCCTAAGCCTAGGGGTGCCCTAGTCTAAGCCTAGGGGTTCCCTAGCCTAAGCCTAGGGGTGCCCTTGCCTAAGCCTAGGTGTGCCCTAGCCTAAGCCTAGGGGTGCCCGAGGCTAAGCCTAGGGGTACGCTAGCCATAGGCTAGGGAAAACCAAGCCATAGGTTAGGGGAGCCCTAGCCTTAGCCTAAGCCTAGGTGTGCCCTAGCCTAAGCCTAGGGGTGCCCTAGCCTAAGCCTAGGGGTGCACTAGCCTTAGGCTAGGGGAGCCCTAGCCTTAGCCTAAGGCTAGGGGTGCCCTAGCCTAAGCCTAGGGGTGCCATAGCCTAAGCCTAGGGGTGCCCTAGCCTAAGCCTAGGGGTGCACTAGCCTTCGGCTAGGTGAGCCCTAGCCTTAGCCTAAGGCTAGGGGTGCCCTAGCCTAAGGCTAGGGGAGCCCTGGCCTGAGCTTAGGTGTGCCTTCGCCTGAGCCTAGGGGTGCCCTAGCCTGAGGCTAGGGGTGCCCTAGGCTAAGCCTAGGGGTGCCCTAGCCTAAGCGTACGGGTACCCTTGCCTACCTAGGGGTGCCCTAGCCTAAACCTAGGGTTGCCCTAGGCTAAGCCTAGGGGTACGCTAGCCATAGGCTAGGGGAGACCAAGCCATAGGTTAGGGGAGCCCTAGCCTTAGCCTTAGCCTAGGGGTGCCCTAGCCTAAGCCTAGGGGTGCCCTAGACTAAGCCTAGGGGTGCCCTAACCTAAGCCTAGGGGTTCCCTAGCCTGAGCCTAGGGGTGCTGTAGGCTTAGGCTAGGGGTGCCCTAGTCTAAGCCTAGGGGTGCCCTAGCCTGAGCCTAGGGGTGCCCTAGCCTTAGGCTAGGGATTCCCTAGCCTAAGCCTAGGGGTACCCTAGCCTAAGCCTAGGGGTTCCCGAGCCTTAGGCTGGGGGAGCCCTAGCCTTAGCCTAAGCCTAGGGGTGCCCTAGCCTAAGCCTAGGGCTGCCCGAGCCTGAGACTAGGGGTGCCCAAGCCTGAGCCTACGGGTGCCCTAGCCTGAGGATAGGGGAACCCTAGCCTTAGTCTAGCGTAAGATTGTTCTAGCCTAAGCCTAGGGGTGCCATAGCCTGAGTCTAGGGGTGCCTTAGCCTGAGGCTAGGGGAGCCTAAGCCTTAGCCTAAGCCTAGGGGCGCCCTAGCCTAAGCCTAGGGGTGCCCTAGCCTAAGCCTAGGGGTGCCCTAGCCTAAGCCTAGGGGTGCCCTAGCCTAAGCCTAGGGGTGCCCTAGCATAAGTCTAGGGGTGCCCAAGTTAAGCCTAGGGTTGCCCTCGCCAAAGCCTAAGTGTGCCCTCGCCTAAGCCTAGGGGTTCCCTCGCCTAAGCCTAGGGGTGCCCTAGCCTAAACCTAGGGGTGCCCTAGCCTAAACCTAGGGGAACCCTAGCCTTAGCCTAAGCCTAGGGGTGCCGTAGCGTAAGCCTAGGGGTGCCCAAGCCTGAGCCTAGGGGTGCCCTATCCTTGGGCTAGTGGATCCCTAGCCTTAGCCTAAGCCAAGGGCTGCCCAAGCCTAAACCTAGGTGTGCCCTAGCCTAAGCCTATGGGTGCCCTAGCCTGAGCCTACGGGTACCCTAGCCTGAGGCTAGGGGAGCCCCAGCGTTAGTCTAGCCTAGGATTGCCCTTGCCTAAGCCTAGAGGTGCCATAGCCTGAGTCTAGGGGTGCACTAGCCTGAGGCTAGGGGAGCCGTAGCTTTAGACTAAGCCTAGGGGAGCCCTAGCTTAAGTCTAGGGGTGCCCTAGCCTAAGCCTAGGTGTGCCCTAGCCTAAGCCTATGGGTGCCCTAGCTTAAGCCTAGGGGTGCCCTAGGCTAAGCCTAGGCGTACGCTAGCCATAGGTTAGGGGAGACCTAGCCATAGGTTAGGGGAGCCCTAGCCTTAGCCTAACCCTAGGGGTGCCCGGGCCTGAGCTTGGGGTGCCCTAGCCTAAGCCTAGGGGTGCTCTAGCCTTAGGCTAGGGGAGCCCTAGCCTTATCCTAAGGCTAGAGGTGCCCTAGCCTAAGCCTAGGGGTGCCCTAGCCTGAGCCTAGGGGTGCTGAAGCCTTAGGCTAGGGAGCCCTAGTCTTAGCCTAAGTCTAGGGGTGCCCTAGTCTAAGCTTAGAGGTGCCCTACCCTGAGCCTAGGGGTGCTCTAGCCTGAGGCTACGGGAGCCCTAGCCTTAGGCTAAGCCTAGGGGTGCCCTAGACTAAGCCTAGGGGTGCCCTATTCTAAGCCTAGAGGTTCCCTAGCCTGAGCCTAGGGGTGCTGTAGCCTTAGGCTAGGGGAGCCCTAGTCTTAGCCTAAGTCTAGGGGTGCCCTAGTCTAAGCCTAGGGGTGCCCTAGCCTGAGCCTCTGGGTACTCTAGCCTGAGGCTAGGGGAGCCCTAGCCTTAGCCTAAGCCTAGGATTGCCCTAGCCTAAGCTTAGGGGTGCCCTAGCCTGAGTCTAGGGGTGCTCTAGCCTGAGGCTAGGGGAACCGTGGCCCTACCCTAAGTCTAGGGGTTCCCTAGCTTAATCCTAGGGGTGCCCTAGCCTATGCCTAGGGGTGCCCTAGCCTAAGCCTAGGGGTGCCCTAGCCTTAGGCTAGGGGTTCCCTAGCCTAAGCCTAGGGGTGCCCTAGTTTAAGCCTAGGGGTGCCCTCGCCTAAGCCTAGGGGTGCCATCGCCTAAGCCAAGGGGTGCCCAAGCCTGAGCCTAGGGGTGCCTTATCCTCAGGCTAGTGGAGCCCTAGCCTTAGCCTAAGCCAAGGGGGCCCCTAGCCTAAACCTAGGGGTGCCCTAGCCTAATCCTAAGTGTGCCCTAGCCTGAGCCTACGGGTACCCTAGCCTGAGGCTAGGGGGCCCTACCTTAGTCTAGCCTAGGATTGCCCTAGCCTAAGCCTAGGTGTGCCATAGCCTGAGCCTAGGGGTGCACTAGCCTGAGGCTAGGGGATCCGTAGCTTTAGCCTAAGCCTAGGTGAGCCCTAGCTTAAGTCTAGGGGTGCCCTAGCATAAGCCTAGGGGTGCCCTAGCCTAATCCTAGGGGTGCCCTAGCCTTAGGCTAGGGGAGTCCTAGCCTTTTCCTAAGCCTAGGGGTACCCTAGCCTAAGCTAGGGGTGCCCTAGCCTGAGCCTCGGGGTGCCGTAGCGTTAGATTCGGGGAGCCCTAGCCTTAGCCTAAGTCTAGGGGTGCCCTAGTCTAAGCCTAGGGGTTCCCTAGCCTGAGCCTAGGGGTGCCCTAGCCTGAGGATAGGGGAGCCCTAGCCATAGCCTAAGCCTAGGATTGCCCTAGCCTAAGCTTAGGGGTGCCCTAGCCTGAGTCTAGGGGTGCCCTAGCCTGAGGCTAGGGAAGCCGTTGCCTTAACCTAAGTCTAGGTGTGCCCTAGCCTAAGCCTATTGGTGCCCTAGCCTAAGCCTAGGGGTGCCCTAGCCTTAGGCTAGGGGAGCCCTAGCCTTAGCCTAAACCTAGGATTGCCCTAGCCTAAGCCTAGGGGTGCCATACCCTGAGTCTAGGGGTGCCCTAGCCTGAGGCTAGGGAGCCGAAGCCTTAGCCTAAGTCTAGGGGTACCCGAGCCTAAGCCTAGGGGTACCTTACCCAAGGCTACGGGAGGCCTAGCCTTAGCCTAAGCCTAGGGCTGCCCTAGCCTAAGCCTAGGGGTGCCCCAGCCTAAGCCTACGGGTGCCCTAGCCCAAGCCTAGGGATGTCCTAGTGTTAGGCTAGAGGAGCCCTAGCCTTAGCCTAAGCCTAGGGGTGCCCTAGCCTAAGCCTAGGGGTGCCCTAGCCTAAGTCTAGGGGTTCCCTAGCCTAATCCTAGGGGTACCCTATCCTTAGGCTAGGGGAGTCCTCGCCTTTGCCGAAGCCTTGGGGTGCCCTAGCCTAAGCCTAGGGGTGCCCTAGCCTAATCCTAGGGGTGACCTAGCCAAAGCCCAGGGATGCCCTAGCGTTAGCCTAGAGGAGCCCTAGCCTTAGCCTAAGCCTAGGGGTGCCCTAGCCTAAGCCAAGGGGTGCCCTAGCCTAAGTCTAGGGGTGGCCTAGCCTAAGCCTAGAGGTACCCTAGCCTTAGGCTAGGGGAGCCCTAGCCTTAGCCTAAGCCTAGGGGTGCCCTAGCATAAGCCTAGGATTGCCCTAGCCTAAACCTAGGGGTGCCCTAGCCTAAGGCTAGGGGTGCCCTAGCCTTAGTCTAGTGGAGCCCTAGCCTTAGCCTAAGCCTAGGGGTGCCCAATCCTAAGTCATGGGGTGCCCTAGCCTAAGCCTAGGGGTGCCCTAGCCGAAGCCTAGGGTTGCCCTAGCCTAAGCCTAGGGGTGCCCTAGCCTAAGCCTAGGGGTGCCCTAGCCTAAGGCTAGGTGTGCCCTAGCCTTAGTCTAGTGGAGCCCTAGCCTTAGCCTAAGCCTAGGGGTGCCCTAGCCTAAGCCTAGAGGTGCCCTAGCCTAAGACTAACGGTGCCCTACCCTAAGCCTAGGGGTGCCCTACCCTAAGCCTAGGGGTGCCCTAGTCTTAGGCTAGCTGAGCCCTAGCCTTAGCCTAAGCCTAGGGGTGCCCGAGCCTAAGCCTAGGGCTGCCATAGCCTAAGCCTATGGGTGCCCTAGCCTAAGCCTAGGGGTGCCCTAGCCTAAGCGTAGGGGTGTCCTAGCCTTAGGCTAGGGGAGCACTAGCCTTAGCCTAAGCCTAGGGGTGCCCTAGCCTAAGCCTAGGGGTGCACTAGCCTAAGCCTAGGGGTGCCCTAGCCTAAGCCTAGTGGTGCCCTAGCATTAGGCTAGGGGAGCCCTAGCCTTAGCCTAAGCCTATGGGTCCCCTAGCGTAAGCCTAGGGGTGCCCTAGCCTAAGCCTAGGGGTACTCTAGCCTAAGCCTAGGCGTGCCCTAGCCTTAGGCTAGGGGAGCCCAAGCCTTAGCCTAAGCCTATGGGTGCCCTAGGCTAAGCCTAGGGGTTCCCTAGCCTAAGCCTAGGGGTGCCCTAGCCTAAGCCTAGGGGTGCCATAGCCTAAGCCTAGGGGTGCCCTATCCTAAGTCTAGGGGTGCCCTACGCTTAGTCTAGAGGATCCCTAGCCTTAGCCTAAGCCTAGGGGTGCCCTAGCCTAAGCCTAGGGGTGCCCTAGCCTAAGGCTAGGTGTGCCCTAGCCTTAGTCTAGTGGAGCCCTAGCCTTAGCCTAAGCCTAGGGGTGCCCTAGCCTAAGCCTAGAGGTGCCCTAGCCTAAGCCTAACGGTGCCCTACCCTAAGCCTAGGGGTGCCCTAGCCTTAGGCTAGCTGAGCCCTAGCCTTAGCCTAAGCCTAGGGGTGCCCGAGCCTAAGCCTAGGGCTGCCCTAGCCTAAGCCTAGGGGTGCCCTAGCCTAAGCCTAGGGGTGCCCTAGCCTAATCGTAGGGGTGTCCTAGCCTTAGGCTAGGGGAGCACTAGCCTTAGCCTAAGCCTAGGGGTGCCCTAGCCTAAGCCTAGGGGTGCACTAGCCTAAGCCAAGGGGTGCCCTAGCCTAAGCCTAGTGGTGCCCTAGCATTAGGCTAGGGGAGTCCTAGCCTTAGCCTAAGCCTATGGGTCCCCTAGCGTAAGCCTAGGGGTGCCCTAGCCTAAGCCTAGGGGTACTCTAGCCTAAGCCTAAGCGTGCCCTAGCCTTAGGCTAGGGGAGCCCAAGCCTTAGCCTAAGCCTAGGGGTGCCCTAGGCTAAGCCTAGGGGTTCCCTAGCCTAAGCCTAGGGGTGCCCTAGACTAAGACTAGGGGTGCCCTAGCCTAAGCCTAGGGGTGCCCTATCCTAAGGCTAGGGGTGCCCTACGCTTAGTCTAGAGGAGCCCTAGCCTTAGCCTAAGCCTAGGGGTGCCCTAGCCTAAGCCTAGGGGTGCCCTAGCCTAAGCATAGGGGTGCCCTACCCTAAGCCTAGGGGTTCCCTAGCGTAAGGCAAGGGGAGCCCTAGCCTTAGCCTAAGCCTAGGGGTGCCCTAGCCTAAGCTTAGGGGTGCCCTAGCCTAAGCCTAGCGGTGCCCTAGACTAAGCCTAGGGTTGCCCTAGCCTAAGCCTAGTGGTGTCCTAGCCTAAGCCTAGCGGTGCCCTAGCCTTAGACTAGGGGAGCCCTAGCCTTAGCCTAAGCCTATGGGTGCCCTAGCCTAAGCCTAGGGGTGCCCTAGCCTAAGCCTACGGGTGCCCTAGCCTAAGGCTAGGGGTGCCCTAGCCTTAGTCTAGTGGAGCACTAGCCTTAGCCTAAGCCTAGGGGTACCCTATCCTAAGCCGTGGGTGCCCTAGCCTAAGCCTAGGGGTGCCCTAGCCTAAGCCTAGGGTTGCCCTACCCTAAGCCTAGGGGTGCCCTAGTCTTTGGCTAGGGGAGCCAAAGGCTTAGCCTAAGCCTAGGGGTGCCCTAGCCTAAGCCTAGTGGTGCCCTAGCCTAAGCCTACGGGTGTCCTAGCCTAAGCCTTGGGGTGCCCTAGCCTAAACCTAGGGGTTCCCTAGCCTAAGCCTAGGGGTGAGCTACCCTAAGCCTAGGGGTGCCCTAGGCTAAGGCTAGGGGTGCCCTAGCCTAAGCCTAGGGATGCCCTAGCGTTAGGCTAGCGGAGCCCTAGCCTTAGCCTAAGCCTAGGGGTGCCCTAGACTAAGCCTAGGGGTGCCCTAGCCTAAGTCTAGGGGTGCCCTAGCAGAAGCCTACGGGTGTCCTAGCCTAAGCCTTGGTGTGCCCTAGCCTAAACCTAGGGGTTCCCTAGCCTATGCCTAGGGGTCAGCTAGCCTAAGCCTAGGGGTGCCCTAGGCTAAGGGTAGGGGTGCCCTAGCCTTAGGCTAGGGGAAACCTCGCCTTAGCTGAAGCCTTGGGGTGCCCTAGCCTAAGCCTAGGGGTTCCCTAGCCTAAGCCTAGGGGTGCCCTAGCCCAAGCCAAGGGATGCCCTAGCATTAGGTTAGAGGAACCCTATCCTTAGCCTAAGCCTAGGGGTGCCCTAGCTTAAGTCTAGGGGTGCCCTAGCCTAATCCTAGGGGTACCCTAGCCTTAGGTTAGGGGAGTCCTCGCCTTAGCCGAAGCCTTGGGGTGTCCTAGCCTAAGCCTAGGGGTGCCCTAGCCTAAGCCTAGGGGTGCCCTAGCCAAAGCCCAGGGATGCCCTAGCGTTAGCCTAGAGGAGCCCTAGCCTTAGCCTAAGCCTAGGGGTGCCCTAGCCTAAGCCAAGGCGTGCCCTAGCCTAAGTCTAGGGGTGCTCTTGCTTAAGCCTAGAGGTACCCTAGCCTTAGGCTAGGGGAGCCCTAGCCTTAGCCTAATCCTAGGGGTGCCCTAGCCTAAGCCTAGGGGTGCCCTAGCATAAGCCTAGGGTTGCCCTAGCCTAAACTTAGGGGTGCCCTAGCCTAAGGCTAGGGGTGCCCTAGCCTTAGTCTAGTGGAGCCCTAGCCTTAGCCGAAGCCTAGGGGTGCCCTATCCTAAATCATGGGGTGCCCTAGCCTAAACCTAGCGGTGCCCTAGCCTAAGCCTAGGGTTGCCCTAGCCTAACCCTAGGGGTGCCCTAGCCTTAGGATAGGGGAGCCCTAGCCTTAGCCTAAGCCTAGGGGTGCCCTTGCCTATGCCTACGGGTGCCCTTGCCTAAGCGTAGGGGTGTCCTAGCCTTAGGCTAGGGGAGCCCTAGCCTTAGCCTAAGCCTAGGGGTGCCCTAGCCTAAGCCTAGGGGTGCCCTAGCCTAAGCCTAGGGGTGCCCTAGCCTAAGCCTAGTGGTGCCCTAGCCTTAGGCTAGGGGAGCCCTAGCCTTAGCCTAAGCCTAGGGGTCCCCTAGCCTAAGCCTAGGGGTGCCCCAGCCTAAGCCTAGGGGTGCCCTAGCCTTAGGCTAGCTGACCCCTAACCTTAGAGTAAGCCTATGGGTGCCCTAGCCTATGACTAGGGGTGCCCTAGCCTAAGCCTAGGGGTGCCCTAGCCTAAGACTAGGGGTGCCCTAGCCTAAGCTTAGGGGTGCCCTAGTCTAAGCATAGGGGTGCCCTAGCCTAAGCTTAGGGGTGCCCTAGGGTTAGGTAAGGGGAGCCCAAGCCTTAGCCTAAGCCTAGGGGTGCCCTAGTCTAAGCTTCCGGGTGCCCTAGCGTAAGCCTAGGGGTGCCGTAGCAAAAGCTTAGGGGTGCCCTAGCCTAAGCCTAGTGGTGTCCTAGCCTAAGCCTAGGGGTGCCCTAGCCTAAGCCTAGGGGTGCCCTAGCCTTAGACTAGGGGAGCCCTAGCCTTAGCCTAAGCCTATGGGTGCCCTAGCCTAAGCCTAGGGGTCCCCTAACCTAAGCCTAGGGTTGCCCTAGCCTAAGCCCAGGGGTGCCCTACCCTAAGCCTAGGGTTGCCCTAGCCTAAGCCTAGTGGTGCCCTAGCCTTAGGCTAGCTGAACCCTAGCCTTAGAGTAAGCCTATGGGTACCCTAGCCTAAGCCTAGGGTTGCCCTACACTAAGCCTAGGGGTGCCCTAGTCTTAGGCTAGGGGAGCCCTAGCCTTAGCCTAAGCCTAGGGGTGCCCTAGCCTAAACCTAGGGGTTCCCTAGCCTAAGCCTAGGGGTGAGCTAGCCTAAGCCTAGGGGTGCCCTAGGCTAAGGCTAGGGGTGCCCTAACCTTAGTCTAGTGGAGCCCTAGCCTTAGCCTAAGCTTAGGGGTGCCATATCCTAAGCCTAGGGTTGCCCTAGCCTAAGCCTAGGGGTGTCCTAGCCTAAGACTTGGGGTGCCCTAGCGTAAACCTAGGGGTTCCCTAGCCTAAGCCTAGGGGTGCCCTAGCCTAAGCCTAGGGGTGCCCTAGGCCAAGCCTTGGGATGACCTAGCGTTAGGCTAGAGGAGCCCTATCCTTAGCCTAAACCTAGGGGTGCCCTAGCCTAAGCCTAGGGGTGCCATAGCCTAAGCCTACGGGTACCCTAGCCCAAGCCTAGGGATGCCCTAGTGTTAGGCTAGAGGAGCCCTATCCTTAGACTAGGGGAGCCCTAGCCTTAGTCTAAGCATAGTGGTGCCCTAGCCTAAGCCTAGGGGTGCCCTAGCCCAAGCCTAGGGATGCCCTAGCGTTAGGCTAGAGGAGCCCTAGCCTTAGCCTAAGCCTAGGGCTGCCCTAGCCTAAGCCTCAGGGTGCCCTAGCCTAAGCCTAGGGGTGCCCTAGCCTAAGCCTAGGGGTGTCCTAGCCTTAGGCTAGGGGAGCCCTAGCCTTAGCCTAAGCCTAGGGGTTCCCTAGCCTAAGCCTCGGGGTGCCCTAGACTAAGCCTAGTGGTGCCTTAGCCTTAAGCTAGGGGAGCCCTAGCCTTAGCCTAAGCCTAGGGGTCCCCTAGCCTAAGCCTAGGGGTGCCCAACCTAAGCCTAGGGGTGCCCTAGCCTAAGCCTAGGCGTGCCTTAGCCTTAGGCTAGGGGAGCCCTAGCCTTAGCCTACGCCTAGGGGTGCCCTAGACTAAGCCTAGGGGTGCCCTAGCCTAAGCCTAGTGGTGCCCTAGCCCAAGCCCAGGGATGCCCTAGCGTTAGCCTAGAAGAGCCCTAGCCTTAGACTAAGCCTAAGGGTGCACTACCCTACGCCAAGGGGTGCCCTAGCCTAAGTCTAGGGGTGCCCTAGCCTAAGCCTAGAGGTACCCTAGCCTTAGGCTAGGGGAGCTCTAGCCTTAGCCTAAGCCTAGGGGTCCCCTAGCTTAAGCCTAGGGGTGCCCTAGCCTAAGCCTAGGGGTGCCCTAGCCTAAGCCTAGGCATGCCCTAGCCTAAGGCTAGGGGTGCCCTAGCCTTAGTCTAGAGGAGCCCAAGCCTTAGCCTAAGCCTAGGGGTGCCCTAGCCTTAGCCTAAGCCTAGGGTTGTCCTAGGTTAAGCCTAGGGGTTCCATAGCCTAAGCCTAGGTGCCCTAGCCTAAGCCTAGGGGTGCCCTAGCCTAAGGTTAGGGGTACCCTAGCCTTAGTCTAGTGGAGCCCTAGCCTTTGCCTAAGCCTAGGGGTGCCCTACCCTAAGCCTAGGGGTGCCCTAGCCTAAGCCTAGGGGTGCCCTAGCCTAAGCCTAGGGGTGCCCTACCCTAAGCCTAGGGTTGCCCTAGCCTAAGCCTAGTGGTGCCCTAGCCTTAGGCTAGCTGAGCCCTAGCCTTAGAGTAAGCCTATGGGTGCCCTAGCCTACGACTAGGGGTGCCCTAGCCTAAGCCTAGGGGTGCCCTAGCCTAAGACTAGGGGTGCCCTAGCCTAAGCTTAGGGGTGCCCTAGTGTAAGCCTAGGGGTGCCGTAGCCTAAGTTTAGGGGTGCCCTAGGGTTAGGCAAGGGGAGCCCTAGCCTTAACCTAAGCCTAGGGGTGCCCTAGCCTAAGCTTAAGGGTGCCGTAGCGTAAGCCTAGGGGTGCCGTAGCCTAAGCCTAGGGGTGCCCTAGCCTAAGCCTTGTGGTGTCCTAGCCTAAGCCTAGGGGTGCCCTAGCCTAAGCCTTGGGGAGCCCTAGCCTTAGACTAGGGGAGCCCTAGCCTTAGCCTTAGCCTATGGGTGCCCTAGCCTAAGCCTAAGGGTCCCCTAGCCTAAGCCTAGGGTTGCCCTAGCCTAAGCTTAGGGGTGCCCTAGCCTAAGGCTAGGGGTGCCCTAGCCTTAGTCTAGTGGAGCCCTAGCCTTAGCCTAAGCCTAGGGGTGCCCTACCCTAAGACTAGGGTTGCCCTAGCCTAAGCCTAGTGGTGCCCTATCCTTAGGCTAGCTGAGCCCTAGCCTTAGAGTAAGCCTATGGGTGACCTAGACTAAGCCTAGGGTTGCCTTAGCCTAAGTCTAGGGGTGCCCTAGCCTAAGCCTACGGGTGTACTAGCCTAAGCCTTGGGGTGCCCTAGCCTAAACCTAGGGGTTCCCTAGCCTAAGCCTAGGGGTGCCCTAGCCTAAGCCAAGGGGTGCCCTAGCCTAAGCCTAGGGGTGCCTTAGCCTAAGTCTAGGGGTGCCCTAGCCTAAGCCTACGGGTGTCCTAGCCTAAGCCTTGGGGTGCCCTAGCCTAAACCTAGGGGTTCCCTAGCCTAAGCCTAGGGGTGCCCTAGCCTAAGCCTAGGGGAGCCCTAGCCCAAGCCTAGGGATGCCCTAGCGTTAGGCTAGAGGAACCCTATCCTTAGCCTAAGCCTAGGGGTGCCCTAGCCTAAGCCTAGGGGTGCCCTAGGCTAAGTCTAGGGGTGCCCTAGCCAAAGCCTAGGGGTACCTTACCTTAGGCTACGGGAGGCCTAGCCTTAGCCTAAGCCTTGGGCTGCCCTAGCCTAAGCCTAGGGGTGCCCTAGCCTAAGCCTAGGGGTGCCCTAGCCTAAGCCTAGGGGTGCCCTAGCCTAAGCCTAGGGATGCCCTAGCGTTAGGGTAGAGGAGCCCTATCCTTAGCCTAAACCTAGGGGTGCCCTAACCTAAGCCTAGGGGTGCCCTAGACTAAGCTTACGGGTGCCCTAGACCAAGCCTAGGGATGCCCTAGCTTAAGCCTAGGGGTGCCCTAGCCTAAGGTAGGAGTACCCTAGCCTAAGCCTAGTGGTGCCCTAGCCTTAAGCTAGGGGAGCCCTAGCCTTAGCCTAAGCCTAGGGGTCCCCTAGCCTAAGCCTAGGGGTGCCCAACCTAAGCCTAGGGGTTCCCGAGCCTAAGCCTAGCGTGCCCTAGCCTTAGGCTAGGGGAGCCCTAGCCTTAGCCTAAGCCTAGGGGTGCCCTAGGCTAAGCCTAGGGGTGCCCTAACCTAAGCCTACGGGTGTTCTAGTCTAAGCCTATGGGTGCCCTAGCATAAGTCTAGGGGTGCCCTAGCCTAAGCCTAGGGGTAACCTAGCCTTAGGCTAGGGGAGTCCTCGCCTTAGCCGAAGCCTTGGGGTGCCCTAGCCTAAGCCTAAGGGTGCACTATCCTAAGCCTAGGGGTGTCCTAGCCTTAGGCTAGGGGAGCCCTAGCCTTAGCCTAAGCCTTGGGGTGCCCTAGCCGAAGCCTCGGGGTGCCCTAGCCTAAGCCTAGGGGTGCCCTAGCCTAAGCCTAGTGGTGCCCTAGCCTTAAGCTAGGGGAGCCCTAGCCTTAGCCTAAGTCTAGGGGTCCCCTAGCCTAAGCCTAGGGGTGCCCAACCTAAGCCTAGGGGTGCCCTAGCCTAAGGCTAGGCGTGCCCTAGCCTTAGGCTAGGGGAGCCCTAGCCTGAGCCCAAGCCTAGGGGTGCCCTAACGTAAGCCTACGGGTGTCCTAGCATTAGGCTATGGGAGACCTAGCCTTAGTCTAAACCTAGGGGTGCCCTAGCCTAAGCCTAGGGGTGCCCTAGCCCAAGCCTAGGGATGCCCTAGCATTAGGCTAGAGGAGCCCTAGCCTTAGCCTTAGCCTACGGGTGCCCGAGCCTAAGCCTAGGGCTGCCCTAGCCTAACCCTGGGGGTGCCCTTGCCTAAGCCTAGGGGTGCCCTAGCCTAAGCCTAGGGGTGTCCTAGCCTTAGGATAGGGGACCCCTAGCCTTACCCTAAACCTAGGGGTGCACTAGCCTAAGCCTAGGGGTACCCTAGCCTTAGGCTAGGGGAGTCCTCGCCTTAGCCGAAGCCTTGGGGTGCCCTAGCCTTAGGCTAGGGGAGCCCTAGCCTTAGTCTAAGCCTAGGGGTGCCCTAGCCTAAGCCTAGGGAGCCCTAGCCCAAGCCTAGGGATGCCCTAGCGTTAGGCTATAGGAGCCCTAGCCTTAGCCTAAGCCTACGGGTGCCCGAGCCTAAGCCTAGGGCTGCCCTAGCCTAAGCCTCGGGGTGCCCTAGCCTAAGCATAGGGGTGCCCTATCCTAAGCTTAGGGGTGTCCTAGCCTTAGGCCAGGGGAGCCCTAGCCTTAGCCTAAGCCTAGGGGTGCCCTAGCCTAAGCCTACGGGTGCCCTTGCCTAAGCGTAGGGGTGTCCTAGCCTTAGGCTAGGGGAGCCCTAGCCTTAGCCTAAGCCTAGGGGTGCCCTAGCCTAAGCCTAGGGGTGCCCTAGCCTAAGCCTAAGGGTGCCGTAGCCTAAGGCTAGTTGTGCCCTAGCCTTAGGCTAGGGGAGCCCTAGCCTTAGCCTAAGCCTAGGGGTGCCCTAACCTAAGCCTAGGGGTGCCCTAGCCTAAGCCTAGGGGTGCCCTAGCCTAAGCCTAGGCGTGCCCTAACCTTAGGCTAGGGGAGCCCTAGCCTTAGCCTAACCTAGGGGTGCCCTAGGCTAAGCCTAGGGGTTCCCTAGCCTAAGCCTTGGGGTGCCCTAGCCTAAGACTAGGGGTGCCCTAGCCTAAGGCTAGGGGTGCCCTAGCCTAAGACTAGGGGTGCCCTAGCCTAAGGCTAGGGGTGCCCTAGCCTTATTCTAGTGGAGCCCTAGCCTTAGCCTAAGCCTAGGGGTCCCCTAGCTTAAGCCTAGGGGTGCCCTAGCCTAAGCCTAGGGGTGCCCTAGCCTAAGCCTAGGGGTGCCCTAGCCTAAGCCTAGGCATGCCCTAGCCTAAGGCTAGGGGTGCCCTAGCCTTAGACTAGGGGAGCCCTAGCCTTAGCCTAAGCCTATGGGTGCCCTAGCCTAAGCCTAGGGGTCCCCTAACCTAAGCCTAGGGTTGCCCTAGCCTAAGCCCAGGGGTGCCCTACCCTAAGCCTAGGGTTGCCCTAGCCTAAGCCTAGTGGTGCCCTAGCCTTAGGCTAGCTGAGCCCTAGCCTTAGAGTAAGCCTATGGGTGCCCTAGCCTAAGCCTAGGGTTGCCCTACACTAAGCCTAGGGGTGCCCTAGTCTTAGGCTAGGGGAGCCCTAGCCTTAGCCTAAGCCTAGGGGTGCCCTAGCCTAAACCTAGGGGTTCCCTAGCCTAAGCCTAGGGGTGAGCTAGCCTAAGCCTAGGGGTGCCCTAGGCTAAGGCTAGGGGTGCCCTAGCCTTAGTCTAGTGGAGCCCTAGCCTTAGCCTAAGCTTAGGGGTGCCATATCCTAAGCCTAGGGGTGCCCTAGCCTAAGCCTAGGGGTGTCCTAGCCTAAGACTTGGGGTGCCCTAGCGTAAACCTAGGGGTTCCCTAGCCTAAGCCTAGGGGTGCCCTAGCCTAAGCCTAGGGGTGCCCTAGGCCAAGCCTTGGGATGACCTAGCGTTAGGCTAGAGGAGCCCTATCCTTAGCCTAAACCTAGGGGTGCCCTAGCCTAAGCCTAGGGGTGCCATAGCCTAAGCCTACGGGTACCCTAGCCCAAGCCTAGGGATGCCCTAGTGTTAGGCTAGAGGAGCCCTATCCTTAGACTAGGGGAGCCCTAGACTTAGTCTAAGCATAGTGGTGCCCTAGCCTAAGCCTAGGGGTGCCCTAGCCCAAGCCTAGGGATGCCCTAGCATTAGGCTAGAGGAGCCCTAGCCTTAGCCTAAGCCTAGGGGTGCCCGAGCCTAAGCCTAGGGCTGCCCTAGCCTAAGCCTCGGGGTGCCCTAGCCTAAGCCTAGGGGTGCCCTAGCCTAAGCCTAGGGGTGTCCTAGCCTTAGGCTAGGGGAGCCCTAGCCTTAGCCTAAGCCTAGGGGTTCCCTAGCCTAAGCCTCGGGGTGCCCTAGACTAAGCCTAGTGGTGCCTTAGCCTTAAGCTAGGGGAGCCCTAGCCTTAGCCTAAGCCTAGGGGTCCCCTAGCCTAAGCCTAGGGGTGCCCAACCTAAGCCTAGGGGTGCCCTAGCCTAAGCCTAGGCGTGCCCTAGCCTTAGGCTAGGGGAGCCCAAGCCTTAGCCTACGCCTAGGGGTGCCCTAGACTAAGCCTAGGGGTGCCCTAGCCTAAGCCTAGTGGTGCCCTAGCCCAAGCCCAGGGATGCCCTAGCGTTAGCCTAGAGGAGCCCTAGCCTTAGACTAAGCCTAAGGGTGCACTACCCTACGCCAAGGGGTGCCCTAGCCTAAGTCTAGGGGTGCCCTAGCCTAAGCCTAGAGGTACCCTAGCCTTAGGCTAGGGGAGCTCTAGCCTTAGCCTAAGCCTAGGGGTCCCCTAGCTTAAGCCTAGGGGTGCCCTAGCCTAAGCCTAGGGGTGCCCTAGCCTAAGCCTAGGCATGCCCTAGCCTAAGGCTAGGGGTGCCCTAGCCTTAGTCTAGAGGAGCCCTAGCCTTAGCCTAAGCCTAGGGGTGCCCTAGCCTTAGCCTAAGCCTAGGGTTGCCCTAGGTTAAGCCTAGGGGTTCCCTAGCCTAAGCCTAGGTGCCCTAGCCTAAGCCTAGGGGTGCCCTAGCCTAAGGTTAGGGGTACCCTAGCCTTAGTCTAGTGGAGCCCTAGCCTTTGCCTAAGCCTAGGGGTGCCCTAGCCTAAGCCTAGGGGTGCCCTAGCCTAAGCCTAGGGGTGCCCTAGCCTAAGCCTAGGGGTGCCCTACCCTAAGCCTAGGGTTGCCCTAGCCTAAGCCTAGTGGTGCCCTAGCCTTAGGCTAGCTGAGCCCTAGCCTTAGAGTAAGCCTATGGGTGCCCTAGCCTACGACTAGGGGTGCCCTAGCCTAAGCCTAGGGGTGCCCTAGCCTAAGACTAGGGGTGCCCTAGCCTAAGCTTAGGGGTGCCCTAGTGTAAGCCTAGGGGTGCCGTAGCCTAAGTTTAGGGGTGCCCTAGGGTTAGGCAAGGGGAGCCCTAGCCTTAGCCTAAGCCTAGGGGTGCCCTAGCCTAAGCTTAGGGGTGCCCTAGCGTAAGCCTAGGGGTGCCGTAGCCTAAGCCTAGGGGTGCCCTAGCCTAAGCCTTGTGGTGTCCTAGCCTAAGCCTAGGGGTGCCCTAGCCTAAGCCTTGGGGTGCCCTAGCCTTAGACTAGGGGAGCCCTAGCCTTAGCCTTAGCCTATGGGTGCCCTAGCCTAAGCCTAAGGGTCCCCTAGCCTAAGCCTAGGGTTGCCCTAGCCTAAGCCTAGGGGTGCCCTAGCCTAAGGCTAGGGGTGCCCTAGCCTTAGTCTAGTGGAGCCCTAGCCTTAGCCTAAGCCTAGGGGTGCCCTACCCTAAGACTAGGGTTGCCCTAGCCTAAGCCTAGTGGTGCCCTAGCCTTAGGCTAGCTGAGCCCTAGCCTTAGAGTAAGCCTATGGGTGACCTAGACTAAGCCTAGGGTTGCCTTAGCCTAAGTCTAGGGGTGCCCTAGCCTAAGCCTACGGGTGTCCTAGCCTAAGCCTTGGGGTGCCCTAGCCTAAACCTAGGGGTTCCCTAGCCTAAGCCTAGGGGTGCCCTAGCCTAAGCCAAGGGGTGCCCTAGCCTAAGCCTAGGGGTGCCTTAGCCTAAGTCTAGGGGTGCCCTAGACTAAGCCTACAGGTGTCCTAGCCTAAGCCTTGGGGTGCCCTAGCCTAAACCTAGGGGTTCCCTAGCCTAAGCCTAGGGGTGCCCTAGCCTAAGCCTAGGGGAGCCCTAGCCCAAGCCTAGGGATGCCCTAGCGTTAGGCTAGAGGAACCCTATCCTTAGCCTAAGCCTAGGGGTGCCCTAGCCTAAGCCTAGGGGTGCCCTAGGCTAAGTCTAGGGGTGCCCTAGCCAAAGCCTAGGGGTACCTTACCTTAGGCTACGGGAGGCCTAGCCTTAGCCTAAGCCTTGGGCTGCCCTAGCCTAAGCCTAGGGGTGCCCTAGCCTAAGCCTAGGGGTGCCCTAGCCTAAGCCTAGGGGTGCCCTAGCCTAAGCCTAGGGATGCCCTAGCGTTAGGGTAGAGGAGCCCTATCCTTAGCCTAAACCTAGGGGTGCCCTAACCTAAGCCTAGGGGTGCCCTAGACTAAGCTTACGGGTGCCCTAGACCAAGCCTAGGGATGCCCTAGCTTAAGCCTAGGGGTGCCCTAGCCTAAGCCTAGGAGTACCCTAGCCTAAGCCTAGGGGTCCCCTAGCATAAGCCTAGGGGTGCCCAACCTAAGCCTAGGGGTTCCCGAGCCTAAGCCTAGCGTGCCCTAGCCTTAGGCTAGGGGAGCCCTAGCCTTAGCCTAAGCCTAGGGGTGCCCTAGGCTAAGCCTAGGGGTGCCCTAACCTAAGCCTACGGGTGTTCTAGTCTAAGCCTATGGGTGCCCTAGCATAAGTCTAGGGGTGCCCTAGCCTAAGCCTAGGGGTAACCTAGCCTTAGGCTAGGGGAGTCCTCGCCTTAGCCGAAGCCTTGGGGTGCCCTAGCCTAAGCCTAAGGGTGCCCTATCCTAAGCCTAGGGGTGTCGTAGCCTTAGGCTAGGGGAGCCCTAGCCTTAGCCTAAGCCTTGGGGTGCCCTAGCCGAAGCCTCGGGGTGCCCTAGCCTAAGCCTAGGGGTGCCCTAGCCTAAGCCTAGTGGTGCCCTAGCCTTAAGCTAGGGGAGCCCTAGCCTTAGCCTAAGTCTAGGGGTCCCCTAGCCTAAGCCTAGGGGTGCCCAACCTAAGCCTAGGGGTGCCCTAGCCTAAGGCTAGGCGTGCCCTAGCCTTAGGCTAGGGGAGCCCTAGCCTGAGCCCAAGCCTAGGGGTGCCCTAGCGTAAGCCTACGGGTGTCCTAGCATTAGGCTATGGGAGACCTAGCCTTAGTCTAAACCTAGGGGTGCCCTAGCCTAAGCCTAGGGGTGCCCTAGCCCAAGCCTAGGGATGCCCTAGCGTTAGGCTAGAGGAGCCCTAGCCTTAGCCTTAGCCTACGGGTGCCCGAGCCTAAGCCTAGGGCTGCCCTAGCCTAACCCTGGGGGTGCCCTTGCCTAAGCCTAGGGGTGCCCTAGCCTAAGCCTAGGGGTGTCCTAGCCTTTGGATAGGGGACCCCTAGCCTTACCCTAAACCTAGGGGTGCACTAGCCTAAGCCTAGGGGTACCCTAGCCTTAGGCTAGGGGAGTCCTCGCCTTAGCCGAAGCCTTGGGGTGCCCTAGCCTTAGGCTAGGGGAGCCCTAGCCTTAGTCTAAGCCTAGGGGTGCCCTAGCCTAAGCCTAGGGAGCCCTAGCCCAAGCCTAGGGATGCCCTAGCGTTAGGCTATAGGAGCCCTAGCCTTAGCCTAAGCCTACGGGTGCCCGAGCCTAAGCCTAGGGCTGCCCTAGCCTAAGCCTCGGGGTGCCCTAGCCTAAGCCTAGGGGTGCCCTATCCTAAGCCTAGGGGTGTCCTAGCCTTAGGCTAGGGGAGCCCTAGCCTTAGCCTAAGCCTAGGGGTGCCCTAGCCTAAGCCTACGGGTGCCCTTGCCTAAGCGTAGGGGTGTCCTAGCCTTAGGCTAGGGGAGCCCTAACCTTAGCCTAAGCCTAGGGGTGCCCTAGCCTAAGCCTAGGGGTGCCCTAGCCTAAGCCTAAGGGTGCCGTAGCCTAAGGCTAGTTGTGCCCTAGCCTTAGGCTAGGGGAGCCCTAGCCTTAGCCTAAGCCTAGGGGTGCCCTAGCCTAAGCCTAGGGGTGCCCTAGCCTAAGCCTAGGGGTGCCCTAGCCTAAGCCTAGGCGTGCCCTAACCTTAGGCTAGGGGAGCCCTAGCCTTAGCCTAACCTAGGGGTGCCCTAGGCTAAGCCTAGGGGTTCCCTAGCCTAAGCCTTGGGGTGCCCTAGCCTAAGACTAGGGGTGCCCTAGCCTAAGGCTAGGGGTGCCCTAGCCTAAGACTAGGGGTGCCCTAGCCTAAGGCTAGGGGTGCCCTAGCCTTATTCTAGTGGAGCCCTAGCCTTAGCCTAAGCCTAGGGGTCCCCTAGCTTAAGCCTAGGGGTGCCCTAGCCTAAGCCTAGGGGTGCCCTAGCCTAAGCCTAGGCATGCCCTAGCCTAAGGCTAGGGGTGCCCTAGCCTTAGTCTAGTGGAGCCCTAGCCTTAGCCTAAGCCTAGGGGTGCCCTAGCCTTAGCCTAAGCCTAGGGTTGCCCTAGGTTAAGCCTAGGGGTTCCCTAGCCTAAGCCTAGGTGCCCTAGCCTAAGCCTAGGGGTGCCCTAGCCTAAGGTTAGGGGTACCCTAGCCTTAGTCTAGTGGAGCCCTAGCCTTTGCCTAAGCCTAGGGGTGCCCTACCCTAAGCCTAGGGGTGCCCTAGCCTAAGCCTAGGGGTGCCCTAGCCTAAGCCTAGGGGTGCCCTACCCTAAGCCTAGGGTTGCCCTAGCCTAAGCCTAGTGGTGCCCTAGCCTTAGGCTAGCTGAGCCCTAGCCTTAGAGTAAGCCTATGGGTGCCCTAGCCTACGACTAGGGGTGCCCTAGCCTAAGCCTAGGGGTGCCCTAGCCTAAGACTAGGGGTGCCCTAGCCTAAGCTTAGGGGTGCCCTAGTGTAAGCCTAGGGGTGCCGTAGCCTAAGTTTAGGGGTGCCCTAGGGTTAGGCAAGGGGAGCCCTAGCCTTAGCCTAAGCCTAGGGGTGCCCTAGCCTAAGCTTAGGGGTGCCCTAGCGTAAGCCTAGGGGTGCCGTAGCCTAAGCCTAGGGGTGCCCTAGCCTAAGCCTTGTGGTGTCCTAGCCTAAGCCTAGGGGTGCCCTAGCCTAAGCCTTGGGGTGCCCTAGCCTTAGACTAGTGGAGCCCTAGCCTTAGCCTTAGCCTATGGGTGCCCTAGCCTAAGCCTAGGGGTCCCCTAGCCTAAGCCTAGGGTTGCCCTAGCCTAAGCCTAGGGGTGCCCTAGCCTAAGGCTCGGGGTGCCCTAGCCTTCGTCTAGTGGAGCCCTAGCCTTAGCCTAAGCCTAGGGGTGCCCTACCCTAAGACTAGGGTTGCCATAGCCTAAGCCTAGTGGTGCCCTAGCCTTAGGCTAGCTGAGCCCTAGCCTTAGAGTAAGCCTATGGGTGACCTAGACTAAGCCTAGGGTTACCGTACACTAAGCCTAGGGGTGCCCTAGTTTTAGGCTAGGGGAGCCCTAGCCTTAGCCTAAGCCTAGGGGTGCCCTAGCCTAAACCTAGGGGTTCCCTAGCCTAAGCCTAGGGGTGAGCTAGCCTAAGCCTAGGGGTGCCCTAGGCTAAGGCTAGGGGTGCCCTAGCCTTAGTCTAGTGGAGCCCTAGCCTAAGCCTAAGCTTAGGGGCGCCCTATCCGAAGCCCAGGGGTGCCCTAGCCCAAGCCTAGGGATGCCCTAGCTTTAGGCTAGAGGAACCCTAGCCTTAGCCTAAGCCTAGGGGTGCCCTAGCCTAAGCCTAGGGGTGCCCTAGCCGAAGCCTAGGGGTGCCCTAGCCTACATCTAGGGGTGCCTTAGCCTAATCCTATGGGTACCCTAGCCTTAAGCTAGGGGAGTCCTCGCCTTAGCCGAAGCCTTGGGGTGCCTTAGCCTAAGCCTAGGGGTGCCCTAGCCCAAGCCCAGGGATGCCCTAGCGTTAGCCTAGAGGAGCCCTAGCCTTAGCCTAAGCCTAGGTGTGCCCTAGCCTAAGCCTAGGGGTGCCCTAGCATAAGCCTAGGTTTGCCCTAGCCTAAACCTAGGGGTGCCCTTGCCTAAGGCTAGGGGTGCCCTAGCCTAAGGCTATGGGTGCCCTAGCCTTAGTCTAGTGGAGCCCTAGCCTTAGCCTAAACTTAGGGGTGCCCTATCCTAAGCCAAGGGGTGCCCTAGCCTAAGCCAAGGGATGCCCTAGCGTTAGGCTAGCGGAGCCCTAGCCATAGCCTAAGCCTAGGGGTGCCCGAGCCTAAGCCTAGGGGTGCCCTAGCCTAAGCCTAGGGGTACCCTAGCCTAAGCCTAGTGGTGCCCTAGCCTTAAGCTAGGGGAGCCCTAGCCTTAGCCTAAGCCTAGGGGTCCCCTAGCCTAAGCCTAGGGGTGCCCAACCTAAGCCTAGGGGTGCCCGAGCCTAAGCCTAGGCGTGCCCTAGCCTTAGGCTAGGGGAGCCCTAGCCTTAGCCTAAGCCTAGGGGTGCCCTAGGCTAAGCCTAGGGGTGCCCTAACCTAAGCCTATGGGTGTTCTAGTCTAAGCCTATGGGTGCCCTAGCATAAGTCTAGGGGTGCCCTAGCCTAAGCCTAGGGGTAACTTAGCCTTAGGCTAGGGGAGTCCTCGCCTTAGCCGAAGCCTTGGGGTGCCCTAGCCTAAGCCTAGGGGTGCCCTAGCCTAAGCCTAGGGGTGTCCTAGCCTTAGGCTAGGGGAGCCCTAGCCTTAGCCTAAGCCTTGGGGTGCCCTAGCCGAAGCCTCGGGGTGCCCTAGCCTAAGCCTAGTGGTGCCATAGCCTTAAGCTAGGGGAGCCATAGCCTTAGCCTAAGTCTAGGGTTCCCCTAGCCTAAGCCTAGGGGTGCCCAACCTAAGCCTAGGGGTGCCCTAGCCTAAGCCTAGGCGTGCCCTAGCCTTAGGCTAGGGGAGCCCTAGCCTGAGCCCAAGCCTAGGGGTGCCCTAGCGTAAGCCTACGGGTGTCCTAGCATTAGGCTATGGGAGCCCAAGCCTTTGTCTAAGCCTTGGGGTGCCCTAGCCTTAGGCTAGGGGAGTCCTCGCCTTAGCCGAAGCCTTGGGGTGCCCTAGCCTTAGGCTAGGGGAGCCCTAGCCTTAGTCTAAACCTAGGGGTGCCCTAGCCTAAGCCTAGGGGTGCCCTAGACCAAGCCTAGGGATGCCCTAGCGTTAGGCTAGAGGAGCCCTAGCCTTAGCCTTAGCCTACGGGTGCCCGAGCCTAAGCCTAGGGCTGCCCTAGCCTAACCCTGGAGGTGCCCTTGCCTAAGCCTAGGGGTGCCCTAGCCTAAGCCTAGGGGTGTCCTAGCCTTAGGATAGGGGACCCCTAGCCTTACCCTAAACCTAGGGGTGCACTAGCCTAAGCCTAGGGGTACCCTAGCCTTAGGCTAGGGGAGTCCTCGCCTTAGCCGAAGCCTTGGGGTGCCCTAGCCTTAGGCTAGGGGAGCCCTAGCCTTAGTCTAAGCCTAGGGGTGCCCTAGCCTAAGCCTAGGGAGCCCTAGCCCAAGCCTAGGGATGCCCTAGCGTTAGGCTATAGGAGCCCTAGCCTTAGCCTAAGCCTACGGGTGCCCGAGCCTAAGCCTAGGGCTGCCCTAGCCTAAGCCTCGAGGTGCCCTAGCCTAAGCCTAGGGGTGCCCTATCCTAAGCCTAGGGGTGTCCTAGCCTTAGGCTAGGGGAGCCCTAGCCTTAGCCTAAGCCTAGGGGTGCCCTAGCCTAAGCCTACGGGTGCCCTTGCCTAAGCGTAGGGGTGTCCTAGCCTTAGGCTAGGGGAGCCCTAGCCTTAGCCTAAGCCTAGGGGTGCCCTAGCCTAAGCCTAGGGGTGCCCTAGCCTAAGCCTAAGGGTGCCGTAGCCTAAGGCTAGTTTTGCCCTAGCCTTAGGCTAGGGGAGCCCTAGCCTTAGCCTAAGCCTAGGGGTCCCCTAGCCTAAGCCTAGGGGTGCCCTAGGCTAAGCCTAGGGGTTCCCTAGCCTAAGCCTTGGGGTGCCCTAGCCTAAGACTAGGGGTGCCCTAGCCTAAGGCTAGGGGTGCCCTAGCCTTATTCTAGTGGAGCCCTAGCCTTAGGCTAAGCCTAGGGGTGCCCTAGCCTAAGCCTAGGGGTGCCCTAGCCTAAGCCTAGGGGTGCCCTAGCCTTAGGCTAGGGGAGCCCTAGTCTTAGCCTAAGCCTGGGGTTGCCCTAGCCTAAGACTAGGGGTGCCCTAGCCTAAGCTTAGGGGTGCCCTAATCTAAGCCTAGGGGTGCACTAGCCTAAGCCTTGGGGTGCCCTAGCCTAAGTCTAGGGGTGCCCTAGCCTAAGCCCAGGGGTGCCCTAGCCCAAGCCTAGGGATGCCCTAGCTTTAGGCTAGAGGAACCCTAGCCTTAGCCTAAGCCTAGGGGTGCCCTAGCCTAAGCCTAGGGGTGCCCTAGCCGAAGCCTAGGGGTGCCCTAGCCTACATCTAGGGGTGCCTTAGCCTAATCCTATGGGTACCCTAGCCTTAAGCTAGGGGAGTCCTCGCCTTAGCCGAAGCCTTGGGGTGCCTTAGCCTAAGCCTAGGGGTGCCCTAGCCCAAGCCCAGGGATGCCCTAGCGTTAGCCTAGAGGAGCCCTAGCCTTAGCCTAAGCCTAGGTGTGCCCTAGCCTAAGCCTAGGGGTGCCCTAGCATAAGCCTAGGTTTGCCCTAGCCTAAACCTAGGGGTGCCCTAGCCTAAGGCTAGGGGTGCCCTAGCCTAAGGCTATGGGTGCCCTAGCCTTAGTCTAGTGGAGCCCTAGCCTTAGCCTAAACTTAGGGGTGCCCTATCCTAAGCCAAGGGGTGCCCTAGCCTAAGCCAAGGGATGCCCTAGCGTTAGGCTAGCGGAGCCCTAGCCATAGCCTAAGCCTAGGGGTGCCCTAGCCTAAGCCTAGGGGTGCCCTAGCCTAAGCCTAGGGGTGTCCTAGCCTAAGACTTGGGGTGCCCTAGCCTAAACCTAGGGGTTCCCTAGCCTAAGCCTAGGGCTGCCCTAGCCTAAGCCTAGGGGTGCCCTAGGCCAAGCCTAGGGATGCCCTAGCGTTAGGCTAGAGGAGCCCTATCCTTAGCCTAAAAATAGGGGTGCCCTAGCCTAAGCCTAGGGGTGCCATAGCCTAAGCCTACGGGTACCCTAGCCCAAGCCTAGGGATGCCCTAGTGTTAGGCTAGAGGAGCCCTAGCCTTAGACTAGGGGAGCCCTAGCCTTAGCCTAAGCCTAGGGGTTCCCTAGCCTAAGGCTCGGGGTGCCCTAGCCTAAGCCTAGTGGTGCCTTAGCCTTAAGCTAGGGGAGCCCTAGCCTTAGCCTAAGCCTAGGGGTCCCCTAGCCTAAGCGTAGGGGTGCCCAACCTAAGCCTAGGGGTGCCCTAGCCTAAGCCTAGGCGTGCCCTAGCCTTAGGCTAGGGGAGCCCTAGCCTTAGCCTACGCCTAGGGGTGCCCTAGACTAAGCCTAGGGGTGCCCTAGCCTAAGCCTAGGGGTGCCCTTGCCCAAGCCCAGGGATGCCCTAGCGTTAGCCTAGAGGAGCCCTAGCCTTAGACTAAGCCTAAGGGTGCACTACCCTACGCCAAGGGGTGCCCTAGCCTAAGTCTAGGGGTGCCCTAGCCTAAGCCTAGAGGTACCCTGCGCCTTAGGCTAGGGGAGCCCTAGCCTTAGCCTAAGCCTAGGGGTCCCCTAGCTTAAGCCTAGAGGTGCCCTAGCCTAAGCCTAGGGGTGCCCTAGCCTAAGCCTAGGCGTGCCCTAGCCTAAGGCTAGGGGTGCCCTAGCCTTAGTCTAGTGGAGCCCTAGCCTTAGCCTTAGCCTAGGGGTGCCCTAGCCTTAGCCTAAGAGTAGGGTTGCCCTAGGTTAAGCCTAGGGGTTCCCTAGCCTAAGCATAGGTGCCCTAGCCTAAGCCTAGGGGTGCCCTAGCCTAAGGTTAGGGGTACCCTAGCCTTAGTCTAGTGGAGCCCTAGCCTTTGCCTAAGCCTAGGGGTGCCCTACCCTAAGCCTAGGGGTGCCCTAGCCTAAGCCTAGGGGTGCCCTAGCCTAAGCCTAGGGGTGCCCTACCCTAAGCCTAGGGTTGCCCTAGCCTAAGCCTAGTGGTGCCCTAGCCTTAGGCTAGCTGAGCCCTAGCCTTAGAGTAAGCCTATGGGTGCCCTAGCCTACGACTAGGGGTGCCCTAGCCTAAGCCTAGGGGTGCCCTAGCCTAAGACTAGGGGTGCCCTAGCCTAAGCTTAGGGGTGCCCTAGTGTAAGCCTAGGGGTGCCGTAGCCTAAGTTTAGGGGTGCCCTAGGGTTAGGCAAGGGGAGCCCTAGCCTTAGCCTAAGCCTAGGGGTGCCCTAGCCTAAGCTTAGGGGTGCCCTAGCGTAAGCCTAGGGGTGCCGTAGCCTAAGCCTAGGGGTGCCCTAGCCTAAGCCTTGTGGTGTCCTAGCCTAAGCCTAGGGGTGCCCTAGCCTAAGCCTAGGGGTCCCCTAGCCTAAGCCTAGGGTTGCCCTAGCCTAAGCCTAGGGGTGCCCTAGCCTAAGGCTAGGGGTGCCCTAGCCTTAGTCTAGTGGAGCCCTAGCCTTAGCCTAAGCCTAGGGGTGCCCTACCCTAAGACTAGGGTTGCCCTAGCCTAAGCCTAGTGGTGCCCTAGCCTTAGGCTAGCTGAGCCCTAGCCTTAGAGTAAGCCTATGGGTGACCTAGACTAAGCCTAGGGTTGCCGTACACTAAGCCTAGGGGTGCCCTAGTCTTAGGCTAGGGGAGCCCTAGCCTTAGCCTAAGCCTAGGGGTGCCCTAGCCTAAACCTAGGGGTTCCCTAGCCTAAGCCTAGGGGTGAGCTAGCCTAAGCCTTGGGGTGCCCTAGGCTAAGGCTAGGGGTGCCCTAGCCTTAGTCTAGTGGAGCCCTAGCCTAAGCCTAAGCTTAGGGGTGCCCTATCCGAAGCCTAGGGGTGCCCTAGCCTAAGTCTAGGGATACCCTAGCGTTAGGCTAGCGGAGCCCTAGCATTAGGCTAAGCCTAGGGGTGCCCTAGCCTAAGCCTAGGGGTGCCTTAGCCTAAGTCTAGGGGTGCCCTAGCCTAAGCCTACGGGTGTCCTAGCCTAAGCCTTGGGGTGCCCTAGCCTAAACCTAGGGGTTCCCTAGCCTAAGCCTAGGGGTGCCCTAGCCTAAGCCTAGGGGTGCCCTAGCCCAAGCCTAGGGATGCCCTAGCGTTAGGCTAGAGGAGCCCTATCCTTAGCCTAAACCTAGGGGTGCCCTAACCTAAGCCTAGGGGTGCCCTAGACTAAGCTTACACGTGCCCTAGACCAAGCCTAGGGATGCCCTAGCTTAAGCCTAGGGGTGCCCTAGCCTAAGCCTAGGGGTTTCCTAGGCTTAGGCTAGGGGAGCCCTAGCCTTAGCCTAAGACTTGGGGTGCCCTAGCCGAAGCCTCGGGTGCCCTAGCCTAAGCCTAGGGGTACCCTAGCCTAAGCCTAGTGGTGCCCTAGCCTTAAGCTAGGGGAGCCCTAGCCTTAGCCTAAGCCTAGGGGTCCCCTCACTAAGCCTAGGGGTGCCCAACCTAAGCCTAGGGGTGCCCGAGCCTAAGCCTAGGCGTGCCCTAGCCTTAGGCTAGGGGAGCCCTAGCCTTAGCCTAAGCCTAGGGGTGCCCTAAACTAAGCCTAGGGGTGCCCTAACCTAAGCCTACGGGTGTTCTAGTCTAAGCCTATGGGTGCCCTAGCATAAGTTTAGGGGTGCCCTAGCCTAAGCCTAGGGGTAACCTAGCCTTAGGCTAGGGGAGTCCTCGCCTTAGCCGAAGCCTTGGGGTGCCCTAGCCTAAGCCTAGGGGTGCCCTAGCCTAAGCCTAGGGGTGTCCTAGCCTTAGGCTAGGGGAGCCCTAGCCTTAGCCTAAGCCTTGGGGTGCCCTAGCCGAAGCGTCGGGGTGCCCTAGCCTAAGCCTAGGGGTGCCCTAGCCTAAGCCTAGTGGTGCCCTAGCCGTAAGCTAGTGGAGCCCTAGCCTTAGCCTAAGCCTAGGGGTCCCCTAGCCTAAACCTAGGGGTGCCCAACCTAAGCCAAGGGGTGCCCTAGCCTAAGCCTAGGCGTGCCCTAGCCTTAGGCTAGGGGAGCCCTAGCCTGAGCCCAAGCCTAGGGGTGCCCTAGCGTAAGCCTACGGGTGTCCTAGCATTAGGCTATGGGAGCCCAAGCCTTTGTCTAAGCCTTGGGGTGCCCTAGCCTTAGGCTAGGGGAGTCCTCGCCTTAGCCGAAGCCTTGGGGTGCCCTAGCCTTAGGCTAGGGGAGCCCTAGCCTTAATCTAAACCTAGGGGTGCCCTAGCCTAAGCCTAGGGGTGCCCTAGCCCAAGCCTAGGGATGCCCTAGCGTTAGGCTATAGGAGCCCTAGCCTTAGCCTAAGCCTACGGGTGCCCGAGCCTAAGCCTAGGGCTGCCCTAGCCTAAGCCTAGGGGTGTCCTAGCCTTAGGATAGGGGACCCCTAGCCTTACCCTAAACCTAGGGTTGCACTAGCCTAAGCCTAGGGGTACCCTAGCCTTAGGCTAGGGGAGTCCTCGCCTTAGCCGAAGCCTTGGGGTGCCCTAGCCTTAGGCTAGGGGAGCCCTAGCCTTAGTCTAAGCCTAGGGGTGCCCTAGCCTAAGCCTAGGGAGCCCTAGCCCAAGCCTAGGGATGCCCTAGCGTTAGGCTATAGGAGCCCTAGCCTTAGCCTAAGCCTACGGGTGTCCGAGCCTAAGCCTAGGGCTGCCCTAGCCTAAGCCTCGGGGTGCCCTAGCCTAAGCCTAGGGGTGCCTTATCCTAAGCCTAGGGGTGTCCTAGCCTTAGGCTAGGGGAGCCCTAGCCTTAGCCTAAGCCTAGGGGTGCCCTAGCCTAAGCTTACGGGTGCCCTTGCCTAAGCGTATGGGTGTCCTAGCCTTAGCCTAAGCCTAGGGGAGCCCTAACCTTAGCCTAAGCCTAGGGGTGCCCTAGCCTAAGCCTAGGGGTGCCCTAGCCTAAGCGTAAGGGTGCCCTAGCCTAAGGCTTGTTGTGCCCTAGCCTTAGGCTAGGGGAGCCCTAGCCTTAGCCTAAGCCTAGGGGTCCCCTAGCCTGAGCCTAGGGGTGCCCTAGCCTAAGCCTAGGGGTGCCCTAGCCTAAGCCTAGGCGTGCCCTAACCTTAGGCTAGGGGAGCCCTAGCCTTAGCCTAAGCCTAGGGGTGCCCTAGGCTAAGCCTAGGGGTTCCCTAGCCTAAGCCTTGGGGTGCCCTAGCCTAAGACTGGGGGTGCCCTAGCCTAAGGCTAGGGGTGCCCTAGCCTTGTTCTAGTGGAGCCCTAGCCTTAGGCTAAGCCTAGGGGTGCCCTAGCCTAAGCCTAGGGGTGCCCTAGCCTAAGCCTAGGGGTGCCCTAGCCTTAGGCTAGGGGAGCCCTAGTCTTAGCCTAAGCCTGGGGTTTCCCTAGCCTAAGACTAGGGGTGCCCTAGCCTAAGCTTAGGGGTGCCCTAGTCTAAGCCTAGGGGTGCACTAGCCTAAGCCTTGGGGTGCCCTAGCCTAAGTCTAGGGGTGCCCTAGCCTAAGCCCAGGGGTGCCCTAGCCCAAGCCTAGGGATGCCCTAGCGTTAGGCTAGAGGAGCCCTAGCCTTAGCCTAAGCCTAGGGGTGCCCTAGCCTAAGCCTAGGGGTGCCCTAGCCGAAGCCTAGGGGTGCCCTAGCCTACGTCTAGGGGTGCCTTAGCCTAATCCTATGGGTACCCTAGCCTTAAGCTAGGGGAGTCCTCGCCTTAGCCGAAGCCTTGGGGTGCCTTAGCCTAAGCCTAGGGGTGCCCTAGCCGAAGCCCAGGGATGCCCTAGCGTTAGCCTAGAGGAGCCCTAGCCTTAGCCTAAGCCTAAGTGTGCCCTAGCCTAAGCCTAGGGGTGCCCTAGCATAAGCCTAGGTTTGCCCTAGCCTAAACCTAGGGGTGCCCTAGCCTAAGACTAGGGGTGCCCTAGCCTAAGGCTATGGGTGCCCTAGCCTTAGTCTAGTGGAGCCCTCGCCTTAGCCTAAGCCTTGGGGTGCCCTATCCTAAGCCATGGGGTGCCCTAGCCTAAGCCTAGGGGTGCCCTAGCCTAAGTCTAGGGTTGCCCTACCCTAAGCCTAGGGGTGCCTTAGCCTTAGGCTAGGGGAGCCCAAGCCTTAGCCTAAGCCTCGGGGTGCCCTAGCCTAAGCCAAGGGTGCCCTAGCCTAAGCCTACGGGTGTCCTAACCTAAGCCTAGGGGTGCCCTAGCCTAAGTCTACTAGCCTTAGCCAAAGCCTAGGGGTGCCCTAGCCTAAGCCTAGGGGTAACCTAGCCTTAGGCTAGGGGAGCCATAGCCTTAGCCTATGCCTAGGGGTCCCCTAGCCTAAGGCTAGGGGTGCCCAACCTAAGCCTAGGGGTGCCCTAGCCTAAGCCTAGGGGTGCCCTAGCCTAAGCCTAGGGGTGTCCTAGGCTTAGGCTAGGGGAGCACTAGCCTTAGCCTAAGCCTAGGGGTGCCCTAGGCTAAGCCTAGTGGTTCCCTAGCCAAAGCCTAGGGGTGCCCTAGCCTAAGCCTAGGGGTGCCCTAGCCTAAGGCTAGGGGTGCCCTAGCCTTAGTCTAGTGGAGCCCTAGCCTTAGCCTAAGACTAGGGGTGCCCTAGCCTAAGCCTAGGGGTGCCCTAGCCTAAGCCTAGGGGTGCCCTACCCTAAGCCTAGGGTTGCCCTAGCCTAAGCCTAGTGTGCCCTAGCCTTAGGCTAGCTGAGCCCTAGCCTTAGACTAAGCCTATGGGTGCCCTAGCCTACGACTAGGGGTGCAATAGCCTAAGCCTAGGGGTGCCCTAGCCTTAGGTTAGGGGAGCCCTAGTCTTAGCCTAAGCCTAGGGGTGCCTAGCCTAAGACTAGGGGTGCCTAAGCCTAAGCTTAAGGGTGCCCTATCCTAAGCCTAGGGGTGCCCTAGCCTAGGCCTAGGGGTGCCCTAGCCTAAGCCTAGGGGTGCCCTTGCCTTGGACTAGGGGAGCCCTAGCCTTAGCCTAAGCCTATGGGTGCCCTAGCCTAAGCCTAGGGGTGCCCTAGCATAAGCCTAGGGTTGCCCTAGCCTAAGCATAGGGATGCCCTAGCCTAAGGCTAGGGGTGCCTAGCCTTTGTCTAGTGGAGCCCTAGCCTTAGCCTAAGCCTAGGGGTGCCCTATCCTAAGCCATGGGTGCCCTAGCCTAAGCCTAGGGGTGCCCTAGCCTATGCCTAGTGTTGCCCTACCCTAAGCCTAGGGGTGCCCTAGTCTTAGTCTAGGGGAGCCCAAGCCTTAGCCTAAGCCTAGGGGTGCCCTAGCCTAAACCTAGTGGTGCCCTAGCCTAAGCCTACGGGTGTCCTAGCCTAAGCCTTGGTGTGCCCTAGCCTAAACCTAGGGGTTCCCTAGCCTAGAGCCTAGGGGTGAGCTAGCCTAAGCCAAGGGGTGCCAAAGGCTAAGGCTAGGGGTGCCCTAGCCTTACTCTAGTGGAGCCCTAGCCTTAGCCTAAGCTTAGTTGTGCCCTATCCTAAGCCTAGGCGTGCCCTAGCCTAAGCCTAGGGATGCCCTTGCGTTAGGCTAGAGGAGCCCTAGCCTTAGCCTAAGCCTAGGGGTGCCCTAGCCTAAGCCTAGGGGTGCCCTAGCCTAAGTCTAGGGGTGCCCTAGCCTAAGCCTATGGGTGTCCTAGCCTAAACCTTGGGGTGCCCTAGCCTAAACCTAGGGGTTCCCTAACCTAACCCTAGGGGTGCCCTAGCCTAAGCTTACGGGAGCAACTAGCCCAAGCCTAGGGATGCCCTAGCGTTAGGCTACAGGACCCCTACCCTTAGCCCAAGACTAGGGGTGCCCTAGCCTAAGCCTAGGGGTGCCCTAGCCTAAGTCTAGGGGTGCCCTAGCCTAATCCTAGGGGTACCCTAGCCTTAGGCTAGGGGAGTCCTCGCCTTGGCCGAAACCTTGGTGTGCCCTAGCCTAAGCCTAGGGGTGCCCTAACCTAAGCCTAGGGGTGCCATAGCCCAAGCCCAGGGATGCCCTAGCGTTAGCCTAGAGGAGCCCTAGCCTTAGCCTAAGCCTACGGGTGCGCTAGCCTAAGCCAAGGGGTGCCCTAGCCTAAGTCTAGGGATGCCCTATCCTAAGCCTAGAGGTACCCTAGCCTTAGGCTAGGGGAGCCCTAGCCTTATCCTAAGCCTAGGGGTGCCCTAGCCTAAGCCATGGGGTGCCCTAGCCTAAGCCTATGCGTGCCCTAGCCTAAGCCTAGGGGTGCCCTAGCCTAAGCCATGGGGTGCCCTAGCCTAAGCCTAGGCGTGCCCTAGCCTAAGCCTAGGCGTGCCCTAGCCTAAGCCTAGGGTTGCCCTAGCCTAAGCCTAGGGGTGCCCTAGCCTAAGCCTATGGGTGTCCTAGCCTAAACCTTGGGGTGCCCTAGCCTAAACCTAGGGGTTCCCTAACCTAAGCCTAGGGGTGAGCTAGCCTAAGCCTAGGGGTGCCCTAGGCTAAGGCTAGGGTGCCCTAGCCTTAGGCAAGGGGAGTCCTCGCCTTAGGCGAAGCCTTGGGGTGCCCTAGCCTAAGCCTAGGGGTGCCCTAGCCTAAGCCTAGGGGTGCCCTAGCCCAAGCCTAGGGATGCCCTAGCGTTAGGCTAGAGGAGCCCTATACTTACCCTAAGCCTATGGGTGCCCTAGCCTAAGCCTAGGGGTGCCCTAGCCTAAGCCTACGGGGGCCCTAGCCCAAGCCTAGGGATGCCCTAGCGTTAGGCTACAGGACCCCTAGCCTTAGCCCAAGACTAGGGGTGCCCTAGCCTAAGTCTAGGGGTGCCCTAGCCTAATCCTAGGGGTACCCTAGCCTTAGGCTAGGGGAGTCCTCGCCTTGGCCGAAGCCTTGGTGTGCCCTAGCCTAAGCCTAGGGGTGCCCTAACCTAAGCCTAGGGGTGCCATAGCCCAAGCCAAGGGATGCCCTAGCGTTAGCCTAGAGGAGCCCTAGCCTTAGCCTAAGCCTACGGGTGCGCTAGCCTAAGCCAAGGGGTGCCCTAGCCTAAGTCTAGGGATGCCCTATCCTAAGCCTAGAGGTACCCTAGCCTTAGGCTAGGGGAGCCCTAGCCTTATCCTAAGCCTAGGGGTGCCCTAGCCTAAGCCATGGGGTGCCCTATCCTAAGCCTAGGCGTGCCCTAGCCTAAGCCTAGGGGTGCCCTAGCCTAAGCCATGGGGTGCCCTAGCCTAAGCCTAGGGGTGTCCTAGGCTTAGGCTAGGGGAGCCCTAGCCTTAGCCTAAGACTTGGGGTGCCCTAGCCGAAGCCTCGGGTGCCCTAGCCTAAGCCTAGGGGTACCCTAGCCTAAGCCTAGTGGTGCCCTAGCCTTAAGCTAGGGGAGCCCTAGCCTTAGCCTAAGCCTAGGGGTCCCCTAGCCTAAGCCTAGGGGTGCCCAACCTAAGCCTAGGGGTGCCCGAGCCTAAGCCTAGGCGTGCCCTAGCCTTAGGCTAGGGGAGCCCTAGCCTTAGCCTAAGCCTAGGGGTGCCCTAGGCTAAGCCTAGGGGTGCCCTAACCTAAGCCTACGGGTGTTCTAGTCTAAGCCTATGGGTGCCCTAGCATAAGTTTAGGGGTGCCCTAGCCTAAGCCTAGGGGTAACCTAGCCTTAGGCTAGGGGAGTCCTCGCCTTAGCCGAAGCCTTGGGGTGCCCTAGCCTAAGCCTAGGGGTGCCCTAGCCTAAGCCTAGGGGTGTCCTAGCCTTAGGCTAGGGGAGCCCTAGCCTTAGCCTAAGCCTTGGGGTGCCCTAGCCGAAGCGTCGGGGTGCCCTAGCCTAAGCCTAGGGGTGCCCTAGCCTAAGCCTAGTGGTGCCCTAGCCGTAAGCTAGTGGAGCCCTAGCCTTAGCCTAAGCCTAGGGGTCCCCTAGCCTAAACCTAGGGGTGCCCAACCTAAGCCAAGGGGTGCCCTAGCCTAAGCCTAGGCGTGCCCTAGCCTTAGGCTAGGGGAGACCTAGCCTGAGCCCAAGCCTAGGGGTGCCCTAGCGTAAGCCTACGGGTGTCCTAGCATTAGGCTATGGGAGCTCAAACCTTTGTCTAAGTCTTGGGGTGCCCTAGCCTTAGGCTAGGGGAGTCCTCGCCTTAGCTGAAGCCTTGGGGTGCCCTAGCCTTAGGCTAGGGGATCCCTAGCCTTAGTCTAAACCTAGGGGTGCCCTAGCCTAAGCCTAGGGGTGCCCTAGCCCAAGCCTAGGGATGCCCTAGCGTTAGGCTATAGGAGCCCTAGCCTTAGCCTAAGCCTACGGGTGCCCGAGCCTAAGCCTAGGGCTGCCCTAGCCTAAGCCTAGGGGTGTCCTAGCCTTAGGATAGGGGACCCCTAGCCTTACCCTAAACCTAGGGGTGCACTAGCCTAAGCCTAGGGGTACCCTAGCCTTAGGCTAGGGGAGTCCTCGCCTTAGCCGAAGCCTTGGGGTGCCCTAGCCTTAGGCTAGGTGAGCCCTAGCCTTAGTCTAAGCCTAGGGGTGCCCTAGCCTAAGCCTAGGGAGCCCTAGCCCAAGCCTAGGGATGCCCTAGCGTTAGGCTATAGGAGCCCTAGCCTTAGCCTAAGCCAAAGGGTGCCCGAGCCTAAGCCTAGGGCTGCCCTAGCCTAAGCCTCGGGGTGCCCTAGCCTAAGCCTAGGGGTGCCCTATCCTAAGCCTAGGGGTGTCCTAGCCTTAGGCTAGGGGAGCCCTAGCCTTAGCCTAAGCCTAGGGGTGCCCTAGCCTAAGCTTACGGGTGCCCTTGCCTAAGCGTAGGGGTGTCTTAGCCTTAGGCTAGGGGAGCCCTAGCCTTAGCCTAAGCCTAGGGGTGCCCTTGCCTAAGCCTAGGGGTGCCCTAGCCTAAGCGTAAGGGTGCCCTAGCCTAAGGCTAGTTGTGCCCTAGCCTTAGGCTAGGGGAGCCCTAGCCTTAGCCTAAGCCTAGAGGTCCCCTAGCCTAAGCCTAGGGGTGCCCTAGCCTAAGCCTAGGGGTGCCCTAGCCTAAGCCTAGGCGTGCCCTAACCTTAGGCTAGGGGAGCCCTAGCCTTAGCCTAAGCCTAGGGGTGCCCTAGGCTAAGACTAGGGGTTCCCTAGCCTAAGCCTTGGGGTGCCCTAGCCTAAGACTAGGGGTGCCCTAGCCTAAGGCTAGGGGTGCCCTAGCCTTATTCTAGTGGAGCCCTAGCCTTAGGCTAAGCCTAGGGGTGCCCTAGCCTAAGCCTAGGGGTGCCCTAGCCTAAGCCTAGGGGTGCCCTAGCCTTAGGCTAGGGGAGCCCTAGTCTTAGCCTAAGCCTGGGGTTGCCCTAGCCTAAGACTAGGGGTGCCCTAGCCTAAGCTTAGGGGTGCCCTAGTCTAAGCCTAGGGGTGCACTAGCCTAAGCCTTGGGGTGCCCTAGCCTAAGTCTAGGGGTGCCCTAGCCTAAGCCCAGGGGTGCCCTAGCCCAAGCCTAGTGATGCCCTAGCGTTAGGCTAGAGGAGCCCTAGCCTTAGCCTAAGCCTAGGGGTGCCCTAGCCTAAGCCTAGGGGTGCCCTAGCCGAAGCCTAGGGGTGCCCTAGCCTACGTCTAAGGGTGCCTTAGCCTAATCCTATGGGTACCCTAGCCTTAAGCTAGGGGAGTCCTCGCCTTAGCCGAAGCCTTGGGGTGCCTTAGCCTAAGCCTAGGGGTGCCCTAACCCAAGCCCAGGGATGCCCTAGCGTTAGCCTAGAGGAGCCCTAGCCTTAGCCTAAGCCTAGGTGTGCCCTAGCCTAAGCCTAGGGGTGCCCTAGCATAAGCCTAGGTTTGCCCTAGCCTAAACCTAGGGGTGCCCTAGCCTAAGGCTAGGGGTGCCCTAGCCTAAGGCTATGGGTGCCCTAGCCTAAGCCTAGGGGTGCCCTAGCCTAAGCCTAGGGGTGCCCTAGCCTTAGGCTAGGGGAGCCCTAGTCTTAGCCTAAGCCTGGGGTTGCCCTAGCCTAAGACTAGGGGTGCCCTAGCCTAAGCTTAGGGGTGCCCTAGTCTAAGCCTAGGGGTGCACTAGCCTAAGCCTTGGGGTGCCCTAGCCTAAGTCTAGGGGTGCCCTAGCCTAAGCCCAGGGGTGCCCTAGCCCAAGCCTAGCGATGCCCTAGCGTTAGGCTAGAGGAGCCCTAGCCTTAGCCTAAGCCTAGGGGTGCCCGAGCCTAAGCCTAGGGGTGCCCTAGCCGAAGCCTAGAGGTGCCCTAGCCTACGTCTAGGGGTGCCTTAGCCTAATCCTATGGGTACCCTAGCCTTAAGCTAGGGGAGTCCTCGCCTTAGCTGAAGCCTAGGGGTGCCCTATCCTAAGCCATGGGGTGCCCTAGCCTAAGCCTAGGGGTGCCCTAGCCTAAGCCTAGGGTTGCCCTACCCTAAGCCTAGAGGTGCCTTAGCCTTAGGCTAGGGGAGCCCAAGCCTTAGCCTAAGCCTCGGGGTGCCCTAGCCTAAGCCAAGGGTGCCCTAGCCTAAGCCTACGGGTGTCCTAGCCTAAGCCTAGGGGTGCCCTAGCCTAAGTCTACTAGCCTTAGCCTAAGCCTAGGGGTGCCCTAGCCTAAGCCTACGGGTGCCCTAGCCTAAGCCTACGGGTGTTCTAGCCTAAGCCTATGGGTGCCCTAGCATAAGTCTAGGGGTGCCCTAGCCTAAGCCTAGGGGTAACCTAGCCTTAGGCTAGGGGAGCCCTAGCCTTAGCCTATGCCTAGGGATCCCCTAGCCTAAGGCTAGGGGTGCCCAACCTAAGCCTAGGGGTGCCCTAGCCTAAGCCTAGGCGTGCCCTAGCCTTAGGCTAGGGGAGCCCTAGCCTTACCCTAAGCCTAGGGGTGCCCAAGCATAAGCCTAGGGGTGCCCTAGCCTAAGCCTACGGGTGTCCTAGCCTTAGGATAGGGGAGCCGTAGCCTTAGCCTAAGCCTAGGGGTGCCCTAGCCTAACCCTAGGGTTGCCCTAGCCTAAGCCTAGGGGTACCCTAGCCTTAGGCTAGGGGAGTCCTCGCCTTAGCCGAAGCCTTGGAGTGCCGTAGCCTAAGGCTAGGGGTGCCCTAGCCTAAGCCTAGGTTTGCCCTAGCCCAAGCCTTGGGATGCCCTTGCGTTAGGCTAGAGGAGCCCTAGCCTTAGCCTAAGCTTAGGGGTGCCCGAGCCTAAGCCTAGGGGTGTCCTAGCCTTAGGCTAGGGGAGCACTAGCCTTAGCCTAAGCCTAGGGGTGCACTAGGCTAAGCCTAGTGGTTCCCTAGCCAAAGCCTAGGGGTGCCCTAGCCTAAGCCTAGGGGTGCCCTAGCCTAAGGCTAGGGGTGCCCTAGCCTTAGTCTAGTGGAGCCCTAGCCTTAGCCTAAGACTAGGGGTGCCCTAGCCTAAGCCTAGGAGTGCCCTAGCCTAAGCCTAGGGGTGCCCTACCCTAAGCCTAGGGTTGCCCTAGCCTAAGCCTAGTGGTGCCCTTGCCTTAGGCTAGCTGAGCCCTAGCCTTAGACTAAGCCTATGGGTGCCCTAGCCTACGACTAGGGGTGCAATAGCCTAAGCCTAGGGGTGCCCTAGCCTTAGGTTAGGGGAGCCCTAGTCTTAGCCTAAGCCTAGGGGTGCCTAGCCTAAGACTAGGGGTGCCTAAGCCTAAGCTTAAGGGTGCCCTATCCTAAGCTTAGGGGAGCCCTAGCCTAGGCCTAGGGGTGCCCTAGCCTAAGCCTAGGGGTGCCCTTGCCTTAGACTAGGGGAGCCCTAGCCTTAGCCTAAGCCTATGGGTGCCCTAGCCTAAGCCTAGGGGTGCCCTAGCATAAGCCTAGGGTTGCCCTAGCCTAAGCATAGGGATGCCCTAGCCTAAGGCTAGGGGTGCCTAGCCTTAGTCTAGTGGAGCCCTAGCCTTAGCCTAAGCCTAGGGGTGCCCTATCCTAAGCCATGGGTGCCCTTGCCTAAGCCTAGGGGTGCCCTAACCTATGCCTAGTGTTGCCCTACCCTAAGCCTAGGGGTGCCCTAGTCTTAGTCTAGGGGAGCCCAAGCCTTAGCCTAAGCCTAGGGGTGCCCTAGCCTAAACCTAGTGGTGCCCTAGCCTAAGCCTACGGGTGTCCTAGCCTAAGCCTTGGTGTGCCCTAGCCTAAACCTAGGGGTTCCCTAGCCTAGAGCCTAGGGGTGAGCTAGCCTAAGCCAAGGGGTGCCAAAGGCTAAGGCCTGGGGTGCCCTAGCCTTACTCTAGTGGAGCCCTAGCCATAGCCTAAGCTTAGTTGTGCCCTATCCTAAGCCTAGGCGTGCCCTAGCCTAAGCCTAGGGATGCCCTTGCGTTAGGCTAGAGGAGCCCTAGCCTTAGCCTAAGCCTAGGGGTGCCCTAGCCTAAGCCTAGGGGTGCCCTAGCCTAAGTCTAGGGGTGCCCTAGCCTAAGCCTATGGGTGTCCTAGCCTAAATCTTGGGGTGCCCTAGCCTAAACCTAGGGGTTCCCTAACCTAAGCCTAGGGGTGAGCTAGCCTAAGCCTAGGGGTGCCCTAGGCTAAGGCTAGGGTGCCCTAGCCTTAGACAAGGGGAGTCCTCGCCTTAGGCGAAGCCTTGGGGTACCCTAGCCTAAGCCTAGGGGTGCCCTAGCCTAAGCCTAGGGGTGCCCTAGCCCAAGCCTAGGGATGCCTTAGCGTTAGGCTAGAGGAGCCCTATACTTACCCTAAGCCTATGGGTGCCCTAGCCTAAGCCTAGGGGTGCCCTAGCCTAAGCCTACGGGGGCCCTAGCCCAAGCCTAGGGATGCCCTAGCGTTAGGCTACAGGACCCCTAGCCTTAGCCCAAGACTAGGGGTGCCCTAGCCTACGCCTAGGGGTGCCCTAGCCTAAGTCTAGGGGTGCCCTAGCCTAATCCTAGGGGTACCCTAGCCTTAGGCTAGGGGAGTCCTCGCCTTGGCCGAAGCCTTGGTGTGCCCTAGCCTAAGCCTAGGGGTGCCCTAACCTAAGCCTAGGGGTGCCATAGCCCAAGCCCAGGGATGCCCTAGCGTTAGCCTAGAGGAGCCCTAGCCTTAGCCTAAGCCTACGGGTGCGCTAGCCTAAGCCAAGGGGTGCCCTAGCCTAAGTCTAGGGATGCCCTATCCTAAGCCTAGAGGTACCCTAGCCTTTAGGCTAGGGGAGCCCTAGCCTTATCCTAAGCCTAGGGGTGCCCTAGCCTAAGCCATGGGGTGCCCTAGCCTAAGCCTAGGCGTGCCCTAGCCTAAGCCTAGGGGTGCCCTAGCCTAAGCCATGGGGTGCCCTAGCCTAAGCCTAGGCTTGCCCTAGCCTAAGTCTAGGCGTGCCCTAGCCTAAGCCTAGGGTTGCCCTAGCCTAAGCCTAGGGGTGCCCTAGCCTAAGCCTATGGGTGTCCTAGCCTAAACCTTGGGGTGCCCTAGCCTAAACCTAGGGGTTCCCTAACCTAAGCCTAGGGGTGAGCTAGCCTAAGCCTAGGGGTGCCCTAGGCTAAGGCTAGGGTTCCCTAGCCTTAGGCAAGGGGAGTCCTCGCCTTAGGCGAAGCCTTGGGGTGCCCTAGCCTAAGCCTAGGGGTGCCCTAGCCTAAGCCTAGGGGGCCCTAGCCCAAGCCTAGGGATGCCCTAGCGTTAGGCTAGAGGAGCCCTATACTTACCCTAAGCCTATGGGTGCCCTAGCCTAAGCCTAGGGGTGCCCTAGCCTAAGCCTACGGGGGCCCTAGCCCAAGCCTAGGGATGCCCTAGCGTTAGGCTACAGGACCCCTAGCCTTAGCCCAAGACTAGTGGTGCCCTAGCCTAAGCCTAGGGGTGCCCTAGCCTAAGTCTAGGGGTGCCCTAGCCTAATCCTAGGAGTACCCTAGCCTTAGGCTAGGGGAGTCCTCGCCTTGGCCGAAGCCTTGGTGTGCCCTAGCCTAAGCCTAGGGGTGCCCTAACCTAAGCCTAGGGGTGCCATAGCCCAAGCCCAGGGATGCCCTAGCGTTAGCCTAGAGGAGCTCTAGCCTTAGCCTAAGCCTACGGGTGCGCTAGCCTAAGCCAATGGGTGCCCTAGCCTAAGTCTAGGGATGCCCTATCCTAAGCCTAGAGGTACCCTAGCCTTAGGCTAGGGGAGCCCTAGCCTTATCCTAAGCATAGGGGTGCCCTAGCCTAAGCCATGGGGTGCCCTAGCCTAAGCCTAGGCGTGCCCTAGCCTAAGCCTAGGGGTGCCCTAGCCTAAGCCATGGGGTGCCCTAGGTTAAGCCTAGGCGTGCCCTAGCCTAAGCCTAGGCGTGCCCTAGCCTAAGCCTAGGGTTGCCCTAGCCTAAGCCTAGGGGTGCCCTAGCCTAAGCCTACGGGTGTCCTAGCCTAAACCTAGGGGTGCCCTAGCCTAAGTCTTGTGGTGCCCTAGCCTTAGGCTAGGGGAGCCCTAGCCTTAGCCTAAGCCTTGCGGCGCCCTAGCCTAAACCTAGGGGTTTCCTAGCCTAAGCCTACGGGTTTCCTAGCCTAATCCCAGGGGTGCCCTAGCCTAAGTCTAGGGGTGGACTAGCCTAAGCCTAGAGGTACCCTAGCCTTAGGCTAGGGGAGCCCTAGCCTTAGCCTAAGCCTAGGGGTGCCCTAGCCTAAGCCTAGAGGTACCCTACCCTTAGGCTAGGGGAGCCCTAGCCTAAGCCACGGGTGTCCTAGCCTAAGCCTAGGGGTGCCCTAGCCTAAGTCTTGGGGTGCCCTAGCCTTAGTCTAGTGGAGCCCTAGCCTTAGCCTAAGCTTAGGGGTGACCTATGCTAAGCCTAGGGGTGCTCTAGCCTAAGCCTAGGGGTGCACTAGCCTAAGCCTAGGGGAGCCCTAGCCTTAGTCTAAGCCTAGGGGTGCTCTAGCCTAAGCCTAGGGGTGCAATAGCCTAAGCCTAGGGGAGCCCTAGCCTTAGTCTAAGCCTAGGGGTGCACTAGCCTAAGCCTAGGGGTGCCCTAGCCCAAGGCTAGGGATGCCCTAGCGTTAGGCTAGAGGAGCCATAGCTTAGCCTAAGCCTAGGGGTGCCCTAGCCTAAGCCTAGGGGTGCCCTAGCCTAAGTCCAGGGGTCCCCTAGACTAAGCCTAGTTGTACCCTAGCCTTAGGCTAGGGGAGTCCTCGCCTTAGTTGAAGCCTTGGGGTGCCCTAGCCTAAGCCTAGGTGTGCCCTAGCCCAAACCTAGGGATGCCCTAGCGTTAGGCTAGAGGAGCTCTAGCCTTAGCCTAAGCATAGGGGTCCCCTAACCTAAGCCTAGCGGTTCGCTACTTAAGCCTAGGGGTGCCCTAGCCTAAGCCTAGGGGTGCCCTAGCCTTAGGCTAGGGAAGCCCTAGCCTTAGCCTAAGCCTAGGTCTGCCCTATCCTAAGCCTAGGGGTGCCCTAGCCTAAGCCTAGGGGTGCCCTTGCCTAAGCCTAGGGGTGCCCTAATCTAAGCGTAAGGGTGCCCTAGCCTAAGACTAGGGGAGCCCTAGTTTTAGCCTAAGCCTAGGGGTGCCCTAACCTGAGCCTAGGGGTGCCCTAGCCTTAGCCTACGGGTGCCCTAGCTTGAGGCTAGGGGAGCCCTAGCCTTAGTCTAGCCTAGGATTGCCCTAGCCAAAGCCTAGGGGTGCCATAGCCTGAGTCTAGGGGTGCCCTAGCCTGAGGCTAGGGGTGCCCTAGCCTAAGCCTAGGGGTGCCCTAGCCTAAGCATAGTGGTGCCCTAGCCTTAGGCTAGGGGAGCCCTAGCCTTAGCCTAAGCCTAGGGGTCCCCTAGCCTAAGCCTAGGGGTGCCCTAGCCTAAGCCTAGGGGTGTCTTAGCCTTAGGCTAGGGGAGCACTAGCCTTAGCCTAAGCATAGGGGTGCCCTAGGCTAAGCCTAGGGGTTCCCTAGCCAAAGCCTAGGGATGCCCTAGCCTAAGCCTAGGGGTGCCCTAGCCTAAGGCTAGGGGTGCCCTAGCCTTAGTCTAGTGGAGCCCTAGCCTTAGCCTAAGCCTACGGTTGCCCTAGCCTAAGCCTAGGGGTGCCGTAGCCTAAGCCTAGGGGTGCCCTACCCTAAGCCTAGGGTTGCCCTAGCCTAAGCCTAGTGGTGCCCTAGCCTTAGGCTAGCTGAGCCCTAGCCTTAGACTAAGCCTATGGGTGCTCTAGCCTACGACTAGGGGTGCCCTAGCCTAAGCCTAGAGGTGCCCTAGCCTTAGGTTAGGGGAGCCCTAGTCTTAGCCTAAGCCTAGGGGTGCCTAGCCTAAGACTAGGGGTGCCCTAGCCTAAGCTTAGGGGTGCCCTAGTGTAAGCCTAGGGGTGCCGTAGCCTAAGTTTAGGGGTGCCCTAGGGTTAGGCAAGGGGAGCCCTAGCCTTAGCCTAAGCCTAGGGGTGCCCTAGCCTAAGCTTAGGGGTGCCCTAGCGTAAGCCTAGGGGTGCCGTAGCCTAAGCCTAGGGGTGCCCTAGCCTAAGCCTTGTGGTGTCCTAGCCTAAGCCTAGGGGTGCCCTAGCCTAAGCCTTGGGGTGCCCTAGCCTTAGACTAGGGGAGCCCTAGCCTTAGCCTTAGCCTATGGGTGCCCTAGCCTAAGCCTAAGGGTCCCCTAGCCTAAGCCTAGGGTTGCCCTAGCCTAAGCCTAGGGGTGCCCTAGCCTAAGGCTAGGGGTGCCCTAGCCTTAGTCTAGTGGAGCCCTAGCCTTAGCCTAAGCCTAGGGGTGCCCTACCCTAAGACTAGGGTTGCCCTAGCCTAAGCCTAGTGGTGCCCTAGCCTTAGGCTAGCTGAGCCCTAGCCTTAGAGTAAGCCTATGGGTGACCTAGACTAAGCCTAGGGTTGCCTTAGCCTAAGTCTAGGGGTGCCCTAGCCTAAGCCTACGGGTGTCCTAGCCTAAGCCTTGGGGTGCCCTAGCCTAAACCTAGGGGTTCCCTAGCCTAAGCCTAGGGGTGCCCTAGCCTAAGCCAAGGGGTGCCCTAGCCTAAGCCTAGGGGTGCCTTAGCCTAAGTCTAGGGGTGCCCTAGCCTAAGCCTACGGGTGTCCTAGCGTAAGCCTTGGGGTGCCCTAGCCTAAACCTAGGGGTTCCCTAGCCTAAGCCTAGGGGTGCCCTAGCCTAAGCCTAGGGGAGCCCTAGCCCAAGCCTAGGGATGCCCTAGCGTTAGGCTAGAGGAACCCTATCCTTAACCTAAGCCTAGGGGTGCCCTAGCCTAAGCCTAGGGGTGCCCTAGGCTAAGTCTAGGGGTGCCCTAGCCAAAGCCTAGTGGTACCTTACCTTAGGCTACGGGAGGCCTAGCCTTAGCCTAAGCCTTGGGCTGCCCTAGCCTAAGCCTAGGGGTGCCCTAGCCTAAGCCTAGGGGTGCCCTAGCCTAAGCCTAGGGGTGCCCTAGCCTAAGCCTAGGGATGCCCTAGCGTTAGGGTAGAGGAGCCCTATCCTTAGCCTAAACCTAGGGGTGCCCTAACCTAAGCCTAGGGGTGCCCTAGACTAAGCTTACGGGTGCCCTAGACCAAGCCTAGGGATGCCCTAGCTTAAGCCTAGGGGTGCCCTAGCTTAAGCCTAGGAGTACCCTAGCCTAAGCCTAGTGGTGCCCTAGCCCTAAGCTAGGGGAGCCCTAGCCTTAGCCTAAGCCTAGGGGTGCCCTAGCCTAAGCCTACGGGTGCCCTTGCCTAAGCGTAGGGGTGTCCTAGCCTTAGGCTAGGGGAGCCCTAGCCTTAGCCTAAGCCTAGGGGTGCCCTAGCCTAAGCCTAGGGGTGCCCTAGCCTAAGCCTAGGGGTGCGCTAGCCTAAGCCTAGGCGTGCCCTAACCTTAGGCTAGGGGAGCCCTAGCCTTAGCCTAACCTAGGGGTGCCCTAGGCTAAGCCTAGGGGTTCCCTAGCCTAAGCCTTGGGGTGCCCTAGCCTAAGACTAGGGGTGCCCTAGCCTAAGGCTAGGGGTGCCCTAGCCTAAGACTAGGGGTGCCCTAGCCTAAGGCTAGGGGTGCCCTAGCCTTATTCTAGTGGAGCCCTAGCCTTAGCCTAAGCCTAGGGGTCCCCTAGCTTAAGCCTAGGGGTGCCCTAGCCTAAGCCTAGGGGTGCCCTAGCCTAAGCCTAGGCATGCCCTAGCCTAAGGCTAGGGGTGCCCTAGCCTTAGTCTAGTGGAGCCCTAGCCTTAGCCTAAGCCTAGGGGTGCCCTAGCCTTAGCCTAAGCCTAGGGTTGCCCTAGGTTAAGCCTAGGGGTTCCCTAGCCTAAGCCTAGGTGTCCTAGCCTAAGCCTAGGGGTGCCCTAGCCTAAGGTTAGGGGTACCCTAGCCTTAGTCTAGTGGAGCCCTAGCCTTTGCCTAAGCCTAGGGGTGCCCTACCCTAAGCCTAGGGGTGCCCTAGCCTAAGCCTAGGGGTGCCCTAGCCTAAGCCTAGGGGTGCCCTACCCTAAGCCTAGGGTTGCCCTAGCCTAAGCCTAGTGGTGCCCTAGCCTTAGGCTAGCTGAGCCCTAGCCTTAGAGTAAGCCTATGGGTGCCCTAGCCTACGACTAGGGGTGCCCTAGCCTAAGCCTAGGGGTGCCCTAGCCTAAGACTAGGGGTGCCCTAGCCTAAGCTTAGGGGTGCCCTAGTGTAAGCCTAGGGGTGCCGTAGCCTAAGTTTAGGGCTGCCCTAGGGTTAGGCAAGGGGAGCCCTAGCCTTAGCCTAAGCCTAGGGGTGCCCTAGCCTAAGCTTAGGGGTGCCCTAGCGTAAGCCTAGGGGTGCCGTAGCCTAAGCCTAGGGGTGCCCTAGCCTAAGCCTTGTGGTGTCCTAGCCTAAGCCTAGGGGTGCCCTAGCCTAAGCCTTGGGGTGCCCTAGCCTTAGACTAGTGGAGCCCTAGCCTTAGCCTTAGCCTATGGGTGCCCTAGCCTAAGCCTAGGGGTCCCCTAGCCTAAGCCTAGGGTTGCCCTAGCCTAAGCCTAGGGGTGCCCTAGCCTAAGGCTCGGGGTGCCCTAGCCTTCGTCTAGTGGAGCCCTAGCCTTAGCCTAAGCCTAGGGGTGCCCTACCCTAAGACTAGGGTTGCCCTAGCCTAAGCCTAGTGGTGCCCTAGCCTTAGGCTAGCTGAGCCCTAGCCTTAGAGTAAGCCTATGGGTGACCTAGACTAAGCCTAGGGTTGCCGTACACTAAGCCTAGGGGTGCCCTAGTTTTAGGCTAGGGGAGCCCTAGCCTTAGCCTAAGCCTAGGGGTGCCCTAGCCTAAACCTAGGGGTTCCCTAGCCTAAGCCTAGGGGTGAGCTAGCCTAAGCCTAGGGGTGCCCTAGGCTAAGGCTAGGGGTGCCCTAGCCTTAGTCTAGTGGAGCCCTAGCCTAAGCCTAAGCTTAGGGGCGCCCTATCCGAAGCCTAGGGGTGCCCTAGCCTAAGTCTAGGGATACCCTAGCGTTAGGCTAGCGGAGCCCTAGCCTTAGGCTAAGCCTAGGGGTGCCCTAGCCTAAGCCTAGGGGTGCCTTAGCCTAAGTCTAGGGGTGCCCTAGCCTAAGCCTACGGGTGTCCTAGCCTAAGCCTTGGGATCACCTAGCCTAAACCTAGGGGTTCCCTAGCCTAAGCCTAGGGGTGCCCTAGCCTAAGCCTAGGGGTGCCCTAGCCCAAGACTAGGGATGCCCTAGCGTTAGGCTAGAGGAACCCTATCCTTAGCCTAAGCCTAGGGATGCCCTAGCCTAAGCCTAGGGGTGCCCTAGGCTAAGTCTAGGGGTGCCCTAGCCAAAGCCTAGGGGTACCTTACCTTAGGCTACGGGAGGCCTAGCCTTAGCCTAAGCCTTGGGCTGCCCTAGCCTAAGCCTAGGGGTGCCCTAGCCTAAGCCTAGGGGTGCCCTAGCCTAAGCCTAGGGATGCCCTAGCGTTAGGGTAGAGGAGCCCTATCCTTAGCCTAAACCTAGGGGTGCCCTAACCTAAGCCTAGGGGTGCCCTAGACTAGGCTTACGGGTGTTCTAGACCAAGCCTAGGGATGCCCTAGCTTAAGCCTAGGGGTGCCCTAGCCTAAGCCTAGGGGTACCCTAGCCTAAGCCTAGTGGTGCCCTAGCCTTAAGCTAGGGGAGCCCTAGCCTTAGCCTAAGCCTAGGGGTCCCCTAGCCTAAGCCTAGGGGTGCCCAACCTAAGCCTAGGGGTGCCCGAGCCTAAGCCTAGGCGTGCCCTAGCCTTAGGCTGGGGGAGCCCTAGCCTTAGCCTAAGCCTAGGGGTGCCCTAGGCTAAGCCTAGGGGTGCCCTAACCTAAGCCTACGGGTGTTCTAGTCTAAGCCTTTGGGTGCCCTAGCATAAGTCTAGGGGTGCCCTAGCCTAAGCCTAGGGGTAACCTAGCCTTAGGCTAGGGGAGTCCTCGCCTTAGCCGAAGCCTTGGGGTGCCCTAGCCTAAGCCTTGGGGTGCCCTAGCCTAAGCCTAGGGGTGTCCTAGCCTTAGGCTAGGGGAGCCCTAGCCTTAGCCTAAGCCTTGGGGTGCCCTAGCCGAAGCCTCGGGGTGCCCTAGCCTAAGCCTAGGGGTGCCCTAGCCTAAGCCTAGTGGTGCCATAGCCTTAAGCTAGGGGAGCCCTAGCCTTAGCCTAAGTCTAGGGTTCCCCTAGCCTAAGCCTAGGGGTGCCCAACCTAAGCCTAGGGGTGCCCTAGCCTAAGCCTAGGCGTGCCCTAGCCTTAGGCTTGGGGAGCCCTAGCCTGAGCCCAAGCCTAGGGGTGCCCTAGCGTAAGCCTACGGGTGTCCTAGCATAAGGCTTAGGGAGCCCAAGCCTTTGTCTAAGCCTTGGGGTGCCCTAGCCTTAGGCTAGGGGAGTCCTCGCCTTAGCCGAAGCCTTGGGGTGCCCTAGCCTTAGGCTAGGGGAGCCCTAGCCTTAGTCTAAACCTAGGGGTGCCCTAGCCTAAGCCTAGGGGTGCCCGAGCCTAAGCCTAGGCGTGCCCTAGCCTAAGCCTAAGGGTGCCGTAGCCTAAGGCTAGTTTTGCCCTAGCCTTAGGCTAGGGGAGCCCTAGCCTTAGCCTAAGCCTAGGGGTCCCCTAGCCTAAGCCTAGGGGTGCCCTAGCCTAAGCCTAGGGGTGCCCTAGCCTAAGCCTAGGCGTGCCCTAACCTTAGGCTAGGGGAGCCCTAGCCTTAGCCTAAGCCTAGGGGTGCCCTAGGCTAAGCCTAGGGGTTCCCTAGCCTAAGCCTTGGGGTGCCCTAGCCTAAGACTAGGGGTGCCCTAGCCTAAGGCTAGGGGTGCCCTAGCCTTATTCTAGTGGAGCCCTAGCCTTAGGCTAAGCCTAGGGGTGCCCTAGCCTAAGCCTAGGGGTGCCCTAGCCTAAGCCTAGGGGTGCCCTAGCCTTAGGCTAGGGGAGCCCTAGTCTTAGCCTAAGCCTGGGGTTGCCCTAGCCTAAGACTAGGGGTGCCCTAGCCTAAGCTTTGGGGTGCCCTAGCCTAAGTCTAGGGGTGCCCTAGCCTAAGCCCAGGGGTGCCCTAGCCCAAGCCTAGGGATGCCCTAGCGTTAGGCTAGAGGAACCCTAGCCTTAGCCTAAGCCTAGGGGTGCCCTAGCCTAAGCCTAGGGGTGCCCTAGCCGAAGCCTAGGGGTGCCTTGGCCTACATCTAGGGGTGCCTTAGCCTAATCCTATGGGTACCCTAGCCTTAAGCTAGGGGAGTCCTCGCCTTAGCCGAAGCCTTGGGGTGCCTTAGCCTAAGCCTAGGGGTGCCCTAGCCCAAGCCCAGGGATGCCCTAGCGTTAGCCTAGATGAGCCCTAGCCTTAGCCTAAGCCTAGGTGTGCCCTAGCCTAAGCCTAGGGGTGCCCTAGCATAAGCCTAGGTTTGCCCTAGCCTAAACCTAGGGGTGCCCTAGCCTAAGGCTAGGGGTGCCCTAGCCTAAGGCTATGGGTGCCCTAGCCTTAGTCTAGTGGAGCCCTAGCCTTAGCCTAAACTTAGGGGTGCCCTATCCTAAGCCAAGGGGTGCCCTAGCCTAAGCCAAGGGATGCCCTAGCGTTAGGTGAGCGGAGCCCTAGCCATAGCCTAAGCCTAGGGGTGCCCGAGCCTAAGCCTAGGGGTGCCCTAGCCTAAGCCTAGGGGTACCCTAGCCCAAGCCTAGGGATGCCCTAGTGTTAGGCTAGAGGAGCCCTAGCCTTAGACTAGGGGAGCCCTAGCCTTAGTCTAAGCATAGTGGTGCACTAGCCTAAGCCTAGGGGTGCCCTAGCCCAAGCCTAGGGGTGTCCTAGCCTTAGGCTAGGGGAGCCCTAGCCTTAGCCTAAGCCTAGGGGTGCCCGAGCCTAAGCCTAGGGCTGCCCTAGCCTAAGCCTAGGGGTGCCCTAGCCTAAGCCTAGGGGTGCCCTAGCCTAAGCCTAGGGGTGTCCTAGCCTTAGGCTAGGGGAGCCCTAGCCTTAGCCTAAGCCTAGGGGTTCCCTAGCCTAAGCCTCGGGGTGCCCTAGCCTAAGCCTAGTGGTGCCTTAGCCTTAAGCTAGGGGAGCCCTAGCCTTAGCCTAAGCCTAGGGGTCCCCTAGCCTAAGCGTAGGGGTGCCCAACCTAAGCCTAGGGGTGCCCTAGCCTAAGCCTACGGGTACCCTAGCCCAAGCCTAGGGATGCCCTAGTGTTAGGCTAGAGGAGCCCTAGCCTTAGACTAGGGGAGCCCTAGCCTTAGTCTAAGCATAGTGGTGCACTAGCCTAAGCCTAGGGGTGCCCTAGCCCAAGCCTAGGGGTGTCCTAGCCTTAGGCTAGGGGAGCCCTAGCCTTAGCCTAAGCCTAGGGGTGCCCGAGCCTAAGCCTAGGGCTGCCCTAGCCTAAGCCTAGGGGTGCCCTAGCCTAAGCCTAGGGGTGCCCTAGCCTAAGCCTAGGGGTGTCCTAGCCTTAGGCTAGGGGAGCCCTAGCCTTAGCCTAAGCCTAGGGGTTCCCTAGCCTAAGCCTCGGGGTGCCCTAGCCTAAGCCTAGTGGTGCCTTAGCCTTAAGCTAGGGGAGCCCTAGCCTTAGCCTAAGCCTAGGGGTCCCCTAGCCTAAGCGTAGGGGTGCCCAACCTAAGCCTAGGGGTGCCCTAGCCTAAGCCTAGGCGTGCCCTAGCCTTAGGCTAGGGGAGCCCTAGCCTTAGCCTACGCCTAGGGGTGCCCTAGACTAAGCCTAGGGGTGCCCTAGCCTAAGCCTAGGGGTGCCCTTGCCCAAGCCCAGGGATGCCCTAGCGTTAGCCTAGAGGAGCCCTAGCCTTAGACTAAGCCTAAGGGTGCACTACCCTACGCCAAGGGGTGCCCTAGCCTAAGTCTAGGGGTGCCCTAGCCTAAGCCTAGAGGTACCCTGCGCCTTAGGCTAGGGGAGCCCTAGCCTTAGCCTAAGCCTAGGGGTCCCCTAGCTTAAGCCTAGAGGTGCCCTAGCCTAAGCCTAGGGGTGCCCTAGCCTAAGCCTAGGCGTGCCCTAGCCTAAGGCTAGGGGTGCCCTAGCCTTAGTCTAGTGGAGCCCTAGCCTTAGCCTTAGCCTAGGGGTGCCCTAGCCTTAGCCCAAGAGTAGGGTTGCCCTAGGTTAAGCCTAGGGGTTCCCTAGCCTAAGCATAGGTGCCCTAGCCTAAGCCTAGGGGTGCCCTAGCCTAAGGTTAGGGGTACCCTAGCCTTAGTCTAGTGGAGCCCTAGCCTTTGCCTAAGCCTAGGGGTGCCCTACCCTAAGCCTAGGGGTGCCCTAGCCTAAGCCTAGGGGTGCCCTAGCCTAAGCCTAGGGGTGCCCTACCCTAAGCCTAGGGTTGCCCTAGCCTAAGCCTAGTGGTGCCCTAGCCTTAGGCTAGCTGAGCCCTAGCCTTAGAGTAAGCCTATGGGTGCCCTAGCCTACGACTAGGGGTGCCCTAGCCTAAGCCTAGGGGTGCCCTAGCCTAAGACTAGGGGTGCCCTAGCCTAAGCTTAGGGGTGCCCTAGTGTAAGCCTAGGGGTGCCGTAGCCTAAGTTTAGGGGTGCCCTAGGGTAAGGCAAGGGGAGCCCTAGCCTTAGCCTAAGCCTAGGGGTGCCCTAGCCTAAGTTTAGGGGTGCCCTAGCGTAAGCCTAGGGGTGCCGTAGCCTAAGCCTAGGGGTGCCCTAGCCTAAGCCTTGTGGTGTCCTAGCCTAAGCCTAGGGGTGCCCTAGCCTAAGCCTAGGGGTCCCCTAGCCTAAGCCTAGGGTTGCCCTAGCCTAAGCCTAGGGGTGCCCTAGCCTAAGGCTAGGGGTGCCCTAGCCTTAGTCTAGTGGAGCCCTAGCCTTAGCCTAAGCCTAGGGGTGCCCTACCCTAAGACTAGGGTTGCCCTAGCCTAAGCCTAGTGGTGCCCTAGCCTTAGGCTAGCTGACCCCTAGCCTTAGAGTAAGCCTATGGGTGACCTAGACTAAGCCTAGGGTTGCCGTACACTAAGCCTAGGGGTGCCCTAGTCTTAGGCTAGGGGAGCCCTAGCCTTAGCCTAAGCCTAGGGGTGCCCTAGCCTAAACCTAGGGGTTCCCTAGCCTAAGCCTAGGGGTGAGCTAGCCTAAGCCTAGGGGTGCCCTAGGCTAAGGCTAGGGGTGCCCTAGCCTTAGTCTAGTGGAGCCCTAGCCTAAGCCTAAGCTTAGGGGTGCCCTATCCGAAGCCTAGGGGTGCCCTAACCTAAGTCTAGGGATACCCTAGCGTTAGGCTAGCGGAGCCCTAGCCTTAGGCTAAGCCTAGGGGTGCCCTAGCCTAAGCCTAGGGGTGCCTTAGCCTAAGTCTAGGGGTTCCCTAGCCTAAGCCTACGGGTGTCCTAGCCTAAGCCTTAGGGTGCCCTAGCCTAAACCTAGGGGTTCCCTAGCCTAAGCCTAGGGGTGCCCTAGCCTAAGCCTAGGGGTGCCCTAGCCCAAGCCTAGGGATGCCCTAGCGTTAGGCTAGAGGAGCCCTATCCTTAGCCTAAACCTAGGGGTGCCCTAACCTAAGCCTAGGGGTGCCCTAGACTAAGCTTACGGGTGCCCTAGACCAAGCCTAGGGATGCCCTAGCTTAAGCCTAGGGGTGCCCTAGCCTAAGCCTAGGGGTGTCCTAGGCTTAGGCTAGGGGAGCCCTAGCCTTAGCCTAAGACTTGGGGTGCCCTAGCCGAAGCCTCGGGTGCCCTAGCCTAAGCCTAGGGGTACCCTAGCCTAAGCCTAGTGGTGCCCTAGCCTTAAGCTAGGGGAGCCCTAGCCTTAGCCTAAGCCTAGGGGTCCCCTCACTAAGCCTAGGGGTGCCCAACCTAAGCCTAGGGGTGCCCGAGCCTAAGCCTATGCGTGCCCTAGCCTTAGGCTAGGGGAGCCCTAGCCTTAGCCTAAGCCTAGGGGTGCCCTAAACTAAGCCTAGGGGTGCCCTAACCTAAGCCTACGGGTGTTCTAGTCTAAGCCTATGTGTGCCCTAGCATAAGTTTAGGGGTGCCCTAGCCTAAGCCTAGGGGTAACCTAGCCTTAGGCTAGGGGAGTCCTCGCCTTAGCCGAAGCCTTGGGGTGCCCTAGCCTAAGCCTAGGGGTGCCCTAGCCTAAGCCTAGGGGTGTACTAGCCTTAGGCTAGGGGAGCCCTAGCCTTAGCCTAAGCCTTGGGGTGCCCTAGCCGAAGCCTCGGGGTGCCCTAGCCTAAGCCTAGGGGTGCCCTAGCCTAAGCCTAGTGGTGCCCTAGCCTTAAGCTAGGGGAGCCCTAGCCTTAGCCTAAGCCTAGGGGTCCCCTAGCCTAAACCTAGGGGTGCCCAACCTAAGCCAAGGGGTGCCCTAGCCTAAGCCTAGGCGTGCCCTAGCCTTAGGCTAGGGGAGCCCTAGCCTGAGCCCAAGCCTAGGGGTGCCCTAGCGTAAGCCTACGGGTGTCCTAGCATTAGGCTATGGGAGCCCAAGCCTTTGTCTAAGCCTTGGGGTGCCCTAGCCTTAGGCTAGGGGAGTCCTCGCCTTAGCCGAAGCCTTGGGGTGCCCTAGCCTTAGGCTAGGGGAGCCCTAGCCTTAGTCTAAACCTAGGGGTGCCCTAGCCTAAGCCTAGGGGTGCCCTAGCCCAAGCCTAGGGATGCCCTAGCGTTAGGCTATAGGAGCCCTAGCCTTAGCCTAAGCCTACGGGTGCCCGAGCCTAAGCCTAGGGCTGCCCTAGCCTAAGCCTAGGGGTGTCCTAGCCTTAGGATAGGGGACCCCTAGCCTTACCCTAAACCTAGGGGTGCACTAGCCTAAGCCTAGGGGTACCCTAGCCTTAGGCTAGGGGAGTCCTCGCCTTAGCCGAAGCCTTGGGGTGCCCTAGCCTTAGGCTAGGGGAGCCCTAGCCTTAGTCTAAGCCTAGGGGTGCCCTAGCCTAAGCCTAGGGAGCCCTAGCCCAAGCCTAGGGATGCCCTAGCGTTAGGCTATAGGAGCCCTAGCCTTAGCCTAAGCCTACGGGTGCCCGAGCCTAAGCCTAGGGCTGCCCTAGCCTAAGCCTCGGGGTGCCCTAGCCTAAGCCTAGGGGTGCCTTATACTAAGCCTAGGGGTGTCCTAGCCTTAGGCTAGGGGAGCCCTAGCCTTAGCCTAAGCCTAGGGGTGCCCTAGCCTAAGCTTACGGGTGCCCTTGCCTAAGCGTAGGGGTGTCCTAGCCTTAGCCTAAGCCTAGGGGAGCCCTAGCCTTAGCCTAAGCCTAGGGGTGCCCTAGCCTAAGCCTAGGGGTGCCCTAGCCTAAGCGTAAGGGTGCCCTAGCCTAAGGCTTGTTGTGCCCTAGCCTTAGGCTAGGGGAGCCCTAGCCTTAGCCTAAGCCTAGGGGTCCCCTAGCCTGAGCCTAGGGGTGCCCTAGCCTAAGCCTAGGGGTGCCCTAGCCTAAGCCTAGGCGTGCCCTAACCTTAGGCTAGGGGAGCCCTAGCCTTAGCCTAAGCCTAGGGGTGCCCTAGGCTAAGCCTAGGGGTTCCCTAGCCTAAGCCTTGGGGTGCCCTAGCCTAAGACTGGGGGTGCCCTAGCCTAAGGCTAGGGGTGCCCTAGCCTTATTCTAGTGGAGCCCTAGCCTTAGGCTAAGCCTAGGGGTGCCCTAGCCTAAGCCTAGGGGTGCCCTAGCCTAAGCCTAGGGGTGCCCTAGCCTTAGGCTAGGGGAGCCCTAGTCTTAGCCTAAGCCTGGGGTTGCCCTAGCCTAAGACTAGGGGTGCCCTAGCCTAAGCTTAGGGGTGCCCTAGTCTAAGCCTAGGGGTGCACTAGCCTAAGCCTTGGGGTGCCCTAGCCTAAGTCTAGGGGTGCCCTAGCCTAAGCCCAGGGGTGCCCTAGCCCAAGCCTAGGGATGCCCTAGCGTTAGGCTAGAGGAGCCCTAGCCTTAGCCTAAGCCTAGGGGTGCCCTAGCCTAAGCCTAGGGGTGCCCTAGCCGAAGCCTAGGGGTGCCCTAGCCTACGTCTAGGGGTGCCTTAGCCTAATCCTATGGGTACCCTAGCCTTAAGCTAGGGGAGTCCTCGCCTTAGCCGAAGCCTTGGGGTGCCTTAGCCTAAGCCTAGGGGTGCCCTAGCCCAAGCCCAGGGATGCCCTAGCGTTAGCCTAGAGGAGCCCTAGCCTTAGCCTAAGCCTAAGTGTGCCCTAGCCTAAGCCTAGGGGTGCCCTAGCATAAGCCTAGGTTTGCCCTAGCCTAAACCTAGGGGTGCCCTAGCCTAAGACTAGGGGTGCCCTAGCCTAAGGCTATGGGTGCCCTAGCCTTAGTCTAGTGGAGCCCTCGCCTTAGCCTAAGCCTTGTGGTGCCCTATCCTAAGCCATGGGGTGCCCTAGCCTAAGCCTAGGGGTGCGCTAGCCTAAGCCTAGGGTTGCCCTACCCTAAGCCTAGGGGTGCCTTAGCCTTAGGCTAGGGGAGCCCAAGCCTTAGCCTAAGCCTCGGGGTGCCCTAGCCTAAGCCAAGGGTGCCCTAGCCTAAGCCTACGGGTGTCCTAGCCTAAGCCAAGGGTGCCCTAGCCTAAGCCTACGGGTGTCCTAGCCAAAGCCTAGGGGTGCCCTAGCCTAAGCCTAGGGGTAACCTAGCCTTAGGCTAGGGGAGCCCTAGCCTTAGCCTATGCCTAGGGGTCCCCTAGCCTAAGGCTAGGGGTGCCCAACCTAAGCCTAGGGGTGCCCTAGCCTAAGCCTAGGCGTGCCCTAGCCTAAGCCTACGGGTGTCCTAGCCTTAGGATAGGGGAGCCGTAGCCTTAGCCTAAGCCTAGGGGTGCCCTAGCCTAACCCTAGGGTTGCCCTAGCCTAAGCCTAGGGGTGCCCTAGCCTAAGCCTAGGGGTGCCCTAGCCCAAGGCTAGGGATGCCTTAGCGTTAGGCTAGAGGAGCCCTATACTTACCCTAAGCCTATGGGTGCCCTAGCCTAAGCCTAGGGGTGCCTAGCCTAAGCTTACGGGGGCCCTAGCCCAAGCCTAGGGATGCCCTAGCGTTAGGCTACAGGATCCCTACCCTTAGCCCAAGACTAGGGGTGCCCTAGCCTAAGCCTAGGGGTGCCCTAGCCTAAGTCTAGGGGTGCCCTAGCATAATCCTAGGGGTACCCTAGCCTTAGGCTAGGGGAGTCCTCGCCTTGGCCGAAACCTTGGTGTGCCCTAGCCTAAGCCTAGGGGTGCCCTAACCTAAGCCTAGGGGTGCCATAGCCCAAGCCCAGGGATGCCCTAGCGTTAGCCTAGAGGAGCCCTAGCCTTAGCCTAAGCCTACGGGTGCGCTAGCCTAAGCCAAGGGGTGCCCTAGCCTAAGTCTAGGGATGCCCTATCCTAAGCCTACAGGTACCCTAGCCTTAGGCTAGGAGAGCCCTAGCCTTATCCTAAGCCTAGGGGTGCCCTAGCCTAAGCCATGTGGTGCCCTAGCCTAAGCCTATGCGTGCCCTAGCCTAAGCCTAGGGGTGCCCTAGCCTAAGCCATGGGGTGCCCTAGCCTAAGCCTAGGCGTGCCCTAGCCTAAGCCTAGGCGTGCCCTAGCCTAAGCCTAGGGTTGCCCTAGCCTAAGCCTAGGGGTGCCCTAGCCTAAGCCTATGGGTGTCCTAGCCTAAACCTTGGGGTGCCCTAGCCTAAACCTAGGGGTTCCCTAACCTAAGCCTAGGGTTGAGCTAGCCTAAGCCTAGGGGTGCCCTAGGCTAAGGCTAGGGTGCCCTAGCCTTAGGCAAGGGGAGTCCTCGCCTTAGGCGAAGCCTTGGGGTGCCCTAGCCTAAGCCTAGGGGTGCCCTAGCCTAAGCCTAGGGGTGCCCTAGCCCAAGCCTAGGGATGCCCTAGCGTTAGGCTAGAGGAGCCCTATACTTACCCTAAGCCTATGGGTACCCTAGCCTAAGCCTAGGGGTGCCCTAGCCTAAGCCTACGGGGGCCCTAGCCCAAGCCTAGGGATGCCCTAGCGTTAGGCTACAGGACCCCTAGCCTTAGCCCAAGACTAGGGGTGCCCTAGCCTAAGTCTAGGGGTGCCCTAGCCTAATCCTAGGGGTACCCTAGCCTTAGGCTAGGGGAGTCCTCGCCTTGGCCGAAGCCTTGGTGTGCCCTAGCCTAAGCCTAGGGGTGCCCTAACCTAAGCCTAGGGGTGCCATAGCCCAAGCCAAGGGATGCCCTAGCGTTAGCCTAGAGGAGCCCTAGCCTTAGCCTAAGCCTACGGGTGCGCTAGCCTAAGCCAAGGGGTGCCCTAGCCTAAGTCTAGGGATGCCCTATCCTAAGCCTAGGGGTACCCTAGCCTAAGCCTAGTGGTGCCCTAGCCTTAAGCTAGGGGAGCCCTAGCCTTAGCCTAAGCCTAGGGGTCCCCTAGCCTAAGCCTAGGGGTGCCCAACCTAAGCCTAGGGGTGCCCGAGCCTAAGCCTAGGCGTGCCCTAGCCTTAGGCTAGGGGAGCCCTAGCCTTAGCCTAAGCCTAGGGGTGCCCTAGGCTAAGCCTAGGGGTGCCCTAACCTAAGCCTACGGGTGTTCTAGTCTAAGCCTATGGGTGCCCTAGCATAAGTTTAGGGGTGCCCTAGCCTAAGCCTAGGGGTAACCTAGCCTTAGGCTAGGGGAGTCCTCGCCTTAGCCGAAGCCTTGGGGTGCCCTAGCCTAAGCCTAGGGGTGCCCTAGCCTAAGCCTAGGGGTGTCCTAGCCTTAGCCTAAGCCTACGGGTGCGCTAGCCTAAGCCAATGGGTGCCCTAGCCTAAGTCTAGGGATGCCCTATCCTAAGCCTAGAGGTACCCTAGCCTTAGGCTAGGGGAGCCCTAGCCTTATCCTAAGCCTAGGGGTGCCCTAGCCTAAGCCATGGGGTGCCCTAGCCTAAGCCTAGGCGTGCCCTAGCCTAAGCCTAGGGGTGCCCTAGCCTAAGCCATGGGGTGCCCTAGCCTAAGCCTAGGCGTGCCCTAGCCTAAGCCTAGGCGTGCCCTAGCCTAAGCCTAGGGGTGCCCTAGCCTAAGCCTACGGGTGTCCTAGCCTAAACCTAGGGGTGCCCTAGCCTAAGTCTTGTGGTGCCCTAGCCTTAGGCTAGGGGAGCCCTAGCCTTAGCCTAAGCCTTGCGGCGCCCTAGCCTAAACCTAGGGGTTTCCTAGCCTAAGCCTACGGGTTTCCTAGCCTAATCCCAGGGGTGCCCTAGCCTAAGTCTAGGGGTGGACTAGCCTAAGCCTAGAGGTACCCTAGCCTTAGGCTAGGGGAGCCCTAGCCTTAGCCTAAGCCTAGGGGTGCCCTAGCCTAAGCCTAGAGGTACCCTACCCTTAGGCTAGGGGAGCCCTAGCCTAAGCCACGGGTGTCCTAGCCTAAGCCTAGGGGTGCCCTTGCCTAAGTCTTGGGGTGCCCTAGCCTTAGTCTAGTGGAGCCCTAGCCTTAGCCTAAGCTTAGGGGTGACCTATGCTAAGCCTAGGGGTGCTCTAGCCTAAGCCTAGGGGTGCACTAGCCTAAGCCTAGGGGAGCCCTAGCCTTAGTCTAAGCCTAGGGGTGCTCTAGCCTAAGCCTAGGGGTGCACTAGCCTAAGCCTAGGGGAGCCCTAGCCTTAGTCTAAGCCTAGGGGTGCACTAGCCTAAGCCTAGGGGTGCCCTAGCCCAAGGCTAGGGATGCCCTAGCGTTAGGCTAGAGGAGCCATAGCTTAGCCTAAGCCTAGGGGTGCCCTAGCCTAAGCCTAGTGGTGCCCTAGCCTAAGTCCAGGGGTCCCCTAGACTAAGCCTAGTTGTACCCTAGCCTTAGGCTAGGGGAGTCCTCGCCTTAGCTGAAGCCTTGGGGTGCCCTAGCCTAAGCCTAGGTGTGCCCTAGCCCAAACCTAGGGATGCCCTAGCGTTAGGCTAGAGGAGCTCTAGCCTTAGCCTAAGCATAGGGGTCCCCTAACCTAAGCCTAGCGGTTCGCTACTTAAGCCTAGGGGTGCCCTAGCCTAAGCCTAGGGGTGCCCTAGCCTTAGGCTAGGGAAGCCCTAGCCTTAGCCTAAGCCTAGGTCTGCCCTATCCTAAGCCTAGGGGTGCCCTAGCCTAAGCCTAGGGGTGCCCTAGCCTAAGCCTAGGGGTGCCTTAGCCTTAGGCTAGGGGAGCCCAAGCCTTAGCCTAAGCTTCGGGGTGCCCTAGCCTAAGCCAAGGGTGCCCTAGCCTAAGCCTAGGGGTAACCTAGCCTTAGGCTAGGGGAGCCCTAGCCTTAGCCTATGCCTAGGGGTCCCCTAGCCTAAGCCTAGGGGTGCCCAACCTAAGCCTAGGGGTGCCCTAGCCTAAGCCTAGGCGTGCCCTAGCCTTAGGCTAGGGGAGCCCTAGCCTTACCCTAAGCCTAGGGGTGCCCAAGCCTAAGCCTAGTGGTGCCCTAGCCTTAGGCTAGCTGAGCCCTAGCCTTAGACTAAGCCTATGGGTGCTCTAGCCTACGACTAGGGGTGCCCTAGCCTAAGCCTAGAGGTGCCCTAGCCTTAGGTTAGGGGAGCCCTAGTCTTAGCCTAAGCCTAGGGGTGCCTAGCCTAAGACTAGGGGTGCCCTATCCTAAGCCTAAGGGTGCCCTAGCCTAGGCCTAGGGGTGCCCTAGCCTAAGCCTAGGGGTACCCTAGCCTAAGCCTAGGGGTGCCCTACCCTAAGCCTAGGGTTGCCCTAGCCTAAGCCTAGTGGTGCCCTAGCCTTAGGCTAGCTGAGCCCTAGCCTTAGACTAAGCCTATGGGTGCTCTAGCCTACGACTAGGGGTGCCCTAGCCTAAGCCTAGAGGTGCCCTAGCCTTAGGTTAGGGGAGCCCTAGTCTTAGCCTAAGCCTAGGGGTGCCTAGCCTAAGACTAGGGGTGCCCTAGCCTAAGCTTAGGTGTGCCCAACCTAAGCCTAGGGGTGCCCGAGCCTAAGCCTAGGCGTGCCCTACCCTTAGGCTAGGGGAGCCCTAGCCTTAGCCTAACCCTAGGGGTGCCCTAGGCTAAGCCTAGGGGTGCCCTAACCTAAGCCTACGGGTGTTCTAGTCTAAGCCTATGGGTGCCCTAGCATAAGTCTAGGGGTGCCCTAGCCTAAGCCTAGGGGTAACCTAGCCTTAGGCTAGGGGAGTCCTCGCCTTAGCCGAAGCCTTGGGGTGCCCTAGCCTAAGCCTAGGGGTGCCCTAGCCTAAGCCTAGGGGTGTCCTAGCCTTAGGCTAGGGGAGCCCTAGCCTTAGCCTAAGCCTGGGGGTGCCCTAGCCGAAGCCTCGGGGTGCCCTAGCCTAAGCCTAGGGGTGCCCTAGACTAAGCCTAGTGGTGCCCTAGCCTTAAGCTAGGGGAGCCCTAGCCTTAGCCTAAGCCTAGGGGTCCCCTAGCCTAAGCCTAGGGGTGCCCAACCTAAGCCTAGGGGTGCCCTAGCCTAAGCCTAGGCGTGCCCTAGCCTTAGGCTAGGGGAGCCCTAGCCTTAGCCCAAGCCTAGGGGTGCCCTAGCGTAAGCCTAGAGGTACCCTAGCCTTAGGCTAGGGGAGCCCTAGCCTTATCCTAAGCCTAGGGGTGCCCTAGCCTAAGCCATGGGGTGCCCTAGCCTAAGCCTAGGCGTGCCCTAGCCTAAGCCTAGGGGTGCCCTAGCCTAAGCCATGGGGTGCCCTAGCCTAAGCCTATGCGTGCCCTAGCCTAAGCCTAGGCGTGCCCTAGCCTAAGCCTAGGGTTGCCCTAGCCTAAGCCTAGGGGTGCCCTAGCCTAAGACTACGGGTGTCCTAACCTAAACCTAGGGGTGCCCTGGCCTAAGTCTTGTGGTGCCCTAGCCTTAGGCTAGGGGAGCCCTAGCCTTAGCCTAAGCCTTGCGGCGCCCTAGCCTAAACCTAGGGGTTTCCTAGCCTAAGCCTACGGGTGTCCTAGCCTAATCCCAGGGGTGCCCTAGCCTAAGCCTAGGGTTGCCCTAGCCTAAGCCTAGGGGTGCCCTAGCCTTAGGCTAGGGGAGCCCTAGCCTTAGCCACGGGTGTCCTAGCCTAAGCCTAGGGGTGCCCTAGCCTAAGTCTTGGGGTGCCCTAGCCTTAGTCTAGTGGAGCCCTAGCCTTAGCCTAAGCTTAGGGGTGACCTATGCTAAGCCTAGGGGTGCCCTAGCCTAAGCCAAGGGGTGCACTAGCCTAAGCCTAGGGGAGCCCTAGCCTTAGTCTAAGCCTAGGGGTGCACTAACCTAAGCCTAGGGGTGCCCTAGCCCAAGCCTAGGGATGCCCTAGCGTTAGGCTAGAGGAGCCATAGCTTAGCCTAAGCCTAGGGGTGCCCTAGCCTAAGCCTAGGGGTGCCCTAGCCTAAGTCCAGGGGTCCCCTAGACTAAGCCTAGTTGTACCCTAGCCTTAGGCTAGGGGAGTCCTCGCCTTAGCTGAAGCCTTGGGGTGCCCTAGCCTAAGCCTAGGTGTGCCCTAGCTCAAGCCTAGGGATGCCCTAGCGTTAGGCTAGAGGAGCTCTAGCCTTAGCCTAAGCATAGGGGTCCCCTAACCTAAGCCTAGCGGTTCGCTACTTAAGCCTAGGGGTGCCCTAGCCTAAGCCAACGGGTGCCCTAGCCTAAGCCTAGGGGTGCCCTAGCCTTAGGCTAGGGAAACCCTAGCCTTAGCCTAAGCCAAGGGGTGCCCTAGTCTAAGCCCAGCGCTGCCCTAGCCTAAGCCTAGGGGTGCCCTAGCCTAAGCCTAGGGGTGCCCTAGCCTAAGCCTAGGGGTGCCCTAATCTAAGCCTAAGGGTGCCCTAGCCTAAGACTAGGGGAGCCCTAGCCTTAGCCTAAACCTAGGGGTGCCCTAGCCTAAGCCTATGGGTGCCCTAGCCTAAGCCTAGGGGTGCCCTAGCCTAAGCCTAGGGGTGCCCAAACCTGAGCCTAGGGGTGCCCTAGCCTGAGCCTACGGGTGCCCTAGCCTGAGGCTAGGGGAGCCCTAGCCTTAGTCTAGCCTAGGATTGCCCTAGCCAAAGCCTGGGGGTGCCATAGCCTGAGTCTAGTGGTGCCCTAGCCTGAGGCTAGGGGTGCCCTAGCCTAAGCCTAGGGGTGCCCTAGCCTAAGCCTAGTGGTGCCCTAGCCTTAGGCTAGGAGAGCCCTAGCCTTAGCCTAAGCCTAGGGGTCCCCTAGCCTAAGCCTAGGGGTGCCCTAGCCTAAGCGTAGGGGTGTCTTAGCCTTAGGCTAGGGGAGCACTAGCCTTAGCCTAAGCCTAGGGGTGCCCTAGGCTAAGCCTAGAGGTTCCCTAGCCAAAGCCTAGGGGTGCCCTAGCCTAAGCCTAGGGGTGCCCTAGCCTAAGGCTAGGGGTGCCCTAGCCTTAGTCTAGTGGAGCCCTAGCCTTAGCCTAAGCCTAGGGGTGCCCTACCCTAAGCCTAAGGTTGCCCTAGCCTAAGCCTAGTGGTGCCCTAGCCTTAGGCTAGCTGAGCCCTAGCCTTAGACTAAGCCTATGGGTGCCCTAGCCTACGACTAGGGGTGCCCTAGCCTAAGCCTAGGGGTGCCCTAGCCTTAGGTTAGGGGAGCCCTAGTCTTAGCCTAAGCCTAGGGGTGCCTAGCCTAAGACTAGGGGTGCCCTAGCCTAAGCTTAGGGCTGCCCTATCCTAAGCCTAAGAGTGCCCTAGCCTAGGCCTAGGGGTCCCCTAGCCTAAGGCTAGGGGTGCCCTTGCCTTAGACTAGGGGAGCCCTAGCCTTAGCCAAAGCCTATGGGTGCCCTAGCCTAAGCCTAGGGGTGCCCTAGCATAAGCCTAGGGTTGCCCTAGCCTAAGCCTAGGGATGCCCTAGCCTAAGGCTAGGGGTGCCTAGCCTTAGTCTAGTGGAGCCCTAGCCTTAGCCTAAGCCTAGGGGTGCCCTATCCTAAGCCATGGGTGCCCTAGCCTAAGCCTTGGGGTGCCCTAGCCTATGCCTAGTGTTGCCCTACCCTAAGCCTAGGGGTGCCCTAGTCTTAGTCTAGGGGAGCCCAAGCCTTAGCCTAAGCCTAGGGGTGCCCTTGCCTAAACCTAGTGGTGCCCTAGCCTAAGCCTACGGGTGTCCTAGCCTAAGCCTTGGTGTGCCCTAGCCTAAACCTAGGGGTTCCCTAGCCTAAGCCTAGGGGTGAGCTAACCTAAGCCTAGGGGTGCCCTAGGCTAAGGCTAGGGGTGCCCTAGCCTTACTCTAGTGGAGCCTTAGCCTTAGCCTAAGCTTAGTTGTGCCCTATCCTAAGCCTAGGGGTGCCCTAGCCTAAGCCTAGGGATGCCCTTGCGTTAGGCTAGAGGAGCCTTAGCCTTAGCCTAAGCCTAGGGGTGCCCTAGCCTAAGCCTAGGGGTGCCCTAGCCTAAGTCTAGGGGTGCCCTAGCCTAAGCCTATGGGTGTCCTAGCCTAAACCTTGGGTTGCCCTAGCCTAAACCTAGGGGTTCCCAAACCTAAGCCTAGGGGTGAGCTAGCCTAAGCCTAGGGGTGCCCTAGGCTAAGGCTAGGGTGCCCTAGCCTTAGACAAGGGGAGTCCTCGCCTTAGGCGAAGCCTTGGGGTGCCCTAGCCTAAGCCTAGGGGTGCCCTAGCCTAAGCCTTGGGGTGCCCTAGCCCAAGCCTAGGGATGCCCTAGCGTTAGGCTAGAGGAGCCCTATACTTACCCTAAGCCTCGGGGTGCCCTAGCCTAAGCCTAGGGGTGCCCTAGCCTAATCCTACGGGGGCCCTAGCCCAAGCCTAGGGATGCCCTAGCGTTATGCTAGAGGAGCCCTAGCCTTAGCCCAATCCTAGGGGTGCCCTAGCCTAAGCCTAGGGGTTCCTTAGCCTAAGTCTAGGGGTGCCCTAGCCTAATCCTAGGGGTACCCTAGCCTTAGGCAAGGGGAATCCTCGCCTTGGCCGAAGCCTTGGTGTGCCCTAGCCTAAGCCTAGGGGTGCCCTAACCTAAGCCTAGGGGTGCCATAGCCCAAGCCCAGGGATGCCCTAGCGTTAGCCTAGAGGAGCCCTAGCCTTAGCCTAAGCCTACGGGTTCGCTAGCCTAAGCCAAGGGGTGCCCTAGCCTAAGTCTAGGCGTGCCCTAGCCTAAGCCTAGAGGTACCCTAGCCTTAGGCTAGGGGAGCCCTAGCCTTATCCTAAACCTAGGGGTGCCCTAGCCTAAGCCATGTGGTGCCCTAGCCTAAGCCTAGGCGTGCCCTAGCCTAAGCCTAGGGTTGCCCTAGCCTAAGCCTAGGGGTGCCCTAGCCTAAGCCTACGGGTGTCCTAGCCTAAACCTAGGGGTGCCCTAGCCTAAGTCTTGGGGTGCCCTAGCCTTAGGCTAGGGGAGCCCTAGCCTTAGCCTAAGCCTTGCGGCGCCCTAGCCTAAACCTAGGGGTTTCCTAGCCTAAGCCTACGGGTGTCCTAGCCTAAGCCTAGGGGTGCCCTAGCCTAAGTCTAGGGGTGGCCTAGCCTAAGCCTAGAGGTACCCTAGCCTTAGGCTAGGGGAGCCCTAGCCTTAGCCTAAGCCTAGGGGTGCCCTACCTTAAGCCTAGAGGTACCCTAGCCTTAGGCTAGGGGAGCCCTAGCCTTAGCCTAAGCTTAGGGGTGCCCTAGCTTAAGCCATGGGGTGCCCTAGCCTAAGCCTAGGCGTGCCCTAGACTAAGACTAGGGGTGCCCTAGCCTAAGCCACGGGTGTCCTAGCCTAAGCCTAGGGGTGCCCTAGCCTAAGTCTTGGGGTGCCCTAGCCTTAGTCTAGTGGAGCCCTAGCCTTAGCCTAAGCTTAGGGGTGACCTATGCTAAGCCTAGGGGTGCCCTAGCCTAAGCCTAGGGGTGCACTAGCCTAAGCATAGGGGAGCACTAGCCTTATTCTAAGCCTAGGGGTGCCCTAGCCCAAGCCTAGGGATGCCGTAGCGTTAGGCTAGAGGAGCCATAGCTTAGCCTAAGCCTAGGGGTGCCCTAGCTTAAGCCTAGGGGTACCCTAGCCTAAGTCCAGGGGTCCCCTAGACTAAGCCTAGTTGTACCCTAGCCTTAGGCTAGGGGAGTCCTCGCCTTAGCTGAAGCCTTGGGGTGCCCTAGCCTAAGCCTAGGTGTACCCTAGCCCAAGCCTAGGGATGCCCTAGCGTTAGGCTAGAGGAGCTCTAGCCTTAGCCTAAGCATAGGGGTCCCCTAACCTAAGCCTAGCGGTTCGCTACTTAAGCCTAGGGGTGCCCTAGCCTAAGCCAACGGGTGCCCTAGCCTAAGCCTAGGGGTGCCCTAGCCTTAGGCTAGGGAAGCCCTAGCCTTAGCCTAAGCCTAGGGGTGCCCTAGTCTAAGCCTAGGGCTGCCCTAGCCTAAGCCTAGGGGTGCCCTAGCCGAAGCCTAGGGGTGCCCTAGCCTAAGCCTAGGGGTGCCCTAGCCTAAGCCTAGGGGTGCCCTAATCTAAGCCTAAGGGTGCCCTAGCCTAAGACTAGGGGAGCCCTAGCCTTAGCCTAAGCCTAGGGGTGCCCTAGCCTAAGCCTATGGGTGCCCTAGCCTAAGCCTAGGGGTGCCCTAGCCTAAGCCTAGGGGTGCCCTAACCTGAGCCTAGGGGTGCCCTAGCCTGAGCCTACGGGTGCCCTAGCCTGAGGCTAGGGGAGCCCTAGCCTTAGTCTAGCCTAGGATTGCCCTAGCCAAAGCCTAGGGGTGCAATAGCCTGAGTCTAGGGGTGCCCTAGCCTGAGGCTAGGGGAGCCGTAGCCTTAGCCTAAGCCTAGGGGTGCCCTAGCCTAAGCCTAGGGGTTCCCTAGCCTAAGCCTAGGGGTGCCCTAGCCTTAGGCTAGGGGAGCGCTAGCCTTAGCCTAAGCCTAGGGGTGCCTTAGCCTAAGCCTAGGGATGCCTTTGCCTGAGCCTAGGGGTGCCTTAGCCTTAGGCTAGGGGAGCCCTAGCCTTAACCGAAGCCTAGGGGTTCCCTAGCCTTAGGCTAGGCGAACGCTAGCCTTAGCCTAAGCCTAGGGGTGCCTTAGCCTAAGCCTAGGGATGCCTTTGCCTGAGCCTAGGGGTGCCCTAGCCTTAGGCTAGTGGAGCCCTAGCCTTAGCAGAAGCCTAGGGGTGCCCTAGCCTAAGCCTGGGGGTGCCCTAGCCTAAGGCTAAGGGTGCGCTTGCCTAAGCCTACGGGTGCTCTAGCCTAAGCCTAGGGGTGCACTAGCCTAAGCCTAGGGGTGCCTTAGCCTAAACCTAGGGGTGCCCTAGCCTAAGCCTAAGGGTGCCTTAACCTAAGCCTAGGGTGCCCTTGCCTAAGCCTAGGGGTGCCTTAGCCCAAACCTAGGGGTCCCCTAGCCTTAGCCTAAGCCTAGGGGTGGCAAGCTTAAGCCTAGCGGTGCCCTAGCCTAAGCCTAGGGGTGCCCTAGACTAAGCGTAGGGGTTCCCTAGCCTAAGCCTATGGGTACCCAGGCCTTAGGCTAGAGGAGCCATAGCATTAGGCTAAGCTTATGTCTGCCCTAGCCTAAGCCTAGGGGTGCCCTAGCCTAAGCCTAGGGGTGCCCTAGCCTAACCCTAGGGGTGGCCTAGCCTTAGGATAGGGGAGCACTAGCCTTAGCCTAAGCCTAGGGGTGCCCTAGCCTAAGCCTAGGTGTGCCTTAGCCTAAGCCTAGGGGTGCCCTACCCTAAGCCTAGGTGTGCCCTACCCTAAGCATAGGGGTGCCCTAGCCTAAGCCTAGGCTTACCCTAGCCTTAGGCTAGCTGAGCCCTAGCATTAGCCTAAGCCTTGGGGTGCCCTAGCCTTAGGATAGGGGAGCCCTAGCTTTAGCCTAACCTTAGGGGTGTCCTAGCCTAAGCCTAGGGGTGTCCTAGCCTAAGCTTAGGGGTGCCCTAGCCTAAGCCTAGGGGTGCCCTAGACTAAGCCTAGGGGTTCCCTAGCCTAAGCCTAGGGGTGACCAGGCCTTAGGTTAGAGGAGCCGTAGCCTTGCCTAAGCCTATGGCTCCCCTAGCCTAAGGATAGGGGTGCCCTAGCCTAAGCCTAGGTGTGCCCTAGCCTAAGCCTAGGGGTGCCCTACCGTAAGCCTAGGTGTGCCCTACCCTAAGCCTAGGGGTTCCCTAGCCTAAGCCTAGGTTTGCCCTAGCCTTAGGCTAGCTGAGCCCTAGCCTTAGCCTAAGCCTAGGTGTGCCCTAGCCTTAGGCTAGGGGAGCCCTAGCCTTAGCCTAAGCCTAGGGGTGTCCTAGCATAAGCCTAGGGGTGTCCTACCCTAAGCTTAGGGGTGCCCTAGCCTAAGCCTAGGGGTGCCCTAGACTAAGCCAAGGGGTGCCCTATCCTTAGCCTAGGGGTGCCATAGCCCAAGCCCAGGGATGCCCTAGCGTTAGCCTAGAGGAGCCCTAGCCTTAGCCTAAGCCTATGGGTGCGCTAGCCTACGCCAAGGGGTGCCCTAGCCTAAGTCTAGGGGTGCCCTAGCCTAAGCCTAGAGGTACCCTAGCCTTAGGCTAGGGGAGCCCTAGCCTTATCCTAAGCCTAGGGGTGCCCTAACCTAAGCCATGGGGTGCCCTAGCCTAAGCCTAGGCGTGCCCTAGCCTAACCCTAGGGTTGCCCTAGCCCAAGCCTAGGGATGCCGTAGCGTTAGGCTAGAGGAGCCATAGCTTAGCCTAAGCCTAGGGGTGCCCTAGCTTAAGCCTAGGGGTACCCTAGCCTAAGTCCAGGGGTCCCCTAGACTAAGCCTAGTTGTACCCTAGCCTTAGGCTAGGGGAGTCCTCGCCTTAGCTGAAGCCTTGGGGTGCCCTAGCCTAAGCCTAGGTGTACCCTAGCCCAAGCCTAGGGATGCCCTAGCGTTAGGCTAGAGGAGCTCTAGCCTTAGCCTAAGCATAGGGGTCCCCTAACCTAAGCCTAGCGGTTCGCTACTTAAGCCTAGGGGTGCCCTAGCCTAAGCCAACGGGTGCCCTAGCCTAAGCCTAGGGGTGCCCTAGCCTTAGGCTAGGGAAGCCCTAGCCTTAGCCTAAGCCTAGGGGTGCCCTAGTCTAAGCCTAGGGCTGCCCTAGCCTAAGCCTAGGGGTGCCCTAGCCGAAGCCTAGGGGTGCCCTAGCCTAAGCCTAGGGGTGCCCTAGCCTAAGCCTAGGGGTGCCCTAATCTAAGCCTAAGGGTGCCCTAGCCTAAGACTAGGGGAGCCCTAGCCTTAGCCTAAGCCTAGGGGTGCCCTAGCCTAAGCCTATGGGTGCCCTAGCCTAAGCCTAGGGGTGCCCTAGCCTAAGCCTAGGGGTGCCCTAACCTGAGCCTAGGGGTGCCCTAGCCTGAGCCTACGGGTGCCCTAGCCTGAGGCTAGGGGAGCCCTAGCCTTAGTCTAGCCTAGGATTGCCCTAGCCAAAGCCTAGGGGTGCAATAGCCTGAGTCTAGGGGTGCCCTAGCCTGAGGCTAGGGGAGCCGTAGCCTTAGCCTAAGCCTAGGGGTGCCCTAGCCTAAGCCTAGGGGTTCCCTAGCCTAAGCCTAGGGGTGCCCTAGCCTTAGGCTAGGGGAGCGCTAGCCTTAGCCTAAGCCTAGGGGTGCCTTAGCCTAAGCCTAGGGATGCCTTTGCCTGAGCCTAGGGGTGCCTTAGCCTTAGGCTAGGGGAGCCCTAGCCTTAACCGAAGCCTAGGGGTTCCCTAGCCTTAGGCTAGGCGAACGCTAGCCTTAGCCTAAGCCTAGGGGTGCCTTAGCCTAAGCCTAGGGATGCCTTTGCCTGAGCCTAGGGGTGCCCTAGCCTTAGGCTAGTGGAGCCCTAGCCTTAGCAGAAGCCTAGGGGTGCCCTAGCCTAAGCCTGGGGGTGCCCTAGCCTAAGGCTAAGGGTGCGCTTGCCTAAGCCTACGGGTGCTCTAGCCTAAGCCTAGGGGTGCACTAGCCTAAGCCTAGGGGTGCCTTAGCCTAAACCTAGGGGTGCCCTAGCCTAAGCCTAAGGGTGCCTTAACCTAAGCCTAGGGTGCCCTTGCCTAAGCCTAGGGGTGCCTTAGCCCAAACCTAGGGGTCCCCTAGCCTTAGCCTAAGCCTAGGGGTGGCAAGCTTAAGCCTAGCGGTGCCCTAGCCTAAGCCTAGGGGTGCCCTAGACTAAGCGTAGGGGTTCCCTAGCCTAAGCCTATGGGTACCCAGGCCTTAGGCTAGAGGAGCCATAGCATTAGGCTAAGCTTATGTCTGCCCTAGCCTAAGCCTAGGGGTGCCCTAGCCTAAGCCTAGGGGTGCCCTAGCCTAACCCTAGGGGTGGCCTAGCCTTAGGATAGGGGAGCACTAGCCTTAGCCTAAGCCTAGGGGTGCCCTAGCCTAAGCCTAGGTGTGCCTTAGCCTAAGCCTAGGGGTGCCCTACCCTAAGCCTAGGTGTGCCCTACCCTAAGCATAGGGGTGCCCTAGCCTAAGCCTAGGCTTACCCTAGCCTTAGGCTAGCTGAGCCCTAGCATTAGCCTAAGCCTTGGGGTGCCCTAGCCTTAGGATAGGGGAGCCCTAGCTTTAGCCTAACCTTAGGGGTGTCCTAGCCTAAGCCTAGGGGTGTCCTAGCCTAAGCTTAGGGGTGCCCTAGCCTAAGCCTAGGGGTGCCCTAGACTAAGCCTAGGGGTTCCCTAGCCTAAGCCTAGGGGTGACCAGGCCTTAGGTTAGAGGAGCCGTAGCCTTGCCTAAGCCTATGGCTCCCCTAGCCTAAGGATAGGGGTGCCCTAGCCTAAGCCTAGGTGTGCCCTAGCCTAAGCCTAGGGGTGCCCTACCGTAAGCCTAGGTGTGCCCTACCCTAAGCCTAGGGGTTCCCTAGCCTAAGCCTAGGTTTGCCCTAGCCTTAGGCTAGCTGAGCCCTAGCCTTAGCCTAAGCCTAGGTGTGCCCTAGCCTTAGGCTAGGGGAGCCCTAGCCTTAGCCTAAGCCTAGGGGTGTCCTAGCATAAGCCTAGGGGTGTCCTACCCTAAGCTTAGGGGTGCCCTAGCCTAAGCCTAGGGGTGCCCTAGACTAAGCCAAGGGGTGCCCTATCCTTAGCCTAGGGGTGCCATAGCCCAAGCCCAGGGATGCCCTAGCGTTAGCCTAGAGGAGCCCTAGCCTTAGCCTAAGCCTATGGGTGCGCTAGCCTACGCCAAGGGGTGCCCTAGCCTAAGTCTAGGGGTGCCCTAGCCTAAGCCTAGAGGTACCCTAGCCTTAGGCTAGGGGAGCCCTAGCCTTATCCTAAGCCTAGGGGTGCCCTAACCTAAGCCATGGGGTGCCCTAGCCTAAGCCTAGGCGTGCCCTAGCCTAACCCTAGGGTTGCCCTAGCCCAAGCCTAGGGATGCCGTAGCGTTAGGCTAGAGGAGCCATAGCTTAGCCTAAGCCTAGGGGTGCCCTAGCTTAAGCCTAGGGGTACCCTAGCCTAAGTCCAGGGGTCCCCTAGACTAAGCCTAGTTGTACCCTAGCCTTAGGCTAGGGGAGTCCTCGCCTTAGCTGAAGCCTTGGGGTGCCCTAGCCTAAGCCTAGGTGTACCCTAGCCCAAGCCTAGGGATGCCCTAGCGTTAGGCTAGAGGAGCTCTAGCCTTAGCCTAAGCATAGGGGTCCCCTAACCTAAGCCTAGCGGTTCGCTACTTAAGCCTAGGGGTGCCCTAGCCTAAGCCAACGGGTGCCCTAGCCTAAGCCTAGGGGTGCCCTAGCCTTAGGCAAGGGAAGCCCTAGCCTTAGCCTAAGCCTAGGGGTGCCCTAGTCTAAGCCTAGGGCTGCCCTAGCCTAAGCCTAGGGGTGCCCTAGCCGAAGCCTAGGGGTGCCCTAGCCTAAGCCTAGGGGTGCCCTAGCCTAAGCCTAGGGGTGCCCTAATCTAAGCCTAAGGGTGCCCTAGCCTAAGACTAGGGGAGCCCTAGCCTTAGCCTAAGCCTAGGGGTGCCCTAGCCTAAGCCTATGGGTGCCCTAGCCTAAGCCTAGGGGTGCCCTAGCCTAAGCCTAGGGGTGCCCTAACCTGAGCCTAGGGGTGCCCTAGCCTGAGCCTACGGGTGCCCTAGCCTGAGGCTAGGGGAGCCCTAGCCTTAGTCTAGCCTAGGATTGCCCTAGCCAAAGCCTAGGGGTGCCATAGCCTGAGTCTAGGGGTGCCCTAGCCTGAGGCTAGGGGAGCCGTAGCCTTAGCCTAAGCCTAGGGGTGCCCTAGCCTAAGCCTAGGGGTTCCCTAGCCTAAGCCTAGGGGTGCCCTAGCCTTAGGCTAGGGGAGCGCTAGCCTTAGCCTAAGCCTAGGGGTGCCTTAGCCTAAGCCTAGGGATGCCTTTGCCTGAGCCTAGGGGTGCCTTAGCCTTAGGCTAGGGGAGCCCTAGCCTTAACCGAAGCCTAGGGGTTCCCTAGCCTTAGGCTAGGCGAACGCTAGCCTTAGCCTAAGCCTAGGGGTGCCTTTGCCTGAGCCTAGGGGTGCCCTAGCCTTAGGCTAGTGGAGCCCTAGCCTTAGCAGAAGCCTAGGGGTTCCCTAGCCTTAGGCTAGGCGAACGCTAGCCTTAGCCTAAGCCTAGGGGTGCCCTAGCCTAAGCCTAGGTGTGCCTTAGCCTAAGCCTAGGGGTGCCCTACCCTAAGCCTAGGTGTGCCCTACCCTAAGCATAGGGGTGCCCTAGCCTAAGCCTAGGCTTACCCTAGCCTTAGGCTAGCTGAGCCCTAGCATTAGCCTAAGCCTTGGGGTGCCCTAGCCTTAGGATAGGGGAGCCCTAGCTTTAGCCTAACCTTAGGGGTGTCCTAGCCTAAGCCTAGGGGTGTCCTAGCCTAAGCTTAGGGGTGCCCTAGCCTAAGCCTAGGGGTGCCCTAGACTAAGCCTAGGGGTTCCCTAGCCTAAGCCTAGGGGTGACCAGGCCTTAGGTTAGAGGAGCCGTAGCCTTGCCTAAGCCTATGGCTCCCCTAGCCTAAGGATAGGGGTGCCCTAGCCTAAGCCTAGGTGTGCCCTAGCCTAAGCCTAGGGGTGCCCTACCGTAAGCCTAGGTGTGCCCTACCCTAAGCCTAGGGGTGCCGTAGCCTAAGCCTAGGTTTGCCCTAGCCTTAGGCTAGCTGAGCCCTAGCCTTAGCCTAAGCCTAGGTGTGCCCTAGCCTTAGGCTAGGGGAGCCCTAGCCTTAGCCTAAGCCTAGGGGTGTCCTAGCATAATCCTAGGGGTGTCCTAGCCTAAGCTTAGGGGTGCCCTAGCCTAAGCCTAGGGGTGCCCTAGACTAAGCCAAGGGGTGCCCTATCCTAAGCCTAGGGGTGCCATAGCCCAAGCCCAGGGATGCCCTAGCGTTAGCCTAGAGGAGCCCTAGCCTTAGCCTAAGCCTATGGGTGCGCTAGCCTAAGCCAAGGGGTGCCCTAGCCTAAGTCTAGGGGTGCCCTAGCCTAAGCCTAGAGGTACCCTAGCCTTAGGCTAGGGGAGCCCTAGCCTTATCCTAAGCCTAGGGGTGCCCTAGCCTAAGCCATGGGGTGCCCTAGCTTAAGCCTAGGCGTGCCCTAGCCTAACCCTAGGGTTGCCCTAGCCTAAGCCTAGGGGTGCCCTAGCCTAAGCCTACGGGTGTCCTAGCCTAAACCTAGGGGTGCCCTAGCCTAAGTCTTGGGGTGCCCTAGCCTTAGGCGAGGGGAGCCCTAGCCTTAGCCTAAGCCTTGCGGCGCCCTAGCCTAAACCTAGGGGTTTCCTAGCCTCAGCCTACGGGTGTCCTAGCCTAAGCCTAGGGGTGCCCTAGCCTAAGTCTAGGGGTGGCCTAGCCTAAGCCTAGGCGTGCCCTAGCCTAAGCCTAGGGGTGCCCTAGCCTAAGCCATGGGATGCCCTAGCCTAAGCCTAGGCGTGCCCTAGCCTAAGCCTAGGCGTGCCCTAGCCTAAGCCTAGGGTTGCCCTAGCCTAAGCCTAGGGGTGCCCTAGCCTAACCCTACGGGTGTCCTAGCCTAAACCTAGGGGTGCCCTAGCCTAAGTCTTGTGGTGCCCTAGCCTTAGGCTAGGGGAGCCCTAGCCTTAGCCTAAGCCTTGCGGCGCCCTAGCCTAAACCTAGGGGTTTCCTAGCCTAAGCCTACGGGTGTCCTAGCCTAATCCCAGGGGTGCCCTAGCCTAAGTCTAGGGGTGGCTTAGCCTAAGCCTAGAGGTACCCTAGCCTTAGGCTAGGGGAGCCCTAGCCTTAGCCTAAGCCTAGGGGTGCCCTAGCCTAAGCCTAGAGGTACCCTAGCCTTAGGCTAGGGGAGCCCTAGCCTTAGCCTAAGCCTAGGCGTGCCCTAGCCTAAGCCATGGGGTGCCCTAGCCTAAGCCTAGGCGTGCCCTAGCCTAAGCCTAGGGTTGCCCTAGCCTAAGCCTATGGGTGCCCTAGCCTTAGGCTAGGGGAGCCCTAGCCTTAGCTTAGGGTTGCCCTAGCCTAAGCCTAGGGGTGCCCTAGCCTAAGCCACGGGTGTCCTAGCCTAAGCCTAGGGGTGCCCTAGCCTAAGTCTTGGGGTGCCCTAGCCTTAGTCTAGTGGAGCCCTAGCCTTAGCCTAAGCTTAGGGGTGACCTATGCTAAGCCTAGGGGTGCTCTAGCCTAAGCCTAAGGGTGCACTAGCCTAAGCCTAGGGGAGCCCTAGCCTTAGTCTAAGCCTAGGGGTGCACTAGCCTAAGCCTAGGGGTGCCCTAGCCCAAGGCTAGGGATGCCCTAGCGTTAGGCTAGAGGAGCCATAGCTTAGCCTAAGCCTAGGGGTGCCCTAGCCTAAGCCTAGGGGTGCCCTAGCCTAAGTCCAGGGGTCCCCTAGACTAAGCCTAGTTGTACCCTAGCCTTAGGCTAGGGGAGTCCTCGCCTTAGCTGAAGCCTTGGGGTGCCCTAGCCTAAGCCTAGGTGTGCCCGAGCCCAAGCCTAGGGATGCCCTAGCGTTAGGCTAGAGGAGCTCTAGCCTTAGCCTAAGCATAGGGGTCCCCTAACCTAAGCCTAGCGGTTCGCTACTTAAGCCTAGGGGTGCCCTAGCCTAAGCCTAGGGGTGCCCTAGCCTAAGCCTAGGGGTGCCCTAGCCTTAGGCTAGGGAAGCCCTAGCCTTAGCCTAAGCCTAGGGGTGCCCTAGTCTAAGCACAGCGCTGCCCTAGCCTAAGCCTAGGGGTGCCCTAGCCTAAGCCTAGGGGTGCCCTAGCCTAAGCCTAGGGGTGCCCTAATCTAAGCCTAAGGGTGCCCTAGCCTAAGACTAGGGGAGCCCTAGCCTTAGCCTAAGCCTAGGGGTGCCCTAGCCTAAGCCTATGGGTGCCCTAGCCTAAGCCTAGGGGTGCCCTAGCCTAAGCCTAGGGGTGCCCTAACCTGAGCCTAGGGGTGCCCTAGCCTGAGCCTACGGGTGCCCTAGCCTGAGGCTAGGGGAGCCCTAGCCTTAGTCTAGCCTAGGATTGCCCTAGCCAAAGCCTGGTGGTGCCATAGCCTGAGTCTAGTGGTGCCCTAGCCTGAGGCTAGGGGTGCCCTAGCCTAAGCCTAGGGGTGCCCTAGCCTAAGCCTAGTGGTGCCCTAGCCTTAGGCTAGGAGAGCCCTAGCCTTAGCCTAAGCCTAGGGGTCCCCTAGCCTAAGCCTAGGGGTGCCCTAGCCTAAGCGTAGGGGTGTCTTAGCCTTAGGCTAGGGGAGCACTAGCCTTAGCCTAAGCCTAGGGGTGCCCTAGGCTAAGCCTAGAGGTTCCCTAGCCAAAGCCTAGGGGTGCCCTAGCCTAAGCCTAGGTGTGCCCTAGCCTAAGGCTAGGGGTGCCCTAGCCTTAGTCTAGTGGAGCCCTAGCCTTAGCCTAAGCCTAGGGGTGCCCTAGCCTAAGCCTAGGGGTGCCCTAGCCTAAGCCTAGGGGTGCCCTACCCTAAGCCTAGGGTTGCCCTAGCCTAAGCCTAGTGGTGCCCTAGCCTTAGGCTAGCTGAGCCCTAGCCTTAGACTAAGCCTATGGGTGCCCTAGCCTACGACTAGGGGTGCCCTAGCCTAAGACTAGGGGTGCCCTAGCCTTAGGTTAGGGGAGCCCTAGTCTTAGCCTAAGCCTAGGGGTGCCTAGCCTAAGACTAGGGGTGCCCTAGCCTAAGCTTAGGGCTGCCCTATCCTAAGCCTAAGAGTGCCCTAGCCTAGGCCTAGGGGTGCCCTAGCCTAAGGCTAGGGGTGCCCTTGCCTTAGACTAGGGGAGCCCTAGCCTTAGCCAAAGCCTATGGGTGCCCTAGCCTAAGCCTAGGGGTGCCCTAGCATAAGCCTAGGGTTGCCCTAGCCTAAGCCTAGGGATGCCCTAGCCTAAGGCTAGGGGTGCCTAGCCTTAGTCTAGTGGAGCCCTAGCCTTAGCCTAAGCCTAGGGGTGCCCTATCCTAAGCCATGGGTGCCCTAGCCTAAGCCTTGGGGTGCCCTAGCCTATGCCTAGTGTTGCCCTACCCTAAGCCTAGGGGTGCCCTAGTCTTAGTCTAGGGGAGCCCAAGCCTTAGCCTAAGCCTAGGGGTGCCCTAGCCTAAACCTAGTGGTGCCCTAGCCTAAGCCTACGGGTGTCCTAGCCTAAGCCTTGGTGTGCCCTAGCCTAAACCTAGGGGTTCCCTAGCCTAAGCCTAGGGGTGAGCTAACCTAAGCCTAGGGGTGCCCTAGGCTAAGGCTAGGGGTGCCCTAGCCTTACTGTAGTGGAGCCTTAGCCTTAGCCTAAGCTTAGTTTTGCCCTATCCTAAGCCTAGGGGTGCCCTAGCCTAAGCCTAGGGATTCCCTTGCGTTAGGCTAGAGGAGCCCTAGCCTTAGCCTAAGCCTAGGGGTGCCCTAGCCTAAGCCTAGGGGTGCCCTAGCCTAAGTCTAGGGGTGCCCTAGCCTAAGCCTAGGGGTGTCCTAGCCTAAACCTTGGGTTGCCCTAGCCTAAACCTAGGGGTTCCCAAACCTAAGCCTAGGGGTGAGCTAGCCTAAGCCTAGGGGTGCCCTAGGCTAAGGCTAGGGTGCCCTAGCCTTAGGCAAGGGGAGTCCTCGCCTTAGGCGAAGCCTTGGGGTGCCCTAGCCTAAGCCTAGGGGTGCCCTAGCCTAAGCCTTGGGGTGCCCTAGCCCAAGCCTAGGGATGCCCTAGCGTTAGGCTAGAGGAGCCCTATACTTACCCTAAGCCTCGGGGTGCCCTAGCCTAAGCCTAGGGGTGCCCTAGCCTAATCCTACGGGGGCCCTAGCCCAAGCCTAGGGATGCCCTAGCGTTATGCTAGAGGAGCCCTAGCCTTAGCCCAATCCTAGGGGTGCCCTAGCCTAAGCCTAGGGGTTCCTTAGCCTAAGTCTAGGGGTGCCCTAGCCTAATCCTAGGGGTACCCTAGCCTTAGGCAAGGGGAATCCTCGCCTTGGCCGAAGCCTTGGTGTGCCCTAGCCTAAGCCTAGGGGTGCCCTAACCTAAGCCTAGGGGTGCCATAGCCCAAGCCCAGGGATGCCCTAGCGTTAGCCTAGAGGAGCCCTAGCCTTAGCCTAAGCCTACGGGTTCGCTAGCCTAAGCCAAGGGGTGCCCTAGCCTAAGTCTAGGCGTGCCCTAGCCTAAGCCTAGAGGTACCCTAGCCTTAGGCTAGGGGAGCCCTAGCCTTATCCTAAACCTAGGGGTGCCCTAGCCTAAGCCATGTGGTGCCCTAGCCTAAGCCTAGGCGTGCCCTAGCCTAAGCCTAGGGTTGCCCTAGCCTAAGCCTAGGGGTGCCCTAGCCTAAGCCTACGGGTGTCCTAGCCTATACCTAGGGGTGCCCTAGCCTAAGTCTTGGGGTGCCCTAGCCTTAGGCTAGGGGAGCCCTAGCCTTAGCCTAAGCCTTGCGGCGCCCTAGCCTAAACCTAGGGGTTTCCTAGCCTAAGCCTACGGGTGTCCTAGCCTAAGCCTAGGGGTGCCCTAGCCTAAGTCTAGGGGTGGCCTAGCCTAAGCCTAGAGGTACCCTAGCCTTAGGCTAGGGGAGCCCTAGCCTTAGCCTAAGCCTAGGGGTGCCCTAGCCTAAGCCTAGAGGTACCCTAGCCTTAGGCTAGGGGAGCCCTAGCCTTAGCCTAAGCCTAGGGGTGCCCTAGCCTAAGCCATGGGGTGCCCTAGCCTAAGCCTAGGCGTGCCCTAGACTAAGCCTAGGGGTGCCCTAGCCTAAGCCACGGGTGTCCTAGCCTAAGCCTAGGGGTGACCTATGCTAAGCCTAGGGGTGCCCTAGCCTAAGCCTAGGGGTGCACTAGCCTAAGCATAGGGGAGCACTAGCCTTATTCTAAGCCTAGGGGTGCACTAGCCTAAGCCTAGGGGTGCCCTAGCCCAAGCCTAGGGATGCCGTAGCGTTAGGCTAGAGGAGCCATAGCTTAGCCTAAGCCTAGGGGTGCCCTAGCTTAAGCCTAGGGGTACCCTAGCCTAAGTCCAGGGGTCCCCTAGACTAAGCCTAGTTGTACCCTAGCCTTAGGCTAGGGGAGTCCTCGCCTTAGCTGAAGCCTTGGGGTGCCCTAGCCTAAGCCTAGGTGTACCCTAGCCCAAGCCTAGGGATGCCCTAGCGTTAGGCTAGAGGAGCTCTAGCCTTAGCCTAAGCATAGGGGTCCCCTAACCTAAGCCTAGCGGTTCGCTACTTAAGCCTAGGGGTGCCCTAGCCTAAGCCAACGGGTGCCCTAGCCTAAGCCTAGGGGTGCCCTAGCCTTAGGCTAGGGAAGCCCTAGCCTTAGCCTAAGCCTAGGGGTGCCCTAGTCTAAGCCTAGGGCTGCCCTAGCCTAAGCCTAGGGGTGCCCTAGCCGAAGCCTAGGGGTGCCCTAGCCTAAGCCTAGGGGTGCCCTAGCCTAAGCCTAGGGGTGCCCTAATCTAAGCCTAAGGGTGCCCTAGCCTAAGACTAGGGGAGCCCTAGCCTTAGCCTAAGCCTAGGGGTGCCCTAGCCTAAGCCTATGGGTGCCCTAGCCTAAGCCTAGGGGTGCCCTAGCCTAAGCCTAGGGGTGCCCTAACCTGAGCCTAGGGGTGCCCTAGCCTGAGCCTACGGGTGCCCTAGCCTGAGGCTAGGGGAGCCCTAGCCTTAGTCTAGCCTAGGATTGCCCTAGCCAAAGCCTAGGGGTGCCATAGCCTGAGTCTAGGGGTGCCCTAGCCTGAGGCTAGGGGAGCCGAAGCATTAGCCTAAGCCTAGGGGTGCCCTAGCCTAAGCCTAGGGGTTCCCTAGCCTAAGCCTAGGGGTGCCCTAGCCTTAGGCTAGGGGAGCGCTAGCCTTAGCCTAAGCCTAGGGGTGCCTTAGCCTAAGCCTAGGGATGCCTTTGCCTGAGCCTAGGGGTGCCTTAGCCTTAGGCTAGGGGAGCCCTAGCCTTAACCGAAGCCTAGGGGTTCCCTAGCCTTAGGCTAGGCAAACGCTAGCCTTAGCCTAAGCCTAGGGGTGCCTTAGCCTAAGCCTAGGGATGCCTTTGCCTGAGCCTAGGGGTGCCCTAGCCTTAGGCTAGTGGAGCCCTAGCCTTAGCAGAAGCCTAGGGGTGCCCTAGCCTAAGCCTGGGGGTGCCCTAGCCTAAGGCTAAGGGTGCGCTTGCCTAAGCCTACGGGTGCTCTAGCCTAAGCCTAGGGGTGCACTAGCCTAAGCCTAGGGGTGCCTTAGCCTAAACCTAGGGGTGCCCTAGCCTAAGCCTAAGGGTGCCTTAACCTAAGCCTAGGGTGCCCTTGCCTAAGCCTAGGGGTGCCTTAGCCCAAACCTAGGGGTCCCCTAGCCTTAGCCTAAGCCTAGGGGTGGCAAGCTTAAGCCTAGCGGTGCCCTAGCCTAAGCCTAGGGGTGCCCTAGACTAAGCGTAGGGGTTCCCTAGCCTAAGCCTATGGGTGCCCAGGCCTTAGGCTAGAGGAGCCATAGCATTAGGCTAAGCTTATGTCTGCCCTAGCCTAAGCCTAGGGGTGCCCGAGCCTAAGCCTAGGGGTGCCCTAGCCTAACCCTAGGGGTGGCCTAGCCTTAGGATAGGGGAGCACTAGCCTTAGCCTAAGCCTAGGGGTGCCCTAGCCTAAGCCTAGGTGTGCCTTAGCCTAAGCCTAGGGGTGCCCTAGCCTAAGCCTAGGCTTACCCTAGCCTTAGGCTAGCTGAGCCCTAGCATTAGCCTAAGCCTTGGGGTGCCCTAGCCTTAGGATAGGGGAGCCCTAGCTTTAGCCTAAGCTTAGGGGTGCCCTAGCCTAAGCCTAGGGGTGCCCTAGACTAAGCCTAGGGGTTCCCTAGCCTAAGCCTAGGGGTGACCAGGCCTTAGGTTAGAGGAGCCGTAGCCTTGCCTAAGCCTATGGCTCCCCTAGCCTAAGGATAGGGGTGCCCTAGCCTAAGCCTAGGTGTGCCCTAGCCTAAGCCTAGGGGTGCCCTACCGTAAGCCTAGGTGTGCCCTACCCTAAGCCTAGGGGTGCCCTAGCCTAAGCCTAGGTTTGCCCTAGCCTTAGGCTAGCTGAGCCCTAGCCTTAGCCTAAGCCTAGGTGTGCCCTAGCCTTAGGCTAGGGGAGCCCTAGCCTTAGCCTAAGCCTAGGGGTGTCCTAGCATAAGCCTAGGGGTGTCCTAGCCTAAGCTTAGGGGTGCCCTAGCCTAAGCCTAGGGGTGCCCTAGACTAAGCCAAGGGGTGCCCTATCCTAAGCCTAGGGGTGCCATAGCCCAAGCCCAGGGATGCCCTAGCGTTAGCCTAGAGGAGCCCTAGCCTTAGCCTAAGCCTATGGGTGCGCTAGCCTAAGCCAAGGGGTGCCCTAGCCTAAGTCTAGGGGTGCCCTAGCCTAAGCCTAGAGGTACCCTAGCCTTAGGCTAGGGGAGCCCTAGCCTTATCCTAAGCCTAGGGGTGCCCTAGCCTAAGCCATGGGGTGCCCTAGCCTAAGCCTAGGCGTGCCCTAGCCTAACCCTAGGGTTGCCCTAGCCTAAGCCTAGGGGTGCCCTAGCCTAAGCCTACGGGTGTCCTAGCCTAAACCTAGGGGTGCCCTAGCCTAAGTCTTGGGGTGCCCTAGCCTTAGGCGAGGGGAGCCCTAGCCTTAGCCTAAGCCTTGCGGCGCCCTAGCCTAAACCTAGGGGTTTCCTAGCCTCAGCCTACGGGTGTCCTAGCCTAAGCCTAGGGGTGCCCTAGCCTAAGTCTAGGGGTGGCCTAGCCTAAGCCTAGGCGTGCCCTAGCCTAAGCCTAGGGGTGCCCTAGCCTAAGCCATGGGATGCCCTAGCCTAAGCCTAGGCGTGCCCTAGCCTAAGCCTAGGCGTGCCCTAGCCTAAGCCTAGGGTTGCCCTAGCCTAAGCCTAGGGGTGCCCTAGCCTAACCCTACGGGTGTCCTAGCCTAAACCTAGGGGTGCCCTAGCCTAAGTCTTGTGGTGCCCTAGCCTTAGGCTAGGGGAGCCCTAGCCTTAGCCTAAGCCTTGCGGCGCCCTAGCCTAAACCTAGGGGTTTCCTAGCCTAAGCCTACGGGTGTCCTAGCCTAATCCCAGGGGTGCCCTAGCCTAAGTCTAGGGGTGGCTTAGCCTAAGCCTAGAGGTACCCTAGCCTTAGGCTAGGGGAGCCCTAGCCTTAGCCTAAGCCTAGGGGTGCCCTAGCCTAAGCCTAGAGGTACCCTAGCCTTAGGCTAGGGGAGCCCTAGCCTTAGCCTAAGCCTAGGCGTGCCCTAGCCTAAGCCATGGGGTGCCCTAGCCTAAGCCTAGGCGTGCCCTACCCTAAGCCTAGGGTTGCCCTAGCCTAACCCTAGGGGTGCCCTAGCCTTAGGCTAGGGGAGCCCTAGCCTTAGCTTAGGGTTGCCCTAGCCTAAGCCTAGGGGTGCCCTAGCCTAAGCCACGGGTGTCCTAGCCTAAGCCTAGGGGTGCCCTAGCCTAAGTCTTGGGGTGCCCTAGCCTTAGTCTAGTGGAGCCCTAGCCTTAGCCTAAGCTTAGGGGTGACCTATGCTAAGCCTACGGGTGCTCTAGCCTAAGCCTAGGGGTGCACTAGCCTAAGCCTAGGGGTGCCTTAGCCTAAACCTAGGGGTGCCCTAGCCTAAGCCTAAGGGTGCCTTAACCTAAGCCTAGGGTGCCCTTGCCTAAGCCTAGGGGTGCCTTAGCCCAAACCTAGGTGTCCCCTAGCCTTAGCCTAAGCCTAGGGGTGGCAAGCTTAAGCCTAGCGGTGCCCTAGCCTAAGCCTAGGGGTGCCCTAGACTAAGCGTAGGGGTTCCCTAGCCTAAGCCTATGGGTGCCCAGGCCTTAGGCTAGAGGAGCCATAGCATTAGGCTAAGCTTATGTCTGCCCTAGCCTAAGCCTAGGGGTGCCCTAGCCTAAGCCTAGGGGTGCCCTAGCCTAACCCTAGGGGTGGCCTAGCCTTAGGATAGGGGAGCACTAGCCTTAGCCTAAGCCTAGGGGTGCCCTAGCCTAAGCCTAGGTGTGCCTTAGCCTAAGCCTAGGGGTGCCCTACCCTAAGCCTAGGTGTGCCCTACCCTAAGCATAGGGGTGCCCTAGCCTAAGCCTAGGCTTACCCTAGCCTTAGGCTAGCTGAGCCCTAGCATTAGCCTAAGCCTTGGGGTGCCCTAGCCTTAGGATAGGGGAGCCCTAGCTTTAGCCTAACTTTAGGGGTGTCCTAGCCTAAGCCTAGGGGTGTCCTAGCCTAAGCTTAGGGGTGCCCTAGCCTAAGCCTAGGGGTGCCCTAGACTAAGCCTAGGGGTTCCCTAGCCTAAGCCTAGGGGTGACCAGGCCTTAGGTTAGAGGAGCCGTAGCCTTGCCTAAGCCTATGGCTCCCCTAGCCTAAGGATAGGGGTGCCCTAGCCTAAGCCTAGTTGTGCCCTAGCCTAAGCCTAGGGGTGCCCTACCGTAAGCCTAGGTGTGCCCTACCCTAAGCCTAGGGGTGCCCTAGCCTAAGCCTAGGTTTGCCCTAGCATTAGGCTAGCTGAGCCCTAGCCTTAGCCTAAGCCTAGGTGTGCCCTAGCCTTAGGCTAGGGGAGCCCTAGCCTTAGCCTAAGCCTAGGGGTGTCCTAGCATAAGCCTAGGGGTGTCCTAGCCTAAGCTTAGGGGTGCCCTAGCCTAAGCCTAGGGGTGCCCTAGACTAAGCCAAGGGGTGCCCTATCCTAAGCCTAGGGGTGCCATAGCCCAAGCCCAGGGATGCCCTAGCGTTAGCCTAGAGGAGCCCTAGCCTTAGCCTAAGCCTATGGGTGCGCTAGCCTAAGCCAAGGGGTGCCCTAGCCTAAGTCTAGGGGTGCCCTAGCCTAAGCCTAGAGGTACCCTAGCCTTAGGCTAGGGGAGCCCTAGCCTTATCCTAAGCCTAGGGGTGCCCTAGCCTAAGCCATGGGGTGCCCTAGCCTAAGCCTAGGCGTGCCCTAGCCTAACCCTAGGGTTGCCCTAGCCTAAGCCTAGGGGTGCCCTAGCCTAAGCCTACGGGTGTCCTAGCCTAAACCTAGGGGTGCCCTAGCCTAAGTCTTGGGGTGCCCTAGCCTTAGGCGAGGGGAGCCCTAGCCTTAGCCTAAGCCTTGCGGCGCCCTAGCCTAAACCTAGGGGTTTCCTAGCCTCAGCCTACGGGTGTCCTAGCCTAAGCCTAGGGGTGCCCTAGCCTAAGTCTAGGGGTGGCCTAGCCTAAGCCTAGGCGTGCCCTAGCCTAAGCCTAGGGGTGCCCTAGCCTAAGCCATGGGATGCCCTAGCCTAAGCCTAGGCGTGCCCTAGCCTAAGCCTAGGCGTGCCCTAGCCTAAGCCTAGGGTTGCCCTAGCCTAAGCCTAGGGGTGCCCTAGCCTAACCCTACGGGTGTCCTAGCCTAAACCTAGGGGTGCCCTAGCCTAAGTCTTGTGGTGCCCTAGCCTTAGGCTAGGGGAGCCCTAGCCTTAGCCTAAGCCTTGCGGCGCCCTAGCCTAAACCTAGGGGTTTCCTAGCCTAAGCCTACGGGTGTCCTAGCCTAGTCCCAGGGGTGCCCTAGCCTAAGTCTAGGGGTGGCTTAGCCTAAGCCTAGAGGTACCCTAGCCTTAGGCTAGGGGAGCCCTAGCCTTAGCCTAAGCCTAGGGGTGCCCTAGCCTAAGCCTAGAGGTACCGTAGCCTTAGGCTAGGGGAGCCCTAGCCTTAGCCTAAGCCTAGGCGTGCCCCAGCCTAAGCCATGGGGTGCCCTAGCCTAAGCCTAGGCGTGCCCTAGCCTAAGCCTAGGGTTGCCCTAGCCTAAGCCTAGGGGTGCCCTAGCCTTAGGCTAGGGGAGCCCTAGCCTTAGCTTAGGGTTGCCCTAGCCTAAGCCTAGGGGTGCCCTAGCCTAAGCCACGGGTGTCCTAGCCTAAGCCTAGGGGTGCCCTAGCCTAAGTCTTGGGGTGCCCTAGCCTTAGTCTAGTGGAGCCCTAGCCTTAGCCTAAGCTTAGGGGTGACCTATGCTAAGCCTAGGGGTGCTCTAGCCTAAGCCTAGGGGTGCACTAGCCTAAGCCTAGGGGAGCCCTAGCCTTAGTCTAAGCCTAGGGGTGCACTAGCCTAAGCCTAGGGGTGCCCTAGCCCAAGGCTAGGGATGCCCTAGCGTTAGGCTAGAGGAGCCATAGCTTAGCCTAAGCCTAGGGGTGCCCTAGCCTAAGCCTAGGGGTGCCCTAGCCTAAGTCCAGGGGTCCCCTAGACTAAGCCTAGTTGTACCCTAGCCTTAGGCTAGGGGAGTCCTCGCCTTAGCTGAAGCCTTGGGGTGCCCTAGCCTAAGCCTAGGTGTGCCCGAGCCCAAGCCTAGGGATGCCCTAGCGTTAGGCTAGAGGAGCTCTAGCCTTAGCCTAAGCATAGGGGTCCCCTAACCTAAGCCTAGCGGTTCGCTACTTAAGCCTAGGGGTGCCCTAGCCTAAGCCTAGGGGTGCCCTAGCCTTAGGCTAGGGAAGCCCTAGCCTTAGCCTAAGCCTAGGGGTGCCCTAGTCTAAGCCTAGGGCTGCCCTAGCCTAAGCCTAGGGGTGCCCTAGCCTAAGCCTAGGGGTGCCCTAGCCTAAGCCTAGGGGTGCCCTAGCCTAAGCCTAGGGGTGCCCTAATCTAAGCGTAAGGGTGCCCTAGCCTAAGACTAGGGGAGCCCTAGCCTTAGCCTAAGCCTAGGGGTGCCCTAGCCTAAGCCTATGGGTGCCCTAGCCTAAGCCTAGGGGTGCCCTAGCCTAAGCCTAGTGGTGCCCTAACCTGAGCCTAGGGGTGCCCTAGCCTGAGCCTACGGGTGCCCTAGCCTGAGGCTAGGGGAGCCCTAGCCTTAGTCTAGCCTAGGATTGCCCTAGACAAAGCCTAGGGGTGCCATAGCCTGAGTCTAGGGGTGCCCTAGCCTGAGGCTAGGGGTGCCCTAGCCTAAGCCAAGGGGTGCCCTAGCCTAAGCATAGTGGTGCCCTAGCCTTAGGCTAGGGGAGCCCTAGCCTTAGCCTAAGCCTAGGGGTCCCCTAGCCTAAGCCTAGGGGTGCCCTAGCCTAAGCCTAGGGGTGTCTTAGCCTTAGGCTAGGGGAGCACTAGCCTTAGCCTAAGCCTAGGGGTGCCCTAGGCTAAGCCTAGGGGTTCCCTAGCCAAAGCCTAGGGGTGCCCTAGCCTAAGCCTAGGGGTGCCCTAGCCTAAGGCTAGGGGTGCCCTAGCCTTAGTCTAGTGGAGCCCTAGCCTTAGCCTAAGCCTAGGGGTGCCCTAGCCTAAGCCTAGGGGTGCCGTAGCCTAAGCCTAGGCGTGCCCTACCCTTAGGCTAGGGGAGCCCTAGCCTTAGCCTAAGCCTAGGGGTGCCCTAGGCTAAGCCTAGGGGTGCCCTAACCTAAGCCTACGGGTGTTCTAGTCTAAGCCTATGGGTGCCCTAGCATAAGTCTAGGGGTGCCCTAGCCTAAGCCTAGGGGTAACCTAGCCTTAGGCTAGGGGAGTCCTCGCCTTAGCCGAAGCCTTGGGGTGCCCTAGCCTAAGCCAAGGGGTGCCCTAGCCTAAGCCTAGGGGTGTCCTAGCCTTAGGTTAGGGGAGCCCTAGCCTTAGCCTAAGCCTTGGGGTGCCCTAGCCGAAGCCTCGGGGTGCCCTAGCCTAAGCCTAGGGGTGCCCTAGACTAAGCCTAGTGGTGCCCTAGCCTTAAGCTAGGGGAGCCCTAGCCTTAACCTAAGCCTAGGGGTCCCCTAGCCTAAGCCTAGGGGTGCCCAACCTAAGCCTAGGGGTGCCCTAGCCTAAGCCTAGGCGTGCCCTAGCCTAAGCCTAGGGGTGTCCTAGCCTTAGGATAGGGGACCCCTAGCCTTACCCTAAACCTAGGGGTGCACTATCCTAAGCCTAGGGGTACCCTAGCCTTAGGCTAGGGGAGTCCTCGCCTTAGCCGAAGCCTTGGGGTGCCCTAGTCTTAGGCTAGGGGAGCCCTAGCCTTAGTCTAAGCCTACGGGTGCCCTAGCCTAAGCCTAGGTGTGCCCTAGCCCAAGCCTAGGGATGCCCTAGCGTTAGGCTAGAGGAGCCCTAGCCTTAGCCTAAGCCTACGGGTGCCCGAGCCTAAGCCTAGGGCTGCCCTAGCCTAAGCCTCGGGGTGCCCTAGCCTAAGCATAGGGGTGCCCTAGCCTAAGCCTAGGGGTGTCCTAGCCTTAGGCTAGGGGAGCCCTAGCCTTAGCCTAAGCCTAGGGGTGCCCTAGCCTAAGCCTACGGGTGCCCTTGCCTAAGCGTAGGGGTGTCCTAGCCTTAGGCTAGGGGAGCCCTAGCCTTAGCCTAAGCCTAGGGGTGCCCTAGCCTAAGCCTAGGGGTGCCCTAGCCTAAGCCTAAGGGTGCCCTAGCATAAGGCTAGTTGTGCCCTAGCCTTAGGCTAGGGGAGCCCTAGCCTTAGCCTAAGCCTAGGGGTCCCCTAGCCTAAGCCTTGGGGTGCCCTAGCCTAAGCCTAGGGGTGCCCTAGCCTAAGCCTAGGCGTGCCCTAGCCTTAGGCTAGGGGAGCCCTAGCCTTAGCCTAAGCCTAGGGGTGCCCTAGGCTAAGCCTAGGGATTCCCTAGCCTAAGCCTTGGGGTGCCCTAGCCTAAGACTAGGGGTGCCATAGCCTAAGGCTAGGGGTGCCCTAGCCTTATTCTAGTGGAGCTCTAGCCTTAGGCTAAGCCTAGGGGTGCCCTAGCCTAAGCCTAGGGGTGCCCTAGCCTAAGCCTAGGGGTGCCCTAGCCTTAGGCTAGGGGAGCCCTAGTCTTAGCCTAAGCCTGGGGTTGCCCTAGCCTAAGATTAGGGGTGCCCTAGCCTAAGCTTAGGGGTGCCCTAGTCTAAGCCTAGGGGTGCACTAGCCTAAGCCTAGGGGTGCCCTAGCCTAAGTCTAGGGGTGCCCTAGCCTAAGCCCAGGGGTGCCCTAGCCCAAGCCTAGGGATGCCCTAGCGTTAGGCTAGAGGAGCCCTAGCCTTAGCCTAAGCCTAGGGGTGCCCTAGCCTAAGCCTAGGGGTGCCCTAGCCTAAGCCTAGGGGTGTCCTAGCCTAAGCCTAGGGGTGCCCTAGGCTAAGCCTAGGGGTTCCCTAGCCAAAGCCTAGGGGTGCCCTAGCCTAAGCCTCGGGGTGCCCTAGCCTAAGCCTAGGGGTGCCCTAGGCTAAGCCTAGGGGTTCCCTAGCCAAAGCCTAGGGGTGCCCTAGCCTAAGCCTAGGGGTGCCCTAGCCTAAGGCTAGGGGTGCCCTAGCCTTAGTCTAGTGGAGCCCTAGCCTTAGCCTAAGCCTAGGGGTGCCCTAGCCTAAGCCTAGGGGTGCCGTAGCCTAAGCCTAGGGGTGCCCTACCCTAAGCCTAGGGTTGCCCTAGCCTAAGCCTAGTGGTGCCCTAGCCTTAGGCTAGCTGAGCCCTAGCCTTAGACTAAGCCTATGGGTGCTCTAGCCTACGACTAGGGGTGCCCTAGCCTAAGCCTAGGGGTGCCCTAGCCTTAGGTTAGGGGAGCCCTAGTCTTAGCCTAAGCCTAGGGGTGCCTAGCCTAAGACTAGGGGTGCCCTAGCCTAAGCTTAGGTGTGCCCAACCTAAGCCTAGGGGTGCCCGAGCCTAAGCCTAGGCGTGCCCTACCCTTAGGCTAGGGGAGCCCTAGCCTTAGCCTAAGCCTAGGGGTGCCCTAGGCTAAGCCTAGGGGTGCCCTAACCTAAGCCTACGGGTGTTCTAGTCTAAGCCTATGGGTGCCCTAGCATAAGTCTAGGGGTGCCCTAGCCTAAGCCTAGGGGTAACCTAGCCTTAGGCTAGGGGAGTCCTCGCCTTAGCCGAAGCCTTGGGGTGCCCTAGCCTAAGCCTAGGGGTGCCCTAGCCTAAGCCTAGGGGTGTCCTAGCCTTAGGCTAGGGGAGCCCTAGCCTTAGCCAAAGCCTTGGGGTGCCCTAGCCGAAGCCTCGGGGTGCCCTAGCCTAAGCCTAGGGGTGCCCTAGACTAAGCCTAGTGGTGCCCTAGCCTTAAGCTAGGGGAGCCCTAGCCTTAGCCTAAGCCTAGGGGTCCCCGAGCCTAAGCCTAGGGGTGCCCAACCTAAGCCTAGGGGTGCCCTAGCCTAAGCCTAGGCGTGCCCTAGCCTAAGCCTAGGGGTGTCCTAGCCTTAGGATAGGGGACCCCTAGCCTTACCCTAAACCTAGGGGTGCACTAGCCTAAGCCTAGGGGTACCCTAGCCTTAGGCTAGGGGAGTCCTCGCCTTAGCCGAAGCCTTGGGGTGCCCTAGTCTTAGGCTAGGGGAGCCCTAGCCTTAGTCTAAGCCTTCGGGTGCCCTAGCCTAAGCCTAGGTGTGCACTAGCCCAAGCCTAGGGATGCCCTAGCGTTAGGCTAGAGGAGCCCTAGCCTTAGCCTAAGCCTACGGGTGCCCGAGCCTAAGCCTAGGGCTGCCCTAGCCTAAGCCTCGGGGTGCCCTAGCCTAAGCCTAGGGGTGCCCTAGCCTAAGCCTAGGGGTGTCCTAGCCTTAGGCTAGGGGAGCCCTAGCCTTAGCCTAAGCCTAGGGGTGCCCTAGCCTAAGCCTACGGGTGCCCTTGCCTAAGCGTAGGGGTGTCCTAGCCTTAGGCTAGGGGAGCCCTAGCCTTAGCCTAAGCCTAGGGGTGCCCTAGCCTAAGCCTAGGGGTGCCCTAGCCTAAGCCTAAGGGTGCCCTAGCCTAAGGCTAGTTGTGCCCTAGCCTTAGGCTAGGGGAGCCCTAGCCTTAGCCTAAGCCTAGGGGTCCCCTAGCCTAAGCCTAGGGGTGCCCTAGCCTAAGCCTAGGGGTGCCCTAGCCTAAGCCTAGGCGTGCCCTAGCCTTAGGCTAGGGGAGCCCTAGCCTTAGCCTAAGCCTAGGGGTGCCCTAGGCTAAGCCTAGGGATTCCCTAGCCTAAGCCTTGGGGTGCCCTAGCCTAAGACTAGGGGTGCCATAGCCTAAGGCTAGGGGTGCCCTAGCCTTATTCTAGTGGAGCCCTAGCCTTAGGCTAAGCCTAGGGGTGCCCTAGCCTAAGCCTAGGGGTGCCCTAGCCTAAGCCTAGGGGTGCCCTAGCCTTAGGCTAGGGGAGCCCTAGTCTTAGCCTAAGCCTGGGGTTGCCCTAGCCTAAGATTAGGGGTGCCCTAGCCTAAGCTTAGGGGTGCCCTAGTCTAAGCCTAGGGGTGCACTAGCCTAAGCCTAGGGGTGCCCTATCCTAAGTCTAGGGGTGCCCTAGCCTAAGCCCAGGGGTGCCCTAGCCCAAGCCTAGGGATGCCCTAGCGTTAGGCTAGAGGAGCCCTAGCCTTAGCCTAAGCCTAGGGGTGCCCTAGCCTAAGCCTAGGGGTGCAATAGCTTAAGCCTAGGGGTGCCCTAGCCTACGTCTAGGGGTGCCTTAGCCTAATCCTATGGGTACCCTAGCCTTAAGCTAGGGGAGTCCTCGCCTTAGCCGAAGCCTTGGGGTGCCTTAGCCTAAGCCTAGGTGTGCCCTAGCCCAAGACCAGGGATGCCCTAGCGTTAGCCTAGAGGAGGCCTAGCCTTAGCCTAAGCCTAGGTGTACCCTCGCCTAAGCCTAGGGGTGCCCTAGCATAAGCCTAGGTTTGCCCTAGCCTAAACCTAGGGGTGCCCTAGCCTAAGGCTAGGGGTGCCCTAGCCGAAGGCTATGGGTGCCCTAGCCTTAGTCTAGTGGAGCCCTCGCCTTAGCCTAAGCCTAGGGGTGCCCTATCCTAAGCCATGGGGTGCCCTAGCCTAAGCCTAGGGGTGCCCTAGCCTAAGCCTAGGGTTGCCCTAGCCTAAGCCTAGGGGTGCCCTTGCCTTAGACTAGGGGAGCCCTAGCCTTAGCCTAAGCCTATGGGTGCCCTAGCCTAAGCCTAGGGATGCCCTAGCCTAAGGCTAGGGGTGCCTAGCCTTAGTCTAGTGGAGCCCTAGCCTTAGCCTAAGCCTAGGGGTGCCCTATCCTAAGCCATGGGTGCCCTAGCCTAAGCCTAGGGGTGCCCTAGCCTATGCCTAGTGTTGCCCTACCCTAAGCCTAGGGGTGCCCTAGTCTTAGTCTAGGGGAGCCTAAGCCTTAGCCTAAGCCTAGGGGTGCCTAGCCTAAACCTAGTGGTGCCCTAGCCTAAGCCTACGGGTGTCCTAGCCTAAGCCTTGGTGTGCCCTAGCCTAAACCTAAGGGTTCCCTAGCCTAGAGCCTAGGGGTGTGCTAGCCTAAGCCAAGGGGTGCCCTAGGCTAAGGCTAGGGGTGCCCTAGCCTTACTCTAGTGGAGCCCTAGCCTTAGCCTAAGCTTAGTTGTGCCCTATCCTAAGCCTAGGGGTGCCCTAGCCTAAGCCTAGGGATGCCCTTGCGTTAGGCTAGAGGAGCCCTAGCCTTAGCCTAAGCCTAGGGGTGCCCTAGCCTAAGCCTAGGGGTGCCCTAGCCTAAGTCTAGGGGTGCCCTAGCCTAAGCCTAGGGGTGTCCTAGCCTAAACCTTGGGGCGCCCTAGCCTAAACCTAGGGGTTCCCTAACCTAAGCCTAGGGGTGAGCTAGCCTAAGCCTAGGGGTGCCCTAGGCTAAGGCTAGGGTGCCCTAGCCTTAGGCAAGGGGAGTCCTCGCCTTAGGCGAAGCCTTGGGGTGCCCTAGCCTAAGCCTAGGGGTGCCCTAGCCTAAGCCTTGGGGTGCCCTAGCCCAAGCCTAGGGATGCCCTAGCGTTAGGCTAGAGGAGCCCTATCCTTACCCTAAGCCTATGGGTGCCCTAGCCTAAGCCTAGGGGTGCCCTAGCCTAAGCCTACGGGGGCCCTAGCCCAAGCCTAGGGATGCCCTAGCGTTAGGCTAGAGGACCCCTAGCCTTAGCCCAAGCCTAGGGTTGCCCTAGCCTAAGCCTAGGGGTGCCCTAGCCTAAGTCTAGGGGTGCCCTAGCCTAATCCTAGGGGTACCCTAGCCTTAGGCTAGGGGAGTCCTCGCCTTGGCCGAAGCCTTGGTGTGCCCTAGCCTAAGCTTAGGGGTGCCCTAACCTAAGCCTAGGGGGACCATAGCCCAAGCCCAGGGATGCCCTAGCGTTAGCCTAGAGGAGCCCTAGCCTTAGCCTAAGCCTACGGGTGCGCTAGCCTAAGCCAAGGGGTGCCCTAGCCTAAGTCTAGGGGTGCCCTTTCCTAAGCCAAGAGGTACCCTAGCCTTAGGCTAGGGGAGCCCTAGCCTTATCCTAAGCTTAGGGGTGCCCTAGCCTAAGCCATGGGGTGCCCTAGCCTAAGCCTAGGCGTGCCCTAGCCTAAGCCTAGGGGTGCCCTAGCCTAAGCCATGGGGTGCCCTAGCCTAAGCCTAGGCGTGCCCTAGCCTAAGCCTAGGGTTGCCCTAGCCTAAGCCTAGGGGTGCCCTAGCCTAAGCCTACGGGTGTCCTAGCCTAAACCTAGGGGTGCCCTAGCCTAAGTCTTGTGGTGCCCTAGCCTTAGGCTAGGGGAGCCCTAGCCTTAGCCTAAGCCTTGCGGCGCCCTAGCCTAAACCTAGGGGTTTCCTAGCCTAAGCCTACGGGTGTCCTAGCCTAATCCCAGGGGTGCCCTAGCCTAAGCCTAGGGTTGCCCTAGCCTAAGCCTAGGGGTGCCCTAGCCTTAGGCTAGGGGAGCCCTAGCCTTAGCTTAGGGTTGCCCTAGCCTAAGCCTAGGGGTGCCCTAGCCTAAGCCACGGGTGTCCTAGCCTAAGCCTAGGGGTGCCCTAGCCTAAGTCTTGGGGTGCCCTAGCCTTAGTCTAGTGGAGCCCTAGCCTTAGCCTAAGCTTAGGGGTGACCTATGCTAAGCCTAGGGGTGCCCTAGCCTAAGCCTAGGGGTGCACTAGCCTAAGCCTAGGGGAGCCCTAGCCTTAGTCTAAGCCTAGGGGTGCACTAACCTAAGCCTAGGGGTGCCCTAGCCCAAGCCTAGGGATGCCCTAGCGTTAGGCTAGAGGAGCCATAGCTTAGCCTAAGCCTAGGGGTGCCCTAGCCTAAGCCTAGGGGTGCCCTAGCATAAGTCCTGGGGTCCCCTAGACTAAGCCTAGTTGTACCCTAGCCTTAGGCTAGGGGAGTCCTCGCCTTAGCTGAAGCCTTGGGGTGCCCTAGCCTAAGACTAGGTGTGCCCTAGCCCAAGCCTAGGGATGCCCTAGCGTTAGGCTAGAGGAGCTCTAGCCTTAGCCTAAGCATAGGGGTCCCCTAACCTAAGCCTAGCGGTTCACTACTTAAGCCTAGGGGTGCCCTAGCCTAAGCCAACGGGTGCCCTAGCCTAAGCCTAGGGGTGCCCTAGCCTTAGGCTAGGGAAGCCCTAGCCTTAGCCTAAGCCTAGGGGTGCCCTAGTCTAAGCCCAGGGCTGCCCTAGCCTAAGCCTAGGGGTGCCCTAGCCTAAGCCTAGGGGTGCCCTAGCCTAAGCCTAGGGGTGCCCTAATCTAAGCCTAAGGGTGCCCTAGCCTAAGACTAGGGGAGCCCTAGCCTTAGCCTAAGCCTAGGGGTGCCCTAGCCTAAGCCTATGGGTGCCCTAGCCTAAGCCTAGGGGTGCCCTAGCCTAAGCCTAGGGGTGCCCAAACCTGAGCCTAGGGGTGCCCTAGCCTGAGCCTACGGGTGCCCTAGCCTGAGGCTAGGGGAGCCCTAGCCTTAGTCTAGCCTAGGATTCCCCTAGCCAAAGCCTGGAGGTGCCATAGCCTGAGTCTAGGGGTGCCCTAGCCTAAGCATAGGGGTCCCCTAACCTAAGCCTAGCGGTTCACTACTTAAGCCTAGGGGTGCCCTAGCCTAAGCCAACGGGTGCCCTAGCCTAAGCCTAGGGGTGCCCTAGCCTTAGGCTAGGGAAGCCCTAGCCTTAGCCTAAGCCTAGGGGTGCCCTAGTCTAAGCCCAGGGCTGCCCTAGCCTAAGCCTAGGGGTGCCCTAGCCTAAGCCTAGGGGTGCCCTAGCCTAAGCCTAGGGGTGCCCTAATCTAAGCCTAAGGGTGCCCTAGCCTAAGACTAGGGGAGCCCTAGCCTTAGCCTAAGCCTAGGGGTGCCCTAGCCTAAGCCTATGGGTGCCCTAGCCTAAGCCTAGGGGTGCCCTAGCCTAAGCCTAGGGGTGCCCAAACCTGAGCCTAGGGGTGCCCTAGCCTGAGCCTACGGGTGCCCTAGCCTGAGGCTAGGGGAGCCCTAGCCTTAGTCTAGCCTAGGATTCCCCTAGCCAAAGCCTGGAGGTGCCATAGCCTGAGTCTAGGGGTGCCCTAGCCTGAGGCTAGGGGTGCCCTAGCCTAAGCCTAGGGGTGCCCTAGCCTAAGCCTAGTGGTGCCCTAGCCTAAGCCTAGGGGTGTCTTAGCCTTAGGCTAGGGGAGCACTAGCCTTAGCCTAAGCCTAGGGGTGCCCTAGGCTAAGCCTAGGGGTTCCCTAGCCAAAGCCTAGGGGTGCCCTAGCCAAGCCTAGGGGTGCCCTAGCCTAAGGCTAGGGGTGCCCTAGCCTTAGTCTAGTGGAGCCCTAGCCTTACCCTAAGCCTAGGGGTGCCCTAGCCTAAGCCTAGGGGTGCCCTAGCCTAAGCCTAGGGGTGCCCTAGCCTAAGTCTAGGGGTGGCCTAGCCTAAGCCTAGAGGTACCCTAGCCTTAGGCTAGGGGAGCCCTAGCGTTAGCCTAAGCCTAGGGATGCCCTAGCCTAAGCCTAGAGGTACCCTAGCCTTAGGCTAGGGGAGCCCAAGCCTTAGCCTTATCCTAGGGGTGCCCTAGCCTAAGCCATGGGGTGCCCTAGCCTAAGCCTAGGTGTGCCCTAGCCTAAGCCTAGGGTTGCCCTAGCCTAAGCCTAGGGGTGCCCTAGACTTAGGCTAGGGGAGCCCTAGCCTTAGCCTAAGCCTAGGGTTGCCCTAGCCTAAGCCTAGGGGTGCCCTAGCCTAAGCCTACGGGTGTCCTAGCCTAAGCCTAGGGGTGCCCTAGCCTAAGTCTTGGGGTGCCCTAGCCTTAGTCTAGTGGAGCCCTAGCCTTAGCCTAAGCTTAGGGGTGACCTATGCTAAGCCTAGGGGTGCCCTAGCCTAAGCCTAGGGGTGCACTAGCCTAAGCCTAGGGGAGCCCTAGCCTTAGTCTAAGCCTAGGGGTGCACTAGCCTAAGCCTAGGGGTGCCCTAGCCCAAGCCTAGGGATGCCCTAGCATTAGGCTAGAGGAGCCATAGCTTAGCCTAAGCCTAGGGGTGCCCTAGCCTAAGCCTAGGGATGCCCTAGCCTAAGTCCAGGGGTCCCCTAGACTAAGCCTAGTTGTACCCTAGCCTTAGGCTAGGGGAGTCCTCGCCTTACCTAAAGCCTTGGGGTGCCCTAGCCTAAGCCTAGGTGTGCCCTAGCTCAAGCCTAGGGATGCCCTAGCGTTAGGCTAGAGGAGCTCTTGCCTTAGCCTAAGCATAGGGGTCCCCTAACGTAAGCCTAGCGGTTCGCTACTTAAGCCTAGGGGTGCCGTAGCCTAAGCCAACGGGTGCCCTAGCCTAAGCCTAGGGGTGCCCTAGCCTTAGGCTAGGGAAGCCCTAGCCTTAGCCTAAGCCTAGGGGTGCCCTAGTCTAAGCCTAGGGCTGCCCTAGCCTAAGCCTAGGGGTGCCCTAGCCTAAGCCTAGGGGTGCCCGAACATAAGCCTAGGGGTGCCCTAATCTGAGCCTAAGGGTGCCCTAGCCTAAGACTAGGGGAGCCCGAGCCTTAGCCTAAGCCTAGGGGTGCCCTAGCCTAAGTCTATGGGTGCCCTAGCCTAAGCCTAGGGGTGCCCTAGCCTAAGCCTAGGGGTGCCCTAACCTGAGCCTAGGGGTGCCCTAGCCTGAGCCTACGGGTGCCCTAGCCTGAGGCTAGGGGAGCCCTAGCCTTAGTCTAGCCTAGGATTGCCCAAGCCAAAGCCTAGGGGTGCCATAGCCTGAGTCTAGGGGTGCCCTAGCCTGAGGCTAGGGGAGCCGTAGCCTTAGCCTAAGCCTAGGGGTGCCCTAGCCTATGCCTAGGGGTTCCCTAGCCTAAGCCTAGGGGTGCCCTAGCCTTAGGCTAGGGGAGCGCTAGCCTTAGCCTAAGCCTAGGGGTGCCTTAGCCTAAGCCTAGGGATGCCTTTGCCTGAGCCTAGGGGTGCCTTAGCCTTAGGCTAGGGGAGCCCTAGCCTTAGCCGAAGCCTAGGGGTTCCCTAGCCTTAGGCTAGGGGAGCGCTAGCCTTAGCCTAAGCTTAGGGCTGCCTTAGCCTAAGCCTAGGGATGCCTTTGCCTGAGCCTAGGGGTGCCCTAGCCTTAGGCTAGTGGAGCCCTAGCCTTAGCCTAAGCCTAGGGGTGCACTAGCCTAAGCCTGGGGGTGCCTTAGCCTAAGCCTAGTGGTGCCCTAGCCTAAGCCTAAGGGTGCCTTAAACTAAGCCTAGGGTGCCCTTGCCTAAGCCTAGGGGTGCCTTAGCCCAAACCTAGGGGTCCCCTAGCCTTAGCCTAAGCCTAGGGTTGGCAAGCTTAAGCCTAGCGGTGCTCTAGCCTAAGCCTAGGGGTGCCCTAGACTAAGCGTAGGGGTGCCCTAGCCTAAGCCTATGTGTGCCCAGGCCTTAGGCTAGAGGAGCCATAGCATTAGCCTAAGCCTATGTCTGCCCTAGCCTACGCCTAGGGGTGCCCTAGCCTAAGCCTAGGGGTGCCCTAGCCTAAGCCTAGGGGTGCCCTAGCCTAACCCTAGGGGCGGCCTAGCCTTAGGATAGGGGAGCACTAGCCTTAGCCTAAGCCTAGGGGTGCCCTAGCCTAAGCCTAGGTGTGCCTTAGCCTAAGCCTAGGGGTGCCCTACCCTAAGCCTAGGTGTGCCCTACCCTAAGCCTACGGGTGCCCTAGCCTAAGCCTAGGCTTACCCTAGCCTTAGGCTAGCTGAGCCCTAGCATTACCCTAAGCCTAGGGGTGTCCTAGCCTAAGCCTAGGGGTGTCCTAGCCTAAGCTTAGGGGTGCCCTACCCTAAGCCTAGGTGTGCCCTACCCTAAGCCTAGGGGTGCCCTAGCCTAAGCCTAGGCTTGCCCTAGCATTAGGCTAGCTGAGCCCTAGCCTTAGCCTAAGCCTAGGTGTGCCCTAGCCTTAGGCTAGGGGAGCCCTAGCCTTAGCCTAAGCCTAGGGGTTTCCTAGCATAAGTCTAGGGGTGTCCTAGCCTAAGCTTAGGGGTGCCCTAGCCTAAGCCTAGGGGTGCCCTAGACTAAGCCAAGGGGTGCCCTATCGTAAGCCTAGGGGTGACAAGGCCTTAGGCTAGAGGAGCCCTAGCCTTGCCTACGCCTATGGTTGCCCTAGCCTAAGGCTAGGGGTGCCCTAGCCTAAGCCTAGGGGTGCCCTAGCCTTAGGCTAGGGGAGCCCTAGCCTTAGCCTAAGCCTAGTGGTGCCCTAGCCTAAGCCTAGGCGTGCCCTAGCCTAAGCCTAGGGGTGCCCTACCCTAAGCCTAGGGGTGCCCTACCCTAAGCCTAGGGTTGCCCTAGCCTAAGCTTAGCGGTGCCCTAGCCTTAGGCTAGCTGAGCCCTAGCCTTAGTCTAAGCCTAGGGGTGCCCAAGCCTAAGGCTAGGGATGCCCTAGCCTAAGGCTAGGGGTGCCTAGCCTTAGTCTAGTGGAGCCCTAGCCTTAACCTAAGCCTAGGGGTGCCCTATCCTAAGCCATGGGTGCCCTAGCCTAAGCCTAGGGGTGCCCTAGCCTATGCCTAGTGTTGCCCTACTCTAAGCCTAGGGGTGCCCTAGTCTTAGTCTAGGGGAGCCCTAGCCTTAGCCTAAGCCTTGGTGTGCCCTAGCCTAAACCTAGGGGTTCCCTAGCCTAAGCCTAGGGGTGAGCTAGCCTAAGCCTAGGGGTGCCCTAGGCTAAGGCTAGGGGTGCCCTAGCCTTACTCTAGTGGAGCCCTAGCCTTAGCCTAAGCTTAGGAGTGCCCTATCCTAAGCCTAGGGGTGCCCTAGCCTAAGCCTAGGGATGCCCTTGCGTTAGGATAGAGGAGCCCTAGCCTTAGCCTAAGCCTAGGGGTGCCCTAGCCTAAGCCTAGGGGTGCCCTAGCCTAAGGCTAGGGGTGCCCTAGCCTAAGCCTATGGGTGTCCTAGCCTAAACCTTGGGATGCCCTAGCCTAAACCTAGGGGTTCCCTAACCTAAGCCTAGGGGTGAGCTAGCCTAAGCCAAGGGGTGCCCTAGCCTAAGTCTAGGGGTGCCCTAGCCTAAGCCTAGGGGTGCCCTAGCCTTAGGCTAGGGGTGCCCTTGCCTAAGGCTAGGTGTGCCCTAGCCTAAGCCTAGGGGTGCACTAGCGTAAGCCTAGGGGTGCCCTAGCCTATGCCTAGTGGTGCCCTAGCCTAAGCCTAGGGGTACACTAGCCTAAGCCTAGGGGTATCCTAGCCTTAGGCTAGGGGAGCCCTAGCCTTAGCCTAAGCCTAGGGGTGCCCTAGCCTAAGACTACAGGTGCCCTAGCCTAAGCTTAGGCGTGGCCTTGCCTAAGCTTATGGGTGCCCTAGTCTAAGCCTAGGGGTGCCCTGTGGTTAGGCTAAGGGAGCTCTAGCCTTAGACTAAGCCTAGGGGTGCCCCAGCCTAAGCCTAGGGGTGCCCTAGCCTAAGCCCAGGGGTGCCTTAGCCTAAGCCTAGGGGTGCCCTAGCCTACGACTAGGGGTTCCCTAACCTAAGCTTAGGGCTGCCCTAGCTTAAGACTAGGGGTGCCCTAGCCTAAGCCTAGGGGTGACCTAGGGTTAGGCTAGGGGAGCCCTAGCCTTAGCCTAAGCCTAGGGGTGGCCTAGCCTAAATCTAGGGGTGCCCTAGCCTAAGCCTATGGGTGCCCTAGCCTAAGCCTAGGGGTGCCCTAGCCTATGCCTAGTGGTGCCCTAGCCTAAGCCTAGGGGTACACTAGCCTAAGCCTAGGGGTATCCTAGCCTTAGGCTAGGGGAGCCCTAGCCTTAGCCTAAGCCTAGGGGTGCCCTAGCCTAAGCCTAGGGTTCCCCAGGCCTTAGGCTAGAGGAGCCCTAGCCTTAGCGTAAGCCTATGGCTGCCCTAGCCTAAGCCTAGGGGTGCCCTAGCCTAAGCCTAGGGGTGCCCTAGCCTAAGACTCGGGGTGCCCTAGCCTAAGTCTAGGGGTGCCCTAGCCTAAGCCTAGGGGTTCCCTAGCCTAAGCCTAGAGGTGCCCTAGCCTAAGCCTAGTGCTGCCTTAGCCTAAGCCTAGGGGTGACATTGCCTTAGCCTAAGCCTAGGGGTGCCCTAGCCTAAGCCTAAGGGTGCCCTAACCTAAGTCTAGGGTGCCCTTGCCTAAGCCTAGGGGTGCATTAGCCTAAACCTAGGGGTCCCCTAGCCTTAGCCTAAGCCTAGGGGTGCCCTAGCGTAAGCCTAGTGGTGCCCTAGCGTAAGCCTTGGGGTGCCCAAGCCTAAGCCTAGGGGTGCCCTAGCCTCAGCCTAGGGGTACCCAGGCCTTAGGCTAGAGGAGCCCTAGTCTTAGCCTAAGCCTATGGCTGCCCTAGCCTATGCCTAGGGGTGCCCTAGCCTAAGCCTAGGGGTGCACTAGCCTAACACTAGGGGTGCCATATCCTTAGGCTAAGGGAGCACTAACCTTAGCCTAAGCCTAGGGGTGCCCTAGCCTAACCTAGGCGTGCCCTAGCCTAAGCCTAGGGGTGCCCTACCCTAAGCCTAGGGGTGCCCTACCCTAAGCCTAGGTATGCCCTAGCATAAGTCTAGGTTTGCCCTACCGTTATGCTAGCTGAGCCCTAGCCTAAGCCAAAGCCTATGGGTGCCCTAGCCTAAGCCTAGGGGAGCCATAACCTAAGCCTATGGGTGCCCTAGGGTTAGGCTAGGGGTGCCCTAGACTAAGCCTAGGGGTGCCCTAGCCTAAGCCTAGGGGTGACCAGGCCTTAGGCTAGAGGAGCCCTAGCCTTGCCTAAGCCTATGGCTGCCCTATCCTAAGGCTAGGGGTGCCCTAGCCTAAGCCTAGGGGTGCCCTAGCCTTAGGCTAGGGAGCCCTAGCCTTAGTCTAATCCTACTGGTGCCCTAGCCTAAGCCGAGACGTGCCCTAGCCTAAGCCTAGGGGTACCCTACCCTAAGCCTAGGGGTGCCCAACCCTAAGCCTAGGGGTGCCCTAGCCTAAGCCTAGGGGTGCCCTAGCCTTTGGCTAGCTGAGCCCTAGCCTTAGCCTGAGCCTAGGGGTGCCCAAGCCTAAGGCTAGGGGTGCCCTTGCCTAAGGCTAGATGTGCCCTAACCTAAGCCTAGGGGTGCACTAGCGTAAGCCTAGGGGTGCCCTAGCCTTAGGCTAGGTGAGCCCTAGCCTTAGCCTAAGCCTAGGGGTGCCCTAGCCTAAGACTATGGGTGCCCTAGCCTAAGTTTAGGCGTGGCCTAGCCTAAGCTTATGGGTGCCCTAGCCTAAGCCTAGGGGTGCCCTATGGTTAGGCTAGGGGAGCCCTAGCCTTAGACTAAGCCTAGGGGTGCCCCAGCCTAAGCCTAGGGGTGCCCTAGCCAAAGCCCAGGGGTGCCCTAGCCTAAGCCTAGGGGTGCCCTAGCCTAAGACTAGGGGTTCCCTAGCCTAAGCATAGGGCTGCCCTAGCTTAAGCCTAGGGGTGCCCTAGCCTAAGCCTAGGGGTGACCTAGCCTAAGCCTAGGGGTGCCCTAGACTAAGTCTAGGGGTGCCCTATCTTTAGGCTAGGGGAGCCCTAGCCTTAGCCTAAGCCTAGGGGTGCCCTAGCCTAAGCCTAGTGGTGCCCTAGCCTAAGCCTAGGGGTGCACTAGCCTAAGCCTAGGAGTGCCCTAGCCTTAGGCTAGGGGAGCCCTAGCCTTAGCCTAAGCCTAAGGGTGCCCTAGCCTAAGCCTAGGGTTGCCCAGGCCTTAGGCTAGAGGTGCCCTAGCTTTAGCCTAAGCCTATGGCTGCCCTAGCCTAAGCCTAGGGGTTCCCTAGCCTAAGCCTAGGGGTGCCCTAGCCTAAGCCTAGGGGTGCCCTAGCCTAACCCTAGGGGTGCCCTAACCTTAGGCTAGGGGAGCAGTATCCTTAGCCTAAGCCTAGGGGTGCCCTAGCCTAAGCCTAGGGGTGCCCTAGCCTAAGCCTAGGGGTGCCCTAGTCTAAGCCTAGGGGTGCCCTAGCCTAAGACTAGGGGTGCCCTAGCCTAAGTCTAGGGGTGCCCTAGCCTAAGCCTAGGGGTTCCCTAGCCTAAGCTTAGGGGTGACCTAGCCTAAGCCTAAGGGTGCCCTAGCCTAAGCCTAGTGGTGCCCTAGCCTAAGACTATGGGTGCCCTAGTCTAAGACTATGGATGCCCTAGCCTAAGACTATGGGTGCCCTAGCCTAAGCTTAGGGGTGCCCTTGCCTAAGCCTAGGGGTCCCCTAGCCTAAGCCTAGGGCTGCACTAGTGTTAGGCTAGGGGAGCCCTAGCCTTAGCCTAATCCTAGGGGTGCCCTAGCCTAAGCTTAGGTGTGTCCTAGCCAAAGCCTAGGGGTGCCCTAGCCTTAGGTTAGGGGAGCCCTAGCCTTATTCTAAGCCTACGGGTGCCCTAGTTTAAGGCTACGGGTGCCCTAGCCTTTGCCTAAACCTAGGGGTGCACTAACCTAAGCCTAGGGGTGCCCTAGCCTTATGCTAGGCTAACCCTAGCCTTAGCCTAAGCCTATGGGTGCCCTAGCTTCAGCCTATGGGTGCCCTAGCCTCAGCCTAGGGGTGACCAAATCTAAGCCTAGGAGTGCCCTAACCTAAGCCTAGAGGTGCCCTAGCCTAAGGCTAGGGGAGACCTAGCCTTAGCCTAAGCCTAGGGGTGCCCTAGCCTATGCCTAAGTGTGCCCTAACCTAAGCGTAGTGTGCCCTTGCCTAAGCCTAGGGGTGCCTTAGCCTAAGCCTAGGGGTCCCCTAGCCTTAGCCTAAGCCTAGGGGTGCCCTAGCGTAAGCCTAGGGGTGCCCTAGCGTAAGCCTAGGGGTGCCCTAGCCTAAGCCTAGGGGTGCCCTAGCCTCAGCCAAAGGGTGCCCAGGCCTTAGGCTAGAGGAGCCCTAGTCTTAGCCTAAGCCTATGGCTGCCCTAGCCTATGCCTAGGGGTGCCCTAGCCTAAGCCTAGGGGTGCCGTAGCCTACCACTAGGGGTGCACTAGCCTTAGGCTAGGGGAGCACTAACCTTAGCCTAAGCCTAGGGGTGACCTAGCCTAACCTAGGCGTGCCCTAGCCTAAGCCTAGGGGTGCCCTACCCTAAGCCTAGAGGTGCCCTACCCTAAGCCTAGGTATGCCCTAGCGTAAGCCTAGGCTTGCCCTAGCCTTAGGCTAGCTGAGCCCTAGCCTAAGCCAAAGCCTATGGGTGCCCTAGCCTAAGCCTAGGGGTGCCCTAGCCTAAGCCTAGGGGTGCCCTAGCCTAAGGCTAGGGGAGCCCTAGCCTTAGCCTAAGCCTAGGGGTGCCTTAGCCTAAGCCTAGTGGTGCCCTAGCCTAAGCCTAGGGGTGCCCTAGCCTAAGCCTAGGGTTGTCCTAGCCTTAGGCTAGGAGAGCCCTAGCCTAAGGCAAGGGGTGCCCTAGCCTTATTATAGTGGAGCCCTAGCCTTAGCCTAAGCCTAGGGGTGCCCTAGCCTAAGCCTAGATGTGCCCTAGCCTAAGCCTAGGGGTGCCTTAACCTAAGCCTAGGGGTGCCCTAGCCTTATTCTAGTGGAGCCCTAGCCTTATCCTAAGCCTTGGGGTGCCCTAGCCTAAGACTAGGGGTGCCCTAGCCTATGCCTAGGGGTGCCTTAGCCTAAGCCTAGGGGTGCCCTAGCCTTAGCCTAGGGGTGCCCTAGCCTAAGCTTAGGGGTGCCCTAGCCTAAGCCTAGGGGTGCCCTAGCCTTAAGTTGGGGGAGCCCTAGCCTTAGCCTAAGCCTTAGGGTGCCCTAGCCTAATCCTAGGAGTGCCCTAGCCTAAGCCTAGGGGTGCCCTAGCCTAACCTGGGGTGCCCTAGCCTAAGGCTAGGGGTGCCCTAGCGTAAGCCTAGGGGTGCCCTAGCCTTAGGCTAGGGGAGCCCTAGCCTTAGCCTAAGCCTAGGGGTGCCCTAGCCTAAGACTAGGGGTGCCCTAGCCTAAGCTTAGGTGTGGCCTAGCCTAAGCTTATGGGTGCCCTAGCCTAAGCCTAGGGGTGCCCTATGGTTAGGCTAGGGGAGCCCTAGCCTTAGCCTAAGCCTAGGGGTGCCCTAGCCTAAGCCTAGGGGTGCCCTAACCTAAGCCTAGGGGTGCCCTATGGTTAGGCTAGGGGAGCCCTAGCCTTAGCCTAAGCCTAGGGGTGCCCTAGCCTAACCCTAGGGTTGCCCTAGCCCAAGCCTAGGGGTGCCTTAGCCTAAGCCTAGGGGTGCCCTAGCCTAAGCTTAGGGATGACATAGCCTAAGGCTAGGGGTGCCCTAGCCTTAGTCTAGTGGAGCCTTAGCCTTAGCCTAAGCCTAGGGGTGCCCTAGCCTTAGCCTAGGGGTGCCCTAGCCTAAGCCTAGTGGTGCCTTACCCTAAGCCTAGGGGTGCCCTAGCCTTAGGCTAGGGGAGCCCTAGCCTTAGCCTAAGCCTTAGGGTGCCCTAGCCTAAGACTAGGGGTGCCCTAGCCTAAGCTTAGGGCTGCCCTAGCATAAGCCTAGGGGTGACCTAGCCTAAGCCTAGGGGTGCCCTAGCCTAAACTTAGGGGTGTCCTAGACTTAGGCTAGGAGAGCCCTAGCCTTAGCCTAAGCCTAGGGGTACCTTAGCCTAAGCCTAGGGGTGCCCTAGCCTAAGCCTAAGGGTGCCCTAGCCTAAGCCTAGTGGTGCCCTAGCCTTAAGCTAGGGAAGCCCTAGCCTTAGCCTATGCCTAGGGGTCCCCTAGCCTAAGCCTAGGTGTGCCCAACCTAAGCCTAGGGGTGCCCTAGCCTAAGCCTATGCGTGCCCTAGCCTTAGGCTAGGGGAGCCCTAACCTTTGCCTAAGCCTAGGGGTGCCCTAGCCTAAGCCTAGGGGTGCCCTAGCCTAAGCCTAGGGGTACCCTAGCCTTAGGCTAGGGGAGTCCTCGCCTTAGCCAAAGCCTTGGGGTGCCCTAGCCTAAGGCTAGGGGTGCCCTAGCCTTAGGCTAGGGGAGCCCTAGCCTTAGTCTATGCCTAGGGGTGCCCTAGCCTAAGCCTAGGGGTGCCCTAGCCTAAGCCTAGGTGTGCCCTAGCCTTAGGCTAGGGGAGCCCTAGCATTAGCCTAAGCCTAGGGGTGCCCTAGGCTAATCCTAGGGGTTCCCTAGCCAAAGCCTAGGGGTGCCCTAGCCTAAGCCTAGGGGTGCCCTAGCCAAAGGCTAGGGGTGCCCTAGCCTTAGTCTAGTGGAGCCCTAGCTTTAGCCTAAGCCTAGGGGTGCCCTAGCCTAAGCCTAGGGGTGCCCTAGCCTAAGCCTAGGGGTGCCCTACCCTAAGCCTAGGGTTGCCCTAGCCTAAGCCTAGTGGTGCCCTAGCCTTAGGCTAGCTGAGCCCTAGCCTTAGAATAAGCCTATGGGTGCGCCAGCTTACGACTAGCGGTGCCCTAGCCTAAGCCTAGCGGTGCCCTAACCTTAGGCTTGGGGAGCCCTAGTCTTAGCCTAAGCCTAGGGGTGCCCTAGCCTAAGTTTAGGGGTGCCCTATCCTAAGCCTAGGGGTGCCATAGCCAAAGCATAGGGTTGCACTAGCCTAAGACTAGGGGTGCCCTAGCCTAAGCTTAGGGGTGCCCTATTCTAAGCCTAGGGGTGCCCTAGCCTAAGCCTAGGGTTACCCTAGGGTTAGGCAAGGGGAGCCCTAGCCTTAGCCTAAGCCTAGGGGTTCCCTAGCCTAAGCTTAGGGGTGCCCTATCATAAGCCTAGGGGTGCCCTAGCCTAAGCCTAGGAGTGGCCTAGCCTAAGCCTAGGGGTGCCCTAGCCTTAGACTAGGGGAGCCCTAGCCTTAGCCTAAGCCTATGGGTGCCCTAGCCTAAGCCAAGGGGTGCCCTAGCATAAGCCTAGGGTTGCCCTAGCCTAAGCCTAGAGGTGCCCTAGCCTAAGGCTAGGGGTGCCTAGCCTTAGTCTAGTGGAGCCCTAGCCTTAGCCTAAGCCTAGGGGTGCCCTATCCTAAGCCATGGGTGCCCTAGCCTAAGCCTAGGGTGCCCTAGCCTAAGCCTAGTGTTGCCCTACCCTAAGCCTAGGGGTGCCCTAGTCTTAGGCTAGGGGATCCCTAACCTTATCCTAAGCCTAGGGGTGCCCTAGCCTAAGCCTAGTGGTGCCCTAGCCTAAGCCTACGGGTGTCGTAGCCTAAGCCTTGTTGTGCCCTAGCCTAAACCTAGGGGTTCCCTAGCCTAAGCCTAGGGGTGAGCTAGCCTAATCCTAGGGGTGCCCTAGACTAAGTCTAGGGGTGCCCTAGCCTTACTCTAGTGGAGTCCTAGCCTTAGCCTAAGCTTAGGGGTGCCCTATCCTAAGCCTAGGGGTGCCCTAGCCTAAGGCTAGGGATGCCCTAGCATTAGGCTAGAGGAGCCCTAGCCTTAGCCTAAGCCTAGGGGTGCCCTAGCCAAGCCTAGGGGTGCCCTAGCATAAGTCTACGGGTGCCCTAGCCTAAGCCTATGGGTGTCCTAGCCTAAGCCTTGGGGTGCCCTAGCCTAAACCTAGGGGTTCCCTAGCCTAAGCCTAGGGGTGAGCTAGCCTAAACCTAGGGGTGCCCTAGGCTAAGGCTAGGGGTGCCCTAGCCTAAGCCTAGTGGTGCCCTAGCCCAAGCCTAGGGATGCCCTAGCGTTAGGCTAGAGGAACCCTATCCTTAGCCTAAGCCTAGGGGTGCCCTAGCCTAAGCCTAGGGGTGCCCTAGCCTAAGTCTAGGGGTGCCCTAGCCTAAGCCTAGGGGTACCATACCTTAGGCTACGGGAGCCCTAGCCTTAGCCTAATCCTAGGGCTTCCCTAGCCTAAGCCTAGGGCTGCCCTAGCCTAAGCCTAGGGGTGCCCTATCCCAAGCCTAGGGATGCCCTAGCGTTAGGCTAGAGGAGCCCTATCCTTAGCCTAAGCCTAGGGGTGCCCTAGCCTAAGCATAGGGGTGCCCTAGTCTAAGCCTATGGGGGCCCTAGCCCAATCCTAGGGATGCCCTAGCGTTAGGCTAGAGGAGCCCTAGACTTAGCCTAAGCCTTGGGGTGCTCTAGGCTAAGCCTAGGGGTGCCCTAGCATAAGCCTAGGGGTGCCCTAGCCTCAGCCTAGGGGTGACCAAGTCTAAGCCTAGGAGTGCCCTAGCCTAAGCCTAGAGGTGCCCTAGCGTAAGCCTAGGGGTGCCCTAGCGTAAGCCTAGGGGTGCCCTAGCCTATGTTTAGGGGTGCCCTAGCCTCAGCCTATGGGTGCCCAGGCCATAGGCTAGAGGAGCCCTAGTCTTAGCCTAAGCCTATGGCTGCCCTAGCCTATGCTTAGGGGTACCCTAGCCTAAGCCTAGGGGTGCCCTAGCCTAACACTAGGCGTGCCCTAGCCTTAGGCTAGGGGAGCACTAACCTTAGCCTAAGCCTAGGGGTGCCCTAGCCCAACCTAGGCGTGCCCTAGCCAAACCCTAGCGGTGCCCTACCCTAAGCCTAGGGGTGCCCTACCCTAAGCCTAGGTATGCCCTAGCGTAAGTCTAGGCTTGCCCTACACTTAGGCTAGCTGAGCCCTAGCCTAAGCCAAAGCTTATGGGTGCCCTAGCCTAAGCCTAGGGGTGCCATAGCCTAAGCCTAGGGGTGCCCTAGCCTAAGCCTAGGGGTGCCCTAGCCTAAGCCTAGGGGTGCCCTAGCCTAAGGCTAGGGGAGCCCTAGCCTTAGCCTAAGCCTAGGGGTGCCTTAGCCTAAGCCTAGTGGTGCCCTACCCTAAGCCTAGGGGTGCCCTAGCCTAGGGCTAGCGGTGTCCTAGCCTTAGGCTAGGGGAGCCATAGAACAAGGCAAGGAGTGCCCTAGCCTTATTCTAGTGGAGCCCTAGCCTTAGCCTAAGCCTAGGGGTGCCCTAGCCTTAGGCTAGGGGTGCCCTAGCATAAGCATAGGGGTGCCCTAGCCTAAGCCTAGGGGTGCCCTAGCCTTAGGCTAGGGGAGCCCTAGCCTTAGCCTAAGCCTTAGGGTGCCCTAGCCTAAGCCTAGGAGTGCCCTAGCCTAAGCCTAGGGGTGCCCTAGCCTAACCTAGGGGTGCCCTAGCCTAAGGCTAGGGGTTCCCTAACCTAAGCCTAGGGGTGAGCTAGCCTAATCCTAGGGGTGCCCTAGACTAAGTCTATGGGTGCCCTAGCCTTACTCTAGTGGAGTCCTAGCCTTAGCCTAAGCTTAGGGGTGCCCTATCCTAAGCCTAGGGGTGCCCTAGCCTAAGGCTAGGGATGCCCTAGCATTAGGCTAGAGGAGCCCTAGCCTTAGCCTAAGCCTAGGGGTGCCCTAGCCAAGCCTAGGGGTGCCCTAGCATAAGTCTATGGGTGCCCTAGCCTAAGCCTATGGGTGTCCTAGCCTAAGCCTTGGGGTGCCCTAGCCTAAACCTAGGGGTTCCCTAGCCTAAGCCTAGGGGTGAGCTAGCCTAAACCTAGGGGTGCCCTAGGCTAAGGCTAGGGGTGCCCTAGCCTAAGCCTAGTGGTGCCCTAGCCCAAGCCTAGGGATGCCCTAGCGTTAGGCTAGAGGAACCCTATCCTTAGCCTAAGCCTAGGGGTGCCCTAGCCTAAGCCTAGGGGTGCCCTAGCCTAAGTCTAGGGGTGCCCTAGCCTAAGCCTAGGGGTACCATACCTTAGGCTACGGGAGCCCTAGCCTTAGCCTAATCCTAGGGCTTCCCTAGCCTAAGCCTAGGGCTGCCCTATCCCAAGCCTAGGGATGCCCTAGCGTTAGGCTAGAGGAGCCCTATCCTTAGCCTAAGCCTAGGGGTGCCCTAGCCTAAGCATAGGGGTGCCCTAGCCTAAGCCTATGGGGGCCCTAGCCCAATCCTAGGGATGCCCTAGCGTTAGGCTAGAGGAGCCCTAGACTTAGCCTAAGCCTTGGGGTGCTCTAGGCTAAGCCTAGGGGTGCCCTAGCCTAAGTCTAGGGGTGCCCTAGCCTAATCCTAGGGGTACCCTAGCCTTGGGCTAGAGGAGTCCTCGCCTTGGCCGAAGCCTTGCTGTGCCCTAGCCTAAGCCTACGTGTGCCCTAGCCTAAGCCTAGGGGTGCCCTAGCCTCAGCCTAGGGGTGACCAAGTCTAAGCCTAGGAGTGCCCTAGCCTAAGCCTAGAGGTGCCCTAGCCTAAGCCTAGTGGTGCCTTAGCCTAAGCCTAGGGGTGACCTAGCCTTAGCCTAAGCCTAGGGGTGCCCTAGCCTAAGCCTAAGGGTGCCCTAACCTAAGCCTAGGGTGCCCTTGCCTAAGCCTAGGGGTGCCTTAGCCTAAGCCTAGGGGTCCCCTAGCCTTAGCCTAAACCTAGGGGTGCCCTAGCGTAAGCCTAGGGGTGCCCTAGCGTAAGCCTAGGGGTGCCCTAGCCTATGTTTAGGGGTGCCCTAGCCTCAGCCTATGGGTGCCCAGGCCATAGGCTAGAGGAGCCCTAGTCTTAGCCTAAGCCTATGGCTGCCCTAGCCTATGCTTAGGGGTGCCCTAGCCTAAGCCTAGGGGTGCCCTAGCCTAACACTAGGCGTGCCCTAGCCTTAGGCTAGGGGAGCACTAACCTTAGCCTAAGCCTAGGGGTGCCCTAGCCCAACCTAGGCGTGCCCTAGCCTAAGCCTAGCGGTGCCCTACCCTAAGCCTAGGGGTGCCCTACCCTAAGCCTAGGTATGCCCTAGCGTAAGTCTTGGCTTGCCCTACACTTAGGCTAGCTGAGCCCTAGCCTAAGCCAAAGCTTATGGGTGCCCTAGCCTAAGCCTAGGGGTGCCATAGCCTAAGCCTAGGGGTGCCCTAGCCTAAGCCTAGGGGTGCCCTAGCCTAAGCCTAGGGGTGCCCTAGCCTAAGGCTAGGGGAGCCCTAGCCTTAGCCTAAGCCTAGGGGTGCCTTAGCCTAAGCCTAGTGGTGCCCTACCCTAAGCCTAGGGGTGCCCTAGCCTAGGGCTAGGGGTGTCCTAGCCTTAGGCTAGGGGAGCCATAGAACAAGGCAAGGAGTGCCCTAGCCTTATTCTAGTGGAGCCCTAGCCTTAGCCTAAGCCTAGGGGTGCCCTAGCCTTAGGCTAGGGGTGCCCTAGCATAAGCATAGGGGTGCCCTAGCCTAAGCCTAGGGGTGCCCTAGCCTTAGGCTAGGGGAGCCCTAGGCTTAGCCTAAGCCTTAGGGTGCCCTAGCCTAAGCCTAGGAGTGCCCTAGCCTAAGCCTAGGGGTGCCCTAGCCTAACCTAGGGGTGCCCTAGCCTAAGGCTAGGGGTGCCCTAGCGTAAGCCTAGGGGTGCCAAAGCCTTAGGCTAGGGGAGCCCTAGCCTTATCCTAAGCGTAGGGGTGTCCTAGCCTAAGCCTAGGGGTGTCGTAGCCTAAGCTTATGGGTGCCCTAGCCTAAGCCTAGGGGTGCCCTAGACTAAGCCTAGGGGTCCCCTAGCCTTAGGGTAGGGGAGCCCTAGCCTTAGCCTAAGCCTAGTGGTGCCCTAGCCTGAGCCTAGGCGTGCCCTAGCCTAAGCCTAGGGGTGCCCTACCCTAAGCCTAGGGGTGCCCTACCCTAAGCCTAGGGGTGCCCTAGCCTAAGCCTAGGGGTGCCCTAGCCTTAGGCTAGCTGAGCCCTAGTCTTAGCCTAAGCCTAGGGGTGCCCAAGCCTAAGCCTAGGGGTGTCCTAGCCTTAGGCTAGGGGAGCCCTAGCCTTAGCCAAAGCCTAGGGGTTCCCTAGCCTATGACTACGGATGCCCTAGCCTAAGCTTAGGCGTGGCCTAGCCTAAGCTTATGGGTGCCCTAGCCTAAGCCTAGGGGTGCCCTATGGTTAGGCTAGGGGAGCCCTAGCCTTAGACTAAGCCTAGGGGTGCCCCAGCCTAAGCCTAGGGGTGCCCTAGCCTAAGCCCAGGGGTGCCTTAGCCTAAGCCTAGGGGTGCCCTAGCCTAAGACTAGGGGTTCCCTAGCCTAAGCTTAGGGCTGCCCTAGCTTAAGCCTAGGGGTGCCCTAGCCTAAGCCTAGGGGTGACCTAGGGTTAGGCTAGGGGAGCCCTAGCCTTAGCATAAGCCTAGGGGTGGCCTAGCCTAAATCTAGGGGTGCCCTAGCCTAAGCCTAGGGGTGCCCTAGCCTAAGCCTAGGGGTGCCCTAACCTAAGCCTAGGGGTGCCCTAGCCGAAGCCTAGGGGTGCCCTAGCTTTAGGCTAGGGGAGCCCTACCCTTAGCCTAAGCCTAGGGGTGCCCTAGCCTAAGCCTAGTGGTGCCCTAGACTAAGCCTAGGGGTGCACTAGCCTAAGCCTAGGGGTGTCCTAGCCTTAGGCTAGGGGAGCCCTAGCCTTAGCCTAAGCCTAGGGGTGCCCTAGCCTAAGCCTAGGGTTACCCCGGCCTTAGGCTAGAGGAGCCCTAGCCTTAGCCTAAGCCTATGGCTGCCCTACCCTAAGCCTTGGGGTGCCCTAGCCTAAGCCTATGGGTGCCCTAGCCTTAGGCTAGGGGAGCAGTAGCCTTAGCCTAAGCCTAGGGGTGCCCTAGCCTAAGCCTAGGGGTGCCCTAGCCTAAGCCTAGGGGTGCCCTAGCCTAAGCCTAGGGGTGCCCTAGCCTAAGCCTAGGGGTGCCCTAGCCTAAGCCTAGGGGTGCCCTAGCCTAAGCCTAGGGGTGCCCTAGCCTAAGCCTAGTGGTGCCCTAGCCTTAGGCTAGGTGAGCCCTAGCCTTAGCCTAAGCCTAGGGGTGCACTAGCCTAAGACTACGGGTGCCCTAGCCTAAGTTTAGGCGTGGCCTAGCCTAAGCTTATGGGTGCCCTAGCCTAAGCCTAGGGGTGCCCTATGGTTAGGCTAGGGGAGCCCTAGCCTTAGACTAAGCCTAGGGGTGCCCCAGCCTAAGCCTAGGGGTGCCCTAGCCAAAGCCCAGGGGTGCCCTAGCCTAATCCTAGGGTTTGCCCTAGCCTAAGACTAGGGGTTCCCTAGCCTAAGCTTAGGGCTGCCCTAGCTTAAGCCTAGGGGTGCCCTAGCCTAAGCCTAGGGGTGACCTAGCCTAAGCCTAGGGGTGCCCTAGACTAAGTCTAGGGGTGCCCTATCTTTAGGCTAGGGGAGCCCTAGCCTTAGCCTAAGCCTAGGGGTGCCCTAGCCTAAGCCTAGTGGTGCCCTAGCCTAAGCCTCGGGGTGCACTAGCCTAAGCCTAGGAGTGCCCTAGCCTTAGGCTAGGGGAGCCCTAGCCTTAGCCTAAGCCTAAGGGTGCCCTAGCCTAAGCCTAGTGGTGCCCTAGCCTAAGACTATGGGTGCCCTAGTCTAAGACTATGGATGCCCTAGCCTAAGACTATGGGTGCCCTAGCCTAAGCTTAGGGGTGCCCTTGCCTAAGCCTAGGGGTCCCCTAGCCTAAGCCTAGGGCTGCACTAGTGTTAGGCTAGGGGAGCCCTAGCCTTAGCCTAATCCTAGGGGTGCCCTAGCCTAAGCTTAGGTGTGTCCTAGCCAAAGCCTAGGGGTGCCCTAGCCTTAGGTTAGGGGAGCCCTAGCCTTATTCTAAGCCTACGGGTGCCCTTGTTTAAGGCTACGGGTGCCCTAGCCTTAGCCTAAACCTAGGGGTGCACTAACCTCAGCCTAGGGGTGCCCTAGCCTTATGCTAGGCTAACCCTAGCCTTAGCCTAAGCCTATGGGTGCCCTAGCTTCAGCCTAGGGGTGCCCTAGCCTCAGCCTAGGGGTGACCAAGTCTAAGCCTAGGAGTGCCCTAACCTAAGCCTAGAGGTGCCCTAGCCTAAGGCTAGGGGAGACCTAGCTTTAGCCTAAGCCTAGGGGTGCCCTAGCCTATGCCTAAGGGTGCCCTAACCTAAGGGTAGGGTGCCCTTGCCTAAGCCTAGGGGTGCCTTAGCCTAAGCCTAGGGATCCCCTAGCCTTAGCCTAAGCCTAGGGGTGCCCTAGCGTAAGCCTAGGGGTGCCCTAGCGTAAGCCTAGGAGTGCCCTAGCCTAAGCCTAGGGGTGCCCTAGCTTCAGCCAAGGGGTGCCCAGTCCTTAGGCTTGAGGAGCCCTAGTCTTAGCCTAAGCCTATGGCTGCCCTAGCCTATGCCTAGGGGTGCCCTAGCCTAAGCCTAGGGGTGCCGTAGCCTACCACTAGGGGTGCCCTAGCCTTAGGCTAGGGGAGCACTAACCTTAGCCTAAGCCTAGGGGTGCTCTACCCTAAGCCTAGAGGTGCCCTACCCTAAGCCTAGGTATGCCCTAGCTTAAGTCTAGGCTTGCCCTAGCCTTAGGCTAGCTGAGCCCTAGCCCAAGCCAAAGCCTATGGGTGCCCTAGCCTAAGCCTAGGGGTGCCCTAGCCTAAGCCTAGGGGTGCCCTAGCCTAAGGCTAGGGGAGCCCTAGCCTTAGCCTAAGCCTAGGGGTGCCTTAGCCTAAGCCTAGTGGTGCCCTAGCCTAAGCCTAGGGGTGCCCTAGCCTAAGCCTAGGGTTGTCCTAGCCTTAGGCTAGGAGAGCCCTAGCCTAAGGCAAGGGGTGCCCTAGCCTTATTATAGTGGAGCCCTAGCCTTAGCCTAAGCCTAGGGGTGCCCTAGCCTAAGCCTAGATGTGCCCTAGCCTAAGCCTAGGGGTGCCTTAACCTAAGCCTAGGGGTGCACTAGCCTTATTCTAGTGGAGCCCTAGCCTTATCCTATGCCTTGGGGTGCCCTAGCCTAAGACTAGGGGTGCCCTAGCCTATGCATAGGGGTGCCTTAGCCTAAGCCTAGGGGTGCCCTAACCTTAGCCTAGGGGTGCCCTAGCCTAAGCCTAGGGGTGCCCTAGCCTAAGCCTAGGGGTGCCCTAGCCTTAAGCTGGGGGAGCCCTAGCCTTAGCCTAAGCCTTAGGGTGCCCTAGCCTAAGCCTAGGAGTGCCCTAGCCTAAGCCTAGGGGTGCCCTAGCCTAACCTGGGGTGCCCTAGCCTAAGGCTAGGGGTGCCCTAGCGTAAGCCTAGGGGTGCCCTAGCCTTAGGCTAGGGGAGCCCTAGCCTTAGCCTAAGCCTAGGGGTGCCCTAGCCTAAGACTAGGGGTGCCCTAGCCTAAGCTTAGGCGTGGCCTAGCCTAAGCTTATGGGTGCCCTAGTCTAAGCCTAGGGGTGCCCTATGGTTAGGCTAGGGGAGCCCTAGCCTTAGCCTAAGCCTAGGGGTGCCCTAGCCTAAGCCTAGGGGTGCCCTAGCCTAAGCCTAGGGGTGCCCTAGCCTTAGGCTAGGGGAGCCCTACCTTAGCCTAACCCTAGGGTTGCCCTAGCCCAAGCCTAGGGGTGCCTTAGCCTAAGCCTAGGGGTGCCCTAGCCTAAGCTTAGGGATGACATAGCCTAAGGCTAGGGGTGCCCTAGCCTTAGTCTAGTGGAGCCTTAGCCTTAGCCTAAGCCTAGGGGTGCCCTAGCCTTAGCCTAGGGGTGCCCTAGCCTAAGCCTAGTGGTGCCCTACCCTAAGCCTAGGGGTGCCCTAGCCTAAGCTAGGCGTGCCCTAGCCTTAGGCTAGCTGAGCCCTACCCTTAGCCTAAGCCTAGGGGTGCCCTAGCCTAAGACTAGGGGTGCCCTAGCCTATGCCTAGGGGTGCCTTAGCCTAAGCCTAGGGGTGCCCTAGCCTTAGCCTAGGGGTGCCCTAGCCTAAGCCTAGGGGTGCCCAAGCCTAAGCCTAGGGGTGCCCTCGCCTTAAGCTGGGGGAGCCCTAGCCTTAGCCTAAGCCTTAGGGTGCCCTAGCCTAAGCCTAGGAGTGCCCTAGCCTAAGCCTAGGGGTGCCCTAGCCTAACCTGGGGTGCCCTAGCCTAAGGCTAGGGGTGCCCTAGCGTAAGCCTAGGGGTGCCCTAGCCTTAGGCTAGGGGAGCCCTAGCCTTAGCCTAAGCCTAGGGGTGCCCTAGCCTAAGACTAGGGGTGCCCTAGCCTAAGCTTAGGCGTGGCCTAGCCTAAGCTTATGGGTGCCCTAGCCTAAGCCTAGGGGTGCCCTATGGTTAGGCTAGGGGAGCCCTAGCCGTAGCCTAAGCCTAGGGGTGCCCTAGCCTAAGCCTAGGGGTGCCCTAGCCTTAGGCTAGGGGAGCCCTACCTTAGCCTAACCCTAGGGTTGCCCTAGCCCAAGCCTAGGGGTGCCTTAGCCTAAGCCTAGGGGTGCCCTAGCCTAAGCTTAGGGATGACATAGCCTAAGGCTAGGGGTGCCCTAGCCTTAGTCTAGTGGAGCCTTAGCCTTAGCCTAAGCCTAGGGGTGCCCTAGCCTTAGCCTAGGGGTGCCCTAGCCTAAGCCTAGTGGTGCCCTACCCTAAGCCTAGGGGTGCCCTAGCCTAAGATAGGGGTGCCCTAGCCTTAGGCTAGCTGAGCCCTACCCTTAGCCTAAGCCTAGGGGTGCCCTAGCCTAAGCCTAGTGGTGCCCTAGCCTAAGCCTAGGGGTGCCCTAGCCTTAGGCTAGGGGAGCCCTAGCCTTAGCCTAAGCCTTAGGGTGCCCTAGCCTAAGACTAGGGGTGCCCTAGCCTAAGCTTAGGGCTGCCCTAGCATAAGCCTAGGGGTGCCCTAGACTAAGACTAGGGGTGCCCTAGCTTTAGGCTAGGGGAGCCCTAGCCTTCGCCTAAGCCTAGGGGTGCCCTAGCCTAAGCCTAGGGTTGCCCTAGCCTAAGCCTAGGGGTGCCCTAGCCATAGGCTAGGGGAGCCCAAGCCTTAGCCTAAGCCTAGGGGTGCCCAAGCCTAAGCCAAGGGTGCCCTAGCCTAAGCCTACGGGTGTCCTAGCCTAAGCCTAGGGTTGCCCTAGCCTAAGTCTAGGGGAGCCCTAGCCTTAGCCTAAGCCTAGGGGTGCCGTAGCCTAAGCCTAGGGGTGCCCTAGGCTAAGCCTACGGGTGTTCTAGCCTAAGCGTATGGGTTCCCTAGCATAAGTCTAGGGGTGCCCTAGCCTAAGCCTAGGGGTAACCTAGTCTTAGGCAAGGGGAGTCCTCGCCTTAGCCGAAGCCTTGGGGTGCCCTAGCCCAAGGCTAGGGGTGCCCTAGACTTAGGCTAGGGGAGCCCTAGCCTTAGGCTAGGGGAGCCCTAGCCTTAGTCTAAGCATAGGGGTGCCCTAGCCTAAGCCTAGGGGTGCCCTAGCCCAAGCCTAGGGATGCCCTAGCGTTAGGCTAGAGGAGCCCTAGCCTTAGCCTAAGCCTAGGGGTGCCCGAGCCTAAGCCTAGGGCTGCCCTAGCCTAAGCCTAGGGGTGACCTAGCCTAAGCCTAGGGGTGCCCTAGCCTAAACTTAGGGGTGTCCTAGACTTAGGCTAGGAGAGCCCTAGCCTTAGCCTAAGCCTAGGGGTGCCTTAGCCTAATCCTAGGGGTGCCCTAGCCTAAGCCTAAGGGTGCCCTAGCCTAAGCCTAGTGGTGCCCTAGCCTTAAGCTAGGGGAGCCCTAGCCTTAGCCTATGCCTAGGGGTCCCCTACCCTAAGCCTAGGTGTGCCCAACCTAAGCCTAGGGGTGCCCTAGCTTAAGCCTATGCGTGCCCTAGCCTTAGGCTAGGGGAGCCCTAGCCTTTTCCTAAGCCTAGGGGTGCCCTAGCCTAAGCCTAGGGGTGCCCTAGCCTAAGCCTAGGGGTACCCTAGCCTTAGGCTAGGTGAGTCCTTGCCTTAGCCGAAGCCTTGGGGTGCCCTAGCCTAAGGCTAGGGGTGCCCTAGCCTTAGGCTAGGGGAGCCCTAGCCTTAGGCTAGGGGAGCCCTAGCCTTAGTCTATGCCTAGGGGTGCCCTAGCCTAAGCCTAGGGGTACCCTAACCTAAGCCTAGGCGTGCCCTAGCCTTAGGCTAGGGGAGCCCTAGCCTTAGCCTAAGCCTAGGGGTGCCCTAGGCTAAGCCTAGGGGTTCCCTAGCCAAAGCCTAGGGGTGCCCTAGCCTAAGCCTAGGAGTGCCCTAGCCTAAGGCTAGGGGAGCCCTAGCCTTAGTCTAGTGGAGCCCTAGCTTTAGCCAAAGCCTAGGGGTGCCCTAGCCTAAGCCTAGGGGTGCCCTAGCCTAAGCCTAGGGGTGCCCTACCCTAAGCCTAGGGTTGCCCTAGCCTAAACCTAATGGTTCCCTAGCCTTAGGCTAGCTGAGCCCTAGCCTTAGAATAAGCCTATGGGTGCGCCAGCCTACGACTAGGGGTGCCCTAGCCTAAGCCTAGCGGTGCCCTAACCTTAGGCTTGGGGAGCCCTAGTCTTAGCCTAAGCCTAGGGGTGCCCTAGCCTAAGGTTAGGGGTGCCCTATCCTAAGCCTAGGGGTGCCCTAGCCAAAGCCTAGGGTTGCACTAGCCTAAGACTAGGGGTGCCCTAGCCTAAGCTTAGGGGTGCCCTATTCTAAGCCTATGGGTGCCCTAGCCTAAGCCTAGGGTTGCCTTAGGGTTAGGCAAGGGGAGCCCTAGCCTTAGCCTAAGCCTAGGGGTTCCCTAGCCTAAGCTTAGGGGTGCCCTATCATAAGCCTAGGGGTGCCCTAGCCTAAGCCTAGGGGTGGCCTATCCTAAGCCTAGGGGTGCCCTAGCCTTAGCCTAGGGGAGCCCTAGCCTTAGCCTAAGCCTATGGGTGCCCTAGCCTAAGCCAAGGGGTGCCCTAGCATAAGCCTAGGGTTGCCCTACCCTAAGCCTAGAGGTGCCCTAGCCTAAGTCTAGGGGTGCCTAGCCTTAGTCTAGTGGGGCCCTAGCCTTAGCCTAAGCCTAGGGGTGCCCTATTCTAAGCCATGGGTGCCCTAGCCTAAGCCTAGGGGTGCCCTAGCCTAAGTCTAGTGTTGCCCTACCCTAAGCCTAAGGGTGCCCTAGTCTTAGGCTAGGGGATCCCTAACCTTATCCTAAGCCTAGGGGTGCCCTAGCCTAAGCCTAGTGGTGCCCTAGCCTAAGCCTAGGGGTGCCCTAGCCTAAGCCTAGGGGTGCCCTAGACTAAGGCTAGGGGTGCCCTAGCATTACTCTAGTGGAGTCCTAGCCTTAGCCTAAGCTTAGGGGTGCCCTATCCTAAGCCTAGGAGTGCCCTAGCCTAAGCCTAGGGGTGCCCTAGCCTAACCTGGGGTGCCCTAGCCTAAGGCTAGGGGTGCCCTAGCGTAAGCCTAGGGGTGCCCTAGCCTTAGGCTAGGGGAGCCCTAGCCTTAGCCTAAGCCTAGGGGTGCCCTAGCCTAAGACTAGGGGTGCCCTAGCCTAAGCTTAGGCGTGGCCTAGCCTAAGCTTATGGGTGCCCTAGCCTAAGCCTAGGGGTGCCCTATGGTTAGGCTAGGGGAGCCCTAGCCTTAGCCTAAGCCTAGGGGTGCCCTAGCCTAAGCCTAGGGGTGCCCTAACCTAAGCCTAGGGGTGCCCTAGCCTTAGGCTAGGGGAGCCCTACCTTATCCTAACCCTAGGGTTGCCCTAGCCCAAGCCTAGGGGTGCCTTAGCCTAAGCCTAGGGGTGCCCTAGCCTAAGCTTAGGGATGACATAGCCTAAGGCTAGGGGTGCCCTAGCCTTAGTCTAGTGGAGCCTTAGCCTTAGCCTAAGCCTAGGGGTGCCCTAGCCTTAGCCTAGGGGTACCCTAGCCTAAGCCTAGTGGTGCCCTACCCTAAGCCAAGGGGTGCCCTAGCCTAAGATAGGGGTGCCCTAGCCTTAGGCTAGCTGAGCCCTACCCTTAGCCTAAGCTAGGGGTGCCCTAGCCTAAGCCTAGTGGTGCCCTAGCCTAAGCCTAGGGGTGCCCTAGCCTTAGGCTAGGGGAGCCCTAGCCTTAGCCTAAGCCTTAGGGTGCCCTAGCCTAAGACTAGGGGTGCCCTAGCCTAAGCTTAGGGCTGCCCTAGCATAAGCCTAGGGGTGCCCTAGCCTAAGCCTAGGAGTGCACAAGGGTTAGGCTGGGGGAGCCCTAGCCTGAGCCTAAGCCTAGGGGTGGCCTAGCCCTAACCTAGGGGTGCCCTAGCCTAAGCCTTGGGCTGCCCTAGCCTAAGCCTAGGGGTGCCCTAGCTTAAGCGTAGGGGTGCCCTAGACTAAGCCTAAGGGTGCCCTAGCCTTAGGCTAGGGGAGCCCTAGCCTTAACCTAAGCCTAGGGGTGCCCTATCCTAAGCTTAGGCGTGGCCTAGCCTAAGCTTATGGGTGCCCTAGCCTAAGCCTAGGGGTGCCCTATGGTTAGGCTAGGGGAGCCCTAGCCTTAGACTAAACCTAGGGGTGCCCTAGCCTAAGCCGAGGGGTGCCCTAGCCTAAGCCTAGGGGTGCCCTAGCCTAAGATTAGGGGTTCCCTAGCCTAAGCCTAGGGGTGCCCTAGCCTAAGCCTAGGGGTGCCCTAGCCTAAGATTAGGGGTTCCCTAGCCTAAACTTAGGGCTGCCCTAGCTTAAGCCTAGGGCTGCCCTAGCCTAAGCCTAAGGGTGGACTAGGGTTAGGCTAGGGGAGCCATAGCCTTAGCCTAAGCCTAGGGGTGGCCTAGCCTAAATATAGGGGTGCCCTAGCCTAAGCCTAGGGGTGCCCTAGCCTAAGCCTAGGGGTGCCCTAACCTAAGCCTAGGGGTGCGCTAGACTAAGCCTAGGGGTGCCCTAGCTTTAGGCTAGGGGAGCCCTAGCCTTCGCCTAAGCCTAGGGGTGCCCTAGCCTAAGCCTAGGGTTGCCCTAGCCTAAGCCTAGGGGTGCCCTAGCCATAAGCTAGGGGAGCCCAAGCCTTAGCCTAAGCCTAGGGTTGCCCGAGCCTAAGCCAAGGGTGCCCTAGCCTAAGCCTACGGGTGTCCTAGCCTAAGCCTAGGGGTGCCCTAGCCTAAGTCTAGGGGAGCCCTAGCCTTAGCCTAAGCCTAGGGGTGCCCTAGCCTAAGCCTAGGGGTGCCCTAGGCTAAACCTACGGGTGTTCTAGCCTAAGCCTATGGGTTCCCTAGCATAAGTCTAGGGGTGCCCTAGCCTAAGCCTAGGGGTAACCTAGTCTTAGGCTAGGGGAGTCCTCGCCTTAGCCGAAGCCTTGGGGTGCCCTAGCCCAAGGCTCGGGGTTCTCTAGACTTAGGCTAGGGGAGCCCTAGCCTTAGGCTAGGGGAGCCCTAGCCTTAGTCTAAGCATAGGGGTGCCCTAGCCTAAGCCTAGGGGTGCCCTAGCCCAAGCCTAGGGATGCCCTAGCGTTAGGCTAGAGGAGCCCTAGCCTTAGCCTAAGCCTAGGGGTGCCCGAGCCTAAGCCTAGGGCTGCCCTAGCCTAAGCCTAGGGGTGACCTAGCCTAAGCCTAGGGGTGCCCTAGCCTAAAATTAGGGGTGTCCTAGACTTAGGCTAGGAGAGCCCTAGCCTTAGCCTAAGCCTAGGGGTGCCTTAGCCTAAGCCTAGGGGTGCCCTAGCCTTAAGCTAGGGGAGCCCTAGCCTTAGCCTATGCCTAGGGGTCCCCTAGCCTAAGCCTAGGTATGCCCAACCTAAGCCTAGGGGTGCCCTTGCCTAAGCCTATGCGTGCCCTAGCCTTAGGCTAGGGGAGCCCTAGCCTTTGCCTAAGCCTAGGGGTGCCCTAGCCTAAGCCTAGGGGTGCCCTAGCCTTAGGCTAGGGGAGTCCTCGCCTTAGCCGAAGCCTTGGGGTGCCCTAGCCTAAGGCTAGGGGTGCCCTAGCCTTAGGCTAGGGGAGCCCTAGCCTTAGTCTATGCCTAGGGGTGCCCTAGCCTAAGCCTAGGGGTGCCCTAGCCTAAGCCTAGGCGTGCCCTAGCCTTAGGCTAGGGGAGCCCTAGCCTTAGCCTAAGCCTAGGGGTGCCCTAGGCTAAGCCTAGGGGTTCCCTAGCCAAAGCCTAGGGGTGCCCTACCCTAAGCCTAGGAGTGCCCTAGCCTAAGGCTAGGGGTGCCCTAGCCTTAGTCTAGTGGAGCCCTAGCTTTACCCTAAGCCTAGGGCTGCCCTAGCCTAAGCCTAGGGGTGCCCTAGCCTAAGCCTAGGGGTGCCCTACCCTAAGCCTAGGGTTGCCCTAGCCTAAGCCTAGTGGTGCCCTAGCCTTAGGCTAGCTGAGCCCTAGCCTTAGAATAAGCCTATGGGTGCGCCAGCCTACGACTAGGGGTGCCCTAGCCTAAGCCTAGCGGTGCCCTAACCTTAGGCTTGGGGAGCCCTAGTCTTAGCCTAAGCCTACGGTGCCCTAGCCTAAGGTTAGGGGTGCCCTATCCTAAGCCTAGGGGTGCCCTAGCCAAAGCCTAGGGTTGCACTAGCCTAAGACTAGGGGTGCCCTAGCCTAAGCTTAGGGGTGCCCTATTCTAAGCCTAGGGGTGCCCTAGCCTAAGCCTAGGGTTGCCCTAGGGTTAGGCAAGGGGAGCCCTAGCCTTAGCCTAAGCCTAGGGGTTCCCTAGCCTAAGCTTAGGGGTGCCCTATCATAAGCCTAGGGGTGCCCTAGCCTAAGCCTAGGGGTGGCCTAGCCTAAGCCTAGGGGTGCCCTAGCCTTAGACTAGGGGAGCCCTAGCCTTAGCCTAAGCCTATGGGTGCCCTAGCGTAAGCCAAGGGGTGCCCTAGCATAAGCCTAGGGTTGCCCTAGCCTAAGCCTAGAGGTGCCCTAGCCTAAGGCTAGGGGTGCCTAGCCTTAGTCTAGTGGAGCCCTAGCCTTAGCCTAAGCCTAGGGGTGCCCTATTCTAAGCCATGGGTGCCCTAGCCTAAGCCTAGGGGTGCCCTAGCCTAAGCCTAGTGTTGCCCTACCCTACGCCTAGGGGTGCCCTAGTCTTAGGCTAGGGGATCCCTAACCTTATCCTAAGCCTAGGGGTGCCCTAGCGTAAGCCTAGTGGTGCCCTAGCCTAAGCCTACGGGTGTCCTAGCCTAAGCCTTGGTGTGCCCTAGCCTAAACCTAGGGGTTCCCTAGCCTAAGCCTAGGGGTGAGCTAGCCTAATCCTAGGGGTGCCCTAGACTAAGGCTAGGGGTGCCCTAGCCTTACTCTAGTGGAGTCCTAGCCTTAGCCTAAGCTTAGGGGTGCCCTATCCTAAGCCTAGGGGTGCCCTAGCCTAAGCCTAGGGATGCCCTAGCGTTAGGCTAGAGGAGCCCTAGCCTTAGCCTAAGCCTAGGGGTGCCCTAGCCAAGCCTAGGGGTGCCCTAGCATAAGTCTACGGGTGCCCTAGCCTAAGCCTATGGGTGTCCTAGCCTAAGCCTTGGGGTGCCCTAGCCTAAACCTAGGGGTTCCCTAGCCTAAGCCTAGGGGTGAGCTAGCCTAAGCCTAGGGGTGCCCTAGCCCAAGCCTAGGGATGCCCTAGCGTTAGGCTACAGGAACCCTATCCTTAGCCTAAGCCTAGGGGTGCCCTAGCCTAAGCCTAGGGGTGCCCTAGCCTAAGTCTAGGGGTGCCCTAGCCTAAGCCTAGGGGTACCGTACCTTAGGCTACGGGAGCCCTAGCCTTAGCCTAATCCTAGGGCTTCCCTAGCCTAAGCCTAGGGCTGCCCTAGCCTAAGCCTCGGGGTGCCCAGGCCATAGGCTAGAGGAGCCCTAGTCTTAGCCTAAGCCTATGGCTGCCCTAGCCTATGCCTAGGGGTGCCCTAGCCTAAGCCTAGGGGTGCCCTAGCCTAACACTAGGCGTGCCCTAGCCTTAGGCTGGGGGAGCACTAACCTTAGCCTAAGCCTAGGGGTGCCCTAGCCTAACCTAGGCGTGCCCTAGCCTAAGCCTAGCGGTGACTTACCCTAAGCCTAGGGGTGCCCTACCCTAAGCCTAGGTATGCCCTAGCGTAAGTCTAGGCTTGCCCTAAACTTAGGCTAGCTGAGCCCTAGCCTAAGACAAAGCTTATGGGTGCCCTAGCCTAAGCCTAGGGGTGCCATAGCCTAAGCCTATGGGTGCCCTAGGGTTAGGCTAGGGGTGCCATAGCCTAATCCTAGGGATGCCCTAGCCTAAGCCTGGTGGTGCCCTAGCCTAAGCCTAGGGGTGCCCTAGCCTAAACCTAGGGGTGCCCGAGCCTTAGGCTAGGGGAGCCATAGAATAAGGCAAGGAGTGCCCTAGCCTTATTCTAGTGGAGCCCTAGCCTTAGCCTAAGCCTAGGGGTGCCCTAGCCTTAGCCTAGGGGTGCCCTAGCCTAAGCCTAGGGGTGCCCTAGCCTAAGCCTAGGGGTGCCCTAGCCTTAGGCTAGGGGAGCCCTACCCTTAGCCTAAGCCTTAGGGTGCCCTAGCCTAAGCTTAGGAGTGCCCTAGCCTAAGCCTAGGGGTGCCCTAGCCTAACCTAGGGGTGCCCTAGCCTAAGGCTAGGGGTGCCCTAGCGTAAGCCTAGGGGTGCCAAAGCCTTAGGCTAGGGGAGCACTAGCCTTATCCTAAGCCTAGGGGTGTCCTAGCCTAAGCCTAGGGGTGTCGTAGCCTAAGCTTATGGGTGCCCTAGCCTAAGCCTAGGGGTGCCCTAGACTAAGCCTAGGGGTGCCTTAGCCTAAGCCTAGGGGTGACCAGGCCTTAGGCTAGAGGAGCCCTAGCCTTGCCAAAGCCTATGGCTGCCCTAGCCTAAGGCTAGGGCTGCCCTAGCCTAAGCCTAGGGGTGCCCTAGCCTTAGGGTAGGGGAGCCCTAGCCTTAGCCTAAGCCTAGTGGTGCCCTAGCCTGAGCCTAGGCGTGCCCTAGCCTAAGCCTAGGGTTGCCCTACCCTAAGCCTAGGGGTGCCCTACCCTAAGCCTAGGGGTGCCCTAGCCTAAGCCTAGGGGTGCCCTAGCCTTAGGCTAGCTGAGCCCTAGCCTAAGCCTAAGCCTAGGGGTGCCCAAGCCTAAGCCTAGGGGTGCCCTAGCCTTAGGCTAGGGGAGCCCTAGCCTTAGCCTAAGCCTAGGGGTTCCCTAGCCTATGACTACGGATGCCCTAGCCTAAGCTTAGGCGTGGCCTAGCCTAAGCTTATGGGTGCCCTAGACTAAGCCTAGGGGTGCCCCAGCCTAAGCCTAGGGGTGCCGTAGCCTAAGCCCAGGGGTGCCTTAGCCTAAGCCTAGGGGTGCCCTAGCCTAAGACTAGGGGTTCCCTGGCCTAAGCTTAGGGCTGCCCTAGCTTAAGCTTAGGGGTGCCCTAGCCTAAGCCTAGGGGTGACCTAGGGTTAGGCTAGGGGAGCCCTAGCCTTAGCCTAAGCCTAGGGGTGGCCTAGCCTAAATCTAGGGGTGCCCTAGCCTAAGCCTAGGGGTGCCCTAGCCTAAGCCTAGGGGTGCCCTAACCTAAGCCGAGGGGTGCCCTAGCCTAAGCCTAGGGGTGCCCTAGCTTTAGGCTAGGGGAGCCCTACCCTTAGCCTAAGCCTAGGGGTGCCCTAGCCTAAGCCTAGTGGTGCCCTAGACTAAGCCTAGGGGTGCACTAGCCTAAGCCTAGGGGTGTCCTAGCCTTAGGCTAGGGGAGCCCTAGCCTAACCTAAGCCTAAGGGTGCCCTAGCCTAAGCCTAGGGTTACCCAGGCCTTAGGCTATAGGAGCCCTAGCCTTAGCCTAAGCCTATGGCTGCCCTAGCCTAAGCCTTGGGGTGCCCTAGCCTAAGCCTAGGGGTGCCCTAGCCTTAGGCTAGGGGAGCAGTAGCCTTAGCCTAAGCCTAGGGGTGCCCTAGCCTAAGCCTAGGGGTGCCCTAGCGTAAGCCTAGGGGTGCCCTAGCCTAAGCCTAGGGGTGCCCTAGCCTAAGACTAGGGGTGCCCTAGCCTAAGTCTAGGGGTGCCCTAGCCTAAGCCTAGGGGTTCCCTAGCCTAAGCTTAGGGGTGCCCTAGCCTAAGCCTAAACCTAGGGGGCACTAACCTAAGCCTAGGGGTGCCCTAGCCTTAAGCTAGGCTAACCCTAGCCTTAGCCTAAGCCTATGGGTGCCCTAGCTTCAGCCTAGGGGTGCGCTAGCCTCAGCCTAGGGGTGACCAAGTCTAAGCCAAGGAGTGCCCTAGCCTAAGCCAAGAGGTGCCCTAGCCTAAGCCTAGTGGTGCCTTTGCCTAAGCCTAGGGGTGACATAGCCTTAGCCTAAGCCTAGGGGTGCCCTAACCTAAGCCTAGGGTGCCTTTGCCTAAGCCTAGGGGTGCCTTAGCCTAAGCCTAGGGGTCCCCTAGCCTTAGCCTAACCCTAGGGGTGCCCTAGCGTAAGCCAAGGGGTGCCCTAGTGTAAGCTTAGGGGTGCCCAAGCCTAAGCCTAGGGGTGCCCTAGCCTCAGCCTTGGGGTGCCCAGGCCTTAGGCTAGTGGAGCCCTAGTCTTAGCCTAAGCCTATGGCTGCCCTAGCCTATACCTAGGGGTGCCCTAGCCTAAGCCTAGGGGTGCCCTAGCCTAACACTAGGGTTGCCCTAGCCTTAGGCTAGGGGAGCACTAACCTTAGCCTAAGCCTAGGGGTGCCCTAGCCTAACCTAGGCGTGCCCTAGCCTAAGCCTAGGGGTGCCCTACCCTAAGCCTAGGGATGCCCTAGCGTAAGCCTAGGCTTGCCCTAGCCTTAGGCTAGCTGAGCCCTAGCCTAAGCCAAAGCCTATGGGTGCCCTAGCCTAAGCCTAGGGGTGCCCTAGCCTAAGCCTAGGGGTGCCCTACCCTAAGCCTAGGTATGCCCTAGTGTAAGCCTATGCTTGCCCTAGCCTTAGGCTAGCTGAGCCCTAGCCTAAGCCAAAGCCTATGGGTGCCCTAGCCTAAGCCTAGGGGTGCCCTAGCCTAAGCCTAGGGGTGCCCTAGGGTTAGGCTAGGGGTGCCCTAGCCTAAGCCTGGGGGTGCCCTAGCCTAAGCCTAGGGGTGCCCTAGCCTAAGGCTAGGGGAGCCCTAGCCTTAGCCTAAGCCTAGGGGTGCCTTAACATGGGTGCCCTAGCCTAAGCCTAGGGGTGCCCTATGGTTAGGCTAGGGGAGCCCTAGCCTTAGACTAAGCCTAGGGGTGACCCAGCCTAAGCCTAGGGGTGCCCTAGCCTAAGCCCAGGGGTGCCCTAGCCTAAGCCTAGGGGTGCCCTAGCCTAAGCTTAGGGCTGCCCTAGCTTAAGCCTAGGGGTGCCCTAGCCTAAGCCTAGGGGTGACCTAGGGTTAGGCTAGGGGAGCCCTAGCCTTAGCCTAAGCCTAGGGGTGGCCTAGCTTAAAACTAGGTGTGCCCTAGCCTAAGCCTAGGGGTGCCCTAGCTTAAGCCTAGGGGTGCCCTAGCCTAAGCCTAGGGGTGCCCTAGCCTAAGCCTAGGGGTGCCCTAGCCTAAGCCTAGTGGTGCCCTAGACTAAGCCTAGGGGTGCACTAGCCTAAGACTAGGGGTATCCTAGCCTTAGGCTAGGGGAGCCCTAGCCTTAGCCTAAGCCTAGGGGTGCCCTAGGCTAAGCCTAGGGTTACCCAGGCCTTAGGCTAGAGGAGCCCTAGCCTTAGCCTAAGCCTATGGCTGCCCTAGCCTAAGCCTTGGGGTGCCCTAGCCTAAGCCTAGGGGTGCCCTAGTCTTAGGCTAGGGGAGCAGTAGCCTTAGCCTAAGCCTAGGGGTGCCCTAGCCTAAGCCTAGGGGTGCCCTAGCCTAAGCCTAGGGGTGCCCTAGCCTAAGAAAAGGGGTGCCCTAGCCTAAGTCTAGGGGTGCCCTAGCCTAAGCCTAGGGGTTCCCTAGCCTAAGCTTAGGGGTGCCCTAGCCTAAGCCTAGGGGTGCCCTAGCCTAAGCCTAGGGGTGCCCTAGCCTAAGACTATGGGTGCCCTAGCCTAAGACTATGGGTGCCCTAGCCTAAGACTATGGGTGCCCTAGCCTAAGCTTAGGGGTGCCCTAGCCTAAGCCTAGGGGTCCCCTAGCCTAACCTTAGGGCTGCACTAGTGTTAGGCTAGGGGAGCCCTAGCCTAAGCCTAATCATAGGGGTGCCCTAGCCTAAGCCTAGGTGTGCCCTAGCCAAAGCCTTGGGCTGCCCTAGCCTTAGGTTAGGGGAGCCCTAGCCTTATTCTAAGCCTACGGGTGCCCTAGCTTAAGGCTAGGGGTGCCCTAGCCTTAGCCTAAACCTAGGGGTGCACTAACCTAAGCCTAGGGGTGCCCTAGCCTTAGGCTAGGCTAACCCTAGCCTTAGCCTAAGCCTATGGGTGCCCTAGCTTCAGCCTAGGGGTGCCCTAGCCTCAGCCTAGGGGTGACCAAGTCTAAGCCTAGGAGTGCCCTAGCCTAAGCCTAGAGGTGCCCTAGCCTAAGCCTAGTGGTGCCTTTGCCTAAGCCTAGGGGTGACATAGCCTTAGCCTAAGCCTAGGGGTGCCCTAGCCTAAGCCTAAGGGTGCCCTAACCTAAGCCTAGGGTGCCCTTGCCTAAGCCTAGGGGTGCCTTAGCCTAAGCCTAGGGGTCCCCTAGCCTTAGCCTAAGCCTAGGGGTGCCCTAGCGTAAGCCAAGGGGTGCCCTAGTGTAAGCCTAGGGGTGCCCTAGCCTAAGCCTAGGGGTGCCCTAGCCTCAGCCTAGGGGTGCCCAGGCCTTAGGCTAGTGGAGCCCTAGTCTTAGCCTAAGCCTATGGCTGCCCTAGCCTATGCCTAGGGGTGCCCTATCCTAAGCCTAGGGGTACCCTAGCCTAACACTAGGGTTGCCCTAGCCTTAGGCTAGTGGAGCACTAACCTTAGCCTAAGCCTAGGGGTGCCCTAGGCTAACCTAGGCGTGCCCTAGCCTAAGCCTAGGGGTGCCCTACCCTAAGCCTAGGGGTGCCCTACCCTAAGCCTAGGTATGCCCTAGCGTAAGCCTAGGCTTGCCCTAGCCTTAGGCTAGCTGAGCCCTAGCCTAAGCCAAAGCCTATGGGTGCCCTAGCCTAAGCCTAGGGGTGCCCTAGCCTAAGGCTAGGGGTGCCCTACCCTAAGCCTAGGTATGCCCTAGCGTAAGCCTAGGCTTGCCCTAGCCTTAGGCTAGCTGAGCCCTAGCCTAAGCCAAAGCCTATGGGTGCCCTAGCCTAAGCCTAGGGGTGCCCTAGGGTTAGGCTAGGGGTACCCTAGCCTAAGCCTAGGGGTGCCCTAGCCTAAGCCTGGGGGTGCCCTAGCCTAAGCCTAGGGGTGCCCTAGCCTAAGGCTAGGGGATCCCTAGCCTTAGCCTAAGCCTAGGGGTGCCTTAGCCTAAGCCTAGTGGTACCCTAGCCTAAGCCTAGGGGTGCCCTAGCCTAAGCCTAGGGGTGTCCTAGCCTTAGTCTAGGGGAGCCCTTGCCTAAGGCAAGGGGTGCCCTAGCCTTATTCTAGTGGAGCCCTAGCCTTAGCCTAAGCCAAGGGGTGCCCTAGCCTAAGTCTAGATGTGCCCTAGCCTAAGCCTAGGGGTGCCTTAGCCTAAGCCTAGGGGTGCCCTAGCCTTAGCCTAGGGGAGCCCTAGCCTAACCCTAGGGGTGCCCTAGCCTAAGCCTAGTGGTGCCCTAGCCTTATTCTAGTGGAGCCCTAGCCTTAGCCTAATCCTTGAGGTGCCCTAGCCTAAGACTAGGGGTGCCCTAGCCTAAGCCTAGGGGTACCTTAGCCTAAGCCTAGGGGTGCCCTAGCCTTAGCCTAGGGGTGCCTTAGCTAAGCCTAGGGGTGCCCTAGCCTAAGCCTAGGGGTACCCTAGCCTTAGGCTAGGGGAGCCCTAGCCTTAGCCTAAGCCTTAGGGTGCCCTAGCCGAAGCCTAGGAGTGCCCTAGCGTAAGCCTATGGGTGCCCTAGCCTTAGGCTAGGGGAGCCCTAGCCTTAGCCTAAGCCTAGGGGTGCCCTAGCCTAAGACTAGCGGTGCCCTAGCCTAAGCTTAGGTGTGGCCTAGCCTAAGCTTATGGGTGCCCTAGCCTAAGCCTAGGGGTGCCCTATGTTAGGCTAGGGGAGCCCTAGCCTTAGCCTAAGCCTAGTGGTGCCCTAGCCTAAGCCTAGGCGTGCCCTAGCCTAAGCCTAGGGGTGCCCTACCCTAAGCTTAGGGGTGCCCTACCCTAAGCCTAGGGGTGCCCTAGCCTAAGCCTAGGGGTGCACTAGTGTAAGCCTAGGGGTGTCCTAGCCTTAGGCTAGGGGAACCCTAGCCTTAGCCTAAGCCTAGGGGTGCCCTATCCTAAGACTACGGGTGCCCTAGCCTAAGCTTAGGCGTGGCCTAGCCTAAGCTTATGGGTGCCCTAGCCGAAGCCTAGGGGTGCCCTATGGTTAGGCTAGAGGAGCCCTAGCCTTAGACTAAGCCTAGGGGTGCCCCAGCCTAAGCCTTGGGGTGCCCTAGCCTAAGCCCAGGGGTGGCCTAGCCTAAGCCTAGGGGTGCCCTAGCCTAAGACTAGGGGTTCCCTAGCCTAAGCTTAGGGCTGCCCTAGCTTAAGCCTAGGGGTGCCCTAGCCTAAGCCTAGGGGTGACCTAGGGTTAGGCTAGGGGAGCCCTAGCCTTAGCCTAAGCCTAGGGGTGGCCTAGCCTATATCTAGGGGTGCCCTAGCCTTAGCCTAGGGGTGCCCTAGCCTAACCCTAGGGGTGCCCTTGCCTAAGCCTAGTGGTGCCGTAGCCTTATTCTAGTGGAGCCCTAGCCTTCGCCTAAGCCTTGGGGTTCCCTAGCCTAAGAGTTGGGGTGCCCTAGCCTAAGCCTAGGGGTGCACTAGCCTAAGCCTAGGGGTTCACTAGCGTAAGCCTAGGGGTGCCCTAGCCTTAGGCTAGGGGAGCCCTAGCCTTAGCCTAAGCCTAGGGGTGCCCTAGCCTAAGCCTAGGGGTGCACTAGCGTAAGCCTAGGGGTGCCCTAGCCTTAGGCTAGGGGAGCCCTAGCCTTAGCCTAAGCCTAGGGGTGCCCTAGCCTAAGACTACGGGTGCCCTAGCCTAAGCTTAGGCGTGGCCTAGCCTAAGCTTATGGGTGCCCTAGCCGAAGCCTAGGGGTGCCCTATGGTTAGGCTAGGGGAGCCCTAGCCTTAGACTAAGCCTAGGGGTGCCCCAGCCTAAGACTTGGGGTGCCCTAGCCTAAGCCCAGGGGTGCCCTAGCCTAAGACTAGGGGTTCCCTAGCCGAAGCTTAGGGCTGCCCAAGCTTAAGCCTAGGGGTGCCCTAGCCTAAGCCTAGGGGTGACCTAGGGTTAGGCTAGGGGAGCCCTAGCCTTAGCCTAAGCCTAGGGGTGGCCTAGCCTATATCTAGGGGTGCCCTAGCCTAAGCCTAGGGGTGCCCTAGCCTAAGCCTAGGGGTGCCCTAGCCTAAGCCTAGCGGTGCCCTAGCCTAAGCCTAGGGGTGCCCTAGACTAAGCTTGGGGTGCCCTAGCTTTAGGCTAGGGGAGCCGTAGCCTTAGCCTAAGCCTAGGGGTGCCATAGCCTTAGCCTATTGGTGCCCTAGCCTAAGCCTATGGGTGCACTAGCCTAAGCCTAGGGGTGTCCTAACCTTAGGCTAGGGGAGCCCTAGCCTTAGCCTAAGCCTAGGGGTGCCCTAGCCTAAGCCTATGGTTGCCCAGGCCTTAGGCTAGAGGAGCCCTAGCCTTAGCCTAAGCCTATGGCTTCCCTAGCCTAAGCCTAGGGGTGCCCTAGCCTAAGCCTAGGGGTGCCCTAGCCTAACCCTAGGGTTACCCTAGCCTTAGGCTAGGGGTGCCCAGGCCTAAGCCTAGGGGTTCCCTAGCCTAAGCTTAGGGGTGCCCTAGCCTAAGCCTAAGGGTGCCCTAGCCTAAGCCTAGTGGTGCCCTAGCCTAAGACTATGGGTGCCCTAGTCTAAGACTATGGGTCCTCAACCTAAAACTATGGGTGCCCTAGCCTAAGCTTAGTGGTGCCCTAGCCTAAGTCTAGGGGTCCCCTAGCCTAAGCCTAGGGCTGCACTAGTGTTAGGCTAGGGGAGCCCTAGCCTTAGCCTAATCCTAGGGGTGCCCTAGCCTAAGCCTAGGGGTGCCCTAGCCAAAGCCTAGGGGTGCCCTAGCCTTAGGTTAGGGGAGCCCTAGTCTTAGCCTAAGCTTATGGCTGCCCTAGCCTATGCCTAGGGGTGCCCTAGCCTAAGCCTAGGGGTGCCCTAGGCTAACACTAGGGGTGCCCTAGCCTTAGGCTAGGGGAGCACTAACCTTAGCCTAAGCCTAGGGATGCCCTAGCCTAACCTAGGCTTGCCCTAGCCTAAGCCTATGGGTGCCCTACCCTAAGCATAGGGGTGCCCTACCCTAAGCCTAGGTATGCCCTAGCGTAAGCCTTGGCTTGCCCTAGCCTTAGGCTAGCTGAGCCCTAGCCTAAGCCAAAGCCTATGGGTGCCCTAGCCTAAGCCTAGGGGTGCCCTAGCCTAAGCCTAGGTGTGCCCTACCCTAAGCCTAGGTATGCCCTAGCGTAAGCCTAGGCTTGCCCTAGCCTTAGGCTAGCTGAGCCCTAGCCTAAGCCAAAGCCTATGGGTGCCCTAGCCTAAGCCTAGGGGTGCCCTAGCCTAAGCCTAGGGGTGCCCTAGGGTTAGGCTAGGGGTGCCCTAGCCTAAGCCTAGGGGTGCCCTAGCCTAAGCCTGGGGGTGCCCTAGCCTAAGCCTAGGGGTGTCCTAGCCTAAGGCTAGGGGAGCCCTAGCCTTAGCCTAAGCCTAGGGGTGCCTTAGCCTAAGCCTAGTGGTACCCTAGCCTAAGCCTAGGGGTGCCCTAGCCTAAGCCTAGGGGTGTCCTAGCCTTAGGCTAGGGGAGCCCTTGCCTAAGGCAAAGGGTGCCCTAGCCTTATTCTAGTGGAGCCCTAGCCTTAGCCTAAGCCTAGGGGTGCCCTAGTCTAAGCCTAGATGTGCCCTAGCCTAAGCCTAGGGGTGCCTTAGCCTAAGCCTAGGGGTGCCCTAGCCTTAGCCTAGGGGTGCCCTAGCCTAAGCCTAGGGGTGCCCTAGCCTTAGGCTAGCTGAGCCCTAGCCTTAGCCTAGGGGTGCCCTACCCTAAGCCTAGGGGTGCCCTAGCCTAAGCTTAGGGGTGCCCTACCTTAAGCCTAGGGGTGCCCTACCCTAAGCCTAGGGGTGCCCTAGCCTAAGCCTAGGGGTGCACTAGCGTAAGCCTAGGGGTGCCCTAGCCTTAGGCTAGGGGAGCCCTAGCCTTAGCCTAAGCCTAGGGGTGCCCTAGCCTAAGACTACGGGTGCCCTAGCCTAAGCTTAGGCGTGGCCTAGCCTAAGCTTATGGGTGCCCTAGCCGAAGCCTAGTGGTGCCCTGTGGTTAGGCTAAGGGAGCCCTAGCCTTAGACTAAGCCTAGGGGTGCATCAGCCTAAGCCTTGGGGTGCCCTAGCCTAAGCCCAGGGGTGCCCTAACCTAAGCCCAGGGGTGCCCTAGCCTAAGACTAGGGGTTCCCTAGCCTAAGCTTAGGGCTGCCCTAGCTTAAGCCTAGGGGTCCCCTAGCCTAAGCCTAGGGGTGACCTAGGGTTAGGCTAGGGGAGCCCTAGCCTTAGCCTAAGCCTAGGGGTGGCCTAGCCTATATCTAGGGGTGCCCTAGCCTAAGCCTAGGGGTGCCCTAGCCTAAGCCTAGGGGTGCCCTAGCCTAAGCCTAGGGGTGCCCTAGCCTAAGCCTAGGGGTGCCCTAGACTAAGCCTAGGGGTGCCCTAGCTTTAGGCTAGGGGAGCCGTAGCCTTAGCCTAAGCCTAGGGGTGCCCTAGCCTAAAGTAGTGGTGCCCTAGCCTAAGGCTATGGGTGCACTAGCTTAAGCCTAGGGGTGTCCTAGCCTTAGGCTAGGGGAGCCCTAGCCTTAGCCTAAGCCTAGGGGTGCCCTAGCCTAAGCCTAGGGTTGCCCAGGCCTTAGGCTAGAGGAGCCCTAGCCTTAGCCTAAGCCTATGGCTGCCCTAGCCTAAGCCTAGGGGTGCCCTAGCCTAAGCCTAGGGGTGGCCTAGCCTAAGCCTAGGGGTGCCCTAGCCTAACCCTAGGGTTGCCCTAGCCTTAGGCTAGGGGTGCCCTAGCCTAAGCCTAGGGGTTCCCTAGCCTAAGCTTAGGGGTGCCCTAGCCTAAGCCTAAGGGTGCCCTAGCCTAAGCCTAGTGGTGCCCTAGCCTAAGACTATGGGTGCCCTAGCCTAAGACTATGGGTGCTCTAGCCTAAGACTATGGGTGCCCTAGCCTAAGCATAGGGGTGCCCTAGCCTAAGCCTAGGGGTCCCCTAGCCTAAGCCTAGGGCTGCACTAGTGTTAGGCTAGGGGAGCCCTAGCCTTAGCCTAATCCTAGGGGTGCCCTAGCCTAAGCCTAAGTGTGCCCTAGCCAAAGCCTAGGGGTGCCCTTGCCTTAGGTTAGGGAGCCCTAGCCTTATTCTAAGCCTACGGGTGCCCTAGCCTAAGCCTAGGGGTGCCCTATGGTTAGGGTAGGGGAGCCCTAGCCTTAGACTAAGCCTAGGGGTGCCCAAGCCTAAGCCTAGGGCTGCCCTAGCCTAAGCCCAGGGGTTCCCTAGCCTAAGCCTAGGGGTGTCCTAGCCTAAGACTAGGGGTTCCCTAGCCTAAGCTTAGAGCTGCCCTAGCTTAAGCCTAGGGGTGCCCTAGCCTAAGTCTAGGGGTGACCTAGCATTAGGCTAGGGGAGCCCTAGGTTAGCCTAAGCCTAGGGGTGGCCTAGACTAAATCTAGGGGTGCCCTAGCCTAAGCCTAGGGGTGCCCTAGCCTAAGCCTAGGGTTGCCCAGGCGTTAGGCTAGAAGAGCCCTAGCCTTAGCCTAAGCCTATGGCTGCCATAGCCTAAGCCTAGGGGTGCCCTAGACTAAGCCTAGGGGTGCCCTAGCCTAAGCCTAGGGGTGCCCTAGCCTAAGCCTAGGGGTGCCGTAGCCTAACCCTATGGGTGCCCTAGCCTTAGGCTAAGGGAGCAGTAGCCTTAGCCTAAGCCTAGGGGTGCCCTAGCCTAAGCCTAGGGGTGCCCTAGCCTAAGTCTAGGGGTGCCCTAGCCCAAGCTTAGGGGTGCCCTAGCCTAAGCCTAGGGGTCCCCTAGCCTAAGCCTAGGGGTGCACTAGTGTTAGGCTAGGGGAGCCCTAGCCTTAGCCTAATCCTAGGGGTGCCCTAGCCAAAGCCTAGGGGTGCCCTAGCCTTAGGTTAGGGGAGCCCTAGCCATATTCTAATCCTATGGGTGCCCTAGCTTAAGCCTAGGGGTGCCCTAGCCTTAGCCTAAACCAAGGGGTGCACTAACCTAAGCCTAGGGGTGACCTAGCCTTAGGCTAGGCTAACCATAGCCTTAGCCTAAGCCTATGGGTGCCCTAGCCTCAGCCTAGGGGTGCCCTAGCCTCAGCCTAGGGGTGACCAAGTCTAAGCCTAGGAGTGCCCTAGCCTAAGCCTAGAGGTGCCCTAGACTAAGCCTAGTGGTGCCTTAGCCTAAGCCTAGGGGTGACCTAGCCTTAGCCTAAGCCTAGAGGTGCCCTAGCCTAAGCCTAAGGGTGCCCTAACCGAAGCCTAGGGTGCCCTTGCCTAAGCCTAGGGGTGCCTTAGCCTAAGCCTAGGGGTCCCCTAGCCTTAGCCTAAGCCTAGGGGTGCCCTAGCGTAAGCCTAGGGGTGCCCTAGCGTAAGCCTAGGGGTTCCCTAGCCTGAGCGTAGGGGTTCCCTAACCTCAGCTAGGGGTGCCCAGGCCTTAGGCTAGAGGAGCCCTAGTCTTAGCCTAAGCCTATGGCTGCCCTAGCCTATGCCTTGGGGTGCCCTAGCCTAAGCCTAGGGGTGCCCTAGCCTAACCTAGGCGTGCCCTAGCCTAATCCTAGGGGTGCCCTATCCTAAGCCTAGGGGTGCCCTACCCTAAGCCTAGGTATGCCCTAGCGTAAACCTAGGCTTGCCCTAGCCTTAGGCCAGCTGAGCCCTAGCCTAAGCCAAAGCCTATGGGTGCCCTAGCCTAAGCCTAGGGGTGCCCTAGGGTTAGGCTAGGGGTGCCCTAGCCTAAGCCTAGGGGTACCCTAGCCTATGTCTGGGGGTGCCCTAGCCTAAGCATAGTGGTGCCCTAGCCTAAGGCTAGGGGACCCCTAGCCTTAGCCTAAGCCTAGGGGTGCTTTAGCCTAAGCCTAGGGGTGCCCTAGCCTAAGCCTAGGGGTGTCCTAGCCTTAGGCTAGGGGAGCCCTAGCCTAAGGCAAGGGGTGCCCTAGCCTTGTTCTAGTGGAGCCCTAGCCTTAGCCTAAGACTAGGGGTGCCCTAGACTAAGCCTAGATGTGCCCTAGCTTAAGCCTAGGGGTGCCTTAGCCTAAGCCTAGGGGTGCCCTAGCCTTAGCCTAGGGGTGCCCTAGCCTAAGCCTAGGGGTGCCCTAGCCTAAGCCTAGGGGTGCCCTAGCCTTATTCTAGTGGAGCCCTAGCCTTAGCCTAAGCCTTGGGGTGCCCTAGCCTAAGCTTAGGGTTGTCCTAGCTTAAGCCTAGGGGTGCCCTAGCCTAAGCCTAGGGGTGCGCTAGGGTTAGGCTAGCGGAGCCCTAGCCTTGGCCTAAGCCTAGGGGTGCCCCAGCCTAAGCCTAGGGGTGCCCTAGCCTAAGCCTAGGGGTGCCCTCGCCTAAGCCTAGGGGTGCCCTAGCCTAAGCCTAGGGGTGCCCTACCCTAAGCCTAGGGGTGCCCTAACCTAAGCCTAGGGGTGCCCTAGACTAAGCCTAGGGGTGCCCTAGCTTTAGGCTAGGGGAACCCTAGCCTTAGCCTAAGCCTAGGGGTGCCCTAGCCTAAGCCTAGTGGTGCCCTTGCCTAAGCCTAGGGGTGCACTAGCCTAAGCCTAGGGGTGTCCTAGCCTTAGGCTAGGGGAGCCCTAGCCTTAGCCTAAGCCTAGGGGTGCCCTAGCCTAAGCCTAGGGTTGCCCAAACCTTAGGCTAGAGGATCCCTAGCCTTAGCCTAAGCCTATGGCTGCCCTAAAGTAAGCCTAGGGGTACCCTAGTATAAGCCTAGGGGTGCCCTAGCCTAAGCCTAGGGGTGCCCTAGCCTAACCCTAGGGGTGACCTAGCCTTAGGCTAGGGGAGCAGTAGCCTTAGCCTAAGCCTAGGGGTGCCCTAGCCTAAGGCTAGGGGTGCCCTAGCCTAAGCGTGGGTTGCCCAAGTCTAAGACTAGGGGTGCCCTAGCCTAAGCCTAGGGGTGCCCTAGCCTAAGCCTAGGGGTTCACTAGCCTAAGCTTAGGGGTGCCCTAGCCTAAGCCTAAGGGTGCCCTAGCCTAAGCCTAGTGGTGCCCTAGCCTAAGACTATGGGTGCCCTAGCCTAAGACTATGGGTGCCCTAGCCTAAGACTATGGGTGCCCTAGCCTAAGCTTAAGGGTGCCCTAGCCTAAGCCTAGGGGACCCTTAGCCTAATCCTAGGGGTGCCCTAGCCTAAGCCTAGGTGTGCCCTAGCCAAAGCCTAGGGGTGCCCTAGCCTTAGGTTAGGGGAGCCCTAGCCTTATTCTAAGCCTACGGGTGCATAGCTTAAGCCTAGGGGTTCCCTAGCCTTAGCCTAAACCTAGGGGTGCACTAGCCTAAGCCTAGGGGTTCCCTAGCCTTAGGCTAGGGTAACCCTAGCCTTAGCCTAAGCCTATGGGTGCCCTAGCCTCAGCCTAGGGGTGCCCTAGCCTCAGCCGAGAGGTGACCAAGTCTAAGCCTAAGAGTGCCCTAGCCTAAGCCTAGGGGTGACCTAGACTTAGCCTAAGCCTAGGGGTACCCTAGCCAAAGCCTAGGGGTGCCCTAGCCTAAGCCTAGGGGTGCCCTAGCCTAAGCCTAGGGGTGCCCTAGCCTTAGGCTAGGGGAGCCTTAGCCTTAGCCAGAGCCTAGGGGTGCCCTAGCCTAAGACTAGGGGTGCCCTAGCCTAATCTTAGGGCTGCCCTAGCGTAAGCCTAGGGGTGCCCTAGCCTAAGCCTAGGGGTGCCCTAGACTAAGCCTAAGGGTGCCCTAGCCTTAGGGTAGGGGAGCCCTAGCCTTAACCTAAGCCTAGGGGTGCCCTAGCCTAAGCTTAGGCGTGGCCTAGCCTAAGCTTATGGGTGCCCTAGCCTAAGCCTAGGGGTGCCCTATGGTTAGGCTAGGGGAGTCCTAGCCTTAGACTAAGCCTAGGGGTGCCCCAGCCTAAGCCTAGGGGTGCCCTAGCATAAGCCTAGGGGTGCCCTAGCCTAAGCCTAGGGGTGCCCTAGCCTAAGCCTAGGGGTGCCCTAGGGTTAGGCTAGGGGAGCCCTAGCCTTAGCCTAAGCCTAGGGGTGCCCTAGCCTAAGCCTAGTGGTGCCCTAGCCTAAGCCTAGGGGTGCACTAGCCTAAGCCTAGGGGTGTCCTAGCCTTAGGCTAGGGGAGCCCTAGCCTTAGCCTAAGCCTAAGGCTGCCCTAGCCTAAGCCTAGGGGTGCCCTAGCCTAAGCTTGGGGGTTCCCTAGCCTAAGCTTAGGGGTGCCCTAGCCTAAGCCTAAGGGTGCCCTAGCCTAAGCCTAGTGGTGCCCTAGCCTAAGACTATGGGTGCCCTAGCCTAAGACTATGGGTGCCCTAGCCTAAGATTATGGGTGCCCTAGCCTAAGCTTAGGGGTACAATAGCCTAAGCCTAGGGTTCCCTTAGCCTAAGCATAGGGGTGCACTAGTGTTAGGCTAGGGGAGCCCTAGCCTTAGCCTAATCCTAGGGGTGCCCTAGCCTAAGCCTAGGTGTGCCCTAGCCAAAGCCTAGGGGTGCCCTAGCCTTAGGTTAGGGGAGCCCTAGCCTTGTTCTAAGCCTACGGGTGCCCTAGCTTAAGCCTAGGGGTGCCCTAGCCTTAGCCTAAACCTAGGGGTGCACTAGCCTAAGCCTAGGGGTGCCCTAGCCTAAGCCTAGGGGTGCCCTAGCCTAAGCCTAGGGGTGCCCTAGCCTAAGCCTAGGGGTGCCCAGGCCTTAGGCTAGAGGAGCCCTAGTCTTAGCCTAAGCCTATGGCTGCCCTAGCCTATGCCTAGGGGTGCCCTATCCTAAGCCTAGGGGTGCCCTAGCCTAACACTAGGGGTGCCCTAGCCTTAGGTTAGGGGAGCCCTAGCCTTGTTCTAAGCCTACGGGTGCCCTCGCTTAAGCCTAGGGGTGCCCTAGCCTTAGCCTAAACCTAGGGGTGCACTAGCCTAAGCCTAGGGGTGCCCTAGCCTTAGGCTAGGGTAACCCTAGCCTTAGCCTAAGCCTATGGGTGCCCTAGCCTTAGCCTAGGGGTGCCCTAGCCTCAGCCTAGAGGTCACCAAGTCTAAGCCTAGGAGTGCCCTAGCGTAAGCCTAGGGGTGACCTAGCCTTAGCCTATGCCTAGGGGTACCCTAGCCTAAGCCTTAAGGTGCCCTAAACTAAGCCTAGGGTGCCCTTGCCTAAGCCTAGGGGTGCCTTAGCCTAAGCATAAGGGTGCCCTAGCGTAAGCCTAGGGGTGCCCTAGCCTAAGCCTAGGGGTGCCCTAGCCTAAGCCTAGGGGTGCCCTAGCCTAAGACTAGGGGTGCCCAGGCCTTAGGCTAGAGGAGCCCTAGTCTTAGCCTAAGCCTATGGCTACCCTAGCCTATGCCTAGGGGTGCCTTAGCCTAAGCCTAGGAGTGCCCTAGCCTAACATTAGGGGTGCCCTAGCCTTAGGCTAAGGGAGCACTAACCTTAGCCTAAGCCTAGGGGTGCCCTAGCCTAACCTAGGCGTGCCCTAGCCTAAGCCTAGGGGTGCCCTACCCTAAGCCTAGGGGTGCCCTACCCTAAGCCTATGGGTGCCCTAGCCTAAGGCTAGGGGAGCCCTAGCCTTAGCCTAAGCCTAGGGGTGCCTTAGCCTAAGCCTAGTGGTGCCCTAGCCTAAGCCTAGGGGTGCCATAGCCTAAGCCTAGGGGTGTCCTAGCCTTAGGCTAGGGGAGCGCTAGCCTAAGGCAAGGGGTGCCCTAGCCTTATTCTAGTGTAGCCTTAGTCTTAGCCTAAGACTAGGGGTGCCCTAGCCTTATTCTAGTGTAGCCTTAGTCTTAGCCTAAGACTAGGGGTGCCCTAGCCTAAGCCTAGATGTGCCCTAACCTAAGCCTAGGGGTGCCCTACCCTAAGCCTAGGGGTGCCCTGGCCTAAGACTAGGGGTGCCCTAGCCTAAGCCTAGGGGTGCCTTAGCCTAAGCCTAGGGGTGCCCTAGCCTTAGCCTAGGGGTGCCCTAGCCTAAGCCTAGGGGTGCCCTAGCCTAAGCCTAGGGGTGCCCTAGCCTTAGGCTAGGGGAGCCCTAGCCTTAGCCTAAGCCTAGGGGTGCCCTAGCCTAAGACTAGGGGTGCCCTAGCCTAAGCTTAGGCGTGGCCTAGCCTAAGCTTATGGGTGCCCTAGCCTAAGCCTAGGGGTGCCCTATGGTTAGGCTAGGGGAGCCCTAGCCTTAGCCTAAGCCTAGGGGTTCCCTAGCCTAAGCCTAGGGGTTCCCTAGCCTAAGCCTAGGGGTGCCCTAGTCTTAGGCTAGGGGAGCCCTACCTTAGCCTAACCCTAGGGTTGCCCTAGCCCAAGCCTAGGGGTGCCTTAGCCTAAGCCTAGGGGTGCCCTAGCCTAAGCTTAGGGATGCCCTAGCCTAAGGCTAGGGGTGCCCTAGCCTTAGTCTAGGGGTGCCCTAGCCTTAGTCTAGTGGAGCCTTAGCCTTAGCCTAAGCCTAGGGGTGCCCTAGCCTAAGACTAGGGGTGCCCTAGCCTAAGCCTAGGGGTGCCCTACCCTAAGCCTAGGGGTGGCCTAGCCTAAGCCTAGGGGTGCCCTAACCTTAGGCTAGCTGAACCCTAGCCTTAGCCTAAGCCTATGGGTGCCCTAGCCTAAGCCTAGGGGTGCCCTAGCCTAAGCCTAGGGGTGCCCTAGCCTAATCTTAGGTGTGGCCTAGCCTTAGGCTATGGGAGCCCTAGCCTTAGCCTAAGTCTAGGGGTGCCCTGGCCTAAGACTAGGGGTGCCCTAGCCTAATTTAGGGCTGCCCTAGCGTAAGCCTACGGGTGCCCTAGCCTAAGCCTAGGGGTGCCCTAGCCTTAGGCTAGGGTAACCCTAGTCTTAGCCTAAGCCTATGGGTGCCCTAGACTCAGCCTAGGGGTGCCCGAACCTCAGCCTAGGGGTGACCTAGCCAAAGCCTAGGAGTGCCCTAGCCTCAGCCTAGGGGTTCCCTAGCGCAAGCCTATGGGTGCCCTAGCCTAAGCCTAGGGGTGCCCTAACCTAAGCCTAGGGATGCCCTAGCCAAAGCCTAGGGGTGCCCAGGCCTTCGGCTAGAGGAGCCCTAGCCTTAGCCTAAGCCTATGGCTGCCCTAGCCTAAGCCTAAGGGTGCGCTAGCCTAGCACTAGGGGTGCCCTAGCCTTAGGCTAGGGGAGCACTAACCTTAGCCTAAGCCTAGGGGTGCACTAGCCTAACCTAGGCGTGCCCTAGCCTAAGCCTAGGGGTGCCCTACCCTAAGCCTAGGGGTGCCATACCCTAAGCCTAGGTATGCCCTAGCCTAAGCCTAGGCTTGCCCTAGCCTTAGGCTAGCTGAGCCCTAGCCTAAGCCAAAGCCTAGGGGTGCCTTAGCCTAAGCCTAGGGGTGCCCTAACCTAAGCTTAGAGATGCCCTAGCCTCAGGCTAGGGGAGCCCTACCCTTAGCCTAAGCCTATGGGTGTCCTAGCCTAAGCCTAGGGGTGTCCTAGCCTAAGCCTATGGGTGCCCTAGCCTAAGCCTAGGGGTGCCCTAGCCTAAGCCTATGGGTGCCCAGGCCTAAGGCTAGAGGAGCCCTAGCCTTAGCCTAAGCCTATGGCTGCCCTAGCCGAAGGCTAGGGGTTCCCTAGCCTAAGGCTAGGGGTACCCTAGCCTAAGGCTAGGGGTGCCCTAGCCTTATTCTAGTGGAGCCCTAGCCTTAGCCTAAGACTAGGGGTGCCCTAGACTAAGCCTAGATGTGCCCTAGCCTAAGCCTAGGGGTGCCTTAGCCTAAGCCTAGGGGTGCCCTAGCCTTAGCCTAGGGGTGCCCTAGCCTAAGCCTAGGGGTGCCCTAGCCTAAGCCTAGGGATGCCCTAGCCTTATTTTAGTGGAGCCCTAGCCTTAGCCTAAGCCTTGGGGTGCCCTAGCCTAAGACTAGGGGTGCCCTAGCCTAAGCCTAGGGGTGCCTTAGCCTAAGCCTAGGGGTGCCCTAGCCTTAGCCTAGGGGTGCCCTAGCCTAAGCCTAGGGGTGCCCTAGCCTTAGGCTAGGGGAGCCCTAGCCTTAGCCTAAGCCTAGGGGTTCCCTAGCCTAAGACTAGGGGTGCCCTAGCCTAAGCTTAGGCGTGGCCTAGCCTAAGCTTATGGGTGCCCTAGCCTAAGCCTAGGGGTGCCTTAGCATAAGCCTAGGGGTGCCCTAGCCTTAGGCTAGGGGAGCCCTACCATAGCCTAACCCTAGGGTAGCCCTAGCCCAATCCTAGGGGTGCCTTAGCCTAAGCCTAGGGGTGCCCTAGCCTAAGCCTAGGGGTGCCCTACCGTAAGCCTAGGGGTGCCCTAGCCTAAGCTAGGGGTGCCCTAGCCTTAGGCTAGGTGAGCCCTAGCCTTAGCCTAAGCCTAGGGGTGGCCTAGCCTAAGCCTAGGGGTGCCTTAGCCTAAGCCTAGGGGTGCCCTAGCCTTAGCCTAGGGGTGCCCTAGCCTAAGCCTAGGGGTGCCCTAGCCTTAGGCTAGGGGAGCCCTAGCCTTAGCCTAAGCCTAGGGGTTCCCTAGCCTAAGACTAGGGGTGCCCTAGCCTAAGCTTAGGCGTGGCCTAGCCTAAGCTTATGGGTGCCCTAGCCTAAGCCTAGGGGTGCCTTAGCATAAGCCTAGGGGTGCCCTAGCCTTAGGCTAGGGGAGCCCTACCATAGCCTAACCCTAGGGTAGCCCTAGCCCAATCCTAGGGGTGCCTTAGCCTAAGCCTAGGGGTGCCCTAGCCTAAGCCTAGGGGTGCCCTACCGTAAGCCTAGGGGTGCCCTAGCCTAAGCTAGGGGTGCCCTAGCCTTAGGCTAGGTGAGCCCTAGCCTTAGCCTAAGCCTAGGGGTGGCCTAGCCTAAGCCTAGGGGTGCCGTAACCTAAGCCTAGGGGTGCCCTAACCTTAGGCTAGGGGAGCCCTAGCCTTAGCCAGAGCCTAGGGGTGCCCTAGCCTAAGACTAGGGGTGCCCTAGCCTAAGCTTAGGGCTGCCTTAGCGTAAGCCTAGGGGTTCCCTAGCCTAAACCTAGGGGTGCCCTAGGGTTAGGCTGGGGGAGCCCTAGCCTTAGCCTAAGCCTAGGGGTGGCCTAGCCCTAACCTAGGGGTGCCCTAGCCTAAGCCCAGGGGTGCCCTAGCCTAAGCCTAGCGGTGCCCTAAACTAAGCCTAAGGGTGCCCTAGCCTTAGGCTAGGGGAGCCCTAGCCTTAACCTAAGCCTAGGGGTGCCCTAGCCTAAGCTTAGGCGTGGCCTAGCCTAAGCTTATGGGTGCCCTAGCCTAAGCATAGGGGTGCCCTATGGTTAGGCTAGGGGAGCCCTAGCCATAGACTAAGCCTAGGGGTGCCCCAGCCTAAGCCTAGGGGTGCCCTAGCCTAAGCCTAGGGGTGCCCTCGCCTAAGCCTAGGGGTGCCCTACCCTAAGACTAGGGGTGCCCTAGCCTAAGCTTAGGGTTGTCCTAGCTTAAGCCTAGGGGTGCCCTAGCCTAAGCCTAGGGGTGCGCTAGGGTTAGGCTAGCGGAGCCCTAGCCTTGGCCTAAGCCTAGGGGTGCCCCAGCCTAAGCCTAGGGGTGCCCTAGCCTAAGCCTAGGGGTGCCCTCGCCTAAGCCTAGGGGTGCCCTAGCCTAAGCCTAGGGGTGCCGTAGCCTAAGCCTAGGGGTACCCTAACCTAAGCCTAGGGGTGCCCTAGACTAAGCCTAGGGGTGTCCTAGCCTAAGCCTAGTGGTGCCCTTGCCTAAGCCTAGGGGTGCACTAGCCTAAGCCTAGGGTTGCCCAAACCTTAGGCTAGAGGAGCCCTAGCCTTAGCCTAAGCCTATGGCTGCCCTAACCTAAGCCTAGGGGTACCCTAGTGTAAGCCTAGGGGTGCCCTAGCCTAAGCCTAGGGGTGCCCTAGCCTAACCCTAGGGGTGCCCTAGCCTTAGGCTAGGGGAGCAGTAGCCTTAGCCCAAACCTAGGGGTGCCCTAGCCTAAGCCTAGGGGTGCCGTAGCCTAAGCGTGGGGTGCCCTAGTCTAAGACTAGGGGTGCCCTAGCCTAAGCCTAGGGGTGCCCTAGCCTAAACCTAGGGGTTCACTAGCCTAAGCTTAGGGGTGCCCTAGCCTAAGCCTAAGGGTGCCCTAGCCTAAGCCTAGTGGTGCCCTAGCCTAAGACTATGGGTGCCCTAGCCTAAGACTATGGGTGCCCTAGCCTAAGACTATGGGTGCCCTAGCCTAAGCTTCAGGGTGCCCTAGCCTAAGCCTAGGGGACCCTTAGCCTAATCCTAGGGGTGCCCTAGCCTAAGCCTAGGTGTGCCCTAGCCAAAGCCTAGGGGTGCCCTAGCCTTAGGTTAGGGGAGCCCTAGCCTTATTCTAAGCCTACGGGTGCCTAGCTTAAGCCTAGGGGTGCCCTAGCCTTAGCCTAAACCTAGGGGTGCACTAGCCTAAGCCTAGGGGTTCCCTAGCCTCAGCCGAGAGGTGACCAAGTCTAAGCCTAAGAGTGCCCTAGCCTAAGCCTAGGGGTGACCTAGACTTAGCCTAATCCTAAGGGTGCCCTAGCCAAAGCCTAGGGGTGCCCTAGCCTAAGCCTAGGGGTGCCCTAGCCTAAGCCTAGGGGTGCCCTAGCCTTAGGCTAGGGGAGCCTTAGCCTTAGCCAGAGCCTAGGGGTGCCCTAGCCTAAGACTAGGGGTGCCCTAACCTAAGCTTAGGGTTGCCCTAGCGTAAGCCTAGGGGTGCCCTAGCCTAAGCCTAGGGGTGCCCTAGGGTTAGGCTGGGGGAGCCCTAGCCTTAGCCTAACCCTAGGGGTGGCCTAGCCCTAACCTAGGGGTGCCCTAGCCTAAGCCTAGGGGTGCCCTAGACTAAGCCTAAGGGTGCCCTAGCCTTAGGGTAGGGGAGCCCTAGCCTTAACCTAAGCCTAGGGGTGCCCTAGCCTAAGCTTAGGCATGGCCTAGCCTAAGCTTATGGGTGCCCTAGCCTAAGCCTAGGGGTGCCCTATGGTTAGGCTAGGGGAGTCCTAGCCTTAGACTAAGCCTAGGGGTGCCCCAGCCTAAGCCTAGGGGTGCCCTAGCATAAGCCTACGGGTGCCCTAGCCTAAGCCTAGGGGTTCCCTAACCTAAGCCTAGTGGTGCCCTAGCCTAAGCCTAGGGGCGCACTAGCCTAAGCCTAGGGGTGCCCTAGCCTAAGCCTAGTGGTGCCCTAGCCTAAGCCTAGGGGCGCACTAGCCTAAGCCTAGGGGTGTCCTAGCCTTAGGCTAGGGGAGCCCTAGCCTTAGCCTAAGCCTAAGGCTGCCCTAGCCTAAGCCTAGGGGTGCCCTAGCCTATGCTTGGGGGTTCCCTAGCCTAAGCTTAGGGGTGCCCTAGCCTAAGCCTAAGGGTGCCCTAGCCTAAGCCTAGTGGTGCCCTAGCCTAAGACTATGGGTGCCCTAGCCTAAGACTATGGGTGCCCTAGCCTAAGATTATGGGTGCCCTAGCCTAAGCTTAGGGGTACAATAGCCTAAGCCTAGGGGTCCCTTAGCCTAAGCATAGGGGTGCACAAGTGTTAGGCTAGGGGAGCCCTAGCCTTAGCCTAATCCTAGGGGTGCCCTAGCCTAAGCCTAGGTGTGCCCTAGCCAAAGCCTAGGGGTGCCCTAGCCTTAGGTTAGGGGAGCCCTAGCCTTGTTCTAAGCCTACGGGTGCCCTAGCTTAAGCCTAGGGGTGCCCTAGCCTTAGCCTAAACCTAGGGGTGCACTAGCCTAAGCCTAGGGGTGCCCTAGCATAAGCCTAGGGGTGCCCTCGCCTAAGCCTAGGGGTGCCCTAGCCTAAGCCTAGGGGTGCCCTAGCCTAAGCCTAGGGGTGCCCTAACCTAAGCCTAGGGGTGCCCTAGACTAAGCCTAGGGGTGCCCTAGCCTAAGCCTAGTGGTGCCCTTGCCTAAGCCTAGGGGTGCACTAGCCTAAGCCTAGGGGTGTCCTAGCCTTAGGCTAGGGGAGCCCTAGCCTTAGCCTAAGCCTAGGGGTGCCCTAGCCTAAGCCTAGGGTTGCCCAAACCTTAGGCTAGAGGAGCCCTAGCCTTAGCCTAAGCCTATGGCTGCCCTAACCTAAGCCTAGGGGTACCCTAGTATAAGCCTAGGGGTGCCCTAGCGTAAGCCTAGGGGTGCCCTAGCCTTAGGCTAGGGGAGCAGTAACCTTAGCCCAAGCCTAGGGGTGCCCTAGCCTAAGCCTAGGGGTGCCCTAGCCTAAGCGTGGGGTGCCCTAGTCTAAGACTAGGGGTGCCCTAGCCTAAGCCTAGGGGTGCCCTAGCCTAAGCCTAGGGGTTCACTAGCCTAAGCTTAGGGGTGCCCTAGCCTAAGCCTAAGGGTGCCCTAGCCTAAGCCTAGTGGTGCCCTCGCCTAAGCCTAGGGGTGCCCTAGCCTAAGACTATGGGTGCCCTAGCCTAAGACTATGGGTGCCCTAGCCTAAGCTTAAGGGTGCCCTAGCCTAAGCCTAGGGGACCCTTAGCCTAATCCTAGGGGTGCCCTAGCCTAAGCCTAGGTGTGCCCTAGCCAAAGCCTAGGGGTGCCCTAGCCTTAGGTTAGGGGAGCCCTAGCCTTATTCTAAGCCTACGGGTGCCTAGCTTAAGCCTAGGGGTGCCCTAGCCTTAGCCTAAACCTAGGGGTGCACTAGCCTAAGCCTAGGGGTTCCCTAGCCTTAGGCTAGGGTAACCCTAGCCTTAGCCTAAGCCTATGGGTGCCCTAGCCTCAGCCTAGGGGTGCCCTAGCCTCAGCCGAGAGGTGACCCAGTCTAAGCCTAAGAGTGCCCTAGCCTAAGCCTAGGGGTGACCTAGACTTAGCCTAAGCCTAGGGGTGCCCTAGCCAAAGCCTAGGGGTGCCCTAGCCTAAGCCTAGGGGTGCCCTAGCCTAAGCCTAGGGGTGCCCTAGCCTTAGGCTAGGGGAGCCTTAGCCTTAGCCAGAGCCTAGGGGTGCCCTAGCCTAAGACTAGGGGTGCCCTAGCCTAAGCTTAGGGCTGCCCTAGCGTAAGCCTAGGGGTGCCCTAGCCTAAGCCTAGGGGTGCCCTAGGGTTAGGCTGGGGGAGCCCTAGCCTTAGCCTAACCCTAGGGGTGGCCTAGCCCTAACCTAGGGGTGCCCTAGCCTAAGCCTAGGGGTGCCCTAGACTAAGCCTAAGGGTGCCCTAGCCTTAGGGTAGGGGAGCCCTAGCCTTAACCTAAGCCTAGGGGTGCCCTAGCCTAAGCTTAGGCGTGGCCTAGCCTAAGCTTATGGGTGCCCTAGCCTAAGCCTAGGGGTGCCCTATGGTTAGGCTAGGGGAGTCCTAGCCTTAGACTAAGCCTAGGGGTGCCCCAGCCTAAGCCTAGGGGTGCCCTAGCATAAGCCTAGGGGTGCCCTAGCCTAAGCCTAGGGGTTCCCTAGCCTAAGCCTAGGGGTGCCCTAGGGTTAGGCTAGGGGAGCCCTAGCCTTAGCCTAAGCCTAGGGGTGCCCTAGCCTAAGCCTAGTGGTGCCCTAGCCTAAGCCTAGGGGCGCACTAGCCTAAGCCTAGGGGTGTCCTAGCCTTAGGCTAGGGGAGCCCTAGCCTTAGCCTAAGCCTAAGGCTGCCCTAGCCTAAGCCTAGGGGTGCCCTAGCCTAAGCTTGGGGGTTCCCTAGCCTAAGCTTAGGGGTGCCCTAGCCTAAGCCTAAGGGTGCCCTAGCCTAAGCCTAGTGGTGCCCTAGCCTAAGACTATGGGTGCCCTAGCCTAAGACTATGGGTGCCCTAGCCTAAGATTATGGGTGCCCTAGCCTAAGCTTAGGGGTACAATAGCCTAAGCCTAGGGGTCCCTTAGCCTAAGCATAGGGGTACACAAGTGTTAGGCTAGGGGAGCCCTAGCCTTAGCCTAATCCTAGGGGTGCCCTAGCCTAAGCCTAGGTGTGCCCTAGCCAAAGCCTAGGGGTGCCCTAGCCTTAGGTTAGGGGAGCCCTAGCCTTGTTCTAAGCCTACGGGTGCCCTAGCTTAAGCCTAGGGGTGCCCTAGCCTTAGCCTAAACCTAGGGGTGCACTAGCCTAAGCCTAGGGGTGCCCTAGCATAAGCCTAGGGGTGCCCTCGCCTAAGCCTAGGGGTGCCCTAGCCTAAGCCTAGGGGTGCCCTAACCTAAGCCTAGGGGTGCCCTAGACTAAGCCTAGGGGTGCCCTAGCCTAAGCCTAGTGGTGCCCTTGCCTAAGCCTAGGGGTGCACTAGCCTAAGCCTAGGGGTGTCCTAGCCTTAGGCTAGGGGAGCCCTAGCCTTAGCCTAAGCCTAGGGGTGCCCTAGCCTAAGCCTAGGGTTGCCCAAACCTTAGGCTAGAGGAGCCCTAGCCTTAGCCTAAGCCTATGGCTGCCCTAACCTAAGCCTAGGGGTACCCTAGTATAAGCCTAGGGGTGCCCTAGCCTAAGCCTAGGGGTGCCCTAGCCTAACCCTAGGGGTGCCCTAGCCTTAGGCTAGGGGAGCAGTAGCCTTAGCCCAAGCCTAGGGGTGCCCTAGCCTAAGCCTAGGGGTGCCCTAGCCTAAGCGTGGGGTGCCCTAGTCTAAGACTAGGGGTGCCCTAGCCTAAGCCTAGGAGTGCCCTAGCCTAAGCCTAGGGGTTCACTAGCCTAAGCTTAGGGGTGCCCTAGCCTAAGCCTAAGGGTGCCCTAGCCTAAGCCTAGTGGTGCCCTCGCCTAAGCCTAGGGGTGCCCTAGCCTAAGACTATGGGTGCCCTAGCCTAAGACTATGGGTGCCCTAGCCTAAGCTTAAGGGTGCCCTAGCCTAAGCCTAGGGGACCCTTAGCCTAATCCTAGGGGTGCCCTAGCCTAAGCCTAGGTGTGCCCTAGCCAAAGCCTAGGGGTGCCCTAGCCTTAGGTTAGGGGAGCCCTAGCCTTATTCTAAGCCTACGGGTGCCTAGCTTAAGCCTAGGGGTGCCCTAGCCTTAGCCTAAACCTAGGGGTGCACTAGCCTAAGCCTAGGGGTTCCCTAGCCTTAGGCTAGGGTAACCCTAGCCTTAGCCTAAGCCTATGGGTGCCCTAGCCTCAGCCTAGGGGTGCCCTAGCCTCAGCCGAGAGGTGACCAAGTCTAAGCCTAAGAGTGCCCTAGCCTAAGCCTAGGGGTGACCTAGACTTAGCCTAAGCCTAGGGGTGCCCTAGCCAAAGCCAAGGGGTGCCCTAGCCTAAGCCTAGGGGTGCCCTAGCCTAAGCCTAGGGGTGCCCTAGCCTTAGGCTAGGGGAGCCTTAGCCTTAGCCAGAGCCTAGGGGTGCCCTAGCCTAAGACTAGGGGTGCCCTAGCCTAAGCTTAGGGCTGCCCTAGCGTAAGCCTAGGGGTGCCCTAGCCTAAGCCTAGGGTTGCCCTAGGGTTAGGCTGGGGGAGCCCTAGCCTTAGCCTAACCCTAGGGGTGGCCTAGCCCTAACCTAGGGGTGCCCTAGCCTAAGCCTAGGGGTGCCCTAGACTAAGCCTAAGGGTGCCCTAGCCTTAGGGTAGGGGAGCCCTAGCCTTAACCTAAGCCTAGGGGTGCCCTAGCCTAAGCTTAGGCGTGGCCTAGCCTAAGCTTATGGGTGCCCTAGCCTAAGCCTAGGGGTGCCCTATGGTTAGGCTAGGGGAGTCCTAGCCTTAGACTAAGCCTAGGGGTGCCCCAGCCTAAGCCTAGGGGTGCCCTAGCATAAGCCTAGGGGTGCCCTAGCCTAAGCCTAGGGGTGCCCTAGCCTAAGCCTAGGGGTGCCCTAGGGTTAGGCTAGGGGAGCCCTAGCCTTAGCCTAAGCCTAGGGGTGCCCTAGCCTAAGCCTAGTGGTGCCCTAGCCTAAGCCTAGGGGCGCACTAGCCTAAGCCTAGGGGTGTCCTAGCCTTAGGCTAGGGGAGCCCTAGCCTTACCCTAAGCCTAAGGCTGCCCTAGCCTAAGCCTAGGGGTGCCCTAGCCTAAGCTTGGGGGTTCCCTAGCCTAAGCTTAGGGGTGCCCTAGCCTAAGCCTAAGGGTGCCCTAGCCTAAGCCTAGTGGTGCCCTAGCCTAAGACTATGGGTGCCCTAGCCTAAGACTATGGGTGCCCTAGCCTAAGATTATGGGTGCCCTAGCCTAAGCTTAGGGGTACAATAGCCTAAGCCTTGGGGTCCCTTAGCCTAAGCATAGGGGTGCACAAGTGTTAGGCTAGGGGAGCCCTAGCCTTAGCCTAATCCTAGGGGTGCCCTAGCCTAAGCCTAGGTGTGCCCTAGCCAAAGCCTAGGGGTGCCCTAGCCTTAGGTTAGGGGAGCCCTAGCCTTGTTCTAAGCCTACGGGTGCCCTAGCTTAAGCCTAGGGGTGCCCTAGCCTTAGCCTAAACCTAGGGGTGCACTAGCCTAAGCCTAGGGGTGCCCTAGCATAAGCCTAGGGGTGCCCTAGCCTAAGCCTAGGGGTGCCCTAGCCTAAGCCTAGGGGTGCCCAGGCCTTAGGCTAGAGCAGCCCTAGTCTTAGCCTTAGCCTATGGCTGCCCTAGTCTATGCCTAGGGGTGCCCTATCCTAAGCCTAGGGGTGCCCTAGCCTAACACTAGGGGTGCCCTAGCCTTAGGTTAGGGGAGCCCTAGCCTTGTTCTAAGCCTACGGGTGCCCTCGCTTAAGCCTAGGGGTGCCCTAGCCTTAGCCTAAACCTAGGGGTGCACTAGCCTAAGCCTAGGGGTGCCCTAGCCTTAGGCTAGGGTAACCCTAGCCTTAGCCTAAGCCTATGGGTGCCCTAGCCTTAGCCTAGGGGTGCCCTAGCCTCAGCCTAGAGGTGACCAAGTCTAAGCCTAGGAGTGCCCTAGCTTAAGCCTAGGGGTGACCTAGCCTTAGCCTATGCCTAGGGGTGCCCTAGCCTAAGCCTTAAGGTGCCCTAAACTAAGCCTAGGGTGCCCTTGCCTAAGCCTAGGGGTGCCTTAGCCTAAGCCTAAGGGTGCCCTAGGGTAAGCCTAGGGGTGCCCTAGCCTAAGCCTAGGGGTGCCCTAGCCTAAGCCTAGGGGTGCCCTAGCCTAAGACTAGGGGTGCCCAGGCCTTAGGCTAGAGGAGCCCTAGTCTTAGCCTAAGCCTATGGCTGCCCTAGCCTATGCCTAGGGGTGCCTTAGCCTAAGCCTAGGGGTCCCCTAGCCTAACACTAGGGGTGCCCTAGCCTTAGGCTAGGGGAGCACTAACCTTAGCCTAAGCCTAGGGGTGCCCTAGCCTAACCTAGGCGTGCCCTAGCCTAAGCCTAGGGGTGCCCTACCCTAAGCCTAGGGGTGCCCTACCCTAAGCCTATGGGTGCCCTAGCCTAAGTCTAGGGGAGCCCTAGCCTTAGCCTAAGCCTAGGGGTGCCTTAGCCTAAGCCTAGTGGTGCCCTAGCCTAAGCCTAGGGGTGCCGTAGCCTAAGCCTAGGGGTGTCCTAGCCTTAGGCTAGGGGAGCGCTAGCCTAAGGCAAGGGGTGCCCTAGCCTTATTCTAGTGTAGCCTTAGTCTTAGCCTAAGACTAGGGGTGCCCTAGCCTTATTCTAGTGTAGCCTTAATCTTAGCCTAAGACTAGGGTTGCCCTAGCCTAAGCCTAGATGTGCCCTAGCCTAAGCCTAGGGGTGCCCTACCCTAAGCCTAGGGGTGCCCTGGCCTAAGACTAGGGGTGCCCTAGCCTAAGCCTAGGGGTGCCTTAGCCTAAGCCTAGGGGTGCCCTAGCCTTAGCCTAGGGGTGCCCTAGCCTAAGCCTAGGGGTGCCCTAGCCTAAGCCTAGGGGTGCCCTAGCCTTAGGCTAGGGGATCCCTAGCCTTAGCCTAAGACTTAGGGTGCCCTAGCCTAAGCCTAGGAGTGCCCTAGCCTAAGTTTAGGGGTGCCCTAGCCTAAGCCTAGGTGTGCCCTAGCCAAAGCCTAGGGGTGCCCTAGCCTTAGGTTAGGGGAGCCCTAGCCTTGTTCTAAGCCTACGGGTGCCCTAGCTTAAGCCTAGGGGTGCCCTAGCCTTAGCCTAAACCTAGGGGTGCACTAGCCTAAGCCTAGGGGTGCCCTAGCATAAGCCTAGGGGTGCCCTAGCCTAAGCCTAGGGGTGCCCTAGCCTAAGCCTAGGGGTGCCCAGGCCTTAGGCTAGAGCAGCCCTAGTCTTAGCCTTAGCCTATGGCTGCCCTAGTCTATGCCTAGGGGTGCCCTATCCTAAGCCTAGGGGTGCCCTAGCCTAACACTAGGGGTGCCCTAGCCTTAGGTTAGGGGAGCCCTAGCCTTGTTCTAAGCCTACGGGTGCCCTCGCTTAAACCTAGGGGTGCCCTAGCCTTAGCCTAAACCTAGGGGTGCACTAGCCTAAGCCTAGGGGTGCCCTAGCCTTAGGCTAGGGTAACCCTAGCCTTAGCCTAAGCCTATGGGTGCCCTAGCCTTAGCCTAGGGGTGCCCTAGCCTCAGCCTAGAGGTGACCAAGTCTAAGCCTAGGAGTGCCCTAGCTTAAGCCTAGGGGTGACCTAGCCTTAGCCTATGCCTAGGGGTGCCCTAGCCTAAGCCTTAAGGTGCCCTAAACTAAGCCTAGGGTGCCCTTGCCTAAGCCTAGGGGTGCCTTAGCCTAAGCCTAAGGGTGCCCTAGGGTAAGCCTAGGGGTGCCCTAGCCTAAGCCTAGGGGTGCCCTAGCCTAAGCCTAGGGGTGCCCTAGCCTAAGCCTAGGGGTGCCCTAGCCTAAGACTAGGGGTGCCCAGGCCTTAGGCTAGAGGAGCCCTAGTCTTAGCCTAAGCCTATGGCTGCCCTAGCCTATGCCTAGGGGTGCCTTAGCCTAAGCCTAGGGGTCCCCTAGCCTAACACTAGGGGTGCCCTAGCCTTAGGCTAGGGGAGCACTAACCTTAGCCTAAGCCTAGGGGTGCCCTAGCCTAACCTAGGCGTGCCCTAGCCTAAGCCTAGGGGTGCCCTACCCTAAGCCTAGGGGTGCCCTACCCTAAGCCTATGGGTGCCCTAGCCTAAGTCTAGGGGAGCCCTAGCCTTAGCCTAAGCCTAGGGGTGCCTTAGCCTAAGCCTAGTGGTGCCCTAGCCTAAGCCTAGGGGTGCCGTAGCCTAAGCCTAGGGGTGTCCTAGCCTTAGGCTAGGGGAGCGCTAGCCTAAGGCAAGGGGTGCCCTAGCCTTATTCTAGTGTAGCCTTAGTCTTAGCCTAAGACTAGGGGTGCCCTAGCCTTATTCTAGTGTAGCCTTAATCTTAGCCTAAGACTAGGGTTGCCCTAGCCTAAGCCTAGATGTGCCCTAGCCTAAGCCTAGGGGTGCCCTACCCTAAGCCTAGGGGTGCCCTGGCCTAAGACTAGGGGTGCCCTAGCCTAAGCCTAGGGGTGCCTTAGCCTAAGCCTAGGGGTGCCCTAGCCTTAGCCTAGGGGTGCCCTAGCCTAAGCCTAGGGGTGCCCTAGCCTAAGCCTAGGGGTGCCCTAGCCTTAGGCTAGGGGATCCCTAGCCTTAGCCTAAGACTTAGGGTGCCCTAGCCTAAGCCTAGGAGTGCCCTAGCCTAAGTTTAGGGGTGCCCTAGACTAACCTAGGGGTGCCCTAGCCTAAGGTTAGGGGTGAACTAGCCTAAGGCTAGGTGTGCCCTAGCCTAATCCTAGGGGTGCCCTAGCGTAAGCCTAGGGGTGCCCTAGCCTTAGGCTAGGGGAGCCCTAGCCTTAGCCTAAGCCTAGGTGTGCCCTAGCCTAAGACTAGGGGTGCCCTAGCCTAAGCTTAGGCGTGGCCTAGCCTAAGCTTATGGGTGCCCTAGCCTAAGCCTAGGGGTGCCCTATGGTTAGGCTAGGGGAGCCCTAGCCTTAGCCTAAGCCTAGGGGTTCCCTAGCCTAAGCCTAGGGGTTCCCTAGCCTAAGCCTAGGGGTGCCCTAGTCTTAGGCTAGGGGAGCCCTACCTTAGCCTAACCCTAGGGTGCCCTAGCCCAAGCCTAGGGGTGCCTTAGCCTAAGCCTAGGGGTGCCCTAGCCTAAGCTTAGGGATGCTCTAGCCTAAGGCTAGGGGTGCCCTAGCTTAGTCTAGTGGAGCCTTAGCCTTAGCCTAAGCCTAGGGGTGCTTAGCCTAAGCCTAGGGGTGCCCTAGCCTAAGCCTACGGGTGCCCTACCCTAAGCCTAGGGGTGGCCTAGCCTAAGCCTAGGGGTGCCCTAACCTTAGGCTAGCTGAACCCTAGCCTTAGCCTAAGCCTATGGGTGCCCTAGCCTAAGCCTAGGGGTGCCCTAGCCTAAGCCTAAGGGTGCCCTAGCCTAATCTTAGGGGTGGCCTAGCCTTAGGCTAGGGGAGCCCTAGCCTTAGCCTAAGTCTAGGGGTGCCCTAGCCTAAGACTAGGGGTGCCCTAGCCTAATTTAGGGCTGCCCTAGCGTAAGCCTACGGGTGGCCTAGCCTAAGCCTAGGGGTGCCCTAGCCTTAGGCTAGGGTAACCCTAGTCTTAGCCTAAGCCTATGGGTGCCCTAGACTCAGCCTAGGGGTGCCCGAACCTCAGCCTAGGGGTGACCTAGCCAAAGCCTAGGAGTGCCCTAGCCTCAGCCTAGGGGTTCCCTAGCGCAAGCCTATGGGTGCCCTAGCCTAAGCCTAGGGGTGCCCTAACCTAAGCCTAGGGATGCCCTAGCCAAAGCCTAGGGGTGCCCAGGCCTTCGGCTAGAGTAGCCCTAGCCTTAGCCTAAGCCTATGGCTGCCCTAGCCTAAGCCTAAGGGTGCGCTAGCCTAGCACTAGGGGTGCCCTAGCCTTAGGCTAGGGGAGCACTAACCTTAGCCTAAGCCTAGGGGTGCCCTAGCCTAACCTAGGCGTGCCCTAGCCTTAGGCTAGCTGAGCCCTAGCCTAAGCCAAAGCCTACGGGTGCCTTAGCCTAAGCTTAGGGGTGCCCTAGCCTAAGCTTAGAGATGCCCTAGCCTCAGGCTAGGGGAGCCCTACCCTTAGCCTAAGCCTATGGGTGTCCTAGCCTAAGCCTAGGGGTGGCCTACCCTAAGCCTAGGGGTGCCATACCCTAAGCCTATGTATGCCCTAGCCTAAGCGTAGGCTTGCCCTAGCCTTAGGCTAGCTGAGCCCTAGCCTAAGCCAAAGCCTAGGGGTGCCTTAGCCTAAGCTTAGGGGTGCCCTAGCCTAAGCTTAGAGATGCCCTAGCCTCAGGCTAGGGGAGCCCTACCCTTAGCCTAAGCCTATGGGTGTCCTAGCCTAAGCCTAGGGGTGTCCTAGCCTAAGCCTATGGGTGCCCTAGCCTAAGCCTAGGGGTGCCCAGGCCTAAGGCTAGAGGAGCCCTAGCCTTAGCCTAAGCCTATGGCTGCCCTAGCCGAAGGCTAGGGGTTCCCTAGCCTAAGGCTAGGGGTGCCCTAGACTAAGGCTAGGGGTGCCCTAGCCTAAGCCTACGGTTGCCCTAACCTAACCCTAGGGGTGCTCTAGCCTTAGGCTAGGGGAGTACTAGCCTTAGCCTAAGCCTAGGGGTGCCCTAGCCTAAGCCTAAGCGTGACCCAGCCTAAGCCTATGGCTGCCCTAGCGTAAGCCTAGGGGTGCCCTAGCCTAAGCCTAGTGGTGCCTTAGACTAAGCCTAGGGGTGACCTAGCCTTAGCCTAAGCCTAGGGATGCCCTAACCTAAGCCTAGGGTGCCCTTGCCTAAGCCTAGGGGTACCGTAGCCTAAGCCTAGGGGTCCCCTCGCCTTAGCCTAAGCCTAGGGGTGCCCTAGCCTAAACCTACGGGTGCCATAGCCTAAGCCTAGGGGTGCCCTAGCCTACGCCTAGGGGTACCCTAGCCTAAGCCTATGGCTGCCCTTGCGTAAGCTTAGGGGTGCCCTAGCTTAAGCCTAGGGGTGCCCTACCCTAATCCTAGGGGTGCCCTACCCTAAGCTTAGGGGTGCCCTAGCCTAAGCCTAGGCTTGCCCTAGCCTAAGCCTAGGTTTGCCCTAGCCTTAGGCTAGCTGAGCCCTAGCGTAAGCCTAAGCCTAGGGGTGCCCTAGCCTTAGGCTAGCGGAGCCCTTGCCCTAGCCTAAGCCTAGGCTTGCCCTAGCCTAAGCCTAGTGGTGCCCTAGCCTAAGCCTAGGGATCCCCTAGCCTAAGCCTAGTGTTGTCCTAGCCTTAGACTAGGGGAGCCCTAGCCTAAGGCTAGGGGTGCCCTAGCCCTATTCTAGTAGAGCCCTAGCCTTAGCCTAAGCCTAGGGGTGCCCTAGCCTAAGCCTAGGGGTGCCCTACCCTAAGCCTAGGGGTGCCCTAGCCTAAGACTTAGGGTGCCCTAGCCTTAGGCTAGCTAGCCCTAGCCTTAGCCTAAGCCTAGGGGTGCCCTCGCCTAAGCCTATGGGTGCACTAGCCTAAGCCTAGGGGTGCCCTAGCCTAAGCCTAGGGATGCCCTAGCCTTAGGCTAGGGGGTACTAGCCTTAGCCTAAGCCTAGGGGTGCCCTAGCATAATACTAGGGGTGCCCTAGCCTAAGCTTTGGGGTGCCCTAGCATAAGCCTAGGGGTGCCCTAGCCTAAGCCTAGGTGTTCCCTAGCCTAAGCCTAGGGGTGCCCTAGCCTAAGCCTAGGGGTGCCCTAGCCTAAGCCTAGGGATGTCCTAACCTTAGGCTAGGGGAGCCCTAGCCTTTTCCTAAGCCTAGGGGTGCCCTAGCCTAAGCCTAGGGGTGCCCTAGCCTAAGCCTTGGGGTGCCCTACCCTAAGCCTAGGGGTGCCCTACCCTAAGCCTAGGGATGCCCGAGCCTTAGGCTAGGAGAGCCCTAGCCTTAGACTAAGCCTAGTGGTGCCATAGCATAATACGAGGGGTGCCCTAGCCTAAGGTTAGGGGTGACCTAGCCTAAGCCTAGGTGTCCCCTAGCCTCAGCCTAGGGGTGCCCTAGCCTAAGCCTAGGGGTGCCCTAGCCTAAGCCTATGGGTACCTTAGCCTAAGACTAGGGGTGCCCTAGCCTTAGGCTAGGGGAGCCCTAGCCTTAGCCTAAGCCTAGGGGTGCCCTAGCCTAAGCCTAGGGGTTCCCTAGCCTAAGCCTAGGGGTGCCCTAGCCTAAGCCTATGGGTGCCCTAGCCAAAGGCTAGGGGTGCCCTAGCCTTAGTCTAGTGGAGCCCTAGCCTTAGCCTAAGCCTAGGGGTGCCCTAGAGTAAGCCTAGGGTTGCCCTAGACTAAGCCTAGGGGTGCCCTAGCCTAAGCTTAGGGGTGCCCTACCCTAAGCCTAGGGTTGCCCTAGCCTAAGCCTAGGGGTGCCCTACCTAAGCCTAGGGTGCCCTTGCCTAAGCCTAGGGGTGCCTTAGCCTAAGCCTAGGGGTCCCCTAGCCTTAGCCTAAGCCTAGGGGTGCCCTAGCCTAAGCCTAGGGGTGCCCTAACCTAAGCCTAGGGATGCCCTAGCCAAAGCCTAGGGGGGCCCAGGACTTCGGCTAGAGGAGCCCTAGCCTTAACCTAAGCCTATGGCTGCCCTAGCCTAAGCCTAGGGGTGCCCTAGCCTAAGCCTAAGGGTGCGCTAGCCTAGCACTAGGGGTGCCCTAGCCTTAGGCTAGGGGAGCACTAACCTTAGCCTAAGCCTAGGGGTGCCCTAGCCTAACCTAGGCGTACCCTAGCCTAAGCCTAGGGGTGCCCTACCCTAAGCCTAGGGGTGCCTTACCCTAAGCCTAGTTATGCCCTAGCGTAAGCCTAGGCTTGCCCTAGCCTTAGGCTAGCTGAGCCCTAGCCTAAGCCAAAGCCTAGGGGTGCCCTAGCCTCAGGCTAAGGGAGCCCTACCCTTAGCCTAAGCCTATGGGTGTCCTAGCCTAAGCCTAGGGGTGTCCTAGCCTAAGCCTATGGGTGCCCTAGCCTAAGCCTAGGGGTGCCCTAGCCTAAGCCTACGGGTGCCCAGGCCTTAGGCTAGAGGAGCCCTAGCCTTAGCCTAAGCCTATGGCTGCCCTAGCCTAAGGCTAGGGGTGCCCTAGCCTAAGGCTAGGGGTGCCCTAGCCTAAGCCTAGGGTTGCCCTAACCTAACCCTAGGGGTGCCCTAGCCTTAGGCTAGGGGAGAACTAGCCTTAGCCTAAGCCTAGGGGTGCCCTAGCCTAAGACTAAGCATGCCCCAGCCTAAGCCTAGGGGTGCCCTAGCCTAAGCCTAGGAGTGCCCTGGCCAAAGCCTAGGGGTGCCCTAGCCTAAGCCTAGTGGTGCCTTAACCTAAGCCTAGGGGTGACCTAGCCTTAGCCTAAGCTTAGGGGTGCCCTAACCTAAGCCTAGGGTGCCCTTGCCTAAGCCTAGGGGTGCCCTAGCCTAAACCTACGGGTGCCCTAGCCTAAGCCTAGGGGTGCCCTAGCCTACGCCTAGGGGTACCCTAGCCTAAGCCTATGGCTGCCCTAGCGTAAGCCTAGGGGTGCCCTAGCCTAAGCCTAGGGGTGCCCTACCCTAATCCTAGGGGTGCCCTACCCTAAGCCTAGGGGTGCCCTAGCCTAAGCCTAGGCTTTCCCTAGCCTAAGCCTAGGCTTGCCCTAGCCTTAGGCTAGCTGAGCCCTAGCGTAAGCCTAAGCCTAGGGGTGACCTAGCCTAAGCCTAGGACTGCCTTAGCCTAAGCCTAGGGGTGCCCTAGCCTAAGCCTAGGGGTGCCCTAGCCTTAGGCTAGCAGAGCCCTTGCCTTAGCCTAAGCCTAGGGGTGCCCTAGCTTAAGACTAGGGGTGCCCTAGCCCAAGCTTAGGGGTGCCCTAACCTAAGCATAGGGGTGCCCTAGCCTAAGCTTGGGGTGCGCTAGCCTAAGCCTAGGGGTGCCCTAGCCTAAGCCTTGGGGTGCCCTAGCCTTAGGCTAGCAGAGCCCTTGCCTTAGCCTAAGCCTAGGGGTGCCCTAGCTTAAGACTAGGGGTGCCCTAGACTAAGCTTAGGGGTGCCCTAACCTAAGCCTAGGGGTGCCCTAGCCTAAGCTTGGGGTGCGCTAGCCTAAGCCTAGGGATGCCCAAGCCTAAGCCTAGGGGTGCCCTAGCCTAAGCCTAGGGGTGCCCTAGCCTGATCCTAGGGGTGCCCTAGCCTAAGGCTAGGGGAGCACTAGCCTTAGCCTTAGCCTAGGGGTGCCCTAGCCTAAGCCTAGTGGTGCCCTAGCCTAAGCCTAGGGATGCCCTAGCCTAAGCCTAGTATTGTCCTAGCCTTAGACTAGGGGAGCACTAGCCTAAGCCTAGATGTGCCTAGCCTAAGCCTAGGGGTGCCCTACCCTAAGACTAGGGGTGCCCTAGCCTAAGACTTAGGGTGCCCTAGCCTTAGGCTAGCTGAGCCCTAGCCTTAGCCTAAGCCTAGGGGTGCCCTCGCCTAAGCCTAGGGGTGCACTAGCCTAAGCCTAGGGGTGCCCTAGCCTAAGCCTAGGGGTGCTCTAGCCTTAGGCTAGGGGGTCCTAGCCTTAGCCTAAGCCTAGGGGTGCCCTAGCATAATACTAGGGGTGCCCTAGCCTAAGCTTAGGGGTGCCCTAGCATAAGCCTAGGGGTGCCCTAGCCTAAGCCTACGGGTTCCCTAGCCTAAGCTTAGGGGTGCCCTAGCCTAAGCCTAGGGGTGCCCTAGCCTAAGCCTAGGGATGTCCTAACCTTAGGCTAGGGTAGCCCTAGCCTTTTCCTAAGCCTAGGGGTGCCCTAACCTAAGCCTAGGGGTGCCCTAGCCTAAGCCTTGGGGTGCCCTACCCTAAGCCTAGGGGTGCCCTAGCCTAAGCCTAGGGGTGCCCGAGCCTTAGGCTAGGAGAGCCCTAGCCTTAGACTAAGCCTAGTGGTGCCATAGCATAATACGAGGGGTGCCCTAACCTAAGGTTAGGGGTGACTCAGCCTAAGCCTAGGGGTTCCCTAGCCTAAGCCTAGGGGTGCCCTAGCCTAAGCCTAGAGGTGCCCTAGCCTTAGGCTAGGGTAGCCCTAGCCTTAGCCTAAACCTAGGGGTTCCCTAGCCTAAGCCTAGGGGTGCCCTATCCTAAGCCTATGGGTACCTTAGCCTAAGACTAGGGGTGCCCTAGCCTTAGGCTAGGGGAGCCCTAGCCTTAGCCTAAGCCTAGGGGTGCCTTAGCCTAAGCCTAGGTGTTCCCTAGCCTAAGCCTAAGGGTGCCTTAGCCTAAGCCTAGGGTTGCCCTAGCCTAAGGCTAGGGGTGCCCTAGCCTTAGTATAGTGGAGCCCTAGCCTTAGCCTAAGCCTAGGGGTGCCCTAGCCTAAGCCTAGGGTTGCCCTAGACTAAGCCTAGGGGTGCCCTAGCCTAAGCTTAGGGGTGCCCTACCCTAAGCCTAGGGTTGCCCTAGCCTAAGCCTAGGGGTGCCCTAGTCTAAGCCTAGGGGTGACCTACCTAAGCCTAGGGTGCCCTTGCCTAAGCCTAGGGGTGCCTTAGCCTAAGCCTAGGGGTCCCCTAGCCTTAGCCTAAGCCTAGGGGTGCCCTAACGCAAGCCTAGGGGTGCCCTAGCCTAAGCCTAGGGGTGCCCTAACCTAAGCCTAGGGATGCCCGAGCCAAAGCCTAGAGGGGCCCAGGTCTTCGGCTAGAGGAGCCCTAGCCTTAACCTAAGCCTATGGCTGCCCTAGCCTAAGCCTAGGGGTGCCCTAGCCTAAGCCTAAGGGTGCGCTAGCCTAAGCCTACTGGTGCCCCGGCCTTAGGCTAGAGGAGCCCTAGCCTTAGCCTAAGCCTATGGCTGCCCTAGCCTAAGGCTAGGGGTGCCCTAGCCTAAGGCTAGGGATGCCCTAGCCTAAGCCTAGAGTTGCCCTAACCTAACCCTAGGGGTGCCCTAGCTTTAGGCTAGGGGAGTACTAGCCTTAGCCTAAGCCTAGGGGTGCCCTAGCCTAAGCCTAGGAGTGCCCTGGCCAAAGCCTAGGGGTGCCCTAGCCTAAGCCTAGTGGTGCCTTAGCCTAAGCCTAGGGGTGACCTAGCCTTAGCCTAAGCCTAGGGGTGCCCTAGCCTAAGCATAAGGATGCCCTAACCTAAGCCTAGGGTGCCCTTGCCTAAGCCTAGGGGTACCTTAGCCTAAGCCCTGGGGTCCCCTAGCCTTAGCCTAAGCCTAGGGGTGCCCTAGCCTAAACCTACGGGTGCCCTAGCCTAAGCCTAGGGGTGCCCTAGCCTACGCCTAGGGGTACCCTAGCCTAAGCCTATGGCTGCCCTAGCCTAAGCCTAGGGGTGCCCTAGCCTAAGCCTAGGGGTGCCCTAGCCTAACTCTAGCGGTGCTCTAGCCTTAGGCTAGGGGAGCCCTAGCCTTAGCCTAAGCCTAGGGGTGCCCTAGCCTAAGCCTAGGGGTTCCCTAGCCGAAACCTAGGGGTGCCCTAACCTAAGCCAGGGGTGCCCTAGCCTAAGCCTAGGGTTGCCCTAGAATAAGCCTAGGGGTGCCCTAGCCTAAGCCTAGGGGTGCCCTAGCCTACGCCTAGGGGTGCCCTAGCCTAAGCCTAGGGGTGCCCTAGACTTAGGCTAGGGGAGCCATAGTCTTAGCCTAAGCCTAGGGGTGCCCTAGCCTAACACTAGGGGTGCCCTAGCCTTAGGCTAGGATATCACTAACCTTAGCCTAAGCCTAGGGGTGCCCTAGCCTAAGCCTAGGTGTGCCCTAGCCTAAGCCTAGGGGTGCCCTAGCCTAAGCCTAGGGGTGCCCTAGCCTAAGCCTAGGGGTGCCCTAGCCTAAGCCTAGGGTTGCCCTAGCCTTAGGCTAGGGGAGCCATAGTCTTAGCCTAAGCCTAGGGGTGCCCTAGCCTAACACTAGCGGTGCCCTAGCCTTAGGCTAGGGTATCACTAACCTTAGCCTAAGCCTAGGGGTGCCCTACCCTAAGCCTAGGGGTGCCCTACCCTAAGCCTAGGGGTGCCCTAGCCTAAGCCTAGGCTTGCCCTAGCCTAAGGCTAGCTGAGCCCTAGTCTAAGCCAAAGCCTATGGGTGCCCTAGCCTAAGCCTAGGGGTGCCCTAGCCTAAGCCTTGGAGTGCCCTAGCCTTAGGGTAGTGGAGCCCTACCCTTAGCCTAAGCCTAGGGGTGTCCTAGCCTAAGCCTAGGGGTGTCCTAGCCTAAGCCTAGGGGTTCCCTCGCCTAAGCCTAGGGGTGCCCTAGCCTAAGCCTTGGGGTGCCCAGGCCTTAGGCTAGAGGAGCCCTAGCCTTAGCCTAAGCCTATGGCTGCTCTAGCTTAAAGCTAGGGGTGCCCTAGCCTAAGCCTAGGGGAGCCATAACCTAACCCTAGGGGTGCCCTAGCCTTAGGCTAGGGGAGCACTAGCCTTAGCCTAAGCCTAGGGGTGCCCTAGCCTAAGCCTAGGCGTGCCCCAGCCTAATCCTAGGCGTGCCCTAGCCTAAGCCTAGGGGTGCCCTAGCCTAACCTAGGCTTGCCCTAGCCTAAGCTTAGGGGTGCCCTAGCCTAAGGCTAGGGGTGCCCTAGCCTACGCCTAGGGGTGCCCTAGCCTTAGGCTAGGGGAGCCATAGTCTTAGCCTAAGCCTAGGGGTGCCCTAGCCTAACACTAGGGGTGCCCTAGCCTTAGGCTAGGGAATCACTAACCTTAGCCTAAGCCTAGGGGTGCCCTACCCTAAGCCTAGGGGTGCCCTACCCTAAGCCTAGGGGTGCCCTAGCCTAAGCCTAGGCTTGCCCTAGCCTAAGGCTAGGGGTGCCCTAGCCTTAGGCTAGGGGAGCCATAGTCTTAGCCTAAGCCTAGGGGTGCCCTAGCCTAACACTAGGGGTGCCCTAGCCTTAGGCTAGGGTATCACTAACCTTAGCCTAAGCCTAGGGGTGCCCTACCCTAAGCCTAGGGGTGCCCTACCCTAAGCCTAGGGGAGCCCTAGCCTTAGCCTAATCCTAGGGGTGCCCTAATATAAGCCTAGGAGTGCCCTAGCCAAAGCCTACGGGTGCCCTAGCCTTCGGATAGGGGAGCCCTAGCCTTAGCCTAAGCCTACGGGTGCCCTAGCTTAAGCCTAGTGGTGCCCTAGCCTAAGCCTAGGGGTGTCCTAGCCTTAGGCTAGGGGAGCCCTAGCCTTAGCCTAAACTAAGGGTGCCCTAGCCTAAGCCTAGTGGTGCCTTAGCCTAAGCCTAGGGGTGACCTAGCCTTTGCCTAAGCCTAGGGGTGCCCTAGCCTAATCTAAGGGTGCCCTAACCTAAGCCTAGGGTGCCTTAGCCTAAGCCTAGGGGTCCGCTAGCCTTAGCCTAAGCCTAGGGGTGCCCTAGCCTAAGCCTAGGGGTGCCCTAGCCTAAGTCTAGCGGTGCTCTAGCCTTAGGCTAGGGGAGCCCTAGCCTTAGCCTAAGCCTAGGGGTGCCCTAGCCTAAGCCTAGGGTTGCCCTAGAATAAGCTTAGGGGTGCCCTAGCCTAAGCCTAGGGGTGCCCTAGCCTACGCCTAGGGGTACCCTAGCCTAAGCCTAGGGGTGCCCTAGACTTAGGCTAGGGGAGCCATAGTCTTAGCCTAAGCCTAGGGGTGCCCTAGCCTAACACTAGGGGTGCCCTAGCCTTAGGCTAGGATATCACTAACCTTAGCCTAAGCCTAGGGGTGCCCTAGCCTAAGCCTAGGGGTGCCCTAGCCCAAGCCTAGGGGTGCCCTAGCCTAAGCCTAGGGGTGCCCTAGCCTAAGCCTAGGGGTGCCCTAGCCTTAGGCTAGGGGAGCCATAGTCTTAGCCTAAGCCTAGGGGTGCCCTAGCCTAACACTAGGGGTGCCCTAGCCTTAGGCTAGGGTATCACTAACCTTAGCCTAAGCCTAGGGGTGCCCTACCCTAAGCCTAGGGGTGCCCTACCCTAAGCCTAGGGGTGCCCTAGCCTAAGGCTAGCTGAGCCCTAGTCTAAGCCAAAGCCTATGGGTGCCCTAGCCTAAGCCTAGGGGTGCCCTAGCCTAAGCCTTGGAGTGCCCTAGCCTTAGGGTAGTGGAGCCCTACCCTTAGCCTAAGCCTAGGGGTGTCCTAGCCTAAGCCTAGGGGTGTCCTAGCCTAAGCCTAGGGGTTCCCTCGCCTAAGCCTAGGGGTGCCCTAGCCTAAGCCTTGGGGTGCCCAGGCCTTAGGCTAGAGGAGCCCTAGCCTTAGCCTAAGCCTATGGCTGCTCTAGCTTAAAGCTAGTGGTGCCCTAGCCTAAGCCTAGGGGAGCCATAACCTAACCCTAGGGGTGCCCTAGCCTTAGGCTAGGGGAGCACTAGCCTTAGCCTAAGCCTAGGGGTGCCCTAGCCTAAGCCTAGGCGTGCCCCAGCCTAAGCCTAGGTGTGCCCTAGCCTAAGCCTAGGGGCACCCTAGCCTAACTTAGGCTTGCCCTAGCCTAAGCTTAGGGGTGCCCTAGCCTAAGCCTAGGGGTGCCCTAGCCTACGACTAGGGGTGCCCTAGGCTTAGGCTAGGGGAGCCATAGTCTTAGCCTAAGCCTAGGGGTGCCCTAGCCTAACACTAGGGGTGCCCTAGCCTTAGGCTAGGGAATCACTAACCTTAGCCTAAGCCTAGGGGTGCCCTACCCTAAGCCTAGGGGTGCCCTACCCTAAGCCTAGGGGTGCCCTAGCCTAAGCCTAGGCTTGCCCTAGCCTAAGGCTAGGGGTGCCCTAGCCTTAGGCTAGGGGAGCCATAGTCTTAGCCTAAGCCTAGGGGTGCCCTAGCCTAACACTAGGGGTGCCCTAGCCTTAGGCTAGGGTATCACTAACCTTAGCCTAAGCCTAGGGGTGCCCTACCCTAAGCCTAGGGGTGCCCTACCCTAAGCCTAGGGGAGCCCTAGCCTTAGCCTAATCCTAGGGGTGCCCTAATCTAAGCCTAGGAGTGCCCTAGCCAAAGCATACGGGTGCCCTAGCCTTCGGATAGGGGAGCCCTAGCCTTAGCCTAAGCCTACGGGTGCCCTAGCTTAAGCCTAGTGGTGCCCTAGCCTAAGCCTAGGGGTGTCCTAGCCTTAGGCTAGGGGAGCCCTAGCCTTAGCCTAAACTAAGGGTGCCCTAGCCTAAGCCTAGTGGTGCCTTAGCCTAAGCCTAGGGGTGACCTAGCCTTAGCCTAAGCCTAGGGGTGCCCTAGCCTAAGTCTAAGGGTGCCCTAACCTAAGCCTAGGGTGCCTTAGCCTAAGCCTAGGGGTCCGCTAGCCTTAGCCTAAGCCTAGGGGTGACCTAGCCTAAGCCTAGGGGTGCCCTAGCCTAAGCCTAGGGGTGCCCTAGCCTAAGCCTAGGGGTGCCCTAGCATAAGCCTAGGGGTGACAAGGCCTTAGGCTAGAGGAGCCCTAGACTTAGCCTAAGCCTATGGCTGCCCTATCCTAAGACTAGGCTTGCCCTAGCCTTAGGCTAGCTAAGCCCTAGCCTAAGCCTAAGCCTAGGGGTGCCCTAGCCTAAGACTATGGGTGCCCTAGCCTAAGCCCAGGAGTGCCCTAGCCTAAGCCGAGGGGTCCCCTAGCCTGAGCCTAGGGGTGCCCTAGACTGAGCCTACGGGTGCCCTAGCCTGAGGCTACGGGTGCCCTAGCCTGCGGCTAGGGGAGCCCTAGCCTTAGTCTAACCTAGGATTGCCCTAGCCTAAGCCTAGGCGTGCCATAGCCTGAGTCTAGGGGTGCCGTAGCCTGAGGCTAGGGGAGCCCTAGCCTTAGCCTAACTCTAGGTGTGCCCTAGCCTAAGCCTAGGGGTTCCTTAGCCTAAGCCTAGGGTTGCCCTAGCCTAAGCCTAGGGGTGCCCTAGCCTTAATCTAGTGGAGCCGTAACCTTAGCCTAAGCCTAGGGGTGCCCTATCCTAAGCCATGGGGTGCCCTAGCCAAAGTCTAGGGGTGCCCTAGCCTAAGGCTAGGGTTGCCCTAGCCTATTCCTAGGGGTGTCCTAGCCTTAGGCTAGGGGAGCCCTAGCTTTAGTCTAAGCCTAGGGGTGCAGTAGCCTAAGCCTAGGGGTGCCTTAGCCCAAGCCTAGGGATGCCATAGCGTTAGGCTAGAGGAGCCCTAGCTTAGCCTAAGCCTAGGGGTGCCCCAGCCTAAGCCTAGGGGTGCCCTAGCCTAAGTCTAGGGGTGCCCTAGCCTAAGCCTAGGTGTACCCTAGCCTTAGGCAAGGGGAGTCCTCGCCTTCGCCGAAGCCTTGGGGTGCCCTAGCCTAAGCTTAGGGTTGCCCTAGCCTAAGCTTAGGGGTGCACTAGCCTTAGGCTAGGAGAGCCCTAGCCTTAGCCTAAGCCTAGGGGTGCCCTAGCCTAAGCCTAGAGGTGCCCAAGCCTAAGCCTACGGGTGTCCTAGCCTAAGCCTAGGGGTCCCCTAGCCTAAGTCTAGGGTTGCCCTAGACCAAGCCTAGGGATGCCCTAGCGTTAGGCTAGAGGAGCTCTAGCCTTAGCCTAAGATTAGGGGTGCCCTAGCCTAAGTCTAGAGGTGCCCAGCCTAAGTCTAGGGGTGCCCTAGCCTAAGCCTAGGGGTACCCTAGCCTTAGGCTAGGGGAGCCCTAGCCTTAGACTAAGCCTAGGGGTGCACCAGCCTAAGCCTAGGGGTGCCCTAACCTAAGTCGAGCGGTTCGCTACCTAAGCCTAGGGGGGCCCTACCCTAAGCCTACGGGTGCCCTAGCCTAAGCCTAGGGGTGCCCTAGCCTAAGCCTAGGTGTTTCCTAGCCTAAGCTTAGGGGTGCCCTAGCCTAAGGCTAGGGAGCCCTAGCCATATCCTAAGCCTAGGGGTGCCCTAGCCTAAGCCTAGGGGTGCCCTAGCCTAAGCCAAGGGGTGCCCTAGTCTAAGCATAAGGGTGCCCTAGCCTTAGACAAGGGGAGCCCTAGCCTTAGCCTAAGCCTAGTGGTACCCTAGCCTAAGGTTAGGGTGCCCTAGCCTAAGCCTAGGGGTGCCCCAGCCGAAGCCGATGGGTCCCCTAGCCTGAGCCTAGGGGTGCCCTAGTCTGAGGCTAGGGGAGCCCTAGCCTTTGTCTAGCCTAGGATTGCCCTAGCCTAAGCCTAGGGGTGCCATAGCCTGAGTCTAGTGGTGCCCTAGCCTGAGGCCAGGGGAGCCCTAGCCTTAGCCTAACTCTAGGGGTGCCCTAGCCTAAGCCTAGGGGTTCCCTAGCCTAAGCCTAGGGTTGCCCTAGCCTAAGCCTAGGGGTGCCCTAGCCTAAGGCTAGGGGTGCCCTAGCCTTAATCTAGTGGAGCCCTAGCCTTAGCCTAAGCCTAGGGGTGCCCTATCCTAAGCCATGGGGTGCCCTAGCCTAAGAGTAGGGGTGCCCTAGCCTAAGCCTAGGGTTGCCCTAGCCTAAGCCTATGGGTGTCCTAGCCAAAGCCTACCGGTGTCCTAGCTTAAGCCTAGGGGTGCCCTAGCCTAAGCCTAGGGGTGCCCTAGCCTAAGCCTACCGGTGTCCTAGCCTAAGCCTAGGGGTGCCCTAGCCTTAGGCTAGGGGAGCCCTAGCCTTAGCCTAACCCTTGGGGCGCCCTAGCCTAAACCTAGGGGTTCCCTAGCCTAAGCCTAGGGGTGATGTAGCCTAAGCCTTGGGGTGCCCTCTGCTAAGGCTAGGGGTGCCCTAGCCTACGCCTAGGGGTGCCCTAGCCTAAGGCTAGGGGTGCCTTAGCCTTAGGCTAGGGGAGCCCTAGCCTTAGTCTAAGCCTAGGGGTACACTAGCCTAAGCCTAGGTGTTCCCTAGCCCAAGCCTAGGGTTGCCCTAGCGTTAGGCTAGAGGAGCTCTAGCCTTAGCCTAAGCCAAGGGGTGCCCTAACCTAAGCCTAGAGGTGCCCTAGCCTATGTCTAGGGGTGCCCTAGCCTAAGGCTAGTGGTAACCTAGCTTTAGGCTAGGGGAGCCCTAGCCTTAGACTAAGCCTAGGGGTGCCCCAGCCTAAGCCTAGGGGTGCCCTAGCCTAAGCCTAGTGGTTCACTACCTAAGCCTAGGCGTGCCCTACCCTAAGCCTACGGGTGCCCTAGCCTAAGCCTAGGTGTGCCCTAGGCTTAGGCTAGGGAAGCCCTAGCCTTAGCCTAAGCATAGGGGTGCCCTAGTCTAAGCCTAGGGCTGCCCTAGCCTAAGCCTAGGGGTGCCCTAGCCTAAGCATACGGGTGCCCTAGCATAAGCCTAGGGGTGCCCTATTCTAAGCCTAGGGGTGCCGTATCCTAAGCCTAGGGGTTCCCTAGCCTAAGCCTAGGGGTGCCCTAGCCTAAGCTTATGGGTGCCCTATCCTAAGGCTAGGGGTGCCCTAGCCTAAGGCTAGGGGAGCCCTAGCCTTAGCCTAAGCCTAAGGGTGCCCTAGCCTAAGCCTAGGGGTGCCCTAGCCTAAGCCTAGGGGTGCCCTAGTCTAAGCCTAAGGGTGGCCTAGCCTTAGACTAGGGGAGCCCTAGTTTTAGCCTAAGCCTAGGGGTGCCCTAGCCTAAGCCTATGGGTGCCCTAGCCTAAGCCTAGGGGTGCCCTAGCCTAAGCCTAGGGGTTCCCTAGCGTAAGACTAGGCTTGCCCTAGCCTAAGCCTAGGCTTGCCCTAGCCTTAGTCTAGCTAAGCCCTAGCCTAATCCTAAGCCTAGGGGTGCCCTAGCCTAAGCCTATGGGTGCCCTAGCCTAAGCCTAGGGGTGCCCTAACCTAAGCCTAGGGGTGCCCTAGCCTTAGGCTAGCTAAGCCCTAGCCTAAGCCTAAGCCTACGGGTCCCCTAGCCCAAGCCTTGGGGGGCCCGAGCCTAAGACTAGAGGTGCCCTAACTAAGCTTAGGGGTGCCCTAGCCTAAGCCTATGGGTGCCCTAGCCTAAGCCTAGGAGTGCCCTAGGGTTAGGCTAGGGGAGCCCAAGCCTTAGCCTAAGCCTTGGGGTGCCGAAGCCTAAGCCTAGGGGTGCCCTAGCCTAAGCCTAGGGGTGCCCTAGCCTAAGTCTAGGGGTGCCCTAGCCTAAGCCTAGGGGTACCTTACCTTAGGCTAGGGGAGCCCTAGCCTTAGCCTAAGCCTAGGGCTGTCCTAGCCTAAGCTTAGGGGGTGCCCTTGCCTAAGCCTAGGGGTGCCCGAGCCTAAGCCAAGTGGTGCCCTAGCCCAAGCCTAGAGATGCCCTAGCGTTATCTAGAGCAGCCCTAGCCTTACCCTAAGCCTAGGGGTGCCCTAGCCTAAGCCTACGGGTGCCCTAGCCTAAGTCTAGGTGTGCCCTAGCCTAAGCCTAGGGGTAACCTAGCCTTAGGATAGGGGAGTCCTCGCCTTAGCGAAGCCTTGGGGTGCCCTAGCCTAAGCCTAGGGGTGCCCTAGCCTAAGCCTAGGGGTGCCCTAGCCCAAGCCTAGGGATGCCCTAGCATTAGCCTAGAGGAGCCCTAGCCTTTGCCTAAGCCTAGGGGTGCCCTAGCCTAAGCCTAGGGCTGCCCTAGCCTAAGCCTACTGGTGCCCTAGCCTTAGGCTAGGGGAGCCCTAGCCTTAGCCTAAGCCTAGGGGTGCCCTAGCCTAAGCCTAGGGGAGCCCTAGCCTTAGCCTAAGCCTAGTGGTGCCCTAGTCTAAGCCTAAGGGTGCCCTAGCCTAAGCCTACGGGTGTCATAGCCTAAGCCTAGGGGTGCCCTAGCCTAAGTCTAGGGGTTTCCTAGCCTAAGCTTAGGGGTGCCCTAGCCTAAGGCTAGGGGATCCCTAGCCTTATCCTAAGCCTAGGGGTGCCCTAGCCTAAGCCAAGGGGTGCCCTAGTCTAAGCTTAAGGGTACCCTAGCCTTAGACTAGGGGAGCCCTAGCCTTAGCCTAAGCCTAGGGGTACCCTAGCCTAAGCCTATGGGTGCCCTAGCCTTAGCCCAGGGGTGCCCTAGCCTAAGCCGAGGGGTCCCCTAGCCTGAGCCTAGAGGTGCCCTAGCCTGAGCCTACGGGTGCCCTAGCCTGAGCCTACGGGTGCCCTAGCCTGAGGCTAGGGGAGCCCTAGCCTTAGTCTAACCTAGGATTGCCCTACCCTAAGCCTAGGCGTGCCATAGCCTGAGTCTAGGGGTGCCCTAGCCTGAGGCTAGGGGAGCCCTAGCCTTAGCCTAACTCTAGGTGTGCCCTAGCCTAAGCCTAGGGGTTCCGTAGCCTAAGCCTAGGGTTGCCCTAGCCTAAGCCTAGGGGTGCCCTAGCCTTAAACTAGTGGAGCCCTAACCTTAGCCTAAGCCTAGGGGTGCCCTATCCTAAGCCATGGGGTGCCCTAGCCTAAGTCTAGGGGTGCCCTAGCCTAAGCTAGGGTTGCCCTAGCCTATTCCTAGGCGTGTCCTAGCCTTAGGCTAGGGGAGCCCTAGCCTTAGCCTAAGCCTAGGGGTGCCCTAGCCTAAGCCTAGGGGTGACCTAGCCTAAGCCTAGGGGTGCCCTAGGCTAAGGCTAGGGGTGCCCTAGGCTAAGGCTAGGGGTGCCCTAGCCTTAGTATAGTGGAGCCCTAGCCTTAGCCTAAGTTTAGGGGTGCCCTATGCTAAGCCTAGGGGTGCCCTAGCCTAAGCCTAGGTGTGCCCTAAACTAAGGCTAGGGGTGCCCTAGCCTTAGGCTAGGGGAGCCCTAGCCTTAGTCTAAGCCTAGGGGTGCAGTAGCCTAAGCCTAGGGGTGCCTTAGCCCAAGCCTAGGGATGCCCTAGCGTTAGGCTAGAGGAGCCCTAGCTTAGCCTAAGCCTAGGGGTGCCCCAGCCTAAGCCTAGGGGTGCCTAGCCTAAGTCTAGGGGTGCCCAAGCCTAAGCCTACGGGTGTCCTAGCCTAAGCCTAGGGGTCCCCTAGCCTAAGTCTAGGGTTGCCCTAGACCAAGCCTAGGGATGCCCTAGCGTTAGGCTAGAGGAGCTCTAGCCTTAGCCTAAGCTTAGGGGTGCCCTAGCGTAAGTCTAGAGGTGCCCTAGCCTAAGTCTAGGGGTGCCCTAGCCTAAGCCTAGGGGTACCCTAGCCTTAGGCTAGGGGAGCCCTAGCCTTAGACTAAGCCTAGGGGTGCCCCAGCCTAAGCCTAGGGGTGCCCTAGCCTAAGTCTAGGGGTGCCTAGCCTAAGCATAGGGGTGCCCTAACCTAAGTCGAGCGGTTCGCTACCTAAGCCTAGGGGGGCCCTAGCCTAAGCCTACGGGTGCCCTAGCCTAAGCCTAGGGGTGCCCTAGCCTAAGCCTAGGTGTTTCCTAGCCTAAGCTTAGGGGTGCCCTAGCCTAAGGCTAGGGGAGCCCTAGCCTTATCCTAAGCCTAGGGGTGCCCTAGCCTAAGCCTATGGGTGCCCTAGCCTAAGCCAAGGGGTGCCCTAGTCTAAGCATAAGGGTGCCCTAGCCTTAGACAAGGGGAGCCCTAGCCTTAGCCTAAGCCTAGGGGTACCCTAGCCTAAGGTTAGGGTGCCCAGCCTAAGCCTAGGGGTGCCCTAGCCGAAGCCGAGGGGTCCCCTAGCCTGAGCCTAGGGGTGCCCTAGTCTGAGGCTAGGGGAGCCCTAGCCTTAGTCTAGCCTAGGATTGCCCTAGCCTAAGCCTAGGTGTGCCATAGCCTGAGTCTAGTGGTGCCCTAGCCTGAGGCTAGGGGAGCCCTAGCCTTAGCCTAGGGGTGCCCTAGCCTAAGGCTAGGGGTGCCCTATCCTAAGCCATGGGGTGCCCTAGCCTAAGACTAGGGGTGCCCTAGCCTAAGCCTAGGGTTGCCCTAGCCTAAGCCTAGGGGTGTCCTAGCCAAAGCCTACCGGTGTCCTAGCCTAAGCCTAGGGGTGCCCTAGCCTAAGCCTAGGGGTGCCCTAGCCTAAGCCTACCGGTGTCCTAGCCTAAGCCTAGGGGTGCCCTAGCCTTAGGCTAGGGGAGCGCTAGCCTTAGCCTAACCCTTGGGGCGCCCTAGTCTAAACCTAGGGGTTCCCTAGCCTAAGCCCAGGGGTGATGTAGCCTAAGCCTTGGGGTGCCCTCTGCTAAGGCTAGGGGTGCCCTAGCCTACGCCTAGGGGTGCCCTAGCCTAAGGCTAGGGGTGCCTTAGCCTTAGGCTAGGGGAGCCCTAGCCTTAGTCTAAGCCTAGGGGTACTCTAGCCTAAGCCTAGGGGTGCCCTAGCCCAAGCCTAGGGATGCCCTAGCGTTAGGCTAGAGGAGCTCTAGCCTTAGCCTAAGCCAAGGGGTGCCCTAACCTAAGCCTAGAGGGGCCCTAGCCTAAGTCTAGGGGTGCCCTAGCCTAAGGCTAGGGGTACCCTAGCTTTAGGCTAGGGGAGCCCTAGCCTTAGACTAAGCCTAGGGGTGCCCCAGCCTAAGCCTAGGGGTGCCCTAGCCTAAGCCTAGCGGTTCACTACCTAAGCCTAGGCGTGCCCTACCCTAAGCCTACGGGTGCCCTAGCCTTAGCCTAAGCATAGGGGTGCCCTAGTCTAAGCCTAGGGCTGCCCTAGCCTAAGCTTAGGGGTGCCCTAGCCTAAGCATAGGGGTGCCCTAGCATAAACCTAGGGGTGCCCTATCCTAAGCCTAGGGGTGCCGTATCCTAAGCCTAGGGGTTCCCTAGCCTAAGCCTAGGGGTGCCCTAGCCTAAGCTTATGGGTGCCCTAACCTAAGGCTAAGGGTGCCCTAGCCTTAGGCTAGGGGAGGCCTAGCCTTAGCCTAAGCCTAAGGGTGCCCTAGCCTAAGCCTTGGGGTGCCCTAGCCTAAGCCTAGGGGTGCCCTAGTCTAAGCCTAAGGGTGGCCTAGCCTTAGATTAGGGGAGCCCTAGTTTTAGCCTAAGCCTAGGGGTGCCCTAGCCTAAGCCTATGGGTGCCCTATCCTAAGCCTAGGGGTGCCCTAGCCTAAGCCTAGGGGTTCCCTAGCGTAAGAATAGGCTTGCCCTAGCCTAAGCCTAGGCTTGCCCTAGCCTTAGTCTAGCTAAGCCCTAGCCTAAACCTAAGCCTAGGGGTGCCCTAGCCTAAGCCTAGGGGTGCCCTAGCCTAAGCCTAGGGGTGCCCTAACCTAAGCCTAGGGGTGCCCTAGCCTTAGGCTAGCGGATCCCTAGCCTTAGCCTAAGCCTAGGGGTGCCTAGCCTAAGCCTAGGGGTGCCCTAGCCTAAGCCTAGGGGTGCCCTAACCTAAGCCTAGGGGTGCCCTAGCCTTAGGCTAGCTAAGCCCTAGCCTAAGCCTAAGCCTACGGGTCCCCTAGCCCAAGCCTAGGGGGCCCCTAGCCTAAGACTAGAGGTGCCCTAACTAAGCTTAGGGGTGCCCTAGCCTAAGCCTATGGGTGCCCTAGCCTAAGCCTAGGAGTGCCCTAGGGTTAGGCTAGGGGAGCCCAAGCCTTAGCCTAAGCCTTGGGGTGCCGAAGCCTAAGCCTAGGGGTGCCCTTGCCTAAGCCTAGGGATGCCCTAGCCTAAGTCTAGGGGTGCCCTAGCCTAAGCCTAGGGGTACATTACCTTAGGCTAGGGGAGCCCTAGCCTTAGCCTAAGCCTAGGGCTGCCCTAGCCTAAGCTTAGGGGGTGCCCTTGCCTAAGCCTAGGGGTGCCCTAGCCTAAGCTAAGTGGTGCCCTAGCCCAAGCCTAGGGATGCCCTAGCGTTAGGCTAGAGGAGCCCTAGCCTTACCCTAAGCCTAGGGGTGCCCTAGCCTAAGCCTACGGGTGCCCTAGCCTAAGTCTAGGGGTGCCCTAGCCTAAGCCTAGGGGTACCCTAGCCTTAGGATAGGGGATTCCTCGCCTTAGCGAAGCCTTGGGGTGCCCTAGCCTAAGCCTAGGGGTGCCCTAGCCTAAGCCTAGGGGTGCCCTAGCCCAAGCCTAGGGATACCCTAGCATTAGCCTAGAGGAGCCCTAGCCTTTGCCTAAGCCTAGGGGTGCCCTAGCCTAAGCCAAGTAGTGCCCTAGCCTAAGCCTAGAGGTACCCTAGCCTAAGCCTAGGGGTGCCCTATCCTAAGCCTACGGATGTCCTAGCCTAAGCCTAGGGGTGCCCTAGCCTAAGTGTAGGGTTGCCCTAGCCTTAGGCTAGGGGAGCCCTAGCCTTAGCCTAAGCCTTGGGGCGCCCTAGCCTAAACCTAGGGGTATCCTAGCCTAAGCCTAGGGGTGACCTAGCCTAAGCCTTGTGGTGCCCTAGGTTAAGGCTAGGGGTGCCCTAGCCTTAGTCAAATGGAGCCCTAGCCTTAGCCTAAGCTTAGGGGTGCCCTATGCTAAGCCTAGGGGTGCCCTAGCCTAAGCCTAGGGATGCACTAGCGATAGGCTAGAGGATCCCTAGCTTAGCCTAAGCCTAGGGGTGCCCTAGCCTAAGCCTAGGGGTGCCCTAGCCTAAGTATAGGGGCGCCCTAGCCTAAGGCTAAGTGTTCCCTAGCCTTAGGCTAGGGGAGTCCTCACCTTAGCCGAAGCCTTGGGGTGCCCAAGCCTAAGCCTAGGGGTGCCCAAGCCTGAGGCTAGGTGAGCCCTAACCTTATCCTAAGCCTAGGGGTGCCCTAGCCTAAGCCTAGGGGTGCCCTAGCCTAAGCCTACGGGTGTCCTAGCCTAAGCCTAGGGGTGCCCTAGCCTAAGTCTAGGGATGCCGTAGCCCAAGCCTAGGGATGCCCTCGCGTTAGGCTAGAGGAGCTCTAGCCTTAGCCTAAGCTTAGGGGTGCCCTAGCCTAAGCCTGGAGGTGCCATAGCCTAAGTCTAGGGGTGCCCTAGCCTAAGCCTAGGTGTACCCTAGCCTTAGGCTAGGGGAGCCCTAGCCTTAGACTAAGCCTAGGGGTGCCCCAGCTTAAGCCTAAGGGTGCCCTAGCCTAAGCCTACGTGTGCCCTAGCCTAAATCTAGGGGTGCACTAGCCTTAGGCTAGGGAAGCCCTAGCCTTAGCCTAAGCCTAAGGGTGCCCTAGTCTAAGCCTAGGGCTGCCCTAGCCTAAGCCTAGGGGTGCCCTAGCCTAAGCCTAGGGGTTTCCTAGCCTAAGCCTAGGGGTGCCCTATTATAAGCCTGGGGTGCCCTAGCCTAAGCCTAAGGCTGCCCTAGCCTAAGCTTAGGGGTGCCCTAGACTACGGCTAAGGGAGCCCTAGCCTTAGCCTAAGCCTAGGGGTGCCCTAGCCTAAGCCTAGGGGTGCCCTAGCCTAAGCCTAGGGGTTCCCTAGCCTAAGCCTAGGGTTGCCCTAGCCTTAGGCTAGGGGAGCCCTAGCCTTAGCCTAAGCCTTGGGGTTGCCCTAGCCTAAACCTAGGGATTCCCTAGCCTAAGCCTAGGGGTGACCTAGCCTAAGCCTTGCGGTGCCCTAGGCTAAGGCTAGGGGTGCCCTAGCCTTAGGCTAGGGGAGCCCTATACTTAACCTAAGCCTTGGGGTGCCCTAGCCTAAACCTATGGGTTCTCTAGCCTAAGCCTAGGGGTGCCCTAGCCTAAGGCTAGGGGAGCCCTAGCCTTAGCCTAAGCCTAGGGGTGCCCTAGCCTAAGGCTAGGGGAGCCCTAGCCTTAGCCTAAGCCTAGGGGTGCCCTAGCCTAAGCCTAGGGGTGCCCTACCCTTAGGCTAGGGGAGCCCTAGCCTTAGCCTAAGCCTAGGGGTGCCGTAGCCTAAGCCTAGGGGTGCCCTAGCCTAAGCCTACGGGTGTCCTAGCCTAAGCGTAGGGGTGCCGTAGCTTAAGTCTAGGGGTGCCCTAGCCTAAGGCTAGGGGAGCCCTATCCTTAGCCTAAGCCTTGGGGTGCCCTAGCCTCAACCTAGGGGTTCCCTAGCCTAAGCCTAGGGGTGACCTAGCCTAAGCCTTGGGGTGCCCTAGCCTTAGGCTAGGGTAGCCCTAGCCTTAGACTAAGCCTAGGGGTGCCCCACCCTAAGCCTAGTGTTGCCCTAGCCTAAGTCTAGGGGTGCCTAGCCTAAGCATAGGGGTGCCCTAACCTAAGCATATCGGTTCACTACCTAAGCCTAGGGGTGCCCTAGCCTAAGCCTAGGCGTGCCCTAGCCTTAGGCTAGGGAAGCCCTAGCCTTAGCCTAAGCCTAGGGGTGCCCTAGTCTAAGCCTAGGGGTGCCCTATCCTAAGCCTAGGGGTTACCTAGCCTCAGCCTAGGGGTGCCCTAGCCTAAGCTTAGGGGTGCCCTATCCTAAGGCTATGGGTGCCCTAGCCTTAGGCTAGGGGAGCCCTAGCCTTAGAATAAGCCTAGGGGTTCCCTAGCCTAAGCCTAGGGGTGCCCTAGCCTAAGCCCAGGGGTGCCCTAATCTAAGCCTAAGGGTGCCATAGCGTTAGACTAGGGGAACCCTAGCCTTAGCCTAAGCCAAGGGGTGCCCTAGCCTAAGCCTATGGGTGCCCTAGCCTAAGCCTAGGGGTGCCCTAGCCTAAGCCTAGGGGTGCCCTAGCCTAAGCCTAGGCTTGCCATAGCCTAAGCCTAAGCTTGCCCTAGCCTTAGGCTAGCTAAGCCCTAGCCTAAGCCTAAGCCTTGGGGTGCCCAGCCTAAGCCTAGTGGTGCCCTAGCCTAAGCCAATGGGCGCCCTAACCTAAGCCTAGGGGTGCCCTAGCCTTAAGCTAGCGGATCCCCAGCCTTAGCCTAAGCCTAGGGGTGCACTAGCCTAAGCCTAGGGGTGCCCTAGCCTAAGCCTAGGGGTGCCCTAACCTAAGCCTAGGGGTGCCCTAGCCTAAGCCAAGTGGTGCCCTAGCCCAAGCCTAGGGATGCCCTAGCGTTAGGCTAGAGGAGCCCTAGCCTTACCCTAAGCCTAGGGGTGCCCTAGCCTAAGCCTACGGGTGCCCTAGCCTAAGTCTAGGGGTGCCCTAGCCTAAGCCTAGGGGTACCCTAGCCTTAGGATAGGGGATTCCTCGCCTTAGCGAAGCCTTGGGGTGCCCTAGCCTAAGCCTAGGGGTGCCCTAGCCTAAGCCTAGGGGTGACCTAGCCCAAGCCTAGGGATGCCCTAGCATTAGCCTAGAGGAGCCCTAGCCTTTGCCTAAGCCTAGGGGTGCCCTAGCCTAAGCCAAGTAGTACCCTAGCCTAAGCCTAGAGGTACCCTAGCCTAAGCCTAGGGATGCCCTAGCCTAAGCCTACGGGTGTCCTAGCCTAAGCCTAGGGGTGCCCTAGCCTAAGTGTAGGGTTGCCCTAGCCTTAGGCTAGGGGAGCCCTAGCCTTAGCCTAAGCCTTGGGGCGCCCTAGCCTAAACCTAGGGGTTCCCTAGCCTAAGCCTAGGGGTGACCTAGCCTAAGCCTTGTGGTGCCCTAGGTTAAGGCTAGGGGTGCCCTAGCCTTAGTCAAATGGAGCCCTAGCCTTAGCCTAAGCTTAGGGGTGCCCTATGCTAAGCCTAGGGGTGCCCTAGCCTAAGCCTAGGGATGCACTAGCGTTAGGCTAGAGGATCCCTAGCTTAGCCTAAGCCTAGGGGTGCCCTAGCCTAAGCCTAGGGGTGCCCTAGCCTAAGGCTAAGTGTTCCCTAGCCTTAGGCTAGGGGAGTCCTCGCCTTAGCCGAAGCCTTGGGGTGCCCAAGCCTAAGCCTAGGGGTGCCCAAGCCTGAGGCTAGGTGAGCCCTAACCTTATCCTAAGCCTAGGGGTGCCCTAGCCTAAGCCTAGGGGTGCCCTAGCCTAAGCCTACGGGTGTCCTAGCCTAAGCCTAGGGGTGCCCTAGCCTAAGTCTAGGGATGCCGTAGCCCAAGCCTAGGGATGCCCTCGCGTTAGGCTAGAGGAGCTCTAGCCTTAGCCTAAGCTTAGGGGTGCCCTAGCCTAAGCCTGGAGGTGCCATAGCCTAAGTCTAGGGGTGCCCTAGCCTAAGCCTAGGTGTACCCTAGCCTTAGGCTAGGGGAGCCCTAGCCTTAGACTAAGCCTAGGGGTGCACCAGCTTAAGCCTAAGGGTGCCCTAGCCTAAGTCTAGGGGTGCCTAGCCTAAGCATAGGGGTGCCCTCACCTAAGACTAGCGGTTCGCTACCTAAGCCTAGGGTTGCCCTAGCCTAAGCCTACGTGTGCCCTAGCCAAAGCCTAGGGGTGCACTAGCCTTAGGCTAGGGAAGCCCTAGCCTTAGCCTAAGCCTAAGGGTGCCCTAGTCTAAGCCTAGGGCTGCCCTAGCCTAAGCCTAGGGGTGCCCTAGCCTAAGCCTAGGGGTTTCCTAGCCTAAGCCTAGGGGTGCCCTATTATAAGCCTGGGGTGCCCTAGCCTAAGCCTAAGGCTGCCCTAGCCTAAGCTTAGGGGTGCCCTAGACTACGGCTAAGGGAGCCCTAGCCTTAGCCTAAGCCTAGGGGTGCCCTAGCCTAAGCCTAGGGGTGCCCTAGCCTAAGCCTAGGGGTTCCCTAGCCTAAGCCTAGGGTTGCCCTAGCCTTAGGCTACGGGAGCTCTAGCCTTAGCCTAAGCCTTGGGGTGCCCTAGCCTAAACCTAGGGATTCCCTAGCCTAAGCCTAGGGGTGACCTAGCCTAAGCCTTGCGGTGCCCTAGGCTAAGGCTAGGGGTGCCCTAGCCTTAGGCTAGGGGAGCCCTATACTTAACCTAAGCCTTGGGGTGCCCTAGCCTAAACCTAGGGGTTCTCTAGCCTAAGCCTAGGGGTGCCCTAGCCTAAGGCTAGGGGAGCCCTAGCCTTAGCCTAAGCCTAGGGGTGCCCTAGCCTAAGGCTAGGGGAGCCCTAGCCTTAGCCTAAGCCTAGGGTTGCCCTAGCCTAAGCCTAGGGGTGCCCTACCCTTAGGCTAGGGGAGCCCTAGCCTTAGCCTAAGCCTAGCGGTGCCCTAGCCTAAGCCTAGGGGTGCCCTAGCGTAAGCATACGGGTGTCCTAGCCTAAGCGTAGGGGTGCCGTAGCTTAAGTCTAGGGGTGCCCTAGCCTAAGGCTAGGGGAGCCCTATCCTTAGCCTACGCCTTGGGGTGCCCTAGCCTCAACCTAGGGGTTCCCTAGCCTAAGCCTAGGGGTGACCTAGCCTAAGCCTTGGGGTGCCCTAGCCTTAGGCTAGGGTAGCCCTAGCCTTAGTCTAAGCCTAGGGGTGTACTAGCCCAAGCCTAGTGATCCCCTAGCTTAGCCTAAGCCTAGGGGTGCCCTAGCCTAAGCCTAGGGGTGCCCTAGCCTAAGTCTAGGGGTGCCCTAGCCTAAGCCTAGGGGTACCCTAGCCTTAGGCTAGGGGAGTCCTCGCCTTAGGCGAAGCCTTCGGGTGCCCTAGCCTAAGCCTAGGGGTGCCCTAGCCTAAGCCTAGGTGTGCCCTAGCCCAAGCCTTGGGATGCCTTAGCATTAGGCTAGAGGAACTCTAGCCTTAGCCTAAGCAAAGGGGTGCCCTAACCTAAGCCTAGAGGTGCCCTAGCCTAAGTCTTGGGGTGCCCTAGCCTAAGCCTAGGGGTACCCTAGCCTTAGGCTAGGGGTGCCCTAGCCTTAGACTAAGCCTAGGGGTGCTCCACCCTAAGACTAGTGGTGCCCTATCCTAAGTCTAGGGGTGCCTAACCTAAGCATAGGGGTGCCCTAACCTAAGCCTATCGGTTCACTACCTAAGCCTAGGGGTGCCCTAGCGTAAGCCTAGGCGTGCCCTAGCCTTAGGCTAGGGAAGCCATAGCCTTAGCCTAGGCCTAGGGGTGTCCTAGTCTAAGCCTAGGGGTGCCCTATCCTAAGCCTAGGGGTTACCTAGCCTCAGCCTAGGGGTGCCCTAGCCTAAGCTTAGGGGTGCCCTATCCTAAGGCTATGGGTGCCCTAGCCTTAGGCTAGGGGAGCCCTAGCCTTAGAATAAGCCTAGGGGTGCCCTAGCCTAAGCCTAGGGGTGCCCTAGCCTAAGCCCAGGGGTGCCCTAATCTAAGCCTAAGGGTGCCATAGCATTAGACTAGGGGAACCCTAGCCTTAGCCTAAGCCAAGGGGTGCCCTAGCCTAAGTCTATGGGTGCCCTAGCCTAAGCCTAGGGGTGCCCTAGCCTAAGCCTAGGGGTGCCCTAGCCTAAGCCTAGGCTTGCCATAGCCTAAGCCTAAGCTTGCCCTAGCCTTAGGCTAGCTAAGCCCTAGCCTAAGCCTAAGCCTTGGGGTGCCCAGCCTAAGCCTAGGGGTGCCCTAGCCTAAGCCTAGGGGTGCCCTAACCTAAGCCTAGGGGTGCCCTAGCCTTAAGCTAGCGGATCCTCAGCCTTAGCCTAAGCCTAGGGGTGCACTAGCCTAAGACTAGGGGTGCCCTAGCCTAAGCCTAGGGGTGCCCTAACCTAAGCCTAGGGGTGCCCTAGCCTTAGGCTAGCTAAGCCCTCGCCTAAGCCTAAGCATAGGGGTGCCCTAGCCTAAGCCTAGGGGTGCCCTAGCCTAAGCTTAGGGGTGCCCTAGCCTAAGCCTATGGGTGCCCTAGCCTAAGTGTAGGGGTGCCCTAGGGTTAGGCTAGGGGAGCCCTAGCCTTAGCCTAAGCCTTCGGGTGCCCAAGCCTAAGCCTAGGGGTGCCCTAGCCTAAGCCCAGGGGTGCCCTAGCCTAAGCCAAAGGGTGCCCTAGCCTAAGCCTAGGGGTGCCCTATCCTTACTAGGGGAGACCTAGCCTTAGCCTAAGCCTAGGGGTGCCCTAGCCTAAGCCTAGTGGTGCCCTAGCCTAAGACTAGGGGTGCCCTAGCCTAAGCCTAGGGGTGCCCTAGCCTTAGGCTGGGGAGCCCTAACCTTAGCCTAAGCCTAGGGGTGCCCTAGCCTAAGACTAGGGGTGCCCTAGCCTAAGCTTAGGGGTGCCCTAGCCTAAGCCTATGGGTGCCCTAGCCTAAGTGTAGGGGTGCCCTAGGGTTAGGCTAGGGGAGCCCTAGCCTTAGCCTAAGCCTTCGGGTGCCCAAGCCTAAGCCTAGGGGTGCCCTAACCTAAGCCCAGGGGTGCCCTAGCCTAAGCCAAAGGGTGCCCTAGCCTAAGCCTAGGGGTGCCCTATCCTTACTAGGGGAGACCTAGCCTTAGCCTAAGCCTAGGGGTGCCCTAGCCTAAGCCTAGTGGTGCCCTAGCCTAAGACTAGGGGTGCCGTAGCCTAAGCCTAGGGGTGCCCTAGCCTTAGGCTGGGGAGCCCTAACCTTAGCCTAAGCCTTGGGGTGCCCAAGCCTAAGCCTAGGGGTGCCCTAGCCTAAGACTAGGGGTGCCTTAGCCTAAGCTTAGGGGTGCCCTAGCCTAAGCCTAGGGGTGCCCTAGGTTTATGCAAGGGGAACCCTAGCCTTAGCCTAAGCCTAGCAGTGCCCTAGCCTAAGTTTAGGGGTGCCCTATCCTAAGCCTAGGGGTGCCCTAGCCTAAGCCTAGGGGTCCCCTAGCCTAAGCGTAGGGGTGCCCTACCCTAAGCGTAGGGGTGTCCTAGCCTTAGCCTATGGGTGCCCTAGCCTAAGCCTAGGGGTGCCCTAACCTTAGGCTAGGGGAGCTCTAGCCTTAGCCTACGCCTAGGGGTGCCCTAGCCTAAGCCTAGGGGTCCCTAGCCTAAGCCTAGGGGTGCCCTAGCCTAAGACTAGGGGTTGCCCTAGCCTAAGCTTAGTCGTGCCCTAGTCTAACCCTAGGGGTGCCCTAGCCTTAGGCTGGGGAGCCCTAACCTTAGCCTAAGCCTAGGGGTGCCCTAGCCCAAGCCTTGGGGTGCCCAAGCCTAAGCCTAGGGGTGCCCTAGCCTAAGAATAGGGGTGCCTTAGCCTAAGCTTAGGGGTGCCCTAGCCTAAGCCTAGGGGTGCCCTAGGTTTATGCAAGGGGAACCCTAGCCTTAGCCTAAGCCTAGCAGTGCCCTAGCCTAAGTTTAGGGGTGCCCTATCCTAAGCCTAGGGGTGCCCTAGCCTAAGCCTAGGGGTCCCCTAGCCTAAGCGTAGGGGTGCCCTACCGTAAGCGTAGGGGTGTCCTAGCCTTAGCCTATGGGTGCCCTAGCCTAAGCCTAGGGGTGCCCTAACCTTAGGCTAGGGGAGCCCTAGCCTTAGCCTACGCCTAGCAGTGCCCTAGCCTAAGCTTAGGGGTGCCCTAGCAAAAGCCTAGGGATGCCCTAGCCTAAGCCTAGGGGTGCCCTAGCCTAACACTAGTGGTAGCCCTAGCCTAAACTTAGTGGGGCCCAAGTCTAAGCCTAGGGGTGCCCTAGGGTAAGGCAAGGGGAACCCTAGCCTAAGCCTAAGCCCAGCAGTGCCCTAGCCTAAGTTTAGGGGTGCCCTTTCCTAAGCCTAGGTGTGCCCTAGCCTAAGCCCAGGGGTGCCCTAGCCTAAGCCTTGGGGTGCCCTAGCCTTAGGCTAGAGGGCCCTAGCCTTAGCCTAAGCTTAGGGGTGCCCTAGCCTAAGCCTAGGGGTGCACTAGCATAAGCATAGGGTTGCCCTAGCCTAAGCCTAGGGGTGCCCTAGCCTAAGGCTAGGGGTGCGCTAGCCTAAGTCTAGGGGTGCCCTAGACTAAGCCTAGGTGTACCCTAGCCTTAGGCTGGGGGAGTCCTCGCCTTAGCCGAGCCTTGGGGTGCCCTAGCCTAAGCCTAGGGGTGCCCTAGCCCAAGCCTAGGTGTGCCCTAGCCCAAGCCTAGGGATGACCTAGCCTTAGCCTAAGCCTAGGGGTGCCCTAGTCTAAGCCTAGGGTTGCCCTAGCCTAAGCCTAGGGGTGCCCTAGCCTAATCCTAGGGGTGCCCTAGCCTAATCCTAGGGGTGCCCTAGCCTAAGCCTAGGGGTGCCCTAGCCTAAGACTAGGGGTGCCCTATCATAAGCCTAGGGGTTCCCTATCCTAAGCCTAGGGGTTCCCTAGCCTAAGCCTAGGGCTGCCCTAGCCTAAGCCTATGGGTGCCATAGCCTTAGGCTAGGGGAGCCCTAGCCTTACCCTAAGCCTAGGGGTGCCCTAGCCTAAGCCTAGGGGTGCCCTAGCCTTAGCATAGGGGTGCCCTAGCATAAGCATAGGGGTGCCCTATCCTAAGCCTCGGGGTGCCGTATCCTAAGCCTAGGGGTTCCCTAGCCTAAGCCTAGGGGTGCCCTAGCCTAAGCTTATGGGTGCCCTATCCTAAGGCTAGGGGTGCCCTAGCCTTAGGCTAGGGGAGCCCTAGCCTTAGCCTAAGCCTAAGGGTACCCTAGCCTAAGCCTAGGGGTGCCCTAGCCTAAGCCTAGGGGTGCCCTAGTCTAAGCCTAAGGGTGGCCTAGTCTTAGACTAGGGGAGCCCTAGTTTTAGCCTAAGCCTAGGGGTGCCCTAGCCTAAGCCTATGGGTGCCCTAGCCTAAGCCTAGGTGTGCCCTAGCCTAAGCCTAGGGGTTCCCTAGCGTAAGACTAGGCTTGCCCTAGCCTAAGCCTAGGCTTGCCCTAGCCTTAGTCTAGCTAAGCCCTAGCCTAAGCCTAAGCCTAGGGGTGCCCTAGCCTAAGCCTAGGGGTGCCCTAGCCTAAGCCTAGGGGTGCCCTAACCTAAGCCTAGGGGTGCCCTAGCCTTAGGCTAGCGGATCCCTAGCCTTAGCCTAAGCCTAGGGGTGCCCTAGCCTAAGCCTAGGGGTGCCCTAGCCTAAGCCTAGGGGTGCCCTAGCCTTAGGCTAGCTAAGCCCTAGCCTAAGCCTAAGCCTACGGGTCCCCTAGCCCAAGCCTAGGGGGGCCCTAGCCAAAGACTAGAGGTGCCCTAACTAAGCTTAGGGGTGCCCTAGCCTAAGCCTATGGGTGCCCTAGCCTAAGCCTAGGAGTGCCCTAGGGTTAGGCTAGGAGAGCCCAAGCCTTAGCCTAAGCCTTGGGGTGCCGAAGCCTAAGCCTTGGGATGCCCTAGCCTAAGCCTAGGGGTGCCCTAGATTAAGTCTAGGGGTGCCCTAGCCTAAGCCTAGGGGTACATTACCTTAGGCTAGGGGAGCCCTAGCCTTAGCCTAAGCCTAGGGCTGCCCTAGCCTAAGCTTAGGGGGTGCCCTTGCCTAAGCCTAGGGGTGCCCTAGCCTAAGCCAAATGGTGCCCTAGCCCAAGCCTAGGGATGCCCTAGCGTTAGGCTAGAGGAGCCCTAGCCTTACCCTAAGCCTAGGGGTGCCCTAGCCTAAGCCTACGGGTGCCCTAGCCTAAGTCTAGGGGTGCCCTAGCCTAAGCCTAGCGGTACCCTAGCCTTAGGATAGGGGATTCCTCGCCTTAGCGAAGCCTTGGGGTGCCCTAGCCTAAGCCTAGGGGTGCCCTAGCCTAAGCCTAGGGGTGCCCTAGCCTAAGCCTAGGGGTGCCCTAGCCCAAGCCTAGGGATGCCCTAGCATTAGCCTAGAGGAGCCCTAGCCTTTGCCTAAGCCTAGGGGTGCCCTAGCCTAAGCCTAGCGGTGCCCTAGCCTAAGCATAGGGGTGCCCTAGCATAAGCTTATGGGTGCCCTATCCTAAGGCTAGGGGTGCCCTAGCCTTAGGCTAGGGGAGCCCTAGCCTTAGCCTAAGCCTAAGGGTACCCTAGCCTAAGCCTAGGGGTGCCCTAGCCTAAGCCTAGGGGTGCCCTAGTCTAAGCCTAAGGGTGGCCTAGTCTTAGACTAGGGGAGCCCTAGTTTTAGCCTAAGCCTAGGGGTGCCCTAGCCTAAGCCTATGGGTGCCCTAGCCTAAGCCTAGGTGTGCCCTAGCCTAAGCCTAGGGGTTCCCTAGCGTAAGACTAGGCTTGCCCTAGCCTAAGACTAGCCTTGCCCTAGCCTTAGTCTAGCTAAGCCCTAGCCTAAGCCTAAGCCTAGGGGTGCCCTAGCCTAAGCCTAGGGGTGCCCTAGCCTAAGCCTAGGGGTGCCCTAACCTAAGCCTAGGGGTGCCCTAGCCTTAGGCTAGCTAAGCCATAGCCTAAGCCTAAGCCTACGGGTCCCCTAGCCCAAGCCTAGGGGGGGCCCTAGCCTAAGACTAGAGGTGCCCTAACTAAGCTTAGGGGTGCCCTAGCCTAAGCCTATGGGTGCCCTAGCCTAAGCCTAGGAGTGCCCTAGGGTTAGGCTAGGAGAGCCCAAGCCTTAGCCTAAGCCTTGGGGTGCCGAAGCCTAAGCCTAGGGGTGCCCTAGCATAAGCCTAGGGGTGCCCTAGATTAAGTCTAGGGGTGCCTTAGCCTAAGCCTAGGGGTACATTACCTTAGGCTAGGGGAGCCCTAGCCTTAGCCTAAGCCTAGGGCTGCCCTAGCCTAAGCTTAGGGGGTGCCCTTGCCTAAGCCTAGGGGTGCCCTAGCCTAAGCCAAATGGTGCCCTAGCCCAAGCCTAGGGATGCCCTAGCGTTAGGCTAGAGGAGCCCTAGCCTTACCCTAAGCCTAGGGGTGCCCTAGCCTAAGCCTACGGGTGCCCTAGCCTAAGTCTAGGGGTGCCCTAGCCTAAGCCTAGGGGTACCCTAGCCTTAGGATAGGGGATTCCTCGCCTTAGCGAAGCCTTGGGGTGCCCTAGCCTAAGCCTAGGGGTGCCCTAGCCTAAGCCTAGGGGTGCCCTAGCCCAAGCCTAGGGATGCCCTAGCATTAGCCTAGAGGAGCCCTAGCCTTTGCCTAAGCCTAGGGGTGCCCTAGCCTAAGCCAAGTAGTGCCCTAGCCTAAGCCTAGAGGTACCCTAGCCTAAGCCTACGGGTGTCTTAGCCTAAGCCTAGGGGTGCCCTAGCCTAAGTGTAGGGTTCCCTAGCCTTAGGCTAGGGGAGCCCTAGCCTTAGCCTAAGCCTTGGGGCGACCTAGCCTAAACCTAGGGGTTCCCTAGCCTAAGACTAGGGGTGACCTAGCCTAAGCCTTGTGGTGCCCTAGGTTAAGGCTAGGTGTGCCCTAGCCTTAGTCAAATGGAGCCCTAGCCTTAGCCTAAGCTTAGGGGTGCCCTATGCTAAGCCTAGGGGTGCCCTAGCCTAAGCCTAGGGATGCACTAGCATTAGGCTAGAGGATCCCTAGCTTAGCCTAAGCCTAGGGGTGCCCTAGCCTAAGCCTAGGGGTGCCCTAGCCTAAGCCTACGGGTGTCCTAGCCTAAGCCTAGGGGTGCCCTAGCCTAAGTCTAGGGATGCCCTAGCCCAAGCCTAGGGATGCCCTCGCGTTAGGCTAGAGGAGCTCTAGCCTTAGCCTAAGCTTAGGGGTGCCCTAGCCTAAGCCTGGAGGTGCCATAGCCTAAGTCTAGGGGTGCCCTAGCCTAAGCCTGGAGGTGCCATAGCCTAAGTCTAGGGGTGCCCTAGCCTAAGCCTAGGTGTACCCTAGCCTTAGGCTAGGGGAGCCCTAGCCTTAGACTAAGCCTATGGGTGCCCCAGCTTAAGCCTAGGGGTGCCCTAGCCTAAGTCTAGGGGTGCCTAGCCTAAGCATAGGGGTGCACTCACCTAAGACTAGCGGTTCGCTACCTAAGCCTAGGGGTGCCCTAGCCTAAGCCTACGGGTGCCCTAGCCTAAGCCTAGGGGTGCACTAGCCTTAGGCTAGGGAAGCCCTAGCCTTAGCCTAAGCCTAAGGGTGCCCTAGTCTAAGCCTAGGCCTGCCCTAGCCTAAGCCTAGGGGTGCCCTAGCCTAAGCCTAGGGGTGCCCTAGCCTAAGCCTAGGGGTTTCCTAGCCTAAGCCTAGGGGTGCCATATTATAAGCCTGGGGTGCCCTAGCCTAAGCCTAAGGCTGCCCTAGCCTAAGCTTAGGGGTGCCCTAGACTACGGCTAAGGGAGCCCTAGCCTTAGCCTAAGCCTAGGGGTGCCCTAGCCTAAGCCTAGGGGTGCCCTACCCTTAGGCTAGGGGAGCCCTAGCCTTAGCCTAAGCCTAGGGGTGCCCTAGCCTAAGCCTAGGGGTGCCCTAGCCTAAGCCTACGGGTGTCCTAGCCTAAGCGTAGGGGTGCCGTAGCCTAAGTCTAGGGGTGCCCTAGCCTAAGGCTAGGGGAGCCCTATCCTAAGCCTAAGCCTTGGGGTGTCCTAGCCTAAACCTAGGGGTTCCCTAGCCTAAGCCTAGGGGTGACCTAGCCTAAGCCTTGGGGTGCCCTAGCCTAAGCCTAGGGGTGCCCTAGCCTAAGCCTAGGTGTGCCCTAGCCCAAGCCTTGGGATGCCCTAGCATTAGGCTAGAGGAACTCTAGCCTTAGCCTAAGCAAAGGGGTGCCCTAACCTAAGCCTAGATTTGCCCTAGCCTAAGTCTTGGGGTGCCCTAGCCTAAGCCTAGGGGTACCCTAGCCTAAGTCTAGGGGTGCCTAGCCTAAGCATAGGGGTGCCCTAACCTAAGCCTATCGGTTCACTACCTAAGCCTAGGGGTGCCCTAGCCTAAGCCTAGGCGTACCCTAGCCTAGGCTAGGGAAGCCCTAGCCTTAGCCTAAGCCTAGGGGTGCCCTAGTCTAAGCCTAGGGGTGCCCTATCCTAAGCCTAGGGGTTACCTAGCCTAAGCCTAGGGGTCCCCTAGCCTAAGCGTAGGGGTGCCCTACCCTAAGCGTAGGGGTGTCCTAGCCTTAGCCTATGGGTGCCCTAGCCTAAGCCTAGGGGTGCCCTAACCTTAGGCTAGGGGAGTCCTCGCCTTAGCCGAAGCCTTGGGGTGCCCTAGCCTAAGCCTAGGGGTGCCCTAGCCCAAGCCTAGGTGTGCCCTAGCCCAAGCCTAGGGATGACCTAGCCTTAGCCTAAGCCTAGGGGTGCCCTAGTCTAAGCCTAGGGTTGCCCTAGCCTAAGCCTAGGGGTGCCCTAGCCTAATCCTAGGGGTGCATTAGCCTAATCCTAGGCGTGCCCTAGCCTAAGCCTAGGGGTGCCCTAGCCTAAGCCTAGGGGTGCCCTAGCCTAAGCCCAGAGGTGCCCTAATCTAAGCCTAAGGGTGCCATAGCGTTAGACTAGGGGAACCCTAGCCTTAGCCTAAGCCAAGGGGTGCCCTAGCCTAAGCCTATGGGTGCCATAGCCTAAGCCTAGGGGTGCCCTAGCCTAAGCCTAATGGTGCCCTAGCCTAAGCCTAGGCTTGCCATAGCCTAAGCCTAAGCTTGCCCTAGCCTTAGGCTAGCTAAGCCCTAGCCTAAGCCTAAGCCTAGGGGTGCCCAGCCTAAGCCTAGGGGTGCCCTAGCCTAAGCCTAGGGGTGCCCTAACCTAAGCCTAGGGGTGCCCTAGCCTTAAGCTAGCGGATCCCTAGCCTTAGCCTAAGCCTAGGGGTCCACTAGCCTAAGCCTAGGGGTGCCCTAGCCTAAGCCTAGGGGTGCCCTAACCTAAGCCTAGGGGTGCCCTAGCCTTAGGCTAGCTAAGGCCTAGCCTAAGCCTAAGCCTAGGGGTGCCCTAGCCTAAGCCTAGGGGTGCCCTAGCCTAAGACTAGTGGTGCCCTAGCCTAAGCTTAGGGGTGCCCTAGCCTAAGCCTATGGGTGCCCTAGCCTAAGTGTAGGGGTGCCCTAGGGTTAGGCTAGGGGAGCCCTAGCCTTAGCCTAAGCCTTCGGGTGCCCAAGCCTAAGCCTAGGGTTGCCCTAGCCTAAGCCCAGGGGTGCCCTAGCCTAAGCCAAGGGGTGCCCTAGTCTAAGCCTAGGCGTGCCCTAGCCTTACTAGGGGAGACCTAGCCTTAGCCTAAGCCTAGGGGTGCCCTAGCCTAAGCCTAGTGGTGCCCTAGCCTACGACTAGGGGTGCCCTAGCCTAAGCCTAGGGGTGCCCTAGCCTTAGGCTGGGGAGCCCTAACCTTAGCCTAAGCCTAGGGGTGCCATAGCCCATGCCTTGGGGTGCCCAAGCCTAAGCCTAGGGGTGCCCTAGCCTAAGACTAGGGGTGCCTTAGCCTAAGCTTAGGGGTGCCCTAGCCTAAGCCGAGGGGTGCCCTAGGTTTAGGCAAGGGGAACCCTAGCCTTAGCCTAAGCCTAGCAGTGCCCTAGCCTAAGTTTAGGGGTGCCCTATCCTAAGCCTAGGGGTTCCCTAGCCTAAGCCTAGGGGTCCCCTAGCCTAAGCGTAGGGGTGCCCTACCCTAAGCGTAGGGGTGTCCTAGCCTTAGCCTATGGGTGCCCTAGCCTAAGCCTAGGGGTGCCCTAACCTTAGGCTAGGGGAGCCCTAGCCTTAGCCTAAGCCTAGGGGGGCCCTAGCCTAAGCCTAGGGGTCCCTAGCCTAAGCCTAGGGGTGCCCTAGCCTAAGACTAGGGGTTGCCCTAGCCTAAGCTTAGTCGTGCCATAGTCTAACCCTAGGGGTGCCCTAGGGTTAGGCTAGGGGAACCCTAGCCTTAGCCTATGCCTAGCAGTGCCCTAGCCTAAGCTTAGGGGTGCCCTACCCTAAGCCTAGGGATGCCCTAGCCTAAGCCTAGGGGTGCCCTAGCCTAACACTAGGGGTAGCCCTAGCCTAAACTTAGTGGTGCCCAAGTCTAAGCCTAGGGGTGCCCTAGGGTTAGGCAAGGGGAACCCTAGCCTTAGCCTAAGCCTAGCAGCGCCCTAGCCTAAGTTTAGGGGTGCCCTTTCCTAAGCCTAGGTGTGCCCTAGCCTAAGCCTAGGGGTGCCCTAGCCTAAGCCTTGGGGTGCCCTAGCCTTAGGCTAGCGGGCCCTAGCCTTAGCCTAAGCTTAGGGGTGCCCTAGCCTAAGCCTAGGGGTGCACTAGTATAAGCCTAGGGTTGCCCTAGCCTAAGCCTAGGGGTGCCCTAGCCTAAGGCTAGGGGTGCGCTAGCCTAAGTCTAGGGGTGCCCTAGACTAAGCCTAGGTGTACCCTAGCCTTAGGCTAGGGGAGTCCTCGCCTTAGCCGAAGCCTTGGGGTGCCCTAGCCTAAGCCTAGGGGTGCCCTAGCCCAAGCCTAGGTGTGCCCTAGCCCAAGCCTAGGGATGACCTAGCCTTAGCCTAAGCCTAGGGGTGCCCTAGTCTAAGCCTAGGGTTGCCCTAGCCTAAGCCTAGGGGTGCCCTAGCCTAATCCTAGGGGTGCATTAGCCTAATCCTAGGCGTGCCCTAGCCTAAGCCTAGGGGTGCCCTAGCCTAAGACTAGGGGTCCCCTATCATAAGCCTAGGGGTTCCCTATCCTAAGCCTAGGGGTTCCCTAGCCTAAGCCTAGGGCTGCCCTAGCCTAAGCCTAGGGGTGCCATAGCCTTAGGCTAGGGGAGCCCTAGCCTTACCCTAAGCCTAGGGGTGCCCTAGCCTAAGCCTAGGGGTGCCTTAGCCTAAGCCTAGGGGTGCCCTAGTCTAAGCCTAAGGGTGCCCTAGCCTTAGACTAGGGGAGCCCTAGCCTTAGCCTAAGCCTAGGGGTGCCCTAGCCTAAGCCTATGGGTGCCCTAGCCTAAGCCTAGGGGTGCCCTAGCCTAAGCCTTGGGGTGCCCTAGCCTAAGCCTAGGCTTGTCATAGCCTAAGCCTAGGCTTGCCCTAGCCTTAGGCTAGCTAAGCTCTAGCCTAATCCTAAGCCTAGGGGTGCCCTAGCCTAAGCCTAGGGGTGCCCCAGCCTAAGCCTAGGGGTCCCTAACCTAAGCCTAGGGGTGCCCTAGCCTTAGGCTAGCGGATCCTAGCCTTAGCCTAAGCCTAGGGGTGCCCTAGCCTAAGCCTAGGGTGCCCTAGCCTAAGCCTAGGGGTGCCCTAACCTAAGCCTAGGGGTGCCCTAGCCTTAGGCTAGCTAAGCCCTAGCCTAAGCCTAGGGGTGCCGTAGCCTAAGCCTAGGGGTGCCCTAGCCTAAGCTTAGGGGTGCCCTAGCCTAAGCCTAGGGGTGCCCTAGGGTTAGGCTAGGGGAGCCCTAGCCTAAGCTTAGGGGTGCCCTAGCCTAAGCCTAGGGGTGCCCTAGGGTTAGGCTAGGGGAGCCCTAGCCTTAGCCTAAGCCTTGGGGCGCCCAAGCCTAAGCCTAGGGGTGCCCTATCCTAAGCCGAGGGGTGCCCTAGCCTAAGCTTAGGGGTGCCCTAGCCTAAGCCGATGGGTGCCTTAGCCTTAGGCTAGGGGAGCACTAGCCTTAGCCTAAGCCTAGGGGTGCCCTAGCCTAAGCCTAGTGGTGCCCTAGCCTAAGCCTAGGGGTGCCCTATCCTAAGCCAAGGGGTGCCCTAGCCTTAGGCTAGGGGAGCCCTACCTTAGCCTAAGCCTAGGGGTGCCCTAGCCCAAGCCTTGGGGTGCCCTAGCCTAAGCCTAGGGGTGGCCTAGCCTAATCCTAGGGGTGCCCTAGCCTAAGCCTAGGGGTGCCCTAGTCTAAGCCTAGGGGTGCCCTAGCCTTACTAGGGGAGAACTAGCCTTAGCCTAAGCCTAGGAGTGCCCTAGCCTAAGCCTAGTGGTGCCCTACCCTAAGACTAGGGGTGCCCTAGCCTAAGCCTAGGGGTGCCCTAGCCTTAGGCTGGGGAGCCCTAACCTTAGCCTAAGCCTAGGGGTGCCCTAGCCCAAGCCTTGCGGTGCCAAGCCTAAGCCTAGGGGTGCCCTAGCCTAAGACTAGGGGTGCCTTAGCCTAAGCTTAGGGGTGCCCTAGCCTAAGCCGAGGGGTGCCCTAGGTTTAGGCAAGGGGAACCCCAGCCATAGCCTAAGCCTAGTAGTGCCCTAGCCTAAGTTTAGGGGTGCCCTATCCTAAGCCTAGGGGTGCCCTAGCCTAAGCCTAGGGGTCCCCTAGCCTAAGCGTAAGGGTGCCCTACCCTAAGCGTAGGGGTGTCCTAGCCTTAGCCTATGGGTGCCCTAGCCTAAGCCTAGGGGTGCCCTAACCTTAGGCTAGGGGAGCCCTAGCCTTAGCCTAAGCCTAGGGGGGCCCTAGCCTAAGCCTAGGGGTCCCTAGCCTAAGCCTAGGGGTGCCCTAGCCTAAGACTAGGGGTTGCCCTAGCCTAAGCTTAGTCGTGCCCTAGTCTAACCCTAGGGGTGCCCTAGGGTTAGGCTAGGGGAACCCTAGCCTTAGCCTATGCCTAGCAGTGCCCTAGCCTAAGCTTAGGGGTGCCCTACCCTAAGCCTAGGGATGCCCTAGCCTAAGCCTAGGGGTGCCATAGCCTAACACTAGGGGTAGCCCTAGCCTAAACTTAGTGGTGCCCAAGTCTAAGCCTAGGGGTGCCCTAGGTTTAGGCAAGGGGAACCCTAGCCTTAGCCTAAGCCTAGCAGTGCCCTAGCCTAAGTTTAGGGGTGCCCTTTCCTAAGCCTAGGTGTGCCCTAGTCTAAGCCTAGGGGTGCCCTAGCCTAAGCCTTGGGGTGCAATAGCCTTAGGCTAGAGGGCCCTAGCCTTAGCCTAAGCTTAGGGGTGCCCTAGCCTAAGCCTAGGGGTGCACTAGCATAAGCCTAGGGTTGCCCTATCCTAAGCCTAGGGGTGCCCTAGCCTAAGGCTAGGGGTGCGCTAGCCTAAGTCTAGGGGTGCCCTAGACTAAGCCTAGGTGTACCCTAGCCTTAGGCTAGGGGAGTCCTCGCCTTAGCCGAAGCCTTGGGGTGCCCTAGCCTAAGCCTAGGGGTGCCCTAGCCCAAGCCTTGGTGTGCCCTAGCCCAAGCCTAGGGATGACCTAGCCTTAGCCTAAGCCTTGGGGTGCCCTAGTCTAAGCCTTGGGTTGCCCTAGCCTAAGCCTAGGGGTGCCCTAGCCTAATCCTAGGGGTGCCCTAGCCTAATCCTAGGGGTGCCCTAGCCTAAGCCTAGGGGTGCCCTAGCCTAAGACTAGGGGTGCCCTATCATAAGCCTAGGGGTTCCCTAACCTAAGCCTAGGGGTTCCCTAGCCTAAGCCTAGGGCTGCCCTAGCCTAAGCCTAGGGGTGCCATAGCCTTAGGCTAGGGGTGCCTTAGCCTAAGCTAGGGGTGCCCTAGTCTAATCCTAAGGGTGCCCTAGCCTTAGACTAGGGGAGCCCTAGCCTTAGCCTAAGCTTAGGGGTGCCCTAGCCTAAGCCTATGGGTGCCCTAGCCTAAGCCTATGGGTGCCCTAGCCTAAGCCTTGGGGTGCCCTAGCCTAAGCCTAGGCTTGTCATAGCCTAAGCCTAGGCTTGCCCTAGCCTTAGGCTAGCTAAGCTCTAGCCTAATCCTAAGCCTAGGGGTGCCCTAGCCTAAGCCTAGGGGTGCCCCAGCCTAAGCCTAGGGGTGCCCTAACCTAAGCCTAGGGGTGCCCTAGCCTTAGGCTAGCGGATCCTAGCCTTAGCCTAAGCCTAGGGGTGCCCTAGCCTAAGCCTAGGGTGCCCTAGCCTAAGCCTAGGGGTGCCCTAACCTAAGCCTAGGGGTGCCCTAGCCTTAGGCTAGCTAAGCCCTAGCCTAAGCCTAGGGGTGCCGTAGCCTAAGCCTAGGGGTGCCCTAGCCTAAGACTAGGGGTGCCCTAGCCTAAGCCTAGGGGTGCCCTAGGGTTAGGCTAGGGGAGCCCTAGCCTTAGCCTAAGCCTTGGGATGCCCAAGCCTAAGCCTAGGGGTGCCCTAGCCTAAGCCTAGGGGTGCCCTAGCCTAAGCCTAGGGGTGCCCTAGCCTAAGCCGAGGGGTGCCTTAGCCTTAGGCTAGGGGAGCACTAGCCTTAGCCTAAGCCTAGGGGTGCCCTAGCCTAAGCCTAGTGGTGCCCTAGCCTAAGCCTAGGGGTGCCCTATCCTAAGCCAAGGGGTGCCCTAGGCTTAGGCTAGGGGAGCCCTACCTTAGCCTAAGCCTAGGGGTGCCCTAGCCCAATCCTTGGGGTGCCCTAGCCTAAGCCTAGGGGTGGCCTAGCCTAAGCCTAGGGGTGCCCTAGCCTAAGCCTAGGGGTGCCCTAGCCTAAGGCTAGGGGTGTCCTAACTTAGTCTTGTGGAGCCCTAGCCTTAGCCTAAGCCTAGGTGTGCCCTAGCCTAAGCCTAGATGTGCCCTAGCCTAAGCCTAGGGGTGCCCTAGCCTAAGCCTAGGGGTGCCCTCGCCTAAGCCAACGGGTGCCCTAGCCTTAGGCTAGAGGGCCATAGCTTTAGCCTAAGCCTAGGGGTGCCCTAGCCTAAGCCTAGGGGTGCACTAGCATAAGCCTAGGGTTGCCCTATCCTAAGCCATGGGGTGCCTTAGCCTAAGCCTAGAGGTGCCATAGCCTAAGCCTAGGGTTGCCCTACCCTAAGCCTAGGGGTGCCCTAGCCTTAGGCTAGGGGAGCCCTAGCCTTAGCCTAAGCCTAGGGGTGCCCTAGCCTAATCCTCGGGGTGCCCTAGCGTTAGGCTAGAGGAGCCCTAGCCTTAGCCTAAGCCTAGGGGTGCCCTAGCCTAAGCCTAGGGGTGCCCGAGCCTAAGCCTTGAGGTGCCCTAGCCTAAGACTAGATGTACCCTAGCCTTAGCCTAGGGGAGTCCTCGCCTTAGCCGAAGCCTTGGGGTGCCCTAGCTTAAGCCTAGGGTCCCCTAGCTTAAGCCTAGGGGTGTCCTAGCCAAAGCCTAGGGATACCCTAGCGTTAGGCTAGAGGAGCCCTAGCCTTAGACTAAGTCTAAGGGTGCCCTAGCATAAGCCTAGGCGTACCCTAGCTTTAGACTAGGGGAGCCCTAGCCTTAGCCTAAGCCTAGGGGTGGCCCAGCTTAAGCCTAGGGGTGCCCTAGCCTAAGTCTAGGGGTGCCTAGCCTAAGCATAGGGGTGCCCTAACCTAAGCCTAGGGGTGTCCTTCCTAAGCCTAGGGGTGCCCTAGCCTAAGCCTACGGGTGCCCTAGCCTAAACCTAGGGGTGCCCTAGCCGTAGGCTAGGGAAGCCCTAGCCTTAGCCTAAGCTTAGCGGTGCCCTAAACTAAGCTTAGGGTGCCCAAGCCTAAACCTAGGGGTGCCCTAGCCTAAGCCTAGGGGTGCCCTAGCTCAAACCTAGGGATGCCCTAGCGTTAGGCTAGAGGAGCCGTAGCCTTAGCCTAAGCCTAGGGGTGCCCTAGCATAAGTCTAGGGGTACCCAAGCCATAGGCTAGGGGAGCCCTAGCCTTAGCCTAAGCCTAGGAGTGCCCTAGCCTAAGCCTAGGGGTGCCCTCGCATAAGCCTAGGGTTGCCCTAGCCTAAGCCTAGGGGTGCCCTAGCCTAAGGCTAGGGGTTCCCTAGCCTTAGGCTAGGGGAGTCCTCGCCTTAGCCGAAGCTTTGGGGTGCCTTAGCCTAAGCCTAGGGGTGCCTTAGCCTAAGTCTAGGGGTGCCCTAGCCTAAGCCTAGGGGTACCCAAGCCATAGGCTAGGGGAGCCCTAGCCTTAGCCTAAGCCTTGGGGTGCCCTAGCCTAAGCCTAGGCGTGCCTTAGCATAAGCCTAGGGGTGCCCTAGCATAAGACTAGGGGTGCCCTAGCCTAAGCCTAGGTGTGCCCTAGCCTTAGGCTAGGGGAGCCCTAGCCTTAGCCTAAGCCTAGGGGTGCCCTAGCCTAAGCCTAGGGGTGCCCTAGCCTAAGCCTAGGGGTGCCCTAACCTTAGGCTAGGGGAGCCCTAGCCTTAGCCTAAGCCTAGGGGTGACCTAGCCTAAGTCTATGGGTTCCCAAGCCTAAGCCTAGGGGTGCCCTAGCCTAAGACTAGGGGTTGCCCTAGCCTAAGCTTAGTTGTGCCCTAATCTAAGCCTAGGGGTGCCCCAGGGTTAGGCAAGGGGAACCCTAGCCTTAGCCTAAGCCTAGCAGTGCCCTAGCCTAAGCTTAGGGGTGCCCTAGCCTAAGCCTAGGGGTGCCCTAGCCTAAGCCTAGTGGTGCCCTCGCCTAAGCCTTGGGGTGCCCTCGCCTTAGGCTAGAGGGTGCTAGCCTTAGCCTAAGCCAAGGGGGGCCCTATCCTAAGCCATGGGGTGCCTTAGCCTAAGCCTAGAGGTGCCATAGCCTAAGCCTAGTGTTGCCCTACCCTAAGCCTAGGGGTGCCCTAGCCTTAGGCTAGGGGAGCCCTAGCCTTAGCCTAAGCCTAGGGGTGCCCTAGCCTAAGCCTCGGGGTGCCGCAGCCTAAGCATACTGGTTCCCTAGCCTTAGGCTAGGGGAGCCCTAGCCTTAGCCTAAGCCTTGGGGCGCCCTAGCCTAAACCTAGGGGTTCCCTAGCCTAAGCCTAGGGTGAGCTAGCCTAAGCCTAGGGGTGCCCTAGGCTAAGGCTAGGGGTGCCCTAGCCTTACTCTAGTGGAGCCCTAGCCTTAGCCTAAGCTTAGGGGTGCCCTATCCTAAGCCTAGGGGTGCCCTAGCCTAAGCCTAGGGGTGCCCAAGCCTAAGGCTAGGCGTGCCCTTGCCTTAGGCTAGGGGAGCCCTAGCCTTAGTCTAAACCTAGGGGTGCCCTAGCCCAAGACTAGGGATGCCCTAGCGTTAGGCTGGAGGAGCCCTAGCCTTAGCCTAAGCCTAGGGGTGCCTAGCTTAAGCCTAGGGTCCCCTAGCCTAAGCCTAGGGGTGTCCTAGCCCAATCCTAGGGATACCCTAGCGTTAGGCTAGAGGAGCCCTAGCCTTAGCCTAAGTCTAGGGGTGCCCTAGCATAAGCCTAGGCGTACCCTAGCCTTAGACTAGGGGAGCCCTAGCCTTAGCCTAAGACTAGGGGTGCCCCAGCCTAAGCCTAGGTGTGCCCTAGCCTAAGTCTAGGGGTGCCTAGCCTAAGCATAGGGGTGCCCTAACCTAAGCCTAGGGGTCCCCTTCCTAAGCCTAGGGGTGCCCTAGCCTAAGCCTACAGGTGCCCTAGCCTAAGCCTAGGGGTGCCCTAGCCTTAGGCTAGGGAAGCATTAGCCTTAGCCTAAGCCTAGGGGTGCCCTAAACTAAGCCTAGGGGTGCCCAAGCCTAAGCCTAGGGGTGCCCAAGCCTAAGCCTAGGGGTGCCCTAGCCTAAGCCTAGGGGTGCCCTATCCTTAGGCTAGGGGAGCCCTAGCCTTAGTCTAAGCCTAGGGGTGCCCTAGCCTAAGCCTAGGGGTGCCCTAGCTCAAGCCTAGGGATGCCCTAGCTTTAGGCTAGAGGAGCCCTAGCCTTAGCCTAAGCCTAGGTGTGCCCTAGCCTAAGTCTAGGGGTGCCCTAGCATAAGTCTAGGTGTACTCAAGCCATAGGCTAGGGGAGCCCTAGCCTTAGCCTAAGCCTAGGGGTGCCCTAGCCTAAGTCTAGGAGTGCCCTATCATAAGCCTTGGGTTGCCCTATCCTAAGCCTAGGGGTGCCCTAGCCTAAGGCTAGGTGTTCCCAAGCCTTAGGCTAGGGGAGTCCTCGCCTTAGCCGAAGCCTTGGGGTGCCTTAGCCTAAGCCTAGGGGTGCCCTAGCTTTAGGCTAGAGAAGCACTAGCCTTAGCCTAAGCCTATGGTTGCCCTAGCCTAAGTCTAGGGGTGCCCTAGCCTAAGCCTAGCGGTGCCCTAGCCTAAGGCTAGGGGTTCCCTAGCCTTAGTCTAGTGGAGCCCTAGCCTTAGCCTAAGCGTAGGGGTGCCCTATCCTAAGCCATGGGGTGCGGTAGCCTAATCCTAGGGGTGCCCTAACCTAAGACAAGTGTTGCCCTAGCCTAAGCCTAGGGGTGCCCTAGCCTTAGGCTAGGGGAGCCCTAGCTTAGCTTATGCCTAGGGATGCCCTAGCCTAAGCCTAGGGGTGCCCTAGCCCAAGCCTAGGGGTGCCCTAGCCAAAGGCTATGGGTGCCCTTGCCTTAGTCTAGTGGAGCCCTCGCCTTAGCCTAAGCCTAGGGGTGCCCTAGCCTAAGCCTAGGGGTGCCCTAGCCTTAGACTAGGGGAGCCCTAGCCTTAGCCTAAGCCTATGGATGCCCTAGCCTAAGCCTAGGGGTGCCCTAGCATAAGCCTAGGGTTGCCCTAGCCTAAGCCTAGGGGTGCCCTAGCCCAAGCCTAGGGGTGCCCTAGCCAAAGGCTATGGGTGCCCTTGCCTTAGTCTAGTGGAGCCCTCGCCTTAGCCTAAGTCTAGGGGTGCCCTAGCCTAAGCCTAGGGGTGCCCTAGCCTTAGACTAGGGGAGCCCTAGCCTTAGCCTAAGCCTATGGATGCCCTAGCATAAGCCTAGGGTTGCCCTAGCCTAAGCCTAGGGGTGCCCTAGCCTAAGGCTAGGGGTGCCCTAGCCTTAGTATAGTGGAGCCCTAGCCTTAGCCTAAGCCTAGGGGTGCCCTATCCTAAGCCATGGGTGCCCTAGCCTAAGCCTAGGGGTGCCATAGCCTAAGCCTAGGGTTGCCCTACCCTAAGCCTAGGGGAGCTCTAGCCTTAGCCTAAGTCTAGGGGTGCCCTAGCCTAAGCTTAGGGGTGCCCTAGCCAAAGTCTAGGGGTGCCATAGCCTAAGCCTAGTGGTACCCTAGCCTTAATCTAGTGGAGCCCTAGCCTTAGCCTAAGCCTAGGGCTGCCCTATCCTAAGCCATGGGGTGCCCTAGCCTAATCCTAGGGGTGCCCTAGCCTAAGCCTAGGGTTGCCCTAGCCTAAGCTTAGGGGTGCCCTAGCCTTAGGCTAGGTGATCCCTAGCCTTAGCCTAAGCCTAGGGGTGCCCTAGCCTAAGCCTAGGGGTGCCCTAGCCTAAACCTACGGGTGCCCTAGTCCAAGCCTAGGGTTGCCCTAGCATTAGGCTCGAGGAGCCCTACCCTTAGCCTAAGCATAGGGGTGCCCTAGCCTAAGCCTACGGGTGCCCTAGCATAAGTCTAGGGGTGCCCTAGCCTAAGCCTAGGGGTACCCTATTCTTAGGCTAGGGGAGTCCTCTCCTTAGCCGAAGCCTTGGGGTGCCCTAGCCTAAGCCTAGGGGTGGCCTAGCCTAAGCCTAGAGGTGCCCTAGCCCAAGACTAGGGATGCCCTAGCGTTAGCCTATAGGAGCCCTAGCCTTAGCCTATGCCTAGCGGTGCCCTAGCCTAAGTCTAGGGTTGCCCTAGCCTAAACCTTGGGGTCCCCTTGCATAAGCCTAGGGTTACCCTAGCCTAAGCCTAGGGGTGCCCTAGCCTAAGGCTAGGGGTGCCCTAGCCTTAATCTAGTGGAGCCCTAGTCTTAGCCTTAGCCTAGGGGTGCCCAATCCTAAGCCATGGGGTTCCCTAGCCTAAGCCTAGGGGTGTACTAGCCTAAGCCTAGGGTTGCCCTAGCCTAAGCCTAGGGGTGCCCTAGCCTAAGCCTAGGGGTCCCCAAGCCTAAGGCTAGGGGTGCCCTTGCCTTAGGCTAGGGGAGTCCTAGCCTTAGTCTAAACCTAGGGGTGCCCTAGCCCAAGACTAGGGATGCCCTAGCGTTAGGCTAGAGGAGCCCTAGCCTTAGACGAAGCCTAGGGGTGCCCTAGCCTAAGCCTAGGGGTGCCCTAGCCTAAGCCTTGAGGTGCTCTAGCCTAAGACTAGGTGTACCCTAGCCTTAGCCTAGGGGAGTCCTCGCCTTAGCCGAAGACTTGGGGTGCCGTAGCTTAAGCCTAGGGTCCCCTAGCCTAAGCCTAGGGGTGTCCTAGCCCAAGCCTAGGGATACCCTAGCGTTAGGCTCGAGGAGCCCTAGCCTTAGCCTAAGTCTAGGGGTGCCCTAGCATAAGCCTAGACGTACCCTAGCCTTAGACTAGGGGAGCCCTAGCCTTAGGCTAAGCCTAGGGGTGCCCCAGCCTAAGCCTAGGGGTGCCCTAGCCTAAATTTAGGGGTGCCTAGCCTAAGCATAGGGGTGCCCTAACCTAAGCCTAGGGGTCCCCTTCCTAAGCCTAGGGGTGCCCTAGCCTATGCCTACGGGTGCCCTAGCCTAAGCCTAGGGGTGCCCTAGCCTTAGGCTAGTGAAGCCCTAGCCTTAGCCTAAGCCTAGGGGGGCCCTAAATTAAGCCTAGGGGTGCCCAAGCCTAAGCCTAGGGGTACCCTAGCCTAAGCCAAGGGGTGCCCTAGCCTAAGACTAGGGGTGCCCTATCCATAGGCTAGGGGAGCCCTAGCCTTAGTCTAATCCTAGGGGTGCCCTAGCCTTAGCCTTGGGGTGCCTTAGCCTAAGCCTAGTGGTGCCCTAGCGTTAGGCTAGAGGAGCACTAGCCTTAACCTAAGCCTAGGGGTGCCCTAGACTAAGTCTAGGGGTGCCCTAGCCTAAGCTTAGGGGTACCCAAGCCATAGGCTAGGGGAGCCCTAGCCTTAGCCTAAGCCTAGGGTTGCCCTAGCCAAAGCCTAGGGGTGCCCTAGCATAAGCCTAGGGTTGCCCTAGCCTAAGCCTAGGGGTGCCCTAGCCTAAGGCTAGGGGTTCCCTAGCCTTAGTCTAGTGGAGCCCTAGCCTTAGCCTAAGCGTAGGGGTGCCCTATCCTAAGCCATGGGGTGCCGTAGCCTAAGCCTAGGGGTGCCCTAACCTAAGCCAAGGGTGGCCCTAGCCTAAGCCTAGGGGTGCCCTAGCCTTAGGATAGGGGAGCCCTAGATAAGCCTATGCCTAGGGATGCCCTAGCCTAAGCCTAGCGGTGCCCTAGCCCAAGCCTGGGGTGCCCTAGCCTAAGGCTATGGGTGCCCTAACCTTAGTCTAGTGGAGCCCTCGCCTCAGCCTAAGCCTATGGGTGCCCTAGCCTAAGCCTAGTGGTGCCATAGCATAAGCCTAGGGTTGCCCTAGCCTAAGCCTAGGGGTGCCCTAGCCTAAGGCTTGGGGTGCCCTAGCCTTAGTATAGTGGAGCCCTAGCCTTAGCCTAAGCCTAGGGGTGCCCTATCCTAAGCCATGGGTGCCCTAGCCTAAGACTAGGGGTGCCCTAGCCTAAGCCTAGGATGCCCTACCCTAAGCCTAGGGGAGCTCTAGCCTTAGCCTAAGTCGAGGGGTGCCCTAGCCTAAGCCTAGGGGTGCCCTAGTCTAAGCCTACGGGTGTCGTAGCCTAAGCCTTGGGGCGCCCTAGCCTAAACCTAGGGGTTCCCTAGCCTAAGCCTTGGGGTGAGCTAGCCTAAGCCTAGGGGTGCCCTAGGCTAAAGCTAGGGGTGCCTTAGCCTTTGTCTAGTGGAGCCCTAGCCTTAGCCTAAGCTTAGGGGTGCCCTATCCTATGCCTAGGGGTGCCCTAGCCTAAACCTAGGGATGCCCTAGCGTTAGGCTAGAGGAGCCATAGCCTTAGCCTAAGCCTAGGGGTGCCCTAGACTAAGCCTAGGGGTGCCCTAGCCTAAGCCTAGGGATGCCCTAGCGTTAGGCTAGAGGAGCCCTAGCCTTAGCCTAAGCCTAGGGTTGCCCTAGCCTAAGTCTAGGGGTGCCCTAGCCTAAGTCTAGGGGTGCCCTAGCCTAAGCCTAGGGGTACCCTAGCCTTAGGCTAGGGCAGTCCTCGACTTAGCCGAAGCCTTGGGGTGCCCTAGCCTAAGGCTGTGGGTGCCCTAGCCTAAGCCTAGGGGTGCCCTAGGCCAAGCCTAGGGATGCCCTAGCGTTAGCCTTGAGGAGCCCTAGCCATAGCCTAACCCTAGGGGGGCCCTAGCCTAAGCTTAAAGGTACCCTAGCCTTAGGCTAGGGGAGCCCTAGCCTTAGCTTAAGCCTAGGGGTGCCCTAGCCTAAACCTCGGGGTGCCCAAGCATAAGCCTAGAGTTGCCCTGGCCTAAGCCTTGGGGTGCCCTAGCCTAAGGCTAGGGGTGCCCTAGCCTTAATCTAGTGGAGCCCTAGCCTTAGCCTAAGCCTAGGGGTGCCCTATCCTAAGCCATGGGGTGCCCTAGCCTAATCCTAGGGGTTCCCTAGCCTAAGCCTATTGTTGCCCAAGCTTAAGCCTAGGAGTGCCCTAGCCTTAGGCTAGATGAGCCCTAGCCTTAGCCTAAGCCTAGGGGTGCCCTAGCCTAAGCCTAGGGGTGCCCTAGCCTAAACCTATGGGTGCCCTAGTCCAAGCCTAGGGATGCCCTAGCGTTAGGCTCGAGGAGCCCTAGCCTTAGCCTAAGCCTAGGGGTGCCCTAGCCTAAGTCTTGGGGTGCCCTAGCCTAAGCCTAGGGGTACCCTAGCCTTAGGCTAGGGGAGTCCTCGCCTTAGCCGAAGCCTTGAAGTGCCCTAGCCTAAGCCTAGGGGTGCCCTAGCCTAAGCCTAGGGGTGCCCTAGCCCAAGCCTAGGGATGCCCTAGCGTTAACCTAGAGGAGGCCTAGCCTTAGCCTAAGCCTAGGGGTGCCCTAGTCTAAGCCAAGGGGTGCCCTAGTCTAAGTCTAGGGTTGCCCTAGCCTAAACCTTGGGGTGCCCTAGCATAAGCCTAGGGTTACCCTAGCCTAAGCCTAGGGGTGCCCTAGCCTAAGGCTAGGGGTGCCCTAGCCTTAATCTAGTGGAGCCCTAGCTTTAGCCTAAGCGTAGGGATGCCCAAACCTAAGCCATGGGGTTCCCTACCATAAGCCTAGGGGTGCCCTAGCCCAAGCCTAGGGGTTACCTAGCCTAAACCTTGGGGTTTCCTAGCCTAAGCCTAGGGGTTACCTAGCCTAAGCCTAGGGGTGCCCTAACCTTAGTCTAGTGGAGCCCTAGCCTTAGCCTAAGCTTAGGGGTGCCCTATGCTATACCTAGGGGTGCCCTAGCCTAAGCCTAGGGGTGCCCTAGCCTAAGCCTAGGTGTGCCCTAGCCCAAGACTAGAGATGCCCTAGCGTTAGGCTAGAGGAGGTCTAGCCTTAGCCTAAGCTTAGGCGTGCCCTAGCCTAAGCAAAGAGGTGCCCTAGCCTAAGTCTAGGGGTGCCCTAGCCTAAGCCTAGGGGTACCCTAGCCTTAGGCTAGGGGAGCCCTAGCCTTAGACTAAGCCTAGGGGTGCCCCAGTCTAAGCCAAGGGGTGCCCTAGCCTAAGTCTAGGGGTGCCTAGCCTAAGCATAGGGGTGCCCTAACCTAAGCCTAGCGGTTCGCTACCTAAGCCTAGGGGTGCCCTAGCCTAAGCCTACGGGTGCCCTAGCCTAAGCCTCGGGGTGCCCTAGCCTTAGGCTAGGGAAACCCTAGCCTTAGCCGAAGCCTAGGTGTGCCATAGCCTAAGTCTAGGGGTTTCCTAGCCTAAGCCAAGGGGTGCCCTAGCCTAAGCTTAGGGGTGCCCTAGCCTAAGGCTAGGGGAGCCCTAGCCTTAGCCTAAGCCTAGGGGTGCCCTAGCCTAAGCCTAGGGGTGCCCTAGCCTAAGCCTAGGAGTACCCTAGCCTAAGCCTAGGGCTGCCCTAGCCTAAGCTTAGGGGTGCCCTAGCCTAAGGCTAGGGGAGCCCTAGCCTTAGCCTAAGCCTAGGGGTGCCCTAGCCTAAGCCTAGGGGTGCCCTCGCCTTAGCCTAGGGGTGCCCTAGTCTAAGCCTAAGGGTGCCTTAACCTTAGACTAGGGCAGCCCTAGCCTTAGCCAAAGCCTAGGGGTGCCCTAGCCTAAACCTATGGGTGCCCTAGCCCAAGCCAAGGGATGCCCTAGCGTTAGGCTAGAGGAGCCCTAGCCTTAGCCTAAGTCTAGGGGTGCCCTAGCCTAAGCCTAGGGGTACCCTAGCCTTAGGCTAGGGGAGTCCTCGCCTTAGCCGAAGCCTTGGGGTGCCCTAGCCTAAGCCTAGGGGTGCCCTAGTCTAAGCCTAGGGGTGCCCTAGCACAAGCCTAGGGATGCCCTAGTGTTAGCCTAGAGGAGCCCTAGCCTTAGCCTAAGCCTAGGGGTGCCCTAGCCTAAGCCAAGGGGTGCCCTAGCCTGTCTAGGGGTGCCCTAGCCTAAACCTAGGGGTGCCCTAGCATAAGCCTAGGGTTACCCTAGCGTAAGCCTACGGGTGCCCTAGCCTAAGGCTAGGGGTGCCCTAGCCTAAGTGTAGGGGTGCCCTAGCCTTAGGCTAGGGGAGCCCTAGCCTTAGCCTAAGCCTTGGGGCGCCCTAGCCTAAACCTAGGGGTTCCCTAGCCTAAGCCTAGGGGTGACCTAGCCTAAGCCTAGGGGTGCCCTAGGCTAAGGCTAGGGGTGCCCTAGCCTAGGTCTAGTGGAGCCCTAGCCTTAGCCTAAGCTTAGGGGTGCCCTATACTAAGCCTAGGGGTGCCCTAGCCTAAGCCTAGGGGTGCCCTAGCCTAAGGCTAGGGGAGCCCTAGACTTAGTCTAAGTCTAGGGGTGCACTAGCCTAAGCCTAGGGTTGCCCTAGCCCAAGCCTAGGGATGCCCTAGCGTTAGGCTAGAGGAGCCCTAGCTTAGCCTAAGCCTAGGGGTGCCCTAGCCTAAGCCTAGGGGTGCGCTAGCCTAAGTCTAGGGGTGTCGTAGCCTAAGCCTAGGTGTACCCTAGCCTTAGGCTAGGGTAGTCCTCGCCTTAGCCGAAGCCTTGGGGTGCCCTAGCCTAAGCCTAGAGATGCCCTAGCCTAAGTCTTGGGGTGCCCTAGCCTAATCCTAGGGGTACCCTAGCCTTAGGCTAGGGGAGCCCTAGCCTTAGACTAAGCCTAGGGGTGCCCCAGCCTAAGCCTAGGGGTGCCCTAGCCTAAGCCTAGAGATGCCCTAGCCTAAGTCTAGGGGTGCCTAGCCTAAGCATAGGGGTGCCCTAACCTAAGCCTACGGGTGCCCTAGCCTAAGCCTACGGGTGCCCTAGCCTAAGCCTAGGGGTGCCCTAGCCTAAGCCTAGAGATGCCCTAGCCTAAGTCTAGGGGTGCCCTAGCCTAAGCCTAGGGGTACCCTAGCCTTAGGCTAGGGGAGCCCTAGCCTTAGACTAAGCCTAGGGGTGCCCCAGCCTAAGCCTAGGGGTACCCTAGCCTAACTCTATGGGTGCCTTCCCTAAGCATAGGGGTGCACTAACCTAAGCCTACGGGTGCCCTAGCCTAAGCCTAGGGGTGCCCTAGCCTTAGGCTAGGGGTGCCCAAGCCTTAGCCTAGGGAAGCCCTAGCCTTAGCCTAAGCCTAGGGGAGCCCTAGTCTAAGCGTAGGGCTGCCCTAGCCTAAGCCTAGGGGTGCCCTAGCCTAAGCCTAGGGGTTTCCTAGCCTAAGCCATGGGGTGCCCTATCCTAAGCCTAGGGGTGCCCTAGCCTAAGCCTAGGTGTGCCCTAGCCTAAGCTTAGGGGTGCCCTAGTCTAAGGCTAGGGGAGCGCTAGCCTTAGCCTAAGCCTTGGGGTACCCTAGCCTAAGCCTATGGGTGCCCTAGCCTAAGCCTAGGGGTGCCCTAGCCTAAGCCTAGGGGTGCCCTAGCCTGAGCCTAGGGGTGCCCTAGCCTGATCGTACGGGTGCCCTAGCCTGAGGCTAGGGGAGCCCTAGCCTTAGTCTAGCCTAGGATTGCCCTAGCCTAAGCCTACGGGTGCCATAACCTGCGTCTAGGGGTGCCCTAGCCTGAGGCTAGGGGAGCCCTAGCCTTAGCCTAAGCCTAGGGGTGCCCTAGCCTAAACCTACGGGTGCCCTAGCCCAAGCCTAGGGATGCCCTAGCGTTAGGCTAGAGGAGCCCTAACCTTAGCCTAATCCTAGGGGTGCCCTAGCCTAAGCCTAGGGGTGCCCTAGACTTAGCCTAGCGGTTCGCTACCTAAGCCTAGGGGTGCCCTATCCTAAGCCTACGGGTGCCCTAGCCTAAGCCTAGGGGTTTCCTAGCCTAAGCCAAGGGGTGCCCTATCCTAAGGCTAGGGGTGCCCTAGCCTAAGCCTAGGGCTGCCCTAGCCTAAGCTTAGGGGTGCCCTAGCCTAAGCCTAGGGATGCCCTAGCCTAAGCCTAAGGGTGCCCTAGCCTAAGCCTAGGGGTGCCCTACACTAAGCCTAAGGGTGCCCTAGCCTTAGACTAGGGGAGCCCTAGCCATAGCCTAAGCCTAGGGGTGACCTAGCCTTAGCCTAAACCTAGGGGTGCCCTAGTCAAAGCCTAGGGCTGCCCTAGCCTAAGCCTAGGGGTGCGCTAGCCTAAGCCTAGGGATGCCCTAGCCTAAGCCTAGGGGTGCCCTAGCCTAAGCCTAGGGGTGCCCTACACTAAGCCTAAGGGTGCCCTAGCCTTAGACTAGGGGAGCCCTAGCCATAGCCTAAGCCTAGGGGTGCCCTAGCCTAAGCCTATGGGTGCCCTAGCCTAAGCCTAGGGGTGCCCTAGCCTAAGCCTAGGGGCACCCTAGCCTGAGCCTAGGGGTTCCCTAGCCTAAGCCTAGGGTGCCATAGCCTGAGTCTAGGGGTGCCCTAGCCTAAGGCTAGGGGAACCGTAGCCTTATCCTAAGCCTAGGGGTGCCCTAGCCTAAGCCTAGGGGTTCCCTAGCCTAAGCCTAGGGGTGCCCTAGCCTAAGCCTAGGGGTGCCATAGCCTAAGCCTAGGGATGCCTTTGCCTGAGCCTAGGGGTGCCCTAGCATTAGGCTAGGGGAGCCCTAGACTTAGCCTAAGCCTAGGGGTGACCTAGCCTCATCATTGGGGTGCCGTAGCCTAAGCCTAGGAGTGCCCCAGCCTAAGCCTAGGGGTGCCCTAGCCTAAGCCTAGTGGTGCCTTAGCCTAAGCCTAGCGGTGACCTAGCCTTAGCCTAATCTTAGGGGTGCCCTAGCCTAAGCCTAAGGGTGCCCTAACCTAAACCTAGGGTGACCTTGCCTAAGCCTAGGGGTGCCTTAGCCTAAGCCTAGGGGTGCCCTAGCCTAAGCCTAGGGGTGCCCTAGCCTAATCCTAGGGGTGCCTAGCCTAAGCCTAGGGATGCCATAGCCTACGCCTAGGGATGCCCAGGCCTTAGGCTAGAGGAGCCCTAGCCTTAGCCTAAGCCTAGGGGTGCCCTAGCCTAAGCCTAGGGCTGCCCTAGCCTAAGCCTAAGCCTAGGGGTACCGTAGTCTAAGCCTAGGGCTGTCCCTAGCCTAAGCCTAGGGGTGCCCTACCCTAAGCCTAGGGGTGCCCTAGCCTAAGCCTAGGGGTGCCCTATCCTAACCCTAGGGGTGCACTAGCCTAAGCCTAGGGATGCCCTAGCCTGAACCTAGGGGTGCACTAGCCTATACCTAGGGGCGCCCTAGCCTAAGCCTAGGTATGCCCTAGCCTAAGCCTATGGGTGCCCTAGCCTTAGGCTATGGTAGCCCTAGACTTAGCCTAAGCATTGGGGTGCCCTAGCCTAAGCCTAGGGGTTCCGTAGCCTAAGCCTTTGGGTGCCCTAGCCTAAGCCTATGGTTGCCCTAGCCTATGCCTAGGGGTGCCCTGGCCTTAGGCTAGAGGAGCCCTAGCCTTAGCCTAAGCCTAGGGGTGCCCTAGACAAGCCTAGGGGTGCCCTAGACTAAGTCTAGCGGTGCCCTAGCCTTACGCTAGGGGATCCCTAGCCTTAGCCTAAGCCCAGTTGTGCCCTAGTCTAAGTGTAGGGATGCCCTAGCCTGAGCCTATGGGTGCCCAATCCTTAGCCTAAGCCTAGGGGTGCCCTAGCCTAAGCCTAGGGGTGCCCTAGCCTAAGCCTAGGGTGCCCTAGCCTTAGGCTGGGAGCCCTAGCCTTAGCCTAAGCCTAGGGGTGCACTAGCCTAAGCCTAGGGGTTCCCTAGCCTAAGCCATGGGGTGCCCTAGCCTTAGGCTAGGGGAGCCCTAGCCAAAGCCTAGGAGTGCCCTAGCCTAAGCTTATGGGTGCCCTAGCCTTAGGCTAGGGGTTCCCTAGCCAAAGCCTAGGGGTGCCTAAGCCTAAGGATAGGGGTGCCCTAGCCTTAGGTTGGGGAGCCCTAGCCTTAGCCTAAGCCTAGGGGTGTACTAGCGTAAGCCTAGTTGTGGCCTACCCTAAGCCTAGGCGTGCCCTAGCCAAATCCTTAGGTTGCCCTTGCCTAAGCATAGGGGTGCCCTAGCCTTAGGCTCGGGGAGCCCTAGCCTTAGCCTAAGCCTTGGGGTGAGCTAGCCTAAGTCTAGGGGTGCCCTAGCCTAAGCCTAGGGGTGCCCTAGCCTAAGCCTATGGGTGCCCTAGCCTTAGGCAAGGGGAGCCCTAGACTTAGCCTAAGCCTAGGGGTGACCTAGCTTAAGCACAGGCTTGCCCTAGCCTAAGCCTAGGCGTTCCCTAGCCTAAGCATATGGGTGCCCTTGCCTTAGGCTAGGGGAGCCATAGCCTTAGCCTAAGCCTAGGGCTACCCTAGCCTAAGCCTAGGGGTGCCCTAGCCTAAGCCTAAGGGTGCCCTAGCCTAAGTTTTGGTGTGCCCTAGCCTATGCCTAGGGGTGTCCTAGCCAAAGCCTAGGGGGGGCTTGGCCTAAGCCTAGTGGTGCCCTAACCTAAGCCTCGGGGTGCCCTACCTTAAGCCTAGGGGTGCCCTAGCCTAAGCCTTGGCTTGCTCTAGCCTTAGGCTAGCTGAGCCCTAGCCTAAGACTAAGCCTAGGGGTGCCCTAGTCTAAGCCTAGGGCTGCCCTAGCCTAAGCCCAGGGGTGCCCTACCCTAAGCCTAGTGGTGCCCTAGCCTAAGCCTAGGGGTGCCCTATCCTAACCCTAGGGGTGCCCTAGCCTAAGCCTAGGGATGCCCTAGCCTGAACCTAGGGGTGCCCTAGCCTATGCCTAAAGGTGCCGTAGCCTTAGTCTAGGGGATCCCTAGCCGTAGCCGAAACCTAGGGGCGCCCTAGCCTAAGCCTATGTATGCCCTAGCCTAAGCCTAGGGGTGCCCTAGCCTAAGCCTAGGGCTGCCCTAGCCTTAGGCTATTGGTGCCCTAGCCTTAGCCTAAGCCTAAGGGTGCCCTAGCCTAAGTTTAGGGGTGCCCTAGCCTAAGCCTAGGGGTTCCCAAGCCTTAGGCTAGGGGAGCCCTAGCCTTAGCCTAAGCCTAGGTGTGCCCTAGCTTAAGCCTAGGGGTGCCCTAGCCTAAGCCTAGGGGTGCCCTAGCCTAAGCCTAGGATTACCCTAGCCTAAGCCTAGGGGTGCCCTAGCGTAAGCCTAGGGGTGCCCTAGCCTTAGGCTAGGGGAGCCTTAGCCTTAGCCTAAGCCTAGGGCTTCCCTAGCCTAAGCCTAGGTGTGCCCTCGCCTTAGGCCAGGGGAGCCCTAACAATATCAGAAGCTTAGGGGTGTCTCAGCCAAGCCTAGGGGTACCCTAGCCTAAGCCTAGGGGTGCCCTATCCTTAGGCTAGGCGAGCCCTAGCCTTAGCCTAAGCCTATGGGTGCCCTAGCCTAAGCCTAGGAGTGCCCTATCCTTAGGCTAGGGGATCCCTAACCTAAGCCTAAGCCTAGGGGTTCCCTAGCTTAAGCCTAGAGGAGCCCTAGCCTTAGCCTAAGCCTACGGGTGCCCTAGCTTAAGCCTAGGGCTGCCCTAGCCTAAGGCTTGTGTTGCCGTAGCCTTAGGCTAGGGGAGCCCTTGCCTTAGCATAAGCCTAGGGGTTCCCTAACCTAAGCCTAGGGGTTCCCTAGCCTAAGCCTAGGGGTGCCCAACCTAAGCCTAGGGCTGCCCTAGCCTAAGCCTAGGTGTGCCCTAGTTTAAGCCTATGGGTGCCTTAGCCTAAACCTAGGCGTGCCCTAGCCTACGCCTACGGGTGCCCTAGCCTAAGCCTAGGGGTGCTCTAGCCTATGCCTAGGGGTGCCCTAGCCTTAGGTTGGGAGACCCGTAGCCTTAGCATAATCCTAGGGGTGCCCTAGCTAAGCCTAGGGGTGACCTAGCCTAAGCCTAGGGGTGCCCTAGCCTAAACCTAGGGTTGCCCTACCCTAAGCCTAGGGGAGCCCTAGCCTAAGCCTAGGGGTGCCCTAGCCTAAGCCTAGGGGTACCCTAGCCTTAAGCTAGGGGTGCCCTAGCATTAGCCTAAGCCTCGGTGTGCCCTAGCCAAATCTTAGGGGTGCCCTAGCCTATGCCTAAGGGTGCCCTAGCCTTAGGCTAGGTATGCCCTAGCCTTAGCCTAAGCCTAGGGGTGACCTAGCCCAAGCCTAGGGGTGACCTACCCTAAGATTAGGGGTGCCCTAGCCTAAGCATAGGGGTGCCCTAGCCTAAGCCTAGGGGTGCCCTAGCCTAAGCCTAGGGGTGCACTAGGGTTAGGCTAGGGGAGCCCTAGCCTTAGCCTAAGTTTAGGGGTGCCCTAGCCTAAGCCTAGGGGTGCCCTAGCCTAAGCCTAGGGGTGCCGTAACCTAAGCCTAGGGGTGCCCTAGCCTTAGGCTATGGGGGCCCTAGTCTTAGCCTAAGCCTAGGGGTGCCCTAGCCTAAGCCTAGGGGTCCCTAGCCAAAGCCTAGGGGTGTCTTAGCCTAAGCCTAGGGGTGCCCTAGCCTTAGGCTAGGCGAGCCCTAACCTTAGCCTAAGCCTAGGGGTGCCCTGGCCTAAGCCTAGAGGTGCCCTAGCCTTAGCCTAAGCCTAGGGGTGCCCGAGCCTAAGCCTAGGGGTGCCCTAGCCTTAGGCTAGGGGAGCCCTAGCCTTAGCCTAAGCCTTGGACTGCCCTAGCCTAAGCCTAGGTGTGCCCTAGCTTAAGCCTAGGGGTGCCCTAGCCTAAGCCTAGGATTACCCTAACCTAAGCCTAGGGGTGCCCTAGCCTAAGCCTAGGGTGCCCTAGCCTTAGGCTAGGGGAGCCTTAGCCTTAGCCTAAGCCTAGGGTTTCCCTACCCTAAGCCTAGGTGTGCCCTAGCTTAAGCCTAGGGGTGCCCTAGCCTTAGCCTAAGCCTACGGGTGCCCTAGCCTAAGCCTAGGGGTGCCCTAGCCTAAGCCTAGGGGTGCCCTAGCCCAAGCCTAGAGGTGCCCTAGCCCAAGCCTAGGGATGCCCTAGCGTTTGCCTAGAGGAGCCCTAGCCTTAGCCTAAGTATAGGGGTGCCCTAGCCTAAGCCAAGGGGTGCCCTAGCCTAAGTCTAGGGGTGCCCTAGCCTAAACCTAGGGGTGCACTAGCATAAGCCTAAGCCAAGGGGTGCCCTAGTCAAAGCCTAGGGCTGCCCTAGCCTAAGCCTAGGGGTGCCCTAGCCTAAGCCTAGGGATGCCCTAGCCTAAGCCTAGGGGTGCCCTAGCCTAAGCCTAGGGGTGCCCTACTCTAATCTAAGGGTGCCCTAGCCTTAGACTAGGGGAGCCGTAGCCATAGCCTAAGCCTAGGGGTGCCCTATCCTAAGCTTATGGGTGCCCTAGCCTAAGCCTAGGGGTGCACTAGCCTAAGCCTAGGGGCGCCCTAACCTGAGCCTAGGGGTGCCCTAGCCTGAGCCTATGGGTGCCCTATCCTGAGGCTAGGGGAGCCCTAGCCTTAGTCTAGCCTAGGATTGCCCTAGCCTAAACCTAGGGGTGCCATAGCCTGAGTCTAGGGGTACCCTATCCTGAGGCTAGGGGAGCCGTAGCCTTATCATAAGCCTAGGGGTGCCCTAGCCTAAGCCTAGGGGTTCCCTAGCCTAAGCCTAGGGGTGCCCTAGCCTAAGCCTAGGGGTGCCCTAGCCTAAGCCTAGGGATGCCTTTGCCTGAGACTAGGGGTGCCCTAGCTTTAGGCTAGGGAAGCGCTAGCCTTTGCCTAAGCCTAGGGGTGCCCTAGCCTAAGCCTAGGGGTGCCCTAGCCTAAGGCTAAGAGTGCCCTTGCCTAAGCCTATGGGTGCTCTAGCCTAAGCCTAGGGGTGCCCTAGCCTAACCCTATGGGTGCCCTAGACTTAGGCTAGGGGAACACTAGCCTAAGCCTAAGCCTAGTGGTGCCCTAGTCTAAGGTTAGGGGTGCCCGAGCCTAAGCCTAAGGGTGCCCTAGCCTTAGCATAGGGGAGACCTAGCCTTAGCCTAAGCCTGCGGGTTCGCTAGCTTAGGCCTAGGGGCGCCCTAGCCTAAGCCTAGGGGCGCCCTAGTCTTAGGCTAGGGGAGCCCTATCCTTAGCCTAAGCCTATGGGGGCGCTAGCCTCAGCCTAGCCTCATCCTTGGGGTGCCCTAGCCTAAGCCTAGAAGTGCCCTAGCCTAAGCCTAAGGGTGCCCTAACCTAAGCCTAGGGTGACCTTGCCTAAGCCTAGGGGTGCCTTAGCCTAAGCCTAGGGGTGCCCTAGCCTAAGCCTAGGGGTGCCCTAGCCTAAGCCTAGGGGTGCCCTAGCCTAAGCCTTGGGGTGCCCTAGCCTAAGCCTAGGGGTGCCCTAGCCTAAGCCTAGGGGTGCCCAGGCCTTAGGCTAGAGGAGCCCTAGCCTTAGCCTAAGCCTAGGGGTGCCCTAGCCTAACCCTAGGGGTGCCCTAGCATTAGGCTAGGGGAGCACTAGCCTTAGCCTAAGCCTAGGGGTGCCCTAGCTTAAGCCTCGAGGTGCCTTAGCCTAAGCCTAGGGGTGCCTTAGCCTAAGCCTAGGGGTGCCCTACCCTAAGCCTAGGTGTGCCCGAGCCTAAGCCTAGGGGTTCCTTAGCCTAAACCTAGGGGTCCCCTAGCCTTAGCCTAAGTCTAGGGGTGCCTTAGCTTGAGCCTAGGGGTGCCGTAGCCTTAGCCTAAGGGTGCCCTAGCCTAAGCCTTTGGGAGCACTAGCTTTAGCCTAAGCCTAGGGTGCACTAGCCTAAACATAGGGGTGCCCTAGCCTAAGCCTAGGGGTGCCTTAGCCTAAGCCTTGGTGTCCCCTACCCTTAGCCCAAGCCTAGGGGTGCCCTAGCCGAAGCCTATGGGTGCCCTAGCGTAAGCCTAGGGGTGCCCTAGCCATAGGCTAGGGGAGCCCTAGCCTTAGCCTAAGCATAGGGGTGCCCGAGCCTAAGCTTAGGGGTTCCCTAGCCTAAGCCTAGGGGTTCCCTAGCCTAAGCCTAGGGGTGCTCTAGCCTAAGCCTAGGGGTGCCCTAGCCATAGTCTAGGGGAGCCCTAGCCTCAGCCTAAGCCTAGGGGTGCCCTAACCTAAGGCTAGGGGTGCCCTAGCCTTAGTCTAGTGGAGCACTAGCCTTAGCCTAAGCCTAGGGGTTCTCTAGCCTAAGCCTAGATGTTCCCTAGCCTAAGCCTAGGGGTGCCCTTGCCTAAGCCTAGGGGTGCCTTAGCATAAGCCAAGAGGTGCCCTAGCATTAGCCTAAGCCTAGGGTTGCCCTAGCCTAAGACTAAGGGTGCCCTAGCCTAAGCTTTGTTTTGCCCTTGCGTAATCCTAGAGGTGCCCTAGCCGAAGCCTAGGGGTGCCCTAGCCTAAGCATAGGGGTGCCCTAGCCTAAGCCTAGGGGTGCCCTAGCCTTAGGCTAGGGGAGCCCTAACCTTAGCCTAAGCCTAGGGGTGCCCTAGCCTAATCCTAGGGGTTCCCTAGCCTAAGCCTAGAGGTGCCCTAGCCTAAGCATAGGGGTGCCCTAGCCTAAGGCTAGAGGTGCCCTAGCCTTAGTCTAGTGGAGCCCTAGCCTTAGTCAAACCCTAGGTGTGCCCTAGCCTAAGCCTAGGGGTGCCCTAGTCTAAGCCTAGGTGTGCCCTACCCTAAGCCTAGGGTTGCCCTAGCCTTAGCCTAGCTGAGCCCTAGCCTTAACCTAAGCTTAGGGGTGCCCTAGCCTAAGCCTAGGGGTGCACTAGCCTAAGCCTAGGGGTGCCCTACCATAATCCTAGGGGTGCCCTACCCTAAGCTTAGGGTTGCCCTAGCCTAAGCCTAGGGGTGCCCTAGCCTAAGCCTAGATGTGCCCTAGCCTAAGCCTACGGGTGCCCTAGCCGAAGCCCAGGGGTGCCCTAGTCTTAGGCTAGCTGAGCCCTAGCCTTAGGCTAGCTGAGACCTAGCCTTAGCCTAAGCCTAGGGGTGCCCAGGCCTAAGCCTAGGGGTACCCTAGCCTAAGCCTAGGGGTGCCCTAGACTAAGGCTAGAGGTGCCCTAGCCTTAGTCTAGTGGAGCCCTAGCCTTAGCCTAACCCTAGGGGTGCCCTAGCCTAAGCCTAGGGGTGCCCTATTCTAACCCTAGGGGTGTCCTACCCTAAGCCTAGGGTTGCCCTAGCCTTAGCCTAGCTGAGCCCTAGCCTTAACCTAAGCCTAGGGGTGCCCTAGCCTAAGCCTAGGGGTGCTCTAGCTAAGCCTAGGGGTGCCCTACCCTAATCCTAGGGGTGCCCTAGCCTTAGGCTAGGGGAGCCCTAGCTTTAGCCTAAGCCTAGGGGTGCCCTAGCCTAAGCCTAGGGGTGCCCTAGCCTAAGGCTAGGGGAGCCCTAGCCTTAGCCTAAGCCTAGGGGTGCCCTGGCTTAAGCCTAGGGGTGCCCTAGCCTAAGCCTATGGGTGCCCTAGCCTTAGGCTAGGGGAGCCTTAGCTTTAGCCTAACACTAGGGGTGCCCTAGCCTAAGCCTACGGGTGCCTTAGCCTAAGCCTTGGGGTCCCCTAGCCTTAGCCCAAGCCTAGGGGTGCCCTAGCCTAAGGCTCAGGGAGCCCTAGCCTTAGCCTAAGCCTAGGGGTGCCTGAGTCTAAGCTTAGGGGTTCCCTAGCCTAAGCCTAGGGGTTCACTAGCCTAAGCCTAGGGGTGCCCTAGCCTAAGGCTAGGGGTGCCCTAGCCTAAGCCTAGATGTGCCTTAGCCTAAACCTAAGGGTCCCCTAACCTTAGCCTAAGCCTAGGGGTGGCCTAGCCTAAGCCTAGGGGTGCCCTAGACTAAGGCTAGTGGTGCCCTAGCCTTAGTCTAGTGGAGCCCTAGCCTTAGCCTAAGCATAGGGGTGCCCTAGCATAGGCCTAGATGTGCCCTAGCATAAGCCTAGGGGTGCCCTAGCCTAAGCCTAGGGGTGCCCTAGCCTTAGGCTAGGTGAGCCCTAGCCTTAGGCTAGCTGACAACTAGCCTTAGCCTAAGCCTATGGGTGCCCTAGCCTAAGCCTAGTGGTGCCCTAGCATAAGCCAAGGGGTGCCCTAGCATTAGCCTAAGCCTAGGGTTGCCCTAGCCTAAGACTAGGGGTGCCCTAGCCTAAGCTTTGTGGTGCCCTTGCGTAAGCCTAGGGGTGCCCTAGCCTAAGGCTAGGGGATCCCTAGCCTTAGCCTAGGCCTAGGGGTGCCCTAGCCTAAGCCTAGGCGTTCCCTAGTCTAAGCCTAGAGGTGCCCTAGCCTAAGCCTAGGGGTGCCCTAGCCTAAGCTTAGGGGTGCCCTACCCTAAGGCTAGGGTTGCCCTAGCCTTAGCCTAGCTGAGCCCTAGCCTTAACCTAAGCCGAGGGGTGCCCTAGCCTAAGCCTAGGGGTGCCCTAGCCTAAGCCTAGGGGTGCCCTACCATAATCCAAGGGGTGCCCTACCCTAAGCCTAGGGGTGCCCAGGCCTAAGCCTAGGGGTGCCCTAGCCTAAGCCTAGGTGTGCCCTAGCCTAAGCCTAGGGGTGCCCTAGCCTAAGGCTAGAGGTGCCCCAGCCTTAGTCTAGTGGAGCCCTAGCCTTAGCCTAACCCTAGGGGTGCCCTAGCCTAAGCCAAGGGGTGCCCTAGTCTAACCCTAGGGGTGTCCTACCCTAAGCCTAGGGTTGCCCAAGCCTTAGCCTAGCTGAGCCCTAGCCTTAACCTAAGCCTCGGGGTGCCCTAGCCTAAGCCTAGGGGTGCCCTAGCCTAAGCCTAGGGGTGCCCTACCCTAAGCCTAGGGGTGCCCTAGCCTAAGCATAGGGGTGCCCTAGCCTACGCCTAGGGGTTCCCTAGCCTAAGCCTAATGGTGCCCTAGCCTAAGGCTCGGGGAGCCCTAGCCTTAGCCTAAGCCTAGGGGTGCCCTAGGCTAAGACTAGGGGAGCCCTAGCCTAAGCTAAGGGGTACCCTAGCCTAAGCCTCGGGGTGCCCTAGCGTAAGCCTAGGTGTGCCCTAGCCTAAGCCAAGGTGTGCCCTAGCCCAAGCTTAGGGATGACCTAGCCTTAGGCTAGGGGAGCCCTAGCCTTAGCCTAAGCCTAGGGGTGCCCTAGCCTAAGCCTAGGGGTGCCGTAGCCTAAGCCTAGGGGTGCCCTAGCCTAAGACTAGGGGTGCCCTAGCCTGAGCTTAGGGGTACCCTAGACTAAGCCTAGGGGTGCCCTAGCCTAAGCCTACGGGTGCCCTAGGGTTAGGCAAGGGGAGCCCTAGCCTAAGCCTAGCGGTGCCCTAGCCTTAGGCTAAGGGAGCCGTAGCCTTAGTCTAAGCCTAGGGGTGCCCTAGCCTAAGCCTAGGGGTGCCCTAGCCCAAGCCTAAGGGTGCCGTAGCCTAAGCCTAGAGTGCCCTAGCCTAAGCCTCGGGGTTCCCTAGCCTTAGGCTCGGGGAGCCCTAGCCTTAGTCTAAGCCTAGGGGTGCCCTAGCCTAAGCCTAGGGGTGCCCTAGCCCAGGCTAGGGATGCCCTAGCGTTAGGCTAGAGGAGCCCTAGCCTTAGCCTAAGCCTAGGGGTGCCCTAGCCTAAGGCAAGGGGTGCCCTAGCCTAAGTCTAGGGGTGCCCTAGCCTAAGCCTAGGTGTACCCTAGCCTTAGGTTAGGGGAGCCCTAGCCTTAGCCTAAGCCTAGGGGTGCCCCGGCCTAAGCCTAGGGGTACCCTGCCTAAGTCTAGGGGTGCGTAGCCTAAGCATAGGAGTGCCCTAACCTAAGCCTAGGGGTTCCCTACCTAAGCCTAGGGTTGCCCTAGCCTAAGCCTAGGGGTGCCCTAGCCTAAGCCTAGGGGTGCCCTAGCCTAAGCCTAGGGGTGCCCTAGCCTTAGACTAGGGGAGCCGTAGCCTTAGCCTAAGCCTAGGGGTGCCCTAGCCTTAGGCTATGGGTGCCCTAGCCTAAGCCTAGGGGTACCCTAGCCTTAGGCTAGGGGAGCCCTAGCCTTAGCCTAAACCTAGGGGTGCCCTAGCCTAAGCCTAGGGGTGCCCTAGCCTAAGCCTAGGGGTGCCCTAGCCTAAGCCTAGGGGTGCCCTAGTCTAAGCCTAAGGGTGCCCTAGCCTTAGACTAGGGGAGCCCTAGCCTTAGCCTAAGCCTAGGGGTGCCCTAGCCTTAGGCTAGGGGTGCACTAGCCAAAGCCTAGGGGTGCCCTAGCCTTAGGCTAGGGGAGCCCTAGCCTTAGCCTAAACCTAGGGGTGCCCTAGCCTAAGCCTAGGGGTGCGCTAGCCTAAGCCTATGGGTGCCCTAGTCTTAGGCTAGGGGTGCCCTAGCTTTAGCCTTAGCCTAAGGGTGCCCTAGCCCAAGCCTAGGGGTCACCTAGCCTACGCCTAGGGTTGCCTTAGCCTTAGGCTAGCGGATCCCTAGCCTTAGCCTAAGCCTAGGGGTTCCCTAGCCTAAGTGTAGGGGTGCCCTAGCCTGACCCTAGGGGTGCCCTAGCCTTAGCCTAGGGGTGCCCTACCCTAAGCCTAGGGGTGCCTTAGCATAAGCCTAGGGGCCCCTAGCCTTAGTCTACATCTATGGTTGCCCTAGCTTAATCCTAGGGGTGCCCTAGCCTTAGGCTAGCTGAGCCCTAGCCTTAGCCTAAGCCTAGGGGTGCCCTAGCCTAATCCTGGGGGTGCCCTAGCCTAATCCTAGGGTTGCCCTAGCCTACGCCTAGGGGTGCCCTAGCCTAAGCCTAGTGGTGCCCTTGTCTTAGGCTAGGAAAGCCCTAGCCTTAGCCTAAGCCTAGGGGTGCCTTAGCCTAAGCCTAGGGGTGCCCTAGCCTAAGCCTAGGGGTGCTCTAGCCTCATCCTAGGGGTGCCCTAGCCTAAGCTTAGGGGTGCTCTAGCCTAAGCCTAGGGGTGCCCTAGCCTAAGACTAGGGGTGCCCTAGCCCAAGCCTACGGGAGTCATAGCCTAAGCCCAGGGGTGCCCTAACCTAAGCCTAGGGGTGCCCTAACCTTAGGCTAGGGGAGCCCTAGCCTTAGCCTAAGCCTTGGGGCGCCCTAACCTAAACCTAGGAGTTCCCTAGCCTAAGCCTAGGGGTGACCTAGCCTTAGGCTAGGGGACCCCTAGCCTTAATCTAAGCCTAGGGGTGCCCTAGCCTAAGCCTAGGGGTGCCGTAGCCCAAGCCTAGGGATTCCCTAGCGTTAGGCTAGAGGAGCCCTAGCCTTAGCATAAGCATAGGGGTGCCCTAGCCTAAGTCTAGGGGTTCCCTACCTAAGCCTAGAGGTGCCCTTCCCTAAGCCTACGGGTGCCCTAGCCTAAGCCTAGGGGTGCACTAGCCTAAGACTAGGGGTGCCCTAGCCTAAGCTTAGGGGTGGCCTAGCCTAAGCTTAGGGGTGCCCTTGCCTAAGGCTAGGGGTGCCCTACCCTTAGTCTAGGGGAGCCCTAGCCTTAGTCTAAGCCTAGGGTACCCTTGCCTAAGCCTAGGTGTTCCCTAGCCCACGCCTAAGGATGCCCTAGCGTTAGGCTAGAGGAGCCCTAGCCTTAGCCTAAGCCTAGGGGTGCCCTAGCCTAAGCCCAGGGGTGCCCTAGCCTAAGCCTAGGGGTTCCCTAGCCCAATCCTAGGAATGCCCTAGCGTTATGCTAGAGGAGCCCTAGCCTTAGCCTAAGCCTAGGGGTGCCCTAGCCTAAGCCAAGGGGTACGCTAGCCTAATTACAGGGGTGCCCTAGCCTAAGGCTAGGGGTACCTTAGCCTTAAGCTAGGGGAGCATAAGACTTAGCCTAAGCCTAGGGGTGCCCCAGCCTAAGCCTAGGGGTGCCCTAGCCTAAGTCTAGGGGTGCCTAGCCTAAGCATAGGGGTGCTCTAATCTAAGCCTAGGTGTTCCCTACCTAAGCCTAGGGGTAGCCTAGCCTAAGCCTATGGCTGTCCTAGCCTAAGCCTAGGGGTGACCTAGCCTTAACCTAGGGGTGCCCTAGACTAAGGCTAGAGGAGCCCTAGCCTTAGTCTAGTGGAGCCCTAGCCTTAGCCTAACCCTAGGGGTGCCCTAGCCTAATCCTAGGGGTGCCCTAGTCTAAGCCTAGGGGTGCCCTACCCTAAGACTAGGGTTACTTTAGCCTTAGCCTAGCTGATCCCTAGCCTTAACCTAAGCCTATGGGTGCCCTAGCCTAAGCCTAGGGGTGCCCTAGCCTAAGCCTAGATGTGCCGTACCATAATCCTAGGGGTGCCCTACCCTAAGCCTAGGGTTGCGCTAGCCTAAGCCGAGGGGTGAACTAGCCTAAGCCTAGATGTGCCCGAGCCTAAGCCTAGGGGTGCCCTAGCCTAAGCCTAGGGGTGTCCTAGCCTTAGGCTAGCTGAGCCCTAGCCTTAGGCTAGCTGAGCCCTAGCCTTAGCCTAAGCCTAGGGGTGCCCTAGCCTTAGCCTAGGGGTGCCCTAGCCTAAGCCTAGTGGTGCCTTAGACTAAGCCTAGGGGTGCCCTAGCCTAAGATTAGGGGTGCCCTACCTTAGGCTAGCGGAGCCCAGGCCTTAGCCTAAGCCTAGGGGTGCCCTAGCCTAAGCTAGGGGTTCCCTAGCCTAAGCCTAGAGGTGCCCTAGCCTAAGCCTAGGTGTGCCCTAGCCTAAGCCTAGGGGTGCCCTAGTCTTATGCTAGAGGTGCCCTAGCCTTAGTCTAGTGGAGCCCTAGCCTTAGCCTAACCCTAGGGGTGCCCTAGCCTAAGCCTAGGTGTGCCCTAGTCTAACCATAGGGGTGTCCTACCCTAAGCCTAGGGTTGCCCTAGCCTTAGCCTAGCTGAGCCGTAGCCTTAGCTAAGCCTAGGGGTGCCCTAGCCTAAGCCTAGGGATGCCCTAGCCTAAGCCTAGGGGTGCCCTAGCCTAAGACTAGGGGTGCCCTAGCCTAAGCTTAGGGGTGCCCTAGCCTAAGCCTAGGGGTGCCCTACCCTAAGCCTACGGGTGCCCTAGGGTTAGGCAAGGGGAGCCCTAGCCTAAGCCTTGGGGTGCCCTAGCCTTAGGCTAGGGGAGCCCTCGCCTTAGTCTAAGCCTAGGGGTGCCCTAGCCTAAGCCTAGGGGTGCCCTAGCGCAAGCCTAGGGATGCCCTAGCCCAGGCTAGGGAAGCCCTAGCGTTAGGCTAGAGGAGCCCTAGCCTTAGCCTAAGCCTAGGGGTGCCCTAGCCTAAGTCAAGGGGTGCCCTAGCCTAAGTTTAGGGGTGCCCTAGCCTAACCCTAGGGGTACCCTAGCCTTAGGTTAGGGGAGCCCTAGCCTTAGCCGAAGCCTAGGGGAGCCCCAGCCTAAGCCTAGGGGTGCCCTAGCCTAAGTCTAGGGGTGCGTAGCCTAAGCATAGGGGTGCCCTAACCTAAGCCTAGGGGTTCCCTACCTAAGCCTAGGGGTGCCCTAGCCTAAGCCTACGGGTGCCGTAGCCTAAGCCTAGGGGTGCCCTAGCCTTAGGCTAGGGAAGCCCTAGCCCTAGCCTAAGCCTAGGAATGCCTTAGCCTAAGCCTAGGGGTGCCCTAGCCTTAAGCTAGGGGAGCCCTAGCCTTAACCTAAGCCTAGGGGTACCCTAGCCTAAGCTTAGGGGTGCCCTAGCCTAAGCCTAGGCGTGCCCTAGTCTAAGCCTAAGGGTGCCCTAGCCTTAGACTAGGGGAGCCCTAGCTTTAGCCTAAGTCTAGGGGTGCCCTAGCCTTAGGCTAGGGGAGCCGTATCCTTAGCCTAAACTTAGGGGTGCCCTAGCCTAAGCCTAGAGGTGCCCTAGCCTAAGCCTAGGGGTCACCTAGCCTACGCCTAGGGTTGCCTTAGCCTTAGGCTAGGGGATCCCTAGCCTTAGCCTAAGCCTAAGCCTAGGGGTTCCCTACCTAAGCCTAGAGGTGCCCTAGCCTTAGCCTAGGGGTGCCCTACCCTAAGCCTAGGGGTGCCTTAGCCTAAGCCTAGGGGTCCCCTAGCCTTAGTCTACGCCTAGGGTTGCCCTAGCTTAATCCTAGGGGTGCCCTAGCCTTAGGCTAGCTGAGCCCTAGCCTTAGCCTAAGCCTAGGTGTGCCCTAGCCTAAGTGTAGGGGTGCCCTAGCCTGAGCCTAGAGGTGCCCTAGCCTTAGCCTAGGGATGCCCTACCCTAAGCCTAGGGGTGCCTTAGCCTAAGCCTAGGGGTCCCCTAGCCTTAGTCTACGCCTAGGGTTGCCCTAGCTAAATCCTAGGGGTGCCCTAGCCTTAGGCTAGCTGAGCCCTAGCCTTAGCCTAAGCCTAGGGGTGCCCTAGCCTAAGCCTAGGGGTGCCCTAGCCTAAGCCTAGGGGTGCCCTAGTGCAAGCCTAGGGATGCCCTAGCCCAGGCTAGGGATGCCCTAGCGTTAGGCTAGAGGAGCCCTAGCCTTAGCCTAAACCTAGGGGTGCCCTTGCCTATGGCAAGGGGTGCCCTAGCCTAAGTCTAGGGGTGCCCTAGCCTAAGCCTAGGGTTACCCTAGGCTTAGGTTAGGGGAGCCCTAGCCTTAGCCTAAGCCTAGGGGTGACCCAGCCTAAGCCTAGGGGTGCCCTGCCTAAGTCTAGGGCTGCGTAGCCTAAGCATAGTGGTGCCCTAACCTAAGCCTAGGGGTTCCCTACCTAAGCCTAGGGGTGCCCTAGCCTAAGCCTACGGGTGCCGTAGCCTAAGCCTAGGGGTGCCCTAGCCTTAGGCTAGGGAAGCCCTAGCCTTAGCCTAAGCCTAGGGGTGCCCTAGCCTAAGCCTAGCGGTGCCCTAGGCTAAGCCTAGGGGTGCCCTAGCCTAAGCCTAGGAGTGCCCTAGCCTAAGCCTAGGGGTGCCCTAGCCTTAAGCTAGGGGAGCCCTAGCCTTAACCTAAGCCTAGGGGTGCCCTAGCCTAAGCCTAGGGGTGCCCTAGCCTAAGCCTTGGGGTGCCCAAATCTAAGCCTAAGGGTGCCCTAGCCTAAGCCTAGGGGTGCCCTAGCCTAAGCCCAAGGGTGCCCAATCCTAAGCCTAGGGGTGCTCTAGCCTTAGGCTAGGGGAGCCCTAGCCTTAGCCTAAACCTAGGGGTGCCCTAGCCTAAGCCTATGGGTGCCCTCGCCTTAGGCTCGGGGAGCCCTAGCTGTAGCCTAAGCCTAAGGGTGCCCTAGCTTAAGCCTAGGGGTCACCTAGCCTACGCCTAGGGTTGCCTTAGCCTTAGGCTAGGGGATCCCTAGCCTTAGCCTAAGCCTAGGGGTTCCCTAGCCTAAGTGTAGGGGTGCCCTAGCCTGAGCCTAGGGGTGCCCTAGTCTTAGCTTAGGGGTGCCCTACCCTAAGCCTAGGGGTGCCTTAGCCTTAGCCTAGGGGTCCCCTAGCCTTAGTCTACGCCTAGGGTTGCCCTTGCTTAATCCTAGGGGTGACCTAGTCTTAGGCTAGCTGAGCCATAGCATTAGCCTAAGCCTAGGGGTGCCCTAGCCTAAGCCTAGGGGTGCCCTAGCCTAAGCCTAGGGGTGCTCTAGCCTCAGCCTAGGGGTGCCCTAGCCTAAGCCTAGGGGTGCCCTAGCCTAAGCTTAGGGGTGCTCTAGCCTAAGCCTAGGGGTGCCCTAGCCTAAGACTAGGGGTGCCTTAGCCTAAGCCTACGGGTGTCCTAGCCTAAGCCCAGGGGTGCCCTATCCTAAGCTTAGGGGTGCCCTAACCTTAGGCTAGGGGAGCCTTAGCCTTAGCCTAAGCCTTAGGGCGCCCTAGCCTAAAACTAGGAGTTCCCTAGCCTTAGCCTAGGGGTGACCTAGCCTTAGTCTAAGCCTAGGGGTGCCCTAGCCTAAGCCTAGGGTTGCCGGAGCCCAAGCCTAGGGATGCCCTAGCGTTAGGCTAGAGGAGCCCTAGACTTAGCCTAAGCATAGGGGTACCCTAGCCTAAGCCTAGGGGTGTCCTAGCCTAAGTCTAGGAGTTCCCTACCTAAGCCTAGGGGTGCCCTTCCCTAAGCCTACGGGTGCCCTAGCCTAAACCTAGGGGTGCACTAGCCTAAGACTACGGGTGCCCTAGCCTAAGCTTAGGGGTGCCCTAGCCTAAGCTAGGGGTGCCCTAGCCTAAGGCTGGGGGTGCCCTAGCCTTAGGCTAGGGGAGCCCTAGCCTTAGTCTAAGCCTAGGGTGCCCTAGCCTAAGCCTAGGGGTTCCCTAGCCCAAGCCTAAGGATGCCCTAGCGTTAGGCTAGAGGAGCCCTAGCCTTAGCCTAAGCCTAGGGGTGCCCTAGCCTAAGCCCAGGGGTGCCCTAGCCTAAGCCTAGGGGTTCCCTAGCCCAATCGTAGGGATGCCCTAGCGTTATGCTAGAGGAGCGCTAGCCTTAGCCTAAGCCTAGGGGTGCCCTAGCCTAAGCCAAGGGGTACGCTTGCCTAATTACAGGGGTGCCCTACCCTAAGCCTAGGGGTACCCTAGCCTTAGGCTAGGGGAGCCCTAGCCTTAGCCTAAGCCTAGGGGTGCCCCAGCCTAAGCTTTGGGGTGCCCTAGCTTAAGTCTAGGGGTGCCTAGCCTAAGCATAGGGGTGCTCTAACCTAAGCCTAGGTGTTCCCTACCTAAGCCTAGGGGTACCCTAGCCTAAGCCTATGGCTGTCCTAGCCTAAGCCTAGGGGTGACCTAGCCTTAACCTAGGGGTGCCCTAGCCTAAGGCTAGAGGTGCCCTAGCCTTAGTCTAGTGGAGCCCTAGCCTTAGCCTAACCCTAGGTGTGCCCTAGCTTAATCCTAGGGGTGCCCTAGTCTAAGCCTAAGGGTGCCCTACCCTAAGCCTAGGGTTGCTTTAGCCTTAGCCTAGCTGAGCCCTAGCCTTAAACTAAGCCTAGGGGTGCCCTAGCCTAAGCCTAGGGGTGCCCTACCATAATCCTAGGGGTGCCCTACCCTAAACCTAGGATTGCCCTAGCCTAAGCCTAGGGGTGCCCTAGCCTAAGCCTAGATGTGCCCTAGCCTAAGCCTAGGGGTGCCCGAATCTAAGCCTAGGGGTGCCCTAGCCTTAGGCTAGCTGAGCCCTAGCCTTAGGCAAGCTGAGCCCTAGCCTTAGCCTAAGCCTAGGGGTGCCCTAGCCTAAGCCTAGGGGTGCCCTAGCCTAAGCCTAGTGGTGCCTTAGCCTAAGCCTAGGCGTGCCCTAGCCTAAGACTAGGGGTGCCCTAGCCTAAGCTTAGTGGTGCACTAGCGTAAGACTAGGGCTGCCCTAGCCTAAGCCTAGGGGTGCCCTAGCCTAAGCCTAGGGGTTCCCTAGCCTAAGCCTAGAGGTGCCCTAGCCTAAGCTTAGGTGTGCCCTAGCCTAAGCCTAGGGGTGCCCTAGCCTTAGGCTAGAGGTGCCCTAGCCTTAGTCTAGTGGAGCCCTAGCCTTAGCCTAACACTAGGGGTGCCCTAGCCTAAGCCTAGGGGTGCCCTAGTCTAACCATAGGGGTGTCCTACCCTAAGCCTAGGGTTGCCCTAGACATAGCCTAGCTGAGCCCTAGCCTTAACCTAAGCCTAGGGGTGCCCTAGCCTAAGCCTAGAGGTGCCCTAGCCTAAGCCTAGGGGTACCCTACCCTAAGCCTAGGGGTGCCCTAGCCTAAGCATAGGGGTGCCCTAACCTACGACTAGGGGTTCCCTAGCCTAAGCCTACTGGTGCCCTAGCCTAAGGCTAGGGGAGCCCTAGCCTTATCCTAAGCCTAGGGGTGCCCTAGGCTAAGACTAGGGGTGCCCTAGCCTAAGCTTAGGCGTGCCCTAGCCTAAGACTAGGGGTGCCCTAGCCTAAGCCTAGGTGTGCCCTAGGGTTAGACAAGGGGAGCGCTAGCCTTAGCCTAAGCCTAGGGGTGCCCTAGCCTAAGCTTAAGGGTGCCCTAGCCTAAACCTAGGGGTGCCCTAGCCTAAGCCTAGGGGTGCCCTAGCCTAAGCCTAGGGGTGCCATAGCCTTAGGCTAGGGGGCCCTAGCCTTAGCCTAAGCCTAGGGGTGCCCTAGCCTAAGCCTAGTGGTGCCCTAGCTTAAGCCTAGGGGTGCCCTAGCCTAAGCCTAGGGGTGCCCTAGCCAAAGCCTAGGGATGCCCTAGCGTTACGCTAGAGGAGCCCTAGCGTTAGCCTAACCCTAGGGGTACCCTAGCCTAAGGCTAGGGGAGTCCTCGCCTTAGCCGAAGCCTTGGGGTGCCCTAACCTAAGCCTAGGGCTTCCCTACCTAAGCCTAGGGGTGCCCTAGCCTAAGCCTAGGGTTGCCCTAGCCTAAGCCTATGGGTGCCGTAACCTAAGCCTACGGGTGCCCTAGCCTTAAGCTAGGGGAGGCCTAGCCTTAACCTAAGCCTAGGCGTGCCCTAGCCTAAGCCTAGGGGTTCCCTAGCCTAAGCCTAGGGGTGCCCTAGTCTAAGCCTAAGGGTGCCCTAGCCTTAGACTTGGGGAGCCCTAGCCTTAGCCTAAGCCTAGGTGTGCCCTAGCCTAAGCCTAGGGGTGCCCTAGCCTAAGCCTAGGGGTGCCCTAGCTTAAGCCTAGGGGTGCCCTAGCCTTAGGCTAGGGGCGCCCAAGCCTTAGCCTAAACCTAGGGGTGCCCTAGCCTAAGCCTAGGGGTCACCTAGCCTACACCTAGGGGTGCCTTAGCCTTAGGCTAGGGGATCCCGAGCCTTAGTCTAAGCCTAGGGGTTCCCTAGCCTAAGTGTAGGGGTGCTCTAGCCTGAGCCTAGGGGTGCCCTAGCCTTAGCCTAGGGGTGCCCTAACCTAAGCCTAGGGGTGCCTTAGCCTAAGCCTAGGGGTCCCTGAGCCTTAGTCTACGCCTAGGGTTGCCCTAGCCTAAGCCTAGGGGTGCCCTAGCCTTAGGCTAGCTGAGCCCTAGCCTTAGCCTAAGCCTAGGGGTGCCCTAGCCTACGCCTAGGGGTGCCCTAGCCTAAGCCTAGGGGTGCCCTAGCCTACGCCTAGGGGTGCCCTAGCCTAAGCCTTGTGGTGCCCTAGTCTTAGGCTAGGGGAGCCCTAGCCTTAGCCCAAACCTAGGGGTGCCCTAGCCTAAGACTAGGGGTGCCCAAGCCTAATCTTAGGGTTGCCCTAGCCTAAGCCTAGGGGTGCCCTAACCTAAGCCTAGGGGTGACCTAGGGTTAGGCAAGGGGAGCCCTAGCCTTAGCCTAAGTCTAGGGGTGCCCTAGCCTAAGACTAGGGGTGCCCTAGCCTAATCTTAGGGGTGGCCTAGCCTAAGCCTAGGGGTGCCCTAGCCTAAGCCTAGCGGTGCCCTCGGGTTAGGCAAGGGGAGCCCTAGCCTTATAATAAGCCTAGGGGTGCCCTAGCCTAAGCTTAGGGGTGCACTAGCCTAAGCCTAGGGGTGCCCTAACCTTAGGCGAGGGGGCCGTAGCCTTAGCCTAAGCCTAGGGGTGCCCTTCCTAAGCCATGGGGTGCCCTAGCCTAAGCCTAGGGATGCCCTAGCCTAAGCCTAGGGCTGCCCTAGCCTAAGCCTAGGGGTGCCATAGCCTTAGGCTAGGGGAGCCCTAGCCTTAGCCTAAGCATAGGGTTGCCCTAGCCTAAGATTAGGGGTGCCCTAGCCTAAGCCTACGGTGTCCTGTCCTAAACTTAGGGGTTCCCTAGCCTAAGCCTAGGGGTGACCTAGCTTTAGGCTAGGGGTTCCCTACCTAATCCTAGGGATGCCCTAGCCTAAGCCTACGGGTGCCCTAGCCTAAGACTAGGGGTGCCTTAGCATAAGCCTAGAGGTGCCCTAGCCTAAGCTTAGGGGTGCCCTAGCCTAAGCTTAGGGGTTCCCTAGCCTAAGGCTAGGGGTGCCCTAGTCTTAGGCTAGGGGAGCCCTAGCCTTAGTCTAAGCCTAGGGTGCCCTAGCCTAAGCCTAGGGGTTCCCTAACTCAAGCCTATGGATGCCCTAGCATTAGGCTAGAGGAGCCCTAGCCTTAGCCTAAGCCTAGGGGTGCCCTAGCATAAGCCTAGGGGTTTCCTAGACTAAGTCTAGGGGTCCCCTTGCCTAAGCCTAGGAGTGCCCTAGCCTAAGTCTAGGGGTGCCCTAGCCTAAGCCTAGGGGTGCCCTAGCCTAAGAGTAGGGGTATGCTAGCCTAAGTATAGGGGTGCCCTAGCCTAAGCCTAGGTGTACCCTAGCCTTAGGCTAGAGGAGCCCTAGCCTTAGCCTAAGCCTAGGGGTGCCCCAGCCCAAGCCTAGGGATGCCCTATCATTAGGCTAGAGGAGCCCTAGCCTTAGCCTAAGCCTAGGGGTTCCCTAGCCTAAGCCTAGGGGTGACCTAGCCTTAGGCAAGGGGAGCCCTAGCCTTAGTCTAAGCCTAGGGGTGCCCTAGCCTAAGCCAAGGGGTGCCCTAGCCCAAGCCTAAGGATGCCCTAGCGTTAGGCTAGAGGAGCCCTAGCCTTAGCCTAAGCCTAGGGGTGCCCTAGCCTAAGCCTAGGGGTGCCCTAGCCTAAGTCTAGGGGTGCCTAGCCTAAGCATAGGGTTGCCGTAACCTAAGCCTAGGGGTTCGCTACCTAAGCCTAGCGGTGCCCTAGCCTAAGCCTAGGGGTGCCCTAGCCTAAGCCTAGGGGTGCCCTAGCCCAAGCCTAGGGATGCCCTAGCGTTACCCTAGAGGAGCCCTAGCCTTAACCTAAGCCTAGGGGTACACTAGCCTTAGGCTAGGGGAGTCCTCGCCTTAGCCGAAGCCTTGGGGTACCCTAACCTAAGCCTAGGGCTTCCCTACCTAAGCCTAGGGGTGCCCTAGCCTAAGCCTAGGGGTGCCCTAGCCTAAGCCTATGAGTGCCGTAACCTAAGTCTAGGGGTGCCCTAGCCTTAAGCTAGGGGAGCCCTAGCCTTAACCTAAGCCTAGGGGTGCCCTAGCCTAAGCCTAGGGGTTCCATAGGCTAAGCCTAGGGGTACCCTTGTCTAAGCCTAAGGGTGCCCTAGCCTTAGACTAGAGGAGCCCTAGCCTTAGCCTAAGCCTAGGGTTGCCCTAGCCTAAGCCTAGGGCTGCCCTAGCCTAAGCCTAGGGGTGGCCTAGCTTTAGGCTAGGGGTTCCCTAGCCTTAGCCTAAACCTAGGGGTGCCCTAGCCTAAGCCTAGCGGTCACCTAGCCTACGCCTAGGGGTGCCTTAGCCTTAGGCTAGGGGATCCCTAGCCTTAGTCTAAGCCTAATGGGTTCCCTAGCCTAAGTGTAGGGTGCCCTAGCCTGAGCCTAGGGGTGCCCTAGCCTTAGCCTAGGGGTGCCCTAACCTAAGCCTAGGGGTGCCTTAGCCTAAGCCTATGGGTCCCCGAGCCTTAGTCTACGCCTAGGGTTGCCCTAGCCTAAGCCTTGGGGTGCCCTAGCCTTAGGCTAGCTGAGCCCTACCCTTAGCCTAAGCTTAGTGGTGCCCTAGCGTAAGCCTAGGGCTGCCCTAGCCTAAGCCTAGGGGTGCCCTAGCAAAAAGCCTAGGGGTGCCCTAGCCTTATGGTAGAGGTGCCCTAGCCTTAGTCTAGTGGAGCCCTAGCCTTAGCCTAACCATAGGGGTGCCCTAGCCTAAGCCTAGGGGTGCCCTAGTCTAACCATAGGGGTGTCCTACCCTAAGCCTAGCGTTGCCCTTGCCTTAGCCTAGCTGAGCCCTAGCCTTAGCCTAAGCCTAGGGGTGCCCTAGCCTAAGCCTAGGGGTGCCCTAGCCTAAGCTTAGGGGTGCCCTAGCCTAAGCCTAGGGGTGCCCTAGCCTAAGCCTACGGGTGCCCTAGGGTTAGGCAAGCCTAGGGGTGCCCTAGCCTAAGCATAGGGGTGCCCTAGCACAAGCCTAGGGGTGCCCTAGCCTAAGCCTAGGGTGCCCTAGCCTAAGCCTGGGGGTTCCCTAGCCTTAGGCACGGGGAGCCCTAGCCTTAGTCTAAGCCTAGTGGTGCACTAGCCTAAGCCTAGGGGTGCCCTAGCGCAAGCCTAGGGATGCCCTTGCCCAGGCTAGGGATGCCCTAGCGTTAGGCTAGAGGAGCCCTAGCCTTAGCCTAAACCTAGGGGTGCCCTAGCCTAAGGCAAGGGGTGCCCTAGCCTAAGTCTAGGGGTGCCCTAGCCTAAGCCTAGGGGTACCCTAGTTTAGGTTAGGGGAGCCCTAGCCTTAGCCTAAGCCTAGGGGTGCCCCAGCCTAATCCTAGGGGTGCCCTGTCTAAGTCTAGGGGTGCGTAGCCTAAGCATAGGGGTGCCCTAACCTAAGCCTACGGGTTCCCTACCTAAGCCTAGGGGTGCCCTAGCTTAAGCCTACGGGTGCCGTAGCCTAAGCCTAGGGGTGCCCTAGCCTTAGGCTAGGGAAGCCCTAGCCTTAGCCTAAGCCTAGGGCTGCCCTAGCCTAAGCCTAGGGGTGCCCTTGCCTAAGCCTACGGGTGCCCTAGCCTAAGCCTAGGGGTGCCCTAGCGTTAAGCTAGGGGAGCCCTAGCCTTAACCTAAGCCTAGGGGTGCCCTAGCCTAAGCCTATGGGTGCCCTAGCCTAAGCCTAGGGGTGCCCAAGTCTAAGCCTAAGGGTGCCCTAGCCTTAGACTAGGGGAGCCCTAGCCTTAGCCTAAGCCTAGGGGTGCCCTAGCCTAAGCCTAGGGGTGCCCTAGCCTAAGCCTAGGGGTGCCCTAGCCTTAGGCTAGGGGAGCCCTAGCCTTAGCCTAAACCTAGGGGTGCCCTAGCCTAAGCCTAGGGGTGCCCTAGCCTAAGCCTATGGGTGCCCTAGCCTTAGGCTAGGGGAGCCCTAGCTTTAGCCTAAGCCTAAGGGTGCCCTAGCCTAAGCCTAGGGGTCACCTAGCCTACGCCTAGGGTTGCCTTAGCCTTAGGCTAGGGGATCCCTAGCCTTAGCCTAAGCCTAGGGGTTCCCTAGCCTAAGTGTAGGGGTGCCCTAGCCTGAGCCTAGGGTTGCCCTAGCCTTAGCCTAGGGGTGCCCTACCCTAAGCCTAGGGGTGCCTTAGCCTTAGCCTAGGGGTCGCCTAGCCTTAGTCTACGCCTAGGGTTGCCCTAGCTTAATCCTAGGGGTGCCCTAGCCTTAGGCTAGCTGAGCCCTAGCCTTAGCCTAAAACTAGGGGTGCCCTAGCCTAAGCCTAGGGTTGCCCTAGCCTACGCCTAGGGGTACCCTAGCCTAAGCCTAGTGGTGCCCTAGTCTTAGGCTAGGAAAGCACTAGCCTTAGCCTAAGCCTAGGGGTGCCCTAGCCTAAGCCTAGGGGTGCCCTAGCCTAAGCCTAGGGGTGCTCTAGCCTCAGCGTAGGGGTGCCCTAGCCTAAGCCTAGGGGTGCCGTAGCCTAAGCTTAGGGGTGCTCTAGCCTAAGCCTAGGGGTGCCCTAGCCTAAGACTAGGGGTGACCTAGCCTAAGCCTACGGGTGTCCTAGCCTAAGCCCAGGGGTGCCCTATCCTAAGCCTAGGGGTGCCATAACCTTAGGCTAGGGGAGCCCTAGCCTTAGCCTAAGCCTTGGGGCGCCCTAGCCTAAACCTAGGAGTTCCCTAGCCTTAGCCTAGGGGTGACCTAGCCTTAGTCTAAGCCTAGGGGTGCCCTAGCCTAAGCCTAGGGTTGCCGTAGCCCAAGCCTAGGGATGCCCTAGCGTTAGGCTAGAGGAGCCCTAGACTTAGCCTAAGCATAGGGGTACCGTAGCCTAAGCCTAGGGGTGTCCTTGCCTAAGTCTAGGAGTTCCCTACCTAAGCCTAGGGGTGCCCTTCCCTAAGCCTACGGTTGCCCTAGCCTAAGCCTATTGGTGCACTAGCCTAAGACTAGGGGTGCAATAGCCTAAGCTTAGGGGTGCCCTAGCCTAAGCTTAGGGGTGCCCTAGCCTAAGGCTAGGGGAGCCCTAGCCTTAGCCTAAGCCTAGGGGTGCCCCAGCCTAAGCCTAGGGGTGCCCTAGCTTAAGTCTAGGGGTGCCTAGCCTAAGCATAGGGGTGCTCTAACCTAAGCCTAGGTGTTCCCTACCTAAGCCTAGGGGTACCCTAGCCTAAGCCTATGGCTGTCCTAGCCTAAGCCTAGGGGTGACCTAGCCTTAACCTAGGGGTGCCCTAGCCTAAGGCTAGAAGTGCCCTAGCCTTAGTCTAGTGGAGTCCTAGCCTTAGCCTAACCCTAGGGGTGCCCTAGCTTAATCCTAGGGGTGTCCTAGTCTAAGCCTAAGGGTGCCCTACCCTAAGCCTAGGGTTGCTTTAGCCTTAACCAAGCTGAGCCCTAGCCTTAACCTATGCCCAGGGGTGCCCTAGTCTAAGCCTAGGGGTGCCCTACCATAATCCTAGGGGTGCCCTACCCTAAGCCTATGATTTCCCTAGCCTAAGCCTAGGGGTGCCCTAGCCTAAGCCTAGATGTGCCCTAGCCTAAGCCTAGGGGTGCCCGAACCTAAGACTAGGGGTGCCCTAGCCTTAGGCTAGCTGAGCACTAGCCTTAGGCTAGCTGAACCCTAGCCTTAGCCTAAGCCTAGGGGTGCCCTAGCCTAAGCCTAGGGGTGCCCTAGCCTAAGCCTAGTGGTGCCTTAACCTAAGCCTAGGCGTGCCCTAGCCTAAGACTAGGGGTGCCCTAGCCTAAGCTTAGTGGTGCCCTAGCCTCAGGCCAGGGGAGCCCAGGCCTTAGCCTATGCCTAGGGGTGCCCTAGCCTAAGCCTAGGGGTTCCCTAGCCTAAGCCTAGAGGTGCCCTAGCCTAAGCTTAGGTGTGCCCTAGCCTAAGCCTAGGGGTTCCCATAGCCTTAGGCTAGAGGTGCCCTAGCCTTAGTCTAGTGGAGCCCTAGCCTTAGCCTAACACTAGGGGTGCCCTAGCCTAAGCCTAGGGGTGCCCTAGTCTAACCATAGGGGTGTCCTACCCTAAACCTAGGGTTGCCCTAGACTTAGCCTAGCTGAGCCCTAGCCTTAACCTAAGCCTAGGGGTGCCCTAGCCTAAGCCTAGGGGTACTCTACCCTTAGCCTAGGGGTGCCCTAGCCTAAGCATAGGGGTGCCCTAGCCTACGACTAGGGGTTCCCTAGCCTAAGCCTAGTGGTGCCCTAGCCTAAGGCTAGGGGAGCCCTAGCCTTATCCTAAGCCTAGGGGTGCCCTAGGCTAAGACTAGGGGTGCCCTAGCCTAAGCTTAGGGGTGCCCTAGCCTAAGACTACGGGTGCCCTAGCCTAAGCCTAGGTGTGCCCTAGGGTTAGACAAGGGGAGCGCTAGCCTTAGCCTAAGCCTAGGGGTGCCCTAGCCTAAGCTTAAAGGTGCCCTAGCCTAAGCCTAGGGGTCACTAGCCTAAGCCTAGGGGTGCCCTAGCCTAAGCCTAGGGGTCACTAGCCTAAGCCTAGGGGTGCCCTAGCCTAAGCCTAGTGGTGCCCTAGCCTAAGCGTAGGGGTGCCCTAGCCTAAGCCTGGGGGTGCCCTAGTCTAAGACTAGGGATTCCCTAACATTAGATTAGGGGAGCCCTAGCCTTAGCGTAAGCCTTGGGGCGCCCTAGCCTAAACCTTGTGGTTCCCTAGCCTAAGCCTAGCGGTCACCTAGCCTACGCCTAGGGGTGCCTTAGCCTTAGGCTAGGGGATCCCTAGCCTTAGTCTAAACCTAGGGGTTCCCTAGCCTAAGTGTAGGGGTGCTCTAGCCTGAGCCTAGGGGTGCCCTAGCCTTAGCCTAGGGGTGCCCTAACCTAAGCCTAGGGGTGCCTTAGCCTAAGCCTAGGGGTCCTGAGCCTTAGTCTACGCCTAGGGTTGCCCTAGCCTAAGCCTAGGGGTGCCCTAGCCTTAGGCTAGCGGAGCCCTAGCCTTAGCCTAAGCCAAGGGGTGCCCTAGCCTACGCCTAGGGGTGCCCTAGCCTACGCCTAGGGGTGCCCTAGCCTACGCCTAGGGGTGCCCTAGCCTAAGCCTAGTGGTGCCCTAGTCTTAGGCTAGGGGAGCCCTAGCCTTAGCCTAAACCTAGGGGTGCCCTAGCCTAAGACTAGGGGTGCCCTAGCCTAATCTTAGGGTTGCCCTAGCCTAAGCCTAGGGGTGCCCTAACCTAAGCCTAGGGGTGACCTAGGGTTAGGCAAGTGGAGCCCTAGCCTTAGCCTAAGTCTAGGGGTGCCCTAGCCTAAAACTAGGGGTGCCCTAGCCTAATCTTAGGGGTGGCCTAGCCTAAGCCTAGGGGTGCCCTAGCCTTAGCCTAGGGCTGCCCAAGCCTAAGTCTAGGGGTTCCCTACCTAATCCTAGGGATGCCCTAGCCTAAGCCTACGGGTGCCCTAGCCTAAGCCTAGGGGTGCCTTAGCATAAGCCTAGAGGTGCCCTAGCCTAAGCTTAGGGGTGCCCTAGTCTTAGGCTAGGGGAGCTCTAGCCTTAGTCTAAGCCTAGGGTGCCCTAGCCTAAGCCTACGGGTTCCCTAGCCCAAGCCTAGGGATGCCCTAGCATTAGGCTAGAGGAGCCCTAGCCTTAGCCTAAGCCTAGGGGTGCCCTAGCATAAGCCTAGGAGTGCCCTAGCCTAAGTCTAGGGGTGCCATAACCTAAGCCTAGAGGTGCACTAGCCTAAGCCTAGGGGTATGCTAGCCTAAGTATAGGGGTGCCCTAGCCTAAGCCTAGGTGTACCCTAGCCTTAGGCTAGGGGAGCCCTAGCCTTAGCCTAAGCCTAGGGGTGCCCCAGCCCAAGCCTAGGGATGCCCTATCGTTAGGCTAGAGGAGCCCTAGCCTTAGCCTAAGCCTAGGGGTTCCCTAGCCTAAGCCTAGGGGTGACCTAGCATTAGGCAAGGGGAGCCCTAGCCTTAGTCTAAGCCTAGGGGTGCCCTAGCCTAAGCCAAGGGGTGCCCTAGCCCAAGCCTAGGGATGCCCTAGCGTTAGGCTAGAGGAGCCCTAGCCTTAGCCTAAGCCTAGGGGTGCCCTAGCCTAAGCCTAGGGGTGCCCTAGCCTAAGTCTAGGGGTGCCTAGCCTAAGCATAGGGTTGCCGTAACCTAAGCCTAGGGGTTCGCTACCTAAGCCTAGCGGTGCCCTAGCCTAAGCCTAGGGGTGCCCTAGCCTAAGCCTAGGGGTGCCCTAGCCCAAACCTAGGGATGCCCTAGCGTTACGCTAGAGGAGCCCTAGCCTTAGCCTAAGCCTAGGGGTACCCTAGCCTTAGGCTAGGGGAGTCCTCGCCTTAGCCGAAGCCTTGGGGTGCCCTAACCTAAGCCTAGGGCTTCCCTACCTAAGCCTAGGGGTGCCCTAGCCTAAGCTTAGTGGTGCCCTAGCCTAAGCCTATGAGTGCCGTAACCTAAGCCTAGGGGTGCCCTAGCCTTAAGCTAGGGGATCCCTAGCCTTAACCTAAGCCTAGGGGTGCCCTAGCCTAAGCCTAGGGGTGCACTAGCCTAAGCCTAGGGGTGCCCTAGCCTTAGGCTAGGGGAGCCCTAGCCTTAGCCTAAACCTAGGGGTGCCGTAGCCTAAGCCTAGCGGTCACCTAGCCTACGCCTAGGGGTGCCTTAGCCTTAGCTAGGGGATCCCTAGCCTTAGTCTAAGCCTAGGGGTTCCCTAGCCTAAATGTAGGGGTGCCCTAGCCTGAGCCTATGGGTGCCTTAGCCTAAGCCTAGGGGTCCCTGAGCCTTAGTCTACGCCTAGGGTTGCCCTAGCCTAAGCCTAGGGTTGCCCTAGTCTTAGGCTAGCTGAGCCCTAGCCTTAGCCTTAGCCTAGGAGTGCCCTAGCCTACGCCTAGGGTTGCCCTAGCCTAAGCCTAGGGTTGCCCTAGTCTTAGGCTAGCTGAGCCCTAGCCTTAGCCTTAGCCTAGGAGTGCCCTAGCCTACGGCTAGGGGTGCCCTAGCCTAAGCCTAGGGGTGCCCTAGCCTACGCCTAGGGGTGCCCTAGCCTAAGCCTAGTGATGCCCTAGCCTTAGGCTAGGGGAACCCTAGCCTTAGCCTAAACCTAGGGGTACCCTAGCCTAAGACTAGGGTTGCCCTAGCCTAATCTTAGGGGAGCCCTAGCCTAAGCCTAGGGGTGCCCTAACATAAGCCTAGGGGTGCCATAGGGTTAGGCAAGGGGAGCCCTAGCCTTAGCCTAAACCTAGGGGTGCCCTAGCCTAAAACTAGGGGTGCCTTAGCCATATTAGGGGTGCCCTAGCCTAAGCCTAGGGGTGCCCTAGCCTAAGCCTAGGGGTGTCCTCGGGTTAGGCAAGGGGAGTCCTAGACTTAGCCAAAGCCTAGGGGTGCCCTAGCCTAAGCTTAGGGGTGCTCTAGCCTAAGCCTAGGGGTGCCCTAGCCTAAGCCTAGGGGTGCCCTACCCTAAGCCTAGACATGCCATAGCCTTAGGCGAGGGGGCCGTAGCCTTAGCCTAAGACTAGGGGTGACCTTGCCTAAGCCTAATGGTGTCCTAGCCTTAGCCTAGGGGTGCCCTAGCTTAATCCTAGGGGTGTCCTAGCCTTAGACTAGGGGAGCCCTAGCCTTACCCTAAGCCTAGGTGTGCCCTAGCCTAAGCCTAGGGGTGCCCTAGCGTAAGCCTAGGGGTGTCCTAGCCTAAGCCTAGGGGTGCCCTAGCCTAAGTCCAGGGGTTCCCTACCTAAGCTTAGGGATGCCCTAGCCTAAGCCTACGGGTGCCCTAGGCTAAGCCTAGGGGTGCCCTAGCATAAGCCTAGGGGTGCCCTAGCCTAAGCTTAGGGGTGCCAAAACCTAAGCTTAGGGGTGCCCTAGCCTAAGGCTAGAGGAGCCCTAGCCTTAGCCTAGGGGTGCCCTAGCCTAAGCCAAGGGGTGCGCTAGCCTAAGTATAGGGGTGCCCTAGCCTAAGCCTAGATGTACCCTAGCCTTAGGCTAGGGGAGCCCTAGCCTTAGCCTAAGCCTAGGGGTGCCCCAGCCTAAGCCTAGGGGTGCCCTAGCCTAAGGCTTGGGGTGCCCTAACCTAAGCCTAGGGGTGCTCTAGACTTAAGCTACAAGAGCCCTAGCCTTAGCCTAATCCTAGGGGTATCTTAGCCTAAGCTTAGGGGTGCCCTAGCCTATGCCTAGGCGTTCCCTAGCCTTAGGCTAGGGGAGCCCTAGCCTTAGCCTAAGCCTAAGGTTACCCTAGCCTACGCCTAGGGGTGCCCTAGCCTAAGACTCGGGTGGCCTAGCCTAAGTTTAGTGGTGCCCTAGCCTAATCCTAGGGGTGCCCTAGGCTAAGCCTAGGAGTGCCCTAGGGTTAGGCTAGGGGGGCCCTAGCCTTAGCCTAATCCTAGGGGTGCCCTAGCCCAAGCCTAGGGGTGCCCTAGCCTAAGCCAAGGGGTGCCCTAGCCAAAGCCTAGGGGTCCCCTAGTCTTAGGCTAGGGGTGCCCTAGCCTTAGCCTAAGTCTAGGGGTGCCCTAGCCTAAGCCTAGTGGTGCCCTAGACTAAGCTTAGGGGTGTCCTAGCCTAAGCCTAGGGGTGCCCTAGCCTATACCTAGGGGTGCCCTAGCCTTAGGCTAGGGGAGCCCTAGCCTTAGCCTAAGCCTAGGGGAGCACTAGCCTAAGACTAGGGGTGCCCTAGCCTAATCTTAGGGGTTCCATAGCCTAAGCCTAGGGGTGCCCTTGGCTAAGGCTAGGTGTGCCCTAGGGTTAGGCAAGGAGAGCCCTAGCCTTAGCCTAAGCCTAGGGGTGCCCTAGCCTAAGACTAGGGTTGCCCTAGCCTAATCTTAGGGGTGCCCTAGCCTAAGTATAGGGGTGCCGCAGGGTTAAGCAAGGGGAGCCCTAGCCTTAGCCTAAGCCTAGGGGTGCCCTAGCCTAAGCTTACGGGTGCTCTAGACTAAGCCTAGGGGTGCCCTAGCCTAAGCCTAGGGGTGCCCTAGCCTAAGCCTAGGGGTGCCCTAGCCTCAGCTTAGGGGTTCCCTAGCTTTAGGCGAGGGGGCCGTAGCCTTAGCCTAAGCCTGGGGGTGCCCAAGCCTAAGCCTAATGGTGTCCTAGCCTTAGCCTAGGGGTGCCCTAGCTTAAGCCTAGGGGTCCCCTAGCCTTAGACTAGGGGAGCCCTAGCCTTAGCCTAAGCCTAGGGGTGCCCTTGCCTAAGCCTAGGGCTGCCCTAACCTTAGGCTAGGGGAGCCCTAGCCTTAGCCTAAGCCTTGGTTCAGCCCTAGCCTAAACCTAGGGATTCCCTAGCCTTAACCTACAGGTGTCCTGGCCTAAGCTTAGGGGTGCACTAGCCTAAGCCTAGGGGTGCCCTAACCTTAGGCTAGGGGAGCCCTAGCCTTAACCTAAGCCTAGGGGTGCCCTAGCCTACGCCTAGGGGTGCCCTAGCCTAAGCCTAGGGGTGCCCTAGCCTACGCCTAGGGGTGCCCTAGCCTAAGCCTAGGGGTGCCCTAGCCTACGCCTAGGCGTGCCCTAGCCTAAGCCTAGTGGTGCCCTAGCCTTAGGCTAGGGGAGCCCTAGCCTTCGCCTAAGCCTAGGGGAGCACTAGCCTAAGACTAGGGGTGCCCTAGCCTAATCTTAGGGGTTCCCTAGCCTAAGCCTAGGGGTGCCCTAGGCTAAGCCTAGGTGTGCCCTAGGGTTAGGCAAGGGGAGCCCTAGCCTTAGCCTAAGCCTAGGGGTGCCCTAGCCTAAGACTAGGGTTGCCCTAGCCTAATCTTAGGGGTGCCCTAGCCTAAGTATAGGGGTGCCGCAGGGTTAAGCAAGGGGAGCCCTAGACTTAGCCTAAGCCTAGGGGTGCCCTAGCCTAAGCTTACGGGTGCTCTAGCCTAAGCCTAGGGGTGCCCTAGCCTAAGCCTAGGGGTGCCCTAGCCTAAGCCTAGGGGTGCCCTAGCCTCAGCTTAGGGGTTCCCTAGCTTTAGGCGAGGGGGCCGTAGCCTTAGCCTAAGCCTGGGGGTGCCCAAGCCTAAGCCTAATGGTGTCCTAGCCTTAGCCTAGGGGTGCCCTAGCTTAAGCCTAGGGGCGCCCTAGCCTTAGACTAGGGGAGCCCTAGCCTTAGCCTAAGCCTAGGGGTGCCCTTGCCTAAGCCTAGGGCTGCCCTAACCTTAGGCTAGGGGAGCCCTAGCCTTAGCATAAGCCTTGATTCAGCCCTAGCCTAAACCTAGGGATTGCCTAGCCTAAGCCTACGGGTGTCCTGGCCTAAGCTTAGGGGTGCCCTAACCTAAGGCTAGGGGTGCCCTAGTCTTAGGCTAGGGGAGCCCTAGCCTTAGTCTAAGCCTAGGGTGCCCTAGCCTAAGCCTAGGGGTTCCCTAGCCCAAGCCTAGGGATGCAAAAGCGTTAGGCTGGAGGAGCCCTAGCTTTAGCCTTAGCCTAGGGGTGCCCTAGCATAAGCCTAGTGGTGCCCTAGCCTAAGTCTAGGGGTCCCCTAGCCTAAGCCTAGGGTTGCCGTAGCCTAAGCCAAGGGGTCCGCTAGCATAAGAATACGGGTGCCCTAGCCTAAGTCTAGGGGTGCCCTAGACTAAGTATATTGGTGCCTAGCCTAAGCATAGGGGTGCCCTAACCTAAGCTTAGGGGTTCCCTTCCTAAGCCTAGGGGTGCTCTAGCCTAAGCCTACGGGTGCGCTAGCGTAAGCCTAGGGGTGCCCTAGCCAAAGCCTAGGGGTGCCCTAACGTAAGCCTAGGTGTGCTCTAGCCTTAAGCTAGGGGAGCCCTAGCCTTAGCCTAATCCTAGGGGTGCCCTAGCCTTAGCTTAGGGGTGCCCTAGCCTATGCCTAGGTGTGCCGTAGCCTTAGGCTAGGTGAGCCCTAGCCTTAGCCTAAGCCTAAGGTTGACCTAGCCTATGCCTAGGGGTACCCTAGCCTAAGACTCGGGTGCCCTAGCCTAAGCTTGGGGAGCCCTAGCCTAAGCCTAGGGGTGCCCTAGCATAAGCCTAGGAGTGCCCTAGGGTTAGGCTAGGGGAGCCCTAGCCTTAGGCCAATCCTAGGGGTGCCCTAGCCTAAGCCTAGTGGTGCCCTAGCCTAAGCCTAGGGGTGTCCTAGCCTAAGCCTAGGGGTGCCCTAGCCTTAGGCTAGGCGAGCCCTAACCTTAGCCTAAGCCTAGGGGTACCCTAGCCTAAGCCTAGGGGTGCCCTGGCTTTAGGCTAGGGGAGCCCTAGCCTTAGCCTAAGCCTAGGGGTGCCCTAGCCAAGCCTATGGGTGCCCTAGCCTAAGCCTAGGGGTACCCTAGCCTAAGCTTAGGGGTTCCCTAGCGTTAGGCTAGGGGAGCCCTAGCCTTAGCCTAAGCCCAGGTTTTCCCTAGCCTAAACCTAGCGTTGCCCTAGCCTAAGCCTAGGGGTGCCCTAGCCTTAGTCTAGGGGAGCCCTAGCTTTAGACTAAGCCTAGGGGTGCCCTAGCCTAAACCTAGGAGTGCCCTAACCTTAGCCTAGGGGGGCCTTAGCCTAAGTGTAGGGGTGCCCTAGCCTGAGCCTATGGGTGCCCTAGTCTTAGCCTAAGCCTAGGGTTGCCCTAGCCTAAGCCTAGGGGTGCCCCAACCTAAGCCTAGGGGTGCCCTAGCCTTAGGCTGGGAGCCCTAGCCTTAGCCTAAGCCTAGGGGTGCCCTAGCCTTAGGCTAGGGGGCCCTAGCCTTAGCCTAAGCCTAGGGGTGCCGTAGCCTATGCCTAGTGGTGTCCTAGCCTAAGCCTAGGGGTGCCCTAGCCTAAGCCAAGGGGTGCCCTAGCCCAAGCCTAGGGATGCGCTAGCGTTAGGCTAGAGGAGCACTAGCCTTAGCCTAAGCCTAGGGGTGCCCTAGCCTAAACCTAGGCGTACCCTAGCTTAAGCCTAGGGGTGCCCTAGCCTAAGCCTAGGCGTGCCCTTGCCAAAGCCTAGGTGTGCCCTAACCTAAGCCTAGGGGTGCCCAAGCCTAAGCTTAGGGGTGTCCTAGCCTAAGCCTAGGGGTGCCCTAGCCTAAGCTTAGGGGTGCCCTAGCCTAAGCCTATGGGTGCCCTAGCCGAATCCTAGTGGTGCCCTAGCCCTAGGCTAGGGGAGCCCTAGCCTTAGCCTAAGCCTAGGGGTGCCCTAGCTTAAGCCTACGGGTGCCCTAGCCTTAGGCTTGGGGAGCCCTAGCCTTAGCCTAAGCCTATGGGTGCCCTAGCCTCAGCCTAGGGGTGCCCTAGCCTAAGCCTAGGAGTGCCCTAGCCTAAGCCTAGGGGTGCCCTAGCCTAAGCCTAGTGGTGCCTTAGCCTAAGCCTAGGGGTGACCTAGCCTTAGCCTAAGCCTAGGGGTGCCCTAGCCTAAGCCTAGGGGTGCCCTAGCCTAAGCCTAGGGGTGCCCTAGCCTAAGCCTAGGGGTACCCTAGACTAAGCCTAGGGGTGACCTAGTCTAAGCCTAGGGTTGCCCTAGCCTAAGCCTAGGGTTGACCTAGCCTAAGCCTAGGGGTCCCCTAGCCTAACCCTAGGGGTGCCCTAGCCTTATGCTAGGGGAGCACTAGCCTTAGCCTAAGCCTAGGGGTGCCCTACCCTAAGCTTAGGGGTGCCCTAGCCTAAGCCTACGCTTGCCCTAGCCTTAGGCTAGCTGAGCCCTAGCCTAAGCCTAAGCCTAGGGGTGCCCTAGCCTAAGCCTAGGGGTGCCCTATCCTAAGCCTAGGGGTGCCCTAGCCTTAGGCTAGGGGAGCCTTAGCCTTAGCCTAAGCCTAGGGGTGCCCTAGCCTAAGCCTAGGGGTGCCCTAGCCTAAGCCTAGGGGTGCCCTAGCCCAAGCCTAGGGATGGCCTAGCCCTGGCTAGGGATGCCCTAGCGTTAGGTTAGAGGAGCCCTAGCCTTAGCCTAAACCTAGGGGTGCCCTAGCCTAAGCCAAGGGGTGCCCTAGCCTAAGTCTAGGGGTGCCCTAGCCTAAGCCAAGGGGTGCCCTAACCTAAGTCTAGGGGTGCCCTAGCCTAAGCCTAGGGGTGCCCTAGCCCAAGCCTATGGGTGCCCTAGCCTAAGCCGAGGGGTGCCCTACCCTAAGCCTTGGGGTGCCCTACCCTAAGCCTAGGGGTGCCCTAGCCTAAGCCTAGGCTTGCTCTAGCATTAGGCTAGCTGAGCCCTAGCCTAAGCCAAAGCCTCAGGGTCCCTTGCCTAAGCCTCGGGGTGCCCTAGCCTAAGCCTAGGGGTGCCATAGCCTTAGGCTAGAGTAGCCCTAGCCTTAGCCTAAGCCTAGGGGTGCCCTAGCCTAAGACTAGGGGTGCCCTAGACTAAGCTTTGCGGTGCCCTAGCCTAAACCTAGGGGTGCCCTAGGGTTGGGCTAGGGGACCCCTAGCATTAGCCTAAGCCTAGGGGTGCCCTAGGCTAAGCCTAGGGGTGCCCTAGACTAAGCCTAGGGGTGCCCAAGCCTTAGGCTAGGGGAGCACTAGCCTTAGCTTAAACCTAGGGGTGCCCTAGCCTAAGCATAGTGATGCCCTATCCTAAGCCTAGGGGTGCCCTAGCCTAAGCCTAGGGGTGCCCTAACCTTATGCTTGGGGAGCCCTAACCTTAGCCTAAGCCTAGGGGTGCCCTAGCCCAAGCCTAGGGGTGCCCTAGCCTAAGCCTAGGGGTGCACTAGCCTAAGGCTAGGGGTGCCCTAGCCTTAGTCTAGTGGAGCCCTAGCCTTAGCCTAAGCATAGGGGTGCCCTACCCTAAGACTAGATGTAACCTAGCCTCAGCCTAGGGGTGCCCTACCCTAAGCCTAGGGGTGCCCTAGCCTAAGCCTAGGGGTGCCCTAGCCTTAGGCTAGCTGAGCCCTAGCTTTAGCCTAAGCCTATGGGTGCCCTAGCCTAAGCCTAGGGGTGCCCTAGCCTAAGCCTTGGGGTGCCCTAGCCTAAGCCAAGGGGTGCCCTAGCCTTAGCCTTAGCCTAGGGGTGCCCTAGCCTAAGACTAGGAGTGCCCTAACCTAAGCCTAGGGGTGCCCTAGCCTAAGCCTAGGGGTGCTCTAGCCTAAGCCTAGAGGTGCCCTAGCCTTAGGGTAGCTGAGCCCTTGCCTTAGCCTAAGCCTAGGAGTGTCCTAGCCTTAGGCTAGGGGAGACCTAGCCTTATCCTAAGCCTAGGGGTGCCCTAGCCTAAGCCTAGGGGTGCCCTAGCCTAAGCCTAGGGGTGCCCTAGCCTAAGCCTAGGGGTGCCCTACCATAAGCCTAGGGGTGCCCTAGCCTAAGCCTAGAGGTGCCCTAGCCTTAGGGTAGCTGAGCCCTTGCCTTAGCCTAAGCCTAGGAGTGCCCTAGCCTAAGCCTAGGGGTACCCTAGCCTAAGCCTAGGGGTGCTTAACCTAAGCCTAGGGGTGCTCTAGCCTAAGTTTAGGGGTGCCCTAGCCTAAGCCTAGGAGTGCCCTAGCCTAAGCTTAGGGGTGCCCTAGCCTAAGCCTAGAGGTGCCCTAGCCTAAGCCTAGTGGTGCCTTAGCCTAAGCCTAGGGGTGACCTAGCCTTAGCCTAAGCCTAGGGGTGCCCTAGCCTAAGCCTAGGGGTGCCCTAGCCTAAGCCTAGTCGTGCCTTAGCCTAAGCCTAGGGGTGACCTACCCTTAACCTAAGCTAAGGGGTGGCTTAGCCTAAGCCTAGGGGTCCCGTAGCCTTAGCCTAAGCCTAGGGGTGCCCTAGTCTAAGCCTATGGGTGCCCTAGCCTAAGCCTAGGGGTGCCCTAGCCTAAGCCTAGGGGTACCCTAGCCTAAGCCTAGGGGTGCCCTAGCCTAAGCCTAGGGTTGCCCTAGCCAAACCTAGGGGTCCCCTAGCCTAACCCTAGGGGTGCCCTAGCCTTAGCCGAGGGGAGCACTAGCCTTAGCCTAAGCCTAGGGGTGCCCTAGCCTAAGCCTAGGCGTGCCCTAGCCTAAGCCTAGGGGTGCCCTACCCTAAGCTTAGGGGTGCCCTAGCCTAAGCCTACGCTTGCCCTAGCCTTAGGCTAGCTGAGCCCTAGCCTAAGCCTAAATCTAGGGGTGCCCTAGCCTAAGCCTAGGGGTGCCCTAGCCTAAGCCTACGGGTACCCTAGCCTAAGCATAGGGTTGCCCTAGCCTAACCCTAGGGGTGACCTAGCCTTAGGCTAGGGGAGCACTAGCGTTAGCCTACGCCTAGGGGTGCCCTAGCCTAAGCCTAGGCGTTCCCTAGCCTAAGCCAAGGGGTGCCTTACCCTAAACCTCTTGGTGCCCTAGCCTAACTTAGGCTTGCCCTAGCCTCAGGCTAGCTGAGCCCTAGCCTAAGCCTAAGCCTAGGGGTGCCCTAGCCTAAGCCTAGGGGTGCCCTAGCCTAAGCCTAGGGGTGCCCTAGCCTTAGGCTAGGGGAGCCCTAGCCTTAGCCTAAGCCTAGGGTTGCCCTAGCCTAAGCCTAGGGGTGCCCTAGCCTAAGCCTAGGGTTGCCCTAGCCCAAGCCTAGGGATGGCCTAGCCCTGGCTAGGGATGCCCTAGCGTTAGGTTAGAGGAGCCCTAGCATTAGCCTAAACCTAGGGGTGCACTAGCCTAAGCCATGGGCTTCCCTAGCCTAAGCCTAGGGGTGCCCTAGCCTAAGTCTAGGGGTTCCCTACCTAAGCCTAGGGATGCCCTAGCCTAAGCCTACGGGTGCCCTAGGCTAAGCCTAGGGGTGCCCTAGCATAAGCCTAGGGGTGCCCTAGCCTAAGCTTAGGGGTGCCCAAACCTAAGCTTAGGGGTGCCCTAGCCTAAGGCTAGGGGTGCCCTAGTCTTAGGCTAGGGGAGCCCTAGCCTTAGTCTAAGCCTAGGGTGCCCTAGCCTAATCCTAGGGGTTCCCTAGCCCAAGCCTAGGGATGCCCTAGCGTTAGGCTAGAGGAGCCCTAGCCTTAGCCTAGGGGTGCCCCAGCCTAAGCCAAGTGGTGCGCTAGCCTAAGTATAGGGGTCCCCTAGCCTAAGCCTAGGTGTACCCTAGCCTTAGGCTACGGGGGAGCCCTAGCCTTAGCCTAAGCCTAGGGGTGCCCCAGTCTAAGCCTAGGGGTGCCCTAGCCTAAGCCTAGGGGTGCCCTAACTTAAGCCTAGGGGTGCTCTAGCCTTAAGCTACAGGAGCCCTAGCCTTAGCGTAATCCTAGTGGTGCCTTAGCCTAAGCTTAGGGGTGCCCTAGCCTATGCCTAGGCGTGCCCTAACCTTAGGCTAGGTGAGCCCTAGCCTTAGCCTAAGCCTAAGGTTGCCCTAGCCTACCCCTAGGGGTGCCCTAGCCTAAGACTCGGGTGCCCTAGCCTAAGCTTAGTGGTGCCCTAGCCTAAGCCTAGGGGTGCCCTAGCCTAAGCCTAGGAGTGCCATAGGGTTAGGCTAGGGGGGCCCTAGCCTTAGCCTAATCCTAGGGGTGCCCTAGCCTAAGCCTAGGGGTGCCCTAGCCTAAGCCTAGGGGTCCCCTAGTCTTAGGCTAGGGGAGCCCTAGCCTTAGCCTAAGTCTAGGGGTTCGCTAGCCTAAGCCTAGTGGTGCCCTAGACTAAGCCTAGGGGTGTCCTAGCCTAAGCCTTGGGGTGCCCTAGCCTATACCTATGGGTGACCTAGCCTTAGGCTAGGGGAGCACTGGCCTTAGCCTACCCCTAGGGGTGCCCTACCCTAAGCCTAGGGGTGCCCTAGTCTAAGCCTATGGGTGCCCTAGCCTTAGGCTAGCTGAGCCCTAGCCTTAGTCTAAGCCTATGGGTGCCCTAGGCTAAGCCTAGGGGTGCCCTAGCCTAAGCCTTGGGGTGCCCTAGCCGAAGCCAAGGGGTGCCCTAGTCTTAGCCTTAGCCTAGGGGTGCCCTAGCCTAAGCCTAGGAGTGCCCCAGGTTTAGGCTAGGGGGGCCCTAGCCTTAGCCTAATCCTAGGGGTGCCCTAGCCTAAGCCTAGGGGTGCCCTAGCCTAAGCCTAGGGGTGCTCTACCCTAAGCTTAGGGGTGCCCTAGCCTAAGCCTAGGAGTGCCCTAGCCTAAGCTTAGGGGTGCCCTAGCCTTAGGCTAGGGGAGCCCTAGCCTTAGCCTAAGCCTAGGGTTGCCCTAGCCTAAGCCTAGGGGTGCCTTAGCCTAAGCCTAGGGGTGACCTAGACTTAGCCTAAGCCTAGGGGTGCCCTAGCCTAAGCCTAGGGGTGCCCTAGCCTAAGCCTAGTCGTGCCTTAGCCTAAGCCTAGGGGTGACCTACCCTTAGCCTAAGCCAAGGGGTGCCTTAGCCTAAGCCTAGGGGTCCCGTAGCCTTAGCCTAAGCCTAGGGGTGCCCTAGACTAAGCCTATGGGTGCCCTAGCCTCAGCCTAGGGGTGCCCTAGCCTAAGCCTAGGGGTACCCTAACCTAAGCCTAGGGGTGCCCTAGCCTAAGCCTAGGGTTGCCCTAGCCTAAGCCTAGGGTTGCCCTAGCCAAACCTAGGGGTCCCCTAGCCTAACTCTAGGGGTGCCCTAGCCTTAGGCTAGGGGAGCACTAGCCTTAGCCTAAGCCTAGGGGTGCCCTAGCCTAAGCCTAGGCGTGCCCTAGCCTAAGCCTAGGGGTGCCCTACCCTAAGCTTAGGGGTGCCCTAGCCTAAGCCTACGCTTGCCCTAGCCTTAGGCTAGCTGAGCCCTAGCCTAAGCCTAAATCTAGGGGTGCCCTAGCCTAAGCCTAGGGGTGCCCTAGCCTAAGCCTAGGGGTACCCTAGCCTAAGCCTAGGGGTGCCCTAGCCTAACCCTAGGGGTGACCTAGCCTTAGGCTAGGGGAGCACTAGCCTTATCCTACGCCTAGGGGTGCCCTAGCCAAAGCCTAGGCGTGCCCTAGCCTAAGCCAAGGGCTGCCTTACCCTAAACCTCTTGGTGCCCTAGCCTAACTTAGGCTTGCCCTAGCCTCAGGCTAGCTGAGCCCTAGCCTAAGCCTAAGCCTAGGGGTGCCCTAGCCTAAGCCTAGGGGTGCCCTAGCCTAAGCCTAGGGGTGCCCTAGCCTTAGGCTAGGGGAGCCCTAGCCTTAGCCTAAGCCTAGGGTTGCCCTAGCCTAAGCCTAGGGGTGCCCTAGCCTAAGCCTAGGGTTGCTCTAGCCCAAGACTAGGGATGGCCCAGCCCTGGCTAGGGATGCCCTAGCGTTAGGTTAGAGGAGCCCTAGCCTTAGCCTAAACCTAGGGGTGCCCTAGCCTAAGCCAAGGGGTGCCCTAGCCTAAGCCTAGGGGTGCCCTAGCCAAAGCCAAGGGGTGCCCTAGCCTAAGTCTAGGGGTGCCCTAGCCTAAGCCTAGGGGTGCCCTAGCCCAAGCCTATGGGTGCCCTAGCCTAAGCTGAGGGGTGCCCTACCCTAAGCCTAGGGGTGCCCTACCCTAAGCCTTGGGGTGCCCTAGCCTAAGCCTAGGCTTGCCCTAGCATTAGGCTAGCTGAGCCCTAGCCTAAGCCAAAGCCTAGGGGTGCCCGTGCCTAAGCCTAGGGGTGCCATAGCCTAAGCCAAGGGGTGCCCTAGCCTAAGCCTTGGGGTGCCATAGCCTTAGGCTTGGGGAACCCTAACCTTAGCCTAAGCCTAAGGGTGCCCTAGCCCAAGCCTAGGGGTGCCCTAGCCTAAGCCTAGGGGTGCACTAGCCTAAGGCTAGGGGTGCCCTAGCCTTAGTCTAGTGGAGCCCTAGCCTTAGCCTAAGCATAGGGGTGCCCTACCCTAAGACTAGATGTAACCTAGCCTAAGCCTAGGGGTGCCCTACCCTAAGCCTAGGGGTGCCCTAGCCTAAGCCTAGGGGTGCCCTAGCCTTAGGCTAGCTGAGCCCTAGCCTTAGCCTAAGCCTAGGGGTGCCCTAGCCTAAGCCTAGGGGTGCCCTATCCTAAGCATTGGGGTGCCCTAGCCTAAGCCAAGGGGTGCCCTAGCCTTAGCCTAAGCCTAGGGGTGCCCTAGCCTAAGACTAGGCATGCCCTAGCCTAAGTTTATTGGTGCCCTAGCGTAAGCCTAGGGGTGCCCTAGCCTAAGCCTAGGGGTGCCCTAGCCTATGCCTAGGGGTGCCCAAGCCTAAGCCTAGTGGTGCCCTAGCCTTAGGCTAGGGGAGCCCTAGCCTTAGCCTAAACCTAGGGGTACCCTAGCCTAAGACTAGGGGTGCCCTAGCCTAATCTTAGGGGTGCCCTAGCCTAAGCCTAGGGGTGCCCTAGCCTAAGCCTAGTGGTGCCCTAGACTTAGGCTAGGGGAGCCCTAGCCTTAGCCTAAACCTAGGGGTACCCTAGCCTAAGACTAGGGGTGTCCTAGCCTAATCTTAGGGGTGCCCTAGCCTAAGCCTAGGTGTGCCCTAGCCTAAGCCTAGGGGTGCCCTAACCTAAGCCTAGGGGTGCTCTAGCCTTAAGCTACAGGAGCCCTAGCCTTAGCCTAATCCTAGTGGTGCCTTAGCCTGAGCTTAGGGGTGCCCTAGCCTATGCCTAGGCGTGCCCTAACCTTAGGCTAGGTGAGCCCTAGCCTTAGCCTAAGCCTAAGGTTGCCCTAGCCTACGCCTAGGGGTGCCCTAGCCTAAGACTCGGGTGCCCTAGCCTAAGCTTAGTGGTGCCCTAGCCTAAGCCTAGGGGTGCCCTAGCCTAAGCCTAGGAGTGCCCTAGGGTTAGGCTAGGGGGGCCCTAGCCTTAGCCTAATCCTAGGGGTGCCCTAGCCTAAGCCTAGGGGTGCCCTAGCCTAAGCCAAGGGGTGCCCTAGCCTAAGCCTAGGGGTCCCCTAGTCTTAGGCTAGGGGAGCCCTAGCCTTAGCCTAAGTCTAGGGGTTCGCTAGCCTAAGCCTAGTGGTGCCCTAGACTAAGCCTAGGGGTGTCCTAGCCTAAGCCTTGGGGTGCCCTAGCCTATACCTAGGGGTGACCTAGCCTTAGGCTAGGGGAGCACTGGCCTTAGCCTACCCCTAGGGGTGCCCTACCCTAAGCCTAGGGGTGCCCTAGCCTAAGCCTATGGGTGCCCTAGCCTTAGGCTAGCTGAGCCCTAGCCTTAGCCTAAGCCTATGGGTGCCCTAGGCTAAGCCTAGGGGTGCCCTAGCCTAAGCCTTGGGGTGCCCTAGCCGAAGCCAAGGGGTGCCCTAGTCTTAGCCTTAGCCTAGGGGTGCCCTAGCCTAAGCCTAGGAGTTCCCTAGGTTTAGGCTAGGGGGGCCCTAGCCTTACCCTAATCCTAGGGGTGCCCTAGCCTAAGCCTAGGGGTGCCCTAGGCTAAGCCTAGGGGTGCTCTACCCTAAGCTTAGGGGTGCCCTAGCCTAAGCCTAGGAGTGCCCTAGCCTAAGCTTAGGGGTGCCCTAGCCTAAGTCTAGAGGTGCCCTAGCCTAAGCCTAGTGGTGCCTTAGCCTAAGCCTAGGGGTGACCTAGCCTTAGCCTAAGCCTAGGGGTGCCCTAGCCTAAGCCTAGGGGTGCCCTAGCCTAAGCCTAGTCGTGCCTTAGCCTAAGCCTAGGTGTGACCTACCCTTAGCCTAAGCCAAGGGGTGCCTTAGCCTAAGCCTAGGGGTCCCGTAGCCTTAGCCTAAGCCTAGGGGTGCCCTAGCCTAAGCCTAGGGGTGCCCTAGCCTAAGCCTAGGGGTGCCCTAGCCTAAGCCTAGGGGTACCCTAACCTAAGCCTAGGGGTGCCCTAGCCTAAGCCTAGGGTTGCCCTAGCCTAAGCCTAGGGTTGCCCTAGCCAAACCTAGGGGTCCCCTAGCCTAACTCTAGGGGTGCCCTAGCCTTAGGCTAGGGGAGCACTAGCCTTAGCCTAAGCCTAGGGGTGCCCTAGCCAAAGCCTAGGCGTGCCCTAGCCTAAGCCTAGGGGTGCCCTACCCTAAGCTTAGGGGTACCCTAGCCTAAGCCTACGCTTGCCCTAGCCTTAGGCTAGCTGAGCCCTAGCCTAAGCCTAAATCTAGGGGTGCCCTAGCCTAAGCCTAGGGGTGCCCTAGCCTAAGCCTAGGGGTACCCTAGCCTAAGCCTAGGGGTGCCCTAGCCTAACCCTAGGGGTGACCTAGCCTTAGGCTAGGGGAGCACTAGCCTTATCCTACGCCTAGGGGTGCCCTAGCCTAAGCCTAGGTGTGCCCTAGCCTAAGCCAAGGGCTGCCTTACCCTAAACCTCTTGGTGCCCTAGCCTAACTTAGGCTTGCCCTAGCCTCAGGCTAGCTGAGCCCTAGCCTAAGCCTAAGCCTAGGGGTGCCCTAGCCTAAGCCTAGGGGTGCCCTAGCCTAAGCCTAGGGGTGCCCTAGCCTTAGGCTAGGGGAGCCCTAGCCTTAGCCTAAGCCTAGGGTTGCCCTAGCCCAAGACTAGGGATGGCCTAGCCCTGGCTAGGGATGCCCTAGCGTTAGGTTAGAGGAGCCCTAGCCTTAGCCTAAACCTAGGGGTACCCTAGCCTAAGCCAAGGGGTGCCCTAGCCTAAGCCTAGGGGTGCCCTATCCAAAGCCAAGGGGTGCCCTAGCCTAAGTCTAGGGGTGCCCTAGCCTAAGCCTAGGGGTGCCCTAGCCCAAGCCTATGGGTGCCCTAGACTAAGCCGAGGGGTGCCCTACCCTAAGCCTAGGGGTGCCCTAGCCTAAGCCTAGGCTTGCCCTAGCATTAGGCTAGCTGAGCCCTAGCCTAAGCCAAAGCCTAGGGGTGCCAGTGCCTAAGCCTAGGGGTGCCATAGCCTAAGCCTAGGGGTGCCCTAGCCTAAGCCTAGGGGTGCCATAGCCTTAGGCTTAGGGAACCCTAACCTTAGCCTAAGCCTAAGGGTGCCCTAACCCAAGCCTAGGGGTGCCCTAGCCTAAGCCTAGGGGTGCCCTAGCCTAAGCCTAGGGGTGCCCTAGCCTAAGCCTAGGGGTACCCTAACCTAAGCCTAGGGGTGCCCTAGCCTAAGCCTAGGGTTGCCCTAGCCTAAGCCTAGGGTTGCCCTAGCCAAACCTAGGGGTCCCCTAGCCTAACTCTAGGAGTGCCCTAGCCTTAGGCTAGGGGAGCACTAGCCTTAGCCTAAGCCTAGGGGTGCCCTAGCCAAAGCTTAGGCATGCCCTAGCCTAAGCCTAGGGGTGCCCTACCCTAAGCTTAGGGGTACCCTAGCCTAAGCCTACGCTTGCCCTAGCCTTAGGCTAGCTGAGCCCTAGCCTAAGCCTAAATCTAGGGGTGCCCTAGCCTAAGCCTAGGGGTGCCCTAGCCTAAGCCTAGGGGTACCCTAGCCTAAGCCTAGGGGTGCCCTAGCCTAACCCTAGGGGTGACCTAGCCTTAGGCTAGGGGAGCACTAGCCTTATCCTACGCCTAGGGGTGCCCTAGCCTAAGCCTAGGCGTGCCCTAGCCTAAGCCAAGGGCTGCCTTACCCTAAACCTCTTGGTGCCCTAGCCTAACTTAGGCTTGCCCTAGCCTCAGGCTAGCTGAGCCCTAGCCTAAGCCTAAGCCTAGGGGTGCCCTAGCCTAAGCCTAGGGGTGCCCTAGCCTAAGCCTAGGGGTGCCCTAGCCTTAGGCTAGGGGAGCCCTAGCCTTAGCCTAAGCCTAGGGTTGCCCTAGCCCAAGACTAGGGATGGCCTAGCCCTGGCTAGGGATGCCCTAGCGTTAGGTTAGAGGAGCCCTAGCCTTAGCCTAAACCTAGGGGTACCCTAGCCTAAGCCAAGGGGTGCCCTAGCCTAAGCCTAGGGGTGCCCTAGCCTAAGTCTAGGGGTGCCCTAGCCTAAGCCTAGGGGTGCCCTAGCCCAAGCCTATGGGTGCCCTAGGCTAAGCCGAGGGGTGCCCTACCCTAAGCCTAGGGGTGCCCTACCCTAAGCCTAGGGGTGCCCTAGCCTAAGCCTAGGCTTGCCCTAGCATTAGGCTAGCTGAGCCCTAGCCTAAGCCAAAGCCTAGGGGTGCCCTAGCCAAAGCCTAGGCGTGCCCTAACCTAAGCCTAGGGGTGCCCTACCCTAAGCTTAGGGGTACCCTAGCCTAAGCCTACGCTTGCCCTAGCCTTAGGCTAGCTGAGCCCTAGCCTAAGCCTAAATCTAGGGGTGCCCTAGCCTAAGCCTAGGGGTGCCCTAGCCTAAGCCTAGGGGTACCCTAACCTAAGCCTAGGGGTGCCCTAGCCTAACCCTAGGGGTGACCTAGCCTTAGGCTAGGGGAGCACTAGCCTTATCCTACGCCTAGGGGTGCCCTAGCCTAAGCCTAGGCGTGCCCTAGCCTAAGCCAAGGGCTGCCTTACCCTAAACCTCTTGGTGCCCTAGCCTAACTTAGGCTTGCCCTAGCCTCAGGCTAGCTGAGCCCTAGCCTAAGCCTAAGCCTATGGGTGCCCTAGCCTAAGCCTAGGGGTGCCCTAGCCTAAGCCTAGGGGTGCCCTAGCCTTAGGCTAGTGGAGCCCTAGCCTTAGCCTAAGCCTAGGGTTGCCCTAGCCCAAGACTAGGGATGGCCTAGCCCTGGCTAGGGATGCCCTAGCGTTAGGTTAGAGGAGCCCTAGCCTTAGCCTAAACCTAGGGGTACCCTAGCCTAAGCCAAGGGGTGCCCTAGCCTAAGCCTAGGGGTGCCCTAGCCAAAGCCAAGGGGTGCCCTAGCCTAAGTCTAGGGGTGCCCTAGCCTAAGCCTAGGGGTGCCCTAGCCCAAGCCTATGGGTGCCCTAGGCTAAGCCGAGGGGTGCCCTACCCTAAGCCTAGGGGTGCCCTACCCTAAGCCTAGGGGTGCCCTAGCCTAAGCCTAGGCTTGCCCTAGCATTAGGCTAGCTGAGCCCTAGCCTAAGCCAAAGCCTAGGGGTGCCCTAGCCAAAGCCTAGGCGTGCCCTAGCCTAAGCCTAGGGGTGCCCTACCCTAAGCTTAGGGGTACCCTAGCCTAAGCCTACGCTTGCCCTAGCCTTAGGCTAGCTGAGCCCTAGCCTAAGCCTAAATCTAGGGGTGCCCTAGCCTAAGCCTAGGAGTGCCCTAGCCTTAGGCTAAGGGAGCCCTAGCCTTAGCCTAAGCCTAGGGTTGCCCTAGCCCAAGACTAGGGATGGCCTAGCCCTGGCTAGGGATGCCCTAGCGTTAGGTTAGAGGAGCCCTAGCCTTAGCCTAAACCTAGGGGTACCCTAGCCTAAGCCAAGGGGTGCCCTAGCCTAAGCCTAGGGGTGCCCTAGCCAAAGCCAAGGGGTGCCCTAGCCTAAGTCTAGGGGTGCCCTAGCCTAAGCCTAGGGGTGCCCTAGCCCAAGCCTATGGGTGCCCTAGGCTAAGCCGAGGGGTGCCCTACCCTAAGCCTAGGGGTGCCCTACCCTAAGCCTAGGGGTGCCCTAGCCTAAGCCTAGGCTTGCCCTAGCATTAGGCTAGCTGAGCCCTAGCCTAAGCCAAAGCCTAGGGGTGCCAGTGCCTAAGCCTAGGGGTGCCATAGCCTAAGCCTAGGGGTGCCCTAGCCTAAGCCTAGGGGTGCCATAGCCTTAGGCTTGGGGAACCCTAACCTTAGCCTAAGCCTAAGGGTGCCCTAGCCTAAGACTAGGGGTGCCCTGGCTTTAGGCTAGGGGAGCCCTAGCCTTAACCTAAGCCTAGGGGTGCCCTAGCGAAGCCTATGGTTGCCCTAGCCTAAGCCTAGGGGTGCCCTAGCCTAAGCTTAGGGGTTCCCTAGCCTTAGGCTCGGGGAGCCCTAGCCTTAGCCTAAGCCTAGGGTTTCCCAAGCCTAAACCTAGCGTTGCCCTAGCCTAAGCCTAGGGGTGCCCTAGCCTTAGGCTACGGGAGCCCTAGCTTTAGACTAAGCCTAGGGGTGCCCTAGCCTAAGCCTAGGAGTGCCCTAACCTTAGCCTAAGCCTAGGGGTGCCCTAGCCTAAGTGTAGGGGTGCCCTAGCCTGAGCCTATGGGTGCCCTAACCTTAGCCTAAGCCTAGGGGTGCCCTAGCCTAAGCCTAGGGGTGCCCCAGCCTAAGCCTAGGGGTGCCCTAGCCTTAGGCTGGGAGCCCTAGCCTTAGCCTAAGCCTAGGGGTGCCCTAGCCTTAGGCTAGGGGGCCCTAGCCTTAGCCTAAGCCTAGGGGTGGCGTAGCCTATGCCTAGTGGTGTCCTAGCCTAAGCCTATGTGTGCCCTAGCCTAAGCCTAGGGGTGCCCTAGCCTAAGCCTATGGGTTCCCTAACCTTAGGCTAGGGGAGCCCTAGCCTTAGCATAAGCCTTGGGGCGCCCTTGCCTAAGCTTAGGGGTGCCCTAGCCTAAGCCTAGGGCTGCCCTAGCCTAAGTCTAGGGGTGCCCTAGCCTAAGCCTAGGGGTGCCCTAGCCTTAGGATAGGGGGCCCTAGCCTTAGCCAGACTAGTGGTGCCGTACCCTATGCCTAGTGGTGTCCTAGCGTAAGCCTAGGGGTGCCCTAGCCTAAGCCAAGGGGTGCCCTAGCCCAAGCCTAGGGATGCCCTAGCGTTAGGCTAGAGGAGCCCTAGCCTTAGCCTAAGCCTAGGGGTGCCCTAGCCTAAACCTAGGGGTACCCTAGCCTAAGCCTAGGGGTGCACTAGCCTAAGCCTAGGCGTGCCCTTGCCTAAGCCTAGCTGTGCCCTAACCTAAGCCTAGGGGTGCCCAAGCCTAAGCTTAGGGGTGCCCTAGCCTTAGCCTAGGGGTGCCCTAGCCTAAGCTTAGGGGTGCCCTAGCCTAAGCCTATGGGTGCCCTAGCCGAATCCTAGTGGTGCCCTAGCCCTAGGCTAGGGGAGCCCTAGCCTTAGCCTAAGCCTAGGGGTGCCCTAGCTTAAGCCTATGGGTGCCCTAGCCTAAGCCTACGGGTGCCCTAGCCTTAGGCTAGGGGAGCCCTAGCCTTAGCCTAAGCCTATGGGTGCCCTAGCCTCAGCCTAGGGGTGCCCTAGCCTAAGCCTAGGAGTGCCCTAGCCTAAGCCTAGGGGTGCCCTAGCCTAAGCCTAGTGCTGCCTTAGCCTAAGCCTAGGGGTGACCTAGCCTTAGCCTAAGCCTAGGGGTGCCCTAGCCTAAGCCTAGGTGTTCCCTAGCCTAAGCCTAGTGGTGCCTTAGCCTAAGCCTAGGGGTGACCTACCCTTAGCCTAAGCCAAGGGGTGCCTTAGCCTAAGCCTAGTGGTCCCCTAGCCTTAGCCTCAGCCTAGGGGTGCCCTAGCCTAATCCTAGGGGTGCCCTAGTCTAAGCCTAGGGTTGCCCTAGCCTAAGCCTAGGGTTGACCTAGCCTAAGCCTAGGGGTCCCCTAGCCTAACACTAGGGGTGCCCTAGCCTTAGGCTAGAGGAGCACTAGCCTTAGCCTAAGCCTAGGGGTGCCCTAGCCTAAGCCTAGGCGTGCCCTAGCCTAAGCCTAGGGATGGCCTAGCCCTGGCTAGGGATGCCCTAGCGTTAGGTTAGAGGAGCCCTAGCCTTAGCCTAAACCTAGGGGTGCCCTAGCCTAAGTCAAGGGGTGCCCTAGCCTAAGTCTAGGGGTGCCCTAGCCTAAGCCAAGGGGTGCCCTAGCCTAAGTCTAGGGGTGCCTTAGCCTAAGCCTAGGGGTGCCCTAGCCCAAGCCTATGGGTGCCCTAGCCTAAGCCGAGGGGTGCCCTACCCTAAGCCTAGGGGTGCCCTACCCTAAGCCTAGGGGTGCCCTAGCCTAAGCCTAGGCTTGCCCTAGCATTAGGCTAACTGAGCCCTAGCCTAAGCCAAAGCCTAGGGGTGCCCGTGCCTAAGCCTAGGGGTGCCATAGCCTAAGCCTAGGGGTGCCATAGCCTTAGGCTAGAGGAGCTCTAGCCTTAGCCTAAGCCTAGGGGTGCCCTAGCCTAAGACTAGGGGTGCCCTAGCCTAAGCCTAGGGGTGCCCTAGCCTAAGCCTAGGGGTGCCCTAGGGTTGGGCTAGGGGACCCCTAGCATTAGCCTAAGCCTAGGGGTGCCCTAGCCTAAGCCTAGGGGTGCCCTAGACTAAGCCTAGGGGTGCCCTAGCCTTAGGCTAGGGGAGCACAAGCCTTAGCTTAAACCTAGGGGTGCCCTAGCCTAAGCATAGTGATGCCCTATCCTAAGCCTAGGGGTGCCCTAGCCTAAGCTTGGCGTGCCCTAGCCTTAGGCTTGGGGAGCCCTAACCTTAGCCTAAGCCTAGGGGTGCCGTAGCCCAAGCTTAGGGGTGCCCTAGCCTAAGCCTAGGGGTGCACTAGCCTAAGGCTAGGGGTGCCCTAGCCTTAGTCTAGTGGAGCCCTATCCTTAGCTTAAGCATAGGGGTGCCCTAGCCTAAGCCTAGTGGTGCCTTAGCCTAAGCCTAGGGGTCCCCTAGCCTTAGCCTAAGCCTAGGGGTGCCCTAGCCTAAGCCTAGGGGTGCCCTAGTCTAAGCCTATGGTTGCCCTAGCCTAAGCCTAGGGTTGACCTAGCCGAAGCCTAGGGGTCCCCTAGCCTAACCCTAGGGGTGCCCTAGCCTTAGGCTAGAGGAGCACTAGCCTTAGCCTAAGCTTAGGGGTGCCCTAGCCTAAGCCTAGGCGTGCCCTAGCCTAAGCCTAAGGATGGCCTAGCCCTGGCTAGGGATGCCCTAGCGTTAGGTTAGAGGAGCCCTAGCCTTAGCCTAAACCTAGGGGTGCCCTAGCCTAAGTCAAGGGGTGCCCTAGCCTAAGTCTAGGGGTGCCCTAGCCTAAGCCAAGGGGTGCCCTAGCCTAAGTCTAGGGGTGGCTTAGCCTAAGCCTAGGGGTGCCCTAGCCCAAGCCTATGGGTGCCCTAGCCTACGCCGAGGGGTGCCCTACCCTAAGCCTAGGGGTGCCCTACCCTAAGCCTAGGCGTGCTCTAGCCTAAGCCTAGGCTTGCCCTAGCATTAGGCTAGCTGAGGCCTAGCCTAAGCCAAAGCCTAGGGGTGCCCGTGCCTAAGCCTAGGGATTGCCATAGCCTAAGCCTGGCGGTGCCCTAGCCTAAGCCTAGGGGTGCCATAGCCTTAGGCTAGAGGAGCCCTAGCCTTAGCCTAAGCCTAGGGGTGCCCTAGCCTAAGACGAGGGGTGCCCTAGCCTAAGCTTTGCGGTGCCCTAGCCTAAGCCTAGGGGTGCCCTAGGGTTGGGCTAGGGGACCCCTAGCATTAGCCTAAGCCTAGGGGTGCCCTAGCCTAAGCCTAGGGGTGCCCTAGACTAAGCCTAGGGGTGCCCTAGCCTTAGGCTAGGGGAACACAAGCCTTAGCTTAAACCTAGGGGTGCCCTAGCCTAAGCATAGTGATGCCCTATCCTAAGCCTAGGGGTGCCCTAGCCTAAGCTTGGGGTGCCCTAGCCTTAGGCTTGGGGAGCCCTAACCTTAGCCTAAGCCTAGGGGTGCCGTAGCCCAAGCCTAGGGGTGCCCTAGCCTAAGCCTAGGGGTGCACTAGCCTAAGGCTAGGCGTGCCCTAGCCTTAGTCTAGTGGAGCCCTATCCTTAGCCTAAGCATATGGGTGCCCTACCCTAAGACTAGATGTAACCTAGCCTAAGCCTAGGGGTGCCCTAGCCTAAGCCTAGGGGTGCCCTAGCCTAAGCCTAGGGGTGCCCTACCATAAGCCTAAGCCTAGGGGTGCCCTAGCCTAAGCTTAGGGGTGCCCTAGCCTAAGCCTAGGAGTGCCCTAGCCTAAGCTTAGGGGTGCCCTAGCCTAAGCCTAGGGGTGCCCTAGCTAAGCCTAGTGGTGCCTTAGCCTAAGCCTAAGGGTGACCTAGCCTTAGCCTAAGCCTAGGGGTGCCCTAGCCTAAGCCTAGGGGTGCCCTAGCCTATGCCTAGTGGTGCCTTAGCCTAAGCCTAGGGGTGACCTACCCTTAGCCTAAGCCAAGGGGTGCCTTAGCCTAAGCCTAGGGGTCCCGTAGCCTTAGCCTAAGCCTAGGGTTGCCCTAGCCTAAGCCTATGGGTGCCCTAGCCTAAGCCTAGGGGTGCCCTAGCCTAAGCCTAGGGGTACCCTAGCCTAAGCCTTGGGGTGCCCTAGCCTAAGCCTATGGATGCCCTAGCCTAAGCCTAGGGGTCCCCTAGCCTAACCCTAGGGGTGCCCTAGCCTAAGCCTAGGGCTGCCCTAGCCTAAGCCTAGGCGTGCCCTAGCCTAAGCCTAGGGGTGCCCTACCCTAAGCTTAGGGGTGCCCTACCCTAAGCCTACGATTGCCCTAGCCTTAGGCTAGCTGAGCCCTAGCCTAAGCCTAAGCCTAGGGGTGCCCTAGCCTAAGCCTAGGGGTGCCCTAGCCTAAGCCTAGGGGTGCCCTAGCCTAAGCCTAGGGGTGCCCTAGCCTAAGTCTAGGGGTTCCCTACCTAAGCCTAGGGGTGCCCTAACCTAAGCCTAGGGGTGCCCTAGCCTAAGCTTAGGGGTGCCCTAGCCTAAGCCTAGGAGTGCCCTAGCCTAAGCTTAGGGGTGCCCTAGCCTAAGCCTAGGGGTGCCCTAGGCTAAGCCTAGTGGTGCCTTAGCCTAAGCCTAGGGGTGACCTAGCCTTAGCCTAAGCCTAGGGGTGCCCTAGCCTAAGCCTAGGGGTGCCCTAGCCTAAGCCAAGTGGTGCCTTAGCCTAAGCCTAGGGGTGACCTACCCTTAACCTAAGCCAAGGGGTGCCTTAGCCTAAGCCTAGGGGTCCCGTAGCCTTAGCCTAAGCCTAGGGTTGCCCTAGCCTAAGCCTATGGGTGCCCTAGCCAAAGCCTTGGGGTGCCCTAGCCTAAGCCTAGGGGTACCCTAGCCTAAGCCTAGGGGTGCCCTAGCCTAGGCCTAGGGTTGCCCTAGCCTAAGCCTAGGGTTGCCCTAGCCTAAGCCTAGGGTTGCCCTAGCCTAAGTCTAGGGGTCCCCTAGCCTAACCCTAGGGGTGCCCTTGCCTTAGGCTAGGGGAGCACTAGCCTTAGCCTAAGCCTAGGAGTGCCCTAGCCTAAGCCTAGGCGTGCCCTAGCCTAAGCCTAGGGGTGCCTACCCTAAGCTTAGGGGTTCCCTAGCCTAAGCCTACGCTTGCCCTAGCCTTAGGCTAGCTGAGCCCTAGCCTAAGCCTAAGCCTAGGCGTGCCCTAGCCTAAGCCTAGGGGTGCCCTAGCCTAAGCCTAGGGGTACCCTAGCCTAAGCCTAGGGGTGCCCTAGCCTAACCCTAGGGGTGATATAGCCTTAGGCTAGGGGAGCACTAGCCTTAGCCTATGCCTAGGGGTGCCCTAGCCTAAGCCTAGGCGTGCCCTAGCCTAAGCCAAGGGGTGCCTTACCCTAAACCTCTTGGTGCCCTAGCCTAACTTAGGCTTGCCCTAGCCTCAGGCTAGCTGAACCCTAGCCTAAGCCTAAGCCTAGGGGTGCCCTAGCCTAAGCCTAGGGGTGCCCTAGCCAAAGCCTAGGGGTGCCCTAGCCAAAGCCTAGGGGTGCCCTAGCCTTAGGCTAGGGGAGCCCTAGCCTTAGCCTAAGCCTAGGGGTACCCTAGCCTAAGCCTAGGGGTGCCCTAGCCTAAGCCTAGCGTTGCCCTAGACCAAGCCGAGGGATGGCCTAGCCCTGGATAGGGATGCCCTAGCGTTAGGTTAGAGGAGCCCTAGCCTTAGCCTAAACCTAGGGGTGCACTAGCCTAAGCCAAGGGGTGCCCTAGTAAGCCTAGGGGTGCCCTAGCCTAAGGCTAGGGGTGCCCTAGCCTAAGTCTAGGGGTTCCCTACCTAAGCCTAGGGATGCCCTAGCCTAAGCCTACGGGTGCCCTGGGCTAAGCCTAGGGGTGCCCTAGCCTAAGCTTAGGGGTGCCCAAACCTAAGCTTAGGGGTGCCATAAACTAAGGCTAGGGGTGCCCTAGTCTTAGGCTAGTGGAGCCCTAGCCTTAGTCTATGCCTAGGGTGCCCTAGCCTAATCCTAGGGGTTCCCTAGCCCAAGCCTAGGGATGCCCTAGCGTTAGGCTAGAGGAGCCCTAGCCTTAGCCTAGGGGTGCCCTAGCCTAAGCCTAGGAGTGCCCCAGGTTTAGGCTAGGGGGGCCCTAGCCTTAGCCTAATCCTAGGGGTGCCCTAGCCTAAGCCTAGGGGTGCCCTAGCCTAAGCCTAGGGGTGCTCTACCCTAAGCTTAGGGGTGCCCTAGCCTAAGCCTAGGAGTGCCCTAGCCTAAGCTTAGGGGTGCCCTAGCCTAAGCCTAGAGGTGCCCTAGCCTAAGCCTAGTGGTGCCTTAGCCTAAGCCTAGGGGTGACCTAGACTTAGCCTAAGCCTAGGGGTGCCCTAGCCTAAGCCTAGGGGTGCCCTAGCCTAAGCCTAGTCGTGCCTTAGCCTAAGCCTAGGGGTGACCTACCCTTAGCCTAAGCCAAGGGGTGCCTTAGCCTAAGCCTAGGGGTCCCGTAGCCTTAGCCTAAGCCTAGGGGTGCCCTAGCCTAAGCCTATGGGTGCCCTAGCCTCAGTAGGGGTGCCCTAGCCTAAGCCTAGGGGTACCCTAACCTAAGCCTAGGGGTGCCCTAGCCTAAGCCTAGGGTTGCCCTAGCCTAAGCCTAGGGTTGCCCTAGCCAAACCTAGGGGTCCCTTAGCCTAACTCTAGGGGTGCCCTAGCCTTAGGCTAGGGGAGCACTGGCCTTAGCCTAAGCCTAGGGGTGCCCTAGCCTAAGCCTAGGCGTGCCCTAGCCTAAGCCTAGGGGTGCCCTACCCTAAGCTTAGGGGTGCCCTAGCCTAAGCCTACGCTTGCCCTAGCCTTAGGCTAGCTGAGCCCTAGCCTAAGCCTAAATCTAGGGGTGCCCTAGCCTAAGCCTAGGGGTGCCCTAGCCTAAGCCTAGGGGTACCCTAGCCTAAGCCTAGGGGTGCCCTAGCCTAACCCTAGGAGTGACCTAGCCTTAGGCTAGGGGAGCACTAGCCTTATCCTACGCCTAGGGGTGCCCTAGCCAAAGCCTAGGCGTGCCCTAGCCTAAGCCAAGGGCTGCCTTACCCTAAACCTCTTGGTGCCCTAGCCTAACTTAGGCTTGCCCTAGCCTCAGGCTAGCTGAGCCCTAGCCTAAGCCTAAGCCTAGGGGTGCCCTAGCCTAAGCCTAGGGGTGCCCTAGCCTTAGGCTAGGGGAGCCCTAGCCTTAGCCTAAGCCTAGGGTTGCCCTAGCCTAAGCCTAGGGGTGCCCTAGCCTAAGCCTAGGGTTGCTCTAGCCCAAGACTAGGGATGGCCCAGCCCTGGCTAGGGATGCCCTAGCGTTAGGTTAGAGGAGCCCTAGCCTTAGCCTAAACCTAGGGGTGCCCTAGCCTAAGCCAAGGGGTGCCCTAGCCTAAGCCTAGGGGTGCCCTAGCTAAAGCCAAGGGGTGCCCTAGCCTAAGTCTAGGGGTGCCCTAGCCTAAGCCTAGGGGTGCCCTAGCCCAAGCCTATGGGTGCCCTAGCCTAAGCCGAGGGGTGCCCTACCCTAAGCCTAGGGGTGCCCTACCCTAAGCCTTGGGGTGCCCTAGCCTAAGCCTAGGCTTGCCCTAGCATTAGGCTAGCTGAGCCCTAGCCTAAGCCAAAGCCTAGGGGTGCCCGTGCCTAAGCCTAGGGGTGCCATAGCCTAAGCCTAGGGGTGCCCTAGCCTAAGCCTTGGGGTGCCATAGCCTTAGGCTTGGGGAACCCTAACCTTAGCCTAAGCCTAAGGGTGCCCTAGCCCAAGCCTAGGGGTGCCCTAGCCTAAGCCTAGGGGTGCACTAGCCTAAGGCTAGGGGTGCCCTAGCCTTAGTCTAGTGGAGCCCTAGCCTTAGCCTAAGCATAGGGGTGCCCTACCCTAAGACTAGATGTAACCTAGCCTAAGCCTAGGGGTGCCCTACCCTAAGCCTAGGGGTGCCCTAGCCTAAGCCTAGGGGTGCCCTAGCCTTAGGCTAGCTGAGCCCTAGCCTTAGCCTAAGCCTAGGGGTGCCCTAGCCTAAGCCTAGGGGTGCCCTATCCTAAGCCTTGGGGTGCCCTAGCATAAGCCAAGGGGTGCCCTAGCCTTAGCCTAAGCCTAGGGGTGCCCTAGCCTAAGACTAGGCGTGCCCTAGCCTAAGTTTATTGGTGCCCTAGCGTAAGCCTAGGGGTGCCCTAGCCTAAGCCTAGGGGTGCCCTAGCCTATGCCTAGGGGTGCCCAAGCCTAAGCCTAGTGGTGCCCTAGCCTTAGGCTAGGGGAGCCCTAGCCTTAGCCTAAACCTAGGGGTACCCTAGCCTAAGACTAGGGGTGCCCTAGCCTAATCTTAGGGGTGCCCTAGCCTAAGCCTAGGGGTGCCCTAGCCTAAGCCTAGTGGTGCCCTAGACTTAGGCTAGGGGAGCCCTAGCCTTAGCCTAAACCTAGGGGTACCCTAGCCTAAGACTAGGGGTGTCCTAGCCTAATCTTAGGGGTGCCCTAGCCTAAGCCTAGGGGTGCCCTAGCCTAAGCCTAGGGGTGCCCTAACCTAAGCCTATGGGTGCTCTAGCCTTAAGCTACAGGAGCCCTAGCCTTAGCCTAATCCTAGTGGTGCCTTAGCCTGAGCTTAGGGGTGCCCTAGCCTATGCCTAGGCGTGCCCTAACCTTAGGCTAGGTGAGCCCTAGCCTTAGCCTAAGCCTAAGGTTGCCCTAGCCTACGCCTAGGGGTGCCCTAGCCTAAGACTCGGGTGCCCTAGCCTAAGCTTAGTGGTGCCCTAGCCTAAGCCTAGGGGTGCCCTAGCCTAAGCCTAGGAGTGCCCTAGGGTTAGGCTAGGGGGGCCCTAGCCTTAGCCTAATCCTAGGGGTGCCCTAGCCTAAGCCTAAGGGTGCCCTAGCCTAAGCCAAGGGGTGCCCTAGCCTAAGCCTAGGGGTCCCCTAGTCTTAGGCTAGGGGAGCCCTAGCCTTAGCCTAAGTCTAGGGGTTCGCTAGCCTAAGCCTAGTGGTGCCCTAGACTAAGCCTAGGGGTGTCCTAGCCTAAGCCTTGGGGTGCCCTAGCCTATACCTAGGGGTGACCTAGCCTTAGGCTAGGGGAGCACTGGCCTTAGCCTACCCCTAGGGGTGCCCTACCCTAAGCCTAGGGGTGCCCTAGCCTAAGCCTATGGGTGCCCTAGCCTTAGGCTAGCTGAGCCCTAGCCTTAGCCTAAGCCTATGGGTGCCCTAGGCTAAGCCTAGGGGTGCCCTAGCCTAAGCCTTGGGGTGCCCTAGCCGAAGCCAAGGGGTGCCCTAGTCTTAGCCTTAGCCTAGGGGTGCCCTAGCCTAAGCCTAGGAGTTCCCTAGGTTTAGGCTAGGGGGGCCCTAGCCTTACCCTAATCCTAGGGGTGCCCTAGCCTAAGCCTAGGGGTGCCCTAGGCTAAGCCTAGGGGTGCTCTACCCTCTGCTTAGGGGTGCCCTAGCCTAAGCCTAGGAGTGCCCTAGCCTAAGCTTAGGGGTGCCCTAGCCTAAGTCTAGAGGTGCCCTAGCCTAAGCCTAGTGGTGCCTTAGCCTAAGCCTAGGGGTGACCTAGCCTTAGCCTAAGCCTAGGGGTGCCCTAGCCTAAGCCTAGGGGTGCCCTAGCCTAAGCCTAGTCGTGCCTTAGCCTAAGCCTAGGGGTGACCTACCCTTAGCCTAAGCCAAGGGGTGCCTTAGCCTAAGCCTAGGGGTCCCGTAGCCTTAGCCTAAGCCTAGGGGTGCCCTAGCCTAAGCCTATGGGTGCCCTAGCCTCAGCCTAGGGGTGCCCTAGCCTAAGCCTAGGGGTACCCTAACCTAAGCCTAGGGGTGCCCTAGCCTAAGCCTAGGGTTGCCCTAGCCTAAGCCTAGGGTTGCCCTAGCCAAACCTAGGGGTCCCCTAGCCTAACTCTAGGGGTGCCCTAGCCTTAGGCTAGGGGAGCACTAGCCTTAGCCTAAGCCTAGGGGTGCCCTAGCCAAAGCCTAGGCGTGCCCTAGCCTAAGCCTAGGGGTGCCCTACCCTAAGCTTAGGGGTACCCTAGCCTAAGCCTACGCTTGCCCTAGCCTTAGGCTAGCTGAGCCCTAGCCTAAGCCTAAATCTAGGGGTGCCCTAGCCTAAGCCTAGGGGTGCCCTAGCCTAAGCCTAGGGGTACCCTAGCCTAAGCCTAGGGGTGCCCTAGCCTAACCCTAGGGGTGACCTAGCCTTAGGCTAGGGGAGCACTAGCCTTATCCTACGCCTAGGGGTGCCCTAGCCTAAGCCTAGGTGTGCCCTAGCCTAAGCCAAGGGCTGCCTTACCCTAAACCTCTTGGTGCCCTAGCCTAACTTAGGCTTGCCCTAGCCTCAGGCTAGCTGAGCCCTAGCCTAAGCCTAAGCCTAGGGGTGCCCTAGCCTAAGCCTAGGGGTGCCCTAGCCTAAGCCTAGGGGTGCCCTAGCCTTAGGCTAGGGGAGCCCTAGCCTTAGCCTAAGCCTAGGGTTGCCCTAGCCCAAGACTAGGGATGGCCTAGCCCTGGCTAGGGATGCCCTAGCGTTAGGTTAGAGGAGCCCTAGCCTTAGCCTAAACCTAGGGGTACCCTAGCTTAAGCCAAGGGGTGCCCTAGCCTAAGCCTAGGGGTGCCCTAGCCAAAGCCAAGGGGTACTCTAGCCTAAGTCTAGGGGTGCCCTAGCCTAAGCCTAGGGGTGCCCTAGCCCAAGCCTATGGGTGCCCTAGACTAAGCCGAGGGGTGCCCTACCCTAAGCTTAGGGGTGCCCTACCCTAAGCCTAGGGGTGCCCTAGCCTAAGCCTAGGCTTGCCCTAGCATTAGGCTAGCTGAGCCCTAGCCTAAGCCAAAGCCTAGGGGTGCCAGTGCCTAAGCCTAGGGGTGCCATAGCCTAAGCCTAGGGGTGCCCTAGCCTAAGCCTAGGGGTGCCATAGCCTTAGGCTTGGGGAACCCTAACCTTAGCCTAAGCCTAAGGGTGCCCTAGCCCAAGCCTAGGGGTGCCCTAGCCTAAGCCTAGGGGTGCCCTAGCCTAAGCCTAGGGGTGCCCTAGCCTAAGCCTAGGGGTACCCTAACCTAAGCCTAGGGGTGCCCTAGCCTAAGCCTAGGGTTGCCCTAGCCTAAGCCTAGGGTTGCCCTAGCCAAACCTAGGGGTCCCCTAGCCTAACTCTAGGGGTGCCCTAGCCTTAGGCTAGGGGAGCACTAGCCTTAGCCTAAGCCTAGGGGTGCCCTAGCCAAAGCCTAGGGGTGCCCTAGCCTAAGCCTAGGGGTGCCCTACCCTAAGCTTAGGGGTACCCTAGCCTAAGCCTACGCTTGCCCTAGCCTTAGGCTAGCTGAGCCCTAGCCTAAGCCTAAATCTAGGGGTGCCCTAGCCTAAGCCTAGGGGTGCCCTAGCCTAAGCCTAGGGGTACCCTAGCCTAAGCCTAGGGGTGCCCTAGCCTAACCCTAGGGGTGACCTAGCCTTAGGCTAGGGGAGCACTAGCCTTATCCTACGCCTAGGGGTGCCCTAGCCTAAGCCTAGGCGTGCCCTAGCCTAAGCCAAGGGCTGCCTTACCCTAAACCTCTTGGTGCCCTAGCCTAACTTAGGCTTGCCCTAGCCTCAGGCTAGCTGAGCCCTAGCCTAAGCCTAAGCCTAGGGGTGCCCTAGCCTAAGCCTAGGGGTGCCCTAGCCTAAGCCTAGGGGTGCCCTAGCCTTAGGCTAGGGGAGCCCTAGCCTTAGCCTAAGCCTAGGGTTGCCCTAGCCCAAGACTAGGGATGGCCTAGCCCTGGCTAGGGATGCCCAAGCATTAGGTTAGAGGAGCCCTAGCCTTAGCCTAAACCTAGGGGTACCCTAGCCTAAGCCAAGGGGTGCCCTAGCCTAAGCCTAGGGGTGCCCTAGCCTAAGTCTAGGGGTGCCCTAGCCTAAGCCTAGGGGTGCCCTAGCCCAAGCCTATGGGTGCCCTAGGCTAAGCCGAGGGGTGCCCTACCCTAAGCCTAGGGGTGCCCTACCCTAAGCCTAGGGGTGCCCTAGCCTAAGCCTAGGCTTGCCCTAGCATTAGGCTAGCTGAGCCCTAGCCTAAGCCAAAGCCTAGGGGTGCCCTAGCCAAAGCCTAGGCGTGCCCTAGCCTAAGCCTAGGGGTGCCCTACCCTAAGCTTAGGGGTACCCTAGCCTAAGCCTACGCTTGCCCTAGCCTTAGGCTAGCTGAGCCCTAGCCTAAGCCTAAATCTAGGGGTGCCCTAGCCTAAGCCTAGGGGTGCCCTAGCCTAAGCCTAGGGGTACCCTAACCTAAGCCTAGGGGTGCCCTAGCCTAACCCTAGGGGTGACCTAGCCTTAGGCTAGGGGAGCACTAGCCTTATCCTACGCCTAGGGGTGCCCTAGCCTAAGCCTAGGCGTGCCCTAGCCTAAACCAAGGGCTGCCTTACCCTAAACCTCTTGGTGCCCTAGCCTAACTTAGGCTTGCCCTAGCCTCAGGCTAGCTGAGCCCTAGCCTAAGCCTAAGCCTATGGGTGCCCTAGCCTAAGCCTAGGGGTGCCCTAGCCTAAGCCTAGGGGTGCCCTAGCCTTAGGCTAGTGGAGCCCTAGCCTTAGCCTAAGCCTAGGGTTGCCCTAGCCCAAGACTAGGGATGGCCTAGCCCTGGCTAGGGATGCCCTAGCGTTAGGTTAGAGGAGCCCTAGCCTTAGCCTAAACCTAGGGGTACCCTAGCCTAAGCCAAGGGGTGCCCTAGCCTAAGCCTAGGGGTGCCCTAGCCAAAGCCAAGGGGTGCCCTAGCCTAAGTCTAGGGGTGCCCTAGCCTAAGCCTAGGGGTGCCCTAGCCCAAGCCTATGGGTGCCCTAGGCTAAGCCGAGGGGTGCCCTACCCTAAGCCTAGGGGTGCCCTACCCTAAGCCTAGGGGTGCCCTAGCCTAAGCCTAGGCTTGCCCTAGCATTAGGCTAGCTGAGCCCTAGCCTAAGCCAAAGCCTAGGGGTGCCCTAGCCAAAGCCTAGGCGTGCCCTAGCCTAAGCCTAGGGGTGCCCTACCCTAAGCTTAGGGGTACCCTAGCCTAAGCCTACGCTTGCCCTAGCCTTAGGCTAGCTGAGCCCTAGCCTAAGCCTAAATCTAGGGGTGCCCTAGCCTAAGCCTAGGGGTGCCCTAGCCTAAGCCTAGGGGTACCCTAGCCTAAGCCTAGGGGTGCCCTAGCCTAACCCTAGGGGTGACCTAGCCTTAGGCTAGGGGAGCACTAGCCTTATCCTACGCCTAGGGGTGCCCTAGCCTAAGCCTAGGCGTGCCCTAGCCTAAGCCAAGGGCTGCCTTACCCTAAACCTCTTGGTGCCCTAGCCTAACTTAGGCTTGCCCTAGCCTCAGGCTAGCTGAGCCCTAGCCGAAGCCTAAGCCTAGGGGTGCCCTAGCCTAAGCCTAGGGGTGCCCTAGCCTAAGCCTAGGAGTGCCCTAGCCTTAGGCTAAGGGAGCCCTAGCCTTAGCCTAAGCCTAGGGTTGCCCTAGCCCAAGACTAGGGATGGCCTAGCCCTGGCTAGGGATGCCCTAGCGTTAGGTTAGAGGAGCCCTAGCCTTAGCCTAAACCTAGGGGTACCCTAGCCTAAGCCAAGGGGTGCCCTAGCCTAAGCCTAGGGGTGCCCTAGCCAAAGCCAAGGGGTGCCCTAGCCTAAGTCTAGGGGTGCCCTAGCCTAAGCCTAGGGGTGCCCTAGCCCAAGCCTATGGGTGCCCTAGGCTAAGCCGAGGGGTGCCCTACCCTAAGCCTAGGGGTGCCCTACCCTAAGCCTAGGGGTGCCCTAGCCTAAGCCTAGGCTTGCCCTAGCATTAGGCTAGCTGAGCCCTAGCCTAAGCCAAAGCCTAGGGGTGCCAGTGCCTAAGCCTAGGGGTGCCATAGCCTAAGCCTAGGGGTGCCCTAGCCTAAGCCTAGGGGTGCCATAGCCTTAGGCTTGGGGAACCCTAACCTTAGCCTAAGCCTAAGGGTGCCCTAGCCTAAGACTAGGGGTGCCCTGGCTTTAGGCTAGGGGAGCCCTAGCCTTAACCTAAGCCTAGGGGTGCCCTAGCGAAGCCTATGGTTGCCCTAGCCTAAGCCTAGGGGTGCCCTAGCCTAAGCTTAGGGGTTCCCTAGCCTTAGGCTAGGGGAGCCCTAGCCTTAGCCTAAGCCTAGGGTTTCCCAAGCCTAAACCTAGCGTTGCCCTAGCCTAAGCCTAGGGGTGCCCTAGCCTTAGGCTACGGGAGCCCTAGCTTTAGACTAAGCCTAGGGGTGCCCTAGCCTAAGCCTAGGAGTGCCCTAACCTTAGCCTAGGGGGGCCATAGCCTAAGTGTAGGGGTGCCCTAGCCTGAGCCTATGGGTGCCCTAACCTTAGCCTAAGCCTAGGGGTGCCCTAGCCTAAGCCTAGGGGTGCCCCAGCCTAAGCCTAGGGGTGCCCTAGCCTTAGGCTGGAAGCCCTAGCCTTAGCCTAAGCCTAGGGGTGCCCTAGCCTTAGGCTAGGGGGCCCTAGCCTTAGCCTAAGCCTAGGGGTGGCGTAGCCTATGCCTAGTGGTGTCCTAGCCTAAGCCTATGTGTGCCCTAGCCTAAGCCTAGGGGTGCCCTAGCCTAAGCCTATGGGTTCCCTAACCTTAGGCTAGGGGAGCCCTAGCCTTATCATAAGCCTTGGGGCGCCCTTGCCTAAGCTTAGGGGTGCCCTAGCCTAAGCCTAGGGCTGCCCTAGCCTAAGTCTAGGGGTGCCCTAGCCTAAGCCTAGGGGTGCCCTAGCCTTAGGATAGGGGGCCCTAGCCTTAGCCAAAGACTAGTGGTGCCGTACCCTATGCCTAGTGGTGTCCTAGCGTAAGCCTAGGGGTGCCCTAGCCTAAGCCAAGGGGTGCCCTAGCCCAAGCCTAGGGATGCCCTAGCGTTAGGCTAGAGGAGCCCTAGCCTTAGCCTAAGCCTAGGGGTGCCCTAGCCTAAACCTAGGGGTACCCTAGCCTAAGCCTAGGGGTGCACTAGCCTAAACCTAGGCGTGCCCTTGCCTAAGCCTAGCTGTGCCCTAACCTAAGCTTAGGGGTGCCCAAGCCTAAGCTTAGGGGTGCCCTAGCCTTAGCCTAGGGGTGCCCTAGCCTAAGCTTAGGGGTGCCCTAGCCTAAGCCTATGGGTGCCCTAGCCGAATCCTAGTGGTGCCCTAGCCCTAGGCTAGGGGAGCCCTAGCCTTAGCCTAAGCCTAGGGGTGCCCTAGCTTAAGCCTATGGGTGCCCTAGCCTAAGCCTACGGGTGCCCTAGCCTTAGGCTAGGGGAGCCCTAGCCTTAGCCTAAGCCTATGGGTGCCCTAGCCTCAGCCTAGGGGTGCCCTAGCCTAAGCCTAGGAGTGCCCTAGCTTAAGCCTAGGGGTGCCCTAGCCTAAGCCTAGTGGTGCCTTAGCCTAAGCCTAGGGGTGACCTAGCCTTAGCCTAAGCCTAGGGGTGCCCTTGCCTAAGCCTAGGTGTGCCCTAGCCTAAGCCTAGTGGTGCCTTAGCCTAAGCCTAGGGGTGACCTACCCTTAGCCTAAGCCAAGGGGTGCCTTAGCCTAAGCCTAGTGGTCCCCTAGCCTTAGCCTCAGCCTAGGGGTGCCCTAGCCTAATCCTAGGGGTGCCCTAGTCTAAGCCTAGGGTTGCCCTAGCCTAAGCCTAGGGTTGACCTAGCCTAAGCCTAGGGGTCCCCTAGCCTAACACTAGGGGTGCCCTAGCCTTAGGCTAGAGGAGCACTAGCCTTAGCCTAAGCCTAGGGGTGCCCTAGCCTAAGCCTAGGCGTGCCCTAGCCTAAGCCTAGGGATGGCCTAGCCCTGGCTAGGGATGCCCTAGCGTTAGGTTAGAGGAGCCCTAGCCTTAGCCTAAACCTAGGGGTGCCCTAGCCTAAGTCAAGGGGTGCCCTAGCCTAAGTCTAGGGGTGCCCTAGCCTAAGCCAAGGGGTGCCCTAGCCTAAGTCTAGGGGTGCCTTAGCCTAAGCCTAGGGGTGCCCTAGCCCAAGCCTATGGGTGCCCTAGCCTAAGCCGAGGGGTGCCCTACCCTAAGCCTAGGGGTGCCCTACCCTAAGCCTAGGGGTGCCCTAGCCTAAGCCTAGGCTTGCCCTAGCATTAGGCTAACTGAGCCCTAGCCTAAGCCAAAGCCTAGGGGTGCCCGTGCCTAAGCCTAGGGGTGCCATAGCCTAAGCCTAGGGGTGCCATAGTCTTAGGCTAGAGGAGCTCTAGCCTTAGCCTAAGCCTAGGGGTGCCCTAGCCTAAGACTAGGGGTGCCCTAGCCTAAGCCTAGGGGTGCCCTAGCCTAAGCCTAGGGGTGCCCTAGGGTTGGGCTAGGGGACCCCTAGCATTAGCCTAAGCCTAGGGGTGCCCTAGCCTAAGCCTAGGGGTGCCCTAGACTAAGCCTAGGGGTGCCCTAGCCTTAGGCTAGGGGAGCACAAGCCTTAGCTTAAACCTAGGGGTGCCCTAGCCTAAGCATAGTGATGCCCTATCCTAAGCCTAGGGGTGCCCTAGCCTAAGCTTGGGGTGCCCTAGCCTTAGGCTTGGGGAGCCCTAACCTTAGCCTAAGCCTAGGGGTGCCGTAGCCCAAGCTTAGGGGTGCCCTAGCCTAAGCCTAGGGGTGCACTAGCCTAAGGCTAGGGGTGCCCTAGCCTTAGTCTAGTGGAGCCCTATCCTTAGCTTAAGCATAGGGGTGCCCTAGCCTAAGCCTAGTGGTGCCTTAGCCTAAGCCTAGGGGTCCCCTAGCCTTAGCCTAAGCCTAGGGGTGCCCTAGCCTAAGCCTAGGGGTGCCCTAGTCTAAGCCTATGGTTGCCCTAGCCTAAGCCTAGGGTTGACCTAGCCGAAGCCTAGGGGTCCCCTAGCCTAACCCTAGGGGTGCCCTAGCCTTAGGCTAGAGGAGCACTAGCCTTAGCCTAAGCTTAGGGGTGCCCTAGCCTAAGCCTAGGCGTGCCCTAGCCTAAGCCTAAGGATGGCCTAGCCCTGGCTAGGGATGCCCTAGCGTTAGGTTAGAGGAGCCCTAGCCTTAGCCTAAACCTAGGGGTGCCCTAGCCTAAGTCAAGGGGTGCCCTAGCCTAAGTCTAGGGGTGCCCTAGCCTAAGCCAAGGGGTGCCCTAGCCTAAGTCTAGGGGTGGCTTAGCCTAAGCCTAGGGGTGCCCTAGCCCAAGCCTATGGGTGCCCTAGCCTACGCCGAGGGGTGCCCTACCCTAAGCCTAGGGGTGCCCTACCCTAAGCCTAGGGGTGCCCTAGCCTAAGCCTAGGCTTGCCCTAGCATTAGGCTAGCTGAGCCCTAGCCTAAGCCAAAGCCTAGGGGTGCCCGTGCCTAAGCCTAGGGGTGCCATAGCCTAAGCCTAGCGGTGCCCTAGCCTAAGCCTAGGGGTGCCATAGCCTTAGGCTAGAGGAGCCCTAGCCTTAGCCTAAGCCTAGGGGTGCCCTAGCCTAAGACGAGGGGTGCCCTAGCCTAAGCTTTGCGGTGCCCTAGCCTAAGCCTAGGGGTGCCCTAGGGTTGGGCTAGGGGACCCCTAGCATTAGCCTAAGCCTAGGGGTGCCCTAGCCTAAGCCTAGGGGTGCCCTAGACTAAGCCTAGGGGTGCCCTAGCCTTAGGCTAGGGGAGCACAAGCCTTAGCTTAAACCTAGGGGTGCCCTAGCCTAAGCATAGTGATGCCCTATCCTAAGCCTAGGGGTGCCCTAGCCTAAGCTTGGGGTGCCCTAGCCTTAGGCTTGGGGAGCCCTAACCTTAGCCTAAGCCTAGGGGTGCCGTAGCCCAAGCCTAGGGGTGCCCTAGCCTAAGCCTAGGGGTGCACTAGCCTAAGGCTAGGCGTGCCCTAGCCTTAGTCTAGTGGAGCCCTATCCTTAGCCTAAGCATATGGGTGCCCTACCCTAAGACTAGATGTAACCTAGCCTAAGCCTAGGGGTGCCCTAGCCTAAGCCTAGGGGTGCCCTAGCCTAAGCCTAGGGGTGCCCTACCATAAGCCTAAGCCTAGGGGTGCCCTAGCCTAAGCTTAGGGGTGCCCTAGCCTAAGCCTAGGAGTGCCCTAGCCTAAGCTTAGGGGTGCCCTAGCCTAAGCCTAGGGGTGCCCTAGCTAAGCCTAGTGGTGCCTTAGCCTAAGCCTAAGGGTGACCTAGCCTTAGCCTAAGCCTAGGGGTGCCCTAGCCTAAGCCTAGGGGTGCCCTAGCCTATGCCTAGTGGTGCCTTAGCCTAAGCCTAGGGGTGACCTACCCTTAGCCTAAGCCAAGGGGTGCCTTAGCCTAAGCCTAGGGGTCCCGTAGCCTTAGCCTAAGCCTAGGGTTGCCCTAGCCTAAGCCTATGGGTGCCCTAGCCTAAGCCTAGGGGTGCCCTAGCCTAAGCCTAGGGGTACCCTAGCCTAAGCCTTGGGGTGCCCTAGCCTAAGCCTATGGATGCCCTAGCCTAAGCCTAGGGGTCCCCTAGCCTAACCCTAGGGGTGCCCTAGCCTAAGCCTAGGGCTGCCCTAGCCTAAGCCTAGGCGTGCCCGAGCCTAAGCCTAGGGGTGCCCTACCCTAAGCTTAGGGGTGCCCTACCCTAAGCCTACGATTGCCCTAGCCTTAGGCTAGCTGAGCCCTAGCCTAAGCCTAAGCCTAGGGGTGCCCTAGCCTAAGCCTTGGGGTGCCCTAGCCTAAGCCTAGGGTGCCCTAGCCTAAGCCTAGGGGTGCCCTAGCCTAAGTCTAGGGGTTCCCTACCTAAGCCTAGGGGTGCCCTAACCTAAGCCTAGGGGTGCCCTAGCCTAAGCTTAGGGGTGCCCTAGCCTAAGCCTAGGAGTGCCCTAGCCTAAGCTTAGGGGTGCCCTAGCCTAAGCCTAGGGGTACCCTAGGCTAAGCCTAGTGGTGCCTTAGCCTAAGCCTAGGGGTGACCTAGCCTTAGCCTAAGCCTAGGGGTGCCCTAGCCTAAGCCTAGGGGTGCCCTAGCCTAAGCCTAGTGGTGCCTTAGCCTAAGCCTAGGGGTGACCTACCCTTAACCTAAGCCAAGGGGTGCCTTAGCCTAAGCCTAGGGGTCCCGTAGCCTTAGCCTAAGCCTAGGGGTGCCCTAGCCTAAGCCTATGGGTGCCCTAGCCAAAGCCTTGGGGTGCCCTAGCCTAAGCCTAGGGGTTCCCTAGCCTAAGCCTAGGGGTGCCCTAGCCTAAGCCTAGGGGTGCCCTAGCCTAGGCCTAGGGTTGCCCTAGCCTAAGCCTAGGGTTGCCCTAGCCTAAGCCTAGGGTTGCCCTAGCCTAAGTCTAGGGGTCCCCTAGCCTAACCCTAGGGGTGCCCTTGCCTTAGGCTAGGGGAGCACTAGCCTTAGCCTAAGCCTAGGGGTGCCCTAGCCTAAGCCTAGGCGTGCCCTAGCCTAAGCCTAGGGGTGCCTACCCTAAGCTTAGGGGTTCCCTAGCCTAAGCCTACGCTTGCCCTAGCCTTAGGCTAGCTGAGCCCTAGCCTAAGCCTAAGCCTAGGGGTGCCCTAGCCTAAGCCTAGGGGTGCCCTAGCCTAAGCCTAGGGGTACCCTAGCCTAAGCCTAGGGGTGCCCTAGCCTAACCCTAGGGGTGATATAGCCTTAGGCTAGGGGAGCACTAGCCTTAGCCTATGCCTAGGGGTGCCCTAGCCTAAGCCTAGGCGTGCCCTAGCCTAAGCCAAGGGGTGCCTTACCCTAAACCTCTTGGTGCCCTAGCCTAACTTAGGCTTGCCCTAGCCTCAGGCTAGCTGAACCCTAGCCTAAGCCTAAGCCTAGGGGTGCCCTAGCCTAAGCCTAGGGGTGCCCTAGCCAAAGCCTAGGGGTGCCCTAGCCAAAGCCTAGGGGTGCCCTAGCCTTAGGCTAGGGGAGCCCTAGCCTTAGCCTAAGCCTAGGGGTACCCTAGCCTAAGCCTAGGGGTGCCCTAGCCTAAGCCTAGCGTTGCCCTAGACCAAGCCGAGGGATGGCCTAGCCCTGGATAGGGATGCCCTAGCGTTAGGTTAGAGGAGCCCTAGCCTTAGCCTAAACCTAGGGGTGCACTAGCCTAAGCCAAGGGGTGCCCTAGTAAGCCTAGGGGTTCCCTAGCCTAAGGCTAGGGGTGCCCTAGCCTAAGTCTAGGGGTTCCCTACCTAAGCCTAGGGATGCCCTAGCCTAAGCCTACGGGTGCCCTGGGCTAAGCCTAGGGGTGCCCTAGCCTAAGCTTAGGGGTGCCCAAACCTAAGCTTAGGGGTGCCATAAACTAAGGCTAGGGGTGCCCTAGTCTTAGGCTAGTGGAGCCCTAGCCTTAGTCTATGCCTAGGGTGCCCTAGCCTAATCCTAGGGGTTCCCTAGCCCAAGCCTAGGGATGCCCTAGCGTTAGGCTAGAGGAGCCCTAGCCTTAGCCTAGGTGTGCCCTAGCCAAGCCAAGTGGTGCGCTAACCTAAGTATAGGGGTGCCCTAGCCTAAGCCTAGGTGTACCCTAGCCTTAGGCTAGGGGAGCCCTAGCCTTAGCCTAAGCCTAGGGGTGCCCCAGCCTAAGCCTAAGGGTGCCCTAGCCTAAGCCTAGGGGTGCCCTAACCTAAGCCTGGGGGTGCTATAGCCTTAAGCTGCAGTAGCCCTAGCCTTAGCCTAATCCTAGGGGTGCCTTAGCCTAAGCTTAGGGGTGCCCTAGCCTATGCCTAGGCGTGCCCTAGCCTTAGGCTAGGTGAGCCCTAGCCTTAGCCTAAGCCTAAGGTTGCCCTAGCCTACGCCTTGGGGTGCCCTAGCCTAAGACTCGGGTGCCCTAGCCTAAGCTTAGTGGTGCCCTAGCCTAAGCCTAGGGGTGCCCTAGCCTAAGCCTAGGAGTGCCCTAGCCTAAGCCAAGGGGTGCCCTAGCCTAAGTCTAGGGGTCCCCTAGTCTTAGGCTAGGGGAGCCCTAGCCTTAGACTAAGTCTAGGGGTTCCCTAGCCTAAGCCTAGTGGTGCCCTAGACTAAGCCTAGGGGTGTCTTAGCCTAAGCCTAGGGGTGCCCTAGCCTATACCTAGGGGTGCCCTAGCCTTAGGCTAGGGGAGCCCTAGCCTTAGCCTAAGCCTAGGGGTGCCCTAGCCTACGCCTAGGGGTGCCCTAGCCTAAGTCTAGGAGTGCCCTAGCCTATGGCTAGGGGTGCCCTAGCCTAAGCCTAGCGGTGCCCTAGCCTACGTCTAGGGGTGCCCTAGCCTACGTCTAGGGGTGCCCTAGCCTAAGCCTAGGGGTGACCTAGCGTTAGGCTAGGGGAGCCCTAGCCTTAGTCTAAGCCTAGGGGTACCCTAGCCTAAGCCTAGGGGTGCCCTAGCCTAAGTCTAGGGGTTCCCTACCTAAGCCTAGGGATGCCCTAGCCTAAGCCAACGGGTGCCCTAGCCTAAGCCTAGGGGTGCCCTAGCATAAGCCTAGGGGTGCCCTAGCCTAAGCATAGCGGTGCCCTAGCCTAAGCTTAGCGGTGCCCTAGCCTAAGGCTAGGGGTGCCCTAGTCTTAGGCTAGGGGAGCCCTAGCTTAGTCTAAGCCTAGGGTGCCCTAGCCTAAGCCTAGGGGTTCCCTAGCCCAAGCCTAGGGATGCCCTAGCGTTAGGCTAGAGGAGCCCTAGCTTTAGCCTTAGACTAGGGATGCCCTAGCATAAGCATAGGGGTGCCCTAGCCTTAGTCTAGGGGTCCCCTAGCCTAAGCCTAGGGGTGCCCTAGCCTAAGTCTAGGGGAGCCCTAGCCTTAGCCTAAGCCTAGGGGTGCCCCAGCCTAAGCCTAGGGGTGCCCTAGCCTAAGCCTAGGGGTGCCCTAGCCTTAGGCTAGGGGAGCACTAGCCTTAGCTTAAACCTAGGGGTGCCCTAGCCTAAGCATAGTGATGCACTATCCTAAGCCTAGGGGTGCCCAAGCCTAAGCCTAGGGGTGCCCTAGCCTTAGGCTTGGGGAACCCTAACTTTAGCCTAAGCCTAAGGGTGCCCTAGCCCAAGCCTAGGGGTGCCCTAGCCTAAGCCTAGGGGTGCACTAACCTAAGGCTAGGGGTGCCCTAACCTTAGTCTAGTGGAGCCCTAGCCTTAGCCTAAGCATAGGGGTGACCTACCCTAAGACTAGATGTAACCTAGCCTAAGCCAAGGGGTGCCCTACCCTAAGCCTAGGGGTGCCCTAGCCTTAGGCTAGCTGAGCCCTAGCCTTAGCCTAAGCCTAGGGGTGCCCTAGCCTAAGCCTAGGGGTGCCCTAGCCTAAGCCTTGGGGTGTCCTAGCCTAAGCCAAGGGGTGCCCTAGCCTTAGCCTAAGCCTAGGGGTGCCCTAGCCTAAGACTAGGCGTGCCCGAGCCTAAGTTTATTGGTGCCCTAGCGTAAGCCTAGGGGTGCCCTAGCCTAAGCCTAGGGGTGCCCTAGCCTACGCCTAGGGGTGCCCAAGCCTACGCCTAGTGGTGCCCTAGCCTTAGGCTAGGGGAGCCCTAGCCTTAGCCTAAACCTAGGGGTACCCTAGCCTAAGACTAGGGGTGCCCTAGCCTAATCTTAGGGGTGCCCTAGCCTAAGCCTAGGGGTGCCCTAGCCTAAGCCTAGTGGTGCCCTAGACTTAGGCTAGGGGAGCCCTAGCCTTAGCCTAATCCTAGGGGTGCCCTAGCCTTAGCTTAGGGGTGCCCTAGCCTATGCCTAGGTGTGCCCTAGCCTTAGGCTAGGTGAGCCCTAGCCTTAGCCTAAGCCTAAGGTTGCCCTAGCCTACGCCTAGGGGTGCCCTAGCCTAAGACTCGGGTGCCCTAGCCTATGCTTCGGGGAGCCCTAGCCTAAGCCTAGGGGTGCCCTAGCCTAAGCCTAGTGGTGCCCTAGCCTAAGCCTAGGGGTGTCCTAGCCTAAGCCTAGGGGTGCCCTAGCCTTAGGCTAGGCGAGCCCTAACCTTAGCCTAAGCCTAGGGGTCCCCTAGCCTAAGCCTAGGGGTGCCCTGGCTTTAGGCTAGGGGAGCCCTAGCCTTAGCCTAAGCCTAGGGGTGCCCTAGCGAAGCCTATGGGTGCCCTAGCCTAAGCCTAGGGGTGCCCTAGCCTAAGCTTAGGGGTTCCCTAGCCTTAGGCTAGGGGAGCCCTAGCCTTAGCCTAAGCCTAGGGTTTCCCTACCCTAAACCTAGCGTTGCCCTAGCCTAAGCCTAGGGGTGCCCTAGCCTTAGGCTAGGGGAGACCTAGCTTTAGACTAAGCCTAGGGGTGCCCTAGCCTAAGCCTAGGAGTGCCCTAACCTTAGCCTAGGGGGGCCATAGCCTAAGTGTAGGGGTGCCCTAGCCTGAGCCTATGGGTGCCCTAACATTAGCCTAAGCCTAGGGGTGCCCTAGCCAAAGCCTAGGGGTGCCCAAGCCTAAGCTTAGGGGTGCCCTAGCCTTAGCCTAGGGGTGCCCTAGCCTAAGCTTAGGGGTGCCCTAGCCTAAGCCTATGGGTGCCCTAGCCGAATCCTAGTGGTGCCCTAGCCCTAGGCTAGGGGAACCCTAGCCTTAGCCTAAGCCTAGGGGTGCCCTAGCTTAAGCCTATGGGTGCCCTAGCCTAAGCCTACGGGTGCCCTAGCCTTAGGCTAGGGGAGCCCTAGCTTTAGCCTAAGCCTATGGGTGCCCTAGCCTCAGCCTAGGTGTGCCCTAGCCTAAGCCTAGTGGTGCCTTAGCCTAAGCCTAGGGGGGACCTAGCCTTTGCCTAAGCCTAGGGGTGCCCTAGCCTAAGCCTAGGTGTGCCCTAGCCTAAGCCTAGTGGTGCCTTAGCCTAAGCCTAGGTGTGACCTACCCTTAGCCTAAGCCAAGGGGTGCCTTAGCCTAAGCCTAGGGGTCCCATAGCCTTAGCCTAAGCCTAGGGGTGCCCTAGCCTAAGCCTAGGGGTGCCCTAGTCTAAGCCTAGGGTTTCCCTAGCCTAAGCCTAGGGTTGACCTAGCCTAAGCCTAGGGATCCCCTAGCCTAACCCTAGGGGTGCCGTAGCCATAGGCTAGAGGAGCACTAGCCTTAGCCTAAGCCTAGGGGTGCCCTAGCCTAAGCCTAGGCATGCCCTAGCCTAAGCATTGGGATGCCCTACCCTAAGCTTAGGGGTGCCCTAGCCTAAGCCTACGCTTGCCCTAGCCTTAGGCTAGCTGAGCCCTAGCCTAAGCATAAGCCTAGGGGTGCCCTAGCCTAAGCCTAGGGGTGCCCTAGCCTAAGCCTACGCCTAGGGGTGCCCTAGCCTAAGCCTAGGCATGCCCTAGCCTAAGCCAAGGGGTGCCTTACCCTAAGCCTATTGGTGCCCTAGCATAACTTAGGCTTGCCCGAGCCTCAGGCTAGCTGAGCCCTAGCCTAAGCCTAAGCCTAGGGGTGCCCTAGCCTAAGCCTAGGGGTGCCCTATCCTAAGCCTAGGGGTGCCCTAGCCTTAGGCTAGGGGAGTCCTAGCCTTAGCCTAAGCCTAGTAGTGTCCTGGCCTAAACCTAGGGGTGCCCTAGCCTAAGCCTAGATGTGCCCTAGCCCAAGCCTAGGGATGGCCTAGCCCTGGCTAGGGATGCCCTAGCGTTAGGTTAGAGGAGCCCTAGCCTTAGCCTAAACCTAGGGGTGCCCTAGCCTAAGTCAAGGGGTGCCCTAGCCTAAGTCTAGTGGTGCCCTAGCCTAAGCCAAGGGGTGCCCTAGCCTAAGTCTAGGGTGCCTTAGCCTAAGCCTAAGGGTGCCCTAACCCAAGCCTATGGGTGCCCTAGCCTAAGTCGAAGGGTGCCCTACCCTAAGCCTAGGGGTGCCCTACCCTAAGCCTAGGGGTGCCCTAGCCTAAGCCTAGGCTTGCCCTAGCATTAGGCTAGCTGAGCCCTAGCCTAGGCCAAAGCCTAGGGGTGCCCTAGCCTAAGCCTAGGGGTGCCATAGCCTAAGCCTAGGGTGCCCTAGCCTAAGCCTAGGGGTGCCATAGCCTTAGGCTAGAGGAGCCCTAGCCTTAGCCTAAGCCTAGGGGTGCCCTAGCCTAAGACTAGGGGTGCCCTAGCCTAAGCTTTGCGGTGCCCTAGCCTAAGCCAAGGGGTGCCCTAGGGTTGGGCTAGGGGACCCCTAGCATTAGCCTAAGCCTAGGGGTGCCCTAGCCTAAGCCTAGGGGTGCCCTAGACTAAGCCTAGGGGTGCCCTAGCCTTAGGCTAGGGGAGCACAAGCCTTAGCTTAAACTTAGGGGTGCCCTAGCCTAAGCATAGTGATGCCCTATCCTAAGCCTAGGGGTGCCCTAGCCTAAGCCTAGGGGTGCCCTAGCCTTAGGCTTGGGGAGCCCTAACCTTAGCCTAAGCCTAGGGGTGCCGTAGCCCAAGCCTAGGGGTGCCCTAGCCTAAGCCTAGGGGTGCACTAGCCTAAGGCTAGGGGTGCCCTAGCCTTAGTCTAGTGGAGCCCTAGCCTTAGCCTAAGCATAGGGGTGCCCTACCCTAAGACTAGATGTAACCTAGCCTAAGCCTAGGGGTGCCCTACCCTAAGCCTAGGGGTGCCCTAGCCTAAGCCTAGGGGTGCCCTAGCCTTAGGCTAGCTGAGCCCTAGCCTTAGCCTAAGCCTAGGGGAGCCTTAGCCTAAGCCTAGGGGTGCCCTAGCCTTAGCCTTAGCCTAGGGGTGCCCTAGCCTAAGACTAGGCATGCCCTAGCCTAAGATTATTGGTGCCCTAGCGTAAGCCTAAGGGTGCCCTAGCCTAAGCCTAGGGGTGTCCTAGCCTAAGCCTAGGGGTGCCCTAGCATAAGCCTAGGGGTGTCCTAGCCTTAGGCTAGGGGAGCCCTAGCCTTATCCTAAGAATAGGGGTGCCCTAGCCTAAGCCTAGGGGTGCCCTAGCCTAAGCCTAGGGGTGCCCTAGCCTAAGCCTAGGGGTGCCCTAGCCTAAGCCTAGGGGTGCCCTACCATAAGTCTAGGGGTGCCCTAGCCTAAGCCTAGGGGTGCCCTAGCCTTAGGGTAGCTGAGCCCTTGCCTTAGCCTATGCCTAGGAGTGCCCTAGCCTAAGCCTAGGGGTACCCTAGCCTAAGCCTAGGGGTGCCTTAGCCTAAGCCTAGGGGTGACCTAGCCTTAGCCTAAGCATAGGGGTGCCCTAGCCTAAGCTTAGGGGTGCCCTAGCCTAAGCCTAGGAGTGCCCTAGCCTAAGCTTATGGGTTCCCTAGCCTAAGCTTAGGAGTGCCCTAGCCTAAGCCTAGTGGTGCCTTAGCCTAAGCCTAGGGGTGACCTAGCCTTAGCCTAAGCCTAGGGGTGCCCTAGCCTAAGCCTAGGGGTGGCCTAGCCTAAGCCTAGTGGTGCCTTAGCCTAAGCCTAGGGGTGACCTACCCTTAGCCTAAGCCAAGGGGTGCCTTAGCCTAAGCCTAGGGGTCCCCTAGCCTTAGCCTAAGCCTAGGGGTGCCCTAGCCTAAGCCTATGGGTGCCCTAGCCTAAGCCTAGGGGTGCCCTAGCCTAAGCCTAAGGGTACCCTAGCCTAAGCCTAGGGGTGCCCTAGCCTAAGCCTATGGGTGCCCTAGACTAAGCCTAGGGGTCCCCTAGCCTAACCCTAGGGGTGCCCTAGCCTTAGCCTAAGCCTAGGGGGGCCCTAGCCTAAGACTAGGCGTGCCCGAGCCTAAGTTTATTGGTGCCCTAGCGTAAGCCTAGGGGTGCCCTAGCCTAAGCCTAGGCGTGCCCTAGCATAAGCCTAGGGGTGCCCTACCCTAAGCTTAGGGGTGCCCAAGCCTAAGCCTACGCTTGCCCTAGCCTTAGGCTAGCTGAGCCCTAGCCTAAGCCTAAGCCTAGGGGTGCCCTAGCCTAAGCCTAGGGGTGCCCTAGCCTAAGCCTAGGGGTACCCTAGCCTAAGCCTAGGGGTGCCCTAGCCTAACCCTAGGGGTGACCTAGCCTTAGGCTAGGGGAGCACTAGCCTTAGCCTACGCCTGGGGGTGCCCTAGCCTAAGTCTAGGCGTGCCCTAGCCTAAGCCAAGGGGTGCCTTACCCTAAACCTCTTGGTGCCCTAGCCTAACTTAGGCTTGCCCTAGCCTCAGGCTAGCTGAGCCCTAGCCTAAGCCTAAGCCTAGGGTTGCCCTAGCCTAAGCTTAGGGGTGCCCTAGCTTTAGGCTATGGGAACCCTAGCCTTAGCCTAAGCCTAGGGGTGCCCTAGCCTAAGCCTAGGGGTGCCCTAGCCTAAGCCTAGGGTTGCCCTAGCCCAAGCCTAGGGATGGCCTAGCCCTGGCTAGGGATGCCCTAGCGTTAGGTTAGAGGAGCCCTAGCCTTAGCCTAAACCTAGGGGTGCACTAGCCTAAGCCAAGGGGTGCCCTAGCCTAAGCCTAGGGGTGCCCTAGCCTAAGGCTAGGGGTGCCCTAGCCTAAGTCTAGGGGTTCCCTACCTAAGCCTAGGGGTGCCCTAACCTAAGCCTAGGGGTGCCCTTGCCTAAGCTTAGGGGTGCCCTAGCCTAAGCCTAGGAGTGCCCTAGCCTAAGCTTAGGGGTGCCCTAGCCTAAGCCTAGGGGTGCCCTAGCCTAAGCCTAGTGGTGCCTTAGCCTAATCCTAGGGGTGACCTACCCTTAGCCTAAGCCAAGGGGTGCCTTAGCCTAAGCCTAGGGGTCCCGTAGCCTTAGCCTAAGCCTAGGGGTGCCCTAGCCTAAGCCTATGGGTGCCCTAGCCTAATCCTAGGGGTGCCCTAGCCTAAACCTAGGGGTACCCTAGCCTAAGCCTAGGGGTGCCCTAGCCTAAGCCTAGGGGTGCCCTAGCCTAAACCTAGGGGTACCCTAGCCTAACCCTAGGGTGCCCTAGCCTCAGCCTAGGTGTGCCCTAGCCTAAGCCTAGTGGTGCCTTAGCCTAAGCCTAGGGGGGACCTAGCCTTAGCCTAAGCCTAGGGGTGCCCTAGCCTAAGCCTAGGTGTGCCCTAGCCTAAGCCTAGTGGTGCCTTAGCCTAAGCCTAGGTGTGACCTACCCTTAGCCTAAGCCAAGGGGTGCCTTAGCCTAATCCTAGGGGTCCCCTAGCCTTAGCCTAAGCCTAGGGGTGCCCTAGCCTAAGCCTAGGGGTGCCCTAGTCTAAGCCTAGGGTTTCCCTAGCCTAAGCCTAGGGTTGACCTAGCCTAAGCCTAGGGATCCCCTAGCCTAACCCTAGGGGTGCCCTAGCCATAGGCTAGAGGAGCACTAGCCTTAGCCTAAGCCTAGGGGTGCCCTAGCCTAAGCCTAGGCATGCCCTAGCCTAAGCATTGGGATGCCCTACCCTAAGCTTAGGGGTGCCCTAGCCTAAGCCTACGCTTGCCCTAGCCTTAGGCTAGCTGAGCCCTAGCCTAAGCATAAGCCTAGGGGTGCCCTAGCCTAAGCCTAGGGGTGCCCTAGCCTAAGCCTACGCCTAGGGGTGCCCTAGCCTAAGCCTAGGCATGCCCTAGCCTAAGCCAAGGGGTGCCTTACCCTAAGCCTATTGGTGCCCTAGCCTAACTTAGGCTTGCCCTAGCCTCAGGCTACCTGAGCCCTAGCCTAAGCCTAAGCCTAGGGGTGCCCTAGCCTAAGCCTAGGGGTGCCCTATCCTAAGCCTAGGGGTGCCCTAGCCTTAGGCTAGGGGAGTCCTAGCCTTAGCCTAAGCCTAGTAGTGTCCTGGCCTAAACCTAGGGGTGCCCTAGCCTAAGCCTAGATGTGCCCTAGCCCAAGCCTAGGGATGGCCTAGCCCTGGCTAGGGATGCCCTAGCGTTAGGTTAGAGGAGCCCTAGCCTTAGCCTAAACCTAGGGGTGCCCTAGCCTAAGTCAAGGGGTGCCCTAGCCTAAGTCTAGTGGTGCCCTAGCCTAAGCCAAGGGGTGCCCTAGCCTAAGTCTAGGGTGCCTTAGCCTAAGCCTAAGGGTGCGCTAACCCAAGCCTATGGGTGCCCTAGCCTAAGTCGAAGGTGCCCTACCCTAAGCCTAGGGGTGCCCTACCCTAAGCCTAGGGGTGCCCTAGCCTAAGCCTAGGCTTGCCCTAGCATTAGGCTAGCTGAGCCCTAGCCTAGGCCAAAGCCTAGGGGTGCCCTAGCCTAAGCCTAGGGGTGCCATAGCCTAAGCCTAGGGTGCCCTAGCCTAAGCCTAGGGGTGCCATAGCCTTAGGCTAGAGGAGCCCTAGCCTTAGCCTAAGCCTAGGGGTGCCCTAGCCTAAGACTAGGGGTGCCCTAGCCTAAGCTTTGCGGTGCCCTAGCCTAAGCCAAGGGGTGCCCTAGGGTTGGGCTAGGGGACCCCTAGCATTAGCCTAAGCCTAGGGGTGCCCTAGCCTAAGCCTAGGGGTGCCCTAGACTAAGCCTAGGGGTGCCCTAGCCTAAACCTAGGGGTACCCTAGCCTAACCCTAGGGTGCCCTAGCCTCAGCCTAGGTGTGCCCTAGCCTAAGCCTAGTGGTGCCTTAGCCTAAGCCTAGGGGGGACCTAGCCTTAGCCTAAGCCTAGGGGTGCCCTAGCCTAAGCCTAGGTGTGCCCTAGCCTAAGCCTAGTGGTGCCTTAGCCTAAGCCTAGGTGTGACCTACCCTTAGCCTAAGCCAAGGGGTGCCTTAGCCTAATCCTAGGGGTCCCCTAGCCTTAGCCTAAGCCTAGGGGTGCCCTAGCCTAAGCCTAGGGGTGCCCTAGTCTAAGCCTAGGGTTTCCCTAGCCTAAGCCTAGGGTTGACCTAGCCTAAGCCTAGGGATCCCCTAGCCTAACCCTAGGGGTGCCCTAGCCATAGGCTAGAGGAGCACTAGCCTTAGCCTAAGCCTAGGGGTGCCCTAGCCTAAGCCTAGGCATGCCCTAGCCTAAGCATTGGGATGCCCTACCCTAAGCTTAGGGGTGCCCTAGCCTAAGCCTACGCTTGCCCTAGCCTTAGGCTAGCTGAGCCCTAGCCTAAGCATAAGCCTAGGGGTGCCCTAGCCTAAGCCTAGGGGTGCCCTAGCCTAAGCCTACGCCTAGGGGTGCCCTAGCCTAAGCCTAGGCATGCCCTAGCCTAAGCCAAGGGGTGCCTTACCCTAAGCCTATTGGTGCCCTAGCCTAACTTAGGCTTGCCCTAGCCTCAGGCTAGCTGAGCCCTAGCCTAAGCCTAAGCCTAGGGGTGCCCTAGCCTAAGCCTAGGGGTGCCCTATCCTAAGCCTAGGGGTGCCCTAGCCTTAGGCTAGGGGAGTCCTAGCCTTAGCCTAAGCCTAGTAGTGTCCTGGCCTAAACCTAGGGGTGCCCTAGCCTAAGCCTAGATGTGCCCTAGCCCAAGCCTAGGGATGGCCTAGCCCTGGCTAGGGATGCCCTAGCGTTAGGTTAGAGGAGCCCTAGCCTTAGCCTAAACCTAGGGGTGCCCTAGCCTAAGTCAAGGGGTGCCCTAGCCTAAGTCTAGTGGTGCCCTAGCCTAAGCCAAGGGGTGCCCTAGCCTAAGTCTAGGGTGCCTTAGCCTAAGCCTAAGGGTGCCCTAACCCAAGCCTATGGGTGCCCTAGCCTAAGTCGAAGGGTGCCCTACCCTAAGCCTAGGGGTGCCCTACCCTAAGCCTAGGAGTGCCCTAGCCTAAGCCTAGGCTTGCCCTAGCATTAGGCTAGCTGAGCCCTAGCCTAGGCCAAAGCCTAGGGGTGCCCTAGCCTAAGCCTAGGGGTGCCATAGCCTAAGCCTAGGGTGCCCTAGCCTAAGCCTAGGGGTGCCGTAGCCTTAGGCTAGAGGAGCCCTAGCCTTAGCCTAAGCCTAGGGGTGCCCTAGCCTAAGACTAGGGGTGCCCTAGCCTAAGCTTTGCGGTGCCCTAGCCTAAGCCAAGGGGTGCCCTAGGGTTGGGCTAGGGGACCCCTAGCATTAGCCTAAGCCTAGGGGTGCCCTAGCCTAAGCCTAGGGGTGCCCTAGACTAAGCCTAGGGGTGCCCTAGCCTTAGGCTAGGGGAGCACAAGCCTTAGCTTAAACTTAGGGGTGCCCTAGCCTAAGCATAGTGATGCCCTATCCTAAGCCTAGGGGTGCCCTAGCCTAAGCCTAGGGGTGCCCTAGCCTTAGGCTTGGGGAGCCCTAACCTTAGCCTAAGCCTAGGGGTGCCGTAGCCCAAGCCTAGGGGTGCCCTAGCCTAAGCCTAGGGGTGCACTAGCCTAAGGCTAGGGGTGCCCTAGCCTTAGTCTAGTGGAGCCCTAGCCTTAGCCTAAGCATAGGGGTGCCCTACCCTAAGACTAGATGTAACCTAGCCTAAGCCTAGGGGTGCCCTACCCTAAGCCTAGGGGTGCCCTAGCCTAAGCCTAGGGGTGCCCTAGCCTTAGGCTAGCTGAGCCCTAGCCTTAGCCTAAGCCTAGGGGAGCCTTAGCCTAAGCCTAGGGGTGCCCTAGCCTTAGCCTTAGCCTAGGGGTGCCCTAGCCTAAGACTAGGCGTGCCCTAGCCTAAGATTATTGGTGCCCTAGCGTAAGCCTAAGGGTGCCCTAGCCTAAGCCTAGGGGTGTCCTAGCCTAAGCCTAGGGGTGCCCTAGCATAAGCCTAGGGGTGTCCTAGCCTTAGGCTAGGGGAGCCCTAGCCTTATCCTAAGAATAGGGGTGCCCTAGCCTAAGCCTAGGGGTGCCCTAGCCTAAGCCTAGGGGTGCCCTAGCCTAAGCCTAGGGGTGCCCTAGCCTAAGCCTAGGGGTGCCCTACCATAAGTCTAGGGGTGCCCTAGCCTAAGCCTAGGGGTGCCCTAGCCTTAGGGTAGCTGAGCCCTTGCCTTAGCCTATGCCTAGGAGTGCCCTAGCCTAAGCCTAGGGGTACCCTAGCCTAAGCCTAGGGGTGCCTTAGCCTAAGCCTAGGGGTGACCTAGCCTTAGCCTAAGCATAGGGGTGCCCTAGCCTAAGCTTAGGGGTGCCCTAGCCTAAGCCTAGGAGTGCCCTAGCCTAAGCTTATGGGTTCCCTAGCCTAAGCTTAGGAGTGCCCTAGCCTAAGCCTAGTGGTGCCTTAGCCTAAGCCTAGGGGTGACCTAGCCTTAGCCTAAGCCTAGGGGTGCCCTAGCCTAAGCCTAGGGGTGGCCTAGCCTAAGCCTAGTGGTGCCTTAGCCTAAGCCTAGGGGTGACCTACCCTTACCCTAAGCCAAGGGGTGCCTTAGCCTAAGCCTAGGGGTCCCGTAGCCTTAGCCTAAGCCTAGGGGTGCCCTAGCCTAAGCCTATGGGTGCCCTAGCCTAAGTCTAGGGGTGCCCTAGCCTAAGCCAAAGCCTAGGGGTGCCCTAGCCAAAGCCTAGGCGTGCCCTAGCCTAAGCCTAGGGGTGCCCTACCCTAAGCTTAGGGGTACCCTAGCCTAAGCCTACGCTTGCCCTAGCCTTAGGCTAGCTGAGCCCTAGCCTAAGCCTAAATCTAGGGGTGCCCTAGCCTAAGCCTAGGGGTGCCCTAGCCTAAGCCTAGGGGTACCCTAGCCTAAGCCTAGGGGTGCCCTAGCCTAACCCTAGGGGTGACCTAGCCTTAGGGTAGGGGAGCACTAGCCTTATCCTACACCTAGGGGTGCCCTAGCCTAAGCCTAGGCGTGCCCTAGCCTAAGCCAAGGGCTGCCTTACCCTAAACCTCTTGGTGCCCTAGCCTAACTTAGGCTTGCCCTAGCCTCAGGCTAGCTGAGCCCTAGCCGAAGCCTAAGCCTAGGGGTGCCCTAGCCTAAGCCTAGGGGTGCCCTAGCATAAGCCTAGGAGTGCCCTAGCCTTAGGCTAAGGGAGCCCTAGCCTTAGCCTAAGCCTAGGGTTGCCCTAGCCCAAGACTAGGGATGGCCTAGCCCTGGCTAGGGATGCCCTAGCGTTAGGTTAGAGGAGCCCTAGCCTTAGCCTAAACCTAGGGGTACCCTAGCCTAAGCCAAGGGGTGCCCTAGCCTAAGCCTAGGGGTGCCCTAGCCAAAGCCAAGGGGTGCCCTAGCCTAAGTCTAGGGGTGCCCTAGCCTAAGCCTAGGGGTGCCCTAGCCCAAGCCTATGGGTGCCCTAGGCTAAGCCGAGGGGTGCCCTACCCTAAGCCTAGGGGTGCCCTACCCTAAGCCTAGGGGTGCCCTAGCCTAAGCCTAGGCTTGCCCTAGCATTAGGCTAGCTGAGCCCTAGCCTAAGCCAAAGCCTAGGGGTGCCAGTGCCTAAGCCTAGGGGTGCCATAGCCTAAGCCTAGGGGTGCCCTAGCCTAAGCCTAGGGGTGCCATAGCCTTAGGCTTGGGGAACCCTAACCTTAGCCTAAGCCTAAGGGTGCCCTAGCCTAAGACTAGGGGTGCCCTGGCTTTAGGCTAGGGGAGCCCTAGCCTTAACCTAAGCCTAGGGGTGCCCTAGCGAAGCCTATGGTTGCCCTAGCCTAAGCCTAGGGGTGCCCTAGCCTAAGCTTAGGGGTTCCCTAGCCTTAGGCTAGGGGAGCCCTAGCCTTAGCCTAAGCCTAGGGTTTCCCAAGCCTAAACCTAGCGTTGCCCTAGCCTAAGCCTAGGGGTGCCCTAGCCTTAGGCTACGGGAGCCCTAGCTTTAGACTAAGCCTAGGGGTGCCCTAGCCTAAGCCTAGGAGTGCCCTAACCTTAGCCTAGGGGGGCCATAGCCTAAGTGTAGGGGTGCCCTAGCCTGAGCCTATGGGTGCCCTAACCTTAGCCTAAGCCTAGGGGTGCCCTAGCCTAAGCCTAGGGGTGCCCCAGCCTAAGCCTAGGGGTGCCCTAGCCTTAGGCTGGAAGCCCTAGCCTTAGCCTAAGCCTAGGGGTGCCCTAGCCTTAGGCTAGGGGGCCCTAGCCTTAGCCTAAGCCTAGGGGTGGCGTAGCCTATGCCTAGTGGTGTCCTAGCCTAAGCCTATGTGTGCCCTAGCCTAAGCCTAGGGGTGCCCTAGCCTAAGCCTATGGGTTCCCTAACCTTAGGCTAGGGGAGCCCTAGCCTTAGCATAAGCCTTGGGGCGCCCTTGCCTAAGCTTAGGGGTGCCCTAGCCTAAGCCTAGGGCTGCCCTAGCCTAAGTCTAGGGGTGCCCTAGCCTAAGCCTAGGGGTGCCCTAGCCTTAGGATAGGGGGCCCTAGCCTTAGCCAAAGACTAGTGGTGCCGTACCCTAAGCCTAGTGGTGTCCTAGCGTAAGCCTACGGGTGCCCTAGCCTAAGCCAAGGGGTGCCCTAGCCCAAGCCTAGGGATGCCCAGGCGTTAGGCTAGAGGAGCCCTAGCCTTAGCCTAAGCCTAGGGGTGCCCTAGCCTAAACCTAGGGGTACCCTAGCCTAAGCCTAGGGGTGCACTAGCCTAAGCCTAGGCGTGCCCTTGCCTAAGCCTAGCTGTGCCCTAACCTAAGCCTAGGGGTGCCCAAGCCTAAGCTTAGGGGTGCCCTAGCCTTAGCCTAGGGGTGCCCTAGCCTAAGCTTAGGGGTGCCCTAGCCTAAGCCTAGGGGTGCCCTAGCCGAATCCTAGTGGTGCCCTAGCCCTAGGCTAGGGGAGCCCTAGCCTTAGCCTAAGCCTAGGGGTGCCCTAGCTTAAGCCTATGGGTGCCCTAGCCTAAGCCTACGGGTGCCCTAGCCTTAGGCTAGGGGAGCCCTAGCCTTAGCCTAAGCCTATGGGTGCCCTAGCCTCAGCCTAGGGGTGCCCTAGCCTAAGCCTAGGAGTGCCCTAGCCTAAGCCTAGGGGTGCCCTAGCCTAAGCCTAGTGGTGCCTTAGCCTAAGCCTAGGGGTGACCTAGCCTTAGCCTAAGCCTAGGGGTGCCCTAGCCTAAGCCTAGGTGTGCCCTAGCCTAAGCCTAGTGGTGCCTTAGCCTAAGCCTAGGGGTGACCTACCCTTAGCCTAAGCCAAGGGGTGCCTTAGCCTAAGCCTAGTGGTCCCCTAGCCTTAGCCTCAGCCTAGGGGTGCCCTAGCCTAATCCTAGGGGTGCCCTAGTCTAAGCCTAGGGTTGCCCTAGCCTAAGCCTAGGGTTGACCTAGCCTAAGCCTAGGGGTCCCCTAGCCTAACACTAGGGGTGCCCTAGCCTTAGGCTAGAGGAGCACTAGCCTTAGCCTAAGCCTAGGGGTGCCCTAGCCTAAGCCTAGGCGTGCCCTAGCCTAAGCCTAGGGATGGCCTAGCCCTGGCTAGGGATGCCCTAGCGTTAGGTTAGAGGAGCCCTAGCCTTAGCCTAAACCTAGGGGTGCCCTAGCCTAAGTCAAGGGGTGCCCTAGCCTAAGTCTAGGGGTGCCCTAGCCTAAGCCAAGGGGTGCCCTAGCCTAAGTCTAGGGGTGCCTTAGCCTAAGCCTAGGGGTGCCCTAGCCCAAGCCTATGGGTGCCCTAGCCTAAGCCGAGGGGTGCCCTACCCTAAGCCTAGGGGTGCCCTACCCTAAGCCTAGGGGTGCCCTAGCCTAAGCCTAGGCTTGCCCTAGCATTAGGCTAACTGAGCCCTAGCCTAAGCCAAAGCCTAGGGGTGCCCGTGCCTAAGCCTAGGGGTGCCATAGCCTAAGCCTAGGGGTGCCATAGCCTTAGGCTAGAGGAGCTCTAGCCTTAGCCTAAGCCTAGGGGTGCCCTAGCCTAAGACTAGGGGTGCCCTAGCCTAAGCCTAGGGGTGCCCTAGCCTAAGCCTAAGGGTGCCCTAGGGTTGGGCTAGGGGACCCCTAGCATTAGCCTAAGCCTAGGGGTGCCCTAGCCTAAGCCTAGGGGTGCCCTAGACTAAGCCTAGGGGTGCCCTAGCCTTAGGCTAGGGGAGCACAAGCCTTAGCTTAAACCTAGGGGTGCCCTAGCCTAAGCATAGTGATGCCCTATCCTAAGCCTAGGGGTGCCCTAGCCTAAGCTTGGGGTGCCCTAGCCTTAGGCTTGGGGAGCCCTAACCTTAGCCTAAGCCTAGGGGTGCCGTAGCCCAAGCTTAGGGGTGCCCTAGCCTAAGCCTAGGGGTGCACTAGCCTAAGGCTAGGGGTGCCCTAGCCTTAGTCTAGTGGAGCCCTATCCTTAGCTTAAGCATAGGGGTGCCCTAGCCTAAGCCTAGTGGTGCCTTAGCCTAAGCCTAGGGGTCCCCTAGCCTTAGCCTAAGCCTAGGGGTGCCCTAGCCTAAGCCTAGGGGTGCCCTTGTCTAAGCCTATGGTTGCCCTAGCCTAAGCCTAGGGTTGACCTAGCCGAAGCCTAGGGGTCCCCTAGCCTAACCCTAGGGGTGCCCTAGCCTTAGGCTAGAGGAGCACTAGCCTTAGCCTAAGCTTAGGGGTGCCCTAGCCTAAGCCTAGGCGTGCCCTAGCCTAAGCCTAAGGATGGCCTAGCCCTGGCTAGGGATGCCCTAGCGTTAGGTTAGAGGAGCCCTAGCCTTAGCCTAAACCTAGGGGTGCCCTAGCTAAGTCAAGGGGTGCTCTAGCCTAAGTCTAGGGGTGCCCTAGCCTAAGCCAAGGGGTGCCCTAGCCTAAGTCTAGGGGTGGCTTAGCCTAAGCCTAGGGGTGCCCTAGCCCAAGCCAATGGGTGCCCTAGCCTACGCCGAGGGGTGCCCTACCCTAAGCCTAGGGGTGCCCTACCCTAAGCCTAGGGGTGCCCTAGCCTAAGCCTAGGCTTGCCCTAGCATTAGGCTAGCTGAGCCCTAGCCTAAGCCAAAGCCTAGGGGTGCCCGTGCCTAAGCCTAGGGGTGCCATAGCCTAAGCCTAGCGGTGCCCTAGCCTAAGCCTAGGGGTGCCATAGCCTTAGGCTAGAGGAGCCCTAGCCTTAGCCTAAGCCTAGGGGTGCCCTAGCCTAAGACGAGGGGTGCCCTAGCCTAAGCTTTGCGGTGCCCTAGCCTAAGCCTAGGGGTGCCCTAGGGTTGGGCTAGGGGACCCCTAGCATTAGCCTAAGCCTAGGGGTGCCCTAGCCTAAGCCTAGGGGTGCCCTAGACTAAGCCTAGGGGTGCCCTAGCCTTAGGCTAGGGGAGCACAAGCCTTAGCTTAAACCTAGGGGTGCCCTAGCCTAAGCATAGTGATGCCCTATCCTAAGCCTAGGGGTGCCCTAGCCTAAGCTTGGGGTGCCCTAGCCTTAGGCTTGGGGAGCCCTAACCTTAGCCTAAGCCTAGGGGTGCCGTAGCCCAAGCCTAGGGGTGCCCTAGCCTAAGCCTAGGGGTGCACTAGCCTAAGGCTAGGCGTGCCCTAGCCTTAGTCTAGTGGAGCCCTATCCTTAGCCTAAGCATATGGGTGCCCTACCCTAAGACTAGATGTAACCTAGCCTAAGCCTAGGGGTGCCCTAGCCTAAGCCTAGGGGTGCCCTAGCCTAAGCCTAGGGGTGCCCTACCATAAGCCTAAGCCTAGGGGTGCCCTAGCCTAAGCTTAGGGGTGCCCTAGCCTAAGCCTAGGAGTGCCCTAGCCTAAGCTTAGGGGTGCCCTAGCCTAAGCCTAGGGGTGCCCTAGCTAAGCCTAGTGGTGCCTTAGCCTAAGCCTAAGGGTGACCTAGCCTTAGCCTAAGCCTAGGGGTGCCCTAGCCTAAGCCTAGGGGTGCCCTAGCCTATGCCTAGTGGTGCCTTAGCCTAAGCCTAGGGGTGACCTACCCTTAGCCTAAGCCAAGGGGTGCCTTAGCCTAAGCCTAGGGGTCCCGTAGCCTTAGCCTAAGCCTAGGGTTGCCCTAGCCTAAGCCTATGGGTGCCCTAGCCTAAGCCTAGGGGTGCCCTAGCCTAAGCCTAGGGGTACCCTAGCCTAAGCCTTGGGGTGCCCTAGCCTAAGCCTATGGATGCCCTAGCCTAAGCCTAGGGGTCCCCTAGCCTAACCCTAGGGGTGCCCTAGCCTAAGCCTAGGGCTACCCTAGCCTAAGCCTAGGCGTGCCCTAGCCTAAGCCTAGGGGTGCCCTACCCTAAGCTTAGGGGTGCCCTACCCTAAGCCTACGATTGCCCTAGCCTTAGGCTAGCTGAGCCCTAGCCTAAGCCTAAGCCTAGGGGTGCCCTAGCCTAAGCCTAGGGGTGCCCTAGCCTAAGCCTAGGGGTGCCCTAGCCTAAGCCTAGGGGTGCCCTAGCCTAAGTCTAGGGGTTCCCTACCTAAGCCTAGGGGTGCCCTAACCTAAGCCTAGGGGTGCCCTAGCCTAAGCTTAGGGGTGCCCTAGCCTAAGCCTAGGAGTGCCCTAGCCTAAGCTTAGGGGTGCCCTAGCCTAAGCCTAGGGGTGCCCTAGGCTAAGCCTAGTGGTGCCTTAGCCTAAGCCTAGGGGTGACCTAGCCTTAGCCTAAGCCTAGGGGTGCCCTAGCCTAAGCCTAGGGGTGCCCTAGCCTAAGCCTAGTGGTGCCTTAGCCTAAGCCTAGGGGTGACCTACCCTTAACCTAAGCCAAGGGGTGCCTTAGCCTAAGCCTAGGGGTCCCGTAGCCTTAGCCTAAGCCTAGGGGTGCCCTAGCCTAAGCCTATGGGTGCCCTAGCCAAAGCCTTGGGGTGCCCTAGCCTAAGCCTAGGGGTACCCTAGCCTAAGCCTAGGGGTGCCCTAGCCTAGGCCTAGGGTTGCCCTAGCCTAAGCCTAGGGTTGCCCTAGCCTAAGCCTAGGGTTGCCCTAGCCTAAGTCTAGGGGTCCCCTAGCCTAACCCTAGGGGTGCCCTTGCCTTAGGCTAGGGGAGCACTAGCCTTAGCCTAAGCCTAGGGGTGCCCTAGCCTAAGCCTAGGCGTGCCCTAGCCTAAGCCTAGGGGTGCCTACCCTAAGCTTAGGGGTTCCCTAGCCTAAGCCTACGCTTGCCCTAGCCTTAGGCTAGCTGAGCCCTAGCCTAAGCCTAAGCCTAGGGGTGCCCTAGCCTAAGCCTAGGGGTGCCCTAGCCTAAGCCTAGGGGTGCCCTAGCCTAAGCCTAGGGGTACCCTAGCCTAAGCCTAGGGGTGCCCTAGCCTAACCCTAGGGGTGATATAGCCTTAGGCTAGGGGAGCACTAGCCTTAGCCTATGCCTAGGGGTGCCCTAGCCTAAGCCTAGGCGTGCCCTAGCCTAAGCCAAGGGGTGCCTTACCCTAAACCTCTTGGTGCCCTAGCCTAACTTAGGCTTGCCCTAGCCTCAGGCTAGCTGAACCCTAGCCTAAGCCTAAGCCTAGGGGTGCCCTAGCCTAAGCCTAGGGGTGCCCTAGCCAAAGCCTAGGGGTGCCCTAGCCAAAGCCTAGGGGTGCCCTAGCCTTAGGCTAGGGGAGCCCTAGCCTTAGCCTAAGCCTAGGGGTACCCTAGCCTAAGCCTAGGGGTGCCCTAGCCTAAGCCTAGCGTTGCCCTAGACCAAGCCGAGGGATGGCCTAGCCCTGGATAGGGATGCCCTAGCGTTAGGTTAGAGGAGCCCTAGCCTTAGCCTAAACCTAGGGGTGCACTAGCCTAAGCCAAGGGGTGCCCTAGTAAGCCTAGGGGTGCCCTAGCCTAAGGCTAGGGGTGCCCTAGCCTAAGTCTAGGGGTTCCCTACCTAAGCCTAGGGATGCCCTAGCCTAAGCCTACGGGTGCCCTGGGCTAAGCCTAGGGGTGCCCTAGCCTAAGCTTAGGGGTGCCCAAACCTAAGCTTAGGGGTGCCATAAACTAAGGCTAGGGGTGCCCTAGTCTTAGGCTAGTGGAGCCCTAGCCTTAGTCTATGCCTAGGGTGCCCTAGCCTAATCCTAGGGGTTCCCTAGCCCAAGCCTAGGGATGCCCTAGCGTTAGGCTAGAGGAGCCCTAGCCTTAGCCTAGGTGTGCCCTAGCCAAGCCAAGTGGTGCGCTAACCTAAGTATAGGGGTGCCCTAGCCTAAGCCTAGGTGTACCCTAGCCTTAGGCTAGGGGAGCCCTAGCCTTAGCCTAAGCCTAGGGGTGCCCCAGCCTAAGCCTAAGGGTGCCCTAGCCTAAGCCTAGGGGTGCCCTAGCCTAAGCCTAGGGGTACCCTAGCCTAAGCCTTGGGGTGCCCTAGCCTAAGCCTATGGATGCCCTAGCCTAAGCCTAGGGGTCCCCTAGCCTAACCCTAGGGGTGCCCTAGCCTAAGCCTAGGGCTACCCTAGCCTAAGCCTAGGCGTGCCCTAGCCTAAGCCTAGGGGTGCCCTACCCTAAGCTTAGGGGTGCCCTACCCTAAGCCTACGATTGCCCTAGCCTTAGGCTAGCTGAGCCCTAGCCTAAGCCTAAGCCTAGGGGTGCCCTAGCCTAAGCCTAGGGGTGCCCTAGCCTAAGCCTAGGGGTGCCCTAGCCTAAGCCTAGGGGTGCCCTAGCCTAAGTCTAGGGGTTCCCTACCTAAGCCTAGGGGTGCCCTAACCTAAGCCTAGGGGTGCCCTAGCCTAAGCTTAGGGGTGCCCTAGCCTAAGCCTAGGAGTGCCCTAGCCTAAGCTTAGGGGTGCCCTAGCCTAAGCCTAGGGGTGCCCTAGGCTAAGCCTAGTGGTGCCTTAGCCTAAGCCTAGGGGTGACCTAGCCTTAGCCTAAGCCTAGGGGTGCCCTAGCCTAAGCCTAGGGGTGCCCTAGCCTAAGCCTAGTGGTGCCTTAGCCTAAGCCTAGGGGTGACCTACCCTTAACCTAAGCCAAGGGGTGCCTTAGCCTAAGCCTAGGGGTCCCGTAGCCTTAGCCTAAGCCTAGGGGTGCCCTAGCCTAAGCCTATGGGTGCCCTAGCCAAAGCCTTGGGGTGCCCTAGCCTAAGCCTAGGGGTACCCTAGCCTAAGCCTAGGGGTGCCCTAGCCTAGGCCTAGGGTTGCCCTAGCCTAAGCCTAGGGTTGCCCTAGCCTAAGCCTAGGGTTGCCCTAGCCTAAGTCTAGGGGTCCCCTAGCCTAACCCTAGGGGTGCCCTTGCCTTAGGCTAGGGGAGCACTAGCCTTAGCCTAAGCCTAGGGGTGCCCTAGCCTAAGCCTAGGCGTGCCCTAGCCTAAGCCTAGGGGTGCCTACCCTAAGCTTAGGGGTTCCCTAGCCTAAGCCTACGCTTGCCCTAGCCTTAGGCTAGCTGAGCCCTAGCCTAAGCCTAAGCCTAGGGGTGCCCTAGCCTAAGCCTAGGGGTGCCCTAGCCTAAGCCTAGGGGTACCCTAGCCTAAGCCTAGGGGTGCCCTAGCCTAACCCTAGGGGTGATATAGCCTTAGGCTAGGGGAGCACTAGCCTTAGCCTATGCCTAGGGGTGCCCTAGCCTAAGCCTAGGCGTGCCCTAGCCTAAGCCAAGGGGTGCCTTACCCTAAACCTCTTGGTGCCCTAGCCTAACTTAGGCTTGCCCTAGCCTCAGGCTAGCTGAACCCTAGCCTAAGCCTAAGCCTAGGGGTGCCCTAGCCTAAGCCTAGGGGTGCCCTAGCCAAAGCCTAGGGGTGCCCTAGCCAAAGCCTAGGGGTGCCCTAGCCTTAGGCTAGGGGAGCCCTAGCCTTAGCCTAAGCCTAGGGGTACCCTAGCCTAAGCCTAGGGGTGCCCTAGCCTAAGCCTAGCGTTGCCCTAGACCAAGCCGAGGGATGGCCTAGCCCTGGATAGGGATGCCCTAGCGTTAGGTTAGAGGAGCCCTAGCCTTAGCCTAAACCTAGGGGTGCACTAGCCTAAGCCAAGGGGTGCCCTAGTAAGCCTAGGGGTGCCCTAGCCTAAGGCTAGGGGTGCCCTAGCCTAAGTCTAGGGGTTCCCTACCTAAGGCTAGGGATGCCCTAGCCTAAGCCTACGGGTGCCCTGGGCTAAGCCTAGGGGTGCCCTAGCCTAAGCCTAGGGGTGCCCTAGCCTAAGCCTAGGGGTGTCCTAGCCTTAGGCTAGGGGAGCCCTAGCCTTATCCTAAGAATAGGGGTGCCCTAGCCTAAGCCTAGGGGTGCCCTAGCCTAAGCCTAGGGGTGCCCTAGCCTAAGCCTAGGCGTGCCCTAGCCTTAGGGTAGCTGAGCCCTTGCCTTAGCCTATGCCTAGGAGTGCCCTAGCCTAAGCCTAGGGGTACCCTAGCCTAAGCCTACGGGTGCCTTAGCCTAAGCCTAGGGGTGCCCTAGCCTAAGCTTAGGGGTGCCCTAGCCTAAGCCTAGGAGTGCCCTAGCCTAAGCTTATGGGTTCCCTAGCCTAAGCCTAGGGGTGCCCTAGCCTAAGCCTAGTGGTGCCTTAGCCTAAGCCTAGGGGTGACCTAGCCTTAGCCTAAGCCTATGGGTGCCCTAGCCTAAGCCTAGGGGTGGCCTAGCCTAAGCCTAGTGGTGCCTTAGCCTAAGCCTAGGGGTGACCTACCCTTAGCCTAAGCCAAGGGGTGCCTTAACCTAAGCCTAGGGGTGCCCTAGCCTAAGCCTATGGGTGCCCTAGCCTAAGCCTAGGTGTGCCCTAGCCTAAGCCTAAGGGTACCCTAGCCTAAGCCTAGGGGTGCCCTAGCCTAAGCCTATGGGTGCCCTAGACTAAGCCTAGGGGTCCCCTAGCCTAACCCTAGGGGTGCCCTAGCCTTAGGCTAGGGGAGCACTAGCCTTAGCCTAAGCCTAGGGGTGCCCTAGCCTAAGCCTAGGCGTGCCCTAGCCTAAGCCTAGGGGTGCCCTACCCTAAGCTTAGGGGTGCCCTAGCCTAAGCCTACGCTTGCCCTAGCCTTAGGCTAGCTGAGCCCTAGCCTAAGCCTAAGCCTAGGGGTGCCCTAGCCTAAGCCTAGGGGTGCCCTAGCCTAAGCCTAGGGGTACCCTAGCCTAAGCCTAGGGGTGCCCTAGCCTAACCCTAGGGGTGACCTAGCCTTAGGCTAGGGGAGCACTAGCCTTAGCCTACGCCTAGGGGTGCCCTAGCCTAAGCCTAGGCGTGCCCTAGCCTAAGCCAAGGGGTGCCTTACCCTAAACCTCTTGGTGCCCTAGCCTAACTTAGGCTTGCCCTAGCCTCAGGCTAGCTGAGCCCTAGCCTAAGCCTAAGCCTAGGGGTGCCCTAGCCTAAGCCTAGGGGTGCCCTAGCCTTAGGCTATGGGAACCCTAGCCTTAGCCTAAGCCTAGGGGTGCCCTAGCCTAAGCCTAGTGGTGCCCTAGCCTAAGCCTAGGGTTGCCCTAGCCCAAGCCTAGGGATGGCCTAGCCCTGGCTAGGGATGCCCTAGCGTTAGGTTAGAGGAGCCCTAGCCTTAGCCTAAACCTAGGGGTGCACTAGCCTAAGCCAAGGGGTGCCCTAGCCTAAGCCTAGGGGTGCCCTAGCCTAAGGCTAGGGGTGCCCTAGCCTAAGTCTAGGGGTTCCCTACCTAAGCCTAGGGGTGCCCTAAATTAAGCCTAGGGGTGCCCTAGCCTAAGCTTAGGGGTGCCCTAGCCTAGGCCTAGGAGTGCCCTAGCCTAAGCTTAGGGGTGCCCTAGCCTAAGCCTAGGGGTGCCCTAGCCTAAGCCTAGTGGTGCCTTAGCCTAAGCCTAGGGGTGACCTAGCCTTAGCCTAAGCCTAGGGGTGCCCTAGCCTAAGCCTAGGGGTGCCCTAGCCTAAGCCTAGTGGTGCCTTAGCCTAAGCCTAGGGGTGACCTACCCTTAGCCTAAGCCATGGGGTGCCTTAGCCTAAGCCTAGGGGTCCCGTAGCCTTAGCCTAAGCCTAGGGGTGCCCTAGCCTAAGCCTATGGGTGCCCTAGCCTAAGCCTAGGGGTGCCCTAGCCTAAACCTAGGGGTACCCTAGCCTAACCCTAGGGTGCCCTAGCCTTAGGCTAGTGGAGCACTAGCCTTAGCCTAAGCCTAGGGGTGCCCTAGCCTAAGCCTAGGCGTGCCCTAGCCTAAGCCAAGGGGTGCCTTACCCTAAACCTCTTGGTGCTCTAGCCTAACTTAGGCTTGCCCTAGCCTCAGGCTAGCTGAACCCAAGCCTAAGCCTAAGCCTAGGGGTGCCCTAGCCTAAGCCTAGGGGTGCCCTAGCCTAAGCCTAGGGGTGCCCTAGCCTTAGGCTAGGGGAGCCCTAGCCTTAGCCTAAGCCTAGGGGTGCCCTAGCCTAAGCCTATGGTTGCCCTATCCCAAGCCTATGGATTGCCTAGCCCTGGCTAGGGATGCCCTAGCGTTAGGTTAGAGGAGCCCTAGCCTTAGCCTAAACCTAGGGGTGCACTAGCCTAAGCCAAGGGGTGCCCTAGCCTAAGCCTAGGGGTGCCGTAGCCTAAGCCTAGGGGTGCCCTAGCCTAAGTCTAGGGGTTCCCTACCTAAGCCTAGGGATGCCCTAGCCTAAGCCTAGGGTTGCCCTAGCCTAAGCCTAGGGGTGCCCTAGCCTTAGGCTAGGGGAGCCCTAGCCTTAGCCTAAGCCTAGGGGTACCCTAGCCTAAGCCTAGGGGTGCCCTAGCCTAAGCCTAGGCGTGCCCTAGCCTAAGCCAAGGGTTGCCTTACCCTAAACCTCTTGGTGCCCTAGCCTAACTTAGGCTTGCCCTAGCCTCAGGCTAGCTGAACCCTAGCCTAAGCCTAAGCCTAGGGGTGCCCTAGCCTAAGCCTAGGGGTGCCCTAGCCTAAGCCTAGGGGTGCCCTAGCCTTAGGTTAGGGGAGCCCTAACCTTAGCCTAAGCCTAGGGGTGCCCTAGCCTAAGCCTAGGGGTGCCCTAGCCTAAGCCTAGGGTTGCCCTAGCCCAAGCCTAGGGATGGCCTAGCCCTGGCTAGGGATGCCCTAGCGTTAGGTTAGAGGAGCCCTAGCCTTAGCCTAACCTAGGGGTGCACTAGCCTAAGCCAAGGGGTGCCCTAGCCTAAGCCTAGTGGTGCCCTAGCCTATGCCTAGGGGTGCCCTAGCCTAAGTCTAGGGGTTCCCTACCTAAGCCTAGGGATGCACTAGCCTAAGCCTACGGGTACACTGGGCTAAGCCTAGGGGTGCCCTAGCATAAGCCTAGGGGTGCCCTAGCCTAAGCTTAGGGGTGCCCAAACCTAAGTTTAGGGGTGCCCTAACCTAAGGCTAGGGGTGCCCTAGTCTTAGGCTAGGGGAGCCCTAGCCTTAGTCTATGCCTAAGGTGCCCTAGCCTAATCCTAGGGGTTCCCTAGCCCAAGCCTAGGGATGCCCTAGCGTTAGGCTAGAGGAGCCCTAGCCTTAGCCTAGGTGTGCCCTAGCCAAGCCAAGTGGTGCGCTAGCCTAAGTATAGGGGTGCCCTAGCCTAAGCCTAGGTGTACCCTAGCCTTAGGCTAGGGGAGCCCTAGGCTTAGCCTAAGCTTAGGGGTGCCCCAGCCTAAGCCTAGGGGTGCCCTAGCCTAAGCCTAGGGGTGCCCTAACCTAAGTCTAGGGGTGCTATAGCCTTAAGCTACAGTAGCCCTAGCCTTAGCCTAATCCTAGGGGTGCCTTAGCCTAAGCTTAGGGGTGCCCTAGCCTATGCCTAGGCGTGCCCTAGCCTTAGGCTAAGTGAGCCCTAGCCTTAGCCTAAGCCTAAGGTTGCCCTACCCTACGCCTTGGGGTGCCCTAGCCTAAGACTCGGGTGCCCTAGCCTAAGCTTAGTGGTGCCCTAGCCTAAGCCTAGGGGTGCCCTAGCCTAAGCCTAGGAGTGCCCTAGGGTTAAGCTAGGGGGGCCCTAGCCTTAGCCTAATCCTAGGGGTGCCCTAGCCTAAGCCAAGGGGTGCCCTAGCCTAAGTCTAGGGGTCCCCTAGTCTTAGGCTAGGGGAGCCCTAGCCTTAGCCTAAGTCTAGGGGTTCCCTAGCCTAAGCCTAGTGGTGCCCTAGACTAAGCCTAGGGGTGTCCTAGCCTAAGCCTAGGGGTGCCCTAGCCTATACCTAGGGGTGCCATAGCCTTAGGCTAGGGGAGCCCTAGCCTTAGCCTAAGCCTAGGGGTGCCCTAGCCTACGCCTAGGGGTGCCCTAGCCTAAGTCTAGGGGTACCCGAGCCTACGGCTAGGGGTGCCCTAGCCTAAGCTTAGGGGTGCCCTAGCCTACGTCTAGGGGTGCCCTAGCGTAAGCCTAGTGGTGCCCTAGCCTTAGGCTAGGGGAGCCCTAGCCTTAGCCTAAGCCTAGGGGAGCACTAGCCTAAGACTAGGGGTGCCATAGCCTAATCTTAGGGGTGCCCTAGCCTAAGCCTAGGGGTGCCCTAGGCAAAGCCTAGGGGTGTCCTAAGGTTAGGCAAGGTGAGTCCAAGCCTTAGCCTAAGCCTACGCTTGCCCTAGCCTTAGGCTAGCTGAGCCCTAGCCTAAGCATAAGCCTAGGGGTGCCCTAGCCTAAGCCTAGGGGTGCCCTAGCCTAAGCCTACGCCTAGGGGTGCCCTAGCCTAAGCCTAGGCATGCCCTAGCCTAAGCCAAGGGGTGCCTTACCCTAAGCCTATTGGTGCCCTAGCCTAACTTAGGCTTGCCCTAGCCTCAGGCTAGCTGAGCCCTAGCCTAAGCCTAAGCCTAGGGGTGCCCTAGCCTAAGCCTAGGGGTGCCCTATCCTAAGCCTAGGGGTGCCCTAGCCTTAGGCTAGGGGAGTCCTAGCCTTAGCCTAAGCCTAGTAGTGTCCTGGCCTAAACCTAGGGGTGCCCTAGCCTAAGCCTAGATGTGCCCTAGCCCAAGCCTAGGGATGGCCTAGCCCTGGCTAGGGATGCCCTAGCGTTAGGTTAGAGGAGCCCTAGCCTTAGCCTAAACCTAGGGGTGCCCTAGCCTAAGTCAAGGGGTGCCCTAGCCTAAGTCTAGTGGTGCCCTAGCCTAAGCCAAGGGGTGCCCTAGCCTAAGTCTAGGGTGCCTTAGCCTAAGCCTAAGGGTGCCCTAACCCAAGCCTATGGGTGCCCTAGCCTAAGTCGAAGGGTGCCCTACCCTAAGCCTAGGGGTGCCCTACCCTAAGCCTAGGGGTGCCCTAGCCTAAGCCTAGGCTTGCCCTAGCATTAGGCTAGCTGAGCCCTAGCCTAGGCCAAAGCCTAGGGGTGCCCTAGCCTAAGCCTAGGGGTGCCATAGCCTAAGCCTAGGGTGCCCTAGCCTAAGCCTAGGGGTGCCATAGCCTTAGGCTAGAGGAGCCCTAGCCGTAGCCTAAGCCTAGGGGTGCCCTAGCCTAAGACTAGGGGTGCCCTAGCCTAAGCTTTGCGGTGCCCTAGCCTAAGCCAAGGGGTGCCCTAGGGTTGGGCTAGGGGACCCCTAGCATTAGCCTAAGCCTAGGGGTGCCCTAGCCTAAGCCTAGGGGTGCCCTAGACTAAGCCTAGGGGTGCCCTAGCCTTAGGCTAGGGGAGCACAAGCCTTAGCTTAAACTTAGGGGTGCCCTAGCCTAAGCATAGTGATGCCCTATCCTAAGCCTAGGGGTGCCCTAGCCTAAGCCTAGGGGTGCCCTAGCCTTAGGCTTGGGGAGCCCTAACCTTAGCCTAAGCCTAGGGGTGCCGTAGCCCAAGCCTAGGGGTGCCCTAGCCTAAGCCTAGGGGTGCACTAGCCTAAGGCTAGGGGTGCCCTAGCCTTAGTCTAGTGGAGCCCTAGCCTTAGCCTAAGCATAGGGGTGCCCTACCCTAAGACTAGATGTAACCTACCCTAAGCCTAGGGGTGCCCTACCCTAAGCCTAGGGGTGCCCTAGCCTAAGCCTAGGGGTGCCCTAGCCTTAGGCTAGCTGAGCCCTAGCCTTAGCCTAAGCCTAGGGGAGCCTTAGCCTAAGCCTAGGGGTGCCCTAGCCTTAGCCTTAGCCTAGGGGTGCCCTAGCCTAAGACTAGGCGTGCCCTAGCCTAAGATTATTGGTGCCCTAGCGTAAGCCTAAGGGTACCCTAGCCTAAGCCTAGGGGTGTCCTAGCCTAAGCCTAGGGGTGCCCTAGCATAAGCCTAGGGGTGTCCTAGCCTTAGGCTAGGGGAGCCCTAGCCTTATCCTAAGAATAGGGGTGCCCTAGCCTAAGCCTAGGGGTGCCCTAGCCTAAGCCTAGGGGTGCCCTAGCCTAAGCCTAGGGGTGCCCTAGCCTAAGCCTAGGGGTGCCCTACCATAAGTCTAGGGGTGCCCTAGCCTAAGCCTAGGGGTGCCCTAGCCTTAGGGTAGCTGAGCCCTTGCCTTAGCCTATGCCTAGGAGTGCCCTAGCCTAAGCCTAGGGGTACCCTAGCCTAAGCCTAGGGGTGCCTTAGCCTAAGCCTAGGGGTGACCTAGCCTTAGCCTAAGCATAGGGGTGCCCTAGCCCAAGCTTAGGGGTGCCCTAGCCTAAGCCTAGGAGTGCCCTAGCCTAAGCTTATGGGTTCCCTAGCCTAAGCTTAGGAGTGCCCTAGCCTAAGCCTAGGGGTGCCCTAGCCTAAGCCTAGGGGTGGCCTAGCCTAAGCCTAGTGGTGCCTTAGCCTAAGCCTAGGGGTGACCTACCCTTAGCCTAAGCCAAGGGGTGCCTTAGCCTAAGCCTAGGGGTCCCGTAGCCTTAGCCTAAGCCTAGGGGTGCCCTAGCCTAAGCCTATGGGTGCCCTAGCCTAAGCCTAGGGGTGCCCTAGCCTAAGCCTAAGGGTACCCTAGCCTAAGCCTAGGGGTGCCCTAGCCTAAGCCTATGGGTGCCCTAGACTAAGCCTAGGGGTCCCCTAGCCTAACCCTAAGGGTGCCCTAGCCTTAGCCTAAGCCTAGGGGGGCCCTAGCCTAAGACTAGGCGTGCCCGAGCCTAATTTTATTGGTGCCCTAGCGTAAGCCTAGGGGTGCCCTAGCCTAAGCCTAGGCGTGCCCTAGCCTAAGCCTAGGCGTGCCCTAGCCTAGCCTAGGGGTGCCCTACCCTAAGCTTAGGGGTGCCCAAGCCTAAGCCTACGCTTGCCCTAGCCTTAGGCTAGCTGAGCCCTAGCCTAAGCCTAAGCCTAGGGGTGCCCTAGCCTAAGCCTAGGGGTGCCCTAGCCTAAGCCTAGGGGTACCCTAGCCTAAGCCTAGGGGTGCCCTAGCCTAACCCTAGGGGTGACCTAGCCTTAGGCTAGGGGAGCACTAGCCTTAGCCTACGCCTGGGGGTGCCCTAGCCTAAGTCTAGGCGTGCCCTAGCCTAAGCCAAGGGGTGCCTTACCCTAAACCTCTTGGTGCCCTAGCCTAACTTAGGCTTGCCCTAGCCTCAGGCTAGCTGAGCCCTAGCCTAAGCCTAAGCCTAGGGTTGCCCTAGCCTAAGCTTAGGGGTGCCCTAGCTTTAGGCTATGGGAACCCTAGCCTTAGCCTAAGCCTAGGGGTGCCCTAGCCTAAGCCTAGGGGTGCCCTAGCCTAAGCCTAGGGTTGCCCTAGCCCAAGCCTAGGGATGGCCTAGCCCTGGCTAGGGATGCCCTAGCGTTAGGTTAGAGGAGCCCTAGCCTTAGCCTAAACCTAGGGGTGCACTAGCCTAAGCCAAGGGGTGCCCTAGCCTAAGCCTAGGGGTGCCCTAGCCTAAGGCTAGGGGTGCCCTAGCCTAAGTCTAGGGGTTCCCTACCTAAGCCTAGGGGTGCCCTAACCTAAGCCTAGGGGTGCCCTTGCCTAAGCTTAGGGGTGCCCTAGCCTAAGCCTAGGAGTGCCCTAGCCTAAGCTTAGGGGTGCCCTAGCCTAAGCCTAGGGGTGCCCTAGCCTAAGCCTAGTGGTGCCTTAGCCTAAGCCTAGGGGTGACCTACCCTTAGCCTAAGCCAAGGGGTGCCTTAGCCTAAGCCTAGGGGTCCCGTAGCCTTAGCCTAAGCCTAGGGGTGCCCTAGCCTAAGCCTATGGGTGCCCTAGCCTAATCCTAGGGGTGCCCTAGCCTAAACCTAGGGGTACCCTAGCCTAAGCCTAGGGGTGCCCTAGCCTAAGCCTAGGGGTGCCCTAGCCTAAACCTAGGGGTACCCTAGCCTAACCCTAGGGTGCCCTAGCCTTAGGCTAGGGGAGCACTAGTCTTAGCCTAAGCCAAGGGGTGCCCTAGCCTAAGCCTAGGCGTGCCCTAGCCTAAGCCTAGGGGTGCCTACCCTAAGCTTAGGGGTGCCCTAGCCTAAGCCTACGCTTGCCCTAGCCTTAGGCTAGCTGAGCCCTAGCCTAAGCCTAATCCTAGGGGTGCCCTTGCCTAAGCCTAGGGGTGCCCTAGCCTAAGCCAAGGGGTGCCCTAGCCTTAGCCTAAGCCTAGGGGGGCCCTAGCCTAAGACTAGGCGTGCCCGAGCCTAAGTTTATTGGTGCCCTAGCGTAAGCCTAGGGGTGCCATAGCCTAAGCCTAGGGGTGCCCTAGCCTATGCCTAGGGGTGCCCAAGCCTAAGCCTAGTGGTGCCCTAGCCTTAGGCTAGGGGAGCCCTAGCCTTAGCCTAAACCTAGGGGTACCCTAGCCTAAGACTAGGGGTGCGCTAGCCTAATCTTAGGGGTGCCCTAGCCTAAGCCTAGGGGTGCCCTAGCCTAAGCCTAGTGGTGCCCTAGACTTAGGCTATGGGATCCCTAGCCTTAGCCTAATCCTAGGGGTGCCCTACCCTTAGCTTAGGGGTGCCCTAGCCTATGCCTAGGTGTGCCCTAGCCTTAGGCTAGGTGAGCCCTAGCCTTAGCCTAAGTCTAAGGTTGCCCTAGCCTACGCTTAGGGGTGCCCTAGCCTAGGACTCGGGTGCCCTAGCCTAAGCTTAGGGGAGCCCTAGCCTAAGCCTAGGGGTGCCCTAGCCTAAGCCTAGTGGTGCCGCAGCCTAAGCCTAGGGGTGTCCTAGCCTAAGCCTAGGGGTGCCCTGGCCTTAGGCTAGGCGAGCCCTAACCTTAGCCTAAGCCTAGGGGTACCCTAGCCTAAGCCTAGGGGTGCCCTGGCTTTAGGCTAGGGGAGCCCTAGCCTTAGCCTAAGCCTAGGGGTGCCCTAGCGAAGCCTATGGGTGCCCTAGCCTAAGCCTAGGGGTGCCCTAGCCTAAGCTTAGGGGTTCCCTAGCCTTAGGCTAGGGGAGCCCTAGCCTTAGCCTAAGCCTAGGGTTTCCCTACCCTAAACCTAGCGTTGCCCTAGCCTAAGCCTAGGGGTGCCCTAGCCTTAGGCTAGGGGAGCCCTAGCTTTAGACTAAGCCTAGGGGTGCCCTAGCCTTAGCCTAGGAGTGCCCTAACCTTAGCCTAGGGGGGCCATAGCCTAAGTGTAGGGGTGCCCTAGCCTGAGCCTATGGGTGCCCTAACATTAGCCTAAGCCTAGGGGTGCCCTAGCCAAAGCCTAGGGGTGCCCCAGCCTAATCCTAGGGGTGCCCTAGCCTTAGGCTGGGAGCCCTAGCCTTAGCCTAAGCCTAAGTGTGCCCTAGCCTTCGGCTAGGGGGCCCTAGCCTTAGCCTAAGCCTAGGGGTGCCGTAGCCTATGCCTAGTGGTGTCCTAGCCTAAGCCTATGTGTGCCCTAGCCTAAGCCAAGGGCTGCCCTAGCCTAAGTCTAGGGGTGCCCTAGCCTAAGCCTAGGGGTGCCCTAGCCTTAGGATAGGGGGCCCTAGCCTTAGCCTAAGCCTAGTGGTGCCGTAGCCTATGCCTAGTGGTGTCCTAGCCTAAGCCTAGGGGTGCCCTAGCCTAAGCCAAGTGGTGCCCTAGCCCAAGCCTATGGATGCCCTAGCGTTAGGCTAGAGGAGCCCTAGCCTTAGCCTAAGCCTAGGGGTGCCCTAGCCTAAACCTAGGGGTACCCTAGCCTAAGCCTAGGGGTGCACTAGCCTAAGCCTAGGCGTGCCCTTGCCTAAGCCTAGGTGTGCCCTAACCTAAGCCTAGGGGTGCCCAAGCCTAAGCTTAGGGGTGCCCTAGCCTTAGCCTAGGGGTGCCCTAGCCTAAGCTTAGGGGTGCCCTAGCCTAAGCCTATGGGTGCCCTAGCCGAATCCTAGTGGTGCCCTAGCCCTAGGCTAGGGGAACCCTAGCCTTAGCCTAAGCCTAGGGGTGCCCTAGCTTAAGCCTATGGGTGCCCTAGCCTAAGCCTACGGGTGCCCTAGCCTTAGGCTAGGGGAGCCCTAGCCTTAGCCTAAGCCTATGGGTGCCCTAGCCTCAGCCTAGGTGTGCCCTAGCCTAAGCCTAGTTGTGCCTTAGCCTAAGCCTAGGGGGGACCTAGCCTTAGCCTAAGCCTAGGGGTGCCCTAGCCTAAGCCTAGGTGTGCCCTAGCCTAAGCCTAGTGGTGCCTTAGCCTAAGCCTAGGGTGACCTACCCTTAGCCTAAGCCAAGGGGTGCCTTAGCCTAAGCCTAGGGGTCCCCTAGCCTTAGCCTAAGCCTAGGGGTGCCCTAGCCTAAGCCTTGGGGTGCCCTAGTCTAAGCCTAGGGTTGCCCTAGCCTAAGCCTAGGGTTGTCCTAGCCTAAGCCTAGGGATCCCCTAGCCTAACCCTAGGGGTGCCCTAGCCTTAGGCTAGAGGAGCACTAGCCTTAGCCTAAGCCTAGGGGTGCCCTAGCCTAAGCCTAGGCATGCCCTAGCCTAAGCCTAGGGATGCCCTACCCTAAGCTTAGGGGTGCCCTAGCCTAAGCCTACGCTTGCCCTAGCCTTAGGCTAGCTGAGCCCTAGCCTAAGCATAAGCCTAGGGGTGCCCTAGCCAAAGCCTAGGGGTGCCCTAGCCTAAGCCTACGCCTAGGGGTGCCCTAGCCTAAGCCTAGGCGTGCCCTAGCCTAAGCCAAGGGGTGCCTTACCCTAAGCCTATTGGTGCCCTAGCCTAACTTAGGCTTGCCCTAGCCTCAGGCTAGCTGAGCCCTAGCCTAAGCCTAAGCCTAGGGGTGCCCTAGCCTAAGCCTAGGGGTGCCCTATCCTAAGCCTAGGGGTGCCCTAGCCTTAGGCTAGGGGAGTCCTAGCCTTAGCTTAAGCCTAGTAGTGTCCTAGCCTAAACCTAGGGGTGCCCTAGCCTAAGCCTAGGGGTGCCCTAGCCCAAGCCTAGGGATGGCCTAGCCCTGGCTAGGGATGCCCTAGCATTAGGTTAGAGGAGCCCTAGCCTTAGCCTAAACCTAGCGGTGCCCTAGCCTAAGTCAAGGGGTGCCCTAGCCTAAGTCTAGTGGTGCCCTAGCCTAAGCCAAGGGGTGCCCTAGCCTAAGTCTAGGGTGCCTTAGCCTAAGCCTAGGGGTGCCCTAGCCCAAGCCTATGGGTGCCCTAGCCTAAGCCGAAGGGTGCCCTACCCTAAGCCTAGGGGTGCCCTACCCTAAGCCTAGGGGTGCCCTAGCCTAAGCCTAGGCTTGCCCTAGCATTAGGCTAGCTGAGCCCTTGCCTAGGCCAAAGCCTAGGGGTGCCCGTGCCTAAGCCTAGGGGTGCCATAGCCTAAGCCTAGGGGTGTCCTAGCCTAAGCCTAGGGGTGCCATAGCCTTAGGCTAGAGGAGCCCTAGCCTTAGCCTAAGCCTAGGGGTGCCCTAGCCTAAGACTAGGGGTTCCCTAGCCTAAGCTTTGCGGTGCCCTAGCCTAAGCCTAGGGGTGCCCTAGGGTTGGGCTAGGGGACCCCTAGCATTAGCCTAAGCCTAGGGGTGCCCTAGCCTAAGCCTAGGGTGCCCTAGACTAAGCCTAGGGGTGCCCTAGCCTTAGGCTAGGGGAGCACAAGCCTTAGCTTAAACTTAGGGGTGCCCTAGCCTAAGCATAGTGATGCCCTATCCTAAGCCTAGGGGTGCCCTAGCCTAAGCCTAGGGGTGCCCTAGCCTTAGGCTTGGGGAGCCCTAACCTTAGCCTAAGCCTAGGGGTACCGTAGCCCAAGCCTAGGGGTGCCGTAGCCTAAGCCTAGGGGTGCACTAGCCTAAGGCTAGGGGTGCCCTAGCCTTAGTCTAGTGGAGCCCTAGCCTTAGCCTAAGCATAGGGGTGCCCTACCCTAAGACTAGATGTAACCTAGCCTAAGCCTAGGGGTGCCCTACCCTAAGCCTAGGGGTACCCTAGCCTAAGCCTAGGGGTGCCCTAGCCTTAGGCTAGCTGAGCCCTAACCTTAGCCTAAGCCTAGGGGAGCCTTAGCCTAAGCCTAGGGGTGCCCTAGCCTACGCCCTGGGGTGCCATAGCCTAAGCCAAGGGGTACCCTAGCCTTAGCCTTAGCCTAGGGGTGCCCTAGCCTAAGACTAGGCGTGCCCTAGCCTAAGATTATTGGTGCCCTAGCGTAAGCCTAGTGGTGCCCTAGCCTAAGCCTAGGGGTGCCCTAGCCTAAGCCTAGGGGTGCCCTAGCCTAAGTCTAGGGGTGTCCTAGCCTTAGGCTAGGGGAGCCCTAGCCTTATCCTAAGAATAGGGGTGCCCTAGCCTAAGCCTAGGGGTGCCCTAGCCTAAGCCTAGGGGTGCCCTAGCCTAAGCCTAGGCGTGCCCTAGCCTTAGGGTAGCTGAGCCCTTGCCTTAGCCTATGCCTAGGAGTGCCCTAGCCTAAGCCTAGGGGTGCCCTAGCCTAAGCCTAGGGGTGCCTTAGCCTAAGCCTAGGGGTGACCTAGCCTTAGCCTAAGCCTAGGGGTGCCCTAGCCTAAGCTTATGGGTTCCCTAGCCTAAGCCTAGGGGTGCCCTAGCCTAAGCCTAGTGGTGCCTTAGCCTAAGCCTAGGGGTGACCTAGCCTTAGCCTAAGCCTATGGGTGCCATAGCCTAAGCCTAGGGGTGGCCTAGCCTAAGCCTAGTGGTGCCTTAGCCTAAGCCTAGGGGTGACCTACCCTTAGCCTAAGCCAAGGGGTGCCTTAGCCTAAGCCTATGGGTGCCATAGCTTAAGCCTAGGTGTGCCCTAGCCTAAGCCTAAGGGTACCATAGCCTAAGCCTAGGGGTGCCCTAGCCTAAGCCTATGGGTGCCCTAGACTAAGCCTAGGGGTCCCCTAGCCTAACCCTAGGGGTGCCCTAGCCTTAGGCTAGGGGAGCACTAGCCTTAGCCTAAGCCTAGGGGTGCCCTAGCCTAAGCCTAGGCGTGCCCTAGCCTAAGCCTAGGGGTGCCCTACCCTAAGCTTAGGGGTGCGCTAGCCTAAGCCTACGCTTGCCCTAGCCTTAGGCTAGCTGAGCCCTAGCCTAAGCCTAAGCCTAGGGGTGCCCTAGCCTAAGCCTAGGGGTGCCCTAGCCTAAGCCTAGGGGTACCCAAGCCTAAGCCTAGGGGTGCCCTAGCCTAACCCTAGGGGTGACCTAGCCTTAGGCTAGGGGAGCACTAGCCTTAGCCTACGCCTAGGGGTGCCCTAGCCTAAGCCTAGGCGTGCCCTAGCCTAAGCCAAGGGGTGCCTTACCCTAAACCTCTTGGTGCCCTAGCCTAACTTAGGCTTGCCCTAGCCTCAGGCTAGCTGAGCCCTAGCCTAAGCCTAAGCCTAGGGGTGCCGTAGCCTAAGCCTAGGGGTGCCCTAGCCTTAGGCTATGGGAACCCTAGCCTTAGCCTAAGCCTAGGGGTGCCCTAGCCTAAGCCTAGTGGTGCCCTAGCCTAAGCCTAGGGTTGCCCTAGCCCAAGCCTAGGGATGGCCTAGCCGTGGCTAGGGATGCCCTAGCGTTAGGTTAGAGGAGCCCTAGCCTTAGCCTAAACCTAGGGGTGCACTAGCCTAAGCCAAGGGGTGCCCTAGCCTAAGCCTAGGGGTGCCCTAGCCTAAGGCTAGGGGTGCCCTAGCCTAAGTCTAGGGGTTCCCTACCTAAGCCTAGGGGTGCCCTAAATTAAGCCTAGGGGTGCCCTAGCCTAAGCTTAGGGGTGCCCTAGCCTAGGCCTAGGAGTGCCCTAGCCTAAGCTTAGGGGTGCCTTAGCCTAAGCCTAGGGGTGCCCTAGCCTAAGCCTAGTGGTGCCTTAGCCTAAGCCTAGGGGTGACCTAGCCTTAGCCTAAGCCTAGGGGTGCCCTAGCCTAAGCCTAGGGGTGCCCTAGCCTAAGCCTAGTGGTGCCTTAGCCTAAGCCTAGGGGTGACCTACCCTTAGCCTAAGCCATGGGTTGCCTTAGCCTAAGCCTAGGGGTCCCGTAGCCTTAGCCTAAGCCTAGGGGTGCCCTAGCCTAAGCCTATGGGTGCCCTAGCCTAAGCCTAGGGGTGCCCTAGCCTAAACCTAGGGGTACCCTAGCCTAAGCCTAGGGTTGCCCTAGCCTAAACCTAGGGGTACCCTAGCCTAACCCTAGGGTGCCCTAGCCTTAGGCTAGGGGAGCCCTAGCTTTAGCCTAAGCCTAAGGGTGCCCTAGCCTAAGCCTATGGGTGTCTTAGCCTAAGCCTAGGGGTGCCCTAGCCTAAGCCTAGGGGTTCCCTAGCTTAAGTCTAGGGGTGAGCTAGCCTAAGCCTAGGGGTGCCCTAGGCTTTGGCTAGGGGAGCCCTAGCTTTAGCCTAAGCCTAAGGGTGCCCTAGCCTAAGCCTATGGGTGTCCTAGCCTAAGCCTAGGGGTGCCCTAGCCTAAACCTAGGGGTTCCCTAGCCTAAGCCTAGGGGTGAGCTAGCCTAAGCCTAGGGGTGCCCTAGGCTAAGGCTAGGGGTGCCCTAGCCTTAGTCTCGTGGAGAACTAGCCTCACCCTAAGCTTAGGGGTGCCATATCCTAAGCCTAGGGGTGCCCTATCCTAAGCCTAGGTGTGCCCTAGCCTTAGTCTAAGCCTAGGGGTGCCCTAGCCCAAGCCTAGGAATGCCCTAGCGTTAGGCTAGAGGAGCCCTAGCCTTAGCCTAAGCCTAGGGGTGCCCTAGCCTAAGCCTAGGGTTGCCCTAGCCTAAGTCTAGGGGTGCCCTAGCCTAAGCCTAGGTGTACCCTAGCCTTAGGCTAGGGGAGTCCTCGCCTTAGCCGAAGCCTTTGGGCGCCCTAGCCTAAGCCTAGGGGTGCCCTAGACTAAGCCTAGGGGTGCCCTAGCCTAAGTCTAGGGGTGCCTTAACCTAAGCCTAGGGGTACCCTAGCCTTAAGCTAGGGGAGCCCTAGCCTTAGCCTAAGCCTAGGGGTGCTCCAGCGTAAGCCTGGGGGTGCCCTAGCCTAAGTCTAGGGGAGCCTAGCCTAAGCATAGTGGTGCCCTAACCTAAGCCTAGGGGTTCCCTACCTAAGCCTAGGGGTTCCCTAGCCTAAGCCTAGGGGTGCCCTAGCCTTAGGCTAGGGGAGCCGTAGCCTTAGTCTAAACCTAGGGGTGCCCTACCCTAAACCTAGGGGTGCCCTAGCCCAAGCCTAGGGATGCCCTAGCGTTAGGCTAGAGGAGCCCTAGCCTTAGCCTAAGCCTAGGGGTGCCCTAGCCTTAGTCTAGTGGAGCCCTAGCCTTAGCCTAAGCCTAGGGGTGCCCTATGCTAAGCCATGGGCTGCCCTAGCCTAAGCCTAGGGGTGCCCTAGCCTAAGCCTAGGGGTGCCATAGCCTTAGGCTATGGGAACCCAGGCCTTAGCTTCAGCCTAGGGGTGCCCTAGCCTAAGCCTAGTGGTTCCCTAGCCTAAGCCTATCGGTTCCCTAGCCTAAGCCTAGGGGTGCCCTAGCCTAAGCCTAGGGGTGCCCTAGCATAAGGATAGGGGTGCCCTAGCCTTAGTCTAGTGGAGCCCTAGCCTTAGCCTAAGCCTAGGGGTGCCCTAGCCTAAGCCTAGGGGTGCCCTAGCGTAAGCCTAGGGGTGCCCTACCCTAAGCCTAGGGTTGCCCTAGCCTATGCCAAGTGGTGCCCTAACCTAAGTCTAGGGGTACCCTAGCCTTAGGCTAGAGGAGTCCTCGCCTTAGCCCAAGCCTTGGGGTGCCCTAGCGGTAGGCAAGAAGAGCCCTAGCCTTAGCCTAAGCCTAGGGGTGCCCTAGCCTAAGCTTAGGGGTGCCCTAGCCTAAGCCTAGGGGTGCCTTAGCTTAAGCCTAAGGTGCCCTGCCTACGCCTAGGGATGCCCTAGCCTAAGCCTAGGGGTGCCCTAGCCTTAGGCTAGGGGAGTCCTAGTCTTAGCCTAAGCCTAGAGGTGCCCTAGCCTAAGACTAGGGGTGCCCTAGCCTAAGCCTAGGGGTGCCCTAGCCTAAGCCTAGGGGTGTCCTAGCCTTAGGCTAGGGGAGCCCTAGCCTTAGCCTAAGCCTTTGGGTTCCCTAGCCTAAGCCTAGGGGTACCCTAGCCTTAGGCTAGGGGAGCCCTAGCCTTAGCCGAATCCTTGAGGTGCCCTAGCCTAAGCCTAGGGGTGCCCTAGCCTAAGCCTAGGGGTGCCCTAGCCTAAGCCTAGGCGTGCCCTAGCCTAAGCCAAGGGGTGCCTTACCCTAAACCTCTTGGTGCTCTAGCCTAACTTAGGCTTGCCCTAGCCTCAGGCTAGCTGAACCCTAGCCTAAGCCTAAGCCTAGGGGTGCCCTAGCCTAAGCCTAGGGGTGCCCTAGCCTAAGCCTAGGGGTGCCCTAGCCTTAGGCTAGGGGAGCCCTAGCCTTAGCCTAAGCCTAGGGGTGCCCTAGCCTAAGCCTATGGTTGCCCTATCCCAAGCCTATGGATTGCCTAGCCCTGGCTAGGGATGCCCTAGCGTTAGGTTAGAGGAGCCCTAGCCTTAGCCTAAACCTAGGGGTGCACTAGCCTAAGCCAAGGGGTGCCCTAGCCTAAGCCTAGGGGTGCCGTAGCCTAAGCCTAGGGGTGCCCTAGCCTAAGTCTAGGGGTTCCCTACCTAAGCCTAGGGATGCCCTAGCCTAAGCCTAGGGTTGCCCTAGCCTAAGCCTAGGGGTGCCCTAGCCTTAGGCTAGGGGAGCCCTAGCCTTAGCCTAAGCCTAGGGGTACCCTAGCATAAGCCTAGGGGTGCCCTAGCCTAAGCCTAGGCGTGCCCTAGCCTAAGCCAAGGGTTGCCTTACCCTAAACCTCTTGGTGCCCTAGCCTAACTTAGGCTTGCCCTAGCCTCAGGCTAGCTGAACCCTAGCCTAAGCCTAAGCCTAGGGGTGCCCTAGCCTAAGCCTAGGGGTCCCCTAGCCTAAGCCTAGGGGTGCCCTAGCCTTAGGTTAGGGGAGCCCTAACCTTAGCCTAAGCCTAGGGGTGCCCTAGCCTAAGCCTAGGGGTGCCCTAGCCTAAGCCTAGGGTTGCCCTAGCCCAAGCCTAGGGATGGCCTAGCCCTGGCTAGGGATGCCCTAGCGTTAGGTTAGAGGAGCCCTAGCCTTAGCCTAACCTAGGGGTGCACTAGCCTAAGCCAAGGGGTGCCCTAGCCTAAGCCTAGTGGTGCCCTAGCCTATGCCTAGGGGTGCCCTAGCCTAAGTCTAGGGGTTCCCTACCTAAGCCTAGGGATGCCCTAGCCTAAGCCTACGGGTGCACTGGGCTAAGCCTAGGGGTGCCCTAGCATAAGCCTAGGGGTGCCCTAGCCTAAGCTTAGGGGTGCCCAAACCTAAGTTTAGGGGTGCCCTAACCTAAGGCTAGGGGTGCCCTAGTCTTAGGCTAGGGGAGCCCTAGCCTTAGTCTATGCCTAAGGCGCCCTAGCCTAATCCTAGGGGTTCCCTAGCCCAAGCCTAGGGATGCCCTAGCGTTAGGCTAGAGGAGCCCTAGCCTTAGCCTAGGTGTGCCCTAGCCAAGCCAAGTGGTGCGCTAGCCTAAGTATAGGGGTGCCCTAGCCTAAGCCTAGGTGTACCCTAGCCTTAGGCTAGGGGAGCCCTAGCCTTAGCCTAAGCTTAGGGGTGCCCCAGCCTAAGCCTAGGGGTGCCCTAGCCTAAGCCTAGGGGTGCCCTAACCTAAGTCTAGGGGTGCTATAGCCTTAAGCTACAGTAGCCCTAGCCTTAGCCTAATCCTAGGGGTGCCTTAGCCTAAGCTTAGGGGTGCCCTAGCCTATGCCTAGGCGTGCCCTAGCCTTAGGCTAAGTGAGCCCTAGCCTTAGCCTAAGCCTAAGGTTGCCCTACCCTACGCCTTGGGGTGCCCTAGCCTAAGACTCGGGTGCCCTAGCCTAAGCTTAGTGGTGCCCTAGCCTAAGCCTAGGGGTGCCCTAGCCTAAGCCTAGGAGTGCCCTAGGGTTAAGCTAGGGGGGCCCTAGCCTTAGCCTAATCCTAGGGGTGCCCTAGCCTAAGCCTAGGGGTGCCCTAGCCTAAGCCAAGGGGTGCCCTAGCCTAAGTCTAGGGGTCCCCTAGTCTTAGGCTAGGGGAGCCCTAGCCTTAGCCTAAGTCTAGGGGTTCCCTAGCCTAAGCCTAGTGGTGCCCTAGACTAAGCCTAGGGGTGTCCTAGCCTAAGCCTAGGGGTGCCCTAGCCTATACCTAGGGGTGCCATAGCCTTAGGCTAGGGGAGCCCTAGCCTTAGCCTAAGCCTAGGGGTGCCCTAGCCTACGCCTAGGGGTGCCCTAGCCTAAGTCTAGGGGTACCCGAGCCTACGGCTAGGGGTGCCCTAGCCTAAGCCTAGGGGTGCCCTAGCCTACGTCTAGGGGTGCCCTAGCGTAAGCCTAGTGGTGCCCTAGCCTTAGGCTAGGGGAGCCCTAGCCTTAGCCTAAGCCTAGGGGAGCACTAGCCTAAGACTAGGGGTGCCATAGCCTAATCTTAGGGGTGCCCTAGCCTAAGCCTAGGGGTGCCCTAGGCAAAGCCTAGGGGTGTCCTAAGGTTAGGCAAGGTGAGTCCTAGCCTTAGCCTAAGCCTAGGGGTGCCCTAGCCTAAGACTAGGGTTGCCCTAGCCTAATCTTAGGGGTGCCCTAGCCTAAGTCTAGGGGTGCCCTAGTGTTAAGCAAGGGGAGCCCTAGCCTTAGCCTAAGCCTAGGAGTGCCCTAGCCTCAGCTTAGGGGTTCCCTAGCTTTAGGCGTGTTGGCCGTAGCCTTAGCCTAAGCCTAGGGGTGCCCTAGCCTAAGCCTAGTGGTGTCCTAGCCTTAGCCTAGGGGTTCCCTAGCTTAAGCCTAGTGGTGCCCTAGCCTTAGACTAGGGGAGCCCTAGCCTTAGCCTAAGCCTAGGGGTGCCCTAGCCTAAGCCTAGGGGTGCCCTAACCTTAGGCTAGGGGAGCCCTAGGCTTAGCCTAAGCCTTGGGGCGCCCTAGCCTAAACCTAGGGGTTCCCTAGCCTAAGCCTACGGGTGTCCTGGCCTAAGCTTAGGGGTGCAATAGCCTAAGCCTATGGGTGCCCTAACCTTAGGCTAGGGGAGCCCTAGCCTTAGCCTAAGCCTTGGGGCGCCCTAGCCTAAATCTAGGGATTCCCTAGCCTAAGCCTAGGGGTGCCCTAGCCTTAGGCTAGGGGAGCCCTAGCCTTAGTCTAAGTCTAGGGGTACCCTAGCCTAAGCCTAGGGGTGCCCTAGCCTAAGTCTAGGGGTTCCCTACCTAAGCCTAGGGATGCCCTAGCCTAAGCCAACAGGTGCCCTAGCCTAAGCCTAGGGGTGCCCTAGCATAAGCCTAGGGGTGCCCTAGCCTAAGCTTAGCGGTGCCCTAGCCTAAGCTTAGCGGTGCCCTAGCCTAAGGCTAGGGGTGCCCTAGTCTTAGGCTAGGGGAGCCCTAGCTTAGTCTAAGCCTAGGGTGCCCTAGCCTAAGCCTAGGGGTTCCCTAGCCCAAGCCTCGGGATGCCCTAGCGTTAGGCTAGAGGAGCCCTAGCTTTAGCCTTAGCCTAGGGGTGCCCTAGCATAAGCCTAGGGGTGCCCTAGCCTAAGTCTAGGGGTCCCCTAGCCTAAGCCTAGGGGTGTCCTAGCCTAAATCTAGGGGTGCTTAGCCTAAGCCTAGGGGTGCCCTAGCCTAAGCCAAGGGGTCTGCTAGGATAAGAATGGGGGTGCCTTAGCCTAAGCCTAGGTGGACCATAGCCTTAGGCTAGGGGAGCCCTAGCCTTAGCCTAAGCCTAGGGGTGCCCCAGCCTAAGCCTAGGGGTGCCCTAGCCTAAGTATATTGGTGCCTAGCCTAAGCACAGGGGTGCGCTAACCTAAGCTTAGGGGTTCCCTTCCTAAGCCTAGGGGTGCTCTAGCCTAAGCCTACGGGTCCGCTAGCCTAAGCCTAGGGGTGCGCTAGCCTAAGCCTAGGGGTGCCCTATCCTTAGCCTAGGGGTGCCCTAGCCTAAGCCTAGGGGTGCCCTAACCTAAGCCTAGGGGTGCTCTAGCCTAAGCCTAGGGGTGTCCTAGCCTAAGCCTAGGGGTGCCCTAGCCTTAGCCTAGGGGTGCCCTAACCTAAGCCTAGTGGTGCCCTAGCCTAAGCCTAGGGGTGTCCTAGCCTAAGCCTAGGGGTGCCCTAGCCTTAGGCTAGGCGAGCCCTAACCTTAGCCTAAGCCTAGGGGTAACCTAGCCTAAGCCTAGGGGTGCCCTGGCTTTAGGCTAGGGGAGCCCTAGCCTTAGCCTAAGCCTAGGGGTGCCCTAGCCAAGCCTATGGGTGCCCTAGCCTAAGCCTAGGGGTGCCCTAGCCTAAGCTTAGGGGTTCCCTAGCCTTAGGCTAGGGGAGCCCTAGACTTAGCCTAAGCCTAGGGTTACCCTAGCCTAAACCTAGCGTTGCCCTAGCCTACGCCTAGGGGTGCCCTAGCCTTAGGCTACGGGAGCCCTAGCTTTAGACTAAGCCTAGGGGTGCCCTAGCCTAAGCCTAGGAGTGCCCTAACCTTAGCCTAGGGGGGCCTTAGCCTAAGTGTAGGGGTGCCCTAGCCTGAGCCTATGGGTGCCCTAGCCTTAGACTAGGTGTGCCCCAGTCTAAGCCTAGGGGTGCCCTAGCCTTAGGCTGGGAGCCCTAGCCTTAGCCTAAGCCTAGGGGTGCCGTAGCCTATGCCTAGTGGTGTCCTAGCCTAAGCCTAGGTGTGCCCTAGCCTAAGCCTAGGGGTGCCCTAGCCTAAGCCTATGGGTTCCCTAACCTTAGGCTAGGGGAGCCCTAGCCTTAGCATAAGCCTTGGGGCGCCCTTGCCTAAGCTTAGGGGTGCCCTAGCCTAAGCCTAGGACTGCCCTAGCCTAAGTCTAGGGGTGCCCTAGCCTAAGCCTAGGCGTGCCCTAGCCTAAGCCAAGGGGTGCCTTACCCTAAGCCTATTGGTGCCCTAGCCTAACTTAGGCTTGCCCTAGCCTCAGGCTAGCTGAGCCCTAGCCTAAGCCTAAGCCTAGGGGTTCCCTACCCTAAGCCTAGGGGTGCCCTATCCTAAGCCTAGAGGTGCCCTAGCCTTAGGCTAGGGGAGCCCTAGCCTTAGCCTAAGCCTAGGGGTGCCCTAGCCTAAGCCTAGGGGTGCCCTAGCCTAAGCCTAGGGGTGCCCTAGCCCAAGCATAGGGATGGCCTAGCCCTGGCTAGGGATGCCCTAGCGTTAGGTTAGAGGAGCCCTAGCCTTAGCCTAAACCTAGGGATGCCCTAGCCTAAGCCTAGGGGTGCCCTAGACTAAGCCTAGGGGTGCCCTAGCCTTAGGCTAGGGGAGCCCTAGCCTTAGCCTAAGCCTAGGGGTACCCTAGCCTAAGTGTAGGGGTGCCCTAGCCTAAGCCTAGGGGTGCCCTAGCCAAGCCTATGGGTGCCATAGCCTAAGCCGAGGGGTGCCCTACCCTAAGCCTATGGGTGCCCTAGCCTAAGCCTAGGCTTTCCCTAGCATTAGGCTAGCTGAGCCCTAGCCTAAGCCAAAGCCTAGAGGTGCCCGTGCCTAAGCCTAGGGGTGCCATAGCCTAAGCCTAGGGGTGCCCTAGCCTAAGCCTAGGGGTGCAATAGCCTTAGGCTAGAGGAGCCCTAGCCTTAGCCTAAGCCTAGGGGTGCCCTAGCCTAAGACTAGGGGTGCCCTAGCCTAAGCTTTGCGGTGCCCTAGCCTAAGCCTAGGGGTGCCCTAGAGTTGGGCTAGGGGACCCCTAGCATTAGCCTAAGCCTAGGGGTGCCCTAGCCTAAGCCTAGTGGTGCCCTAGACTAAGCCTAGGGGTGCCCTAGCCTTAGGCTAGGGGAGCACTAGCCTTAGCTTAAACCTAGGGGTGCCCTAGCCTAAGCATAGTGATGCCCTATCCTAAGCCTAGGGGTGCCCTAGCCTAAGCCTAGGGGTGCCCTAGGTTTAGGCTTGGGGAGCCCTAACCTTAGCCTAAGCCTAGGGGTGCCCCAGCCCAAGCCTAGGGGTGCCCTAGCCTAAGCCTAGGGGTGCACTAGCCTAATGCTAGGGGTGCCCTAGCCTTAGTCTAGTGGAGCCCTAGCCTTAGCCTAAGCATAGGGGTGCCCTACCTTAAGACTAGATGTAACCGAGCCTAAGCCTAGGGGTGCCCTACCCTAAGCCTAGGGGTGCCCTAGCCCAAGCCTAGGGGTGCCCTAGCCTTAGGCTAGCTGAGCCCTAGCCATAGCCTAAGCCTAGGGGTGCCCTAGCCTAAGCCTAGGGGTGCCCTAGCCTAAGCCTTGGGGTGCCCTAGCCTAAGCCAATGGGTGCCCTAGCCTTAGCCTATGCCTAGGTTTGCCCTATCCTAAGCCTAGGGGTGCCCTAGCCTAAGCCTAGGGGTGCCCTAGCCTAAGCCTAGGGGTGTCCTAGCCTGAGGCATGGGGAGCCCTAGCCTTATCCTAAGCCTAGGGGTGCCCTAGCCTAAGCCTAGGGGTGCCCTAGCCTAAGCCTAGGGGTGCCCTAGCCTAAGCCTAGGGGTGACCTACCATAAGCCAAGGGGTGCCCTAGCCTAAGTCTAGGGGTGCCCTAGCCTAAGCCTAGTGGTGCCCTAGCCTAAGCTAGTGGTGCCCTAGCCTAAGCTTAGGGGTGCCCTAGCCTTAGGCTAGGGAGCCCTAGCCTTAGTCTAAGCCTAGGGGTGCCCTAGCCTAAGCCGAGGGGTGCCCTACCCTAAGCCTAGGGGTGCCCTACCCTAAGCCTATGGGTGCCCTAGCCTAAGCCTGGCTTGCCCTAGCATTAGGCTAGCTGAGCCCTAGCCTAAGCCAAAGCATAGTGGTGCCCGTGCCTAAGCCTAGGGGTGCCCTAGGGTTGGGCTAGGGGAGCCCTAGCATTAGCCTAAGCCTAGGGGTGCCCTAGCCTAAGCCTAGGGGTGCCCTAGACTAAGCCTAGGGGTGCCCTAGCCTTAGGCTAGGGGAGCACTAGCCTTAGCTTAAGCCTAGGGGTGCGCTAGCCTAAGCATAGTGATGCCCTATCCTAAGCCTAGGGGTGCCCTAGCCTTAGGCTTGGGGAGCCCTAACCTTAGCCTAAGCCTAGGGGTGCCCTAGCCCAAGCCTAGGGGTGCCCTAGCCTAAGCCTAGGGGTGCACTAGCCTAAGGCTAGGGGTGCCTTGGCCTTAGTCTAGTGTAGCCCTAGCCTTAGCCTAAGCATAGGGGTGCCCTACCCTAAGACTAGATGTAACCTAGCCTAAGCCTAGGGGTGCCCTACCCTAAGCCTAGGGGTGCCCTAAACTAAGCCTAGGGGTGCCCTAGCCTTAGGCTAGCTGAGCCCTAGCCTGAGCCTAAGCCAAGGGGTGCCCTAGCCTAAGCCTTAGGGTGCCCTAGCCTAAGCTTAGGGGTGCCCTAGCCTAAGCCAAGGGGTGCCCTAGCCTAAGCCTAAGCCTAGTGTTGCCCTAGCCTAAGACTAGGCATGCCCTAGCCTAAGTTTATTGGTGCCCTAGCGTAAGCCTAGGGGTGCCCTAGCCTAAGCCTAGGCGTGCCCTAGCCTAAGCCTAGGGGTGTCCTAACCTTAGTCTAGGGGAGCCCTAGCCTTATCCTAAGCCTAGTGGTGCCCTAGCCTAAACCTAGGGGTGCCCTAGCCTAAGCCTAGGGGTGCCCTAGCATAAGCCTAGGGGTGCCCTACCATAAGCCTAGGGGTGCCCTAGCCTAAGCCTAGGGGTGCCCTAGCCTTAGGGTAGCTGATCCCTTGCCTTAGTCTAAGCCTAGGAGTGTCCTAGCCTAAGTCTAGGGGTACCCTAGCCTAAGCCTACGGGTGCCCTAGCCTAAGCCTAGGGGTGCCCTAGCCTAAGCCTAAGGGTGCCCTAACCTTAGGCTAGGGGAGCCCTAGCCTTAGCCTAAGCCTAGGGGTGCCCTAGCCTAAGCTTAGGGGTGCCCTAGCCTAAGGCTAGAGGTGCCCTAGCCTTAGTCTAGTGTAGCCCTAGCATTAGCCAAACCCTAAGGGTGCCCTAGCCTAAGCCTAGGTGTGCCCTAGCCTACGCCTAGGGGTTCCCTAGCCTAAGCCTAGGGGTGCCCTAGCCTTAGGCTAGGGGAGCCCTAGCCGTAGCCTAAGCCTAGGAGTGCCCTAGCCTAAGCTTAGGGGTGCCCTAGCCTAAGCCTAGGGGTGCCCTAGCGTAAGCCTAGGTGTGCTCTACGGTTAGACAAAGGGAGCCCTAGCCTTAGCCTAAGCCTAGGGGTGCCCTAGCCTAAGCTTAGGGGTGCCCTAGCCTTAGCTTAGGGGTGCCCTAGCCTAAGTCTAGGGGTGCCCTAGCCTAATCTTAGGGGTGCCCTAGCCTTAGGCTAGGGGGCCCTAGCCTTAGCCTAAGCCTAGGGGTGCCGTAGCCTATGCCTAGTGGTGTCCTAGCCTAAGCCTAGTGGTGCCCTAGCCTAAGCCTAGGGGTGCCCTAGCCTAAGCCTAGGGGTTCCCTAACCTTAAGCTAGGGGAGCCCTAGCCTTAGCATAAGCTTGGGGCGCCCTAGCCTATACCTAGGGGTTCCCTAGCCAAAACCTAGGGGTGACCTCGCCTTAGGCTAGGGGAGCCCTAGCCTTAATCTAAGCCTAGGGGTGCCCTAGCCTAAGCCAAGGGGTGCCCTAGCCCAAGCCTAGGGATGCCCTAGAATTAGGCTAGAAGAGCCCTAGCCTTAGCCTAAGCCTAGGGGTGCCCTAGCCTAAGTCTAGGGGTACCCTAGCCTACGTCTAGGGGTGCCCTATCCTAAGGCAAGGGGTACCCTAGCCTTAGGCTATGAGAGCCCTAGCCTTAGCATAAGCCTAGGGATTCCCCAGCCTAAGTGTCGGGGTGCCTAGCCTAAGCATAGGGGTGCCCTAACCTAAGCCTAGGGGTTCCCTACCTAAGCCTACGGGTGCCCTAGCCTAAGTCTAGGGGTGCCCAAGCCTAAGCCTAGGGGTGCACTAGCCTTAGGCTAGGGGAGCCCTAGACTTAGTCTAAGCCTAGGGGTGCCCTAGCCTAAGCCTAGGGGTGCCCTAGCACAAGCCTAGGGATGGCCTAGCCCTGGCTAGGGATGCCCTAGCGTTAGGTTAGAGGAGCCCTAGCCTTAGCCTAAACATATTTGTGCCCTAGCCTAAGCCAAGGGGTGCCCAGGCCTAATTCTAGGGGTGCCCTAGCCTAAGCCTCGGGGTGCCCTAGCCTAAGCTAGGGGTGCCCTAGCCCATGCCTATGGGTGCCCTAGTCTAAGCCTAGGGGTGCCCTAGCCCAAGCCTGGGGATGCCCTAGCCCAGGCTATGGATGCCCTAGCGTTAGGCTAGAGGAGACCTAGCTTTAACCTAAGCCTAGGGGTGCCCCAGCCTAAGCCTGGGGGTGCCCTGCCTAATTCTAGGGGTGCCTAGCCTAAGCATAGGGGTGCCCTAACCTAAGCCTAGGCGTTCCCTACCTAAGCCTAGGGGTGCCCTAGCCTATGCCTAGGTCTTCCCTAGCCTAAGCCTAGGGGTCCCCTAACCTAAGCCTAGGGGTGCCCTAACCTAAGCCTAGGGGTGCCCTAGCCTTAAGCTATGGGAGCCCTAGCCTTAACCTAAGCCTAGGGGTGCCCTAGCCTATGCCTAGGGGTGCCCTAGCCTAAGCCTAGGGGTGCCCTATCCTTAGCCTAGGGGTGCCCTAGCCTAAGCCTAGGGGTGCCCTAACCTAAGCCTAGGGGTGCTCTAGCCTAAGCCTAGGGGTGTCCTAGCCTAAGCCTAGGGGTGCCCTAGCCTTAGCCTAGGGGTGCCCTAACCTAAGCCTAGTGGTGCCCTAGCCTAAGCCTAGGGGTGTCCTAGCCTAAGCCTAGGGGTGCCCTAGCCTTAGGCTAGGCGAGCCCTAACCTTAGCCTAAGCCTAGGGGTAACCTAGCCTAAGCCTAGGGGTGCCCTGGCTTTAGGCTAGGGGAGCCCTAGCCTTAGCCTAAGCCTAGGGGTGCCCAAGCCAAGCCTATGGGTGCCCTAGCCTAAGCCTAGGGGTGCCCTAGCCTAAGCTTAGGGGTTCCCTAGCCTTAGGCTAGGGGAGCCCTAGACTTAGCCTAAGCCTAGGGTTACCCTAGCCTAAACCTAGCGTTGCCCTAGCCTACGCCTAGGGGTGCCCTAGCCTTAGGCTACGGGAGCCCTAGCTTTAGACTAAGCCTAGGGGTGCCCTAGCCTAAGCCTAGGAGTACCCTAACCTTAGCCTAGGGGGGCCTTAGCCTAAGTGTAGGGTTGCCCTAGCCTGAGCCTATGGGTGCCCTAGCCTTAGACTAGGTGTGCCCCAGTCTAAGCCTAGGGGTGCCCTAGCCTTAGGCTGGGAGCCCTAGCCTTAGCCTAAGCCTAGGTGTGCCCTAGCCTTAGGCTAGGGGGCCCTAGCCTTAGCCTAAGCCTAGGGGTGCCGTAGCCTATGCCTAGTGGTGTCCTAGCCTAAGCCTAGGTGTGCCCTAGCCTAAGCCTAGGGGTGCCCTAGCCTAAGCCTATGGGTTCCCTAACCTTAGGCTAGGGGAGCCCTAGCCTTAGCATAAGCCTTGGGGCGCCCTTGCCTAAGCTTAGGGGTGCCCTAGCCTAAGCCTAGGACTGCCCTAGCCTAAGTCTAGGGGTGCCCTAGCCTAAGCCTAGGCGTGCCCTAGCCTAAGCCAAGGGGTGCCTTACCCTAAGCCTATTGGTGCCCTAGCCTAACTTAGGCTTGCCCTAGCCTCAGGCTAGCTGAGCCCTAGCCTAAGCCTAAGCCTAGGGGTTCCCTACCCTAAGCCTAGGGGTGCCCTATCCTAAGCCTAGGGGTGCCCTAGCCTTAGGCTAGGGGAGCCCTAGCCTTAGCCTAAGCCTAGGGGTGCCCTAGCCTAAGCCTAGGGGTGCCCTAGCCTAAGCCTAGGGGTGCCCTAGCCCAAGCATAGGGATGGCCTAGCCCTGGCTAGGGATGCCCTAGCGTTAGGTTAGAGGAGCCCTAGCCTTAGCCTAAACCTAGGGATGCCCTAGCCTAAGCCTAGGGGTGCCCTAGACTAAGCCTAGGGGTGCCCTAGCCTTAGGCTAGGGGAGCCCTAGCCTTAGCCTAAGCCTAGGGGTACCCTAGCCTAAGTGTAGGGGTGCCCTAGCCTAAGCCTAGGGGTGCCCTAGCCAAGCCTATGGGTGCCATAGCCTAAGCCGAGGGGTGCCCTACCCTAAGCCTAGGGGTGCCCTAGCCTAAGCCTAGGCTTTCCCTAGCATTAGGCTAGCTGAGCCCTAGCCTAAGCCAAAGCCTAGAGGTGCCCGTGCCTAAGCCTAGGGGTGCCATAGCCTAAGCCTAGGGGTGCCCTAGCCTAAGCCTAGGGGTGCAATAGCCTTAGGCTAGAGGAGCCCTAGCCTTAGCCTAAGCCTAGGGGTGCCCTAGCCTAAGACTAGGGGTGCCCTAGCCTAAGCTTTGCGGTGCCCTAGCCGAAGCCTAGGGGTGCCCTAGAGTTGGGCTAGGGGACCCCTAGCATTAGCCTAAGCCTAGGGGTGCCCTAGCCTAAGCCTAGTGGTGCCCTAGACTAAGCCTAGGGGTGCCCTAGCCTTAGGCTAGGGGAGCACTAGCCTTAGCTTAAACCTAGGGGTGCCCTAGCCTAAGCATAGTGATGCCCTATCCTAAGCCTAGGGGTGCCCTAGCCTAAGCCTAGGGGTGCCCTAGGTTTAGGCTTGGGGAGCCCTAACCTTAGCCTAAGCCTAGGGGTGCCCCAGCCCAAGCCTAGGGGTGCCCTAGCCTAAGCCTAGGGGTGCACTAGCCTAATGCTAGGGGTGCCCTAGCCTTAGTCTAGTGGAGCCCTAGCCTTAGCCTAAGCATAGGGGTGCCCTACCTTAAGACTAGATGTAACCGAGCCTAAGCCTAGGGGTGCCCTACCCTAAGCCTAGGGGTGCCCTAGCCCAAGCCTAGGGGTGCCCTAGCCTTAGGCTAGCTGAGCCCTAGCCTTAGCCTAAGCCTAGGGGTGCCCTAGCCTAAGCCTAGGGGTGCCCTAGCCTAAGCCTTGGGGTGCCCTAGCCTAAGCCAATGGGTGCCCTAGCCTTAGCCTATGCCTAGGTTTGCCCTATCCTAAGCCTAGGGGTGCCCTAGCCTAAGCCTAGGGGTGCCCTAGCCTAAGCCTAGGGGTGTCCTAGCCTGAGGCATGGGGAGCCCTAGCCTTATCCTAAACCTAGGGGTGCCCTAGCCTAAGCCTAGGGGTGCCCTAGCCTAAGCCTAGGGGTGCCCTAGCCTAAGCCTAGGGGTGACCTACCATAAGCCAAGGGGTGCCCTAGCCTAAGTCTAGGGGTGCCCTAGCCTAAGCCTAGTGGTGCCCTAGCCTAAGCTAGTGGTGCCCTAGCCTAAGCTTAGGGGTGCCCTAGCCTTAGGCTAGGGAGCCCTAGCCTTAGTCTAAGCCTAGGGGTGCCCTAGCCTAAGCCGAGGGGTGCCCTACCCTAAGCCTAGGGGTGCCCTACCCTAAGCCTATGGGTGCCCTAGCCTAAGCCTGGCTTGCCCTAGCATTAGGCTAGCTGAGCCCTAGCCTAAGCCAAAGCATAGGGGTGCCCGTGCCTAAGCCTAGGGGTGCCCTAGGGTTGGGCTAGGGGAGCCCTAGCATTAGCCTAAGCCTAGGGGTGCCCTAGCCTAAGCCTAGGGGTGCCCTAGACTAAGCCTAGGGGTGCCCTAGCCTTAGGCTAGGGGAGCACTAGCCTTAGCTTAAGCCTAGGGGTGCGCTAGCCTAAGCATAGTGATGCCCTATCCTAAGCCTAGGGGTGCCCTAGCCTTAGGCTTGGGGAGCCCTAACCTTAGCCTAAGCCTAGGGGTGCCCTAGCCCAAGCCTAGGGGTGCCCTAGCCTAAGCCTAGGGGTGCACTAGCCTAAGGCTAGGGGTGCCTTGGCCTTAGTCTAGTGTAGCCCTAGCCTTAGCCTAAGCATAGGGGTGCCCTACCCTAAGACTAGATGTAACCTAGCCTAAGCCTAGGGGTGCCCTACCCTAAGCCTAGGGGTGCCCTAAACTAAGCCTAGGGGTGCCCTAGCCTTAGGCTAGCTGAGCCCTAGCCTGAGCCTAAGCCAAGGGGTGCCCTAGCCTAAGCCTAGGGGTGCCCTAGCCTAAGCTTAGGGGTGCCCTAGCCTAAGCCAAGGGGTGCCCTAGCCTAAGCCTAAGCCTAGTGTTGCCCTAGCCTAAGACTAGGCATGCCCTAGCCTAAGTTTATTGGTGCCCTAGCGTAAGCCTAGGGGTGCCCTAGCCTAAGCCTAGGCGTGCCCTAGCCTAAGCCTAGGGGTGTCCTAACCTTAGTCTAGGGGAGCCCTAGCCTTATCCTAAGCCTAGGGGTGCCCTAGCCTAAACCTAGGGGTGCCCTAGCCTAAGCCTAGGGGTGCCCTAGCATAAGCCTAGGGGTGCCCTACCATAAGCCTAGGGGTGCCCTAGCCTAAGCCTAGGGGTGCCCTAGCCTTAGGGTAGCTGATCCCTTGCCTTAGTCTAAGCCTAGGAGTGTCCTAGCCTAAGTCTAGGGGTACCCTAGCCTAAGCCTACGGGTGCCCTAGCCTAAGCCTAGGGGTGCCCTAGCCTAAGTCTAAGGGTGCCCTAACCTTAGGCTAGGGGAGCCCTAGCCTTAGCCTAAGCCTAGGGGTGCCCTAGCCTAAGCTTAGGGGTGCCCTAGCCTAAGGCTAGAGGTGCCCTAGCCTTAGTCTAGTGTAGCCCTAGCATTAGCCAAACCCTAAGGGTGCCCTAGCCTAAGCCTAGGTGTGCCCTAGCCTACGCCTAGGGGTTCCCTAGCCTAAGCCTAGGGGTGCCCTAGCCTTAGGCTAGGGGAGCCCTAGCCGTAGCCTAAGCCTAGGAGTGCCCTAGCCTAAGCTTAGGGGTGCCCTAGCCTAAGCCTAGGGGTGCCCTAGCGTAAGCCTAGGTGTGCTCTACGGTTAGACAAAGGGAGCCCTAGCCTTAGCCTAAGCCTAGGGGTGCCCTAGCCTAAGCTTAGGGGTGCCCTAGACTTAGCTTAGGGGTGCCCTAGCCTAAGTCTAGGGGTGCCCTAGCCTAATCTTAGGGGTGCCCTAGCCTTAGGCTAGGGGGCCCTAGCCTTAGCCTAAGCCTAGGGGTGCCGTAGCCTATGCCTAGTGGTGTCCTAGCCTAAGCCTAGTGGTGCCCTAGCCTAAGCCTAGGGGTGCCCTAGCCTAAGCCTAGGGGTTCCCTAACCTTAAGCTAGGGGAGCCCTAGCCTTAGCATAAGCTTGGGGCGCCCTAGCCTATACCTAGGGGTTCCCTAGCCAAAACCTAGGGGTGACCTCGCCTTAGGCTAGGGGAGCCCTAGCCTTAATCTAAGCCTAGGGGTGCCCTAGCCTAAGCCAAGGGGTGCCCTAGCCCAAGCCTAGGGATGCCCTAGAATTAGGCTAGAAGAGCCCTAGCCTTAGCCTAAGCCTAGGGGTGCCCTAGCCTAAGTCTAGGGGTACCCTAGCCTACGTCTAGGGGTGCCCTATCCTAAGGCAAGGGGTACCCTAGCCTTAGGCTATGAGAGCCCTAGCCTTAGCATAAGCCTAGGGATTCCCCAGCCTAAGTGTCGGGGTGCCTAGCCTAAGCATAGGGGTGCCCTAACCTAAGCCTAGGGGTTCCCTACCTAAGCCTACGGGTGCCCTAGCCTAAGTCTAGGGGTGCCCAAGCCTAAGCCTAGGGGTGCACTAGCCTTAGGCTAGGGGAGCCCTAGACTTAGTCTAAGCCTAGGGGTGCCCTAGCACAAGCCTAGGGATGGCCTAGCCCTGGCTAGGGATGCCCTAGCGTTAGGTTAGAGGAGCCCTAGCCTTAGCCTAAACATATTTGTGCCCTAGCCTAAGCCAAGGGGTGCCCAGGCCTAATTCTAGGGGTGCCCTAGCCTAAGCCTCGGGGTGCCCTAGCCTAAGCTAGGGGTGCCCTAGCCCATGCCTATGGGTGCCCTAGTCTAAGCCTAGGGGTGCCCTAGCCCAAGCCTGGGGATGCCCTAGCCCAGGCTATGGATGCCCTAGCGTTAGGCTAGAGGAGACCTAGCTTTAACCTAAGCCTAGGGGTGCCACAGCCTAAGCCTGGGGGTGCCCTGCCTAATTCTAGGGGTGCCTAGCCTAAGCATAGGGGTGCCCTAACCTAAGCCTAGGTGTTCCCTACCTAAGCCTAGGGGTGCCCTAGCCTATGCCTAGGTCTTCCCTAGCCTAAGCCTAGGGGTCCCCTAACCTAAGCCTAGGGGTGCCCTAACCTAAGCCTAGGGGTGCCCTAGCCTTAAGCTATGGGAGCCCTAGCCTTAACCTAAGCCTAGGGGTGCCCTAGCCTATGCCTAGGGGTGCCCTAGCCTAAGCCTAGGGGTGCCCTAGCCTTAGGCTAGGGGAGCCCAAGCCTTAGCCTAAACCTAGGGGTGCCCTAGCCTAAGCCTAGGGGTGCCCTATCCTAAGCCTATGAGTGCCCTAGCCTTAGGCTAGGGGAGCCCTAGCTTTAGCCTTAGCCTAAGGGTGCCCTAGCCTAAGCCTATGGCTGCACTAGCCTAAGGCTAGGGGTGCCCTAGCCTAAGCCTAGGGGTGCCCTTGCCTAACCCTAGGGGTGACCTAGCCTTAGGCTATGGGAGCACTAGCCTTAGCCTAAGCCTAGGGGTGTCCTAGTCTAAACCTAGGCGTGCCCTAGATTAAGCCTAGGGGTGTCCTAACCTTAGCCTAGGGGTGCCCAGACCTTAGGATAGAGGAGACCTAGCCTTAGCCTAAGCCTATGGCTGCACTAGCCTAAGCCTAGGGTTGCCCTAGCCTAAGCCTAGGGGTGCCCTAGCCTAACCCTAGGGGTGACCTAGCCTTAGGCTATGGGAGCACTAGCCTTAGCCTAAGCCTAGGGGTGCCCTAGTCTAAACCTAGGCGTGCCCTAGCCTAAGCCAAGGGGTGGCCTACCCTAAGCCTAGGGGTGCCCTAGCCTAAGCCTAGGGGTGCCCTAGCCTAAGCCTAGAGGTGCCCTAGCCTTAGCCCTAAGCCTAGGGGTGTCCTAGCCTAAGCCTAGGGGTGCCATAGCCTAAGCCTAGGGGTGCCCTAGCCTAAGCCTGGGGGTGCCCTAGCCTAAGCCTAGGTGTGCCCAGGCCTTAGGCTAGAGGTGCCCTAGCCTTAGCCTAAGCCTATGGCTGCCCTAGCCTAAGCCTAGAGGTGCCCTGGCCTAAGCCTAAGGATGCCCTAGCTTAACCCTAGTGGTGCCCTAGCATTACGCTAGGGGAACACTAGCCTTAGCCTAAGCCTAGGGGTGCCCTAGCCTAAGCCTAGGCGTGCCCTAGCCTAAGCCGAGGGGTGCCCTACCCTAAGCCTAGGGGTGGCCTACCCTAAGCCTAGGGGTGCCCTAGCCTAAGCCTTGTGGTGCCCGAGCCTAAGTCTAGGGGTGCCCTAGGGTTGGGCTAGGGGAGCCCTAGCCTTAGCCTAAGCCTAGGGGTGCCCTAGCCTTAGGCTAGGGGTGCCCTAGCCTAAGCCTAGGGGTCCCCTAGCCTAAGCCTAGGGGTGTCCTAGCCTAAGCCTAGGGGTGCCCAGACCTTAGGATAGAGGAGACCTAGCCTTAGCCTAAGCCTATGGCTGCACTAGCCTAAGCCTAGGGTTGCCCTAGCCTAAGCCTAGGTGTGCCCTAGCCTAACCCTAGGGGTGACCTAGCCTTAGGCTATGGGAGCACTAGCCTTAGCCTAAGCCTAGGGGTGCCCTAGTCTAAGGCTAGGCGTGCCCTAGCCTAAGCCAAGGGGTGCCCTACCCTAAGCCTAGAGGTGCCCTAGCCTAAGCCTAGGGGTGCCCTAGCCTAAGCCTAGGGGTGCCCTAGCCTTAGGCTAGGGGAGCCCTAGCCTTAGCCCTAAGCCTAGGGGTGTCCTAGCCTAAGCCTAGGGGTGTCCTAGCCTAAGCCTAGGGGTGCCATAGCCTAAGCCTAGGGGTGCCCTAACCTAAGCCTGGGGGTGCCCTAGGGTTGGGCTAGGGGAGCCCTAGCCTTAGCCTAAGCCTAGGGGTGCCCGAGCCTTAGGCTAGGGGAGCCCTAGCCTTAGCTTAAGCCTAGGGGTGCCCTAGCCTAAGCCTAGTGATGCCCTATCCAAAGCCTAGGGGTGCCCTAGCCTAAGCCTATGGGTGCACTAGCCTTAGGCTAGGGGAGCCCTAACCTTACCGTAAGCCTAGGGGTGCCCTAGCCCAAGCCTAGGGGTGCCCTAGCCTTAGGCTCGCTGAGCCCTAGCCTTAGCCTAAGCCTAGGGGTGCACTAGCCTAAGCCTAGGGGTGCCCTAGCCTTAGCCTAGCTGTGTCCTAGCCTACGCCTAAGGGTTCCCTAACCTAAGCCTAGTGGTGCCCTAGCCTTAGGCTAGGGGAGCCCTAGCCTTAACCTAAGCATAGGGGTGCCCTACCTAAGACCAGATGTAACCTAGCCTAAGCCTAGGGGTGCCCTACCCTAAGCCTAGGGGTGCCCTAGCTTAAGCCTAGGGGTGCCCTAGCCTAAGCCTAGGGTTGCCCTAGCCTAAGCCAAGGGATGCCGTAGCCTTAGCCTAAGCCTAGGGGTGCCCTAGCCTAAGACTAGGCGTGCCCTAGCCTAAGCTTATTGGTGCCCTAGCGTAAGCCTAGGGGTGCCCTAGCCTAATCCTAGGGGTGCCCTAGCCTAAGCCTAGGGGTGTCCTAGCCTTAGGCTATTGGAGCCCTAGCCTTATCCTAAGCCTAGGAGTGCCCTAGCCTAAGCCTAGGGGTGCCCTAGCCTAAGCCTAGGGGTGCCCTAGCCTAAGCCTAGGGGTGCCCAACCGTAAGCCTTGGGGTGCCCTAGCCTAAGCCTAGGGGTGCCCTAGCCTTAGGGTAGCTGAGCACTTGCCTTAGCCTAAGCCTAGGAGTGCCCTAGCCTAAGCCTAGGGGTACCCTAGCCTAAGCCTACGGGTGCCCTAGCCTAAGCCTAGGGGTGCCCTAGCCTATGCTAGAGGGGCCCTAGCCTTAGTCTAGTGTAGCCCTAGCCTTAGCCAAACCCTAGGGGTGCCCTAGCCTAAGCCTAGGGGTGCCCTAGCCTAAGCCTAGGGGTGCCATACCCTAAGCCTAGGGGTGCCCTAGCTTAGTCTAGCTGAGCCCTATCCTTAACCTAAGCCTAGGGGTGCCCTAGCCTAAGTCTAAGGGTGCCCTAGCCTAAGCTTAGGGGTGCCCTACCCTAAGCCTAGGGGTGCCCTACCCTAAGCCTAGGGTTGCCCTAGCCTAAGCCTAGGGGTGCCCTAGCCTTAGGCTCGCTGAGCCCTAGCCTTAGCCTAAGCCTAGGGGTGCACTAGCCTAAGCCTAGGGGTGCCCTAGCCTTAGCCTAGCTGTGTCCTAGCCTACGCCTAAGGGTTCCCTAACCTAAGCCTAGTGGTGCCCTAGCCTTAGGCTAGGGGAGCCCTAGCCTTATCCTAAGCCTAGGGGTGCCCTAGCCTAAGCTTAGGGGTGCCCTAGCCCAAGCCTAGCGGTGCCCTAGCCTAAGCCTAGGGGTGCCCTAGCCTAAGTCTAGGGGTGCCCTAGCCTAAGCCTAGGGGTGCCCTAGCTTTAGACTAGGGGGCCCTAGCCTTAGCCTAAGCCTAGGGGTGCCGTAGCCTATGCCTAGTGGTGTCCTAGCCTAAGCCTAGGGGTGCCCTAGCCTAAGCCAAGGGGTGCCCTAGCATAAGCCTAGGGGTTCCCTAACCTTAGGCTAGGGGAGCCCTAGCCTTAGCATAAGCCTTGGGGTGCCCTAGCCTATACCTAGGCGTTCCCTAGCCTAAGCCTAGGGGTGACGTAGCCTTAGGCTAGGGGAGCCCTAGCCTTAATCTAAGCCTAGGGGTGCCCTAGCCTAAGCCAAGGGGTGCCCTAGCCCAAGCCTAGGGATGCCCTAGCGTTAGGCTAGAGGAGCCCTAGCGTTAGCCTAAGCCAAGGCGTGCCCTAGCCTAAGTCTAGGGGTACCCTAGCCTACGTCTAGGGGTCCCTAGCCTAACGCAAGGGGTACCCTAACCTTAGGCTAGGAGAGCCCTATCCTTAGCCTAAGCCTAGGGGTGCCCCAGCCTAAGTCTAGGCGTGCCTAGCCTAAGCATAGGGGTGCCCTAACCTAAGCCTAGGGGTTCCCTAGCTTTAGACTAGGGGGCCCTAGCCTTAGCCTAAGCCTAGGGGTGCCGTAGCCTATGCCTAGTGGTGTCCTAGCCTAAGCCTAGGGGTGCCCTAGCCTAAGCCAAGGGGTGCCCTAGCCTAAGCCTAGGGGTGCCCTTGCCCAAGCCTAGGGATGCCCTAGCCCAGGCTAGGGATGCCCTAGCGTTAGGCTAGAGGAGCCCTAGCCTTAGCCTAAGCGTAGGGGTGCCCTAGCCTAAGGCAAGGGGTGCCCCAGCCTAATCCTAGGGGTGCCCTGCCTAAGTCTAGGGATGCCTAGCCTAAGCATAGGGGTACCCTAACCTAAGCCTAGGGGTTCCCTACCTAAGCCTAGGGGTGCCCTAGCCTAAGCCTACGGGTGCCGTAGCCTAAACCTAGGGGTGCCCTAGCCTTAGGCTAGGTAACCCCTAGCCTTAGCCTAAGCCTAGGGGTACCCTAGCCTAAGCCTAGGGGTGCCCTAGCCTAAGCCTAAGGGTGCCCTAGTCTAAGCCTAGGGGTGCCCTAACCTAAGCCGAGGGGTGGCCTAGCCTTAAGCTAGGGGAGCCCAAGCCTTAACGTAAGCCTAGGGTTGCCCTAGCCTAAGCCTAGGGGTGCCCTAGCCTTAGGCTAGGGGAGCCCTAGCCTTAGCCTAAACCTAGGGGTGCCCTAGCCTAAGCCTAGGGGTGACCTAGCCTAAGCCTACGGGTGCCCTAGCCTTATGCTAGGGGAGCCCTAGCTTAGCTTAAGCCTAAGGGTGCCCTAGCCTAAGCCTAGTAGTCACCTAGCCTATGCCTAGGGTTGCCTTAGCCTTAGGCTAGGGGATCCCTAGCCTTAGCCTAAGCCTAGGGGTTCCCTAGCCTAAGTGTAGGGGTGCCCTAGCCTGAGCCTAGGGGTGCCCTAGCCTTAACCTAGGGGTGCCCTAGCCTAAGCCTAGGGGTGCCTTAGCCTAAGCCTAGGGGTCCCCTAGCCTTAGTCTACGCCTAGGGTTGCCCTAGCCTAAGCCTAGGGGTGCCCTAGCCTTAGGCTAGCTCATCCCTAGCCTTAGCCTAACCTAGGGGTGCCCTAGCCTAAGCCTAGGGGTGCCCTAGCCTAATCCTAGGGATACCCTAGCCTACACCTAGTGGTGCCCTAGCCTAAGCCTAGTGGTGCCCTAGGGTTAGGAAAGGGGAGCCCTAGCCTTAGCCTAAGCCTAAGGGTGCCCTAGCCTAAGCCTAGGGGTGTCCTAGCCTAAGCCTAGTGGTGTCCTAGCCTAAGCGTATGGGTGCCCAACCGTAAGCCTAGGGGTTCCCTAGCCTAAGCCTAGGGGTGCCCTAGCCTTAGGGTAGCGGAGCCCTTGCCTTAGCCTAAGCCTAGGAGTGCCGTAGCCTTAGGCTAGAGGAGCCCTAGCCTTAGTCTAAGCCTTGGGGTGCCCTAGCCTAAGGCTAGGGGTGCCCTAGCCCAAGCCTAGGGATGCCCTAGCCCTGGCTACGGATGTCCTAGCGTTAGGCTAGAGGAGCCCTAGCCTTAGCCTAACCCTAGGGGTGCCCTAGCCTAAGCCAAGGCGTGCCCTAGCCTAAACCTAGGGGTGCTTCAGCCTAAGCCTAGGGGTGCCCTAGACTAAGCCTAGGGGTGCCCTATCCCAAGCCTAGGGGTGCCGTAGCCTAAGCCTAGGGGTGCCCTAGCCTAAGCCAAGGCGTGCCCTAGCCTAAACCTAGGGGTGCTTCAGCCTAAGCCTAGGGGTGCCCTAGCCTAAGCCTAGGGGTGCCCTAGCCTAAGCCTAGGGGTGCCCTAGTCTAAGCCTAGGAGTGCTCTAGCCTAAGCCAAGGGGTGCCCTAGCCTTATGCTAGGGGAGCCCTAGCTTTAGCCTAAGCCTAAGGGTGCCCTAGACTAAGCCTAGTAGTCACCTAGCCTATGCCTAGGGCTGCCTTAGCCTTAGGCTAGGGGATCCCTAGCCTTAGCCTAAGCCTAGGGGTTCCCTAGCCTAAGTGTAGGGGTGCCCTAGCCTGAGCCTAGGGGTGCCATAGCCTTAGCCTAGGGGTGCCCTAGCCTAAGCCTAGGGGTGCCTTAGCCTAAGCCTAGGGGTCCCCTAGCCTTAGTCTACGCCTAAGGTTGCCCTAGCCTAATCCTAGGGGTGCCCTAGCCTTAGGCTAGATGATCCCTAGCCTTAGCCTAAGCCTAGGGGTGCCACAGCCTAAGCCTAGGGGTGCCCTAGCCTAATCCTAGGGATGCCCTAGCCTACGCCTAGTGGTGCCCTAGCCTATGCCTAGTGGTGCCCTAGGGTTAGGAAAGGGTAGCCCTAGCCATAGCCTAAGCCTAGGGGTGCCCTAGCCTAAGCCTAACAGTGTCCTAGCTTAAGCCTAGTGGTGTCCTAGCCTAAGCCTATGGGTGCCCTAGCCTAAGGCTAGGGGTGCCCTAGCCTTAGTTTAGTGGAGCCCTAGGCTTAGCCTAAGCCTAGGGGTGGCCTATCCTAAGCCATGGGGTGCCCTAACCTAAGCCTAGGGGTGCCCTAGCCTAAGCCGAGGGGTGCCCTAGCCTTAGGCTAAGGGAGCCCTAGCCTTACCTAAGCCTTGGGGTGCCCTAGCCTAAGACTAGGGGTGCCCTACCCTAAGCCTACGGGTGTCCTAGCCTAAGCCCAGGGGTGCCCTAGCCTAAGCCTAGGGGTGCCCTAACCTTAGGCTAGGGGAGCCCTAGCCTTAGCCTAAGCATTGGGGCGCCCTAGCCTAAACCTAGGGGTTCCCTAGCCTAAGCCTAGGGGTGACCTAGCCTTAGGCTAGTGGATCCCTAGCCTTAGTCTAAGCCTAAGGGTGCCCTAGCCTAAGCCTAGGGGTGCCGTAGCCCAAGCCTAGGGATGCCCTAGCGTTAGGCTAGAGGAGCCCTACCCTTAGCCTAAGCCTAGGGGTGCCCTAGCCTAAGCCTAGGGGTGCCCTAGCCTAAGCCTAGGGGTGCCCTAGCCTAAGCCTAGTGGGGTCCTAGCCTAAGCCTAGGGGTGCCCTAGCCTAAGGCTAGGGGTGCCCCAGCCTTAGTTTAGTTGAGCCCTAGCCTTAGCCTAAGCCTAGGGGTGCCCTATCCTAAGCCTAGGGGTGCCCTAGCGTAAGCCTAGGGGTGCCCTATCCTAAGACATGGGGTGCCCTAGCCTAACCCTAGGGGTGCCCTAGCCTAAGCCTAGGGGTGCCCTAGCCTTAGGCTAGCTGAGGCCTAGCCTTAGCCTAAGCCTAGGGGTGCCCTAGCCTAAGCCTAGGGGTGCCCTAGCCTAATCCTAGGGGTGCCCTAGCCTACGCCTAGGGGTGCCCTAGCCTAAGCCTAGTGGTGCCCTAGCCTTAGGCTAGGGGAGCCCTAGCCTTAGCCTAAGCCTAGGGGTGCCTTAGCCTAAGCCTGGGGGTGCCCAGGCCTAAGCTTAGGGGTGCCCTAGCCTAAGTCTAGGGGTGCCCTAGCCTAAGCCTAGGGGTGCCCTAGGGTTAGGCAAGGGGAGCCCTAGCCTTAGCCTAAGCCTAGGGGTGCCCTAGCCTAAGCTTAGGGGTGCTCTAGCCTAAGACTAGGGGTGCCCTAGCCTAAGCCTAGGGGTGCCCGAGCCTAAGTCTAGGGGTGTCCTAGCCTAAGCCTAGTGGTGTCCTAGCCTAAGCCAAGGGCTGCCCTAGCCTAAGGCTAGGGGTGCCCTAGCCTTAGTTTAGTGGAGCCCTAGCCTTAGCCTAAGCCTAGGGGTGCCCTATCCTAAGCCATGGGGTGCCCTAGCCTAACCCTAGGGGAGCCCTAGCCTAAGCCTAGGGGTGCCCTAGCCTTAGGCTAGGGGAGCCCTAGCCTTAGCTTAAACCTAGGGGTGCCCTAGCCTAAGACTAGGAGTGCCCTAGCCTAAGCTTACGGGTGTCCTAGCCTAAGCCCAGGGGTGCCCTAGCCTAAGCCTTGGGGTGCCCTAACCTTAGGCTAGGGGAGCCCTAGCCTTAGCCTAAGCCTTGGGGCATACTAGCCTAAACCAAGGGGTTCCCTAGCCTAAGCCTAGGGGTGACCTAGCCTTAGGCTAGGGGAGCCCTAGCCTTAGTCTAAGCCTAGGGGTGCCCGACCCTAAGCCTAGGGGTGCCTTAGCCCAAGCCTAGGGATGCCCTAGCGTTAGGCTAGAGGAGCCCTAGCCTTAGCCTAATCCTAGGGGTGCCCTAGCCTAAGCCTAGGGGTGCCCTAGCCTAAGTCTAGGTGTTCCCTACCTAAGCCTAGGGGTGCCCTATCCTAAGCCTACGGGTGCCCTAGCCTAAGCCTTGGGGTGCATTAGCCTAAGACTAGGGGTGCCCTAGCCTAAGCTTAGGGGAGCCCTAGCCTTAGTCTAAGCCTAGGGTTCCCTAACCTAAGCCTAGGGGTTCCCTAGCCCAAGTCAAAGGATGCCCTAGCGTTAGGCTAGAGGAGCCCTAGCCTTAGCCTAAGCCTAGGGGTGCCCTATCCTAAGCCTAGGGGTGCCCTAGCCTAAGCCTTGGGGTGCATTAGCCTAAGACTACGGGTGCCCTAGCCTAATCCTAGGGGTGCCCTAGCCTACGCCTACTGGTGCCCTAGCCTAAGCCAAGTTGTGCCCTAGCCTTAGGCTAGGGAAGCACTAGCCTTAGCCTAAGCTTAGGGGTGCCCTAGCCTAAGCTTAGGGGTGCTCTACCCTAAGCCTAGGGGTGCCCTAGCCTAAGCCTAGGGGTGCCCTAGCCTTAGGCGAGGGGGCCGTAGCCTTAGCCTAAGCCTAGGGGTGCCCTAGCCTAAGCCTAGTGGTGTCCTGGCCTTAGCCTACGGGTGCCCTAGCCTAATCCTAGGGGTCACCTAGCCTATGCCTAGGGTTGCCTTAGCCTTAGGCTAGGGGATACCTAGCCTTAGCCTAAGCCTAGGGGTTCCCTAGCCTAAGTGTAGGGGTGCCCTAGCCTGAGCCTAGGGGTGCCCTAGCCTTAGCCTAGGGGTGCCCTAGCCTAAGCCTAGGGGTGCCTTAGCCTAAGCCTAGGGGTCCCCTAGCCTTAGTCTACGCCTAGGGTTTCCGTAGCCTAAGCCTAGGGGTGCCCTAGCCTTAGTCTAGCTGATCCCTAGCCTTAGCCTAAGCCTAGGGGTGCCCTAGCCTAAGCCTAGGGGTGCCCTAGCCTAATCCTAGGGATGCCCTAGCCTACGCCTAGTGGTGGCCTACACTAAGTCTAGTGGTGCCCTAGGGTTAGGAAAGGGTAGCTCTAGCCTTAGCCTAAGCCTAGGGGTGCCCTAGCCTAAGCCTAGGGGTTCCCTAGCCTAAGCCTAGGGGTGTCCTAGCCTAAGCCTAGTGGTGTCCTAGCCTAAGCCTAGGTGTGCCCTAGCCTAAGGCTAGGGGTGCCCTAGCCTTAGTTTAGTGGAGCCCTAGGCTTAGCCTAAGCCTAGGGGTGGCCTATCCTAAACCATGGGGTGCCCTAGCCTAAGCCTAGGGGTGCCCTAGCCTAAGCCAAGGGGTGCCCTAGCCTTAGGCTAGGGGAGCCCTAGCCTTATCCTAAGCCTTGGGGTGCCCTAGCCTAAGACTAGGGGTGCCCTACCCTAAGCCTACGGGTGTCCTAGCCTAAGCCCAGGGGTGCCCTAGCCTAAGCCTAGGGGTGCCCTAAACTTAGGCTAGGGGAGACCTAGCCTTAGCCTAAGCCTTGGGGCGCCCTAGCCTAAACCTAGGGGTTCCCTAGCCTAAGCCTAGAGGTGACCTAGCCTTAGGCTAGGGGAGCCCTAGCCTTAGCCTAAGCCTAGGGGTTCCCTACCTAAGCCTAGGGGTGCCCTAGCCTAAGCCTACGGGTGCCCTAGCCTAAGCCTAGGGGTGCAATAGCCTAAGACTTGGGGTGCCCTAGCCTAAGCTTAGGGGTGCCCCAGCCTAAGCTTAGGGGTGCCCTAGCCTAAGGCTTGGGGTGCCCTAGCCTTAGGCTAGGGGAGCCCTAGCCTTAGTCTAAGCCTAGGGTGCCCTAGCCTAAGCCTAGGGGTGCCCTAGCCTAAGCCTAGGGGTTCCCTAGCCCAAGCCTAGGGATGCCCTAGCGTTATGCTAGAGGAGCGCTAGCCTTAGCTTAAGCCTAGGTGTGCCCTAGCCTAAGCTTACGGGTGCCCTAGCCTAAGCCTAGGGGTTCCCTAGCTTTAGACTAGGGGGCCCTAGCCTTAGCCTAAGCCTAGGGGTGCCGTAGCCTATGCCTAGTGGTGTCCTAGCCTAAGCCTAGGGGTGCCCTAGCCTAAGCCAAGGGGTGCCCTAGCCTAAGCCTAGGGGTGCCCTTGCCCAAGCCTAGGGATGCCCTAGCCCAGGCTAGGGATGCCCTAGCGTTAGGCTAGAGGAGCCCTAGCCTTAGCCTAAGCGTAGGGGTGCCCTAGCCTAAGGCAAAGGGTGCCCTAGCCTAAGTCTAGGGGTGCCCTCGCCAAAGCCTAGGGGTAACGTAGCCTTAGGCTAGGGGAGCCCTAGCCTTAGCCTAAGCCTAGGGGTGCCCCAGCCTAAGCCTAGGGGTGCCCTGCCTAAGTCTAGGGATGCCTAGCCTAAGCATAGGGGTGCCCTAACCTAAGCCTAGGGGTTCCCTACCTAAGCCTAGGGGTGCCCTAGCCTAAGCCTACGGGTGCCGTAGCCTAAACCTAGGGGTGCCCTAGCCTTAGGCTAGGTAACCCCTAGCTTTAGCCTAAGCCTAGGGGTACCCTAGCCTAAGCCTAAGGGTGCCCTAGCCTAAGCCTAAGGGTGCCCTAGTCTAAGCCTAGGGGTGCCCTAACCTAAGCCGAGGGGTGGCCTAGCCTTAAGCTAGGGGAGCCCTAGCCTTAACGTAAGCCTAGGGTTGCCCTAGCCTAAGCCTAGGGGTGCCCTAGCCTTAGGCTAGGGGAGCCCTAGCCTTAGCCTAAACCTAGGGGTGCCCTAGCCTAAGCCTAGGGGTGACCTAGCCTAAGCCTACGGGTGCCCTAGCCTTATGCTAGGGGAGCCCTAGCTTAGCCTAAGCCTAAGGGTGCCCTAGCCTAAGCCTAGTAGTCACCTAGCCTATGCCTAGGGTTGCCTTAGCCTTAGGCTAGGGGATCCCTAGCCTTAGCCTAAGCCTAGGGGTTCCCTAGCCTAAGTGTAGGGGTGCCCTAGCCTGAGCCTAGGGGTGCCCTAGCCTTAACCTAGGGGTGCCCTAGCCTAAGCCTAGGGGTGCCTTAGCCTAAGCCTAGGGGTCCCCTAGCCTTAGTCTACGCCTAGGGTTGCCCTAGCCTAAGCCTAGGGGTGCCCTAGCCTTAGGCTAGCTCATCCCTAGCCTTAGCCTAACCTAGGGGTGCCCTAGCCTAAGCCTAGGCGTGCCCTAGCCTAATCCTAGGGATACCCTAGCCTACACCTAGTGGTGCCCTAGCCTAAGCCTAGTGGTGCCCTAGGGTTAGGAAAGGGGAGCCCTAGCCTTAGCCTAAGCCTAAGGGTGCCCTAGCCTAAGCCTAGGGGTGTCCTAGCCTAAGCCTAGTGGTGTCCTAGCCTAAGCGTATGGGTGCCCAACCGTAAGCCTAGGGGTGCCCTAGCCTAAGCCTAGGGGTGCCCTAGCCTTAGGGTAGCGGAGCCCTTGCCTTAGCCTAAGCCTAGGAGTGCCGTAGCCTAAGCCTAGGGGTACCCTAGCTTAAGCCTACGGGTGCCCTAGCCTAAGCCTAGGGGTGCCCTAGCCTAAGCCTAGGGGTTCCCTAGCCTAAGTTTAGAGGTGCCCTAGCCTTAGTCTAGTGTAGCCCTAGCCTTAGCCAAACCCTAGGGGTGCCCTAGCCTAAGCCTAGGGGTGCCCTAGCCTAAGCCTAGGGGTGCCCTAGCCTAAGCCTAGGGGTGCCCTAGCCTAAGCCTAGGGGTGCCCTAGCCTAAGCCTAGGGTGCCCTAGCCTAAGCCTAGGGATTCCCTAACCTTAGGCTAGGGGAGCCCTAGCCTTAGCATAAGCCTTGGGGCGCCCTAGCCTATACCTAGGCGTTCCCTAGCCTAAGCCTAGGGTTGCCCTAGCCTAAGACTAGGGGTTCCCTAGCCTAAGCCTAAAGGTGCCCTAGCCTACGTCTAGGGGTGCCCTAGCCTAACGCAAGGGGTACCCTAACGTTAGGATAGGAGAGCCCTAGCCTTAGCCTAAGCCTAGGGGTGCCCCAGACTAAGTCTAGGGGTGCCTAGCCTAAGCATAGGGGTGCCCTAACCTAAGCCTAGGGGTTCCCTACCTAAGCCTACTGGTGCCCTAGCCTAAGCCTAGGGGTGCCCTAGCCTACGCCTAGGGGTGCCCTAGCCTAAGCCTAGGGGTGCCCTAGCCTTAGGCTAGAGGAGCCCTAGCCTTAGTCTAAGCCTTGGGGTGCCCTAGCCTAAGGCTAGGGGTGCCCTAGCCCAAGCCTAGGGATGCCCTAGCCCTGGCTACGGATGTCCTAGCGTTAGGCTAGAGGAGCCCTAGCCTTAGCCTAACCCTAGGGGTGCCCTAGCCTAAGCCAAGGCGTGCCCTAGCCTAAACCTAGGGGTGCTTCAGCCTAAGCCTAGGGGTGCCCTAGCCTAAGCCTAGGGGTGCCCTATCCCAAGCCTAGGGGTGCCGTAGCCTAAGCCTAGGGGTGCCCTAGCCTAAGCCAAGGCGTGCCCTAGCCTAAACCTAGGGGTGCTTCAGCCTAAGCCTAGGGGTGCCCTAGCCTAAGCCTAGGGGTGCCCTAGCCTAAGCCTAGGGGTGCCCTAGTCTAAGCCTAGGAGTGCTCTAGCCTAAGCCAAGGGGTGCCCTAGCCTTATGCTAGGGGAGCCCTAGCTTTAGCCTAAGCCTAAGGGTGCCCTAGACTAAGCCTAGTAGTCACCTAGCCTATGCCTAGGGCTGCCTTAGCCTTAGGCTAGGGGATCCCTAGCCTTAGCCTAAGCCTAGGGGTTCCCTAGCCTAAGTGTAGGGGTGCCCTAGCCTGAGCCTAGGGGTGCCATAGCCTTAGCCTAGGGGTGCCCTAGCCTAAGCCTAGGGGTGCCTTAGCCTAAGCCTAGGGGTCCCCTAGCCTTAGTCTACGCCTAAGGTTGCCCTAGCCTAATCCTAGGGGTGCCCTAGCCTTAGGCTAGATGATCCCTAGCCTTAGCCTAAGCCTAGGGGTGCCACAGCCTAAGCCTAGGGGTGCCCTAGCCTAATCCTAGGGATGCCCTAGCCTACGCCTAGTGGTGCCCTAGCCTATGCCTAGTGGTGCCCTAGGGTTAGGAAAGGGTAGCCCTATCCTTAGCCTAAGCCTAGGGGTGCCCTAGCCTAAGCCTAAGGGTGTCCTAGCCTAAGCCTAGTGGTGTCCTAGCCTAAGCCTATGGGTGCCCTAGCCTAAGGCTAGGGGTGCCCTAGCCTAAGCCGAGGGGTGCCCTAGCCTTAGGCTAGGGGAGCCCTAGCCTTACCTAAGCCTTGGGGTGCCCTAGCCTAAGACTAGGGGTGCCCTACCCTAAGCCTACGGGTGTCCTAGCCTAAGCCCAGGGGTGCCCTAGCCTAAACCTAGGGGTGCCCTAACCTTAGGCTAGGGGAGCCCTAGCCTTAGCCTAAGCCTTGGGGCGCCCTAGCCTAAACCTAGGGGTTCCCTAGCCTAAGCCTAGGGCTGACCTAGCCTTAGGCTAGTGGATCCCTAGCCTTAGTCTAAGCCTAAGGGTGCCCTAGCCTAAGCCTAGGGGTGCCGTAGCCCAAGCCTAGGGATGCCCTAGCGTTAGGCTAGAGGAGCCCAACCCTTAGCCTAAGCCTAGGGGTGCCCTAGCCTAAGCCTAGGGGTGCCCTAGCCTAAGCCTAGGGGTGCCCTAGCCTAAGCCTAGTGGTGTCCTAGCCTAAGCCTAGGGGTGCCCTAGCCTAAGGCTAGGGGTGCCCTAGCCTGAGTTTAGTTGAGCCCTAGCCTTAGCCTAAGCCTAGGGGTGCCCTATCCTAAGCCATGGGGTGCCCTAGCGTAAGCCTAGGGGTGCCCTATCCTAAGACATGGGGTGCCCTAGCCTAACCCTAGGGGTGCCCTAGCCTAATCCTAGGGGTGCCCTAGCCTTAGGCTAGCTGAGGCCTAGCCTTAGCCTAAGCCTAGGGGTGCCCTAGCCTAAGCCTAGGGGTGCCCTAGCCTAATCCTAGGGGTGCCCTAGCCTACGCCTAGGGGTGCCCTAGCCTAAGCCTAGTGGTGCCCTAGCCTTAGGCTAGGGGAGCCCTAGCCTTAGCCTAAGCCTAGGGGTGCCTTAGCCTAAGCCTGGGGGTGCCCTAGCCTAAGCTTAGGGGTGCCCTAGCCTAAGCCTAGGGGTGCCCTAGCCTAAGCCTAGGGGTGCCCTAGGGTTAGGCAATGGGAGCCCTAGCCTTAGCCTAAGCCTAGGGGTGCCCTAGCCTAAGCTTAGGGGTGCTCTAGCCTAAGACTAGGGGTGCCCTAGCCTAAGCCTAGGGGTGCCCTAGCCTAAGTCTAGGGGTGTCCTAGCCTAAGCCTAGTGGTGTCCTAGCCTAAGGCTAGGGGTGCCCTAGCCTAAGGCTAGGGGTGCCCTAGCCTTAGTTTAGTGGAGCCCTAGCCTTAGCCTAAGCCTAGGGGTGCCCTATCCTAAGCCATGGGGTGCCCTAGCCTAACCCTAGGGGTGCCCTAGCCTAAGCCTAGGGGTGCCCTAGCCTTAGGCTAGGGGAGCCCTAGCCTTAGCTTAAACCTAGGGGTGCCCTAGCCTAAGACTAGGAGTGCCCTAGCCTAAGCCTACGGGTGTCCTAGCCTAAGCCCAGGGGTGCCCTAGCCTAAGCCTTGGGGTGCCCTAACCTTAGGCTAGGGGAGCCCTAGCCTTAGCCTAAGCCTTGGGGCATACTAGCCTAAACCAAGGGGTTCCCTAGCCTAAGCCTAGGGGTGACCTAGCCTTAGGCTAGGGGAGCCCTAGCCTTAGTCTAAGCCTAGGGGTGCCCTAGCCTAAGCCTAGGGGTGCCTTAGCCCAAGCCTAGGGATGCCCTAGCGTTAGGCTAGAGGAGCCCTAGCCTTAGCCTAAGCCTAGGGGTGCCCTAGCCTAAGCCTAGGGGTGCCCTAGCCTAAGTCTAGGGGTTCCCTACCTAAGCCTAGGGGTGCCCTATCCTAAGCCTACGGGTGCCATAGCCTAAGCCTTGGGGTGCATTAGCCTAAGACTAGGGGTGCCCTAGCCTAAGCTTAGGGGAGCCCTAGCCTTAGTCTAAGCCTAGGGTTCCCTAACCTAAGCCTAGGGGTTCCCTAGCCCAAGTCAAAGGATGCCCTAGCGTTAGGCTAGAGGAGCCCTAGCCTTAGCCTAAGCCTAGGGGTGCCCTATCCTAAGCCTAGGGGTGCCCTAGCCTAAGCCTTGGGGTGCATTAGCCTAAGACTACGGGTGCCCTAGCCTAATCCTAGGGGTGCCCTAGCCTACGCCTTCTGGTGCCCTAGCCTAAGCCTAGTTGTGCCCTAGCCTTAGGCTAGGGAAGCACTAGCCTTAGCCTAAGCTTAGGGGTGCCCTAGCCTAAGCTTAGGGATGCTCTAGCCTAAGCCTAGGGGTGCCCTAGCCTAAGCCTAGGGGTGCCCTAGCCTTAGGCGAGGGGGCCGTAGCCTTAGCCTAAGCCTAGGGGTGCCCTAGCCTAAGCCTAGTGGTGTCCTGGCCTTAGCCTACGGGTGCCCTAGCCTAATCCTAGGGGTCACCTAGCCTATGCCTAGGGTTGCCTTAGCCTTAGGCTAGGGGATCCCTAGCCTTAGCCTAAGCCTAGGGGTTCCCTAGCCTAAGTGTAGGGGTGCCCTAGCCTGAGCCTAGGGGTGCCCTAGCCTTAGCCTAGGGGTGCCCTAGCCTAAGCCTAGGGGTGCCTTAGCCTAAGCCTAGGGGTCCCCTAGCCTTAGTCTACGCCTAGGGTTTCCGTAGCCTAAGCCTAGGGGTGCCCTAGCCTTAGTCTAGCTGATCCCTAGCCTTAGCTTAAGCCTAGGGGTGCCCTAGCCTAAGCCTAGGGGTGCCCTAGCCTAATCCTAGGGATGCCCTAGCCTACGCCTAGTGGGGGCCTACACTAAGCCTAGTGGTGCCCTAGGGTTAGGAAAGGGTAGCTCTAGCCTTAGCCTAAGCCTAGGGGTGCCCTAGCCTAAGCCTAGGGGTTCCCTAGCCTAAGCCTAGGGGTGTCCTAGCCTAAGCCTAGTGGTGTCCTAGCCTAAGCCTAGGTGTGCCCTAGCCTAAGGCTAGGGGTGCCCTAGCCTTAGTTTAGTGGAGCCCTAGGCTTAGCCTAAGCCTAGGGGTGGCCTATCCTAAACCATGGGGTGCCCTAGCCTAAGCCTAGGGGTGCCCTAGCCTAAGCCAAGGGGTGCCCTAGCCTTAGGCTAGGGGAGCCCTAGCCTTATCCTAAGCCTTGGGGTGCCCTAGCCTAAGACTAGGGGTGCCCTACCCTAAGCCTACGGGTGTCCTAGCCTAAGCCCAGGGGTGCCCTAGCCTAAGCCTAGGGGTGCCCTAAACATAGGCTAGGGGAGACCTAGCCTTAGCCTAAGCCTTGGGGCGCCCTAGCCTAAACCTAGGGGTTCCCTAGCCTAAGCCTAGAGGTGACCTAGCCTTAGGCTAGGGGAGCCCTAGCCTTAGCCTAAGCCTAGGGGTTCCCTACCTAAGCCTAGGGGTGCCCTAGGCTAAGCCTACGGGTGCCCTAGCCTAAGCCTAGGGGTGCAATAGCCTAAGACTTGGGGTGCCCTAGCCTAAGCTTAGGGGTGCCCCAGCCTAAGCTTAGGGGTGCCCTAGCCTAAGGCTTGGGGTGCCCTAGCCTAAGCCTAGGGGTGCCCTAGCCTAAGCCTAGGGGTTCCCTAGCCCAAGCCTAGGGATGCCCTAGCGTTATGCTAGAGGAGCGCTAGCCTTAGCTTAAGCCTAGGTGTGCCCTAGCCTAAGCTTAGGGGTGCCCTAGCCTAAGCCTAGGGGTACCCTAGCCTTAGGCTAGGGGAGCCCTAGCCTTAGCCTAAGCCTAGGGGTGCCCCAGCCTAAGCCTAGGGGTGCCCTAGCCTAAGTCTAGGGGTGCCTAGCCTAAGCATAGGGGTGCCCTACCTAAGCCTAGGTGTTCCCTACCTAAGCCTAGGGGTACCCTAGCCTTAGCGTACGGCTGTCCTAGCCTAAGCCTAAGGGTGCCCTAGCCTAATCCTAGGGGTGCCCTAGCCTAAGCCTAGGGGTGCCCTAGCCTAAGCCTAGGGGTGCCCTATCCTAAGCCTAAGGGTGCCCTAGCCTAAGCCTAGGGGTGCCCTAGCCTAAGCCTAGGGATGCCCTAGCCTAAGCCTAGGGGTGCCCTAGCCTTAAACTAGGGGAGCCCTAGCCTTAGCCTAAACCTAGGGGTGCCCTAGCCTAAGCCTAGTGGTGCCCTAGCCTAAGCCTAGGGGTGCCGTAGCCTATGCCTAGGGGTGCCTTAGCCTTAGGCTAGGGGATCCCTAGCCTTAGCCTAAGCCTAGGGGTTCCCTAGCCTAAGTGCAGGGGTGCCCTAGCCTGAGCCTAAGTGTGCCCTAGCCTTAGCCAAGGGGTGCCCTAGCATAACCCTAGGGGTGCCTTAGCCTAAGGCTAGGGGTGCCCTAGCCTTAGGCTAGCTGAGTCCTAGCCTTAGCCTAAGCCTAGGAGAGCCCTAGCCTAAGCCTAGGGGTGCCCTAGCCTAATCCTAGGGGTGCCCTAGCCTACGCCTATGGGTGCCCTAGCCTAAGGCTTGTGGTGCCCTAGCCTTAGGCTAGGGGAGCCCTAGCCTTAGCCTAAGCCTAGGGGTTCCTTAGCCTAAGCCTAGGGGTGCCCTAGCCTAAGACTAGGGGTGCCCTAGCCTAAGCTTAGGGGTGCCCTAGCCTAAGCCTAGGGGTGCCCTAGCCTAAGCCTAGGGGTGCCCTAGGGTTAGGCAAGGGGAGCCCTAGCCTTAGCCTAAGCTTTGGGGTGCTCTAGCCTAAGCCTAGGGGTGCCCTAGTCTAAGCCTAGGGGTGCCCTAGCCTAAGCCTAGGGGTGTCCTAGCCTAAGCCTAGTGGTGTCCTAGCCTTAGTCTAGCTGATGCCTAGCCTTAGCCTAAGCCTAGGGGTGCCCTAGCCTAAGCCTAGGGGTGCCCTAGCCTAATCCTAGGGGTGCCCTAGCCTACGCCTAGGGGTGCCCTAGCCTAAGCCTAGTTGTGCCCTAGCCTTAGGCTAGGGGAGCCCTAGCCTTAGCCTAAGCCTAGGGGTGCCTTAGCCTAAGCCTAGGGGTGCCCTAGCCTAAGACTAGGGGTGCCCTAGCCTAAGCTTAGGGGTGCCCTAGCCTAAGCCTAGGGGTGCCCTAGCCTAAGCCTAGGGGTGCCCTAGGGTTAGGCAAGGGGAGCCCTAGTCTTAGCCTAAGCCTAGGGGTGCCCTAGCCTAAGGTTAGGGGTGCTCTAGCCTAAGACTAGGGGTGCCGTACCCTAAGCCTAGGGGTGCCCTAGCCTAAGTCTAGGGGTGTCCTAGCCTAAGCCTAGTGGTGTCCTAGCCTAAGCCTAGGGGTGCCCTAGCCTAAGGCTATGGGTGCCCTAGCCTTAGTTTTCGGAGCCCTAGCCTTAGCCTAAGCCTAGGGTTGCCCTATCCTATGCCATGGGGTGCCCTAGCCTAACCCTAGGGGTGCCCTAGCCTAAGCCTAGGGGTGCCCTATCCTATGCCATGGGGTGCCCTAGCCTAACCCTAGGGGTGCCCTAGCCTAAGCCTAGGGGTGCCCTAGCCTTAGGCTAGGGGAGCCCTAACCTTAGCTTAAACCTAGGGGTGCCCTAGCCTAAGACTAGGGGTGCCCTAGCCTAAGCCTACGGGTGTCCTAGCCTAAGCCCAGGGGTGCCCTAGCCTAAGCCAGGGGTGCCCTAACCTTAGGCTAGGGGAGCCCTAGCCTTAGCCTAAGCCTTGGGGCACACTAGCCTAAAGCAAGGGGTTCCCTAGCCTAAGCCTAGGGGTGAACAAGCCTTAGGCTAGGGGAGCCCTAGCCTTAGTCTAAGCCTAGGGGTGCCCTAGCCTAAGCCTAGGGGTGCCGTAGCCTAAGCCTAAGGGTTCCCTAGCCCAAGCCTAGGGATGCCCTAGCGTTTTGCTAGAGGAGCCCTAGCCTTAGCCTAAGCCTAGGGGTGCCCTAGCCTAAGCCAAGGGGTACGCTAGCCTAAGTATAGGGGTGCCCTAGCCTAAGACTAGGGGAACCCTAGCCTTAGGCTAGGGGAGCCCTAGCCTTAGTCTAAACCTAGGGGTGCCCCAGCCTAAGCCTAGGGGTGCCCTAGCCTAAGTCTAGGGGTGCCTAGCCTAAGCATAGGCGTGCCGTAACCTAAGCCTAGGTGTTCCCTACCTAAGCCTAGGGGTACCCTAGCCTAAGCCTACGGCTGTCCTAGCGTAAGCCTAGGGGTGCCCTAGCCTTAGGCTAGGGAAGCCTTAGCCTTAGACTAAGCCTAGGGATGCCCTAGCCTATGCCTAGGGGTGCCCTAACCTAAGCCTAGGGGTGCCCTAGCCTAAGCCTACGGGTGCCCTAGCCTAAGCCTTGGGGTGCATTAGCCTAAGACTAGGGGTGCCCTAGTCTAAGCTTAGGGGAGCCCTAGCCTTAGTCTAAGCCTAGGGTTCCCTAGCCTAAGCCTAGGGGTTCCCTAAGCCAAGTCTAAGGATGCCCTAGCGTTAGGCTAGAGGAGCGCTAGCCTTAGACTAAGCCTAGGGGTGCCTTAGCCTAAGCCTAGGGGTGCCCTAGCCTAAGCCTAGGGGTTCCCTAGCCCAAGCCTAGGGATGCCCTAGAGATTTGCTAGAGGAGCCCTAGCCTTAGCCTAAGCCTAGGGGTGCCCTAGCCTAAGCCAAGGGGTACGCTAGCCTAAGCCTAGGGGTGCCCTAGCCTAAATTTAGGGGTGCACTAACCTAAGCCAAGGGGTGCCCTAGCCTTAAGCTAGGGGAGCCCTAGCCTTAACCTAAGCCTAGGGGTGCCCGAGCCTAAGCCTAGGGGTGCCCTAGCCTAAGCCTAAGGGTGCCCTGGCCTTAGACTAGGGGAGCCCTAGCCTTAGCCTAAGCCTAGGCGTACCCTAGCTTAAGCATAGGGGTGCCCTAGCCTAAGCCTAAGGTTGCCCTAGCCTTAGGCTAGGGGAGCCCTAGCCTTAGGCTAAACCTAGGGGTGGCCTAGCCTAAGCCTAGGGGTGCCCTAGCCTAAGCCTATGGGTGCCCTAGCCTTAGGCTAGGGGAGCCCTAGCTTTAGCCTAAGCTTATGGGTGCCCTAGCCTAAGACTAGGGTTGCCCTAGCCTAAGCCTAAGGGTGTCCTAGCCTTAGTCTAGGGGAGCCCTAGCCTTAGCCTAAACCTAGGGGTACCCTAGCCTAAGCCTAGGGGTGCCCTAGCCTAAGCCTATGGGAGGCCTAGCCTTAGGCTAGGGGAGCCCTAGCTTAAGCCTAAGCCTAGGGGTGCCGTAGCCTATGCCTAGGGGTCACCTAGCCTACGCCTAGGGATGCCTTAGCCTTAGGCTGGGGGAGCCCTAGCCTTAGTCTAAGCCTAGGGGTGCCCTAGCCTAAGCCAAGGTGTGCCCTAGCCCAAGCCTAGGGATGCCCTAGCATTAGGCTAGAGGAGCCCTAGCCTTAACCTAAGCCTAGGGGTTCCCTAGCCAAGCTAGGGATGCCCTAGCGTTACGATAGAGGAGCCCTAGCCTTAGCCTAGGGGTTCCCTAGCCTAAGTGTAGGGGTGCCCTAGACTGAGCGTAGGGGTGCCCAAGCCTTAGCCTAGGGGTGCCCTAGCCTAAGCCTAGGGGTGCCTTAGCCTAAGTTAGGGGTCCCCTAGCCTTAGTCTAAGCCTAGGGTTGCCCTAGCCGAAGCCTATGGGTGCCCTAGCCTTAGGATAGGGGAGCCCTAGCCTTAGCCTAAGCCTAGGGGTGCCCTAGCCTAAGCCTCGTGGTGCCCTATCCTAAGCCTAGGGGAGCCCTAGCCTAAGCCTAGGGGTGCCCTTGCCTTAGGCTAGGGGAGCCCTAACCTTAGCCTAAGCCTAGGGGTGCCCTAGCCCAATCCTAGGGGTGCCATTGCCTAAGCCTAGGGGTGCCCTAGCCTAAGCCTAGGGGTGCCCTAGCCTAAGTCTAGATGTGCCCTAGCCTAAGCCTTGGGGTGCCCTAGCCTTAGGGTAGCTGAGCCCTAGCCTTAGGCAAGCTGAGCCCTAGCCTTAGCCTAAGCCTCGGGGTGCCCTAGCCTAAGACTAGGGGTGCCCTAGCCTAAGATTTTTGGTGACCTAGCGTAAGCCTAGGGGTGCCCTAGCCTAAGCCTAGGGGTGCCCTATCCTAAGCCTAGGGGTGCCCTAGCCTAAGCCTATGGGTGCCCTAGCCTTAGGCTAGGGGAGCCCTAGCCTTAGCCTAAGCCTAGGGTTGCCCTAGCCTTAGCCTAGCTGAGCCCTAGCCTTAACCAAAGCCTAGGGGTGCCCTAGCCTAAGCCTAGGGGTGCCCTACCATAATCCTAGGGGTGCCCTACCCTAAGCCTAGAGTTGCCCTAGCCTAAGCATAGGGGTGCCTAGCCTTAGGCTAGCTGAGCCCTAGCCTTAGGCTAGCTGAGCCCTAGCCTTAGCCTAAGCGTAGGGGTGCCCTAGCCTAAGCCTAGTGGTGCCTTAGCCTAAGCCTAGGGGTGCCCTAGCCTAAGCCTAGGGGTGCCCTAGCCTAAGCCTAGGGGTGCCCTACCATAATCCTAGGGGTGCCCTACCCTAAGCCTAGAGTTGCCCTAGCCTAAGCATAGGGGTGCCCTAGCCTTAGGCTAGCTGAGCCCCAGCCTTAGGCAAGCTGAGCCCTAGCCTTAGCCTAAGCCTCCCGGTGCCCTAGCCTAAGACTAGGGGTGCCCTAGCCTAAGCATAGGGGTGCCCTAGCCTAAGCCTAGGGGTGCCCTAGTCTAACCCTAGGGGTGTCCTACCCAAAGCCTAGGGTTGCCCTAGCCTTAGCCTAGCTGAAACCTAGACTTAACCTAAGCCTTGGGGTGCCCTAGCCTAAGCCTAGGGGTGCCATTGCCTAAGCCTAGGGGTGCCCTACCCTAAGCCTAGGGGTGCCCTAGCCTAAGCCTAGGGGTGCCCTAGCCTACGCCTAGGGGTTCCCTAGCCTAAGCCTTGTGGTGCCCTAGCCTGAGGCTAGGGGAGCCCTAGCCTTAGCCTAAGCCTAGGGGTGCGCTAGGCTAAGACGACGGGTGCCCTAGCCTAAGCTTAGGGGTGCCCTAGCCTAAGCCTAGGGGTGCCCTAGCCTAAGCCTAAGGGTGCCCTTGGTTTACACAAGGGGAGCCCTAGCCTTAGCCTAAGCCTAGGGGTGCCCTAGCCTAAGCTTAGGGGTGCCCTAGCCTAAGCCTAGGCGTGCCCTAGCCTAAGCCTAGGGGTGCCCTAGCCTAAGCCTAGGGGTGCCATAGTCTTAGGCTAGGGGGCCCTAGCCTTAGACTAAGCCTAGGGGTGCCCTAGCCTAAGCCTAGGGGTGACCTAGCCTTAGGCTAGGGGAGCCCTAGCCTTAGTCTAAGCCTAGGGGTGCCCTAGCCTAAGCCAAGGGGTGCCCTAGCCCAAGCCTAGGGAAGCCCTAGCATTAGGCTAGAGGAGCCCTAGCCTTAGCCTAAGCCTAGGGGTTCCCTAGCCAAGCCTAGGGATGCCCTAGCGTTACGCTAGAGGAGCCCTAGCCTTAGCCTAAGCCTAGGGGTTTCCTAGCCTTAGCCTAGGGGTGCCCTAGCCTAAGTCTAGGGGTGTCCTAGCCTAAGCCTAGGGGTACCCTAGCCTTAGGCTAGGGGAGTCCTCGCCTTAGCCGAAGCCTTGGGGTGCCCTAACCTAAGCCTAGGGCTTCCCTACCTAAGCCTAGGGGTTCCCTAGCCTAAGCCTAGGGGTGCCCTAGTTTAAGCGTAGGGGTGCCCTAACCTAAGCCTAGGGGTGCCCTAGCCTAAGACTAGGGGTGCCCTAGCCTAAGCCTAAGAGTGCCCTAGCCTTAGACTAGGGGAGCCCTAGCCTTAGCCTAAGTCTAGGGCTGCCCTAGCCTATGCCTTGGGGTGCCCGAGCATAAGCCTAGGGTTGGCCTAATCTAAGCCTAGGGGTTCCCTAGCCTAAGCCTTGTGGTGCACTAGCCTGAGGCTAGGGGAGCCCTAGCCTTAGCCTAAGCCTAGGGGTGCGCTAGGCTAAGACGACGGGTGCCCTAGCCTAAGCTTAGGGGTGCCCTAGCCTAAGCCTAGGGGTGCCCTAGCCTAAGCCTAAGGGTGCCCTTGGTTTACACAAGGGGAGCCCTAGCCTTAGCCTAAGCCTAGGGGTGCCCTAGCCTAAGCCTAGGGGTGACCTAGCCTTAGGCTAGGGGAGCCCTAGCCTTAGTCTAAGCCTAGGGGTGCCCTAGCCTAAGCCAAGGGGTGCCCTAGCCCAAGCCTAGGGAAGCCCTAGCGTTACGCTAGAGGAGCCCTAGCCTTAGCCTAAGCCTAGGGGTTTCCTAGCCTTAGCCTAGGGGTTCCCTAGCCTAAGCCTAGGGGTGCCCTAGTTTAAGCGTAGGGGTGCCCTAACCTAAGCCTAGGGGTGCCCTAGCCTAAGACTAGGGGTGCCCTAGCCTAAGCCTAAGAGTGCCCTAGCCTTAGACTAGGGGAGCCCTAGCCTTAGCCTAAGTCTAGGGCTGCCCTAGCCTATGCCTTGGGGTGCCCGAGTATAAGCCTAGGGTTGGCCTAATCTAAGCCTAGGGGTGCCCTAGCCTAAGGCTAGGGGTGCCCTAGCCTTAGTCTAGTGGAGCCCTAGTCTTAGCCTTAGCCTAAAGGTGCCCTTCCTAAGCCATGGGGTACCCTAGCCTACCCTAGGGGTGCCCTAGCCTACGCCTAGGGGTGCCCTAGCCTAAGCCGAGTGGTGCCCTAGCCTTAGGCTAGGGGAGCCCTAGCCTTAGCCTAAGCCTAGGGGTGCCCTAGCCTAAGACTAGGGGTGCCCTAGCCTAATCTTAAGGGTGCCTTAACCTAAGCCTATGGGTGCCCTAGCCTAAGCCTAGGGGTGCCCTAGGTTTAGGCAAGGGGAGCCCTAGCCTTAGCCTAAGCCTAGGGGTGCCCTAGCCTAAGACTAGGGATGCCCTAGCCTAATCTTAGGGGTGCCCTAGCCTAAGCCTAGGGGTGTCCTAGCCTAAGCCTAGGGGTGCCCTAGGTTTAGGCAAGGGGAGCCCTAGCCTTAGCCTAAGCTTAGGGGTGCCCTAGCCTAAGCTTAGGGGTGCTCTAGCCTAAGCCTAGGGGTGCCCTAGCCTAAGCCTAGGGGTGCCCTAGCCTTAGGCGAGGGGGCCGTAGCCTTAGCCTAAGCCTAGGGGTGCCCTAGCCTAAGCCTAGTGGTGTCCTGGCCTTAGCCTACGGGTGCCCTAGCCTAATCCTAGGGGTGCCCTAGACTACGCCTACTGGTGCCCTAGCCTAAGCCTAGTTGTGCCCTAGCCTTAGGCTAGGGAAGCCCTAGCCTTAGCCTAAGCCTAGGGGTGCCTTAGCCTAAGCCTATGGGTGCCCTAGCCTAAGAATAGGGGTGCCCTAGCCTAAGCCTACGGGTGTCCTAGCCTAAGCCCAGGGGTGCCCTAGCCTAAGCCTAGTGGTGCCCTAACCTTATGCTAGGGGAGCCCTAGCCTTAGCCTAAGCCTTGGGGCACACTAGCCTAAAGCTAGGGGTTCCCTAGCCTAAGCCTAGGGGTGACCTAGCCTTAGGCTAGGGGAGCCCTAGCCTTAGTCTAAGCCTAGGGGTGCCCTAGCCTAAGCCTAGGGGTGCCGTAGCCCAAGTCTAGGGATGCCCTAGCTTTAGGCTAGAGGAGCCCTAGCCTTAGCCTAAGCCTAGCGGTGCCCTAGCCTAAGCCTAGGGGTGCCCTAGCCTAAGTCTAGGGGTTCCCTACCTAAGCCTAGGGGTGCCCTATCCTAAGCCTACGGGTGCCCTAGCCTAAGCCTTGGGGTGCATTAGCCTAAGACTAGGGGTGCCCTAGCCTAAGCTTAGGGGAGCCCTAGCCTTAGTCTAAGCCTAGGGGTGCCCTAGCCTAAGCCTAGGGGTGCCCTAGCCCAAGCCTAGGGATGCCCTAGCATTAGGCTAGAGGAGCCCTAGCCTTAACCTAAGCCTAGGGGTTCCCTAGCCAAGCTAGGGATGCCCTAGCGTTACGCTAGAGGAGCCCTAGCCTTAGCCTAGGGGTTCCCTAGCCTAAGTGTAGGGGTGCCCTAGACTGAGCGTAGGGGTGCCCAAGCCTTAGCCTAGGGGTGCCCTAGCCTAAGCCTAGGGGTGCCTTAGCCTAAGTTAGGGGTCCCCTAGCCTTAGTCTAAGCCTAGGGTTGCCCTAGCCGAAGCCTATGGGTGCCCTAGCCTTAGGATAGGGGAGCCCTAGCCTTAGCCTAAGCCTAGGGGTGCCCTAGCCTAAGCCTCGTGGTGCCCTATCCTAAGCCTAGGGGAGCCCTAGCCTAAGCCTAGGGGTGCCCTTGCCTTAGGCTAGGGGAGCCCTAACCTTAGCCTAAGCCTAGGGGTGCCCTAGCCCAATCCTAGGGGTGCCATAGCCTAAGCCTAGGGGTGCCCTAGCCTAAGCCTAGGGGTGCCCTAGCCTAAGTCTAGATGTGCCCTAGCCTAAGCCTTGGGGTGCCCTAGCCTTAGGGTAGCTGAGCCCTAGCCTTAGGCTAGCTGAGCCCTAGCCTTAGCCTAAGCCTCGGGGTGCCCTAGCCTAAGACTAGGGGTGCCCTAGCCTAAGATTTTTGGTGACCTAGCGTAAGCCTAGGGGTGCCCTAGCCTAAGCCTAGGGGTGCCCTATCCTAAGCCTAGGGGTGCCCTAGCCTAAGCCTATGGGTGCCCTAGCCTTAGGCTAGGGGAGCCCTAGCCTTAGCCTAAGCCTAGGGTTGCCCTAGCCTTAGCCTAGCTGAGCCCTAGCCTTAACCAAAGCCTAGGGGTGCCCTAGCCTAAGCCTAGGGGTGCCCTACCATAATCCTAGGGGTGCCCTACCCTAAGCCTAGAGTTGCCCTAGCCTAAGCATAGGGGTGCCTAGCCTTAGGCTAGCTGAGCCCTAGCCTTAGGCTAGCTGAGCCCTAGCCTTAGCTTAAGCGTAGGGGTGCCCTAGCCTAAGCCTAGTGGTGCCTTAGCCTAAGCCTAGGGGTGCCCTAGCCTAAGCCTAGGGGTGCCCTAGCCTAAGCCTAGGGGTGCCCTACCATAATCCTAGGGGTGCCCTACCCTAAGCCTAGAGTTGCCCTAGCCTAAGCATAGGGGTGCCCTAGCCTTAGGCTAGCTGAGCCCCAGCCTTAGGCAAGCTGAGCCCTAGCCTTAGCCTAAGCCTCCCGGTGCCCTAGCCTAAGACTAGGGGTGCCCTAGCCTAAGCATAGGGGTGCCCTAGCCTAAGCCTAGGGGTGCCCTAGCCTAAGACTAGGGGTGCCCTAGCCTAAGCTTAGTGGTGCCCAAGCGTAAGCCTAGTGGTGCCCTAACCTAAGCCTAGGGGTGCCCTAGCCTAAGGCTAGTGGTGCGCTAAGCTAAGCCTAGGGGTGCCCTAGCCTTAGGCTAGGAGAGCCCTAGCCTTAGCCTAAGCCTAGGGGTGCCCTAGCCTAAGCCTAGGGGTTCCCTAGCCAAAGCCTAGAGGTGCCCTAGCCTAAGCCTAGGTGTGCCCTAGCCTAAGCCTAGGGGTGCCCTAGCCTAAGGCTAGAGGTGCCCTAGCCTTAGTCTAGTGCAGCCCTAGCCTTAGCCTAACCCTAGGGGTGCCCTAGCCTAAGCCTAGGGGTGCCCTAGTCTAACCCTTGGGGTGTCCTACCCTAAGCCTAGGGTTGCCCTAGCCTTAGCCTAGCTGAAACCTAGACTTAACCTAAGCCTTGGGGTGCCCTAGCCTAAGCCTAGGGGTGCCATTGCCTAAGCCTAGGGGTGCCCTACCCTAAGCCTAGGGGTGCCCTAGCCTAAGCCTAGGGGTGCCCTAGCCTACGCCTAGGGGTTCCCTAGCCTAAGCCTTGTGGTGCCCTAGCCTGAGGCTAGGGGAGCCCTAGCCTTAGCCTAAGCCTAGGGGTGCGCTAGGCTAAGACGACGGGTGCCCTAGCCTAAGCTTAGGGGTGCCCTAGCCTAAGCCTAGGGGTGCCCTAGCCTAAGCCTAAGGGTGCCCTTGGTTTACACAAGGGGAGCCCTAGCCTTAGCCTAAGCCTAGGGGTGCCCTAGCCTAAGCTTAGGGGTGCCCTAGCCTAAGCCTAGGCGTGCCCTAGCCTAAGCCTAGGGGTGCCCTAGCCTAAGCCTAGGGGTGCCATAGTCTTAGGCTAGGGGGCCCTAGCCTTAGCCTAAGCCTAGGGGTGCCCTAGCCTAAGCCTAGGGGTGACCTAGCCTTAGGCTAGGGGAGCCCTAGCCTTAGTCTAAGCCTAGGGGTGCCCTAGCCTAAGCCAAGGGGTGCCCTAGCCCAAGCCTAGGGAAGCCCTAGCATTAGGCTAGAGGAGCCCTAGCCTTAGCCTAAGCCTAGGGGTTCCCTAGCCAAGCCTAGGGATGCCCTAGCGTTACGCTAGAGGAGCCCTAGCCTTAGTCTAAGCCTAGGGGTTTCCTAGCCTTAGCCTAGGGGTGCCCTAGCCTAAGTCTAGGGGTGTCCTAGCCTAAGCCTAGGGGTACCCTAGCCTTAGGCTAGGGGAGTCCTCGCCTTAGCCGAAGCCTTGGGGTGCCCTAACCTAAGCCTAGGGCTTCCCTACCTAAGCCTAGGGGTTCCCTAGCCTAAGCCTAGGGGTGCCCTAGTTTAAGCGTAGGGGTGCCCTAACCTAAGCCTAGGGGTGCCCTAGCCTAAGACTAGGGGTGCCCTAGCCTAAGCCTAAGAGTGCCCTAGCCTTAGACTAGGGGAGCCCTAGCCTTAGCCTAAGTCTAGGGATGCCCTAGCCTATGCCTTGGGGTGCCCGAGCATAAGCCTAGGGTTGGCCTAATCTAAGCCTAGGGGTTCCCTAGCCTAAGCCTTGTGGTGCCCTAGCCTGAGGCTAGGGGAGCCCTAGCCTTAGCCTAAGCCTAGGGGTGCGCTAGGCTAAGACGACGGGTGCCCTAGCCTAAGCTTAGGGGTGCCCTAGCCTAAGCCTAGGGGTGCCCTAGCCTAAGCCTAAGGGTGCCCTTGGTTTACACAAGGGGAGCCCTAGCCTTAGCCTAAGCCTAGGGGTGCCCTAGCCTAAGCCTAGGGGTGACCTAGCCTTAGGCTAGGGGAGCCCTAGCCTTAGTCTAAGCCTAGGGGTGCCCTAGCCTAAGCCAAGGGGTGCCCTAGCCCAAGCCTAGGGAAGCCCTAGCGTTACGCTAGAGGAGCCCTAGCCTTAGCCTAAGCCTAGGGGTTTCCTAGCCTTAGCCTAGGGGTTCCCTAGCCTAAGCCTAGGGGTGCCCTAGTTTAAGCGTAGGGGTGCCCTAACCTAAGCCTAGGGGTGCCCTAGCCTAAGACTAGGGGTGCCCTAGCCTAAGCCTAAGAGTGCCCTAGCCTTAGACTAGGGGAGCCCTAGCCTTAGCCTAAGTCTAGGGCTGCCCTAGCCTATGCCTTGGGGTGCCCGAGCATAAGCCTAGGGTTGGCCTAATCTAAGCCTAGGGGTGCCCTAGCCTAAGGCTAGGGGTGCCCTAGCCTTAGTCTAGTGGAGCCCTAGTCTTAGCCTTAGCCTAAAGGTGCCCTTCCTAAGCCATGGGGTACCCTAGCCTACCCTAGGGGTGCCCTAGCCTACGCCTAGGGGTGCCCTAGCCTAAGCCGAGTGGTGCCCTAGCCTTAGGCTAGGGGAGCCCTAGCCTTAGCCTAAGCCTAGGGGTGCCCTAGCCTAAGACTAGGGGTGCCCTAGCCTAATCTTAAGGGTGCCTTAACCTAAGCCTATGGGTGCCCTAGCCTAAGCCTAGGTGTGCCCTAGGTTTAGGCAAGGGGAGCCCTAGCCTTAGCCTAAGCCTAGGGGTGCCCTAGCCTAAGACTAGGGATGCCCTAGCCTAATCTTAGGGGTGCCCTAGCCTAAGCCTAGGGGTGTCCTAGCCTAAGCCTAGGGGTGCCCTAGGTTTAGGCAAGGGGAGCCCTAGCCTTAGCCTAAGCTTTGGGGTGCCCTAGCCTAAGCTTAGGGGTGCTCTAGCCTAAGCCTAGGGGTGCCCTAGCCTAAGCCTAGGGGTGCCCTAGCCTTAGGCGAGGGGGCCGTAGCCTTAGCCTAAGCCTAGGGGTGCCCTAGCCTAAGCCTAGTGGTGTCCTGGCCTTAGCCTACGGGTGCCCTAGCCTAATCCTAGGGGTGCCCTAGCCTACGCCTACTGGTGCCCTAGCCTAAGCCTAGTTGTGCCCTAGCCTTAGGCTAGGGAAGCCCTAGCCTTAGCCTAAGCCTAGGGGTGCCTTAGCCTAAGCCTATGGGTGCCCTAGCCTAAGAATAGGGGTGCCCTAGCCTAAGCCTACGGGTGTCCTAGCCTAAGCCCAGGGGTGCACTAGCCTAAGCCTAGTGGTGCCCTAACCTTATGCTAGGGGAGCCCAAGCCTTAGCCTAAGCCTTGGGGCACACTAGCCTAAAGCTAGGGGTTCCCTAGCCTAAGCCTAGGGGTGACCTAGCCTTAGGCTAGGGGAGCCCTAGCCTTAGTCTAAGCCTAGGGGTGCCCTAGCCTAAGCCTAGGGGTGCCGTAGCCCAAGTCTAGGGATGCCCTAGCTTTAGGCTAGAGGAGCCCTAGCCTTAGCCTAACCCTAGCGGTGCCCTAGCCTAAGCCTAGGGGTGCCCTAGCCTAAGTCTAGGGGTTCCCTACCTAAGCCTAGGGGTGCCCTATCCTAAGCCTACGGGTGCCCTAGCCTAAGCCTTGGGGTGCATTAGCTTAAGACTAGGGGTGCCCTAGCCTAAGCTTAGGGGAGCCCTAGCCTTAGTCTAAGCCTAGGGGTGCCCTAGCCTAAGCCTAGGGGTGCCGTAGCCCAAGCCTAGGGATGCCCTAGCGTTAGGCTAGAGGAGCCCTAGCCTTAGCCTAAGCCTAGCGGTGCCCTAGCCTAAGCCTAGGGGTGCCCTAGCCTAAGTCTAGGGGTTCCCTACCTAAGCCTAGGGGTGCCCTATCCTAAGCCTACGGGTGCCCTAGCCTAAGCCTTGGGGTGCATTAGCCTAAGACTAGGGGTGCCCTAGCCTAAGCTTAGGGGAGCCCTAGCCTTAGTCTAAGCCTAGGGTTCCCTAGCCTAAGCCTAGGGGTTCCCTACCCCAAGTCTAAGGATGCCCTAGCTTTAGGCTAGAGGAGCCCTAGCCTTAGCCTAAGCCTAGGGGTGCCTTAGCCTAAGGCTAGGGGTGCCCTAGCCTAAGCCTAGTGGTTCCCTAGCCCAAGCCTAGGGATGCCCTAGCGTTTTGCTAGAGGAGCCCTAGCCTTAGCCTAAGCCTAGGGGTGCCCTAGCCTAAGCCAAGGGGTACGCTAGCCTAAGTATAGGGGTGCCATAGCCTAAGACTAGGGGTACCCTAACTTTAGGCTAGGGGAGCCCTAGCCTTAGCCTAAGCCTAGGGGTGCCCCAGCCTAAGCCTAGGGGTGCCCTAGCCTAAGTCTAGGGGTTCCTAGCCTAAGCATAGGCTTGCCCTAACCTAAGCCTAGGTGTTCCCTACCCAACCCTAGGGGTACCCTAGCCTAAGCCTACGGCTGTCCTAGACTAAGCCAAGCGGTGCCCTAGCCTTAGGCTAGGGAAGCCTTAGCCTTAGCCTAAGCCTAGGGGTGCCCTAGCCTAAGCCTAGGGGTGCCCTAGCCTAAGCCTAGTGGTGCCCTAGCATAAGCCTAGGGGTGCCCTAGCCTAAGTCTAGGGGTTCCCTACCTAAGCCTACGGGTCCCCTATCCTAAGCCTACGGGTGCCCTAGCCTAAGCCTTGGGGTGCATTAGCCTAAGACTAGGGGTGCCCTAACCTAAGCTTAGGGGTGCCCTAGCCTTAGTCTAAGCCTAGGGTTCCCTAGCCTAAGCCTAGGGGTTCCCTAACCCAAGTCTAAGGATGCCCTGGCGTTAGGCTAGAGGAGCCCTAGCCTTAGCCTAAGCCTAGGGGTGCTTTAGCCTAAGCCTAGGGGTGCCCTAGCCTAAGCCTAGGGGTTCCCTAGCCCAAGCCTAGGGATGCATTAGCGTTTTGCTAGAGGAGCCCTAGCCTTAGCCTAAGCCTAGGGGTGCCCTAGCCTAAGCCAAGGGGTACGCCAGCCTAAGTATAGGGGTGCCCTAGCCTAAGACTAGGGGTACCCTAGCCTTAGGCTAGGGGAGCCCTAGCCTTAGCCTAAGCCTAGGGGTGCCCCAGCCTAAGCCTAGGGGTGCCCTAGCCTAAGTCTAGGCGTGCCTAGCCTAAGCAAAAGCGTGCCGTAACCTAAGCCTAGGTGTTCCCTACCTAAGCCTAGGGGTACCCTAGCCTAAGCCTACGGCTGTCCTAGCCTAAGCCTAGGGGTGCCCTAGCCCTAGGCTAGGGAAGCCTTAGCCTTAGCCTAAGCCTAGGGGTGCCCTTGCCTAAGCCTAGGGGTGCCCTAGCCTAAGCCTAGGGGTGCCCTAGCCTAAGCCTAGGGGTGCCCTAGCCTAAGTTTAGGGGTGCACTAACCTAAGCCTAGGGGTGCCCTAGCCTTAGGCTAGGGGAGCCCTAGCCTTAGCCTGAACCTAGGGGTACCCTAGCCTAAGCCTAGGGGTGCCCTAGCCTAAGCCTATGGGTGCCCTAGCCTTAGGCTAGGTGAGCCCTAGCTTTAGCCTAAGCCTAGGGGTGCCGTAGCCTATGCCTAGGGGTCACCTAGCCTACGCCTAGGGGTGCCTTAGCCTTAGGCTAGGGGATCCCTAGCCTTAGCCTAAGCCTAGGGGTTCCCTAGCCTAAGTGTAGGGGTGCCCTAGCCTGAGCCTAGGGGTGCCCAAGCCTTAGCCTAGGGGTTCCCTAGCCTAAGCCTAGGGGTACCTTCGCCTAATTTAGGGGTCCCCTAGCCTTAGTCTAAGCCTAGGGGTGCCCTATCCTAAGCCTAGGGGAGCCCTAGCCTAAGCCTAGGGGTGCCCTTGCCTTAGGCTAGGGGAGCCCTACCTTAGCCTAAGCCTAGGGGTGTCCTAGCCCAAGCCTAGGGGTGCCATAGCCTAAGCCTAGGGGTGCCCTAGCCTAAGCCTAGGGGTGCCCTAGCCTAAGCCTAGATGTGCCCTAGCCTAAGCCTAGGGGAGCATTAGCCTTAGCCTAAGCCTAGGGGTGCCCTAGCCCAAGCCTAGGGGTTCCATAGCCTAAAACTAGGGGTGCCCTAGCCTAAGTCTAGCCTTGCGCTAGCCTTAGCCTAGCTGAGCCCTAGCCTTAACCTAAGCCTAGGGGTGCCCTAGCCTAAGCCTAGGGGTGCCCTAGCCTAAGCCTAGGGTTGCCCTACCATAATCCTAGGGGTGCCCTACCCTATGCCTAGAGTTGCCCTAGCCTAAGCATAGGGGTGCCCTAGCCTTAGGCTAGCTGATCCCTAGCCTTAGGCTAGCTGAGCCCTAGCCTTAGCTTAAGCCTAGGGGTGTCCTGGCCTTAGCCTAGGGGTGCCCTAGCCTAATCCTAGGGGTGCCCTAGCCTACGCCTACTGGTGCCCTAGCCTAAGCCTAGTTGTGCCCTAGCCTTAGGCTAGGGAAGCCCTAGCCTTAGCCTAAGCCTAGGGGTGCCTTAGCCTAAGCCTAGGGGTGCCCTAGCCTAAGAATAGGGGTGCCCTAGCCTAAGCCTACGGGTGTCCTAGCCTAAGCCCAGGGGTGCCCTAGCCTAAGCCTAGTGGTGCCCTAACCTTATGCTAGGGGAGCCCTAGCCTTAGCCTAAACCTTGGGGCACACTAGCCTAAAGCTAGGGGTTCCCTAGCCTAAGCCTAGGGGTGACCTAGCCTTAGGCTAGGGGAGCCCTAGCCTTAGTCTAAGCCTAGGGGTGCCCTAGCCTAAGCCTAGGGGTGCCGTAGCCCAAGTCTAGGGATGCCCTAGCGTTAGGCTAGAGGAGCCCTAGCCTTAGCCTAAGCCTAGCGGTGCCCTAGCCTAAGCCTAGGGGTGCCCTAGGCTAAGTCTAGGGGTTCCCTACCTAAGCCTAGGGGTGCCCTATCCTAAGCCTACGGGTGCCCTAGCCTAAGCCTTGGGGTGCATTAGCCTAAGATTAGGGGTGCCCTAGCCTAAGCTTAGGGGAGCCCTAGCCTTAGTCTAAGCCTAGGGGTGCCCTAGCCTAAGCCTAGGGGTGCCGTAGCCCAAGCCTACGGATGCCCTAGCGTTAGGCTAGAGGAGCCCTAGCCTTAGCCTAAGCCTAGCGGTGCCCTAGCCTAAGCCTAGGGGTGCCCTAGCCTAAGTCTAGGGGTTCCCTACCTAAGCCTAGGGGTGCCCTATCCTAAGCCTACGGGTGCCGTAGCCCAAGCCTAGGGATGCCCTAGCGTTAGGCTAGAGGAGCCCTAGCCTTAGCCTAAGCCTAGCGGTGCCCTAGCCTAAGCCTAGGGGTGCCCTAGCCTAAGCCTAAGGGTTCCCTAGGGTTAGACAAGGGGAGCCATAGCCTTATCCTAAGCCTAGGGGTGCCCTAGCCTAAGCCTAGGGGTGCCCTAGCCTAAGCCTAGGGATGCCCTAGCATTAGGCTAGAGGAGCCCTAGCCTTAGCCTAAGCCTAGGGGTTCCCTAGCCCAAGCCTAGGGATGCCCTAGCGTTACGCTAGAGGAGCCCTAGCCTTAGCCTAAGCCTAGGGGTTTCCTAGCCTAAGCCTAGGGGTGCCCTATCCTAAGTCTAGGAGTGTCCTAGCCTAAGCCTAGGGGTACCCTAGCCTTAGGCTAGGGGAGTCCTCGCCTTAGTCGAAGCCTTGGGGTGCCCTAACCTAAGCCTAGGGCTTCCCTACCTAAGCCCTGGGGTGCCCTAACCTAAGCCTAGGGGTGCCCTAGTTTAAGCCTAGGGGTGCCCTAGCCTAAGCCTAAAGGTGCCCTATCCTTAGACTAGGGGAGCCCTAGTCTTAGCCTAAGCCTAGGGCTGCCCTAGCCTATTCCTTGGGGTGCCCTTGCATAAGCCTAGGGTTGGCCTAGTCTAAGCCGAGGGGTGCCCTAGCCTAAGGCTCGGTGTGCCCTAGCCTTAGTCTAGTGGAGCCCTAGCCTTAGCCTAAGCCTAAAGGTGCCCTTCCTAAGCCATGGGGTGCCCTAGCCTAACCCTAGGGGTGCCCTAGCCTACGCCTAGGGGTGCCCTAGCCTAAGCGTAGTGGTGCCCTAGCCTTAGTCTAGGGGAGCCCTAGCCTTAGCCGAAGCCTAGGGGTGCCCTAGCCTAAGACTAGGGGCGCCCTAGCCTAATCTTAGGGGTGCCCTAGCCTAAGCCTATGGATGCCCTAGCCTAAGCCTAGGGGTGTCCTAGGGTTAGGCAAGGGGAGCCCTAGCCTTAGCCTAAGCCTAGGGGTGCCTTAGCCTAAGACTAGGGATGCCCTAGCCTAATCTTAGGGGTGCCCTAGCCTAAGCCTAGGGGTGTCCTAGCCTTAGGCGAGGGGGCCGTAGCCTTAGCCTAAGCCTAGGGGTGCCCTAGCCTAAGCCTAGTGGTGTCCTAGCCTTAGCCTAGGGGTGCCCTAGCCTAAACTTAGGGGTGCCCTAGCCTTAGACTATGGGAGCCCTAGCCTTAGCCTAAGCCTAGGGGTGCCCTAGCCTAAGCCTAGGGGTGCCCTAGCATAAGCCTAGGTTTGGCCTCGTCTAAGCCTAGGGGTGCCGTAGCCTTAGTCTAGTGGAGCCCTAACCTTAGCCTAAGCTTAGGGGTGCCCTTCCTAAGCCATGGGTTTCCCTAGCCTTAGGCTAGGGGTGCCCTAGCCTAAGCCTAGGGGTGCCCTAGCCTTAGGCTAGGCGAGCCCTAACCTTAGCCTAAGCCTAGGGGCACCCTAGCCTAAGCCTAGGGGTGCCCTGGCTTTAGGCTAGGGAAGCCCTAGCCTTAGCCTAAGCCTAGGGGTGCCCTATCCAAGCATTTGGGTGCCCTAGCCTAAGCCTAGGGGTGCCTTAGCCTAAGCCTTGGTGTGCCCTAGCCTCAGCTCAGGGGTGCCCTAGCCTAAGCCAATGGGTACCATAGCCTTAGGCTAGGGTAACCCTAGCCTTAGCCTAAGCCTAGGGGTGCCCTAGCCTCCGCCCAGGGGTGCCCCAGCCTAAGCCTTGGGGTGCCCTAGCCTAAGACTAGGGGTGCCCTAGGGTTAGGCAAGGGTAGCCCTAGCCTTAGCCTAAGCCTAGGGGTGCCCTAGCCTAAGACTAGGGGTGGCCTAGCCTAATCTTAGGGGTGCCCTAGCCTAAGCCTAGGGGTGCCCTAGCCTAAGCCTAGGGGTGCCCTAAGTTTAGGCAAGGGGAGCCCTAGCCTTAGCTTAAGCTTAGGGGGCCCAAGCCTAAGGTTAGGGGTGCTCTAGCCTAAGCCTAGGGGTGCCCTAGCATAAGCCTAGGGTTGGCCTAGTCTAATCCTAGGGGTGCCCTAGCCTAAGGCTAGGGGTGCCCTAGCCTTAGTCTAGTGGAGCCCTAGCCTTAGCCTAAGCCGAGGGGTGCCCTTCCTAAGCCATGGGGTGCCCTAGCCTAAGGCTAGGGGTGCCCTAGCCTAAGCCTAGGGGTGCCCTACCCTTAGGCTATTGGACCCGTAGCCTTAGCCTAAGCCTAGGGGTGCCCTATCCTAAGACTTGGGGTGCCCTATCCTAAGCTTACGGGTGTCCTAGCCTAAGCCTAGGGGTGCACTAGCCTAAGCCTTGGGGTGCCCTAACCTTAGGCTAGGGGAGCCCTAGCCTTATCCTAAGCCTTGGGGCGCACTAGCCTAAACCTAGGGTCCCTAGACTAAGCCTAGGGGTGACCTAGACTTAGCCTAGGGGAGCCCTAGCCTTAGTGTAAGCCTAGGGGTGCCCTAGCCTAAGCCTAGGGGTGCCCTAGCCTAAGCCTAGGGGTGCCCTAGCCTATGTCTAGGGGTTCCTTACCTAAGCCTAGGGGTGCCCTAGCCTAAGCCTACGGGTGCCCTAGGCTAAGTCTAGGGGTGCCCTAGCATAAGCCTAGGGGTGCCCTAGCCTAAGCTTAGGGGTGCCCTAGCCTAAGGCTAGGGGTGCCCTAGTCTTAGGCTAAGGGAGCCCTAGCCTTAGTCTAAGCCTAGGGTGCCCTAGCCTAAGTCTAGGGGTCCCCTAGTCTAATCTTAGGGGTGCCCTAGCCAAAGTCTAGGGGTGCCCTAGCCTACGCCTAGGGGTGTCCTAGCCTAAGCCTAGGAGTGCCCTAACCTTAGCCTAAGCCTAGGGCTACCCTAGCCTAAGCCTAGGGGTGCCCTGTCTTTAGGCTTGGGGAGCCCTAGCCTTACCCTAAGCCTAGGGGTGCCCTAGCCAAGCCTATGGGTGCCCTAGCCTAAGCCTAGTGGCGCCCTACCCTAAGCTTAGGGGTTCCCTAGCCTTAGGCTAGGGGAGCCCTAGCCTTAGCCTAAGCCTAGGGGTTCGCTAGCCTAAGCCTAGCGTTGCCCTAGCCTAATCCTAGGGGTGCCCTAGCCTTAGGCTAGGGGAGCTTAGCTTTAGACTAAGCCTAGGTGTGCCCTAGCCTTAGCCTAGGGGTGCCCTAGCCTAAGTGTAGGGTTGCCCTAGCCTGAGCCTATGGGTGCCCTAGCCTTAGCCTAAGCCTAGGGGTGCCCTAGCCTAAGCCTAGGGGTGCCCTAGCCTAAGCCTAGGGGTGCCCTAGCCTTAGGCTGGGAGCCCTAGCCTTAGCCTAAGCCTAGGGGTGCACTATCATAAGCCTAGGGGTGCCCTAGCCTTAGGCTAGGGGAGCCCTAGCCAAAGCCTAGGGGTGCCCTACCCTATGCTTAGGGGTGCCCTAGCCAAATCCTTGGGGTGCCCTAGCCTCAGCATAGTGGTGCTCTAGCCTAAGCCTAGGGGTGCCCTAGCCTTAGGCTAGGGGAGCCCTAGCCTTAGCCTAATCCTAGGGGTTCCCTAGCCTAAACCTAGTGGTGCCCTAGCCTAAGCCTAATCCTATGGGTGCCCTAGCCTAAGCCTAGTGGTGCCCTAGCCTAAGCCTATGGGTGACTTAGCCTTAGGCTAGGGGAGCCCTAGACTTATCCTAAGCCTAGGGGTGACCTAGCCTAAGCCTAGGCTTGCCCTAGCCTAAGCCTAGGGGTGCCCTAGCCTAACCATAGGGGTGCCCTAGCCTTAGGCTAGGGTAGCCCTAGCCTTAGCCTAAGCCTAGGGGTGCCCTAGCCTCAGCCCAGGGGTGCCCTAGCCTAAGCCTATGGGTACCCTAGCCTTAGGCTAGGGTAGCCCTAGCCATAGCCTAAGCCTAGGGGTACCCTAGCCTAAGCTTTGGGGTGCCCTAGCCTAAGCTTAGGGGTTCCCTAGCCTTAGGCTATGCGAGCCCTAGCCAAAGCCTAAGCCTAGGGGTGCCCTAGCCTCAGGCTAGGGGAGCCCTAGCTTTAGCCTAAGCCTAGGGGTGCCCTAGCCTAAGCCTTGGGTTGCCCTAGCCTACGAGTAGGGGTGCTCTAGCCTTAGGCTAGGGGAGCCCTAGCTTTAGCCTAAGCCTAAGGGTGCCCTAGCCTAGGTGTGCCAAAGCCTAGTGGTGCCCTAGCCTAAGCCTAGGGCTGCCCTAACTTAAGCCTAGGGGTGCCCTAGGCTAAGCCTTGGGTTGCTCTATCCTAAGCCTAGGGGTGCTCTAGCCTTAGGCTAGGGGAGCCCTAGCTTTAGCCTAAGCCTAGGGGTGCCCTAGCCTAAGCCTTGGGTTGCCCTAGCCTACGCCTAGGGGTGCTCTAACCTTAGGCTAGGGGAGCCCTAGCTTTAGCCTAAGCCTAGGGGTGCCCTAGCCTAAGCCTAGGAGTGCCCTAGCCTAAGCCTAGTGGTGCCCAAACCTAAGCTTAGGGCTGCCCTAGCTTAAGCCTTGGGTTGCCCTATCCTACGCCTAGTGGTGCTCTAGCCTTAGGCTAGGGGAGCCCTAGCTTTAGCCTAAGCCTAGGGCTGCCCTAGCCTAAGCCTAGGGGTGCCCTAGGGTTAGGCAAGGGTAGCCCTAGCCTTAGCCTAAGCCTAGGGGTGCCCTAGCCTAAGACTAGGGGTGCCCTAGCCTAATCTTAGGGGTGCCCTAGCCTAAGCCTAGGGGTGCCCTAGCCTAAGCCTAGGGGTGCCCTAGGTTTAGGCAAGGGGAGCCCTGGCCTTAGCTTAAGCTTAGGGGGCCCAAGCCTAAGTTTAGGGGTGCTCTAGCCTAAGCCTAGGGGTGCCCTAGCATAAGCCTAGGGGTGCCCTAGCCTAAGCCTAGGGGTGCCCTAGCCTTAGGCTATTGGACCCCTAGCCTTAGCCTAAGCCTAGTGGTGCCCTAGCCTAAGCCTATGGGTGCCCTAGCCTTAGTCTAGTGGAGCCCTAGCCTTAGCCTAAGCCGAGGGGTGCCCTTCCTATGCCATGGGGTGCCCTAGCCTAAGGCTAGGGGTGCACTAGCCTAAGCCTAGGGGTGCCCTAACCTTAGGCTAGGGGAGCCCTAGCCTTATCCTAAGCCTTGGGGCGCCCTAGCCTAAACCTAGGGTCCCTAGACTAAGCCTAGGGGTGACCTAGCCTTAGCCTAGGGGAGCCCTAGCCTTAGTGTAAGCCTAGGGGTGCCCTAGCCTAAGCCTAGGGGTGCCCTAGCCTAAGCCTAGGGGTGCCCTAGCCTATGTCTAGGGGTTCCTTACCTAAGCCTAGGGGTGCCCTAGCCTAAGCCTACGGGTGCCCTAGGCTAAGCCTAGGGGTGCCCTAGCATAAGCCTAGGGGTGCCCTAGCCTAAGCTTAGGGGTGCCCTAGCCTAAGGCTAGGGGTGCCCTAGTCTTAGGCTAGGGGAGCCCTAGCCTTAGTCTAAGCCTAGGGTGCCCTAGCCTAAGTCTAGGGGTCCCCTAGTCTAATCTTAGGGGTGCCCTAGCCAAAGTCTAGGGGTTCCCTAGCCTACGCCTAGGGGTGTCCTAGCCTAAGCCTAGGAGTGCCCTAACCTTAGCCTAAGCCTAGGGGTACCCTAGCCTAAGCCTAGGGGTGCCCTGTCTTTAGGCTTGGGGAGCCCTAGCCTTACCCTAAGCCTAGGGGTGCCCTAGCCAAGCCTATGGGTGCCCTAGCCTAAGCCTAGGAGCGCCCTACCCTAAGCTTAGGGGTTCCCTAGCCTTAGGCTAGGGGAGCCCTAGCCTTAACCTAAGCCTAGGGGTTCGCTAGCCTAAGCCTAGCGTTGCCCTAGCCTAAGCCTAGGGGTGCCCTAGCCTTAGGCTAGGGGAGCTTAGCTTTAGACTAAGCCTAGGTGTGCCCTAGCCTAAGCCTAGGGGTGCACTATCATAAGCCTATGGGTGCCCTAGCCTTAGCCTAGGGGTGCCCTAGCCTAAGTGTAGGGTTGCCCTAGCATGAGCCTATGGGTGCCCTAGCCTTAGCCTAAGCCTAGGGGTGCCCTAGCCTAAGCCTAGGGGTGCCCTAGCCTAAGCCTAGGGGTGCCCTAGCCTTAGGCTGGGAACCCTAGCCTTAGCCTAAGCCTAGGGGTGCACTATCATAAGCCTATGGGTGTCCTAGCCTTAGGCTAGGGGAGCCCTAGCCAAAGCCTAGGGGTGCCCTACCCTATGCTTAGGGGTGCCCTAGCCAAATCCTTGGGGTGCCCTAGCCTAAGCATAGTGGTGCCCTAGCCTAAGCCTAGGGGTGCCCTAGCCTTAGGCTAGGGGAGCCCTAGCCTTAGGCTAGGGGAGCCCTAGCCTTAGCCTAATCCTAGGGGTTCCCTAGCCTAAGCCTAGTGGTGCCCTAGCCTAAGCCTAATCCTATGGGTGCCCTAGCCTAAGCCTTGTGGTGCCCTACCCTAAGCCTATGGGTGACTTAGCCTTAGGCTAGGGGAGCCCTAGACTTATCCTAAGCCTAGGGGTGACCTAGCCTAAGCCTAGGCTTGCCCTAGCCTAAACCTAGGGATGCCCTAGCCTAAGCATAGGGGTGCCCTAGCCTTAGGCTAGGGGAGCCCTAGCCTTAGCCTAAGTCTAGGGGTGCCCTAGCCTAAGCCTAGGGGTGCCCTAGCCTAAGCCTAGGGCTGCCCTAGCCTAAGCCTAGGGGTGCCCTAGCCTAAGCGTAGGGGTGCCCTAGTCTAAGCCTAGGGGTGCCCTAGCCTAAGCCAAGGGGTGCCCTAGACTTAGGCTAGGTGAGCCCTAGCCATAGCCTAAGACTAGAGGTGCCCTCGCAAAAGCCTAAGGGTGCCCTAGCCTAAGCCTAGAGGTGCCCCCGCCTTAGGCTAGGAGAGCCCTAACAATAGCGTAAGCCTAGAGGTGCCTTAGCCTAAGCCTTGGTGTGCCCTAGCTTCAGCTCAGGGGTGCCCTAGCCTAAGCCTATGGGTACCCTAGCCTTAGGCTAGGGTTGCCCTAGCCTTAGCCTAAGCCTAGGAGTGCCCTAGCCTCAGCCCAAGGGTGCCCTAGCCTAAGCCTATGGGTACCCTAGCCTTAGGCTAGGGTAGCCCTAGCCTTAGCCTAAGCCTAGGGGTGCCCTAGCCTAAGCCTAGGGGTGTCCTAGCCTAAGCCTATGGGTACCCTAGCCTTAGGCTAGGGTAGCCCTAGCCTTAGCCTAAGCCTAGGGGTGCCCTAGCCTATGCCTAGGGGTGCCCTTGCCTAAGCTTAGGGGTTCCCTAGCCTTAGGCTAGGCGAGCCCTAGCAAAAGCCTAAGCCTAGGGTTGCCCTAGCCTAAGCCTTGGGTTTCCCTAGCCTAAGCCTAGGGGTGCTCTAGCCTTAGGCTAGGGGAGCCCTAGCTTTAGCCTAAGCCTAGGGGTGCCCTAGCCTAAGCCTTGGGTTGCCCTAGCCTAAGCCTGGGGGTGCTCTAGCCTTAGGCTAGGGGAGCCCTAGCTTTAGCCTAAGCCTAGGGGTGCCCTAGCCTAAGCCTAGGAGTGCCCTAGCCTAAGCCTAGGGGTGCCCTAGCCTAAGCCTAGGGGTGCCCTAGCCTAAGCCTAGGGCTGCCCTAGCCTAAGCCTAGGGGTGTCCTAGCCTAAGCCTAGGGGTGCCCTAACCTAAGCCTAGGGGTGCCCTAGCCTAAGCCTAGGGGTGCCCTAAGTTAGGCAAGGGGAGCCCAAGCCTTAGCCTAAGCCTAGGGGTGCCCTAACCTAAGACTAGGGGTGCCCTAGCCCAATCTTAGGGGTGCCCTAGCCTAAGCCTAGGGGTGCCCTAGCCTAAGCCTAGGGGTGCCCTAGGTTTAGGCAAGGGGAGCCATAGCCTTAGCCTAAGCTTAGGGGGCCCTAGCCTAAGCTTAGGGGTGCTCTAGCCTAAGCCTAGGGGTGCCCTAGCCTAAGCCTAGGGGTGCCATTACCTTAGGCGAGGGGGCCGTAGCCTTAGCCTAAGCCTAGGGGTGCCCTAGCCTAAGCCTAGTTGTGTCCTAGCCTTAGCCTAGGGGTGCCCTAGCCTAAGCCTTGGGGTGCCCTAGCCTTAGTCTAGTGGAGCCCTAGCTTTAGCCTAAGCCGAGGGGTGCCCTTCCTAAGCCATGGGGTGCCCTAGCCTAAGTCTAGGGGTGCCCTTGCCTAAGCTTAGGGGTGCCCTAGCCTTAGGCTATTGGACCCCTAGCCTTAGCCCAAGCCTACGGGTGCCCTAGGCTAAGACTTGGGGTGCCCTAGCCCAAGCTTACGGGTGTCCTAGACTAAGCCTAGGGGTGCACTAGCCTAAGCCTAGGGGTGCCCTAACTTTTGGCTAGGGGAGCCCTAGCCTTAGCCCAAGCCTTGGGGCGCCCTAGCCTGAACCTAGGGTTCCCTAGACTAAGCCTAGGGGTGACCTAGCCTTAGGCTAGGGGAGCCCTAGCCTTAGTGTAAGCCTAGGGGTGCCCTAGCCTAAGCCTAGGGGTGCCCTAGCCTAAGCTTAGGGGTGCCCTAGCCTAAGCTTAGGGGTGCCCTAGTCTAATCTTAGGGGTGCCCTAGCCAAAGTCTAGGGGTGCCCTAGCCTAAGTCTAGGGGTGCCCCAGGCTAAGCCTAGGGGTGCCCTAGCCTAAGTCTATTGGTGCCTAGCCTAAGCATACGGGTGCCCTAACTTAAGCCTAGGGGTTCCCTTCCTAAGCCTAGGGGTGCCCTAGCCTTAGCCTAAGCCTAGGGGTGCCCTAGCCTAAGCTTAGGGGTGCCCTAGCCTATGCCTAGGTGTGCCCTAGCCTTAGGCTAGGTGAGCCCTAGCCTTAGCCTAAGCCTAAGGTTGCCCTAGCCTAAGTCTAAGGGTGCCCTAGCCTAAGCCTAGGGGTGCCCTACCCTAAGCTTAGGGGTGCCCAAGCCTTAGGCTAGGGGAGCCCTAGCCTTAGCCTAATCCTAGGGGTGCCCTAGCCTAAGCCTAATGGTGCCCTAGCCTAAGCCTAATCCTATGGGTGCCCTAGCCTAAGCCTAGTGGTGCCCTAGCCTAAGCCTATGGGTGACTTAGCCGTAGGCTAGGGGAGCCCTAGACTTATCCTAAGCCTAGGGGTGACCTAGCCTAAGCCTAGGCTTGCCCTAACCTAAGCCTAGGGGTGCCCTAGCCTAAGCATAGATGTGCCCTAGCCTTAGGCTAGGGGAGCCCTAGCCTTAGCCTACGTCTAGGGGTACCCTAGCCTAAGCCTAGGGGTGCACAAGCCTAAGCCTAGGGGTGCCCTAGCCTAAGCCTAGGGGTGCCCTAGCCTAAGCCTAGGGGTGCCCTAGCCTAAGCCAAGGGGTGCCCTAGCCTTAGGCTAGGTGAGCGCTAGCCTTAGCCTAAGACTAGAGATGCCCTCGCCAAAGCCTAAGGGTGCCCTAGCCTAAGCCTAGAGGTGCCCTCGCCTTAGGCTAGGAGAGCTCTAACAATAGGGTAAGCCTAGAGGGGCCTTAGCCTAAGCCTTGGTGTGCCCTAGCCTCAGCTCAGGGGTGCCCTAGCCTAAACCTATGGGTACCATAGCCTTAAGCTAGGGTAGCCCTAGCCTTAGCCTAAGCCTAGGGGTGCCCTAGCCTCAGCCCAGGGGCGCCCTAGCCGAAGCCTATGGGTACCCTAGCCTTAGGCTAGGGTAGCCCTAGCCTTAGCTTAAGCCTAGGGATGCCCTAGCCTAAGCCTAGGGGTGCCCTAGCCTAAGGCTATGGGTACCCTAGCCTTAGGCTAGGGTAGCCCTAGCCTTAGCCTAAGCCTAGGGGTGCCCTAGCCTAAGCCTAGGGGTGCCCTAGCCTAAGCTTAGGGGTTCCCTAGCCTTAGGCCAGGCGAGCCCTAGCCAAAGCCTAAGCCTAGGGGTGCCCTAGCCTAAGCCTAGGGGTGACCTAGCCTTAGGCTAGGGGAGCCCTAGCCTTAGTCTAAGCCTAGGGGTGCCTTAGCCTAAGCCAAGGGGTGCCCTAGCCCAAGCCTAGGGATGCCCTAGCATTAGGCTAGAGGAGCCCTAGCCTTAGCCTAAGCCTAGGGGTTCCCTAGCCCAAGCCTAGGGATGCCCTAGTGTTACGCTAGAGGAGCCCTAGCCTTAGCCTAAGCCTAGGGGTTTCCTAGACTAAGCCTAGGGGTGCCCTAGCCTAAGTCTAGGGGTGTCCTAGCCTAAGCCTAGGGGTACCCTAGCCTTAGGCTATGGGAGTCCTCGCCTTAGCCGAAGCCTTGGGGTGCCCTAACCTAAGCCTAGGGCTTCCCTACCTAAGCCTAGGGGTGCCCTAACCTAAGCCTAGGGGTGCCCTAGCCTAAGCCTAGGGGTGCCCTAGCCTAAGCCTAAAGGTGCCCTAGCCTTAGACTAGGGGAACCCTAGCCTTAGCCTAAGCCTAGGGTTGCCCTAGCCTATTCCTTGGGGTGCCCTAGCATAAGCCTAGGGTAGGCCTAGTCTAAGCCGAAGGGTGCCCTAGCCTAAGGCTAGGGGTGCCCTTGCCTTAGTCTAGTGGAGCCCTAGCCTTAGTCTAAGCCTAAAGGTGCCCTTCCTAAGCCATGGGGTGCCCTAGCCTAACCCTAGGGGTGCCCTAGCCTACGCCTAGGGGTGCCCTAGCCTAAGCTAGTGGTGCCCTAGCCTTAGGCTAGGGGAGCCCTAGCCTTAGCCTAAGCCTAGGGGTGCCCTAGCCTAAGACTAGGGGCGCCCTAGCCTCATCTTAGGGGTGCCCTAGCCTAAGCCTATGGGTGCCCTAGCCTAAGCCTAGGGGTGCCCTAGGGTTAGGCAAGGGGAGCCCTAGCCTTAGCCTAAGCCTAGGGGTGCCCTAGCCTAAGACTAGGGATGCCCTAGCCTAATCTTAGGGGTGCCCTAGCCTAAGCCTAGGGGTGCCCTAGCCTTAGGCTATTGGACCCCTAGCCTTAGCCTAAGCCTAGTGGTGCCCTAGCCTAAGCCTATGGGTGCCCTAGCCTTAGTCTAGTGGAGCCCTAGCCTTAGCCTAAGCCGAGGGGTGCCCTTCCTAAGCCATGGGGTGCCCTAGCCTAAGGCTAGGGGTGCACTAGCCTAAGCCTAGGGGTGCCCTAACCTTAGGCTAGGGGAGCCCTAGCCTTATCCTAAGCCTTGGGGCGCCCTAGCCTAAACCTAGGGTCCCTAGACTAAGCCTAGGGGTGACCTAGCCTTAGCCTAGGGGAGCCCTAGCCTTAGTGTAAGCCTAGGGGTGCCCTAGCCTAAGCCTAGGGGTGCCCTAGCCTAAGCCTAGGGGTGCCCTAGCCTATGTCTAGGGGTTCCTTACCTAAGCCTAGGGGTGCCCTAGCCTAAGCCTACGGGTGCCCTAGGCTAAGCCTAGGGGTGCCCTAGCATAAGCCTAGGGGTGCCCTAGCCTAAGCTTAGGGGTGCCCTAGCCTACGGCTAGGGGTGCCCTAGTCTTAGGCTAGGGGAGCCCTAGCTTAGTCTAAGCCTAGGGTGCCCTAGCCTAAGTCTAGGGGTCCCCTAGTCTAATCTTAGGGGTGCCCTAGCCAAAGTCTAGGGGTGCCCTAGCCTACGCCTAGGGGTGTCCTAGCCTAAGCCTAGGAGTGCCCTAACCTTAGCCTAAGCCTAGGGGTACCCTAGCCTAAGCCTAGGGGTGCCCTGTCTTTAGGCTTGGGGAGCCCTAGCCTTACCCTAAGCCTAGGGGTGCCCTAGCCAAGCCTATGGGTGCCCTAGCCTAAGCCTAGGAGCGCCCTACCCTAAGCTTAGGGGTTCCCTAGCCTTAGGCTAGGGGAGCCCTAGCCTTAACCTAAGCCTAGGGGTTCGCTAGCCTAAGCCTAGCGTTGCCCTAGCCTAAGCCTAGGGGTGCCCTAGCCTTAGGCTAGGGGAGCTTAGCTTTAGACTAAGCCTAGGTGTGCCCTAGCCTAAGCCTAGGGGTGCACTATCATAAGCCTAAGGGTGCCCTAGCCTTAGCCTAGGGGTGCCCTAGCCTAAGTGTAGGGTTGCCCTAGCATGAGCCTATGGGTGACCTAGCCTTAGCCTAAGCCTAGGGGTGCCCTAGCCTAAGCCTAGGGGTGCCCTAGCCTAAGCCTAGGCGTGCCCTAGCCTTAGGCTGGGAGCCCTAGCCTTAGCCTAAGCCTAGGGGTGCACTATCATAAGCCTATGGGTGTCCTAGCCTTAGGCTAGGGGAGCCCTAGCCAAAGCCTAGGGGTGCCCTACCCTATGCTTAGGGGTGCCCTAGCCAAATCCTTGGGGTGCCCTAGCCTAAGCATATTGGTGCCCTAGCCTAAGCCTAGGGGTGCCCTAGCCTTAGGCTAGGGGAGCCCTAGCCTTAGGCTAGGGGAGCCCTAGCCTTAGCCTAATCCTAGGGGTTCCCTAGCCTAAGCCTAGTGGTGCCCTAGCCTAAGCCTAATCCTATGGGTGCCCTAGCCTAAGCCTTGTGGTGCCCTAGCCTAAGCCTATGGGTGACTTAGCCTTAGGCTAGGGGAGCCCTAGCCTTAGCCTAAGTCTAGGGGTGCCCTAGCCTAAGCCTAGGGGTGCCCTAGCCTAAGCCTAGGGCTGCCCTAGCCTAAGCCTAGGGGTGCCCTAGCCTAAGCGTAGGGGTGCCCTAGTCTAAGCCTAGGGGTGCCCTAGCCTAAGCCAAGGGGTGCCCTAGCCTTGGGCTAGGTGAGCCCTAGCCATAGCCTAAGACTAGAGGTGCCCTCGCAAAAGCCTAAGGGTGCCCTAGCCTAAGCCTAGAGGTGCCCCCGCCTTAGGCTAGGAGAGCCCTAACAATAGCGTAAGCCTAGAGGTGCCTTAGCCTAAGCCTTGGTGTGCCCTAGCCTCAGCTCAGGGGTGCCCTAGCCTAAGCCTATGGGTACCCTAGCCTTAGGCTAGGGTAGCCCTAGCCTTAGCCTAAGCCTAGGGGTGCCCTAGCCTCAGCCCAGGGGTGCCCTAGCCTAAGCCTATGGGTACCCTAGCCTTAGGCTAGGGTAGCCCTAGCCTTAGCCTAAGCCTAGGGGTGCCCTAGCCTAAGCCTAGGGGTGTCCTAGCCTAAGCCTATGGGTACCCTAGCCTTAGGCTAGGGTAGCCCTAGCCTTAGCCTAAGCCTAGGGGTGCCCTAGCCTATGCCTAGGGGTGCCCTAGCCTAAGCTTAGGGGTTCCCTAGCCTTAGGCTAGGCGAGCCCTAGCAAAAGCCTAAGCCTAGGGTTGCCCTAGCCTAAGCCTTGGGTTTCCCTAGCCTAAGCCTAGGGGTGCTCTAGCCTTAGGCTAGGGGAGCCCTAGCTATAGCCTAAGCCTAGGGGTGCCCTAGCCTAAGCCTTGGGTTGCCCTAGCCTAAGCCTGGGGGTGCTCTAGCCTTAGGCTAGGGGAGCCCTAGCTTTAGCCTAAGCCTAGGGGTGCCCTAGCCTAAGCCTAGGAGTGCCCTAGCCTAAGCCTAGGGGTGCCCTAACCTAAGCCTAGGGGTGCCCTAGCCTAAGCCTAGGGCTGCCCTAGCCTAAGCCTAGGGGTGTCCTAGCCTAAGCCTAGGGGTGCCCTAACCTAAGCCTAGGGGTGCCCTAGCCTAAGCCTAGGGGTGCCCTAAGTTAGGCAAGGGGAGCCCAAGCCTTAGCCTAAGCCTAGGGGTGCCCTAACCTAAGACTAGGGGTGCCCTAGCCCAATCTTAGGGGTGCCCTAGCCTAAGCCTAGGGGTGCCCTAGCCTAAGCCTAGGGGTGCCCTAGGTTTAGGCAAGGGGAGCCATAGCCTTAGCCTAAGCTTAGGGGGCCCTAGCCTAAGCTTAGGGGTGCTCTAGCCTAAGCCTAGGGGTGCCCTAGCCTAAGCCTAGGGGTGCCATTACCTTAGGCGAGGGGGCCGTAGCCTTAGCCTAAGCCTAGGGGTGCCCTAGCCTAAGCCTAGTGGTGTCCTAGCCTTAGCCTAGGGGTGCCCTAGCCTAAGCCTTGAGGTGCCCTAGCCTTAGTCTAGTGGAGCCCTAGCTTTAGCCTAAGCCGAGGGGTGCCCTTCCTAAGCCATGGGGTGCCCTAGCCTAAGTCTAGGGGTGCCCTTGCCTAAGCTTAGGGGTGCCCTAGCCTTAGGCTATTGGACCCCTAGCCTTAGCCCAAGCCTACGGGTGCCCTAGGCTAAGACTTGGGGTGCCCTAGCCCAAGCTTACGGGTGTCCTAGACTAAGCCTTGGGGTGCACTAGCCTAAGCCTAGGGGTGCCCTAACTTTTGGCTAGGGGAGCCCTAGCCTTAGCCCAAGCCTTGGGGCGCCCTAGCCTGAACCTAGGGTTCCCTAGACTAAGCCTAGGGGTGACCTAGCCTTAGGCTAGGGGAGCCCTAGCCTTAGTGTAAGCCTAGGGGTGCCCTAGCCTAAGCCTAGGGGTGCCCTAGCCTAAGCCTAGGGGTGCCCTAGCCTAAGCTTAGGGGTGCCCTAGCCTAAGCTTAGGGGTGCCCTAGTCTAATCTTAGGGGTGCCCTAGCCAAAGTCTAGGGGTGCCCTAGCCTAAGTCTAGGGGTGCCCCAGGCTAAGCCTAGGGGTGCCCTAGCCTAAGTCTATTGGTGCCTAGCCTAAGCATACGGGTGCCCTAACTTAAGCCTAGGGGTTCCCTTCCTAAGCCTAGGGGTGCCCTAGCCTTAGCCTAAGCCTAGGGGTGCCCTAGCCTAAGCTTAGGGGTGCCCTAGCCTATGCCTAGGTGTGCCCTAGCCTTAGGCTAGGTGAGCCCTAGCCTTAGCCTAAGCCTAAGGTTGCCCTAGCCTAAGTCTAAGGGTGCCCTAGCCTAAGCCTAGTTGTGGCCTAGCCTAAGCCTAGGGGTGCCCTAGCCTTAGGCTAGGCGAGCCCTAACCTTAGCCTAAGCATAGGGGTACCCTAGCCTAAGACTAGGGGTGCCCTGGCTTTAGGCTAGGAGAGCCCTAGCCTTAGCCTAAGCCTAGGGGTGCCCTAGCCAAGCCAATGGGTGCCCTAGCCTAAGCCTAGGGGTGCCCTACCCTAAGCTTAGGGGTGCCCAAGCCTTAGGCTAGGGGAGCCCTAGCCTTAGCCTAATCCTAGGGGTGCCCTAGCCTAAGCCTAATGGTGCCCTAGCCTAAGCCTAATCCTATGGGTGCCCTAGCCTAAGCCTAGTGGTGCCCTAGCCTAAGCCTATGGGTGACTTAGCCGTAGGCTAGGGGAGCCCTAGACTTATCCTAAGCCTAGGGGTGACCTAGCCTAAGCCTAGGCTTGCCCTAACCTAAGCCTAGGGGTGCCCTAGCCTAAGCATAGATGTGCCCTAGCCTTAGGCTAGGGGAGCCCTAGCCTTAGCCTACGTCTAGGGGTACCCTAGCCTAAGCCTAGGGGTGCACAAGCCTAAGCCTAGGGGTGCCCTAGCCTAAGCCTAGGGGTGCCCTACCCTAAGCCTAGGGGTGCCCTAGCCTAAGCCAAGGGGTGCCCTAGCCTTAGGCTAGGTGAGCGCTAGCCTTAGCCTAAGACTAGAGATGCCCTCGCCAAAGCCTAAGGGTGCCCTAGCCTAAGCCTAGAGGTGCCCTCGCCTTAGGCTAGGAGAGCTCTAACAATAGGGTAAGCCTAGAGGGGCCTTAGCCTAAGCCTTGGTGTGCCCTAGCCTCAGCTCAGGGGTGCCCTAGCCTAAACCTATGGGTACCATAGCCTTAAGCTAGGGTAGCCCTAGCCTTAGCCTAAGCCTAGGGGTGCCCTAGCCTCAGCCCAGGGGCGCCCTAGCCGAAGCCTATGGGTACCCTAGCCTTAGGCTAGGGTAGCCCTAGCCTTAGCTTAAGCCTAGGGATGCCCTAGCCTAAGCCTAGGGGTGCCCTAGCCTAAGGCTATGGGTACCCTAGCCTTAGGCTAGGGTAGCCCTAGCCTTAGCCTAAGCCTAGGGGTGCCCTAGCCTAAGCCTAGGGGTGCCCTAGCCTAAGCTTAGGGGTTCCCTAGCCTTAGGCCAGGCGAGCCCTAGCCAAAGCCTAAGCCTAGGGGTGCCCTAGCCTAAGCCTAGGGGTGACCTAGCCTTAGGCTAGGGGAGCCCTAGCCTTAGTCTAAGCCTAGGGGTGCCTTAGCCTAAGCCAAGGGGTGCCCTAGCCCAAGCCTAGGGATGCCCTAGCATTAGGCTAGAGGAGCCCTAGCCTTAGCCTAAGCCTAGGGGTTCCCTAGCCCAAGCCTAGGGATGCCCTAGTGTTACGCTAGAGGAGCCCTAGCCTTAGCCTAAGCCTAGGGGTTTCCTAGCCTAAGCCTAGGGGTGCCCTAGCCTAAGTCTAGGGGTGTCCTAGCCTAAGCCTAGGGGTACCCTAGCCTTAGGCTATGGGAGTCCTCGCCTTAGCCGAAGCCTTGGGGTGCCCTAACCTAAGCCTAGGGCTTCCCTACCTAAGCCTAGGGGTGCCCTAACCTAAGCCTAGGGGTGCCATAGCCTAAGCCTAGGGGTGCCCTAGCCTAAGCCTAAAGGTGCCCTAGCCTTAGACTAGGGGAGCCCTAGCCTTAGCCTAAGCCTAGGGTTGCCCTAGCCTATTCCTTGGGGTGCCCTAGCATAAGCCTAGGGTAGGCCTAGTCTAAGCCGAAGGGTGCCCTAGCCTAAGGCTAGGGGTGCCCTTGCCTTAGTCTAGTGGAGCCCTAGCCTTAGCCTAAGCCTAAAGGTGCCCTTCCTAAGCCATGGGGTGCCCTAGCCTAACCCTAGGGGTGCACTAGCCTACGCCTAGGGGTGCCCTAGCCTAAGCTAGTGGTGCCCTAGCCATAGGCTAGGGGAGCCCTAGCCTTAGCCTAAGCCTAGGGGTGCCCTAGCCTAAGACTAGGGGCGCCCTAGCCTCATCTTAGGGGTGCCCTAGCCTAAGCCTATGGGTGCCCTAGCCTAAGCCTAGGGGTGCCCTAGGGTTAGGCAAGGGGAGCCCTAGCCTTAGCCTAAGCCTAGGGGTGCCCTAGCCTAAGACTAGGGATGCCCTAGCCTAATCTTAGGGGTGCCCTAGCCTAACCCTAGGTGTGTCCTAGCCTAAGCCTAGGGGTGCCCTAGGTTTAGGCAAGGGGAGCCCTAGCCTTAGCCTAAGCTTAAGGGTGCCATAGCCTAAGCTTAGGGGTGCTCTAGCGTAAGCCTAGGGGTGTCCTAGCCTAATCCTAGGGGTGGCCTAGCCTTAGGCGAGGGGGCCGTAGCCTTAGCCTAAGCCTAGGGGTGCCATTCCTAAGCCATGGCGTGCCCTAGCCTTAGTCTAGGGGTGCCCTAGCGTAAGCCTAGGGGTGCCCTAGCCTTAGGTTAGAGGAGCCCTAGCCTTAGCCTAAGTCTAGGGGTGCCCTAGCCTAAGCCTAGTTGTGCCCTAGCCTAAGCCTAGGGGTGCCCTAACCTTAGGCTAGGCGAGCCCTAACCTTAGCCTAAGCCTAGGGGTACCCTAGCCTAAGCCTAGGGGTGCCCTGGCTTTAGGCTAGGGGAGCCCTAGCCTTAGCCTAATCCTAGGGGTGCCCTATCCAAGCCTATGGGTGCCCTAGCCTAAGCCTAGGGGTGCCCTAGCCTAAGCTTAGGGGTTCCCTAGCCTTAGGCTAGGGGAGCCCTAGCCTTAGCCTAATCCTAGGGGTGCCCTATCCAAGCCTAGGGGTGCCCTAGCCTAAGCTTAGGGGTTCCCTAGCCTTAGGCTAGGGGAGCCCTAGCATTAGCCTAAGCCTAGGGGTTCCCTAGCCTAAGCCTAGGGGTGCCCTAGCCTTAGGCTAAGGTAGCCCTAGCTTTAGACTAAGCCTAGGGGACCCTAGCCTAAGCCTAGGAGTGCCCTAACCTTAGCCTAGGGGTGCCCTAGCCTAAGTGTAGGGTTGCCCTAGCCTGAGCCTATGGGTGCCCTAGCCTTAGCCTATGCCTAGGGGTGCCCTAGCCTAAGCCTAGGGGTGCCCTAGCCTAAGCCTAGGGGAGTCCTAGCCTAAGCCTAGGGGTGCCCTAGCCTTAGGCTGGGAGCCCTAGCCTTAGCCTAAGCCTAGGGGTGCACTATCATAAGCCTATGGGAGCCCTAGCCTTAGCCTAAGCCTAGGAGTGACCTAGCCTAAGCCTAGGCTTGCCCTAAAATAAGCCTAGGGGTGCCCTAGCCTAAGCATAGGGATGCCATAGCCTTAGGCTAGGGGAGCCCTAGCCTTAGCCTAAGTCTAGGGGTGCCCTAGCCTAAGCCTAGGGGTGCCCTAGCCTAAGCCTAGGGCTGCCCTAGCCTAATCCTAGGGGTGCCCTACCCTAAGCCTAGGGGTGCCCTAGCCTAAGCCTAGGGGTGCCCTAGCCTAAGCCAAGGGGTGCCCTAGCCTTAGGCTAGGTGAGCCCTAGCCTTAGCCTAAGACTAGAGATGCCCTCGCCAAAGCCTAAGGGTGCCCTAGCCTAAGCCTAGAGGTGCCCTAGCCTAAGCTTAGGGGTGCCCTAGCCTTAGGCTATTGGACCCCTAGCCTTAGCCTAAGCCTACGGGTGCCCTAGCCTAAGACTTGGGGTGCCCTAGCCCAAGCTTACGGATGTCCTACACTAAGCCTAGGGGTGCACTAGCCTAAGCCTAGTGGTGCCCTAACTTTAGGCTAGGGGAGCCCTAGCCTTAGCCCAAGCCTTGGGGCGCCCTAGCCTAAACGTAGGGTTCCCTAGACTAAGCCTAGGGGTGACCTAGCGTTAGGCTAGGGGAGCCCTAGCCTTAGTGTAAGCCTAGGGTTGCCCTAGCCTAAGCCTAGGGGTTCCATAGCCTAAGCCTAGGGGTGCCCTAGCCTATGTCTAGGGGTTCCTTACCTAAGCCTAGGGGTGCCCTAGCATAAGTCTAGGAATGCCCTAGTCTAAGCTTAGGGGTGCCCTAGCCTAAGCTTAGGGGTGTCCTAGCCTAAGGCTAGGGGTGCCCTAGTCTAATCTTAGGGGTGCCCTAGCCAAAGTCTAGGGGTGCCCCAGCCTAAGCCTAGGGGTGCCCTAGCCTAAGTCTATTGGTGCCTATCCTAAGCATAGGGGTGCCCTAACGTAAGCCTAGGGGTTCCCTTCCTAAGCTAGGGGTGCCCTAGCCTTAGCCTAAGCCTAGGGGTGCCCTAGCCTAAGCTTAGGGGTGCCCTAGCCTATGCCTAGGTGTGCCCTAGCCTTAGGCTAGGTGAGCCCTAGCCTTAGCCTAAGCCTAAGGTTGCCCTAGCCTAAGTCTAGGGGTGCCCTAGCCTAAGCCTAGTTGTGGCCTAGCCTAAGCCTAGGGGTGCCCTAGCCATAGGCTAGGCGAGCCCTAACCTTAGCCTAAGCCTACGGGTACCCTAGCCTAAGCCTAGGGTTTCCCTGGCTTTAGACTAGGGGAGCCCTAGCCTTAGCCTAAGCCTAGGGGTGCCCTACCCTAAGCTTAGGGGTTCCCTAGCCTTAGGCTAGGGGAGCCCTAGCCTTACCCTAAGCCTAGGGGTGCCCTAGCCTAAGCTTAGGGGTGCCCTAGCCTATGCCTAGGTGTGCCCTAGCCTATGCCTAAGTGTTCCCTAGCCTTAGGCTAGGTGAGCACTAGCCTTAGCATAAGCCTAAGGTTGCCCTAGCCTACGCCTAGGGGTGCCCTAGCCTAAGACTCGGGTGCCCTAGCCTAAGCTTAGGGGTGCCCTAGCCTAAGCCGAGTGGTGCCCTAGCCTAAGCCTAGGAGTGCCCTAGGGTTAGGCTATGGGAGCCCTAGTCTTAGTCTAATCCTAGGGGTGCCCTAGCCTAAGCCTAGGGTTGCCCTAGTCTAAGCCAAGGGGTGCCCTAGCCTAAGCTTAGGGGTCCCCTAGTCTTAGGCTAGGGGAGCCCTAGACTTAGCCTAAGTCTAGGGGTACCCTAGCCTAAGCCTAGTGGTGCCCTAGCCTAAGCCTAGGGGTGTCCTAGCCAATCCTAGGGGTGCCCTAGCCTTAGGTTAGGCGAGCCCTAACCTTAGCCTAAGCCTAGGGGTACCCTAGCCTAAGTCTAGGCGAGCCCTGGCTTTAGGCTAGGGGAGCCCTAGCCTTAGCCGAAGCCTAGGGGTGCCCTAGCCAAGCCTATGGGTTCCCTAGCCTAAGCCTAGGGGTGCCCTAGCCTAAGTGTAGGGGTGCCCAAGCCTGAGCCTATTGGTGCCCTAGGCTTAGCCTAAGCCTAGGGGTGCCCTAGCCTAAACCTAGGGGTGCCTTAGCCTATGCCTAGGGGTGTCCTAGCCTTAGGCTGGGAGCCCTGGCCTTAGCCTAAGCCTAGGGGTGCACTATCCTAAGTCTAGGGGTGCCCTAGCCTAAGCATAGTGGTGCCCTAGACTTAGGCTCGGGGAACCCTAGCCTTAGCCTAAGCCTAGGGGTTACCTAGCCTAAGCCTAGGGGTGCCCTAGCCTAAGCCTAGAGGTGCCCTAGCCTAAGACTATGGGTGCCCTAGCATTAGGCTAGGGTTGCCCTAGACTTAGCCTAAGCCTAGGGGTGACTTAGCCTAAGCCTAGGCTTGCCCTAGCCTAAGCCTAGGGGTGCCCTAAGTTAGGCAAGGGGAGCCCAAGCCTTAGCCTAAGCCTAGGGGTGCCCTAACCTAAGACTAGGGGTGCCCTAGCCTAATCTTAGGGGTGCCCTAGCCTAAGCCTAGGGGTGCCCTAGCCTAAGCCTAGGGGTGCCCTAGGTTTAGGCAAGGGGAGCCATAGCCTTAGCCTAAGCTTAGGGGGCCCTAGCCTAAGCTTAGGGGTGCTCTAGCCTAAGCCTAGGCGTGCCCTAGCCTAAGCCTAGGGGTGCCATTACCTTAGGCGAGGGGGCCGTAGCCTTAGCCTAAGCCTAGGGGTGCCCTAGCCTAAGCCTAGTGGTGTCCTAGCCTTAGCCTAGGGGTGCCCTAGCCTAAGCCTTGGGGTGCCCTAGCCTTAGTCTAGTGGAGCCCTAGCTTTAGCCTAAGCCGAGGGGTGCCCTTCCTAAGCCATGGGGTGCCCTAGCCTAAGTCTAGGGGTGCCCTTGCCTAAGCTTAGGGGTGCCCTAGCCTTAGGCTATTGGACCCCTAGCCTTAGCCCAAGCCTACGGGTGCCCTAGGCTAAGACTTGGGGTGTCCTAGCCCAAGCTTACGGGTGTCCTAGACTAAGCCTAGGGGTGCACTAGCCTAAGCCTAGGGGTGCCCTAACTTTAGGCTAGGGGAGCCGTAGCCTTAGCCCAAGCCTTGGGGCGCCCTAGCATGAACCTAGGGTTCCCTAGACTAAGCCTAGGGGTGACCTAGCCTTAGGCTAGGGGAGCCCTAGCCTTAGTGTAAGCCTAGGGGTGCCCTAGCCTAAGCATAGGGGTGCCCTAGCCTTAGGCTAGGGGAGCCCTAGCCTTAGCCTGAGTCTAGGGGTGCCCTCGCCTAAGCCTAGGGGTGCCCTAGCCTAAGCCTAGGGGTGCCCTAGCCTTAGGCTAGGTGAGCCCTAGCCTTAGCCTAAGACTAGGGGTGCCCTAGCCAAAGCCTAAGGGTGCCCTAGCCTAAGCCTAGAGGAGCCCTCGCGTTAGGCTAGGGGAGCCCTAACAATAGCGTAAGCCTAGAGGTGCCTTAGCCTAAGCCTTGGTGTGCCCTAGCCTCAGCCCAGGGGTGCCCTAACCTAAGCCTATGGGTGCCCTAGCCTTAGGCTAGTGTAGCCCTAGCCTTAGCCTAAGCCTAGGGATGCCCTAGTCAAGCCTAGGGGTGCCCTAGCCTAAGCCTATGGGTGCCCTAGCCTAAGCTTAGGGGTTCCCTAGCCTTAGGCTAGGCGAGCCCTAGCCAAACCCTAAGCCTAGGGGTGCCCTAGCCTAAGCCTTGGGTTGCCCTAGCATAAGCCTAGGGGTGCTCTAGCCTTAGGCTAGGGGAGCCCTAGCCAAATCCTTGGGGTGCCCTAGCCTAAGCATAAGGGTGCCCTAGCCTTAGGCTAGTGTAGCCCTAGCTTTAGCCTAAGCCTAGGGGTGCCCTAGTCAAGCCTAGGGGTGCCCTAGCCTAAGCCTAGGAGTGCCCTAGCCTAAGTCTAGGGGTGCCCTAGCCTTATGCTAGGGGATCCCTAGGCTTAACCAAAGCCTAGGGGTGCCCTAGCGTAAGAGTAGGGGTGCCCTAGCCTGAGCCTATGGGTGCCCTAGCCTTAGCCTAAGCCTGGGGTGCCCTAGCCTAAGACTAGGGGTGCCCTAGCCTTTGGCTGGGAGCCCAAACCTTAGCCTAAGCCTAGGGGTGCACTAGCCTACGCCTAGGGGTGCCCTAGCCTGAGCGTAGGGGTTCCCCAGCCTGACGCTTGGGGAACCCTAGCCTTAGCCTAAGCCTAGGGGTGCCCTAGTCTAAGCCTAATGGTGCCTTAGCCTAAGCCTAGGGGTGCCCTTGCCTGAGCCTACGTGTGCCCTAACAGAGGGTAGGGGAGCCCTAGCCTGAGGCTAGGGGACCCTAGCCTTAGCCTACGCCTTGTGGTGCCCTAGCCTAAGCCTAGGGGTGCCCTAGCCTAAGCTTAGTGCTGCCCTAGCCTAAGCCTAAGCCTAGTGGTGCCCTAGCCTAAGCCTAGGGGTGCACTAGCCTAAGACAAGGGGTTCCCTAGCCTTATCCTACGGGTGCCCTAGCCTAAGCGTAGGGGTGCCCTAGCCTAAGCATAGGGGTGCCCTAGCCTAAGCCTAGGGGTGCCCTAGCCTTAGACTAGGGGAGCCCTAGCCTTAGCTTAATCCTAGGGGTGCCCTAGCCTAAGCCTTGGGGTGCCCTATCCTGAGCCTAGGGGTGCCCTAGCCTGAGCCTAGGGGTGCCCCAGCCTGATGCTAGGGGAGCCCTAGCCTTAGCCTAAGCCTAGGGATGCCCTAGCCTCAGCTTAGGGGTGCCCTAGCCTCAGCCTAGTGGTGCCCTAGCCTAAGTCTAGGGGTGCCCTAGCCTAAGACAAGGGGTTCCCTAGCCTAAGCCTAGTGGTGAATTAGCCTAAGCCTAGGGGTGATCTAGCCTTAGCATAAGCCTAGGGGTGCCTTAGCCTAAGCCTAGGGGTGCCCTAGCCTAAGACTAAGTCTAGGGGTGCCCTAGCCTAAGCCTAGAGGTGCCCTAGCCTAAGCCTAGGGGTGCCCTAGCCTTAGGCTAGGCGAGCCGTAGCCTTAGTCTAAGCCTATGGCTGCCCTAGCCTAAGCCTAGAGGTGCCCTAGCCTGAGCCTGTTCTGTTTGACTTCAACGTTAGGACACATAGACCATCTGAGCATACCCTTTGATTCTGTGTCCTTCTCCTTCCCATAGACAAAACTGCAGCCAGCACCAGATGTTAAACCTGCAGACTAAAGGTTTGTCAAAAGTCTAGAAAGAGCAGTCATACCTTGAAAACCTAGCCTGCAGAAGAGAAGACACAGAATCAGAAGCTACAAATGAAAAAAAAAAAATAGCTCCAGGTGGGTGTCATTCAGACAACTGATTCCAATGAGTACACTTGAGCTTCTCACAGTGTAAAATTGCTTTTACTTTCATACTATTGTAATTCAAAGAGTTTCCCATATCTCACCTCCAAATGTAACTCCAGCAGATTCAAGTATATTAAGGAAGAGGCAATTATTCTGGTGTTTCCCCTGCAACGATTATGGAGTCTCAAAGAGTTTTACTATTCTCACCTCATGCCTTAGATTTTCAACTATTTGAATGTGAAGGAAATCTTAACATGCCGCATTTCATAGGCTGTATTCAGTGTTGCCTCACCCAGATTTACGTTTTCATTTCTAGAGTGCTTCAACATGAGTTTTTTTTTGGGGGGGTTGGTTAAGGAGCATTATCATTTTCCATCATCAGTTGTTGATGGGAAATTTTACATCCTGCAGGTTCCCGTATACAATAATTACATTAAACAATGGAGCTTTCTGTATCTTCCTGTTTTTCACAACAGGTTATGCTCACTCATATTGTTAGCTTATCACGCCAAATGTCCAAGATGTACAGGTGGTGTTAATTGAAGAGCGGAATGATTCATGCATTGGTCACTTTAGCATTGCAAGTTCATGAGCATCTTGATTTTGAAATTCAGTAAAAGGAGATGATGCCTGAGCCAGTTAAATGCTACTCCTTCCAAACCTCTCGTACACTCAGACATATCTGAGCAGAAGCCACATTATCTACGTGAAACAGCTTTGGGTGCTCCCCAGTTATATGCAGATGCCCACCAAACATGAGATTATTTTGCTTTCTCTGACTTGGCTCTTACTAGCATTCAGCCTCATTCCATCTCTTTTGTAGATGGTTGTGGATTCTGGGGCGCCTATGGCATAATGGTGGGCTTTTGAGGTTAAAAAAATCTTGTAGCGAAATTTTCTTGATGTGCATTTAATATTTGTTTACAACTCTCTTTTATATACGTGTGTCTGTGGATTTCAACATTTAAGTGCACAGATTAGCATATTCCCATAGTGGAGTGAACCACCCTTCCGTCATGTCTATAGGTATTTCTCCTTCCTATGGGCAGCTGGACAGTAATTTATCTGGGGAACGTCTGGTAAACCATGACAATGGTGCTTCCCCAGCTTTCTGGGATGAAGGGCCAGGCCTTTGGTTACCTTTATAGAAGTCTCCTGACACTTCCTAGTGATGTCTGTTTCTGGGATCATAGTGGCTTCCTCTTCCTCGGTTGGTCTTGTTGGTATTTGCTGTCCAGTTGGTCTGCTTCAAAGCAACCTCAATGTACAGGACAAGGAAAGGCTTGCCAGTCCTGGGTCACCCTCATTTCTTTCTGATGTTTGAACCCATCGTTGCAGCTCCCTTGGCCATGTATTCTTCAAACGGCCTGGCTCTTTGTCACTGATCCTCCCCTTTAATCTGACCAAAAGTGTTCGTATTTTGGTCCTCTTCCTGAGAAGGTTCTGCCTAGTTTTACTAGTCCTCCACTACCTGACAGTGTATCAATGATTAGCATAAGGTTTTCAGTGGTGTATTTCGTCATCCTCAATGTGTCCTTATTGGGGGCTCTTACAACTCTTGTTACAATCCATACACCAATTGTATCTGACATAGTCATACGTATATTGCCATCATTCTTTTCTAGACATTTACTTTCTATTGAGCCCTTGGGATCAGCTCCCCTTTCTTTCCTCCTCCCCCACTCGTGGTTCCTTGATAGATTATAGATTGTTATTATTTTCATATCTCACATCGACCATTGTCTCTTTTATCCTCAGCTTTCTGTTGCTCCTCTCCCTGCGAGGGGTGTGTGGTTATATGTCATTCATTGCTATCGGTTCCCCTTCCTTCCATCCTCTACCCTCCTTCCCCCTACCCTTTTGGTATCTCTATTCCCATTCCTGTTCCTGGGTTCCATGTGTTGTGAGTTTTATCTCTTGCTAATACCTATGCAGTCTAGTCCAGAGTGGGAAGCGGCACTGGGGTGATGATATTGGGGGGTGAGGAGGCCTCAAGGTGTCAGAGGCAGATTGTGTGATTCATTGGTGTGATCCATGTCTCCTCAGGGGGCCCTCCACCCAGTGGGACACAGAATCTGGGATACTTGTGGCTTTCTCCTGAGACAGCATGGTGGCCAATGGACCGGGCATTGAGGGTGGGACTCTGGGCCTGGGGTGGCAGCACTTGCAGAAGCCACCCCCTCCCCCAGGCACCCACCTGGATATGGACGAGCACGTGAGATAGTTGGCTGTGAACTTTGATGGTGGCCTCAGCGTCTCAGAGCAGGTGGGGTCTGGCCTGAGTCAGTTCCCATAGCTCCAACCTGGAAGCCCTGCCCCAGGCGGGGGTCAGAAGTTATCCCAGCATGCTCTTTCCTCCCCCTCAGCTTCTCTCTGGTCAGCCCTTCAGCTTCCTGGCTGGGTTTAGAACTTGTCCTAAGCTCCCCGAGGGCCACCGTCCTAAGATCTTGCTCAGCGCTTCAGGCCTTTCTGCAAACTCTCCTCCCAGGAGCCCAGTATTACTAGCAGTTTACCCCTTGCTCTAACGATGCTCCAGGAGGCCTGCTTGGGAAGTTTTGGGCTGTTGCCTGGTTCAGTCCCACTAACTGCTCCTCAGGAGATAGAAGAGGTTCCCTGCTCCTGGAAAGATTTACTGGCTTTCAAACCCTCTGGAGGATCCCCATGAGTCAGCAGGTGGGGTCATTCTAAAGCCCGGCACTCCACAGGTAGCCACGTTGTGTGCCACCCAGGCATGCTGTGTGTTTGGAGGAGACTGCACACCCTTCAAAGGTAGAAGCTGCACCCCTCCATGGTTCTTGCATGCAGCAAATGCAGGGCCCCTGAGACTCCGGGCCCGCCTCTGGGCTAGGATCATGGGCAAATTGTTATCCCGCCTAAGCTCCATCTGGACTGGAAACGCAGTAGCTTCTACTGTGACCTGGGTCAGTCTGGGGCTGTGCAGGGCATCCTCAGCCCAGTTCAACTCTTCCCAGAACACCCCTGCAGCTTCAGGGAGCCCCTGGCTTGGGAAAGTGACCCTGCTAAGTGGGCTTTGTGACCAGGCTCCCTGATCCACCGACCCAGATTTGCCTCCTCCACAGGCCGCAGACAGCAGGGGCTGCCCTGGGTTCCCTGAACTTGGGCCCTCTCCAGAGACAGTGTGGGCAGGACCTGGAGGGTGTGGAAGTGAGTCATGCCGGGAAAGTGGATGGAGGAACGGAGGGTAGGGTAGATGCTGGGTGGGCTGAGGGGGCAGGAGATGCCCTGCAGAGTTCTAGAACCAGGGCTGAGGGATGTGGGAGCTGTTGGGGCCAGCTGGCCCTTTCGTGAGTTTTAGGAGCTAACTGAACCCCATCCACATTGACCCTCTCCAGCCCCACCTTTGGCAGATGCTGGAAGAGAAGTTCAAGGTCTTCCAGGAGAAAGGGCAGAGTGTGGGGCTGCCAGGGTTCAGGCCCTGAGGGAGCTGGCAGGTGCCCTGGAACTCGCCTCCCCCAGCTCCATGGCCCAGAGTCAAGTCCACAGGAGCTGCGTAGAGGCCGCATGGGTGAGGTTGGAAAAGGCAATGAAAGCCCGCACAGAGGTGGGTGCCCAGAGGGACAGGCCAGCGACAGCCAAAGGGCTCGGGACACAGGGGCCTACCCCAGATGTGTGTGCGTGTGTGTGTGTGCTCATGTGTAGGGGTGGGCATGTGGGTGTGTGCATGCGTACTTCTGTGTGTATTCTCGTGTGCGCATGTGTGTATGAAGGGGCATGGCTGACTCCAGCTCCCAGCATCAATCAGCCTCCCCGTCCAACCATGCTCCTTCCTGCCCCCAGTTTGGAGTCCTTCAGCGCAGGTCACTCCTTGTGGCAGGAGCACGAAGTGTGCTCTCCCAATGCTCCCTGAGCACGGTCCACAGTTTCGTTTGGGGCACAGGCCCTACTGGTCTTCTTGCTGACCGCCACTCTTAGAGCTCCCTGCCTCCCCTCCGCACACCCTCCTTTCTCGGGATCTGGTGTCTCAGTGCACTGAGCACCTGACAGGTCCTGCAACCGAAATCCTGGGGCTGGGTGGCTCCGGGGCCAGCCCTCTCCTCACTGACTGTTTGAGTTGCTACAGGCAGACCCCCTGACAGGCAGCCCACTCGCTCCCTGAGCCGCAATCCTCATGTGCTCAGGGCTCCCCATCTTTTTGCCTTCCTCCCAACATGTGTGTCAAGACCCTTTCCTCCCTCGGGCCCTGCCTGTGGGCCCCGGGCCTCATCAGGAACCTGCTGTGATCAGAGGAAACCATCCATCTTCTAACCACCGAAGGCCAAGAAGGCGCGAATGTACAGCGATGATAATAGGTAAAGGTCATGGTAAAGTCAGAGAGGACAGGAAAGACAGGGTCGAGAGAATACAATACAGAGTCAGACATGTTTTATTAGGCATGCTCACTTCAGCTCCTCTTGATGGACCACGTGGAACTAGGAGAAGTGGAACCTTTGCTATCTTGGGACGTGTATAGGGAGCATGGAGACACACCTCTTCAGTAGTGACATGGGTCACAAGGTGGGCGGTATCTATCGTAAGGCCCCTGTACTTGAGCTCACCAAGGTGAGGAAAGCTAATACCTGCATTGGGGGAAGCTACAAGGCGGGCTGGGTGTCACGGTGGGAAGAGAGGGCAAAAGGACCATATCTGCTTCTACACAGAGATACAATCAGTCATGTGCTCACATTAAGGCAGCCTAGCTGTTAACGGAGAATCCGTGGGAATGATTTTTAAAGCAGGATAATGTACTTGGACTTTACCTCTAACTTACCAAAGTAGAGGCTTTCCTACCGTGGAATACCAGCTTTCCAGATTCTCCCTGTTATAAGTTAGGGAATAGAGTCTTCGTCCTATTTCCCTCCGTGTTAACGCCCCACAAATCCCCAAGCCACAGTCTTTGCTCAAAAGGAGGTGGCCCTGTTCTCAGGGAGAAAGTTGCTGGCCTTCCTTCCCGCTGTGCCCTCGATTTCCACCAGGCGGCGCTAGAGCTGTGGGGCCACATGCAGAAGGTGGTCCTGGTGGAGGGTGCTGTCCTTGGCCAGGACCTGGCGTCTGTGGAGGTCCTGCAGCGCCAGCACCGCCTCCTGCAGGGGAGGGCCCCAGTCCCTCCCCACCGCAAGAAACCCTCTTTGTAGGCAATGGATGGATGAGGAGCCCTCACCCCCAGCTGACCCCAGGCAGGACTGCAGCCTGCCCCTGCCCCCTCTGGGATGGGGGGTGACGGGCCTGGGCTTGACCTAGGCTGGGGTACAGCCAGGATGGCCTGCAGAGTACTGGGTGGAGGGGCATTCAGCCTGCTCTCTGCCAGCTGCAGAGGGAGTTGGTGGCTGTGGACAAGGTGGTGGTTCAGATGGGGATGGAGTCCATCCAGGTACACCCTGCGGTCCAGGAGAGCCTGGCCGGGCAGCTGGCTGAGGTGCAGGAGGCCTGGGCCACCTGGACATGAAGGCCTGGGATTAGGGCCAGCAGCTGGAGTGGGTAGCCCATGACCACGCCTTCCTCAGGCACTGCCAGGAACTGCTGTATGTGCCACCCCACCTGGATGGGGGCTCGCTCTGTTCCATGCGGGTGGGGGCACCCAGCTCTTCCCTGCCTCCTCCCTGTTCTGCCCTCTGGCCCTGAGACCTGTTCCCATGCCCTGTCCCGCACCCAGCACTCGGGCTCAAGAAAAGCAGGCGCTAGTCTATATCCTCAGAAAGGCCAGCTGGGGCCAAGGAGACACTGGGGCAGGAGCTCTGCCTGAGAGCCCAGGCAGTGCGGCCGGCGGGGTAGCAGCTGCTGGACACCAGCCACGTCATGGCCCCAGAGATGTGCGCGCTGAGGGCTAGGGCCAGGGTGGTGCGTGGCCAGAGCTCCCTTTCCTGCTTCTCCCTGCTCCATGGTAACCCAGCCCTGCCCCACCCAGGCGACACCCTGAGCCCCTCCCAACAGCCCTCTGCCCCCCAGGTCACAGTGTCTCAGGGAGCTGGACAGGCAGCTGCAGGACCTCTGGATGGCCTGGGCCCTTCACCAGGACCACTGCCAGGTGAGCCAGGACTAGGAGGAGCTGGCCTGCCTTGCACTTGTCCTTACCTCTTAGCTCATGGCTGTTTAGGTGTCGGTTGAAGGAGTGGGCAGACGCCCTTGCTGACTGGGGATGTCATAAACTGAGTCTAGGGGTGCACTAGCCTGAGGCTAGGGGAGCCGTAGCCTTAGGCTAAGCCTAGGGGAGGCCTAGCTAAAGCCTAGGGGTGCCCTAGCCTAAGCCTAGGGGTGCCGTAGCCTGAGCATAGGGGTGCTGTAGCCTTAGGCTAGGGGAGCCCTAGCCTTAGCCTAAGCCTAGGGGTGCCTGAGCCTAAGCCTAGGGGTGCCCTAGCCTAACCCTAGGGGTGCCCTAGCCTTAGGCTAGGGGAGCCCTAGCCTTCGCCTACGCCTAGGGAAGCCCTAGCCTAAGCCAAGGGGTGCCCTAGCCTAAGCCAATTGGAGCCCTAGCCTTAGCCTAAGCCTAGGGGTGCCTTAGCCTAAGCCTAGGGGTACCCTAGCCTGAGCCTAGGGGTGCCCTAGCCTTAGGCTAGGGGAGCCCTAACCTTAGCCTAAGCCTAGGGGTGCCCTAGCCTAAGCCTAGGGGTGCCCTAGCCTAAGACTAGGGGTGCACTAGGCTAAGCCTAGGGGTGCCCTAGCCTTAGCCTAGGGGTGTCCGAGCCCTAGCCTAAGCCTAAGCCTAGGGGTGCCCTAGCCTGAGGCTAGGGGTGCCCTAGCCTAAGCCTAGGGGTACCCTAGCCTGAGCCTAGTGGGTGCCCTAGGCTGAGCCTACGGGTGCCCTAGCCTGAGGCTAGGGGAGCCCTAGCGTTAGTCTAGCCTAGGATTGCCTTAGCCTAAGCCTAGGAGTGTCATAGCCTGAGTCTAAGAGTACACTACCCTGAGGATAGGGGAGCCGTAGCCTAAGCCTAAGCCTAGGGGAGCCCTAGCTAAAGCATAGGGGTGCCCTAGCCTAAGCCTAGGGGTGCCCTAGCCTAAGCCTAGGGGTGCCCGAGTTTAAGCCTAGGGCTGCCCTATCCTGAGCCTAGGGGGGTCCTAGTCTAAGGCTAGGGGAGCCCTAGCCTTAGCCTAAGCCTACGATTGCCCTAGCCTACGCTTAGGGGTGCCCTATCCTGAGTCTAGGGGTGCCCAAGCCTGAGGCTAGGGGAGCCATTGCCTTAGCCTAAGTATAGGGGTGCTCTAGCCTAAGCCTCGGGGTGCCCTAGCCTAAGCCTAGGGTTGCCCTAGCCGTAGGTTAGCTGAGCCCTAGCCTTAGCCTAAGCCTAGGGGAGCCCTAGCCTAAGCCTAGGGGTGCCCTAGCCTAAGCCTAGGAGTGCCCGAGCCTTAGGCTAGGGGAGCCCTAGCCTTAGACTAAGACTAGGGGTGCCCTAGCCTAAGACAAGGGGTGCCCTCGCCTAAGCTTAGGGGTGCCCTAGCCTAAGCCAAGGGGTGCCCTAGCCTAAGCCTAGGGGTGCCCTAGCCTAACCCTAGGGGTGCCCTAGCCTAAGCCTACGGGTGCCCTAGCCTAAGCCTAGGGGTGCCCTAGGCTAAGCCTAGGGGTGCCCTAGCCTAAGCCTAGGGGTGCCCTAGCCTAAGCCTAGGGGTGCCCTAGCCTTAGGCTAGGGGAGACCTAGCCTTAGCCTAAGCCTAGGGGTGCCATACCCTAAGCCTAGGGGTGCCCAAGCCTAGGCCTAGGGGACCCCTAGCCTTAACCTAAGTCTAGGGGTGCCCTAGCCCAAGCCTAGGGGAGCCTTAGCCTAAACCTAGGGGTGCCCTAGCCTAAGCCTAAGGGTGCCCTATCCTAAGGCTAGGGGTGCCCTAGCCTTAGTCTAGTGGAGCCCTAGCCTTATCCTAAACCTAGGGGTGCCCTAGCTAAAGCCTAGTGGAGCCCTGGACTAAGTCTAGGGGAGCCCTAGCCTAAGGCTAGGGGTGCCCGAGCCTAAGGCTAGGGGAGCACGAGCCTAAGGCTATGGGAGCCTGAGCCTAAGGCTAGGAGAGCCCCAAACTAAGCCTAGGGGTGCAATTCCTAAGCATAGGAGAGCGCTAGCCTAAGGCTAGGGGAACCCTACCCTTAGCCTAAGCCTAGGGGTGCCTTGCCTTAGGCTAGGGAGGCCTAGCCTAAGCCTAAGCCTAGGGGTGCCCTAGCCTAAGCCTAGGGGTGCCCTAGCCTAAGCTTAGGGGTGCCCTAGCCTAAGGTTGGGGAGCACTAGCCTAAGGCTAGGGGAGCTCTAGCCTTAGCCTAAGCCTAGTGGTGCCAATGCCGAAGGCGAGGGGAGCCCTAGCCTAAGCCAAGGGGGGCCCTACCCTAAGGCTAGGGGAGCCCTAGCCTAAAGCTAAGGGAGCCCTAGCCTAAGCCTAGGGGAGCCCTAGCATAAGGCTAGGGGTGCCCTAACCTAAGGCTAGGGGAGTCCTACCTAAGGCAAGGGGATCCCTAGGCTTAGCTTAAGCCTAGGGGTGCCCTAGCCTAAGGCTAGGGGAGCCCTAGCCTAGGGGTGCCTGAGCCTAAGCCTACGGGTGCCCTAGCCTAAGGCTAGGGGAGCCCTAGCCTTAGCCTAAGCCTAGGGGTACCCGAACCTAAGGCTAGGGGAGCCTTAGCCTAAGCCTAGGGGTGCCCTAGCCTAAGGCTAGGGGAGCCGTAGCCTTAGCCTAAGCCTAGGGGTGCCATAGCCTAAGGCTAGGGGAGCCCTACGCTAAGGCTGGGGGAGCCCTAGCCTAAGGCTAGTGGAGCCCTAGCCTAAGCCTAGGGGTGCCCGAGCATTAGCATAGGGGTGCCCTAGCCTAAGGCTAGGAGAGCCCTAGCCTAAGGCTAGGGGAGGCCTAGCCTTAGCCTAAGCCTAGGGGTGCCCTAACCTAAGCCTAGGGGTGCCCGAACCTAAGGCTAGGGGAGCCCTAGCCTAAGCCTAGGTGTGCCCTAGCCTAAGGCTAGGGGCGCCCTAGCCTACGGTTAGGGAACCCTCGTCTAAACCGAGGGGTGCCCGAGCCTAAGCCTAGGGGTGCCCTAGCCTAAGGATAGGGGATCCTTAGCCTAAGGCTAGGAGAGCCCTAGCCTAAGCCTAGGGGTGCCCGAGCCTAAGCCTAGGGCTGCCCTAGCCTACGCGTAGGGGTGCCGTAGCCTAAGCCTAGGGGTGCCCTAGCCTAAGCATTGGGGTACCCTAGCCTTAGGCTAGGAGAGCCCTAGCCTTAGCCTAAGCCTAGGGGTGCCTTAGCCAAAGCCTAGGGGTGCCCTAGCCTAAGCCTAGAGGTGCCCTAGCCTTAGGCTAGGGGAGCCATAACGTTAGCGTAAGCCTAGGGGTGCCTTAGCCTAAGCCTTGGGTGCCATAGCCTAAGCCTAGGGGTGACCTAGCCTAAGCCTAGGGGTGCCCTAGCCTTAGGCTAGGGGAGCCTTAGCCTTAGCCTAATACTAGGGGTGCCCTAGCCTAAGCCTAGTAGTGTCCTAGCCTAAGACTAGAAGTTCCCTATCCTAAGCCTAGGGGTGCCCTAGTAAAAGCCTAGAGGTGCCCTAGCATTAGGCTAGGGGAGCCCAAGCCTTAGCCTAAGCCTACGGGTGACCTAGCTTACGCCTAGGGGTTCCCTAGCCTAAGCCTAGGGGTGCCCTAGCCTTAGGCTAGGGGAGCCCTAGCCTGAGCCTAAATCTAGGGGTGCCCTAGCCTCAGCCTAGGGGTGCCCTAGCCTAAGCCTAGTGGTGCCTTAGCCTAAGCCTAGAGGTGACCTAGCTTTAGCCTAAGCTTAGGGGTGCCCTAGCCAAAGCCTAGGGGTGCCCTAACCTAAACCTAGGGTGCCCTAACCTAAGCTTGGGGTGCCTTAGCCTAAGCCTAGTGGTCCCCTAGCCTTAGCCTAAACCTAGGGGTTCCCTAGCCTAAGCCTAGGTGTGCCCTAGCCTAAGCTTAGGGGAGCCCTAGCCTAAGCCTAGGGGTGCCCTAGCCTAAGCTTAGGGGAGCCCTAGCCCAAGCCTAGTGGTGTCCTAGCCTAAGCCTAGGGGTGCCCTAGCCTAAGCCTAGGGGTGCCCTAGCCTAAGCCTAGGGGTGCCCTAGCCTTAGGCTAGGGGAGCCCTAGCCTTAGCCTAATACTAGGGGTGCCCTAGCCTAAGCCTAGTAGTGTCCTAGCCTAAGCCTAGAAGTTCCCTATCCTAAGCCTAGGGGTGCCCTAGTAAAAGCCTAGAGGTGCCCTAGCATTAGGCTAGGGGAGCCCAAGCCTTAGCCTAAGCCTACGGGTGACCTAGCTTACGCCTAGGGGTTCCCTAGCCTAAGCCTAGGGGTGCCCTAGCCTTAGGCTAGGGGAGCCCTAGCCTGAGCCTAAATCTAGGGGTGCCCTAGCCTCAGCCTAGGGGTGCCCTAGCCTAAGCCTAGTGGTGCCTTAGCCTAAGCCTAGAGGTGACCTAGCTTTAGCCTAAGCTTAGGGGTGCCCTAGCCTAAGCCTAGGGGTGCCCTAACCTAAACCTAGGGTGCCCTAACCTAAGCTTGGGGTGCCTTAGCCTAAGCCTAGTGGTCCCCTAGCCTTAGCCTAAACCTAGGGGTTCCCTAGCCTAAGCCTAGGTGTGCCCTAGCCTAAGCCTAGGGGAGCCCTAGCCTAAGCCTAGGGGTGCCCTAGCCTAAGCTTAGGGGAGCCCTAGCCTAAGCCTAGTGGTGTCCTAGCCTAAGCCTAGGGGTGCCCTAGCCTAAGCCTAGGGGTGCCCTAGCCTAAGCCTAGGGGTGCCCTAGCCTTAGGCTAGGGGAGCCCTAGCCTTAGCCTAATACTAGGGGTGCCCTAGCCTAAGCCTAGTAGTGTCCTAGCCTAAGCCTAGAAGTTCCCTATCCTAAGCCTAGGGGTGCCCTAGTAAAAGCCTAGAGGTGCCCTAGCCTTAGGCTAGGGGAGCCCAAGCCTTAGCCTAAGCCTACGGGTGCCTTAGCTTACGCCTGGGGGTGCCCTAGCCTAAGCCTAGGGGTGCCCTAGCCTTAGGCTAGGGGAGACTAGCCTGTGCCTAAACCTAGGGGTGCCCTAGCCTCAGCCTAGGGGTGCCCTAGCCAAAGCCTGGTGGTGCCTTAGCCTTGGCCTAGAGGTGACCTATCTTTGGCCTACGCTTAGGGGTGCCCTAGCCTAAGCCTAGGGGTGCACTAACCTAAACCTAGGGTGCCCTAACCTAAGCTTGGGGTGCCTTAGCCTAAGCCTAGTGGTCCCCTAGCCTTAGCCTTAGCCTAGGGGAGCCCTAGCCTAAGCCTAGGGGTGCCCTAGCCTAAGCTTAGGGGAGCCCTAGCCTAAGCCTAGTGGTGTCCTAGCCTAAGCCTAGGGGTGCCCTAGCCTAAGCCTAGGGGTGCCCTAGCCTTAGACTAGGGGAGCCCTAGCCTTAGCCTAAGCCTAGGGGTGCCCTAGCCTAAGCCTAGGGGTGCCCTAGCCTAAGCCTAGGGGTGCCCTAGCCTAAGCCTAGGGGTTCCCTAGCCTAAGCCTAGGGGTGCCCTAGCCTAAGCCTAGGGGTGCCCTAACCTAAGGCTAGAGGTGCCCTAACCTTAGTATAGTGGAGCCCTAGCCTTAGCCTAAGCCTAGGGGTGCCCTAGGCTCAGCCTAGGGGTGCCCTAGCCTAAGCCTAGCGGTGCTCTAGCCTTAGGCTAGATGAGCCCTAGCCTTAGCCTAAGTCTAGGGTTGCCCTAGCCTTAGGCTAGGGGAGCCCGAGTCTTAGCCTAAGCCTAGGGGTGCCCTAGCCTAAGACTAGGGGTGCCCTAGCCTAAGCTTAGGGGTGCCCTAATCTAAGCCTAGGGGTGCCCTAGCCTAAGCCTAGGGGTGCCGTAGCCTTAGGCTAGAGGGCCCTAGACTTAGCCTAAGCGTAGGGGTGCCCTAGCCTAAGCCTAGTGGTGTCCTAGCCTAAGCCTAAGGGTGCCCTAGCCTAAGCCTAGGGGTGCCCTAGCCTTAGACTAGGGGAACCCTAGCCTTAGCCTAAGCCTAGAGGTGCCTTAGCCTAAGCCTAGGGGTGCCCTAGCATAAGCTTAGGGTTGCCCTAGCCTAAGCCTAGGGGTGCCCTAGCCTAAGGCTAGGGGTGCCCTAGCCTAAGGCTAGGGGTGCCCTAGCCTTAATCTAGTGGAGCCCTAGCTTTAGCCTAAGCCTAGGGGTGCCATATCCTAAGCCATGAGATACCCTAGCCTAAACCTAGGGGTGCCCTGCCCTAGCCTAAGCCTAGGGGTGCACTACCCTAAGCCTAGGGGTGCCCAGCCTAAGCCTAAGGGTGCCCTAGCCTAAGCCTACGGGTGTCCTAGCCTAAGCCTAGGGGTGCTCTAACCTAAGCGTAGTGTTGCCCTAGCCTTAGACTAGTGGAGCCTTAGCCTTAGCCTAAGCTCAGGAGTGCCCTATCCTAAGCCTAGGGGTGCCCTATCCTAAGCCTAGGGGTGCCCTAGGGTAAGGCTAGGGGTGCCCTAGCCTTAGGCTAGGGAAGCCCTAGCCTTAGTCGAAGCCTAGGGGTTCCCTAGCCAAAGCCTAAGGGTGCCCTAGGCTAAGTCTAGGGGTACCCTAGCCTAAGCCTAGGGGTACCCTAGCCTTAGGCTAGGGGAGCCCTAGCCTTAGCCTAAGCCTAGGGGTGCCCCAGCCTAAGCCTAGGGGTGCCCTAGACTAAGCCTAGGGGTGCCCTAGCCTTAGGCTAGGGTAGCCCTAGCCTTAGCCAAAACCTAGGGGTGCCCTAGCCTAAGCCTAGGGGTGCCCTTGCCTAAGCCTAGGGGTGCCCTAGCCTAAGCCTCCGGGTACCTTAGCCTAAGCCTAGGGGTCCCCTAGCATTAGCCTAAGCCTAGGGGTGCCCTAGCCTAAGCTTCGGGGTGCCTTAGCCTAAACCTAGGGGTCCCCTAGCCTTAGCCTAAACCTAGGGGTACCCTAGCCTTAGCCTATGGGTGCCGTAGCCTTAGCCTAGGGGTAGCCTAGCCTAAGCCTAGGGGAGCCCTAGCTCTAGCCTAGGGGAGCCCTAGCTCTAGCCTAAGCCTAGGGGTGCCCTAGCCTAATCTTAGGGGTGCCCTAGCCTAAGCCTAGGGGTGCCTTAGCCTAAGCCTAGGGGTTCCCTAGCCTTAGCCTAAACCTAGGGGTACCCTAGCCTTAGCCTATGGGTGCCGTAGCCTTAGCCTAGGGGTAGCCTAGCCTAAGCCTAGGGGAGCCCTAGCTCTAGCCTAGGGGAGCCCTAGCTCTAGCCTAAGCCTAGGGGTGCCCTAGCCTAATCTTAGGGGTGCCCTAGCCTAAGCCTAGTGGTGTCCTAGCCTAAGCCTAGGGGTGCCCTAGCCTAAGCCTAGGGGTGCCCTAGCCTTAGACTAGGGGAGCCCTAGCCTTAGCCTAAGCCTAGGGGTGCCCTAGCCTAAGCCTAGGGGTGCCCTAGCCTAAGCCTAGGGGTGCCCTAGCCTAAGCCTAGGGGTTCCCTAGCCTAAGCCTAGGGGTGCCCTAGCCTAAGCCTAGGGGTGCCCTAACCTAAGGCTAGAGGTGCCCTAACCTTAGTATAGTGGAGCCCTAGCCTTAGCCTAAGCCTAGGGGTGCCCTAGGCTCAGCCTAGGGGTGCCCTAGCCTAAGCCTAGCGGTGCTCTAGCCTTAGGCTAGATGAGCCCTAGCCTTAGCCTAAGTCTAGGGTTGCCCTAGCCTTAGGCTAGGGGAGCCCGAGTCTTAGCCTAAGCCTAGGGGTGCCCTAGCCTAAGACTAGGGGTGCCCTAGCCTAAGCTTAGGGGTGCCCTAATCTAAGCCTAGGGGTGCCCTAGCCTAAGCCTAGGGGTGCCGTAGCCTTAGGCTAGAGGGCCCTAGACTTAGCCTAAGCGTAGGGGTGCCCTAGCCTAAGCCTAGTGGTGTCCTAGCCTAAGCCTAAGGGTGCCCTAGCCTAAGCCTAGGGGTGCCCTAGCCTTAGACTAGGGGAACCCTAGCCTTAGCCTAAGCCTAGAGGTGCCTTAGCCTAAGCCTAGGGGTGCCCTAGCATAAGCTTAGGGTTGCCCTAGCCTAAGCCTAGGGGTGCCCTAGCCTAAGGCTAGGGGTGCCCTAGCCTAAGGCTAGGGGTGCCCTAGCCTTAATCTAGTGGAGCCCTAGCTTTAGCCTAAGCCTAGGGGTGCCATATCCTAAGCCATGAGATACCCTAGCCTAAACCTAGGGGTGCCCTGCCCTAGCCTAAGCCTAGGGGTGCACTACCCTAAGCCTAGGGGTGCCCAGCCTAAGCCTAAGGGTGCCCTAGCCTAAGCCTACGGGTGTCCTAGCCTAAGCCTAGGGGTGCTCTAACCTAAGCGTAGTGTTGCCCTAGCCTTAGACTAGTGGAGCCTTAGCCTTAGCCTAAGCTCAGGAGTGCCCTATCCTAAGCCTAGGGGTGCCCTATCCTAAGCCTAGGGGTGCCCTAGGGTAAGGCTAGGGGTGCCCTAGCCTTAGGCTAGGGAAGCCCTAGCCTTAGTCGAAGCCTAGGGGTTCCCTAGCCAAAGCCTAGGGGTGCCCTAGGCTAAGTCTAGGGGTACCCTAGCCTAAGCCTAGGGGTACCCTAGCCTTAGGCTAGGGGAGCCCTAGCCTTAGCCTAAGCCTAGGGGTGCCCCAGCCTAAGCCTAGGGGTGCCCTAGACTAAGCCTAGGGGTGCCCTAGCCTTAGGCTAGGGTAGCCCTAGCCTTAGCCAAAACCTAGGGGTGCCCTAGCCTAAGCCTAGGGGTGCCCTTGCCTAAGCCTAGGGGTGCCCTAGCCTAAGCCTCCGGGTACCTTAGCCTAAGCCTAGGGGTCCCCTAGCATTAGCCTAAGCCTAGGGGTGCCCTAGCCTAAGCTTCGGGGTGCCTTAGCCTAAACCTAGGGGTCCCCTAGCCTTAGCCTAAACCTAGGGGTACCCTAGCCTTAGCCTATGGGTGCCGTAGCCTTAGCCTAGGGGTAGCCTAGCCTAAGCCTAGGGGAGCCCTAGCTCTAGCCTAGGGGAGCCCTAGCTCTAGCCTAAGCCTAGGGGTGCCCTAGCCTAATCTTAGGGGTGCCCTAGCCTAAGCCTAGGGGTGCCTTAGCCTAAGCCTAGGGGTTCCCTAGCCTTAGCCTAAGCCTAGGGGTGCCCTAGCCTAAGCCTATGGGTGCCCTAGCATAAGCCTAGGGGTGCCCTAGCCATAGGCTAGGGGAGCCTTAGCCTTAGCCTAAGCTTAGGGGTGCCCTAGCCTAAGCCTAGGGGTATCCTAGCCTAAGCCTAGGGTTGCCGTAGCCTGAGCCTAGGGGTGCCCTAGCCTGAGCCTACGGGTGCCCTAGCCTTAGGCTAGGGGAGCCCTAGCCTTAGCCTAAGCCTAGGTCTGCCCTAGCCTAAGCCTAGGTGTGCCCTAGCGTAACCCTAGGGGTGCCCTAGCCTTAGGCTAGGGGAGCACTAGCCTTAGCCTAAGCCTAGGGGTGCCCAAGCCTAAGGCTAAGTGTGCCCTTGCCTAAGCCTACGTGTGCTCTAGCCTAAGCCTAGAGGTGCCCTAGCCTTAGGCTAGGCGAGTCCTAGCCTTAGCCTAAGCTAGGGCTGCCCTAGCCTAAGCATAGGGTGCCATAGCCTCACCCTAGGGGTGCCCTAGCATTAGGCTAAGGGAGCACTAGCCTTAACTTAAGCCTAGGGGTGCCCTAGCCTAAGCCTAGGGGTGCCCTAGCCTAAGCATAGGGGTGCCCTAGCCTAAGCCTAAGGGTGCCCTAGCCTAAGCCCAGTGGAGCCCTATCCTTAGGCTAGGGGATCCCTAGCCTTAGCCTAAGCCTATGGGTGCCCTAGCCTCAGCCTAGGGGTGCCCTAGCCTAAGCCTAGGTGTGCCCTAACCTAAGCCTAGGGGTGCCCTAGCCTAAGCCTAGTGGTGCCGTAGCCTAAGCCTAGGGGTGACCTAGCCGTAGCCTAAGCCTAGGGGTGCCCTAGCCTAAGCCTAGGTGTGCCCTAGCCTAAGCCTAGGGGTGCCCAGGCCTTAGGATAGAGGAGCCCTAACCTTAGCCTAAGCCTATGGCTGCCCTAGCCTAACCCTAGGGGTGCCCTAGCCTTAGGCTAGCTGAGCCCTAGCCTAAGCCTAAGCCCTGGGGTGCCCTAACCTAAGCCTAGGGGTGCCCTAGCCTAAGCCTAGGCTTGCCCTAGCCTTAGGTTAGCTGAGCCCTAGCCTTAGCCTTAACCTAGGGGTGCCCCAGCCTAAGCCTAGGGGTGCCCTAGTCTAAGTTTAGGGGTGCCTAGCCTAAGCCTAGGGGTGCCCTAGCCTAAGACTAGGGGTGCCCTAGCCTAAGCCTAGGGGTGCCCAGGCCTTAGGATAGAGGAGTCCTAGCCTTAGCCTAAGCCTATGGCTGCCCTATCCTAACCCTAGGGGTGCCCTAGCCTTAGGCTAGCTGAGCCCTAGCCTAAGCCTAAGCCCTGGGGTGCCCTAGCCTAAGCCTAGGGGTGCCCTAGCCTAAGCCTAGGCTTGCCCTAGCCTTAGGTTAGCTGAGCCCTAGCCTTAGCCTTAACCTAGGGGTGCCCCAGCCTAAGCCTAGGGGTGCCCTAGTCTAAGTTTAGGGGTGCCTAGCCTAAGCCTATGGGGTGCCCTAGCCTAAGCCTAGGGGTGCCCTAGTCTAAGCCTAAGGGTGCCCTAGCCTTTGAATAGGGTAGCCCTAGCTTTAGCCTAAGCTTAGGGATGCCCTAGCCTAAGCCGAGGGGTGCCCTAGCCAAAGCCTAGGGGTGCCCTAGCTTTAGGCTAGGGGAGCCCTAGCCTTAGCCTAAACCTAGGGGTGCCCTAGCCTAAGCCTAGGGGTGCCCTAGCCTAAGCCTAGGGATGCCCTAGCCTAAGCCTAGGGGTGCCCTAGCCTAAGCCTAGGGGTGCCCTAGCCTAAGCCTAGGTGTGCCCTAGCCTAAGCCTCAGGGTGCCTTACCCTAAGCCTAGAGGTCCCCTAGCATTAGCCTAAGCCTCGGGGTGCCCTAGCCTAAGCCTAGGGGTGCCTTAGCCTAAACCTAGGCGTCCCCTAGCCTTAGCCTAAGCCTAGGGGTACCCTAGCCTGAGCCTATGGGTGCCGTAGCCTTATCCTAGGGGTGCCCTAGCCTAAGCCTAGGGGTGCCTTAGCCTAAGCCTAGGGATCCCCTAGCCTTAGCCTAAGCCTAGGGGTGCCCTAGCCTAAGCCTATGGGTGCCCTTGCCTAAGCCTTGGGGTGCCCTAGCCATAGGCTAGTGGAGCCCTAGCCTTAGCCTAAGCTTAGGGGTGCCCGAGCCTAAGCCTAGGGTTGCCCTACCCTAAGCCTAGGGGTGCCCTAGCCTTAGACTAGGGGAGCCCTAGCCTTAGCCTACGCCTAGGGGTGCCCTAGCCTAAGCTTAGGGGTGCCCTAGGCTAAGCCTAGGGATGCCCTAGCCTAAGCCAAGGGGTGCCGTAGCCTGAGCCTAGGGGTGCCCTAGTCTGAGCTTACGGGTGCCCTAGCCTTAGGCTAGGGGAGCCCTAGCCTTAGCCTAAGCCTAGGTCTGCCCTAGTCTAAGCCTTGGAGTGCCCTAGCCTAACGCTAGGTGTGCCCTAGCCTTAGGCTAGGGGAGCACTAGCCTTAACTTAAGCCTAGGGGTGCCCTAGCCTAAGGCTAAGTGTGCCCTTGCCTAAGCCTACGGGTGCTCTAGCCTAAGCCTAGGGGTGCCTTAGTCTAAGTTTAGGGGTGCCTAGCCTAAGCCTAGGGGTGCCCTAGCCTAAGCCTAGGGGTGCCCTAGCCTAAGCCTAGGGGTGCCTAGCCTAAGCCTAGGGGTGCCCTAGCCTAAGCCTAGGGGTGCCCTAGCCTAAGCCTAGGGGTGCCCTAGTCTAAGGCTAAGGGTGCCCTAGCCTTTGAATAGGGTAGCCCTAGCCTTAGCCTAAGCTTAGGGATGCCCTAGCCTAAGCCTAGGGGTGCCCTAGCCTAAGCCTAGGGGTGCCCTAGCTTTAGGCAAGGGGAGCCCTAGCCTTAGCCTAAACCTATGGGTGCCCTAGCCTAAGCCTAAGGGTGCCCTAGCCTAAGCCTAAGGGTGCCCTAGCCTAAGCCTAGGGGTGCCCTAGCCTAAGTCTCAGGGTGCCTTACCCTAAGCCTAGGGGTCCCCTAGCATTAGCCTAAGCCTAGGGGTGCCCTAGCCAAAGCCTAGGGGTGCCTTAGCCTAAACCTAAGCGTCCCCTAGCCTTAGCCTAAGCCTAGGGGTACCCTAGCCTGAGCCTATGGGTGCCATAGCCTTAGCCTAGGGGTGCCCTAGCCTAAGCCTAGGGGTGCCTTAGCCCAAGCCTAGGGGTCCCCTAGCCTTAGCCTAAGCCTAGGTGTGCCCTAGCCTAAGCCTATGGGTGCCTTTGCCTAAGCCTCGGGGTGCCCTAGCCATAGGCTAGGGGAGCCCTAGACTTAGCCTAAGTTTAGGGGTGCCCGAGCCTAAGCCTAGGGTTGCCCTACCCTAAGCCTAGGGGTGCCCTAGCCTTAGACTAGGGGAGCCCTAGCCTTAGCCTACGCCTAGGGGTGCCCTAGCCTAAGCTTAGCGGTGCCCTAGGCTAAGCCTAGGGATGCCCTAGCCTAAGCATAGGGGTGCCGTAGCCTGAGCCTAGGGGTGCCCTAGTCTGAGCTTACGGGTGCCCTAGCCTTAGGCTAGGGGAGCCCTAGCCTTAGCCTAAGCCTAGGTCTGCCCTAGCCTAAGCCTTGGGGTGCCCTAGCCTAACGCTAGTGGTGCCCTAGCGTTAGACTAGGGGAGCACTAGCCTTAGCCTAAGCCTAGGGGTGCCCTAGCCTAAGGCTAAGTGTGCCCTTGCCTAAGCCTACGGGTGCTCTAGCCTAAGCCTAGGGGTGCCCTAGTCTAAGTTTAGGGGTGCCTAGCCTAAGCCTAGGGGTGCTCTAGCCTAAGCCTAGGGGTGCCTAGCCTAAGCCTAGGTGTGCCCTAGCCTAAGCCTAGGGGTGCCCTAGCCTAAGCCTAGGGGTGCCCTAGTCTAAGGCTAAGGGTGCCCTAGCCTTTGAATAGGGTAGCCCTAGCCTTAGCCTAAGCTTAGGGATGCCCTAGCCTAAGCCTAGGGGTGCCCAAGCCTAAGCCTAGGGGTGCCCTAGCTTTAGGCTAGGGGAGCCCTAGCCTTAGCCTAAACCTAGGGGTGCCCTAGCCTAAGCCTAGGGTTGCCCTAGCCTAAGCCTAGGGGTGCCCTAGCCTAAGCCTAGGGGTGCCCTAGCCTAAGCCTAGGGGTGCCCTAGCCTAAGCCTAGGGGTGCCCTAGCCTAAGCCTAGGGGTGCCCTAGCCTAAGCCTAGGGGTGCCCTAGCCTAAGCCTAGGGGTGCCCTAGCCTAAGCCTCAGGGTGCCTTACCCTAAGCCTAGGGGTCCCCTAGCATTAGCCTAAGCCTAGGGGTGCCCTAGCCTAAGCCTAGGGGTGCCTTAGCCTAAACCTAGGCGTCCCCTAGCCTTAGCCTAAGCCTAGGGGTACCTTAGCCTGAGCCTATTGGTGCCGTAACCTTAGCCTAGGGGTGCCCTAGCCTAAGCCTAGGGGTGCCTTAGCCTAAGCCTAGGGGTCCCCTAGCCTTAGCCTAAGCCTAGGGGTGCCCGAGCCTAAGCCTAGGGTTGCCCTACCCTAAGCCTAGGGGTGCCCTAGCCTTAGACTAGGGGAGCCCTAGCCTTAGCCTACGCCTAGGGGTGCCCCAACCTAAGCTTAGGGGTGCCCTAGGCTAAGCCTCGGGGTGCCCTAGCCATAGGCTAGGGGAGCCCTAGCCTTAGCCTAAGCTTAGGTGTGCCCGAGCCTAAGCCTAGGGTTGCCCTACCCTAAGCCTAGGGGTGCCCTAGCCTTAGACTAGGGGAGCCCTAGCCTTAGCCTACGCCTAGGGGTGCCCCAGCCTAAGCTTAGGGGTGCCCTAGGCTAAGCCTAGGGATGCCCTAGCCTAAGCCTAGGGGTGCCCTAGCCTGAGCCTAGGGGTGCCCTAGCCTAAAACTTGGAGTGCCCTAGCCTAAGCCTAGGTGTGCCCAGGCCTTAGGTTAGAGGAGCCCTAGCTTTAGCCTAAGCTTAAGGCTGCCATAACCTTAGCCTAGGGGTGCCCTAGCCTAAGCCTAGGCGTGCCCTAGCCTAAGCCGAGGGGTGCCTTACCCTAAGCCTAGGGGTGCCCTACCATAAGCCTTGGGGTGCCCTAGAATAAGCCTAGGCTTGCCCTAGCCTTAGGCTAGCTGAGCCCTAGCCTAAGCCTAAGCCCTGGGGTGCCCTAGCCTAAGCCTAGGGGTACCCTAGCCTAAGCCTAGGGGTGCCCTAGCCTAAGACTAGGGGTGCCATAGCCTTTGGCTAGAGGAGCCCTAGCCTTAGCATAAACCTAGGGGTGCCCTAGCCTAAGACTAGGGGTGCCCTAGCCTAAGCTTAGGGTTGCCCTAGCCTAACCCTAGGGGTGCCCTAGCCTTAGGCTAGTGGACCACTAGCCTTAGCCTAAGCCTAGGGGTGCCCTAGTCTAAGCCTAGGCGTGCCCTAGCATTAGGCTAGGGGAGCACTAGCCTTAACTTAAGCCTAGGGGTGCCCTAGCCTAAGCCTAGGGGTGCCCTAGCCTAAGCATAGGGGTGCCCTAGCCTAAGCCTAAGGGTGCCCTAGCCTAAGCCCAGTGGAGCCCTATCCTTAGGCTAGGGGATCCCTAGCCTTAGCCTAAGCCTATGGGTGCCCTAGCCTCAGCCTAGGGGTGCCCTAGCCTAAGCCTAGGTGTGCCCTAACCTAAGCCTAGGGGTGCCCTAGCCTAAGCCTAGTAGTGCCGTAGCCTAAGCCTAGGGGTGACCTAGCCGTAGCCTAAGCCTAGGGGTGCCCTAGCCTAAGCCTAGGTGTGCCCTTGCCTAAGCCTAGGGTGCCTTAGCCTCAGCCTAGGGGTGCCTTAGTCTTAGCCTAGGGGTGCCCTAGCCTAAGCCTAGGGGTGCCCTAGCCAAAGCCTAGGGGTGCCCAGGCCTTAGAATAGAGGAGTCCTAGCCTTAGCCTAAGCCTATGGCTGCCCTATCCTAACCCTAGGGGTGCCCTAGCCTTAGGCTAGCTGAGCCCTAGCCTAAGCCTAAGCCCTGGGGTGCCCTAGCCTAAGCCTAGGGGTGCCCTAGCCTAAGCCTAGGCTTGCCCTAGCCTTAGGTTAGCTGAGCCCTAGCCTTAGCCTTAACCTAGGGGTGCCCCAGCCTAAGCCTAGGGGTGCCCTTGTCTAAGTTTAGGGGTGCCTAGCCTAAGCCTAGGGGTGCCCTAGCCTAAGCCTAGGGGTGCCCTAGCCTAAGCCTAGGGGTGCCCTAGTCTAAGCCTAAGGGTGCCCTAGCCTTTGAATAGGGTAGCCCTAGCTTTAGCCTAAGCTTAGGGATGCCCTAGCCTAAGCCGAGGGGTGCCCTAGCCTAAGCCTAGGGGTGCCCTAGCTTTAGGCTAGGGGAGTCCTAGCCTTAGCCTAAACCTAGGGGTGCCCTAGCCTAAGCCTAGGGGTGCCCTAGCCTAAGCCTAGGGGTGCCCTAGCCTAAGCCTAGGGGTGCCCTAGCCTAAGCCTAGGGGTGCCCTAGCCTAAGCCTAGGGGTGCCCTAGCCTAAGCCTCAGGGTGCCTTACCCTAAGCCTAGGGGTCCCCTAGCATTAGCCTAAGCCTAGGGGTGCCCTAGCCTAAGCCTAGGGGTGCCTTAGCCTAAACCTAGGCGTCCCCTAGCCTTAGCCTAAGCCTAGGGGTACCCTAGCCTGAGACTATGGGTGCCGTAGCCTTAGCCTAGGGGTGCCCTAGCCTAAGCCTAGGGGTGCCTTAGCCTAAGCCTAGGGGTCCCCTAGCCTTAGCCTAAGCCTAGGGGTGCCCTAGCCTAAGCCTATGGGTGCCCTTGCAGAAGCCTCGGGGTGCCCTAGCCATAGGCTAGGGGAGCCCTAGCCTTAGCCTAAGCTTAGGGGTGCCCGAGCCTAAGCCTAGGGTTGCCCTACCCTAAGTCTAGGGGTGCCCTAGCCTTAGACTAGGGGAGCCCTAGCCTTAGCCGACGCCTAGGGGTGCCCTAGCCTAAACTTAGGGGTGCCCTAGGCTAAGCCTAGGGATGCCCTAGCCTAAGCCTAGGGGTGCCATAGCCTGAGCCTAGGGGTGCCCTAGCCTAAAACTTGGAGTGCCCTAGCCTAAGCCTAAGTGTGCCCAGGCCTTAGGTTAGAGGAGACCTAGCTTTAGCCTAAGCTTAAGGCTGCCATAACCTAAGCCTAGGGGTGCCCTAGCCTAAGCCTAGGCGTGCCCTAGCCTAAGCCGAGGGGTGCCTTACCCTAAGCCTAGGGGTGCCCTACCCTAAGCCTAGGGGTGCCCTAGAATAAGCCTAGGCTTGCCCTAACCTTAGGCTAGCTGAGCCCTAGCCTAAGCCTAAGCCCTGGGGTGCCCTAGCCTAAGCCTACGGGTACCCTAGCCTAAGCCTAGGGGTGCCCTAGCCTAAGACTAGGGGTGCCATAGCCTTTGGCTAGAGGAGCCCTAGCCTTAGCCTAAACCTAGGGGTGCCCTAGCCTAAGACTAGGGGTGCCCTAGCCTAAGCTTAGGGTTGCCCTAGCCTAACCCTAGGGGTGCCCTAGCCTTAGGCTAGTGGACCACTAGCCTTAGCCTAAGCCTAGGGGTGCCCTAGTCTAAGCCTAGGCGTGCCCTAGCCTAAGCCTAGGGGTGCCCTACCCTAAGCCTAGGGTTGCCCTACCCTAAGCATTGGGGTGCCCTAGCCTAAGCCTAGGCTTGCCCTAGCCTTAGGCTAGCTGAGCCCTAGCCTAAGCCTAAGCCTAGGGGTGCCCTAGCCTAAGCCTAGGGGTGCCCTAGCCTAAGCCAAGGGGTGCCCTAGCCTTAGGCTTGGGGAGCCCTAGCCTTAGCCTAAGCCTAGGGGTGCCCTAGCCTAAGACTAGGGGTGCCCTAGCCTAAGCTTAGGGTTGGCCTAGCCTAACCCTACGGGTGCCCTAGCCTTAGGCTAGTGGAGCACTAGCCTTAGCCTAAGCCTAGGGGTGCCCTAGTCTAAGCCTAGGCTTGCCCTAGCCTAAGCCTAGGGTTGCCCTACCCTAAGCCTAGAGTTGCCCTACCCTAAGCCTAGGGTTCCCTAGCCTAAGCCTAGGCTTGCCCTAGCCTTAGGTTAGCTGAGCCCTAGCCTTAGCCTTAACCTAGGGGTGCCCCAGCCTAAGTCTAGGGGTGCCCTAGTCTAAGTTTAGAGGTGCCTAGCCTAAGCCTAGAGGTGCCCTAGCCTAAGTCTAGGGGTACCCTAGCCTAAGCCTAGGGGTACCCTAGCCTTAGGCTAGGGGAGCCCTAGCTTTGGCCTAAGCCTAGTGGTGCCCCATCCTAAGCCTAGGGGTGCCCTAGACTAAGCCTAGGGGTGCCCTAGCCTTAGGCTAGGGTAGCCCTAGCCTTAGCCTAAACCTAGGGGTGCCCTAGCCTAAGCCTAGGGTGTCCTAGCCTAAGCCTAGGGGTGCCCTAGCCTAAGCCTTGGGATGCCTTAGCCTAAGCCTAGGGGTCCCCTAGCATTAGCCTAAGCCTAGGGGTGCCCTAGCCTAAGCTTCGGGGTGCCTTAGCCTAAACCTAGGGGTCCCCTAGCCTTAGCTTAAGCCTAGGGGTACCCTAGCCTGAGCCTATGGGTGCCGTAGCCTTAGCCTAGGGGTACCCTAGCCTAAGCCTAGGGGAGCCCTAGCTCTAGCCTAAGCCTAGGGGTGCCCTAGTCTAAGTTTAGAGGTGCCTAGCCTAAGCCTAGAGGTGCCCTAGCCTAAGTCTAGGGGTACCCTAGCCTAAGCCTAGGGGTACCCTAGCCTTAGGCTAGGGGAGCCCTAGCTTTGGCCTAAGCCTAGTGGTGCCCCATCCTAAGCCTAGGGGTGCCCTAGACTAAGCCTAGGGGTGCCCTAGCCTTAGGCTAGGGTAGCCCTAGCCTTAGCCTAAACCTAGGGGTGCCCTAGCCTAAGCCTAGGGTGTCCTAGCCTAAGCCTAGGGGTGCCCTAGCCTAAGCCTTGGGATGCCTTAGCCTAAGCCTAGGGGTCCCCTAGCATTAGCCTAAGCCTAGGGGTGCCCTAGCCTAAGCTTCGGGGTGCCTTAGCCTAAACCTAGGGGTCCCCTAGCCTTAGCTTAAGCCTAGGGGTACCCTAGCCTGAGCCTATGGGTGCCGTAGCCTTAGCCTAGGGGTACCCTAGCCTAAGCCTAGGGGAGCCCTAGCTCTAGCCTAAGCCTAGGGGTGCCCTAGCCTAAACTTAGGGGTGCCCTAGCCTAAGCCTAGGGGTGCCTTAGCCTAAGACTAGGGGTCCCCTAGCCTTAGCCTAAGCCTAGGGGTGCCCTAGCCTAAGCCTATGGGTGCCCTAGCCTAAGCCTAGGGGTACCCTAGCCATAGGCTAGGGGAGCCCTAGCCTTAGCCTAAGCTTAGGGGTGCCCGAGCCTAAGTCTAGGGTTGCCCTACCCTAAGCCTAGGGGTGCCCTAGCCTTGGACTAGGGGAGCCCTAGCCTTAGCCTACGCCTAGGGTGCCCTAGCCTAAGCTTAGGGGTGCCCTAGCCTAAGCCTAGGGGTGCCCTAGCCTAAGCCTAGGGGTGCCGTAGCCTGAGCCTAGGGGTGCCCTAGCCTGAGCCTACGGGTGCCCTAGCCTTAGGCTAGGGGAGCCCTAGCCTTAGCCTAAGCCTAGGTCTGCCCTAGCCTAAGCCTAGGGGTGCCCTAGCGTAACCCTAGGGGTGCCCTAGCCTTAGGCTAGGGGAGCACTAGCCTTAGCCTAAGCCTAGGGGTGCCCAAGCCTAAGGCTAAGTGTCCCCTTGCCTAAGCCTACGTGTGCTCTAGCCTAAGCCTAGAGGTGCCCTAGCCTTAGGCTAGGCGAGTCCTAAGCTTAGCCTAAGCTAGGGCTGCCCTAGCCTAAGCCTAGGGGTGCCCTAGCCTAACCCTAGGGGTGCCATAGCCTTAGGCTAGGGGAGCACTAGCCTTAACTTAAGCCTAGGGGTGCCCTAGCCTAAGCCTAGGGGTGCCCTAGCCTAAGCCTAGGGGAGCCCTAGCCTAAGCCTAGGGGTGCCCTAGCCTAAGCCTAGGGGTGCCCTAGCCTAAGCCTAGGGGAGCCCTAGCCTAAGCCTAGGGGTGCCCTAGCCTAAGCATAGGGGTGCCCTAGCCTAAGCCTAAGGGTGCCCTAGCCTAAACCCAGTGGAGCCCTATCCTTAGGCTAGGGGATCCCTAGCCTTAGCCTAAGCCTATGGGTGCCCTAGCCTAAGCCTAGGGGTGCCCTAGCCTAAGCCTAGGGGTGCCCTAGCCTAAGCCTCGGGGTGCCTTAGCCTAAGCCTAGGGGTCCCCTAGCATTAGCCTAACCCTAGGGGTGCCCTAGCCTAAGCTTCGGGATGCCTTAGCCTAAACCTAGGGGTCCCCTAGCCTTAGCTTAAGCCTAGGGGTACCCTAGCCTGAGCCTATGGGTGCCGTAGCCTTAGCCTAGGGGTACCCTAGCCTAAGCCTAGGGGAGCCCTAGCTCTAGCCTAAGCCTAGGGGTGCCCTAGCCTAAAATTAGGGGTGCCCTAGCCTAAGCCTAGGGGTGCCTTAGCCTAAGGCTAGGGGTCCCCTAGCCTTAGCCTAAGCCTAGGGGTGCCCTAGCCTAAGCCTATGGTTGCCCTAGCCTAAGCCTAGGGGTGCCCTAGCCATAGGCTAGGGGAGCCCTAGCCTTAGCCTAAGCTTAGGGGTGCCCGAGCCTAAGCCTAGGGTTGCCCTACCCTAAGCCTAGGGTTGCCCTACCCTTGGACTAGGGGAGCCCTAACCTTAGCCTACGCCTAGGGGTGCCCTAGCCTAAGCTTAGGGGTGCCCTAGCCTAAGCCTAGGGGTGCCCTAGCCAAAGCCTAGGGGTGCCGTAGCCTGAGCTTAGGGGTGCCCTAGCCTGAGCCTACGGGTGCCCTAGCCTTGGCTAGGGGAGCCCTAGCCTTAGCCTAAGCCTAGGTCTGCCCTAGCCTAAGCCTAGGGGTACCCTAGCGTAACCCTAGGGGTGCCCTAGCCTTAGGCTAGGGGAGCACTTGCCTTAGCCTAAGCCAAGGGGTGCCCAAGCCTAAGGCTAAGTGTGCCCTTGCCTAAGCCTACGTGTGCTCTAGCCTAAGCCTAGAGGTGCCCTAGCCTTAGGCTAGGCGAGTCCTAACCTTAGCCTAAGCTAGGGCTGCCCTAGCCTAAGCCTAGGGGTGCCCTAGCCTAACCCTAGGGGTGCCCTAGCTTTAGGCTAGGGGAGCACTAGAACTTAACTTAAGCCTAGGGGTGCCCTAGCCTAAGCCTAGGGGTGCCCTAGCCTAAGCCTAGGGGAGCCCTAGCCTAAGCCTAGGGGTGCCCTAGCCTAAGCATAGGGGTGCCCTAGCCTAAGCCTAAGGGTGCCCTAGTCTAAGCCCAGTGGAGCCCTATCCTTAGGCTAGGGGATCCCTAGCAATAGCCTAAGCCTATGGGTGCCCTAGCCTAAGCCTAGGGGTGCCTTAGCCTAAGCCTAGGGGTGCCCTAGCCTAAGCCTAGGGGTGCCCAGGCCTTAAGATAGAGGAGTCCTAGCCTTAGCCTAAGCCTATGGCTGCCCTAGCCTAACCCTAGGGGTGCCCTAGCCTTAGGCTAGGGGAGCACTAGCCTTAGGCTAGGAGTGCCCTAGCCTAAGCCTAGGGGTGCCCTAGCCTAAGCCTTGGAGTGCCCTAGCCTAAGCCTCGGTGTGCCCAGGCCTTAGGTAAGAGGAGCCCTAGCTTTAGCCAAGCCCAAGGCTGCCATAACCTAAGCCTAGGGGTGCCCTAGCCTAAGCCTAGGCGTGCCCTAGCCTAAGCCGAGGGGTTCCTTACCCTAAGCCTAGGGGTGCCCTACCCTAAGCCTAGGGGTGCCCTAGATTAAGCCTAGGCTTGCCCTAGCCTTAGGCTAGCTGAGCCCTAGCCTAAGCCTAAGCCCTGGGGTGCCCTAGCCTAAGCCTAGGGGTACCCTAGCCTACGCCTAGGGGTGCCCTAGCCTAAGCCTAGGGGTGCCGTAGCCTGAGCCTAGGGGTGCCCTAGCCTGAGCCTACGGGTGACCTAGCCTTAGGCTAGGGGAGCCCTAGCCTTAGCCTAAGCCTAGGTCTGCCCTAGCCTAAGCCTTGGGGTGCCCTAGCCTAACGCTAGGGGTGCCCTAGCCTTAGGTAGGGGAGCACTAGCCTTAGCCTAAGCCTAGGGGTGCCCTAGCGTAAGGCTAAGTGTGCCCTTGCCTAAGCCTACGGGTGCTCTAGCCTAAGCCTAGCGGTGCCCTAGCCTTAGGCTAGGCGAGCCCTAGCCTTAGCCTAAGCTAGGGCTGCCCTAGCCTAAGCCTAGGGGTGCCCTAGCCTAACCCTAGGGGTGCCCTAGCCTTAGGCTAAGGGAGCACTAGCCTTAGCCTAAGCTTAGGGGTGCCCTAGCCTGAGCCTAGGCTTGCCCTAGCCTTAGGCTAGCTGAGCCCTAGCCTTAGCCTTAACCTAGGGGTGCCCCAGCCTAAGCCTAGGGGTGCCCTAGTCTAAGTTTAGGGGTGCCTAGCCTAAGCCTAGGGGTGCCCTAGCCTAAGCCTAGGGGTGCCCTAGTCTAATGCTAAGGGTGCCCTAGCCTTTGAATAGGGTAGCCCTAGCCTTAGCCTAAGCTTAGGGATGCCCTAGCCTAAGCCTAGGGGTGCCCTAGCTTTAGGCTAGGGGAGCCCTAGCCTTAGCCTAAACCTAGGGGTGCCCTAGCCTAAGCCTAGGGGTGCCCTAGCCTAAGCCTAGGGGTGCCCTAGGCTAAGCCTCAGGGTGCCTTACCCTAAGCCTAGGGGTCCCTTAGCATTAGCCTAAGCCTAGGGGTGCCCTAGCCTAAGCCTAGGGGTGCCTTAGCCTAAACCTAGGCGTCCCCTAGACTTAGCCTAAGCCTAGGGGTACCCTAGCCTGAGCCTATGGGTGCCTTAGCCTAAGCCTAGGGGTCCCCTAGCCTTAGCCTAAGCCTAGGGGTGCCCTAGCCTAAGCCTATGGGTGCCCTTGCCTAAGCCTCGGGGTGCCTTAGTCATAGGCTAGGGGAGCCCTAGCCTTAGCCTAAGCTTAGGGGTGCCCGAGCCTAAGCTTAGGGTTGCCCTACCCTAAGCCTAGGAGTGCCCTAGCCTTAGACTAGGGGAGCCCTAGCCTTAGCCTACGCCTAGGGGTGCCCTAGCCTAAGCTTAGGGGTTCCCTAGGCTAAGCCTAGGGATGCCCTAGCCTAAGCCTAGGGGTGCCGTAGCCTTAGGCTAGGGGAGCACTAGCCTTAGGCTAGGAGTGCCCTAGCCTAAGCCTAGGGGTGCCCTAGCCTAAGCCTTGGAGTGCCCTAGCCTAAGCCTAGGTGTGCCCAGGCCTTAGGTAAGAGGAGCCCTAGCTTTAGCCAAGCCCAAGGCTGCCATAACCTAAGCCTATGGGTGCCCTAGCCTAAGCCTAGGGGTGCCCTAGCCTAAGCCTAGGGGTGCCCTAGCCTAAGCCTCAGGGTGCCTTAGCCTAAGCCTAGGGGTCCCCTAGCATTAGCCTAACCCTAGGGGTGCCCTAGCCTAAGCTTCGGGATGCCTTAGCCTAAACCTAGGGGTCCCCTAGCCTTAGCTTAAGCCTAGGGGTACCCTAGCCTGAGCCTATGGGTGCCGTAGCCTTAGCCTAGGGGTACCCTAGCCTAAGCCTAGGGGAGCCCTAGCTCTAGCCTAAGCCTAGGGGTGCCCTAGCCTAAACTTAGGGGTGCCCTAGCCTAAGCCTAGGGGTGCCTTAGCCTAAGGCTAGGGGTCCCCTAGCCTTAGCCTAAGCCTAGGGGTGCCCTAGCCTAAGCCTATGGGTGCCCTAGCCTAAGCCTAGGGGTGCCCTAGCCATAGGCTAGGGGAGCCCTAGCCTTAGCCTAAGCTTAGGGGTGCCCGAGCCTAAGCCTAGGGTTGCCCTAGCCTAAGCCTAGGGGTGCCCTAGCCATAGGCTAGGGGATCCCTAGCCTTAGCCTAAGCCTATGGGTGCCCTAGCCTAAGCCTAGGGGTGCCTTAGCCTAAGCCTAGGGGTGCCCTAGCCTAAGACTAGGGGTGCCCAGGCTTTAGGATAGAGGAGTCCTAGCTTAGCCTAAGCCTATGGCTGCCCTAGCCTAACCCTAGGGGTGCCCTAGCCTTAGGCTAGGGGAGCACTAGCCTTAGGCTAGGAGTGCCCTAGCCTAAGCCTAGGGGTGCCCTAGCCTAAGCCTTGGAGTGCCCTAGCCTAAGCCTAGGTGTGCCCAGGCCTTAGGTAAGAGGAGCCCTAGCTTTAGCCAAGCCCAAGGCTGCCATAACCTAAGCCTAGGGGTGCCCTAGCCTAAGCCTAGGCGTGCCCTAGCCTAAGCCGAGGGGTGCCTTACCCTAAGCCTAGGGGTGCCCTACCCTAAGCCTAGGGGTGCCCTAGATTAAGCCTAGGCTTGCCCTAGCCTTAGGCTAGCTGAGCCCTAGCCTAAGCCTAAGCCCTGGGGTGCCCTAGCCTAAGCCTAGGGGTACCCTAGCCTACGCCTAGGGGTGCCCTAGCCTAAGCCTAGGGGTGCCGTAGCCTGAGCCTAGGGGTGCCCTAGCCTGAGCCTACGGGTGACCTAGCCTTAGGCTAGGGGAGCCCTAGCCTTAGCCTAAGCCTAGGTCTGCCCTAGCCTAAGCCTTGGGGTGCCCTAGCCTAACGCTAGGGGTGCCCTAGCCTTAGGTAGGGGAGCACTAGCCTTAGCCTAAGCCTAGGGGTGCCCTAGCGTAAGGCTAAGTGTGCCATTGCCTAAGCCTACGGGTGCTCTAGCCTTAGCCTAGCGGTGCCCTAGCCTTAGGCTAGGCGAGCCCTAGCCTTAGCCTAAGCTAGGGCTGCCCTAGCCTAAGCCTAGGGGTGCCCTAGCCTAACCCTAGGGGTGCCCTAGCCTTAGGCTAAGGGAGCACTAGCCTTAGCCTAAGCTTAGGGGTGCCCTAGCCTAAGCCTAGGCTTGCCCTAGCCTTAGGCTAGCTGAGCCCTAGCCTAAGCCTTAATCTAGGGGTGCCCCAGCCTAAGCCTAGGGGTGCCCTAGTCTAAGTTTAGGGGTGCCTAGCCTAAGCCTAGGGGTGCCCTAGCCTAAGCCTCGGGGTGCCCTAGTCTAATGCTAAGGGTGCCCTAGCCTTTGAATAGGGTAGCCCTAGCCTTAGCCTAAGCTTAGGGATGCCCTAGCCTAAGCCTAGGGGTGCCCTAGCCTAAGCCTAGGGGTGCCCTAGCTTTAGGCTAGGGGAGCCCTAGCCTTAGCCTAAACCTAGGGGTGCCCTAGCCTAGGCCTAGGGGTGCCCTAGCCTAAGCCTAGGGGTGCCCTAGCCTAAGCCTAGGGGTGCCCTAGCCTAAGCCTCAGGGTGCCTTACCCTAAGCCTAGGGGTCCCTTAGCATTAGCCTAAGCCTAGGGGTGCCCTAGCCTAAGCCTAGGGGTGCCTTAGCCTAAACCTAGGCGTCCCCTAGCCTTAGCCTAAGCCTAGGGGTACCCTAGCCTGAGCCTATGGGTGCCGTAGCCTTAGCCTAGGGGTGCCCTAGCCTAAGCCTAGGGGTGCCTTAGCCAGAGCCTAGGGGTCCCCTAGCCTTAGCCTAAGCCTAGGGGTGCCCTAGCCTAAGCCTATGGGTGCCCTTGCCTAAGCCTCGGGGTGCCCTAGCCATAGGCTAGGGGAGCCCTAGCCTTAGCCTAAGCTTAGGGGTGCCCGAGCCTAAGCTTAGGGTTGCCCTACCCTAAGCTTAGGAGTGCCCTAGCCTTAGACTAGGGGAGCCCTAGCCTTAGCCTACGCCTAGGGGTGCCCTAGCCTAAGCTTAGGGGTTCCCTAGGCTAAGCCTAGGGATGCCCTAGCCTAAGCCTAGGGGTGCCGTAGCCTGAGCCTAGAGGTGCCCTAGCCTAAGCCTTGGAGTGCCCTAGCCTAAGCCTAGGTGTGCCCAGGCCTTAGGTTAGAGGAGCCCTAGCTTTAGCCTAAGCCTAAGGCTGCCATAACCTAAGCCTAGGGGTATCCCTAGCCTAAGCCTAGGCGTACCCTAGCCTAAGCCGAGGGGTGCCTTACCCTAAGCCTAGGGGTGCCCTAGCCTAAGCCTAGGGGTACCCTAGCCTAAGCCTAGGGGTGCCCTAGCCTAAGCCTAGGGGTGCCATAGCCTTTGGCTAGAGGAGCCCTAGCCTTAGCCTAAATCTAGGGGGGCCCTAGCCTAAGACTAGGGGTGCCCTAGCCTAAGCTTAGGGTTGCCCTAGCGTAACCCTAGGGGTGCCCTAGCCTTAGGCTAGTGGACAACTAGCCTTAGCCTAAGCCTATTGGTGCCCTAGTCTAAGCCTAGGCGTGCCCTAGCCTAAGCCTAGGGGTGCCCTACCCTAAGCCTAGGGTTGCCCTACCCTAAGCATAGGGGTGCCCTAGCCTAAGCCTAGGCTTGCCCTAGCCTTAGGCTAGCTGAGCCCTAGCCTAAGCCTAAGCCTAGGGGTGCCCTAGCCTAAGCCTAGGGGTGCCCTAGCCTAAGCCAAGGGGTGCCCTGGACTTAGGGTTGGGGAGCCCTAGCCTTAGCCTAAGCCTAGGGGTGCCCTAGTCTAAGCCTAGGCGTGCCCTAGCCTAAGCCTAGGGTTGCCCTACCCTAAGCCTAGGGTTGCCCTACCCTAAGCCTAGGGGTGCCCTAGCCTAAGCCTAGGCTTGCCCTAGCCTTAGGTTAGCAGAGCCCTAGCCTTAGCCTTAACCTAGGGGTGCCCCAGCCTAAGCCTAGGGGTGCCCTAGTCTAAGTTTAGGGGTGCCTAGCCTAAGACTAGGGGTGCCCTAGCCTAAGTCTAGGGGTACCCTAGTCTAAGCCTAGGGGTACCCTAGCCTTAGGCTAGGGGATCCCTAGCTTTAGCCTAAGCCTAGGGGTGCCCCAGCCTAAGCCTAGGGGTGCCCTAGACTAAGCCTAGGGGTGCCCTAGCCTTAGGCTAGGGTAGCCCTAGCCTTAGCCTAAACCTAGAGGTGCCCTAGCCTAAGCCTTGGGGTGCCCTTGCCTAAGCCTAGGGGTGCCCTAGCCTAAGCCTAGGGGTGCCCTAGCCCAAGCCTCGGGGTGCCTTAGCCTAAGCCTAGCGATCCCCTAGCATTAGCCTAAGCCTAGGGGTGCCCTAGCCTAAGCTTCGGGGTGCCTTTGCCTAAACCTAGGGGTCCCCTAGCCTTAGCCTAAGACTAGGGGTACCCTAGCCTGAGCCTATGAGTGCCGTAGACTTAGCCTAGGGGTACCCTAGCCTAAGCCTAGGGGAGCCCTAGCTCTAGCCTAAGCCTAGGGGTGCCCTAGCCTAAACTTAGGGGTGCCCTAGCCTAAGCCAAGGGGTCCCTTAGCCTAAGCATAAGGGTCCCCTAGCCTTAGCCAAGCCTAGGGGTGCCCTAGCCTAAGCCTATGGGTGCCCTAGCCTAAGCCGAGGGGTGCCCTAGCCATAGGCTAGGGGAGCCCTAGCCTTAGCCTAAGCTTAAGGGTCCCCGAGCCTAAGCCTAGGGTTGCCCTACCCTAAGCCTAGGGGTGCCCTAGCTTTAGACTAGGGGAGCCCTAGCCTTAGCCTACGCCTAGGGGTGCCCTAGCCTAAGCTTAGGGCTGCCCCAGCCTAAGCCTAGGGGTGCCCTAGCCTAAGCCTAGGGGTTCCGAGCCTGAGCCTAGGGGTGCCCTAGCCTGAGCCTACGGGTGCCCTAGCCTTAGGCTAGGGGAGCCCTAGCCTTAGCCTATGCCTAGGTCTGCCCTAGCCTAAGCCTAGGGGTGCCCTAGCGTAACCCTAGGGGTTCCCTAGCCTTAGGCTAGGGGAGCACTAGCCTTAGCCTAAGCCTAGGGGTGCCCAAGCCTAAGGCTAAGTGTGCCCTTGCCTAAGCCTACGTGTGCTCTAGCCTAAGCCTAGAGGTGCCCTAGCCTTAGGCTAGGCGAGTCCTAGCCTTAGCCTAAGCTAGGGCTGCCCTAGCCTAAGCCTAGGGGTGCCCTACCCTAACCCTAGGGGTGCCCTAGCCTTAGGCTAGGGGAGCACTAGCTTTAACTTAAGCCTAGGGGTGCCCTAGCCTAAGCCTAGGGGTGCCCTAACCTAAGCCTAGGGGAGCCCTAGCCTAAGCCTAGGGGTGCCCTAGCCTAAGCATAGGGGTGCCCTAGCCTAAGCCTAAGGGTGCCCTAGCCTAAGCCCAGTGGAGCCCTATCCTTAGGCTAGGGGATCCCTAGCCTTAGCCTAAGCCTATGGGTGCCCTAGCCTCAGCCTAGGGGTGCCCTAGCCTAAGCCTTGGTGTGCCCTAACCTAAGCCTAGGGGTGCCCTAGCCTAAGCCTAGTGGTGCCGTAGCCTAAGCCTAGGGGTGACCATCCGTAGCCTAAGCCTAGGGGTGCCGTAGCCTAAGCCTAGGTGTGCCCTAGCCTAAGCCTAGGGTGCCTTAGCCTAAGCCTAGGGGTGCCTTAGCCTAAGCCTAGGGGTGCCCTAGCCTAAGCCTAGGAGTGCCCTAGCCTAAGCCTAGGGGTGCCCAGGCCTTAGGATAAAGGAGCCCGAGCCTTAGCCTAAGCCTATGGCTGCCCTAGCCTAACCCTAGGGGTGCCCTAGCCTTAGGCTAGGGGCGCACTAGCCTTAGCCTAGGGTTGCCCTAGCCTAAGCCTAGTGGTGCTGTAGCCTAAGCCTAGGGGTGACCTAGCCGTAGCCTAAGCCTAGGGGTGCCCTAGCCTAAGCCTAGGTGTGCCCTAACGTAAGCCTAGGGTGCCTTAGCCTAAGCCTACGGGTGCCTTAACCTAAGCCTAGGGGTGCCCTAGCCTAAGCCTAGGGGTGCCCTAGCCTAAGCCTAGGGGTGCCCAGGCCTTAGGATAGAGGATTCCTAGCCTTAGCCTAAGCCTATGTCTGCCCTAGCCTAACCCTAGGGGTGCCCTAGCCTTAGGCTTGGGGAGCACTAGCCTTAGCCTAGGAGTGCCCTAGCCTAAGCCTAGGGGTGCCCTAGCCTAAGCCTTGGAGTGCCCTAGCCTAAGCCTAGGTGTGCCCAGGCCTTAGGTTAGAGGAGCCCTAGCTTTAGCCTAAGCCTAAGGCTGCCATAACCTAAGCCTAGGGGTGCCCTAGCCTAAGCCTAGGCGTGCCCTAGCCTAAGCCGAGGGGTGCCTTACCCTAAGCCTAGGGGTGCCCTACCCTAAGCCTAGGGGTGCCCTAGATTAAGTCTAGGCTTGCCCTAGCCTTAGGCTAGCTGAGCCCTAGCCTAAGCCTAAGCCCTGGGGGCCCTAGCCTAAGCTTAGGGGTACCCTAGCCTAAGCCTAGGGGTGCCCTAGCCTAAGCATAGGGGTGCCATATCCTTTGGCTAGAGGAGCCCTAGCCTTAGCCTAAACCTAGGGGTGCCCTAGCCAAAGACTAGGGGTGCCCTAGCCTAAGCTTAGGGTTGCCCTAGCCTAACCCTAGGGGTGCCCTAGTCTTGGGCTAGTGGACCACTAGCCTTAGCTTAAGCCTAGGGGTGCCCTAGTCTAAGCCTAGGCGTGCCCTAGCCTAAGCCTAGGGGTGCCCTACCCTAAGCCTAGGGTTGCCTTACCCTAAGCATAGGGGTGCCCTAGCCTAAGCCTAGGCTTGCCCTAGGCTTAGGCTAGCTGAGCCCTAGCCTAAGCCTAAGCCTTGGGGTGCCCTAGCCTAAGCCTAGGGGTGCCCTAGCCTAAGCCAAGGGGTGCCCTAGCCTTAGGCTTGGGGAGCCCTAGCCTTAGCCTAAGCCTAGGGGTGCCCTAGCCTAAGACTAGGGATGCCCTAGCCTAAGCTTAGGGTTGGCCTAGAATAACCCTAGGGGTGTCCTAGCCTTAGGCTAGTGGAGCACTAGCCTTAGCCTAAGCCAAGGGTGCCCTAGTCTAAGCCTAGGCGTGCCCTAGCCTAAGCCTAGGGTTGCCCTACCCTAAGCCTAGGGTTGCCCTACCCTAAGCCTAGGGGTGCCCTAGCCTAACCCTAGGCTTGACCTAGCCTTAGGTTAGCTGAGCCCTAGCCTTAGCCTTAACCTAGGGGTGCCCCAGCCTAAGCCTAGGGGTGCCTAGCCTAAGCCTAGGGGTGCCCTAGCCTAAGCCTAGTGGTGCCCTAGCCTAAGCCTATGGGTGCCCTAGTCTAAGCCTAAGGGTGCCCTAGCTTTTGAATAGGATAGCCCTAGCCTTAGCCTACGCTTAGGGAAGCCCTAGCCTAAGCTGAGGGGTGCCCTAGCCTAAGCCTAGGGGTGCCCAAGCTTTAGGCTAGGGGAGCCCTAGCCTTAGCCTAAACCTAGGGGTGCCCTAGCCTAAGCCTAGGGGTGCCCTAGCCTAAACCTAGGGGTGCCCTAGCCTAAGCCTAGGGGTGCCCTAGCCTAAGCCTAGGGGTGCCCTAGCCTAAGCCTAGGGGTGCCCTAGCCTAAGCCTAGGGGTGCCCTAGCCTAAGCCTAGGGGTGCCCTAGTCTAAGCCTCAGGGTGCCTTACCCTAAGCCTAGGGGTCCCCTAGCATTAGCCTAAGCCTAGGGGTGCTCTAGCCTAAGCCTAGGAGTGCCTTAGCCTAAACCTAGGCGTCCCCTAGCCTTAGCCTAAGCCTAGGGGTACCCTAGCCTGAGCCTATGGGTGCCGTAGCCTTAGCCTAAGGGTGCCCTAGGCTAAGCCTAGGGGTGCCTTAGCCTAAGCCTAGGGATCCCCTAGCCTTAGCCTAAGCCTAGGGGTGCCCTAGCCTAAGCCTATGGGTGCCCTTGCCTAAGCCTTGGGGTGCCCTAGCCATAGGCTAGGGGAGCCCTAGCCTTAGCCTAAGCTTAGGGGTGCCCGAGCCTAAGCCTAGGGTTGCCCTACCCTAAGCCTAGGGGTGCCCTAGCCTTAGACTAGGGGAGCCCTAGCCTTAGCCTACGCCAAGGGGTGCCCTAGCCTAAGCTTAGGGGTGTCCTAGGCTAAGCCTAGGGATGCCCTAGCCTAAGCCTAGGGGTGCTGTAGCCTGAGCCTAGGGGTGCCGTAGCCTAAGCTTACGGGTTCCCTAGCCTTAGGCTAGGGGAGCCCTAGCCTTAGCCTAAGCCTAGGTCTGCCCTAGCCTAAGCTTAGGGTTGCCCTAGCCTAACCCTAGGGGTGCCCTAGTCTTAGGCTAGTGGACCACTAGCCTTAGCTTAAGCCTAGGGGTGCCCTAGTCTAAGCCTAGGCGTGCCCTAGCCTAAGCCTAGGGGTGCCCTACCCTAAGCCTAGGGTTGCCCTACCCTAAGCATAGGGGTGCCCTAGCCTAAACCTAGGGGTGCCCTAGCCTAAGCATAGGGGTGCCCTAGCCTAAGCCTAAGGGTGCCCTAGCCTAAGCCCAGTGGAGCCCTATCCTTAGGCTAGGGGATCCCTAGCCTTAGCCTAAGCCTATGGGTGCCCTAGCCTCAGCCTAGGGGTGCCCTAGCCTAAGCCTAGGTGTGCCCTAACCTAAGCCTAGGGGTGCCCTAGCCTAAGCCTAGTAGTGCCGTAGCCTAAGCCTAGGGGTGACCTAGCCGTAGCCTAAGCCTAGGGGTGCCCTAGCCTAAGCCTAGGTGTGCCCTAGCCTAAGCCTAGGGTGCCTTAGCCTCAGCCTAGGGGTGCCTTAGTCTTAGCCTAGGGGTGCCCTAGCCTAAGCCTAGGGGTGCCCTAGCCAAAGCCTAGGGGTGCCCAGGCCTTAGAATAGAGGAGTCCTAGCCTTAGCCTAAGCCTATGGCTGCCCTATCCTAACCCTAGGGGTGCCCTAGCCTTAGGCTAGCTGAGCCCTAGCCTAAGCCTAAGCCCTGGGGTGCCCTAGCCTAAGCCTAGGGGTGCCCTAGCCTAAGCCTAGGCTTGCCCTAGCCTTAGGTTAGCTGAGCCCTAGCCTTAGCCTTAACCTAGGGGTGCCCCAGCCTAAGCCTAGGGGTGCCCTTGTCTAAGTTTAGGGGTGCCTAGCCTAAGCCTAGGGGTGCCCTAGCCTAAGCCTAGGGGTGCCCTAGCCTAAGCCTAGGGGTGCCCTAGTCTAAGCCTAAGGGTGCCCTAGCCTTTGAATAGGGTAGCCCTAGCTTTAGCCTAAGCTTAGGGATGCCCTAGCCTAAGCCGAGGGGTGCCCTAGCCTAAGCCTAGGGGTGCCCTAGCTTTAGGCTAGGGGAGTCCTAGCCTTAGCCTAAACCTAGGGGTGCCCTAGCCTAAGCCTAGGGGTGCCCTAGCCTAAGCCTAGGGGTGCCCTAGCCTAAGCCTAGGGGTGCCCTAGCCTAAGCATAGGGGTGCCCTAGCCTAAGCCTAGGGGTGCCCTAGCCTAAGCCTCAGGGTGCCTTACCCTAAGCCTAGGGGTCCCCTAGCATTAGCCTAAGCCTAGGGGTGCCCTAGCCTAAGCCTAGGGGTGCCTTAGCCTAAACCTAGGCGTCCCCTAGCCTTAGCCTAAGCCTAGGGGTACCCTAGCCTGAGACTATGGGTGCCGTAGCCTTAGCCTAGGGGTGCCCTAGCCTAAGCCTAGGGGTGCCTTAGCCTAAGCCTAGGGGTCCCCTAGCCTTAGCCTAAGCCTAGGGGTGCCCTAGCCTAAGCCTATGGGTGCCCTTGCAGAAGCCTCGGGGTGCCCTAGCCATAGGCTAGGGGAGCCCTAGCCTTAGCCTAAGCTTAGGGGTGCCCGAGCCTAAGCCTAGGGTTGCCCTACCCTAAGCCTAGGGGTGCCCTAGCCTTAGACTAGGGGAGCCCTAGCCTTAGCCGACGCCTAGGGGTGCCCTAGCCTAAGCTTAGGGGTGCCCTAGGCTAAGCCTAGGGATGCCCTAGCCTAAGCCTAGGGGTGCCGTAGCCTGAGCCTATGGGTGCCCTAGCCTAAAACTTGGAGTGCCCTAGCCTAAGCCTAAGTGTGCCCAGGCCTTAGGTTAGAGGAGACCTAGCTTTAGCCTAAGCTTAAGGCTGCCATAACCTAAGCCTAGGGGTGCCCTAGCCTAAGCCTAGGCGTGCCCTAGCCTAAGCCGAGGGGTGCCTTACCCTAAGCCTAGGGGTGCCCTACCCTAAGCCTAGGGGTGCCCTAGAATAAGCCTAGGCTTGCCCTAGCCTTAGGCTAGCTGAGCCCTAGCCTAAGCCTAAGCCCTGGGGTGCCCTAGCCTAAGCCTACGGGTACCCTAGCCTAAGCCTAGGGGTGCCCTAGCCTAAGACTAGGGGTGCCATAGCCTTTGGCTAGAGGAGCCCTAGCCTTAGCCTAAACCTAGGGGTGCCCTAGCCTAAGACTAGGGGTGCCCTAGCCTAAGCTTAGGGTTGCCCTAGCCTAACCCTAGGGGTGCCCTAGCCTTAGGCTAGTGGACCACTAGCCTTAGCCTAAGCCTAGGGGTGCCCTAGTCTAAGCCTAGGCGTGCCCTAGCCTAAGCCTAGGGGTGCCCTACCCTAAGCCTAGGGTTGCCCTACCCTAAGCATTGGGGTGCCCTAGCCTAAGCCTAGGCTTGCCCTAGCCTTAGGCTAGCTGAGCCCTAGCCTAAGCCTAAGCCTAGGGGTGCCCTAGCCTAAGCCTAGGGGTGCCCTAGCCTAAGCCAAGGGGTGCCCTAGCCTTAGGCTTGGGGAGCCCTAGCCTTAGCCTAAGCCTAGGGGTGCCCTAGCCTAAGACTAGGGGTGCCCTAGCCTAAGCTTAGGGTTGGCCTAGCCTAACCCTACGGGTGCCCTAGCCTTAGGCTAGTGGAGCACTAGCCTTAGCCTAAGCCTAGGGGTGCCCTAGTCTAAGCCTAGGCGTGCCCTAGCCTAAGCCTAGGGTTGCCCTACCCTAAGCCTAGAGTTGCCCTACCCTAAGCCTAGGGTTCCCTAGCCTAAGCCTAAGCCTAGGGTGTCCTAGCCTAAGCCTAGGGGTGCCCTAGCCTAAGCCTTGGGATGCCTTAGCCTAAGCCTAGGGGTCCCCTAGCATTAGCCTAAGCCTAGGGGTGCCCTAGCCTAAGCTTCGGGGTGCCTTAGCCTAAACCTAGGGGTCCCCTAGCCTTAGCTTAAGCCTAGGGGTACCCTAGCCTGAGCCTATGGGTGCCGTAGCCTTAGCCTAGGGGTACCCTAGCCTAAGCCTAGGGGAGCCCTAGCTCTAGCCTAAGCCTAGGGGTGCCCTAGCCTAAACTTAGGGGTGCCCTAGCCTAAGCCTAGGGGTGCCTTAGCCTAAGACTAGGGGTCCCCTAGCCTTAGCCTAAGCCTAGGGGTGCCCTAGCCGAAGCCTATGGGTGCCCTAGCCTAAGCCTAGGGGTACCCTAGCCATAGGCTAGGGGAGCCCTAGCCTTAGCCTAAGCTTAGGGGTGCCCGAGCCTAAGTCTAGGGTTGCCCTACCCTAAGCCTAGGGGTGCCCTAGCCTTGGACTAGGGGAGCCCTAGCCTTAGCCTACGCCTAGGGTGCCCTAGCCTAAGCTTAGGGGTGCCCTAGCCTAAGCCTAGGGGTGCCCTAGCCTAAGCCTAGGGGTGCCGTAGCCTGAGCCTAGGGGTGCCCTAGCCTGAGCCTACGGGTGCCCTAGCCTTAGGCTAGGGGAGCCCTAGCCTTAGCCTAAGCCTAGGTCTGCCCTAGCCTAAGCCTAAGGGTGCCCTAGCGTAACCCTAGGGGTGCCCTAGCCTTAGGCTAGGGGAGCACTAGCCTTAGCCTAAGCCTAGGGGTGCCCAAGCCTAAGGCTAAGTGTCCCCTTGCCTAAGCCTACGTGTGCTCTAGCCTAAGCCTAGAGGTGCCCTAGCCTTAGGCTAGGCGAGTCCTAAGCTTAGCCTAAGCTAGGGCTGCCCTAGCCTAAGCCTAGGGGTGCCCTAGCCTAACCCTAGGGGTGCCATAGCCTTAGGCTATGGGAGCACTAGCCTTAACTTAAGCCTAGGGGTGCCCTAGCCTAAGCCTAGGGGTGCCCTAGCCTAAGCCTAGGGGAGCCCTAGCCTAAGCCTAGGGGTGCCCTAGCCTAAGCCTAGGGGTGCCCTAGCCTAAGCCTAGGGGAGCCCTAGCCTAAGCCTAGGGGTGCCCTAGCCTAAGCATAGGGGTGCCCTAGCCTAAGCCTAAGGGTGCCCTAGCCTAAACCCAGTGGAGCCCTATCCTTAGGCTAGGGGATCCCTAGCCTTAGCCTAAGCCTATGGGTGCCCTAGCCTAAGCCTAGGGGTGCCCTAGCCTAAGCCTAGGGGTGCCCTAGCCTAAGCCTCGGGGTGCCTTAGCCTAAGCCTAGGGGTCCCCTAGCATTAGCCTAACCCTAGGGGTGCCCTAGCCTAAGCTTCGGGATGCCTTAGCCTAAACCTAGGGGTCCCCTAGCCTTAGCTTAAGCCTAGGGGTACCCTAGCCTGAGCCTATAGGTGCCGTAGCCTTAGCCTAGGGGTACCCTAGCCTAAGCCTAGGGGAGCCCTAGCTTTAGCCTAAGCCTAGGGGTGCCCTAGCCTAAACTTAGGGGTGCCCTAGCCTAAGCCTAGGGGTGCCTTAGCCTAAGGCTAGGGGTCCCCTAGCCTTAGCCTAAGCCTAGGGGTGCCCTAGCCTAAGCCTATGGGTGCCCTAGCCTAAGCCTAGGGGTGCCCTAGCCATAGCTAGGGGAGCCCTAGCCTTAGCCTAAGCTTAGGGGTGCCCGAGCCTAAGCCTAGGGTTGCCCTACCCTAAGCCTAGGGTTGCCCTACCCTTGGACTAGGGGAGCCCTAACCTTAGCCTACGCCTAGGGGTGCCCTAGCCTAAGCTTAGGGGTGCCCTAGCCTAAGCCTAGGGGTGCCCTAGCCAAAGCCTAGGGGTGCCGTAGCCTGAGCTTAGGGGTGCCCTAGCCTGAGCCTACGGGTGCCCTAGCCTTGGCTAGGGGAGCCCTAGCCTTAGCCTAAGCCTAGGTCTGCCCTAGCCTAAGCCTAGGGGTACCCTAGCGTAACCCTAGGGGTGCCCTAGCCTTAGGCTAGGGGAGCACTTGCCTTAGCCTAAGCCAAGGGGTGCCCAAGCCTAAGGCTAAGTGTGCCCTTGCCTAAGCCTACGTGTGCTCTAGCCTAAGCCTAGAGGTGCCCTAGCCTTAGGCTAGGCGAGTCCTAACCTTAGCCTAAGCTAGGGCTGCCCTAGCCTAAGCCTAGGGGTGCCCTAGCCTAACCCTAGGGGTGCCCTAGCTTTAGGCTAGGGGAGCACTAGAACTTAACTTAAGCCTAGGGGTGCCCTAGCCTAAGCCTAGGGGTGCCCTAGCCTAAGCCTAGGGGAGCCCTAGCCTAAGCCTAGGGGTGCCCTAGCCTAAGCATAGGGGTGCCCTAGCCTAAGCCTAAGGGTGCCCTAGTCTAAGCCCAGTGGAGCCCTATCCTTAGGCTAGGGGATCCCTAGCAATAGCCTAAGCCTATGGGTGCCCTAGCCTAAGCCTAGGGGTGCCTTAGCCTAAGCCTAGGGGTGCCCTAGCCTAAGCCTAGGGGTGCCCAGGCCTTAAGATAGAGGAGTCCTAGCCTTAGCCTAAGCCTATGGCTGCCCTAGCCTAACCCTAGGGGTGCCCTAGCCTTAGGCTAGGGGAGCACTAGCCTTAGGCTAGGAGTGCCCTAGCCTAAGCCTAGGGGTGCCCTAGCCTAAGCCTTGGAGTGCCCTAGCCTAAGCCTCGGTGTGCCCAGGCCTTAGGTAAGAGGAGCCCTAGCTTTAGCCAAGCCCAAGGCTGCCATAACCTAAGCCTAGGGGTGCCCTAGCCTAAGCGTAGGCGTGCCCTAGCCTAAGCCGAGGGGTTCCTTACCCTAAGCCTAGGGGTGCCCTACCCTAAGCCTAGGGGTGCCCTAGATTAAGCCTAGGCTTGCCCTAGCCTTAGGCTAGCTGAGCCGTAGCCTAAGCCTAAGCCCTGGGGTGCCCTAGCCTAAGCCTAGGGGTACCCTAGCCTACGCCTAGGGGTGCCCTAGCCTAAGCCTAGGGGTGCCGTAGCCTGAGCCTAGGGGTGCCCTAACCTGAGCCTACGGGTGACCTAGCCTTAGGCTAGGGGAGCCCTAGCCTTAGCCTAAGCCTAGGTCTGCCCTAGCCTAAGCCTTGGGGTGCCCTAGCCTAACGCTAGGGGTGCCCTAGCCTTAGGTAGGGGAGCACTAGCCTTAGCCTAAGCCTAGGGGTGCCCTAGCGTAAGGCTAAGTGTGCCCTTGCCTAAGCCTACGGGTGCTCTAGCCTAAGCCTAGCGGTGCCCTAGCCTTAGGCTAGGCGAGCCCTAGCCTTAGCCTAAGCTAGGGCTGCCCTAGCCTAAGCCTAGGGGTGCCCTAGCCTAACCCTAGGGGTGCCCTAGCCTTAGGCTAAGGGAGCACTAGCCTTAGCCTAAGCTTAGGGGTGCCCTAGCCTGAGCCTAGGCTTGCCCTAGCCTTAGGCTAGCTGAGCCCTAGCCTTAGCCTTAACCTAGGGGTGCCCCAGCCTAAGCCTAGGGGTGCCCTAGTCTAAGTTTAGGGGTGCCTAGCCTAAGCCTAGGGGTGCCCTAGCCAAAGCCTAGGGGTGCCCTAGTCTAATGCTAAGGGTGCCCTAGCCTTTGAATAGGGTAGCCCTAGCCTTAGCCTAAGCTTAGGGATGCCCTAGCCTAAGCCTAGGGGTGCCCTAGCTTTAGGCTAGGGGAGCCCTAGCCTTAGCCTAAACCTAGGGGTGCCCTAGCCTAAGCCTAGGGGTGCCCTAGCCTAAGCCTAGGGGTGCCCTAGGCTAAGCCTCAGGGTGCCTTACCCTAAGCCTAGGGGTCCCTTAGCATTAGCCTAAGCCTAGGGGTGCCCTAGCCTAAGCCTAGGGGTGCCTTAGCCTAAACCTAGGCGTCCCCTAGCCTTAGCCTAAGCCTAGGGGTACCCTAGCCTGAGCCTATGGGTGCCGTAGCCTTAGCCTAGGGGTGCCCTAGCCTAAGCCTAGGGGTGCCTTAGCCTAAGCCTAGGGGTCCCCTAGCCTTAGCCTAAGCCTAGGGGTGCCCTACCCTAAGCCTAGGAGTGCCCTAGCCTTAGACTAGGGGAGCCCTAGCCTTAGCCTACGCCTAGGGGTGCCCTAGCCTAAGCTTAGGGGTTCCCTAGGCTAAGCCTAGGGATGCCCTAGCCTAAGCCTAGGGGTGCCGTAGCCTTAGGCTAGGGGAGCACTAGCCTTAGGCTAGGAGTGCCCTAGCCTAAGCCTAGGGGTGCCCTAGCCTAAGCCTTGGAGTGCCCTAGCCTAAGCCTAGGTGTGCCCAGGCCTTAGGTAAGAGGAGCCCTAGCTTTAGCCAAGCCCAAGGCTGCCATAACCTAAGCCTATGGGTGCCCTAGCCTAAGCCTAGGGGTGCCCTAGCCTAAGCCTAGGGGTGCCCTAGCCTAAGCCTCAGGGTGCCTTAGCCTAAGCCTAGGGGTCCCCTAGCATTAGCCTAACCCTAGGGGTGCCCTAGCCTAAGCTTCGGGATGCCTTAGCCTAAACCTAGGGGTCCCCTAGCCTTAGCTTAAGCCTAGGGGTACCCTAGCCTGAGCCTATGGGTGCCGTAGCCTTAGCCTAGGGGTACCCTAGCCTAAGCCTAGGGGAGCCCTAGCTCTAGCCTAAGCCTAGGGGTGCCCTAGCCTAAACTTAGGGGTGCCCTAGCCTAAGCCTAGGGGTGCCTTAGCCTAAGGCTAGGGGTCCCCTAGCCTTAGCCTAAGCCTAGGGGTGCCCTAGCCTAAGCCTATGGGTGCCCTAGCCTAAGCCTAGGGGTGCCCTAGCCATAGGCTAGGGGAGCCCTAGCCTTAGCCTACGGGTGCCCTAGCCTTAGGCTAGGGGAGCCCTAGCCTTAGCCTAAGCCTAGGTCTGCCCTAGCCTAAGCCTAGGGGTACCCTAGCGTAACCCTAGGGGTGCCCTAGCCTTAGGCTACGGGAGCACTAGCCTTAGCCTAAGCCTAGGGGTGCCCAAGCCTAAGGCTAAGTGTGCCCTTGCCTAAGCCTACGTGTGCTCTAGCCTAAGCCTAGAGGTGCCCTAGCCTTAGGCTAGGCGAGTCCTAACCTTAGCCTAAGCTAGGGCTGCCCTAGCCTAAGCCTAGGGGTGCCCTAGCCTAACCCTAGGGGTGCCCTAGCTTTAGGCTAGGGGAGCACTAGCCTTAACTTAAGCCTAGGGGTGCCCTAGCCTAAGCCTAGGGGTGCCCTAGCCTAAGCATAGGGGTGCCCTAGCCTAAGCCTAAGGTTGCCCTAGCCTAAGCCCAGTGGAGCCCTATCCTTAGGCTAGGGGATCCCTAGCCTTAGCCTAAGCCTATGGGTGCCCTAGCCTAAGCCTAGGGGTGCCTTAGCCTAAGCCTAGGGGTGCCCTAGCCTAAGACTAGGGGTGCCCAGGCTTTAGGATAGAGGAGTCCTAGCCTTAGCCTAAGCCTATGGCTGCCCTAGCCTAACCCTAGGGGTGCCCTAGCCTTAGGCTAGGGGAGCACTAGCCTTAGGCTAGGAGTGCCCTAGCCTAAGCCTAGGGGTGCCCTAGCCTAAGCCTTGGAGTGCCCTAGCCTAAGCCTAGGTGTGCCCAGGCCTTAGGTAAGAGGAGCCCTAGCTTTAGCCAAGCCCAAGGCTGCCATAACCTAAGCCTAGGGGTGCCCTAGCCTAAGCCTAGGCGTGCCCTAGCCTAAGCCGAGGGGTGCCTTACCCTAAGCCTAGGGGTGCCCTACCCTAAGCCTAGGGGTGCCCTAGATTAAGCCTAGGCTTGCCCTAGCCTTAGGCTAGCTGAGCCCTAGCCTAAGCCTAAGCCCTGGGGTGCCCTAGCCTAAGCCTAGGGGTACCCTAGCCTACGCCTAGGGGTGCCCTAGCCTAAGCCTAGGGGTGCCGTAGCCTGAGCCTAGGGGTGCCCTAGCCTGAGCCTACGGGTGACCTAGCCTTAGGCTAGGGGAGCCCTAGCCTTAGCCTAAGCCTAGGTCTGCCCTAGCCTAAGCCTTGGGGTGCCCTAGCCTAACGCTAGGGGTGCCCTAGCCTTAGGTAGGGGAGCACTAGCCTTAGCCTAAGCCTAGGGGTGCCCTAGCGTAAGGCTAAGTGTGCCATTGCCTAAGCCTACGGGTGCTCTAGCCTTAGCCGAGCGGTGCCCTAGCCTTAGGCTAGGCGAGCCCTAGCCTTAGCCTAAGCTAGGGCTGCCCTAGCCTAAGCCTAGGGGTGCCCTAGCCTAACCCTAGGGGTGCCCTAGCCTTAGGCTAAGGGAGCACTAGCCTTAGCCTAAGCTTAGGGGTTCCCTAGCCTAAGCCTAGGCTTGCCCTAGCCTTAGGCTAGCTGAGCCCTAGCCTAAGCCTTAACCTAGGGGTGCCCCAGCCTAAGCCTAGGGGTGCCCTAGTCTAAGTTTAGGGGTGCCTAGCCTAAGCCTAGGGGTGCCCTAGCCTAAGCCTAGGGGTGCCCTAGTCTAATGCTAAGGGTGCCCTAGCCTTTGAATAGGGTAGCCCTAGCCTTAGCCTAAGCTTAGGGATGCCCTAGCCTAAGCCTAGGGGTGCCCTAGCCTAAGCCTAGGGGTGCCCTAGCTTTAGGCTAGGGGAGCCCTAGCCTTAGCCTAAACCTAGGGGTGCCCTAGCCTAAGCCTAGGGGTGCCCTAGCCTAAGCCTAGGGGTGCCCTAGCCTAAGCCTCAGGGTGCCTTACCCTAAGCCTAGGGGTCCCTTAGCATTAGCCTAAGCCTAGGGGTGCCCTAGCCTAAGCCTAGGGGTGCCTTAGGCTAAACCTAGGCGTCCCCTAGCCTTAGCCTAAGCCTAGGGGTACCCTAGCCTGAGCCTATGGGTGCCGTAGCCTTAGCCTAGGGGTGCCCTAGCCTAAGCCTAGGGGTGCCTTAGCCAGAGCCTAGGGGTCCCCTAGCCTTAGCCTAAGCCTAGGGGTGCCCTAGCCTAAGCCTATGGGTGCCCTTGCCTAAGCCTCGGGGTGCCCTAGCCATAGGCTAGGGGAGCCCTAGCCTTAGCCTAAGCTTAGGGGTGCCCGAGCCTAAGCTTAGGGTTGCCCTACCCTAAGCTTAGGAGTGCCCTAGCCTTAGACTAGGGGAGCCCTAGCCTTAGCCTACGCCTAGGGGTGCCCTAGCCTAAGCTTAGGGGTTCCCTAGGCTAAGCCTAGGGATGCCCTAGCCTAAGCCTAGGGGTGCCGTAGCCTGAGTCTAGAGGTGCCCTAGCCTAAGCCTTGGAGTGCCCTAGCCTAAGCCTAGGTGTGCCCAGGCCTTAGGTTAGAGGAGCCCTAGCTTTAGCCTAAGCCTAAGGCTGCCATAACCTAAGCCTAGGGGTATCCCTAGCCTAAGCCTAGGCGTACCCTAGCCTAAGCCGAGGGGTGCCTTACCCTAAGCCTAGGGGTGCCCTAGCCTAAGCCTAGGGGTACCCTAGCCTAAGCCTAGGGGTGCCCTAGCCTAAGCCTAGGGGTGCCATAGCCTTTGGCTAGAGGAGCCCTAGCCTTAGCCTAAATCTAGGGGGGCCCTAGCCTAAGACTAGGGGTGCCCTAGCCTAAGCTTAGGGTTGCCCTAGCGTAACCCTAGGGGTGCCCTAGCCTTAGGCTAGTGGACAACTAGCCTTAGCCTAAGCCTAGTGGTGCCCTAGTCTAAGCCTAGGCGTGCCCTAGCCTAAGCCTAGGGGTGCCCTACCCTAAGCCTAGGGTTGCCCTACCCTAAGCATAGGGGTGCCCTAGCCTAAGCCTAGGCTTGCCCTAGCCTTAGGCTAGCTGAGCACTAGCCTAAGCCTAAGCCTAGGGGTGCCCTAGCCTAAGCCTAGGGGTGCCCTAGCCTAAGCCAAGGGGTGCCCTGGACTTAGGGTTGGGGAGCCCTAGCCTTAGCCTAAGCCTAGGGGTGCCCTAGTCTAAGCCTAGGCGTGCCCTAGCCTAAGCCTAGGGTTGCCCTACCCTAAGCCTAGGGTTGCCCTACCCTAAGCCTAGGGGTGCCCTAGCCTAAGCCTAGGCTTGCCCTAGCCTTAGGTTAGCAGAGCCCTAGCCTTAGCCTTAACCTAGGGGTGCCCCAGCCTAAGCCTAGGGGTGCCCTAGTCTAAGTTTAGGGGTGCCTAGCCTAAGACTAGGGGTGCCCTAGCCTAAGTCTAGGGGTACCCTAGTCTAAGCCTAGGGGTACCCTAGCCTTAGGCTAGGGGATCCCTAGCCTTAGCCTAAGCCTAGGGGTGCCCCAGCCTAAGCCTAGGGGTGCCCTAGACTAAGCCTAGGGGTGCCCTAGCCTTAGGCTAGGGTAGCCCTAGCCTTAGCCTAAACCTAGAGGTGCCCTAGCCTAAGCCTTGGGGTGCCCTTGCCTAAGCCTAGGGGTGCCCTAGCCTAAGCCTAGGGGTGCCCTAGCCCAAGCCTCGGGGTGCCTTAGCCTAAGCCTAGCGATCCCCTAGCATTAGCCTAAGCCTAGGGGTGCCCTAGCCTAAGCTTCGGGGTGCCTTTGCCTAAACCTAGGGGTCCCCTAGCCTTAGCCTAAGACTAGGGGTACCCTAGCCTGAGCCTATGAGTGCCGTAGACTTAGCCTAGGGGTACCCTAGCCTAAGCCTAGGGGAGCCCTAGCTCTAGCCTAAGCCTAGGGGTGCCCTAGCCTAAACTTAGGGGTGCCCTAGCCTAAGCCAAGGGGTCCCTTAGCCTAAGCATAAGGGTCCCCTAGCCTTAGCCAAGCCTAGGGGTGCCCTAGCCTAAGCCTATGGGTGCCCTAGCCTAAGCCGAGGGGTGCCCTAGCCATAGGCTAGGGGAGCCCTAGCCTTAGCCTAAGCTTAAGGGTCCCCGAGCCTAAGCCTAGGGTTGCCCTACCCTAAGCCTAGGGGTGCCCTAGCTTTAGACTAGGGGAGCCCTAGCCTTAGCCTACGCCTAGGGGTGCCCTAGCCTAAGCTTAGGGCTGCCCCAGCCTAAGTCTAGGGGTGCCCTAGCCTAAGCCTAGGGGTGCCGAGCCTGAGCCTAGGGGTGCCCTAGCCTGAGCCTACGGGTGCCCTAGCCTTAGGCTAGGGGAGCCCTAGCCTTAGCCTATGCCTAGGTCTGCCCTAGCCTAAGCCTAGGGGTGCCCTAGCGTAACCCTAGGGGTTCCCTAGCCTTAGGCTAGGGGAGCACTAGCCTTAGCCTAAGCCTAGGGGTGCCCAAGCCTAAGGCTAAGTGTGCCCTTGCCTAAGCCTACGTGTGCTCTAGCCTAAGCCTAGAGGTGCCCTAGCCTTAGGCTAGGCGAGTCCTAGCCTTAGCCTAAGCTAGGGCTGCCCTAGCCTAAGCCTAGGGGTGCCCTACCCTAACCCTAGGGGTGCCCTAGCCTTAGGCTAGGGGAGCACTAGCTTTAACTTAAGCCTAGGGGTGCCCTAGCCTAAGCCTAGGGGTGCCCTAACCTAAGCCTAGGGGAGCCCTAGCCTAAGCCTAGGGGTGCCCTAGCCTAAGCATAGGGGTGCCCTAGCCTAAGCCTAAGGGTGCCCTAGCCTAAGCCCAGTGGAGCCCTATCCTTAGGCTAGGGGATCCCTAGCCTTAGCCTAAGCCTATGGGTGCCCTAGCCTCAGCCTAGGGGTGCCCTAGCCTAAGCCTTGGTGTGCCCTAACCTAAGCCTAGGGGTGCCCTAGCCTAAGCCTAGTGGTGCCGTAGCCTAAGCCTAGGGGTGACCATCCGTAGCCTAAGCCTAGGGGTGCCGTAGCCTAAGCCTAGGTGTGCCCTAGCCTAAGCCTAGGGTGCCTTAGCCTAAGCCTAGGGGTGCCTTAGCCTAAGCCTAGGGGTGCCCTAGCCTAAGCCTAGGAGTGCCCTAGCCTAAGCCTAGGGGTGCCCAGGCCTTAGGATAAAGGAGCCCGAGCCTTAGCCTAAGCCTATGGCTGCCCTAGCCTAACCCTAGGGGTGCCCTAGCCTTAGGCTAGGGGCGCACTAGCCTTAGCCTAGGGTTGCCCTAGCCTAAGCCTAGTGGTGCTGTAGCCTAAGCCTAGGGGTGACCTAGCCGTAGCCTAAGCCTAGGGGTGCCCTAGCCTAAGCCTAGGTGTGCCCTAACGTAAGCCTAGGGTGCCTTAGCCTAAGCCTACGGGTGCCTTAACCTAAGCCTAGGGGTGCCCTAGCCTAAGCCTAGGGGTGCCCTAGCCTAAGCCTAGGGGTGCCCAGGCCTTAGGATAGAGGAGTCCTAGCCTTAGCCTAAGCCTAGGGGTGCCCTAGCCTAAGCCTAGGAGTGCCCTAGCCTAAGCCTAGGTGTGCCCAGGCCTTAGGTTAGAGGAGCCCTAGCTTTAGCCTAAGCCTAAGGCTGCCATAACCTAAGCCTAGGGGTGCCCTAGCCTAAGCCTAGGCGTGCCCTAGCCTAAGCCGAGGGGTGCCTTACCCTAAGCCTAGGGGTGCCCTACCCTAAGCCTAGGGGTGCCCTAGATTAAGTCTAGGCTTGCCCTAGCCTTAGGCTAGCTGAGCCCTAGCCTAAGCCTAAGCCCTGGGGTGCCCTAGCCTAAGCTTAGGGGTACCCTAGCCTAAGCCTAGGGGTGCCCTAGCCTAAGCATAGGGGTGCCATAGCCTTTGGCTAGAGGAGCCCTAGCCTTAGCCTAAACCTAGGGGTGCCCTAGCCAAAGACTAGGGGTGCCCTAGCCTAAGCTTAGGGTTGCCCTAGCCTAACCCTAGGGGTGCCCTAGTCTTAGGCTAGTGGACCACTAGCCTTAGCTTAAGCCTAGGGGTGCCCTAGTCTAAGCCTAGGCGTGCCCTAGCCTAAGCCTAGGGGTGCCCTACCCTAAGCCTAGGGTTGCCCTACCCTAAGCATAGGGGTGCCCTAGCCTAAGCCTAGGCTTGCCCTAGGCTTAGGCTAGCTGAGCCCTAGCCTAAGCCTAAGCCTTGGGGTGCCCTAGCCTAAGCCAAGGGGTGCCCTAGCCTTAGGCTTGGGGAGCCCTAGCCTTAGCCTAAGCCTAGGGGTGCCCTAGCCTAAGACTAGGGATGCCCTAGCCTAAGCTTAGGGTTGGCCTAGAATAACCCTAGGGGTGTCCTAGCCTTAGGCTAGTGGAGCACTAGCCTTAGCCTAAGCCAAGGGTGCCCTAGTCTAAGCCTAGGCGTGCCCTAGCCTAAGCCTAGGGTTGCCCTACCCTAAGCCTAGGGTTGCCCTACCCTAAGCCTAGGGGTGCCCTAGCCTAACCCTAGGCTTGACCTAGCCTTAGGTTAGCTGAGCCCTAGCCTTAGCCTTAACCTAGGGGTGCCCCAGCCTAAGCCTAGGGGTGCCTAGCCTAAGCCTAGGGGTGCCCTAGCCTAAGCCTAGGGGTGCCCTAGCCTAAGCCTATGGGTGCCCTAGTCTAAGCCTAAGGGTGCCCTAGCTTTTGAATAGGGTAGCCCTAGCCTTAGCCTACGCTTAGGGAAGCCCTAGCCTAAGCCGAGGGGTGCCCTAGCCTAAGCCTAGGGGTGCCCAAGCTTTAGGCTAGGGGAGCCCTAGCCTTAGCCTAAACCTAGGGGTGCCCTAGCCTAAGCCTAGGGGTGCCCTAGCCTAAACCTAGGGGTGCCCTAGCCTAAGCCTAGGGGTGCCCTAGCCTAAGCCTAGGGGTGCCCTAGCCTAAGCCTAGGGGTGCCCTAGCCTAAGCCTAGGGGTGCCCTAGCCTAAGCCTAGGGGTGCCCTAGTCTAAGCCTCAGGGTGCCTTACCCTAAGCCTAGGGGTCCCCTAGCATTAGCCTAAGCCTAGGGGTGCTCTAGCCTAAGCCTAGGAGTGCCTTAGCCTAAACCTAGGCGTCCCCTAGCCTTAGCCTAAGCCTAGGGGTACCCTAGCCTGAGCCTATGGGTGCCGTAGCCTTAGCCTAAGGGTGCCCTAGGCTAAGCCTAGGGGTGCCTTAGCCTAAGCCTAGGGATCCCCTAGCCTTAGCCTAAGCCTAGGGGTGCCCTAGCCTAAGCCTATGGGTGCCCTTGCCTAAGCCTTGGGGTGCCCTAGCCATAGGCTAGGGGAGCCCTAGCCTTAGCCTAAGCTTAGGGGTGCCCGAGCCTAAGCCTAGGGTTGCCCTACCCTAAGCCTAGGGGTGCCCTAGCCTTAGACTAGGGGAGCCCTAGCCTTAGCCTACGCCAAGGGGTGCCCTAGCCTAAGCTTAGGGGTGTCCTAGGCTAAGCCTAGGGATGCCCTAGCCTAAGCCTAGGGGTGCTGTAGCCTGAGCCTAGGGGTGCCGTAGCCTAAGCTTACGGGTTCCCTAGCCTTAGGCTAGGGGAGCCCTAGCCTTAGCCTAAGCCTAGGTCTGCCCTAGCCTAAGCCTTGGGGTGCCCTAGCCTAACGCTAGGGGTGCCCTAGCCTTAGGCTAGGGGAGCACTAGTCTTAGCCCAAGCCTAGGGTTGCCCTAGCCTAAGGCTAAGTGTGCCCTTGCCTAAGGCTACGGGTGCTCTAGCCTAAGCCTAGGGGTGCCCTAGCCTTAGGCTAGGCGAGCCCTAGCCTTAGCCTAAGCTAGGGGTGCTCTAGCCTAAGCCTAGGGGTGCCCTAGCCTAACCCTAGGGGTGCCCTAGCCTTAGGCTAAGGGAGCACTAGCCTTAGCCTAAGCCTAGGGGTGCCCTAGCCTAAGCCTAGGCTTGCCCTAGCCTTAGGCTAGCTGAGCCCTAGCCTTAGCCTTAACCTAGGGGTGCCCCAGCCTAAGCCTAGGGGTGCCCTAGTCTAAGTTTAGGGGTGCCTAGCCTAAGCCTAGGGGTGCCCTAGCCTAAGCCTAGGGGTGCCCTAGCCTAAGCCTAGGGGTGCCCTAGCTTTAGGCTAGGGGAGCCCTAGCCTTAGCGTAAACTTTGGGGTGCCCTAGCCTAAGCCTAAGGGTGCCCTAGCCTAAGCCTAGGGGTGCCCTAGCCTAAGCCTAGGGGTGCCCTAGCCTAAGCCTAGGGGTGCCCTAGCCTAAGCTTCAGGGTGCCTTACCCTAAGCCTAGGGGTCCCCTAGCATTAGCCTAAGCCTAGGGGTGCCCTTTCCTAAGCCTAGGGGTGCCTTAGCCTAAACCTAGGCGTCCCCTAGCCTTAGCCTAAGCCTAGGGGTACCCTAGGCTGAGCCTATGGTTGCCGTAGCCTTAGCCTAGAGGTGCCCTAGCCTAAGCCTAGGGGTGCCTTAGCCTAAGCCTAGGGGTCCCCTAACCGTAGCCTAAGCCAAGGGGTGCACTAGCCTAAACCTATGGGTGCCCTTGCCTAAGCCTCGGGGTGCCCTAGCCATAGGCTAGGGGAGCCCTAGCCTTAGCCTAAGCTTAGGGGTGCCCGAGCCTAAGCCTAGGGTTGCCCTACCCTAAGCCTAGGGGTGCCCTAGCCCTAGACTAGGGGAGCCCTAGCCTTAGCCTACGCCTAGGGGTGCCCTAGCCTAAGCTTAGGGGTGCCCTAGGCTAAGCCTAGGGATGCCCTAGCCTAAGCCTAGGGGTGCCGTAGCAGAGCCTAGGGGTGCCCTAGCCTGAGCCTACGGGAGCCCTAGCCTTAGCCTAAGCCTAGGTCTGCCCTAGCCTAAGCCTTGGGGTGCCCTAGCCTAACGCTAGGGGTGCCCTAGCCTTAGGCTAGGGGAGCACTAACCTTAGCCTAAGCCTAGGGGTGCCCTAGCCTAAGGCTAAGTGTGCCCTTGCCTAAGCCTACGGGTGCTCTAGCCTAAGCCTGGGGGTGCCCTAGCCTTAGGCTAGGCTAGCCCTAGCCTTAGCCTAAGCTAGGGCTGCCCTAGCCTAAGCCTAGGGGTGCCCTAGCCTAACCCTAGGGGTGCCCTAGCCTAAGCCTAGGGGTGCCGTAGCCTGAGCCTAGGGGTGCCCTAGCCTGAGCCTACGGGTGCCCTAGCCTTAGGCTAGGGGAGCCCTAGCCTTAGCCTAAGCCTAGGTCTGCCCTAGCCTAAGCCTAGGGGTGCCCTAGCGTAACCCGAGGGGTGCCCTAGCCTTAGGCTAGGGGAGCACTAGCCTTAGCCTAAGCCTTGGGGTGCCCAAGCCTAAGGCTAAGTGTGCCCTTGCCTAAGCCTACGTGTGCTCTAGCCTAAGCCTAGAGGTCCCCTAGCCTTAGGCTAGGCGAGTCCTAGCCTTAGCCTAAGCTAGGGCTGCCCTAGCCTAAGCCTAGGGGTGCCCTAGCCTAACCCTAGGGGTGCCCTAGCCTTAGGCTAGGGGAGCACTAGCCTTATCTTAAGCCTAGGGGTGCCCTAGCCTAAGCCTAGGGGTGCCCTAGCCTAAGCCTAGGGGAGCCCTATCCTTAGGCTAGGGGATCCCTAGCCTTAGCCTAAGCCTATGGGTGCCCTAGCCTCAGCCTAGGGGTGCCCTTGCCTAAGCCTTGGTGTGCCCTAACCTAAGCCTAGGGGTGCCCTAGCCTAAACCTTGGAGTGCCCTAGCCTAAACCTAGGTGTGCCCAGGCCTTAGGTTAGAGGAGCCCTAGCTTTAGCCTAAGCCTAAGGCTGCCATAACCTAAGCCTAGGGGTGCCCTAGCCTAAGCCTAGGCGTGCCCTAGCCTAAGCCGAGGGGTGCCTTACCCTAAGCCTAGGGGTGCCCTACCCTAAGCCTAGGGGTGCCCTAGATTAAGCCTAGGCTTGCCCTAGCCTTAGGCTTGCTGAGCCCTAGCCTAAGCCTAAGCCCTGGGGTGCCCTAGCCTAAGCCTAAGTGTACCCTAGCCTAAGCCTAGGGGTGCCCTAGTCTAAGCCTAGGCGTGCCCTAGCCTAAGCCTAGGGGTGCCCTACCCTAAGCCTAGGGTTGCCCTACCCTAAGCCTTGGGGTGCCCTAGCCTAAGCCTAGTCTTGCCCTAGCCTAAGCCTAGGGTTGCCCTACCCTAAGCCTAGGGGTGCCCTAGCCTTAGCGTAGGGTTGTCCTAGCCTAACCCTAGGGGTGCCCTAGCCTTAGGCTAGTGGAGCACTAGCCTTAGCCTAAGCCTAGGGGTGCCCTAGTCTAAGCCTAGGCGTGCCCTAGCCTAAGCCTAGGGTTGCCCTACCCTAAGCCTAGGGTTGCCCTACCCTAAGCCTAGGGGTGCCCTAGCCTAAGCCTAGGCTTGCCCTAGCCTTAGGTTAGCTGTGCCCTAGCCTTAGCCTTAACCTAGGGGTGCCCCAGCCTAAGCCTAGGGGTGCCCTAGTCTAAGTTTAGGGGTGCCTAGCCTAAGCCTAGGGGTGCCCTAGCCTAATCTAGGGGTACCCTAGTCTAAGCCTAGGGGTACCCTAGCCTTAGGCTAGGGGAGCCCTAGCCTTAGCCTAAGCCTAGGGGTGCCCCAAACTAAGCCTAGGGGTGCCCTAGACTAAGCCTAGGGGTGCCCTAGCCTTAGGCTAGGGTAGCCCTAGCCTTAGCCTAAACCTAGGGGTGCCCTAGCCTAAGCCTAGGGGTGCCCTTTCCTAAGCCTAGGGGTGCCCTAGCCTAAGCCTAGGGGTGCCCTAGCCTAAGCCTCGGGGTGCCTTAGCCTAAGCCTAGCGGTCCCCTAGCATTAGCCTAAGCCTAGGGGTGCCCTAGCCTAAGCTTCGGGGTGCCTTAGCCTAAACCTAGGGGTCCCCTAGCCTTAGCCTAAGCCTAGGGGTACCCTAGCCTGAGCCTATGGGTGCCGTAGGCTTAGCCTAGGGGTACCCTAGCCTAAGCCTAGGGGAGCCCTAGCTCTAGCCTAAGCCTAGGGATGCCCTAGCCTAAACTTAGGGGTGCCCTAGCCTAAGCCAAGGGGTGCCTTAGCCTAAGCCTAAGGGTCCCCTAGCCTTAGCCTAAGCCTAGGGGTGCCCTAGCCTAAGCCTATGGGTGCCCTAGCCTAAGCCTAGGGGTGCCCTAGCCATAGGCTAGGGGAGCCCTAGCCTTAGCCTAAGCTTAGGGGTCCCCGAGCCTAAGCCTAGGGTTGCCCTACCCTAAGCCTAGGGGTGCCCTAGCTTTAGACTAGGGGAGCCCTAGCCTTAGCCTACGCCTAGGGGTGCCCTAGCCTAAGCTTAGGGGTGCCCTAGCCTAAGCCTAGGGGTGCCCTAGCCTAAGCCTAGGGGTGCCGTAGCCTGAGCCTAGGGGTGCCCTAGCCTGAGCCTACGGGTGCCCTAGCCTTAGGCTAGGGGAGCCCTAGCCTTAGCCTAAGCCTAGGTCTGCCCTAGCCTAAGCCTAGGGGTGCCCTAGCGTAACCCTAGGGGTGCCCTAGCCTTAGGCTAGGGGAGCACTAGCCTTAGCCTAAGCCTAGGGGTGCCCAAGCCTAAGGCTAAGTGTGCCCTTGCCTAAGCCTACGTGTGCTCTAGCCTAAGCCTGGAGGTGCCCTAGCCTTAGGCTAGGCGAGTCCTAGCCTTAGCCTAAGCTAGGGCTGCCCTAGCCTAAGCCTAGGGGTGCCCTAGCCTAACCCTAGGGGTGCCCTAGCCTTAGGCTAGGGGAGCACTAGCTTTAACTTAAGCCTAGGGGTGCCCTAGCCTAAGCCTAGGGGTGCCCTAGCCTAAGCCTAGGGGAGCCCTAGCCTAAGCCTAGGGGTGCCCTAGCCTAAGCATAGGGGTGCCCTAGCCTAAGCCTAAGGGTGACCTAGCCTAAGCCCAGTGGAGCCCTATCCTTAGGCTAGGGGATCCCTAGCCTTAGCCTAAGCCTATGGGTGCCCTAGCCTCAGCCTAGGGGTGCCCTAGCCTAAGCCTTGGTGTGCCCTAACCTAAGCCTAGGGGTGCCCTAGCCTAAGCCTAGTGGTGCCGTAGCCTAAGCCTAGGGGTGACCATCCGTAGCCTAAGCCTAGGGGTGCCCTAGCCTAAGCCTAGGTGTGCCCTAGCCTAAGCCTAGGGTGCCTTAGCCTAAGCCTAGGGGTGCCCTAGCCTAAGCCCAAGGGTGCCCTAGCCTAAGCCTAGGGGTGCCCAGGCCTTAGGATAAAGGAGCCCTAGCCTTAGCCTAAGCCTATGGCTGCCCTAGCCTAACCCTAGGGGTGCCCTAGCCTTAGGCTAGGGGAGCACTAGCCTTAGCCTAGGGTTGCCCCAGCCTTACCCTAGTGGTGCTGTAGCCTAAGCCTAGGGGTGACCTAGCCGTAGCCTAAGCCTAGGGGTGGCCTAGCCTAAGCCTAGGTGTGCCCTAGCGTAAGCCTAGGGTGCCTTAGCCTAAGCCTAGGGGTGCCTTAAACTAAGCCTAGGGGTGCCCTAGCCTAAGCCTACGGGTGCCCTAGCCTAAGGCTAGGGGTGCCCAGGCCTTAGGATAGAGGAGTCCTAGCCTTAGCCTAAGCCTATGGCTGCCCTAGCCTAACCCTTGGGGTGCCCTAGCCTTAGGCTAGGGGAGCACTAGCCTTAGCCTAGGAGTGCCCTAGCCTAAGCCTATGGGTGCCCTAGCCTAAGCCTTGGAGTGCCCTAGCCTAAGCCTAGGTGTGCCCAGGCCTTAGGTTAGAGGAGCCCTAGCTTTAGCCTAAGCCTAAGGCTGCCATAACCTAAGCCTAGGTGTGCCCTAGCCTAAGCCTAGGCGTGCCCTAGCCTAAGCCGAGGGGTGCCTTACCCTAAGCCTAGGGGTGCCCTACCCTAAGCCTAGGGGTGCCCTAGATTAAGCCTAGGCTTGCCCTAGCCTTAGGCTAGCTGAGCCCTAGCCTAAGCCTAAGCCCTGGGGTGCCCTAGCCTAAGCCTAGGGGTACCCTAGCCTAAGCCTAGGGGTGCCCTAGCCTAAGCCTAGGGGTGCCATAGCCTTTGGCTAGAGGAGCCCTAGCCTTAGCCTAAACCTAGGGGTGCCCTAGCCTAAGACTAGGGGTGCCCTAGCCTAAGCTTAGGGTTGCCCTAGCCTAACCCTAGGGGTGCCCTAGCCTTAGGCTAGTGGACCACTAGCCTTAGCCTAATCCTAGGGGTGCCCTAGTCTAAGCCTAGGCGTGCCCTAGCCTAAGCCTAGGGGTGCCCTACCCTAAGCCTAGGGTTGCCCTACCCTAAGCATAGGGGTGCCCTAGCCTAAGCCTAGGCTTGCCCTAGCCTTAGGCTAGCTGAGCCCTAGCCTAAGCCTAAGCCTAGGGGTGCCCTAGCAAAAGCCTAGGGGTGCCCTAGCCTAAGCCAAGGGGTGCCCTAGCCTTAGGCTTGGGGAGCCCTAGTCTTAGCCTAAGCCTAGGGGTGCCCTAGCCTAAGACTAGGGGTGCCCTAGCCTAAGCTTAGGGTTGGCCTAGCCTAACCCTAGGGGTGCCCTAGCCTTAGGCTAGTGGAGCACTAGCCTTAGCCTAAGCCTAGGGGTGCCCTAGTCTAAGCCTAGGCGTGCCCTAGCCTAAGCCTAGGGTTGCCCTACCCTAAGCCTAGGGTTGCCCTACCCTAAGCCTAGGGGTGCCCTAGCCTAAGCCTAGGCTTGCCCTAGCCTTAGGTTAGCTGAGCCCTAGCCTTAGCCTTAACCTAGGGGTGCCCCAGTCTAAGCCTAGGGGTGCACTAGTCTAAGTTTAGGGGTGCCTAGCCTAAGCCTAGGGGTGCCCTAGCCTAAGCCTAGGGGTGCCCTAGTCTAAGCCTAAGGGTGCCCTAGCCTTTGAATAGGGTAGCCCGAGCCTTAGCCTACGCTTAGGGATGCCCTAGCCTAAGCCTAGGGGTGCCCTAGCCTAAGCCTAGGGGTGCCCTAGCTTTAGGCTAGGGGAGCCCTAGCCTTAGCCTAAACCTAGGGGTGCCCTAGCCTAAGCCTAGGGGTGCCCTAGCCTAAACCTAGGGGTGCCCTAGCCTAAGCCTAGGGGTGCCCTAGCCTAAGCCTCAGGGTGCCTTACCCTAAGCCTAGGGATCCCCTAGCATTAGCCTAAGCCTAGGGGTGCCCTAGCCTAAGCCTAGGCGTGCCTTAGCCTAAACCTAGGCGTCCCCTAGCCGTAGCCTAAGCCTAGGGCTACCCTAGCCTGAGCCTATGGGTGCCGAAGCCTTAGCCTAGGGGTGCCCTAGCCTAAGCCTAGGGGTGCCTTAGCCTAAGCCTAGGGATCCCCTAGCCTTAGCCTAAGCCTAGGGGTGCCCTAGCCTAAGCCTATGGGTGCCCTTGCCTAAGCCTTGGGGTGCCCTAGCCATAGGCTAAGGGAGCCCTAGCCTTAGCCTAAGCTTAGGGGTGCCCGAGCCTAAGCCTAGGGTTGCCCTACCCTAAGCCTAGGGGTGCCTTGGCCTTAGACTAGGGGAGCCCTAGCCTTAGCCTACGCCTAGGGGTGCCCTAGCCTAAGCTTAGGGGTGCCCTAGGCTAAGCCTAGGGATGCCCTAGCCTAAGCCTAGGGGTGCCGTAGCCTGAGCCTAGGGGTGCCGTAGCCTGAGCTTACGGGTGCCCTAGCCTTAGGCTAGCGGAGCCCTAGCCTTAGCCTAAGCCTAGGTCTGCCCTAGCCTAAGCCTTGGGGTGCCCTAGCCTAACGCTAGGGGTGCCCTAGCCTTAGGCTAGGGGAGCACTAGCCTTAGCCTAAGCCCAGGGGTGCCCTAGCCTAAGGCTAAGTGTGCCCTTGCCTAAGCCTACGGGTGCTCTAGCCTAAGCCTAGGGGTGCCCTAGCCTTAGGCTAGGCGAGCCCTAGCCTTAGCCTAACTAGGGCTGCCCTAGCCTAAGCCTAGGGGTACCCTAGCCTAACCCTAGGGGTGCCCTAGCCTTAGGCTAAGGGAGCACTAGCCTTACCCTAAGCCTAGGGGTGCACTAGCCTAAGCCTAGGCTTGCCTTAGCCTTAGGCTAGCTGAGCCCTAGCCTTAGCCTAAACCTAGGGGTGCCCCAGCCTAAGCCTAGGGGTGCCCTAGTCTAACTTTAGGGGTGCCTAGCCTAAGCCTAGGACTGCCCTAGCCTAAGCCTAGGGGTGCCCTAGCCTAAGTCTAGCGGTGCCCTAGTCTAAGGCTAAGGGTGCCCCAGCCTTTGAATTGGGTAGCCCTAGCCTTAGCCTAAGCTTAGGGATGCCCTAGCCTAAGCCTAGGGGTGCCCTAGCCTAAGCCTAAGGGTGCCCTAGCCTAAGCCTAGGGGTGCCCTAGCCTAAGCCTAGGGGTGCCCTAGCCTAAGCCTCAGGGTGCCTTACCCTAAGCCTAGGGGTCCCCTAGCATTAGCCTAAGCCTAGGCGTGCCCTAGCCTAAGCCTAGGGGTGCCTTAGCCTAAACCTAGGCGTCCCCTAGCCTTAGCCTAAGCCTAGGGGTACCCTAGCCTGAGCCTATGGGTGCCGTAGCCTTAGCCTAGGGCTGCCCTAGCCTAAGCCTAGGGGTGCCTTAGCCTAAGCCTAGGGGTCCCCTAGCCTTAGCCTGAGCCTAGGGGTGCCCTAGCCTAAGCCTATGGGTGCCCTTGCCTAAGCTTCGGGGTGCCCTAGCCATAGGCTAGGGGAGCCCTAGCCTTAGCCTAAGCTTATGGGTGCCCGAGCCTAAGCCTAGGGTTGCCCTACCCTAAGCCTAGGGGTGCCCTAGCCTTAGACTAGGGGAGCCCTAGCCTTAGCCTACGCCTAGGGGTGCCCTAGCCTAAACTTAGGGGTGCCCTAGGCTAAGCCTAGGGATGCCCTAGCCTAAGCCTAGGGGTGCCGTAGCCTGAGCCAAGGGGTGCCCTAGCCTGAGCCTACGGGTGCCCTAGCCTTAGGCTAGGGGAGCCCTAGCCTTAGCCTAAGCCTAGGTCTGCCCTAGCCTAAGCCTTGGGGTGCCCTAGCCTAACGCTAGGGGTGCCCTAGCCTTAGGCTAGGGGAGCACTAGCCTTAGCCTAAGCCTAGGGGTGCCCTAGCCTAAGGCTAAGTGTGCCCTTGCCTAAGCCTACGGGTGCTCTAGCCTAAGCCTAGGGGTGCCCTAGCCTTAGGCTAGGCTAGCCCTAGCCTTAGCCTAAGCTAGGGCTGCCCTAGCCTAAGCCTAGGGGTGCCCTAGCCTAACCCTAGGGGTGCCTTAGCCTAAGCCTAGGGGTGCCATAGCCTGAGCCTAGGGGTGCCCTAGCCTGAGCCTACGGGTGCCCTAGCCTTAGGCTAGGGGAGCCCTAGCCTTAGCCTAAGCCTAGGTCTGCCCTAGCCTAAGCCTAGGGGTGCCCTAGCGTAACCCTAGGGGTGCCCTAGCCTTAGGCTAGGGGAGCACTAGCCTTAGCCTAAGCCTAGGGGTGCCCAAGCCTAAGGCTAAGTGTGCCCTTGCCTAAGCCTACGTGTGCTCTAGCCTAAGCCTAGAGGTGCCCTAGCCTTAGGCTAGGCGAGTCCTAGCCTTAGCCTAAGCTAGGGCTGCCCTAGCCTAAGCCTAGGGGTGCCCTAGCCTAACCCTAGGGGTGCCCAAGCCTTAGGCTAGGGGAGCACTAGCCTTAACTTAAGCCTAGGGGTGCCCTAGCCTAAGCCTAGGGGTGCCCTAGCCTAAGCCTAGGGGAGCCCTAGCCTAAGCCTAGGGGTGCCCTAGTCTAAGGCTAAGGGTGCCCTAGCCTTTGAATTGGGTAGCCCTAGCCTTAGCCTAAGCTTAGGGATGCCCTAGCCTAAGCCTAGGGGTGCCCTAGCCTAAGCCTAAGGGTGCCCTAGCCTAAGCCTAGGGGTGCCCTAGCCTAAGCCTAGGGGTGCCCTAGCCTAAGCCTCAGGGTGCCTTACCCTAAGCCTAGGGGTCCCCTAGCATTAGCCTAAGCCTAGGGGTGCCCTAGCCTAAGCCTAGGGGTGCCTTAGCCTAAACCTAGGCGTCCCCTAGCCTTAGCCTAAGCCTAGGGGTACCCTAGCCTGAGCCTATGGGTGCCGTAGCCTTAGCCTAGGGCTGCCCTAGCCTAAGCCTAGGGGTGCCTTAGCCTAAGCCTAGGGGTCCCCTAGCCTTAGCCTGAGCCTAGGGGTGCCCTAGCCTAAGCCTATGGGTGCCCTTGCCTTAGCTTCGGGGTGCCCTAGCCATAGGCTAGGGGAGCCCTAGCCTTAGCCTAAGCTTATGGGTGCCCGAGCCTAAGCCTAGGGTTTCCCTACCCTAAGCCTAGGGGTGCCCTAGCCTTAGACTAGGGGAGCCCTAGCCTTAGCCTACGCCTAGGGGTGCCCTAGCCTAAACTTAGGGGTGCCCTAGGCTAAGCCTAGGGATGCCCTAGCCTAAGCCTAGGGGTGCCGTAGCCTGAGCCTAGGGGTGCCCTAGCCTGAGCCTACGGGTGCCCTAGCCTTAGGCTAGGGAAGCCCTAGCCTTAGCCTAAGCCTAGGTCTGCCCTAGCCTAAGCCTTGGGGTGCCCTAGCCTAACGCTAGGGGTGCCCTAGCCTTAGGCTAGGGGAGCACTAGCCTTAGCCTAAGCCTAGGGGTGCCCTAGCCTAAGGCTAAGTGTGCCCTTGCCTAAGCCTACGGGTGCTCTAGCCTAAGCCTAGGGGTGCCCTAGCCTTAGGCTAGGCTAGCCCTAGCCTTAGCCTAAGCTAGGGCTGCCCTAGCCTAAGCCTAGGGGTGCCCTAGCCTAACCCTAGGGGTGCCCTAGCCTAAGCCTAGGGGTGCCGTAGCCTGAGCCTAGGGGTGCCCTAGCCTGAGCCTACGGGTGCCCTAGCCTTAGGCTAGGGGAGCCCTAGCCTTAGCCTAAGCGTAGGTCTGCCCTAGCCTAAGCCTAGGGGTGCCCTAGCGTAACCCTAGGGGTGCCCTAGCCTTAGGCTAGGGGAGCACTAGCCTTAGCCTAAGCCTAGGGGTGCCCAAGCCTAAGGCTAAGTGTGCCCTTGCCTAAGCCTACGTGTGCTCTAGCCTAAGCCTAGAGGTGCCCTAGCCTTAGGCTAGGCGAGTCCTAGCCTTAGCCTAAGCTAGGGCTGCCCTAGCCTAAGCCTAGGGGTGCCCTAGCCTAACCCTAGGGGTGCCCAAGCCTTAGGCTAGGGGAGCACTAGCCTTAACTTAAGCCTAGGGGTGCCCTAGCCTAAACCTAGGGGTGCCCTAGCCTAAGCCTAGGGGAGCCCTAGCCTAAGCCTAAGGGTGCCCTAGCCTAAGCCCAGTGGAGCCCTATCCTTAGGCTAGGGGATCCCTAGCCTTAGCCTAAGCCTATGGGTGCCCTAGCCTCAGCCTAGGGGTGCCCTAGCCTAAGCCTTGGTGTGCCCAAAGCTAAGCCTAGGGGTGCCCTATCCTAAGCCTTGGAGTGCCCTAGCCTAAGCCTAGGTGTGCCCAGGCCTTAGGTTAGAGGAGCCCTAGCTTTAGCCTAAGCCTAAGGCTTCCATAACCTAAGCCTAGGGGTGCCCTAGCCTAAGCCTAGGCGTGCCCTAGCCTAAGCCGAGGGGTGCCTTACCCTAAGCCTAGGGGTGCCGTACCCTAAGCCTAGGGGTGCCCTAGATTAAGCCTAGGCTTGCCCTAGCCTTAGGCTAGCTGAGCCCTAGCCTAAGCCTAAGCCCTGGGGTGCCCTAGCCTAAGCCTAAGGGTACCCTAGCCTAAGCCTAGGGGTGCCCTAGCCTAAGCCTAGGGGTGCCATAGCCTTTGGCTAGAGGAGCCCTAGCCTTAGCCTAAACCTAGGGGTGCCCTAGCCTAAGACTAGGGGTGCCCTAGCCTAAGCTTAGGGTTGCCCTAGCCTAACCCTAGGGGTGCCCTAGCCTTAGGCTAGTGGACCACTAGCCTTAGCCTAAGCCTACGGGTGCCCTAGTCTAAGCCTAGGCGTGCCCTAGCCTAAGCCTAGGGGTGCCCTACCCTAAGCCTAGGGTTACCCTACCCTAAGCCTAGGGGTGCCCTAGCCTAAGCCTAGGCTTGCCCTAGCCTTAGGCTAGCTGAGCCCTAGCCTAAGCCTAAGCCTAGGGGTGCCCTATCCTAAGCCTTGGAGTGCCCTAGCCTAAGCCTAGGTGTGCCCAGGCCTTAGGTTAGAGGAGCCCTAGCTTTAGCCTAAGCCTAAGGCTTCCATAACCTAAGCCTAGGGGTGCCCTAGCCTAAGCCTAGGCGTGCCCTAGCCTAAGCCGAGGGGTGCCTTACCCTAAGCCTAGGGGTGCCGTACCCTAAGCCTAGGGGTGCCCTAGATTAAGCCTAGGCTTGCCCTAGCCTTAGGCTAGCTGAGCCCTAGCCTAAGCCTAAGCCCTGGGGTGCCCTAGCCTAAGCCTAAGGGTACCCTAGCCTAAGCCTAGGGGTGCCCTAGCAAAAGCCTAGGGGTGCACTAGCCTTAGGCTTGGGGAGCCCTAGCCTTAGCCTAAGCCTAGGGGTGCCCTAGCCTAAGACTAGGGGTGCCCTAGCCTAAGCTTAGGGTTGGCCTAGCCTAACCCTAGGGGTGCCCTAGCCTTAGGCTAGTGGAGCACTAGCCTTAGCCTAAGCCTAGGGGTGCCCTAGTCTAAGCCTAGGCGTGCCCTAGCCTAAGCCTAGGGTTGCCCTACCCTAAGCCTAGGGTTGCCCTACCCTAAGCCTAGCGGTGCCCTAGCCTAAGCCTAGGCTTGCCCTAGCCTTAGGTTAGCTGAGCCCTAGCCTTAGCCTTAACCTAGGGGTGCCCCAGCCTAAGCCTAGGGGTGCCCTAGTCTAAGTTTAGGGGTGCCTAGTAAGCCTAGGGGTGCCCTAGCCTAAGCCTAGGGTTGCCCTAGCCTAAGCCTAGGGGTGCCCTAGTCTAAGCCTAAGGGTGCTCTAGCCTTTGAATAGGGTAGCCCTAGCCTTAGCCTAAGCTTAGGGATGCCCTAGCCTAAGCCGAGGGATGCCCTAGCCTATGCCTAGGGGTGCCCTAGCTTTAGGCTAGGGGAGCCCTAGCCTTAGCCTAAACCTAGGGGTGCCCTAGCCTAAGCCTAGGGGTGCCCTAGCCTAATCCTAGGGGTGCCCTAGCCTAAGCCTAGGGGTCCCCTAACCTAAGCCTAGGGGTGCCCTAGCCTAAGCCTACGGGTGCCCAAGCCTAAGCCTAGGGGTGCCCTAGCCTAAGCCTCAGGGTGCCTTACCCTAAGCCTAGGGGTCCCCTAGCATTAGCCTAAGCCTAGGGGTGCCCTAGCCTAAGCCTAGGGGTGCCTTAGCCTAAACCTAGGCGTCCCCTAGCCTTAGCCTAAGCCTAGGGGTACCCTAGACTGAGCCTATGGGTGCCGTAGCCTTAGCCTAGGGGTGCCCTAGCCTAAGCCTAGGGGTGCATTAGCCTAAGCCTAGGGATCCCCTAGCCTTAGCCTAAGCCTAGGGGTGCCCGAGCCTAAGCCTAGGGTTGCCCTACCCTAAGCCTAGCGGTGCCCTAGCCTTAGACTAGGGGAGCCCTAGCCTTAGCCTACACCTAGGGGTGCCCTAGCCTAAGCTTAGGGGTGCCCTAGGCTAAGCCTAGGGATGCCCTAGCCTAAGCCTAGGGGTGCCGTAGCCTGAGCCTAGGGGTGCCCTAGCCTGAGCTTACGGGTGCCCTAGCCTTAGGCTAGGGGAGCCCTAGCCTTAGCCTAAGCCTAGGTCTGCCCTAGCCTAAGCCTTGGGGTGCCCTAGCCTAACGCTAGGGGTGCCCTAGCCTTAGGCTAGGGGAGCACTAGCCTTAGCCTAAGCCTAGGGGGGCCCTAGCCTAAGGCTAAGTGTGCCATTGCCTAAGCCTACGGGTGCTCTTGCCTAGGCCTAGGGGTGCCCTAGCCTTAGGCTAGGCGAGCCCTAGCCTTAGCCTAAGCTAGGGCTGCCCTAGCCTAAGCCTAGGGGTGCCCTAGCCTAACCCTAGGGGTGCCCTAGCCTTAGGCTAAGGGAGAACTAGCCTTAGCCTAAGCCTAGGGGTGCCCTAGCCTAAGCCTAGGCTTGCCCTAGCCTTAGGCTAGCTGAGCCCTAGCCTTAGCCTTAACCTAGGGGTGCCCCAGCCTAAGCCTAGGGGTGCCCTAGTCTAAGTTTAGGGGTGCCTAGCCAAAGCCTAGGGGTGCCCTAGCCTAAGCCTAGGGGTGCCCTAGTCTAAGGCTAAGGGTGCCCTAGCCTTTGAATAGGGTAGCCCTAGCCTTAGCCTAAGCTTAGGGATGCCCTAGCCTAAGCCTAGGGGTGCCCTAGCTTTAGGCTAGGGGAGCCCTAGCCTTAGCCTAAACCTAGGGGTGCCCTAGCCTAAGCCTAGGGGTGCCCTAGCCTAAGCCTAGGTGTGCCCTAGCCTAAACCTAGGGGTGCCCTAGCCTAAGCATCAGGGTCCCTTACCCTAAGCCTAGGGGTCCCGTAGCATTAGCCTAAGCCTAGGGGTGCCCTAGCCTAAGCCTAGGGGTGCCTTAGCCTAAACCTAGGCGTCCCCTAGCCTTTGCCTAAGCCTAGGGGTACCCTAGCCTGAGCCTATGGGTGCCGTATCCTTAGCCTAGGCGTGGCCTAGCCTAAGCCTAGGGGTGCCTTAGCCTAAGCCTAGGGATCCCCTAGCCTTAGCCTAATCCTAGGGGTGCCCTTGCCTAAGCCTCGGAGTGCCCTAGCCATAGGCTAGGGGAGCCCTAGCCTTAGCCTAAGCTTAGGGGTGCCCGAGCCTAAACCTAGGGTTGCCCTACCCTAAGCCTAGGGGTGCCCTAGCCTTAGACTAGGGGAGCCCTAGCCTTAGCCTACGCCTAGGGGTGCCCTAGCCTAAGCTTAGGGGTGCCCTAGGCTAAGCCTAGGGATGCCCTAGCCTAAGCTTAGGGGTGCCGTAGCCTGAGCCTACGGTTGCCCTAGCCTTAGGCTAGGGGAGCCCTAGCCTTAGCCTAAGCCTAGGTCTGCCCTAGCCTAAGCCTTGGGGTGCCCTAGCCTAACGCTAGGGGTGCCCTAGCCTTAGGCTAGGGGACCCCTAGCCTTAGCCTAAGCCTAGGGATGCCTTAGCCTAAGACTAGGGGTGCCCTAGCCTAAGCTTAGGGGTGGCCTAGCCTAAGCTTAGGGGTCCCCTAGCCTAAGCCTAGGGGTGCTCTAGGGTTAGGCTAGGGGAGCCGTAGCCTTAGCCTAATCCTAGGGGTGTCCTAACCTAAGCCTAGGAGTGCCTTAGCCAAAGCCTAGGGGTGCCCTAGCCTTAGGATAGGGGAGCCCTAGCCTTAGCCTAAGCCTACGGGTGCCCTAGCCTAAGCTTAGGGTTGCCCTAGTCTAAGCCTAAGGGTTCCCTAGCTTTAGGCTAGGGGAGCCCTAGCCTTAGCCTAATCTTAGGGGTGCCCGAGCCTAAGCCTAGGGTTGCCCTACCCTAAACCTAGGGGTGCCGTAGCCTTAGGCTAGAGGAGCCCTAGCCTTAGCCTAAGCCTAGGGGTGCCCTAGCCTAAGCTTTGGGGTGCCCTAGCCTAAGCCTTGGGGTGAGCTAGCCTAAGCCTAGGGGTGCCCCAGGAATAGGCTAGGGGAGCCCTAGCCTTAGCCTAAACCTAGGGGTGCCCTAGCCCAAGCCTAGGGGTGCCCTAGTCTAAGCCTAAGGGTGCCCTAGCCTTTGACTAGGGTAGCCCTAGCCTTAGCCTAAGCTTAGGGATGCCCTAGCCTAATCCTCAGGGTGCCCTAGCCTAAGCCTAGGGGTGCCCTAACTTTAGGCTACGGGAGCCCTAGCCTTAGCCTAAACCTAGGGGTGCCCTAGCCTAAGCCTAGGTGTGCCCTAGACTAAGCCTAGGGGTGCCCTAGCCTAAGCCTAGAGGTGCCCTAGCCTAAGCCTAGGGGTGGCCTAGCCTAAGCCTAGGGGTGCCCTAGCCTAAGCCTCAGGGTGCCTTACCCTAAGCCTAGGGGTCCCCTAGCATTAGCCTAAGCCTAGGGGTGCCCTAGCCTAAGCCTAGGGGTGCCTTAGCCTAAACCTAGGCGTCCCCTAGCCTTAGCCTAAGCCTAGGGGTGCCCTAGCCAAAGCCTAGGGGTGCCCTAGCCTTAGGATAGGGGAGTTCTAGCCTTAGCCTAAGCCTACGGGTGCCCTAGCCTAAGCCTAGGGTTGCCCTAGTCTAAGCCTAAGGGTGCCCTAGCTTTAGGCTAGGGGAGCCCTAGCCTTAGCCTACTCTTAGGGGTGCCCGAGCCTAAGCCTAGGGTTGCCCTACCCTAAGCCTAGGGGTGCCGTAGCCTTAGGCTAGAGGAGCCCTAGCCTTAGCCTAAGCCTAGGGGTGCCCTATCCTAAGACTAGGGGTGCCCTAGCCTAAGCCTTGGGGTGAGCTAGCCTAAGCCAGGGGTGCCCCAGGGATAGGCTTGGGGAGCCCTAGCCTTAGCCTAAACCTAGGGGTGCCCTAGCCTAAGGCTAGGGGTGCCCTAGCCTAAGCCTAGGCTTGCCCTAGCCTTAGTCTTGCTGAGCCCTAGCCTAAACCTAAGCCTAGGGGTGCCCTAGCCTAAGCCTAGGGGTGCTCTAGGGTTAGGTTAGGGGAGCCCTAGCCTTAGCGTAATCCTACGGGTGCCCTAGCCTAAGCCTTGGAGTGCCTAAGCCAAAGCCTAAGGGTGCCCTAGCCTTAGGATAGGGGACCCCTAGCCTTAGCCTAAGCCTACCGGTGCCCTAGCTTAAGCCTAGGGGTGCCCTAGTCTAAGCCTAGGGGTGCCCTAGCTTTAGGCTAGGGGAGCTTTAGCCTTAGCCTAAGCCTATGGGTACCCTAGCCTCAGCCTAGGGGTGCCCTAGCCTAAGCTTAGGTGTGCCCTAACCTAAGCCTAGGGGTGCCCTAGCCTAAGCCTAGGGGTGCCGTAGCCTAAGCCTAGGGGTTACCAAGCCGTAGCCTAAGCCTAGGGGTGCCCTAGCTTAAGCCTAGGGGTGCCCTAGTCTAAGCCTAGGGGTGCCCTAGCTTTAGGCTAGGGGAGCTTTAGCCTTAGCCTAAGCCTATGGGTACCCTAGCCTCAGCCTAGGGGTGCCCTAGCCTAAGCTTAGGTGTGCCCTAACCTAAGCCTAGGGGTGCCCTAGCCTAAGCCTAGGGGTGCCGTAGCCTAAGCCTAGGGGTTACCTAGCCGTAGCCTAAGCCTAGGGGTGCCCTAGCCTAAGCCTAGGGGTGCCCTAGCCTAAGCCTAGGGGTACCTTAGCCTAAGCCTAATGGTGCCTTAGCCTAAGCCTAGGGGTGCTCTAGCCTAAGCCTAGGGGTGCCCTAGCCTAAGCCTAGGGGTGCCCAGGCCTTAGGATAGAGGAGCCCTAGCCTTAGCCTAAGCCTATGGCTGCCCTAGCCTAAGCCTAGCGTTGCCCTAGCCTAAGCCTAGCGTTGCCCTAGCCTAAGCCTTGGGGTGCCCTAGCCTAACACTAGGGGTGCCCTAGAAGTAGGCTAGGGGAGCACTAGCCTTAGCCTAGGGGTGCCCTAGCCTAAGCCTAGGGGTGCCCTAGCTAAGCCTAAGGGTGCTCTAGCCGAAGCCTAGGGGTGCCCAGGCCTTAGGCTAGAGGAGTCCTAGCTTTAGCCTAAGCCTATGGCTTCCATAACCTAAGCCTAGGGGTGCCCTAGCCTAAGCCTAGGCGTGCCCTAGCCTAAGCCGAGGGTTGCCTTACCCTAAGCCTAGGGGTGCGCTACCCTAAGACTACGGGTGCCCTAGCTTAAGCCTAGGCTTGTCCTAGCCTTAGGCTAGCTGAGCCCTAGCATAAGCCTAAGGCTAGTGGTGCCCTAGCCTAAGCCTAGGGGTGCCCTAGCCTAAGCCTAGGTGTGCAATAGCCTTAGGCTAGAGGAGCCCTAGCCTTAGCCTAAGCCTAGGGGTGCCCTAGGCTAAGACTAGGTGTGCCCTATCCTAAGCTTAGGGGTGCGCTAGCCTAACCCTAGGGGTGCCCTAGCCTTAGGCTAGTGGAGCACTAGCCTTAGCCTAAGCCTAGGGGTGCCCTAGTCTAAGCCTAGGCGTGCCCTAGCCTAAGCCTAGGGGTGCCCTACCCTAAGCCTAGGGGTGCCCTACCCTAAGCCTAGGGGTGCCCTAGCCTAAGCCTAGGCTTACCCTAGCCTTAGGCTAGCTGAGCCCTAGCCTAACTTAAGCCTAGGGGTGCCCTAGCCTAAGTCTTGGGGTGCCCTAGCTTAAGCCAAGGGGTGCCCTACCCTTAGGCTAGGGGAGCCCTAGCCTTAGCCTAAGCCTAGGGGTGTCCTAGCCTAAGCCTACGGGTGTCCTAGCCTAAGCCTTGGGGTGCCCTAGCCTAAGCCTAGGGGTGCCCAGGCCTTAGGCTAGAGGAGCCCTAGCCTTAGCCTAAGCCTATGGCTACCCTAGCCTAAGCCTAGGGTTGCCCTAGCCTATGCCTAGGGGTGCCCTAGCCTAACCCTAGTGGTGCCCTAGCCTTAGGCTAGGGGAACTCTAGCCTTAGCCTAAGCCTAGGGGTGCCCTAGCCGAAGCCTAGGCGTGACCTAGCATAAGCCGACGGGTGCCCTACCCTAAGCCTAGGGGTGCCCTACCCTAAACCTAGGGGTGCCCTAGCGTAAGCCTAGGCTTACCCTAGCCTTAGGCTAGCTGAGCCCTAGCCTAAGCCTAATCCTAGGGGTGCCCTAGCCTAAGCCTAGGAGTGCCTTAGCCAAAGCCTAGGGGTGCCCTAGCCTTAGGATAGGGGAGCCCTAGCCTTAGCCTAAGCCTACGGGTGCCCTAGCTTAAGCCTAGGGGTGCCCTAGTCTAAGCCTAGGGGTGCCCTAGCTTTAGGCTAGGGGAGCCCTAGCCTTAGCCTAAGCCTGTGGGTGCCCTAGCCTCAGCCTAGGGGTGCCCTAGCCTAAGCCTAGTGGTGCCTTAGCCTAAGCCTAGGGGTGCCTTAGCCTAAGCCTAGCGGTGACCTAGCCTAAGCCTAGGGGTGCCCTAGCCTAAGCCTAGGGGTGCCCAGGCCTTAGGATAGGGGTGCACTAGCCTTAGGCTAGAGGAGCCCTAACTTTAGCCTAAGCCTATGGCTGCCATAGCCTAAGCCTAGGGGTGCCCTAGCCTAAGCCTAGGCGTGCCCTAGCCTATGCCGAGGGGTGCCTTATCCTAATCCTAGGGGTGCCATAGCCTAAGCCTAGGCTTGCCCTAGCCTTAGGCTAGCTGAGCCCTAGCCTAAGCCTAAGCCTAGGGTTGCCCTCGCCTAAGTCTAGGGGTGCCATAGCCTTAGGCTAGAGGAGCCCTAGCCTTAGCCTAAGCCTAGGGGTGCCCTAGCCTAAGACTAGGGGTGCCCTAGCCTAAGCCAAGGCTTGCCCTAGCCTTAGGATAGCTGAGCCCTAGCCTAAGCCTAAGCCTAGGGGTGCCCTAGCCTTAGACTAGGGGAGCCCTAGCCTTAGCCTAAGCGTAGGGGTGTCCTAGCCTAAGCCTACGGTGTCCTAGCCTAAGCCTAGGGGTGCCCTAGCCTAAGGTTAAGGGTGCCCAGGCCTTAGGCTAGAGGAGCCCTAGCCTTAGCCTAAGCCTATGGCTGCCCTAGCCTAAGCCTAGGGGTGCCCTAGCATTAGGCTTGGGGAGCCCTAGCCTTAGCCTAAGCCTAGTGGTGCCCTATCCTAAGCCTAGGGGTGCCCTAGCCTAAGCCTAGGGGTGCCCTAGCCTTAGGCTAACTGAGCCCTAGCCTAAACTTTAAGCCTAGGGGTGCCCTAGCCTAAGCCTAGGGGTACCCTAGCCTAAGCCTAGGGGTGCCCTAGCCTAAACCTAGGGGTGCCCTAGGGGTCCCCTAGCATAAGCCTAAGGTTGCCCTAGCCTAAGCCTAGGTGTGCCCTACCCTAAGCCTTGGGGTGCCCTAGCCTAAGCCTAGGGGTGCCCTTGGTTAGTCTAGGGGAGCCCTAGCCTTAGCCTAAGTCTAGGGGTGCCCTAGCCTAAGCCTAGGGGTGCCCTAGCCTAAGCCTAAGCCTAGGGGTGCCATAGCCTAAGCCTAGGGGTGCCCTAGCCTAAGCCTAGGGGTGCCATAGCCTTAGGCTAGAGGAGCCCTACAATTAGCCTAAGCCTAGGGGTGCCCTAGCCTAAGACTAGGGGTGCCATAGCCTTAGGCTAGAGGAGCCCTAGCCTTAGCCTAAGCCTAGGGGTGCCCTAGCCTAAGACTAGGGGTGCCCTAGCCTAAGCTTAGGGGTGCCCTAGCCTAACCCTAGGGGTGCCCTAGCCTTAGGCTAGTGGAGCACTAGCCTTAGCCTAAGCCTAGGGGTGCCCTAGTCTAAGCCTAGGCGTGCCCTAGACTAAGCCTAGGGGTGTCCTACCCTAAGCCTATGGGTGCCCTACCCTAAGCCTATGGGTGCCCTACCCTAAGCCTAGGGGTGCCCTATCCTAAGGCTTGGCTTGCCCTAACCTTAAGCTAGCTGAGCCCTAGCCTAAGCCTAAGCCTAGGGTTGCCCTAGCCTAAGCCTAGGGGTGCCCTATCCTAAGCCAAGCGGTGCCGTAGCCTTAGACTAGGGGAACACTAGCCTTAGCCTAAGCCTAGGGGTGCCCTAGCCTAAGCCTAGGGGTGCCCTAGCCTAAGCCTAGGGGTGCCATAGCCTTAGGCTAGAGGAGCCCTAGCCTTAGCCTAAGCCTAGGGGTGCCCAAGCCTAAGCCTAAGGGTGCCCTAGCCTAAGCTTGGGGTGCCCTAGCCTAAGCCTTGGGGTGCCCTAGCCTAAGCCTAGGGGTGCCCTAGGCTAATCCTAGGCTTGCCGTAGCCTTAAGCTAGCTGAGCCCTAGCCTAAGCCTAAGCCTAGGGATGCCCTAGCCTAAGCCTAGGGGTGCCCTAGCCTAAGCCTAGGGGTGCCATAGCCTTAGGCTAGAGGAGCCCTAGCCTTAGCGTAACCCTAGGGATGCCCTAGCCTAAGCCTAGGGGTGCCCTAGCCTAAGCCTAGGGGTGCCCTAGCCTAAGCCTAGGGGTGCCCTAGCCTTAGGCTTTGAGAGCCCTAGCCTTAGCCTAAGCCTAGGGGTGCCCTATCCTAAGCCTAGGGGTGCACGAGCCTAAGCTTAGGGGTGCCTTAACCTTATGCTAGGGGAACCCTAACCGTAGCCTAAGCCTAGGGGTGCCCTAGCCCAAGCCTAGGGGTGCCCTAGCCTAAACCTAGGGGTGCCCTAGCCTAAGCCTATGGGTGCCCTAACCTTAGGGTAGGGGTTCCCTAGCCTAAGCCTAGGGGTGCCCTAGCCTAACACTAGGGGTGCCATAGCTTTATGCTAGAGGAGCCCTAGCCTTAGCCTAAGCCTAGGGGTGCCTTAGCCTAAGCTAGGGGTGCCCTAGCCTAAGCCTAGGGGTGCACTAGCCTAAGCCTAGGCTTGCCTTAGCCTTAGGCTAGCTGAGCCCTAGCCTAAGCCTAAGCCTAGGGGTGCCATAGCCTAAGCCTAGGGTTACCCTAGCCTAAGCCTAGGGGTGCCATAGCCTTTGGATAGAGGAGCCCTAGCCTTAGCCTAAGCCTAGGGGTGCCCTAGCCTAAGACTAGGGGGGAGCTAGCCTAAGCCTAGGCTTGCCATAGCCTTAGGCTAGCTGAGCCCTAGCCTAAGCCTAAGCCTAGGGGTGCCCTAGCCTTAGCCTAGGGGTGCCCTAGCCTAACCCTAGTGGTGCCCTAGCCTTAGGCTAGGGGAACACTAGCCTTAGCCTAAGCCTAGGGGTGCCCAATCCTAAGCCTAGGCGTGCCCTAGCCTAAGCCGAGGGGTGCCCTACCCTAAGCCTAGGGGTGCCCTACCCTAAGCATAGGGGTGCCCTAGCCTAAGCCTAGGGGTGGCCTAGCCTAAGCCTAGGGGTGCCATAGCCTTAGGCTAGAGGAGCCCTAGCCTTAGCCTAAGCCTAGGGGTGCCCTAGCCTAAGACTAGGGGTACCCTAGCCTAAGCTTAGGGGTGCCCTAGCCTAAGCCTTTGGGTGCCCTAGCCTAAGCCTAGTGGTGCCCTAGGGTTAGGCTAGGGGAGCCCTAGCCTTAGCCTAAGCCTAGGGGTGCCCTAGCCTAAGCCTAGGGGTGCCCTAGCCTAAGCCTAGGGCTGCCCTAGCCTTAGGCTAGGGGACCCCTAGCCTTAGCCTAAGACTAGGGGTGCCCTAGCCTAAGCCTAGTGGTGCCCTATCCTAAGCCTAGGGGTGCCCTAGCCTAAGCCTGGGGGTGCCCTAGCCTTAGGCTAAGCCAAGGGCGCCCTAGCCCAAGCCTCGGGGTGCCCTATCCTAAGCCTAGGGTTGCCCTAACCTTAGCCTAAGCCTAGGGGTGCCCTAGCCCAAGCTTAGGGGTAACCTAGCCTAAGCCTAGGGGTGCCCTAGCCTAAACCTAGGGATGCCCTAGGCTAAGCCTAGGGGTGCCCTAACCAAGCCAAGATGTTCCCTACCCTAAGCCGAGGGGTGCCCTACCCTAAGCCTAGGGGTGCCCTACCCTAAGCCTCGGGGTGCCCTAGCCTAAGCCTTGGCTTGCCCTAGCCTTAGGCGAGCTGAGCCCTAGCCTAAGCCTAAGCCTAGGCATGCCCTAGCCTAAGCTTAGGGGTGCCCTAGCCTAAGCCAAGGGGTGCCCTAGCCTTAGGCTAGGTGAGCCCTAGACTTAACCTAAGCCTAGGGGTTTCCTAGCCTAAGCCTACGGGTGTCCTAGCCTAAGCCTAGGGGTGCCCTAGCCTAAGCCTAGGGGTGCCCTAGCCTAAGCCTAGGGGTGCCCAGGCCTTAGACAAGAGGAGCCCTAGCCTTAGCCTAAGCCTATGGCTGCCCTAGCCAAAGCCTTGGGGTGCCCTAGCCTAAGCCTAGGGGTGCCCTAGCCTAACCCTAGTGGTGCCCTAGCCTTACGCTAGGGGAACACTAGCCTTAGCCTAAGCCTAGGGGTAACCTAGCCTAAGCCTAGGCGTGCCCTAGCCTAAGCCGAGGGGTGCCCTACCCTAAGCCTAGGGGTGCCCTACCCTAAGCTTAGGGGTGCCCTAGCCTAAGCCTAGGCTTGCCCTAGCCTTAGGCTAGCTGAGCCCTAGCCTAAGCTTTAAGCCTAGGCGTGCCCTAGCCTAAGCCTAGGGGTGCCCTAGTCAAAGCCTTGGGATGCCCTAGCCTAAGCTTAGGGGTGCCCTAGCCTAAGCCTTTGGGTGCCCTAGCTTAAGCCTAGGGGTTCCCTAGGGTTAGGCTAGGGGAGCCCTAGCCTTAGCCTAAGCCTAGGGGTGCCCTAGCCTAAGCCTAGGGGTGCCCTAGCCTAAGCCTATGCTTGCCGTAGCCTTAGGCTAGCTGGGCCCTAGCCTAAGCCTAAGCCTAGGGGTGCCCTAGGCTAAGCCTAGGGGTGCCCTAGCCTAAGCCTAGGGGTGCCATAGCCTTAGGCTAGAGGAGCCCTAGCCTTAGCCTAAGCCTAGGGGTCCCCTAGCCTAAGACTAGGGGTGCCCTAACCTAAGCTTAGGGGTTCCATAGCCTAAGCCTTGGGGTGCCCTAGCCTAAGCCTAGGGGTGCCCTAGGTTTAGGCTAGTGGAGCCCTAGCCTTAGCCTAAGCCTAGGGATGCCCTAGCCTAAGCCTAGGGGTGCCCTAGCCTTAGGCTTGGGGAGCCCTAGTCTTAGCCTAAGCCTAGTGGTTTCCTAGCCTAAGCCTAGTGGTGCCCTATCCTAAGCCTAGGGGTGCTCTAGCCTTAGGCTAGGGTAGCCCTAGCCTTAGCCTAAGCCTAGGGGTGTCCTAGCCTAAGCCTACGGGTGTCTTAGCCTAAGCCTAGGGGTGCCCTAGCGTAAGCCTAGGGGTGCCCTAACCTTAGGGTAGGGGTTCCCTAGCCTAAGCCTAGGAGTGCCCTAGCCTAAGCCTAGGGGTGCCATAGCCTTAGGCTAGAGTAGCCCTAGCCTTAGCCTAAGGCTAGGGGTGCCCTAGCCTAAGTTTATGGGTGCCCTAGCCTAAGCATTGGGGTGCCCTAGCCTAAGCCTAGGGGTGCCCTAGGTTTAGTCTAGGGGAGCCCTAGCCTTAGCCTAATCCTAGGGGTGCCCTAGACTAAGACTAGGGGTGACCTAGCCTAAGCCTAGGCGTGCCCTAGCCTAAGCCGAGGGGTGCCCTTCCCTAAGCCTAGGGGTGCCCTAGCCTAAGCCTAGGCTTGCCCTAGCCTTAGGCTAGCGGAGCCCTTGCCTAAGCCTAAGCCTAGGGGTGCACTACCCTAAGCCTAGGGGTGCCCTAGCCTAAGATTAGGGGTGCCCTAGCCTAAGCTTAGGGGTGCCCTAGCTTAAGCCTTGGGTTGCCCTAAACTAAGCCTAGGGGTGCCCTAGGGTTAGGCTAGGGGAGCCCCAGCCTTAGCCTAAGCCTAGGGGTGCCCGAGCCTAAACCTAGGTGTGCCCTAGCCTAAGCCTAGGGTTGTCCTACCCTTAGGCTAGCTGAACCCTAGCCTAAGCCTAGACCTAGGGGTGCCCTAGCCTAAGCCAAGGGGTGCCCTAGCATAAGCCTTGGGGTGCCATAGCCTTAGGTTAGAGGAGCCCTAGCCTTAGCCTAAGCCTAGGGGTGCCCTAGCCTAAGACTAGGAGTGCCCTAACCTAAGCTTAGGGGTGCCCTAGCTTAAGCCTTGGGGTGCCCTAGCCTAAGCCTAGGGGTGCCCTAGCCTAAGCCTAGGGGTGCCTTAGCCTAAGCCTAGGGGTGCCCTAGCCTAAGCCTAGGGGTGCCCTAGCCTAAGGCTAGGGGTGTCCTAGCCTTTGGCTAGGGGAGCCCTAGCCTTAGGCTAAGCCTAGGGGTGCCCTAGCCCAAGCCTAGGGGTCCCGTAGCCTAAGGCTAGGGGTGCCCTAGCCTAAGCCCAGGGGTGCCCTAGTCTTAGGCTAAGACTAGGGGCGCGCTATCCCAAGCCTAGGGGTGCCCTAGCCTAAGCCTAGGGGTGCCCTAGCCTAAGCCTAGTGGTGCCCTAACCTTAGCCTAAGTCTAGGGGTGCCCTAGCCTAAGCCTAGGGGTGCCCTAGCCTTAGGCTAAGCCTAGGGGTACCCTAGCCCAAGCCTAGGGGTGCCCTAGCCTTAGCCTAGGGGTGCCCTAGCCTAAGCCTAGGGGTGCCCTAGCCTTAGCCTAAGCCTAGGGGTGTGCTAACCTAAGACTAAGGGTGCCCTAGCCTAAGCTTAGGGGTGCCCTAGCCTAAGCCTAGGAGTGCCCTAGCCTAAGCCTAGGGGTGCCCTACGGTTAGGCTAGGGGAGCCCTAGCCATAGCCCAAGCCTAGGGGTGCCCTAGCCTAAGCCTAGGGGTGCCCTAGCCTAAGCCTAGGGGTGCCCTAGCCTTAGCCTAAGCCTAGGGGTGCCCTAGCCTAAGCCTAGGGGTGCCCTAGCCTAAGCATAGGGGTGCCCTAGCCTAAGCCTAGGGGTGCCCTAGGGTTAGGTTAGGGGAACCCCAGCCTTAGCCTACGCCTAGGGGTGCCCTAGCCTAAGCCTAGGGGTGCCCTAGCTTAAGCCTAAGGTTGCCAGGCCTAAGCCTAGGGGTGCCCTAGACTAAGCCTAGTGGTGCCCTATCCTAAGCCTAGGGGTGCCCTAGCCTAAGCCTAGGGGTGCCCTAGCCTCAGTCAAGGAGAGCCCTAACCTTAGCCTAAGCCTAGGGGTGCCCTAGCCCAGGCTTAGGGGTGCCCTAGCCTAAGCCTAGAAGGCCCTAGCCTAAGCCTAGGGGTGCCCTAGCCTTAGTCTAGTGGAGCCTTAGCCTTAGCCTAAGCCTAGGGGTGCCCTAGCCTAAGCCTAGATGTGCCCTAGCCTAAGCCTAGGGGTGCCCTACCCTAAGCCTAGGGGTGCCCTTGCCCAAGCCTAGGGGTGCCCTAGCCTAAGCCTAGGGGTGACCTAGCCTTAGTCTAGTGGAGCCTTAGCCTTAGCCTAAGCCTAGGGGTGCCCTAGCCTAAGCCTAGATGTGCCTTAGCCTAAGCCTAGGGGTGCCCTATCCTAAGCCTAGGGGTGCCCTAGCCTTAGGCTAGCTGAGCCCTAGCCTTAGCCTAAGTCTAGGGGTGCCCTAGCCTAAGCCTAGGGGTGCCCTACCCTAAGCCAAGGGGTGCCCTAGCCTAAGCCTAGGGGTGCCCTAGCCTTAGGCTAGGGGAGCCCTAGCCTTAGCCTAAGCCTAGGGATGCCCTAGCCTAAGCTTAGGGGTGCCCTAGCGTAAGCCTAGGGGTGCCCTAGCCTAAGCCTAGGGGTGGACGAGCCTAAGCCTAGGGGTGACCTAGCCCAAGCCTAGGGGTGCCCTAGCCTAAGCCTAGGGGTGCCCTAGCCTAAGCCTAGGGGTGCCCTAGCCTTAGCCTAAGCCTAGGGGTGCCCTAGCCTAAGATTAGGGGTGCCCTAGCCTAAGCTTAGGGGTGCCCTAGCTTAAGCCTTGGGGTGCCCTAAACTAAGCCTAGGGGTGCCCTAGGGTTAGGCTAGGGGAGCCCTAGCCTTAGCCTAAGCCTAGGGGTGCCCTAGCCTAAACCTAGGTGTGCCCTAGCCTAAGCCTAGACTTGCCCTACCCTTAGGCTAGCTGAACCCTAGCCTAAGCCTAGACCTAGGGGTCCCCTAGCCTAAGCCAAGGGGTGCCCTTGCCTAAGCCTAGGGGTGCCATAGCCTTAGGTTAGAGGAGCCCTAGCCTTAGCCTAAGCCTAGGGGTGCCCTAGCCTAAGCCTAGGGGTGCCCTAACCTAAGCTTAGGGGTACCCTAGCCTAAGCCTTGGGGTGCCCTAGCCTAAGCCTAGGGGTGCCCTAGCCTAAGCCTAGGGGTGCCCTAGCCTAAGCCTAGGGGTGCCCTAGCCTAAGCCCAGGGGTGCCCTAGCCTTAGGCTAAGACTAGGGGCGCCCTAGCCCAAGCCTAGGGGTGCCCTAGCCTAAGCCTAGGGGTGCCCTAGCCTAAGCCTAGTGGTGCCCTAACCTTAGCCTAAGCTTAGGGGTGCCCTAGCCTAAGTCTAGGGGTGCCCTAGCCTTAGGCTAAGCCTAGGGGTACCCTAGCCCAAGCCTAGGGGTGCCCTAGCCTAAGCCTAGGGGTGCCCTAGCCTAAGCCTAGGGGTGCCCTAGCCTTAGCCTAAGCCTAGGGGTGCCCTAACCGAAGACTAGGGGTGCCCTAGCCTAAGCTTAGGGGTGCCCTAGCCTAAGCCTAGGGGTGCCCTACGGTTAGGCTAGGGGAGCCCTAGCCATAGCCCAAGCCTACGGGTGCCCTAGCCTAAGCCTAGGGGTGCCCTAGCCTAATCCTAGGGGTGTACTAGCCTTAGCCTAAGCCTAGGGGTGCCCTAGCCTAAGACTAGTGGTGCCCTAGCCTAAGAATAGGGGTGCCCTAGCCTAAGCCAAGGGGTGCCCTAGGGTTAGGCTAGGGGAACCCCAGCCTTAGCCTACGCCTAGGGGTGCCCTAGCCTAAGCCTAGGGGTGCCCTAGCTTAAGCCTAAGGTTGCCAGGCCTAAGCCTAGGGGTGCCCTAGACTAAGCCTAGTGGTGCCCTATCCTAAGCCTAGGGGTGCCCTAGCCTATGCCTAGGGGTGCCCTAGCCTTAGTTAAGGAGAGCCCTAACCTTAGCCTAAGCCTAGGGGTGCCCTAGCCCAGGCTTAGGGGTGCCCTAGCCTAAGCCTAGGGGTGCCCTAGCCTAAGCCTAGGGGTGCCCTAGCCTTAGTCTAGTGGAGCCATAGCCTTAGCCTAAGCCTAGGGGTGCCCTAGTCTAAGCCTAGATGTGCCCTAGCCTAAGCCTAGGGGTGCCCTACCCTAAGCCTAGGGGTGCCCTTGCCCAAGCCTAGGGGTGCCCTAGCCTAAGCCTAGGGGTGACCTAGCCTTAGTCTAGTGGAGCCTTAGCCTTAGCCTAAGCCTAGGGGTGCCCTAGCCTAAGCCTAGATGTGCCCTAGCCTAAGCCTATGGGTGCCCTATCCTAAGCCTAGGGGTGCCGTAGCCTTAGGCTAGCTGAGCCCTAGCCTTAGCCTAAGCCTAGGGGTGCCCTAGCCTAAGCCTAGGGGTGCCCTACCCTAAGCCAAGGGGTGCCCTAGCCTAAGCCTAGGGGTGCCCTAGCCTTAGCCTAGGGGTGCCCTAGCCTAAGCCTATGGGTGCCCTAGCCTTAGCCTAAGCCTAGGGGTGCGCTAACCTAAGCCTAGGGGTGCCCTACGGTTAGGCTAGGGGAGCCCTAGCCATAGCCCAAGCCTAGGGGTGCCCTAGCCTAAGCTTAGGGGTGCCCTAGCCTAAGCCTAGGGGTGCCCTAGCCTTAGCCTAAGCCTAGGGGTGCCCTAGCCTAAGCCTAGGGGTGCCCTAGCCTAAGCATAGGGGTGCCCTAGCCTAAGCCTAGGGGTGCCCTAGCCTTAGACTAAGCCTAGGGGTGCCCTAACCTAAGCTTAGGGGTACCCTAGCCTAAGCCTTGGGGTGCCCTAGCCTAAGCCTAGGGGTGCCCTAGCCTAAGCCTAGGGGTGCCCTAGCCTAAGCCTAGGGGTGCCCTAGCCTAAGCCTAGGGGTGTCCTAGCCTTTGGCTAGGGGAGCCCAACCTTAGGCTAAGCCTAGGGGTGCCCTAGCCCAAGCCTAGGGGTGCCGTAGCCTAAGGCTAGGGGTGCCCTAGCCTAAGCCCAGGGGGGCCCTAGCCTTAGGCTAAGACTAGGGGCGCCCTAGCCCAAGCCTAGGGGTGCCCTACCCTAAGCCTAGGGGTGCCCTAGCCTAAGCCTAGTGGTGCCCTAACCTTAGCCTAAGCCTAGGGGTGCCCTAGCCTAAGCCTAGGGGTGCCATAACCTTAGGCTAAGCCTAGGGGTACCCTAGCCCAAGCCTAGGGGTGCCCTAGCCTAAGCCTAGGGGTGCCCTAGCCTAAGCCTAGGGGTGCCCTAGCCTTAGCCTAAGCCTAGGGGTGCCCTAACCGAAGACTAGGGGTGCCCTAGCCTAAGCTTAGGGGTGCCCTAGCCTAAGCCTAGGGGTGCCCTACGGTTAGGCTAGGGGAGCCCTAGCCATAGCCCAAGCCTACGGGTGCCCTAGCCTAAGCCTAGGGGTGCCCTAGCCTAAGCCTAGGGGTGCCCTAGCCTTAGCCTAAGCCTAGGGGTGCCCTAGCCTAAGACTAGTGGTGCCCTAGCCTAAGAATAGGGGTGCCCTAGCCTAAGCCAAGGGGTGCCCTAGGGTTAGGCTAGGGGAACCCCAGCCTTAGCCTACGCCTAGGGGTGCCCTAGCCTAAGCCTAGGGGTGCCCTAGCTTAAGCCTAAGGTTGCCAGGCCTAAGCCTAGGGGTGCCCTAGACTAAGCCTAGTTGTGCCCTATCCTAAGCCTAGGGGTGCCCTAGCCTATGCCTAGGGGTGCCCTAGCCTTAGTTAAGGAGAGCCCTAACCTTAGCCTAAGCCTAGGGGTGCCCTAGCCCAGGCTTAGGGGTGCCCTAGCCTAAGCCTAGGGGTGCCCTAGCCTAAGCCTAGGGGTGCCCTAGCCTTAGTCTAGTGGAGCCATAGCCTTAGCCTAAGCCTAGGGGTGCCCTAGTCTAAGCCTAGATGTGCCCTAGCCTAAGCCTAGGGGTGCCCTACCCTAAGCCTAGTTGTGCCCTTGCCCAAGCCTAGGGGTGCCCTAGCCTAAGCCTAGGGGTGACCTAGCCTTAGTCTAGTGGAGCCTTAGCCTTAGCCTAAGCCTAGGGGTGCCCTAGCCTAAGCCTAGATGTGCCCTAGCCTAAGCCTATGGGTGCCCTATCCTAAGCCTAGGGGGGACCTAGCCTTAGGCTAGCTGAGCCCTAGCCTTAGCCTAAGCCTAGGGGTGCCCTAGCCTAAGCCTAGGGGTGCCCTACCCTAAGCCAAGGGGTGCCCTAGCCTAAGCCTAGGGGTGCCCTAGCCTTAGGCTAGGGGAGCCCTAGCCTTAGCCTAAGCCTAGGGGTGCCCTAGCCTAAGCTTAGGGGTGCCCTAGCGTAAGCCTAGGGGTGCCCTAGCCTAAGCCTAGGGGTGGACGAGCCTAAGCCTAGGGGTGCCCTAGCCCAAGCCTAGGGGTGCCCTTGCCTAAGCCTAGGGGTGCCCAAGCCTAAGCCTAGGGGTGCCCTAGCCTTAGCCTAAGCCTAGGGGTGCCCTAGCCTAAGACTAGGCGTGCCCTAGCCTAAGCTTAGGGGTGCCCTAGCCTAAGCCTAGCGGTGCCCTAACCTAAGCCTAGGGGTGCCCTACGGTTAGGCTAGGGGAGCCCTAGCCTTAGCCTAAGCCTAGGGGTGCCCTAGCCTAAGCCTAGGGAGCCCTTGCCTAAGCCTAGGCTTCCCCTAGCCTTAGGCTAGCTGAGTCCTAGCCTAAGCCTAAGCCTAGGGGTGCCCTAGCTTAAGCCTAGGGGTGCCCAACTTAAGCCTAAGGGTGCCAGGCCTAAGCCTAGGGGTGCCCTAGCCTTAGGCTAGGGGAGCCCTAGCCTTAGCCTAAGCCTAGGGATGCCCTAGACTAAGCCAAGTGGTGCCCTATCCTAAGCCTAGGGGTGCCCTAGCCTAAGCCTATGGGTGCCCTAGCCTTAGGCTAGGAGAGCCCTAACCTTAGCCTTAGCCTAGGGGTGTCCTAGCCCAAGCCTAGGGGTGCCCTAGCCTAAGCCTAGAGGTGCCCTAGCCTTAGTCTAAATGAGCCTTAGCCTTAGCCTAACCCTAGGGGTGCCCTAGCCTAAGCCTAGATGTGCCCTAGCCTAAGCCTAGGGGTGCCCTAGCCTTAGGCTAGGGGAGCCCTAGCCTTAGCCTAAGCCTAGGGATGCCCTAGACTAAGCCAAGTGGTGCCCTATCCTAAGCTTAGGGGTGCCCTAGCGTAAGCCTAGGGGTGCCCTAGCCTAAGCCTAGGGGTGGACGAGCTTAAGCCTAGGGGTGCCGTGGCTTAAGCCTAGGGGTGTCCTAGCCAAAGCTTAGGGGTGCCCAAGCGTAAGCCTAGGGGTGCCCTAGCCTAAGCCTAGGGGTGCCCGAACCTAAGCCTAGGGGTTCCCTAGCCTAAGCCTAGGGGTGTCCTAGCCTAAGACTAGGTGTACCCTAGCCTTAGGCTAGGGGAGTCCTCGCCTTAGCCGAAGCCTTGGGGTGCCCTAGCCTAAGCCTAGGGGTGCCCTAGCCTAAGCCTAGGGGTGCCCTAGCCCAAGCCTAGGGATGCCCTAGCGTTAGGCTAGAGGAGCCCTAGCCTTAGCCTAAGCCTAGGGGTGCCCTAGCCTAATCCTAGAGGTGCCCTAGCCTAAGTCTAGGGGTGCCCTAGCCTAAGCCTAGGGGTGCCTTAGCCTAAGCATAGGGGTGCCCTAACCTAAGCCTAGGGGTTCCCTACCTAAGCCTAGGGGTGCCCTAGCCTAAGCCTACGGGGGCCCAAGCCTAAGCCTCGGGCTGCCTTAGCCTTAGGCTAGGGAAGCCCTATATTTAGCCTAAGCCTAGGGGTGCCCTAGCCTAAGCCTAGGGGTGCCCTAGCCTAAGCCTAGGGGTGCCCTAGCCTAAGCCTAGGGGTTCCCTACTCTAAGGCTAGGGGTGCACTAGCCTTAGGCTAGGGGAGTCCTAGCCTTAGCCTAAGCCTAGGGGTGCCCTAGCCTAAGCCTAGGGGTGCCCTAGCCTAAGTTTAGGGATGCCTTAGCCTTAGGCTAAGGGATCCCTACCCTTAGCTAAGCCCAGGGGTGCCCTATCCTAAGTGTAGGGGGACCCTAGCCTGAGCCTAGGAGTGCCCTAGCCTTAGCCTAGGGGTGCCCAAGCCTAAGCCTAGGGGTGCCCTACCCTAAGCCTAGGGGTGCCCTTGCCCAAGCCTAGGGGTGCCCTAGCCTAAGCCTAGGGATGCCCTAGCCTTAGTCTAGTGGAGCCTTAGCCTTAGCCTAAGCCTAGGGGTGCCCTAGCCTAAGCCTAGGGGTGCCCTACCCTAAACCAAGGGGTGCCCTAGCCTAAGCCTAGGGGTGCCCTAGCCTTAGGCTAGGGGAGCCCTATCCTTAGCCTAAGCCTAGGGGTGCCCTAGCCTAAGCTTAGGGGTGCCCTAGCGTAAGCCTAGGGGTGCCCTAGCCTAAGCCTAGGGGTGGACGAGCCTAAGCCTAGGGGTGCCCTAGCCCAAGCCTAGGGGTGCCCTAGCCTAAGCCTAGGGGTGCCCTAGCCTAAGCCTAGGGGTGCCCTAGCCTAAGACTAGGCGTGCCCTAGCCTAAGTTTAGGGGTGCCCTAGCCTAAGCCTAGCGGTGCCCTAACCTAAGCCTAGGGGTGCCCTACGGTTAGGCTAGGGGAGCCCTAGCCTTAGCCCAAGCCTAGGGGTGCCCTAGCCTAAGCCTAGGTGTGCCCTAGCCTAAGCCTAAGCCTAGGGGTGCCCTAGCCTAAGCCTAGGGGTGCCCTAGCTTAAGCCTAAGGGTGCCAGGCCGAAGCCTAGGGGTGCCCTAGCCTTAGGCTAGGTGAGCCCTAGCCTTAGCCTAAGCCTAGGGATGCCCTAGACTAAGCCAAGTGGTGCCCTATCCTAAGCCTAGGGGTGCCCTAGCCTAAGCCTAGGGGTGCCCTAGCCTTAGGCTAGGAGAGTCCTAAACTTAGCCTAAGCCTAGGGGTGTCCTAGCCCAAGCCTAGGGGTGCTCTAGCCTAAGTCTAGGGGTGCCCGAGCCTAAGCCTAGATGTGCCCTAGCCTAAGCCTAGGGGTGCCCTACCCTAAGCCTGGGGGTGCCCTAGCCCAAGCCTAGGGGTGCCCTAGCCTAAGCCTAGGGGTGCCTTACCCTAAGTCTAGGGGTGCCCTAGCCTTAGGCTAGCTGAGCCCTCGCCTTAGCCTAAGCCTAGGGGTGCCCTAGCCTAAGCCTAGGGGTGCCCTAGCCTTAGGCTAGGGGAGCCCTAGCCTTAGCCTAAGCCTAGGGATGCCCTAGACTAAGCCAAGTGGTGCCCTATCCTAAGCCTAGGGGTGCCCGAACCTAAGCCTAGGGGTTCCCTAGCCTAAGCCTAGGGGTGTCCTAGCCTAAGACTAGGTGTACCCTAGCCTTAGGCTAGGGGAGTCCTCGCCTTAGCCGAAGCCTTGGGGTGCCCTAGCCTATGCCTAGGGGTGCCCTAGCCTAAGCCTAGGGGTGCCCTAGCCCAAGCCTAGGGATGCCCTAGCGTTAGGCTAGAGGAGCCCTAGCCTTAGCCTAAGCCTAGGGGTGCCCTAGCCTAATCCTAGAGGTGCCCTAGCCTAAGTCTAGGGGTGCCCTAGCCTAAGCCTAGGGGTGCCTTAGCCTAAGCATAGGGGTGCCCTAACCTAAGCCTAGGGGTTCCCTACCTAAGCCTAGGGGTGCCCTAGCCTAAGCCTACGGGTGCCCTAGCCTAAGCCTCGGGCTGCCTTAGCCTTAGGCTAGGGAAGCCCTATATTTAGCCTAAGCCTAGGGGTGCCCTAGCCTAAGCCTAGGGGTGCCCTAGCCTAAGCCTAGGGGTGCCCTAGCCTAAGCCTAGGGGTTCCCTACTCTAAGGCTAGGGGTGCACTAGCCTTAGGCTAGGGGAGTCCTAGCCTTAGCCTAAGCCTAGGGGTGCCCTAGCCTAAGCCTAGGGGTGCCCTAGCCTAAGTTTAGGGATGCCTTAGCCTTAGGCTAAGGGATCCCTACCCTTAGCTAAGCCCAGGGGTGCCCTATCCTAAGTGTAGGGGGACCCTAGCCTGAGCCTAGGAGTGCCCTAGCCTTAGCCTAGGGGTGCCCAAGCCTAAGCCTAGGGGTGCCCTACCCTAAGCCTAGGGGTGCCCTTGCCCAAGCCTAGGGGTGCCCTAGCCTAAGCCTAGGGATGCCCTAGCCTTAGTCTAGTGGAGCCTTAGCCTTAGCCTAAGCCTAGGGGTGCCCTAGCCTAAGCCTAGATGTGCCCTAGCCTAAGCCTAGGGGTGCCCTATCCTAAGCCTAGGGGTGCCCTAGCCTTAGGCTAGCTGAGCCCTAGCCTTAGCCTAAGCCTAGGGGTGCCCTAGCCTAAGCCTAGGGGTGCCCTACCCTAAACCAAGGGGTGCCCTAGCCTAAGCCTTGGGGTGCCCTAGCCTTAGGCTAGGGGAGCCCTAGCCTTAGCCTAAGCCTAGGGGTGCCCTAGCCTAAGCTTAGGGGTGCCCTAGCGTAAGCCTAGGGGTGCCCTAGCCTAAGCCTAGGGGTGGACGAGCCTAAGCCTATGGGTGCCCTAGCCCAAGCCTAGGGGTGCCCTAGCCTAAGCCTAGGGGTGCCCTAGCCTAAGCCTAGGGGTGCCCTAGCCTAAGACTAGGCGTGCCCTAGCCTAAGTTTAGGGGTGCCCTAGCCTAAGCCTAGCGGTGCCCTAACCTAAGCCTAGGGGTGCCCTACGGTTAGGCTAGGGGAGCCCTAGCCTTAGCCCAAGCCTAGGGGTGCCCTAGCCTAAGCCTAGGTGTGCCCTAGCCTAAGCCTAAGCCTAGGGGTGCCCTAGCCTAAGCCTAGGGGTGCCCTAGCTTAAGCCTAAGGGTGCCAGGCCTAAGCCTAGGGGTGCCCTAGCCTTAGGCTAGGTGAGCCCTAGCCTTAGCCTAAGCCTAGGGATGCCCTAGACTAAGCCAAGTGGTGCCCTATCCTAAGCCTAGGGGTGCCCTAGCCTAAGCCTAGGGGTGCCCTAGCCTTAGGCTAGGAGAGCCCTAAACTTAGCCTAAGCCTAGGGGTGTCCTAGCCCAAGCCTAGGGGTGCTCTAGCCTAAGTCTAGGGGTGCCCGAGCCTAAGCCTAGATGTGCCCTAGCCTAAGCCTAGGGGTGCCCTACCCTAAGCCTGGGGGTGCCCTAGCCCAAGCCTAGGGGTGCCCTAGCCTTAGTCTAGAGGAGCCTTAGCCTTAGCCTAAGCCTAGGGGTGCCCTAGCCTAAGCCTAGATGTGCCCTAGCCTAAGCTTAGGGGTGCCCTACCCTAAGCCTAGGGGTGCCCTAGCCTTAGTCTAGCTGAGCCCTAGCCGTAGCCTAAGCCTAGGGGTGCCCTAGCCTAAGCCTAGGGGTGCCCCTCCCTAAGCCAAGGGGTGCCCTAGCCTAAGCCCAGGGGTTCCCTAGCCTTAGGCTAGGGGAGCCCTAGCCTTAGCCTAAGCCTAGGGATGCCCTAGACTAAGCCAAGTGGTGCCCTATCCTAAGTTTTGGGGTGCCCTAGCGTAAGCCTAGGGGTGCCCTAGCCTAAGCCTAGGGGTGTCCTAGCCTAAGCCTAGGTGTACCCTAGCCTTAGGCTAGGGGAGTCCTCGCCTTAGCCGAAGCCTTGGGGTGCCCTAGCCTAAGCTTAGGGGTGCCCTAGCCTAAGCCTAGGGGTGCCCTAGCCCAAGCCTAGGGATGCCCTAGCGTTAGGCTAGAGGAGCCCTAGCCTTAGCCTAAGCCTAGGGGTGCCCTAGCCTAAGCCTAGAGGTGCCCTAGCCTAAGCCTAGGGGTACCCAAGCGTTAGGCTAGGGGAGACCTAGCCTTAGCCTAAGTCTAGGCGTGCCCCAGCCTAAGCCTAGGGGTGCCCCAGCCTAAGCCTAGGAGTGCCCTAGCCTAAGCCTACGGGTGCCCTAGCCTAAGCCTCGGGGTGCCCTAGCCTTAGGCTAGGGAAGCCCTATATTTAGCCTAAGCCTAGGGGTGCCCTAGCCGAAGCCTAGGGGTGCCCTAGCCTAAGCCTAGGGGTGCCCTAGCCTAAGCCTAGGGGTGCCCTAGCCTAAACCTAGGGGTGCCCTAGCCTAAGCCTAGGGGTGCCCTAGTCTAAGCCTAAGGGTGCCCTAGCCTTAGACTAGGGGAGCCCTAGCCTTAGCCTAAGCCTAGGTGTGCCCTAGCCTAAGCCTAGGGGTGCCCTAGCCTAAGCCTAGGGGTGCCCTAGCCTAAGTTTAGGGATGCCTTAGCCTTAGGCTAAGGGATCCCTAGCCTTAGCCTAAGCCCAGGGGTGCCCTATCCTAAGTGTAGGGGTGCCCTAACCTGAGCCTAGGGGTGCCCTAGCCTTAACCTAGGGGTGTCCTAGCCTAAACCTAGGGGTGCCTTAGCCTAAGCCTAGGGGTCCCCTAGCATTAGTCTAAGCCTTGGGGTGCCCTAGCCTAAGCCTAGGGGTGCCCTAGCCTAAGCCTCGGGGTGCCTTAGCCTAAGCCTAGGGGTGCCCTAGCCTAAGTCTAGGGGTGCCTTAGCCTAAACCTAGGGGTCCCCTAGGCTTAGCCTAAGCCTACGGGTGCCTTAGGCTGAGCCTAGGGGTGCCGTAGCCTTAGGCGAGGGGTACCCTAGCCTAAGCCTAGGGGAGCCCTAGCTTTAGCCTTAGCCTAGGGGTGCCCTAGCCTAAACTTAGGGGTGCCCGAGCCTAAGCTTAGGGGTGCCTTAGCCTAAGCCTAGTGGTCCCCTAGCCTTAGCCTAAGACTAGGGGTGACCTAGCCTAAGCCTATGGGTGCCCTAGCCTAAGCCTAGGGGTTCCCTAGCCTAAGCCTAGGGGTTCCCTAGCAATAGGCTAGGGGAGCCCTAGCTTTAGCCTAAGCCTATGGTTGCCCTACCCTAAGCCTAGGGGTGCCCTAGCCTAAGCCTAGGGGTGCCTTAGCCTAAGCCTAGGGGTCCGCTAGCATTAGTCTAAGCCTTGGGGTGCCCTAGCCTAAGCCTACGGGTGCCCTAACCTAAGCCTCGGGGTGCCTTAGCCTAAGCCTAGGGGTGCCCTAGCCTAAGTCTAGGGGTGCCTTAGCCTAAACCTAGGGGTCCCCTAGGCTTAGCCTAAGCCTAGGGGTGCCTTAGGCTGAGCCTAGGGGTGTCGTATCCTTAGCCGAGGGGTACCCTAGCCTAAGCTTAGGGGAGCCCTAGCTTTAGCCTTAGCCTAGGGGTGCCCTAGCCTAAACTTAGGGGTGACCTAGCCTAAGCCTTTGGGTGCCCTAGCCTAAGCCTAGGGGTTCCCTAGTCTAAGCCTAGGGGTTCCCTAGCCATAGGCTAGGGGAGCCCTAGCCTTAGCCTAAGCCTAGGGGTGCCCTAGCCTAAGCCTAGGGGTGCCCTAGCTTAAGCCTAAGGGTGCCAGGCCTAAGCCTAGTGGTGCCCTAGGCTTAGGCTAGGGGAGCCCTAGCCTTAGCCTAAGCCTAGGATGCCCTAGACTAAGCCAAGTGGTGCCCTATCCTAAGCCTAGGGGTGCCCTAGCCTAAGCCTAGGGGTGCCCTAGCCTTAGGCTAGGAGAGCCCTAACCTTAGCCTGAGCCTCGGGGTGTCCTAGCCCAAGCCTAGGGGTGCTCTAGCCTAAGCCTAGGGGTGCCCGAGCCTAAGCTTAGGGGTGCCCTAGCCTAAGCCTAGGGGTGCCTTAGCCTTAGTCTAGTGGAGCCTTAGCCTTAGCCTAAGCCTAGGGGTGCCCTAGCCTAAGCCTAGATGTGCCCTAGCCTAAGCCTAGGGGTGCCCTACCCTAAGCCTGGGGGTGCCCTAGCCCAAGCCTAGGGGTGCCCTAGCCTAAGCCTAGGGGTGCCCTAGCCTTAGTCTAGAGGAGCCTTAGCCTTAGCCTAAGCCTAGGGGTGCCCTAGCCTAAGCCTAGATGTGCCCTAGCCTAAGCTTAGGGGTGCCCTACCCTAAGCCTAGGGGTGCCCTAGCCTTAGTCTAGCTGAGCCCTAGCCGTAGCCTAAGCCTAGGGGTGCCCTAGCCTAAGCCTAGGGGTGCCCCTCCCTAAGCCAAGGGGTGCCCTAGCCTAAGCCCAGGGGTTCCCTAGCCTTAGGCTAGGGGAGCCCTAGCCTTAGCCTAAGCCTAGGGATGCCCTAGACTAAGCCAAGTGGTGCCCTATCCTAAGTTTTGGGGTGCCCTAGCGTAAGCCTAGGGGTGCCCTAGCCTAAGCCTAGGGGTGGACGAGCTTAAGCCTATGGGTGCCCTAGCTTAAGCCTAGGGGTGTCCTAGCCTAAGCTTAGGGGTGCCCTAGCGTAAGCCTAGGGGTGCCCTAGCCTAAGCCTAGGGGTGCCCGAACCTAAGCCTAGGGGTTCCCTAGCCTAAGCCTAGGGGTGTCCTAGCCTAAGCCTAGGTGTACCCTAGCCTTAGGCTAGGGGAGTCCTCGCCTTAGCCGAAGCCTTGGGGTGCCCTAGCCTAAGCTTAGGGGTGCCCTAGCCTAAGCCTAGGGGTGCCCTAGCCCAAGCCTAGGGATGCCCTAGCGTTAGGCTAGAGGAGCCCTAGCCTTAGCCTAAGCCTAGGGGTGCCCTAGCCTAAGCCTAGAGGTGCCCTAGCCTAAGCCTAGGGGTACCCAAGCGTTAGGCTAGGGGAGACCTAGCCTTAGCCTAAGTCTAGGGGTGCCCCAGCCTAAGCCTAGGGGTGCCCCAGCCTAAGCCTAGGGGTGCCCTAGCCTAAGCATAGGGGTGTCCTAAACTAAGCCTAGGGGTTCCCTACCTAAGTCTAGGAGTGCCCTAGCCTAAGCCTACGGGTGCCCTAGCCTAAGCCTCGGGGTGCCCTAGCCTTAGGCTAGGGAAGCCCTATATTTAGCCTAAGCCTAGGGGTGCCCTAGCCTAAGCCTAGGGGTGCCCTAGCCTAAGCCTAGGGGTGCCCTAGCATAAGCCTAGGGGTTCCCTAGCCTAAGGCTAGGGGTGCCCTAGCCTTAGGCTAGGGGAGTCCTAGCCTTAGCCTAAGCCTAGGGGTGCCCTAGCCTAAGCCTAGGGGTGCCCTAGCCTAAACCTAGGGGTGCCCTAGCCTAAGCCTAGGGGTGCCCTAGTCTAAGCCTAAGGGTGCCCTAGCCTTAGACTAGGGGAGCCCTAGCCTTAGCCTAAGCCTAGGTGTGCCCTAGCCTAAGACTAGGGGTGCCCTAGCCTAAGCCTAGGGGTGCCCTAGCCTAAGTTTAGGGATGCCTTAGCCTTAGGCTAAGGGATCCCTAGCCTTAGCCTAAGCCCAGGGGTGCCCTATCCTAAGTGTAGGGGTGCCCTATCCTGAGCCTAGGGGTGCCCTAGCCTTAACCTAGGGGTGTCCTAGCCTAAACCTAGGGGTGCCTTAGCCTAAGCCTAGGGGTCCCCTAGCATTAGTCTAAGCCTTGGGGTGCCCTAGCCTAAGCCTAGGGGTGCCCTAGCCTAAGCCTCGGGGTGCCTTAGCCTAAGCCTAGGGGTGCCCTAGCCTAAGTCTAGGGGTGCCTTAGCCTAAACCTAGGGGTCCCCTAGGCTTAGCCTAAGCCTACGGGTGCCTTAGGCTGAGCCTAGGGGTGCCGTAGCCTTAGGCGAGGGGTACCCTAGCCTAAGCCTAGGGGAGCCCTAGCTTTAGCCTTAGCCTAGGGGTGCCCTAGCCTAAACTTAGGGGTGCCCTAGCCTAAGCTTAGGGGTGCCTTAGCCTAAGCCTAGTGGTCCCCTAGCCTTAGCCTAAGACTAGGGGTGACCTAGCCTAAGCCTATGGGTGCCCTAGCCTAAGCCTAGGGGTTCCCTAGCCTAAGCCTAGGGGTTCCCTAGCAATAGGCTAGGGGAGCCCTAGCTTTAGCCTAAGCCTATGGTTGCCCTACCCTAAGCCTAGGGGTGCCCTAGCCTAAGCTTAGGGGTGCCCTAGCCTAAGCCTAGCTGTGCCCTAGCCTAAGCCTAGGGGTGCCCTACGGTTAGGCTAGGGGAGCCCTAGCCTTAGCATAAGCCTAGGGGTGCCCTAGCCTAAGCCTAGGGTTGCCCTAGCCTAAGCCTAGGCTTGCCCTAGCCTTAGGCTAGCTGAGCCCTAGCCTAATCCTAAGCCTAGGAGTGCCCTAGCCTAAGCCTAGGGGTGCCCTAGCTTAAGCCTAAGGGTGCCAGGCCTACGCCTAGGGGTGCCCTAGCCTAAGCGTAGGGGTGCCCTAACCTAAGCCTAGGGGTGCCCTAGTATTAAGCTAGGGGAGCCCTAGCCTTAGCCTAAGCCTAGGGGTGCCCTATCCTAAGCGTAGGGGTGCCCTAGCCTGAGCCTAGGGGTGCCCTAGCCTTAGCCTAGGGGTGCCCTAGCTTAAGCCTAGGGGTGCCTTAGCCTAAGCCAAGGGGTCCCCTAGCCTTAGTCTTAGCCTAGGGGTGCCCTAGCCTAAGCCTAGGGGTGCCCTAGCCTTAGCCTCGGGGTGCCTTAGACTAAGCCTAGGGGTGCCCTAGCCAAAGTCTAGGGGTGCTTTAACCTAAACCTAGGGGTCCCCTAGGCTTAGCCTAAGCCTTGGGGTGCCTTAGGCTGAGCCTAGGGGTGCCTTAGCCTAAGCCTAGGGGTGGACGAGCTTAAGCCTATGGGTGCCCTAGCTTAAGCCTAGGGGTGTCCTAGCCTAAGCTTAGGGGTGCCCTAGCGTAAGCCTAGGGGTGCCCTAGCCTAAGCCTAGGGGTGCCCGAACCTAAGCCTAGGGGTTCCCTAGCCTAAGCCTAGGGGTGTCCTAGCCTAAGCCTAGGTGTACCCTAGCCTTAGGCTAGGGGAGTCCTCGCCTTAGCCGAAGCCTTGGGGTGCCCTAGCCTAAGCTTAGGGGTGCCCTAGCCTAAGCCTAGGGGTGCCCTAGCCCAAGCCTAGGGATGCCCTAGCGTTAGGCTAGAGGAGCCCTAGCCTTAGCCTAAGCCTAGGGGTGCCCTAGCCTAAGCCTAGAGGTGCCCTAGCCTAAGCCTAGGGGTACCCAAGCGTTAGGCTAGGGGAGACCTAGCCTTAGCCTAAGTCTAGGGGTGCCCCAGCCTAAGCCTAGGGGTGCCCCAGCCTAAGCCTAGGGTTGCCCTAGCCTAAGCATAGGGGTGTCCTAAACTAAGCCTAGGGGTTCCCTACCTAAGTCTAGGAGTGCCCTAGCCTAAGCCTACGGGTGCCCTAGCCTAAGCCTCGGGGTGCCCTAGCCTTAGGCTAGGGAAGCCCTATATTTAGCCTAAGCCTAGGGGTGCCCTAGCCTAAGCCTAGGGGTGCCCTAGCCTAAGCCTAGGGGTGCCCTAGCCTAAGCCTAGGGGTTCCCTAGCCTAAGGCTAGGGGTGCCCTAGCCTTAGGCTAGGGGAGTCCTAGCCTTAGCCTAAGCCTAGGGGTGCCCTAGCCTAAGCCTAGGGGTGCCCTAGCCTAAACCTAGGGGTGCCCTAGCCTAAGCCTAGGGGTGCCCTAGTCTAAGCCTAAGGGTGCCCTAGCCTTAGACTAGGGGAGCCCTAGCCTTAGCCTAAGCCTAGGTGTGCCCTAGCCTAAGACTAGGGGTGCCCTAGCCTAAGCCTAGGGGTGCCCTAGCCTAAGTTTAGGGATGCCTTAGCCTTAGGCTAAGGGATCCCTAGCCTTAGCCTAAGCCCAGGGGTGCCCTATCCTAAGTGTAGGGGTGCCCTAACCTGAGCCTAGGGGTGCCCTAGCCTTAACCTAGGGGTGTCCTAGCCTAAACCTAGGGGTGCCTTAGCCTAAGCCTAGGGGTCCCCTAGCATTAGTCTAAGCCTTGGGGTGCCCTAGCCTAAGCCTAGGGGTGCCCTAGCCTAAGCCTCGGGGTGCCTTAGCCTAAGCCTAGGGGTGCCCTAGCCTAAGTCGAGGGGTGCCTTAGCCTAAACCTAGGGGTCCCCTAGGCTTAGCCTAAGCCTACGGGTGCCTTAGGCTGAGCCTAGGGGTGCCGTAGCCTTAGGCGAGGGGTACCCTAGCCTAAGCCTAGGGGAGCCCTAGCTTTAGCCTTAGCCTAGGGGTGCCCTAGCCTAAACTTAGGGGTGCCCTAGCCTAAGCTTAGGGGTGCCTTAGCCTAAGCCTAGTGGTCCCCTAGCCTTAGCCTAAGACTAGGGGTGACCTAGCCTAAGCCTATGGGTGCCCTAGCCTAAGCCTAGGGGTTCCCTAGCCTAAGCCTAGGGGTTCCCTAGCAATAGGCTAGGGGAGCCCTAGCTTTAGCCTAAGCCTATGGTTGCCCTACCCTAAGCCTAGGGGTGCCCTAGCCTAAGCTTAGGGGTGCCCTAGCCTAAGCCTAGCTGTGCCCTAGCCTAAGCCTAGGGGTGCCCTACGGTTAGGCTAGGGGAGCCCTAGCCTTAGCATAAGCCTAGGGGTGCCCTAGCCTAAGCCTAGGGTTGCCCTAGCCTAAGCCTAGGCTTGCCCTAGCCTTAGGCTAGCTGAGCCCTAGCCTAATCCTAAGCCTAGGGGTGCCCTAGCCTAAGCCTAGGGGTGCCCTAGCTTAAGCCTAAGGGTGCCAGGCCTACGCCTAGGGGTGCCCTAGCCTAAGCGTAGGGGTGCCCTAACCTAAGCCTAGGGGTGCCCTAGTATTAAGCTAGGGGAGCCCTAGCCTTAGCCTAAGCCTAGGGGTGCCCTATCCTAAGCGTAGGGGTGCCCTAGCCTGAGCCTAGGGGTGCCCTAGCCTTAGCCTAGGGGTGCCCTAGCTTAAGCCTAGGGGTGCCTTAGCCTAAGCCAAGGGGTCCCCTAGCCTTAGTCTTAGCCTAGGGGTGCCCTAGCCTAAGCCTAGGGGTGCCCTAGCCTTAGCCTCGGGGTGCCTTAGACTAAGCCTAGGGGTGCCCTAGCCAAAGTCTAGGGGTGCTTTAACCTAAACCTAGGGGTCCCCTAGGCTTAGCCTAAGCCTTGGGGTGCCTTAGGCTGAGCCTAGGGGTGCCTTAGCCTAAGCCTAGGGGTGTCCTACCCTAAGCCTAGGGGTGCCCTAGCCTAAGCCTAGGGGTGCCCTAGCCTAACCCTAGTGGTGCCTTAGCCTTAGGCTAGGGGAACACTAACCTTAGCCCAAGATTAGGGTTGCCCTACCCTAAGCCTAGGCGTGCCCTAGCCTAAGCCGAGGGGTGCCCTACCCAAAGCCTGGGGGTGCCCTAGCCCAAGCCTAGGCTTGCCCTAGCCTTAGGCTAGCTGAGCCCTAGCCTAAGCCTAAGCCTAGGGGTGCCCTAGCCTAAGCCTAGGGGTGCCCTAGCCTAAGCCTAGGGGTGCCATAGCCTTAGGCTAGCTGAGCCCTAGCCTAAGCCTAAGCCTAGGGGTGCCTTAGCCTAAGACTAGGGGTGCCCTAGCCTAAGCTTAGGGGTGCCCTAGCCTAAGCCTAGGCGTGCCCTAGCCTAAGCCTAGGGGTGCCCTAGCCTAAGCCTAGAGGTGCCCTAGCCTTAGTCTAGTGGAGCCCTAGCCTTAGCCTAAGCCTAGGGGTGCCCTAGTCTAAGCCTAGATGTGCCTTAGCCTAAGCCTAGGGGTGCCCTAGCCTAGGCTAGGGATGCCCTAGAGTTAGGCTGGAGGAGCCCTAGCCTTAGCCTAAGCCTAGGGGTGCCCTAGCCTAAGCCAAGGGGTGTCCTAGCCTAAGTCTAGGGTTGCCCTAGCCTAAGCCTAGGGGTACCCTAGTCTTAGGCTAGGCGAGTCCTCGACTTAGCCGATGCCTTGGGGTGCCCTAGCCTAAGACTACGGGTGCCCTAGCCTAAGCCAAGGGGTGCCCAACCTAAGTCTAGGGGTGCCTAGCCTAAGCATAGGGGTGCCCTAACCTAAGCCTAGGGGTGCCCTAGCCTAAGACTACGGGTGCCGTAGCCTATGCCTAGGGGTGCCCTAGCCTTAGGCTAGGGGATCCCTAGCCTTAGCCCAATCCTAGGGGTTCCCTAGCCTAAATGTAGGGGTTCCCAATCCTGAGCCTAGGGGTGCCCTAGCCTTAGCCTAGGGGTGCCCTAGGCTAAGGCTAGGGGTGCCTTAGCCTAAGCCTAGGGGTCCCCTAGCCTTAGTCTAAGCCTAGGGTTGCCCTAGCCTTAGCCTAAGGGTGACCTAGCCTACGCCTAGGGGTGTCCTAGCCTAAGCCTAGGGGTGCCCTAGCCTATGACTAGGGGTGCCCTAGCCTAAGACTAGGGGTACCGTAGCCTTAGGCTAGGGGGCCCTAGCCTTAGCCTAAGCCTAGGGGGGGCACTAGCCTAAGCCTAGTAGTGTCCTAGCCTAAGCCTAGGGGTTCCCTAGCCTAAGCTTAGGGGTGCCCTAGCCTTAGACTAGGGGAGCCCTGGCCTTAGCCTAAGCCTAAGGGTGCCCTAGCCTAAGCCTAGGGGTGCTCTAGCATAAGCCTAAGGTTGCCCTAGCCTAAGCCTAGGGGTGCCCTATCCTAAGTCATGGGGTGCCCTAACCTAAGCCTAGGGTTGCCCTAGCCTAAGCCTAGGGGTGCCCTAGCCTTAGGCTAGGGGAGCCCTAGCCTTAGCCTAAGCCTAGTGGTGCCCTATCCTAAGACTAGGGGTGCCCTAGCCTAAGCCTCGGGTGTCCTAGCCTAAGCCTAGGGGTGCCTTAGCCTAAGCCTAGGGGTCCCCTAACCTTAGGCTAGGGGAGCCCTAGCCTTAGCCTAAGCCTTGGGGCGCCCTAGCCTAAACCTAGGGGTTCCCTAGCCTAAGCCTAGGGGTGACCTAGCCTTAGGCTAGGGGAGCCCTAGCCTTAGTCTAAGCTTAGGGGTGCCCTAGCCTAAGCCTAGGGTTACCGTAGCCCAAGCCTAGGGATGCTCTAGCGTTAGGCTAGAGGAGCCCTATCCTTAGCCTAAGCCTTGGGGTGCCCTAGCCTAAGCCAATGGTGCCCTAGCCTAGGTCTAGGGGTGCCCTAGCCTAAGCCTAGGGATACCCTAGCCTTAGGCTAGGGGAGCCCTAGCCTTAGCCTAAGCCTAGGGGTGCCCCAGCCTAAGCCTAGGGGTGCCCTAACCTAAGCCTAGGGGTGCCCTAGTATTAAGCTAGGGGAGCCCTAGCCTTAACCTAAGCCTAGGGGTGCCCTACCCTAAGCCTAGGGGTGCCCTAGCCTAAGCCTAGGGGTGCCCTAGTCTAAGCCTAAGGGTGCCCTAGCCTTCGACTCGGGGAGCCCTAGCCTTAGCCTAAGCCTAGGGGGTGCCCTAGCCTAAACCTAGTGGTGTCCTAGCCTAAGCCTAGGGGTGCCCTAGCCTAAGCCTAGGGGTGCCCTAGCCTTAGATTAGGGGAGCCCTGGCCTTAGCCTTAGCCTAGGGGTGCCCTAGCCAAAGCCTAGGGGTGCCCGAGCATAAGCCTAGGGTTGCCCTAGCCTAAGCCTAGGGGTGCCCTAGCGTAAGGCTAGGGGTGCCCTAGCCTTAGTCTAGTGGAGCTCTAGCTTTAGCCTAAGCATAGGGGTGCCCTATCCTAAGCAATGGGGTGCCCTTGCCTAAGCCTAGGGGTGACCTAGCCTATGCCTAGGGGTGCCCTAGCCTTAGGCTAGGGGAGCCCTAACCTTAGCCTAAGCCTAGGTGTGCCCTATCCTAAGACTAGGGGTGCCCTAGCCTAAGCCTACGGGTGTCCTAGCCTAAGCTTAGGGGTGCCCTAGCCTAAGCCTAAGGGTGCCCTAACCTTAGGCTAGGGGAGCCCTAGCCTTAGCCTAAGCCTTGGGGCGCCCTAGCCTAAAACTAGGGGTTCCCTACCCTAAGCCTAGGGGTGACCTTGCCTTAGGCTAGGGGAGCCCTAGCCTTATTCTAAGCCTAGGGGTGTCCTAGCCTACGCCAAGGGGTGCCCTAGCCTAAGCCTAAGGGTGCCCTAACCTTAGGATAGGGGAGCCCTAGCCTTAGCCTAAGCCTTGGGGTGCCCTAGCCTAAAACTAGGGGTTCCCTACCCTAAGCCTAGGGGTGACCTTGCCTTAAGCTAGGGGAGCCCTATCCTTAACCTAAGCCTAGGGGTGCCCTAGCCTAAGCCTAGGGGTGCCCTAGCCTAAGTCTAGGGGTGCCCTAGCCTAAGCCTAGGGGTACCCTAGCGTTAGGCTAAGGGAGCCCTAGCCTTAGACTAAGCCTAGGGGTGCCCTAGCCTAAGTAGAGGGGTGCCTAGCCTAAGAATATTGGTGCCCTAACCTAAGCCTAGGGGATCCCTACCTAAGCTTAGGGGTGCCCTAGCCTAAGCCTACGGGTGCCCTAGCCTAAGCCTAGGGGTGCCCTAGTCTAAGCCTAGTGGTGCCCTAGCTTAAGCCTAGGGGTGCCCTAGCCTAAGCCTAGTGGTGCCATAGCCTAAGCTTAGGGGTGCCCTAGCCTAACGCTAGGGGTGCCCTAACCTTAGGCTAGGGGAGCCCTAGCCTTAGTCTAAGCCTAGGGGTGCCCTAGCCTAAGCCTAGGGGTGCCCTAGCCTAAGTCTAGGGGTGCCCTAGCCTAAGCCTAGGGGTGCCCTAGTCTAAGCCTAGGGGTACCCTAGCCTTAGCCTAGGGGAGTCCTCGCCTTAGCCGAAGCCGTGGGGTGCCCTAGCCTAAGCCTAGGGGTGCCCTAGCCTAAGACTAGGGGTGTCCTAGCCTAAGCTTAGTGTTGCCCTAGCCTAAGCCTAGGGGTGCCCTAGCCTAAGCCTAGGGGTGCCCTAGGGTTAGGCAAGGGGAGCCCTAGCCTTAGCCTAAGCCTAGGGGTGCCCTAGCCTAAGCTTAGGGTTGCCCTAGCCTAAGCCAAGGGGTGTGCTAGCCTAAGTATAGTGGCCCCCTAGTCTAAGCCTAGGGGAGCCCCAACCATTAGCCTAAGCCTAGGGGTGACCCAACCTAAGCCTAGGGATGCCCTAGCCTAAGTCTAGGGGTGCTTAGCCTAAGCATAGTGGTGCCCTAACCTAAGCCTAGGGGTTCCCTATCTAAGTCTAGGGGTGCCCTAGCCTAATCCTACGGGTGCCCTAGCCTAAGCCTAGGGGTGCCCTAGCCTTAGGCTAGGGAAGCCCTAGCCTTAGCCTAAGACTAGGTGTGCCCTAGCCTAAGACTATGTGTGCCCTAGCCATAGCCTAGGGGTGCCCTAGCCTAAGACTAGGGGTGCCCTAGCCTAAGCCTAGGGGTGCCCTAGCCTAAGCCTAGGGGTGCCCTAGCCTTTAGCTAGGGGATTCCTAGCCTTAGCCTAAGCCTAGGTGTGCCCTAGCCTAAGCCTAGGGGTGCCCTAGCCTAAGCCTAGGGGTGCCCTAGTCTAAGCCTAAGGGTGCCCTAGCCTTAACTAGGGGAGCCCTAGCCTTAGCCTAAGCCTAGGGGTGCCCTAGCCTAAGCCTAGGGGTGCCCTAGCCTAAGCCTAGGGGTGCCCTAGCCTTAGGCTAGGGGAGCCCTAGCCTTAGCCTAAACCTAGGGGTGCCCTAGCCTAAGCCTAGGGGTGCCCTAGCCTAAGCCTATGGGTGCCCTAGCCTTAGGCTAGGGGAGCCCTAGCTTTCGCCTAAGCGTAGGGGTGCCCTACCCTAAGCCTAGCGGTCACCTATCCTAAGCCTAGGGGTTCTCTAGCCTGTGCCTAGGGGTGCCCTAGCCTTAGCCTAGGGGTGCCTTAGCCTAAGCCTAGGGGTGCCTTATCCTAAGCCTAGGGGTCCCGTAGCCTTAGTCTAAGCCTAGGGATGCTCTAACCTAAGCCTAGGGGTGCCCTAACCTTAGCCTCGAGGTGCCTTAGCCTAAGCCTAGGGGTCCCCTAGCCTTAGCCTAAGCCTAGGGGTGCCCTACTCTAAGCCTAGGTGTGCCCGAGCCTAAGCCTAGGGGTGCCTTAGCCTAAACCTAGGGGTCCCCTAGCCTTAGACTAAGCCTAGGGTTGCCCTAGCCTGAGCCTAGGGGTGACATAGCCTTAGCCTAGGGGTGCCCTAGCAAGCCTATGGGAGCCCTAGCTTTAGCCTAAGCCTAGGGGTGCCCTAGCCTCAGCCTAGGGGTGCCATAACCTGAGCCTACGGGGCCCTAGCCTGAGGCTAGGGGAGCCCTAGCCTTAGTCTAGCCTAGGATTGCCCTAGCCTAAGCCTAGGGGTGCCATAGCCTGAGTCTAGGGTGCCCTAGCCTGAGCATCGGGGAGCCGTAGCCTTAGCCTAAGCCTAGGGGTGCCCTAGCCTAAGCCTAAGGATGCCCTACCCTGAGCCTAGGGGTCGCCTAGCCTTAGCATTAGCCTACGGGTGCCCTAGCCTGAGCCTAGGGGTGACATAGCCTTAGCCTAGGGGTGCCCTAGCCTAAGCCTAGGGGAGCCCTAGCTTTAGCCTAAGCCTAGGGGTGCCCTAGCTTAAGCCTATGGGTGACCTAGCCTAAGCCTATGGGTGCCCTAGCCGGACCCTAGGGGTGCCATAACCTAAGCCTACGGGGGCCCTAGCCTGAGGCTAGGGGAGCCCTAGCCTTAGTCTAGCCTAGGATTGCCCTAGCCTAAGCCTAGGGGTGCCATTGCCTGAGTCTAGGGGTGCCCTAGCCTGAGCCTAGGGGAGCCGTAGCCTTAGCCTAAGCCTAGGGGTGCCGTAGCCTAAGCCTACTGGTGCCCTCGCCTTAGGCTAGGGGAACCCTAGCCTTAGCCTAAGCCTAGGGGTGCCCTAGCCTAAGCCTAGGAATGCCCTAGCGTGAGCCTAGGGGTGCCCAAGCCTTAGGCTAGGGGAGCCCTAGCCTTAGCCTAAACCTAGGGGTGCCCTAGCCTAAGCCTAGGGGTGCCCTAGCCTAAGCCTATGGGTGCCCTAGCCTTAGGCTAGGGGAACCCTAGCCTTAGCCTAAGCCTAGGGGTGCCCTAGCGTGAGCCTAGGGGTGCCCTAGCCTTAGGCTAGGGGAGCCCTAACCTCAGCCTAAGCCTAGATGTGCCCTAGCCTAAGCCTAGTGGTGCCCTAGCCTAAGGTTAAGGGTGCCCTTGCCTAAGCCTATGGGTTGCCCTAGCCTAAGCTTGGGTTGCCCTAGCCTAAGCCTAGGGGTGCTCTAGCCTAAGCCTAGAGTTGCCCTAGCCTATGCCTAGGTGTGCCCTAGCCTTAGGCTAGGTGAGCCCTAGCCTTAGCCTAAGCCTAACGTTGCCCTAGCCTACGCCAAGGGTGCCCTAGCCTAAGACTAAGGGGCCCTAGCCTAAGCTTAGGGGTGCCCTAGCCTAAGCCAAGGGGTGCCCTAGGGTTAGGCTAGGGGAGCCCTAGCCTTAGCCTAATCCTAGGGGTGCCCTAGCCTAAACCTAGGGGTGCCTAGCCTAAGCCAAGGGGTGCCCCAGCCTAAACCTAGGTGTTCCCTAGTCTTAGGCTAGGGGAGCCTTAGCCTTAGCCAAAGCCTTGGGGTGCCCTAGCCTAAGCCTAGGGGTGCCCTAGCCTTAGGCTAGGGGAGCCCTAGCCTTAGCCTAAGCCTAGGGGCGCCCTAGCCTAAACCTAGGGGTGCCCTAGCCTAAGCTTAGAGGTGCCCTAGCCTTAGGCTAGGGGAGCCCTAGCTTTAGTCTAAGCCTAGAGGTGCCCTATCCTTAGGCTAGGGGAGCCCTCGCCTTAGCCAAAGCCTAAGGGTTTCCTAGCCTAAGCCTAGGGGTGCCCTAGCCTAAGTCTAGGGGTGCCCTAGCCCAAGCCTAGGGGTTCCCAAGCATTAGGCTAGTTGAGCCCTAGCCTTAGCCTAAGCCTAAGGGTGCCCTAGTCTAAGCCTAGGGGTGCCGTAGCCTAAGCCTAGGGGTGCCCTAGACTAAGCCTAGGGGTGCCCTAGCCTAAGTCTAGGGGTGCCCTAACCTAAGCATAGGGGTTCCCTACCTAAACCTAGGGGTGCCCTAGCCTAAGCCTAGGGGTGCCCTAGCCTTAGGCTAGGGGAGCCCTAACCTTAGCCAAAACCAAGGGGTGCCCTAGCCTAAGCCTAGGGGTGCCCTAGCCTAAGCCTTTGGGTGCCCTAGCCTAAGCCTAGGGGTGCCCTAGCCTAAGCCTAGGGGTGCCCTGGCTTTAGGCAAGTGGAGCCCTAGCCTTAGCCTAAGCCTAGGGGTGTCCTAGCCAAGCCTATGGGTGCCCTAGCCTATGCCTAGGGGTGCCCTAGCCTTAGGTTAGGGGAGCCCTAGCTTTAGCCTAAGCCAAGGGGTGCCCTAGCCTAAGCCTAGGAGTGCCCAACCTTAGCCTATGGGTGGCCTAGCCTAAGCTTAGGGGTTCCCTAGCCTTAGGCTAGGGGAGCCCGAGCCTTAGCCTAAGCCTAGGGGTTCCCTAGCCAAAGTCTAGGGTTGCCCTAGCCTAAGCCTAGGGGTGCCCTAGCCTTAGGTTAGGGGAGCCCTAGATTTTGCCTAAGCCTAGGGGTGCCCTAGCCTAAGCCTAGGAGTACCCTAACCTTAGCCTATGGGTGCCCTAGCCTAAGTGTAGGGGTGCCCTATCCTGAGCCTATGGGTGCCCTAGCCTTAGCCTAAGCCTAGGGGTGCCCTAGCCTAAACCTAGGGGTGCCCTAGCCTTAGGCTGGGAGCCCTAGACTTAGCCTAAGCCTAGGGGTGCACTAGCCTAAGCCTAGGGGTGCCCTAGCCTAAGCCTAGGGGTGACCTAGCCAAATCCTTGGGGTTCCCTAGCCTAAGCCTAGGGGTGCCCTAGTCAAGCCTAGGGATGCCCTAGTCTAAGCCTAGGGGTGACCTAGCCTAAGCCTATGGCTGCCCTAGCCTAAGCCTAGGGGTACCCTAGGCTAAGCCAAGGTGTGCCCTAACCTAAGCCTAGAGGTGCCCTAGCCTTAGGCTAGGGGAGCACTAGCCTTAGCCTAAGCCTAGGGGTGCCCTAGCCTAAGCCTAGGTTTGCCCTAGCCTATGCCTAGGGGTGCCCTAGCCTTAGGCTAGGTGAGCCCTAGCCTTAGCCTAAGCCTAGGGGTCCCCTAGCCTAAGACTAGGGGTGCCCTATCCTAAGCCTAGGGTTGCCATAGCCTAAGCCTAGGGGTGCCCTAGCCTAAGCCTATTGGTGCCCTAGTCTTAGGCTAGGGGTGCACTAGGCTTAGCCTAAGCCTAGGGGTGCCCTAGCCTAAGCTTAGGGGTGCCCCAGCCTATGCCTAGGTGTGCCCTAGCCTTAGGCTAGGTGAGCCCTAGCCTTAGCCTAAGCCTAAGTTTGCCCTAGCCTACGCCTAGGGGTGCCCTAGCCTAAGACTAGGGTGCCCTAGCCTAAGCGTAAGGGTGCCCTAGCCTAATCCAAGGGGTGCCCTAGCCTAAGCCTAGGGGTACCCTAGCCTAAGCCTAGTGTTGCCCTAGCCTAAGCCTAGGGGTATCCTAGCCTAAGCCTAGGGGTGCCCTTGCCTTAGGCTAGGCGAGTCCTAACCTTAGCCTAAGCCTAGGGCTGCCCTAGCCTAAGCCTAGGGCTGCCCTAGCCTAAGCCTAGGCGTGCCGTAGCCTAAGCCTAGGGGTGCCCTAGCCTAAGCCTAGGGATGCCGTAGCCTAAGCTTAGGGGTGCCCTAGCCTAAGCCTAGGGGTGCCCTAGCCTAAGCTTAGGGGTGCCCTAGCCTAAGCTTAGGGGAGCCCTAGCCTTAGCCTAATCCTAGGGGTGCCCTAGCCTAAGCCTAGGAGTGCCCTAGCCAAAGCTAGGGGTGCCCTAGCTTAAGCCTAGGGGTGCCCTAGCCTAAGCCTAGGGGTGCCCTAGCCTAAGGCTAGTGGTGCCCTAGCCAAAGCCTACTGGTGCCTTAACCTAAGCCTAGGGTTGACCTAGCCTTAGCCTAAGCCTAGGGGTGCCCTAGCCTAAGCCTAGTTGTGCCCTAGCCTTAGGCTAGGGGATCCCTGGCCTTAGTCTAAGCCTAGGCGTGCCCTAACCTAAGCCTAGGGGTGCCCTAGCCTTAGGCTAGGGGAGCCCTAGCCTTAGCCTAAGCCTAGGGCTGCCCTAGCCGAAGCCTAGGTGTGCCCTAGTTTAAGACTAGAGGTGGCCTAGCCTAAACCTAGGTGTGCCCAAACCTAAGCCTAGGGGTGCCCTAGCCTTAGCCTAAGCCTAGGGGTGCCCTAGCCTAAGCCTAGTTGTACCCTAGCCTTAGGCTAGGGGAGCCCTAGCCTTAGCCTAAGCCTAGGGCCGCCCTAGCCTAAACCTAGGGGTGCCCTAGCCTAAGCTTAGGGGTGCACTAGCCTTAGGCTAGGGGAGCCCTACCTTTTGTCTAAGCCTAGGGTTGCCCTATCCAAATCCTAGGGTTGCCCTATACTTAGGCTAGGGGAGTCCTCGCCTTAGCCAAAGCCTAAGGGTGCCCTAGCCTAAGCCTAGGAGTGCCCTAGCCTAAGCCTAGGGGTGCCCTAGCCCAAGCCTAGGGGTGCCCTAGCCTAACGCTAGGGTTGCCCTAGCCTTAGGCTAGGGGAGCACTAGCCTTAGCCTAAGCCTAGGGGTGCCATAGCCTAAGCCTACGCGTGCCCTAGTCAAAGCCTAGTTGTGCCCTACCCTAAGCCTATGCGTGCCCTACCCTAAGCCTAGGGGTACTCTAGCCTAAGCCTAGGCTTGCCCTAGCCTTAGGCTAGCTGAGCCCTAGCCTAAGCCTAATTCTAGGGGTCCCCTAGCCTAAGCCTAGGGGTGCCCTAGCCTAAGCCTAGGGGTGACCTACCCTAAGCCTAGGTGTGCCCTAGCCTTAGGCTAGGGGAGCCGTAGCCTTAGCCTAAGCCTAGGGGTGTCCTAGCCTAAGCCTATGGCTGCCCAAGCCTAAGCCTAGGGATGCCCTAGCCTAAGCCTAGGGGTGCCCTAGCCTAACCGTAGGGGTGCCCTAGCCTTAGCCTAGGGGAGCACTAGCCTTAGCCTAAGCCTAGGGTTGCCCTAGCCTAAGCCTAGGCGTGCCGTAGCCTAAGCCCAGGGGTGCCCTAGCCTAAGCCTAGGCGTGCCCTAGCCTAAGCCTAGGGGTGCCCTAGCCTAAGCCTAGGGATGCCGTAGCCTAAGCTTAGGGGTGCCCTAGCCTAAGCCTAGGGGTGCCCTGGCCTAAGCTTAGGGGTGCCCTAGCCTAAGCATAGGGGACCCCTAGCCTATGCCTAGGGGTGCCCTAGGGTTAGGCTAGGGGAGCCCTAACTTAGCCTAATCCTAGGGGTGCCCTAGCCTAAGCCTAGGAGTGCCCTAGCCAAAGCTAGGTGTGCCCTAGCTTAAGCCTAGGGGTGCCCTAGCCTAAGCCTAGGGATGCCCTAGCCTAAGGCTAGTGGTGCCCTAGCCAAAGCCTAGTGGTGCCTTAACCTAAGCCTAGGGTTGACCTAGCCTTAGCCTAAGCCTAGGGGTGCCCTAGCCTAAGCCTAGGGGTGCCCTAGCCTAAGCCTAGTGGTGTCTTAGCCTAAGCCTAGGGGTGACCTAGCCTTAGCCTAAGCCTAGGGGTGCCTTAGCCTAAGCCTAGGGGTCCCCTAGCCTTAGCCTAAGCCTAGGGGTGCCCTAGACTAAGCCTAGGGGTGCCCTAGCCTAAGCCTAGGGGTGCCGTAGCCTAAGCCTAGGTGTGCCCGAGCCTAAGCCTAGGCTTGCCCTAGCCTTAGGCTAGCTGAGCCCTAGCCTAAGCCTAAGCCTCGGGGTGCCCTAGCCTAAGCCTAGGGGTGCCCTAGCCTTAGGCTAGGGGAGCCCTAGCCTTAGCCTAAGTCTAGGGGTGTCCTAGCCTAAGCCTAGGGGTGCCCTAGCCTAAGCCTAGGGGTGCCCTAGCCTAACACTAGTGGTGCCCTAGCCTTAGGCTAGGGGAACACTAGCCTTAGCCTAAGACTAGGGGTGCCCTAGCCTAAGCCTAGGCGTGCCCTAGGCTAAGCCGAGGGGTGCCCTACCCTAAGCCTAGGGGTGCTCTAGCCTTAGGCTATCTGAGCCCTTGCCTTAGCCTAAGCCTAGGAGTGCCCTAGCCTAAGCTTAGGAGTGCCCTAGCCTAAGCCTAGGGGTGACATAGCCTTAGCCTAGGGGTGCCCTAGCCTAAGCCTAGGGGAGCCCTAGCTTTAGCCTAAGCCTAGGGGTGCCCTAGCTTAAGCCTATGGGTGCCCTAGCCTAAGCCTATGGGTGCCCTAGCCGGACCCTAGGGGTGCCATAACCTAAGCCTACGGGGGCCCTAGCCTGAGGCTAGGGGAGCCCTAGCCTTAGTCTAGCCTAGGATTGCCCTAGCCTAAGCCTAGGGGTGCCATTGCCTGAATCTAGGGGTGCCCTAGCCTGAGCCTAGGGGAGCCGTAGTCTTAGCCTAAGCCTAGGGGTGCCCTAGCCTAAGCCTATGGGTGCCCTCGCCTTAGGCTAGGGGAACCCTAGCCTTAGCCTAAGCCTAGGGGTGCCCTAGCGTGAGCCTAGGGGTGCCCTAGCCTTAGGCTAGGGGAGCCCTAGCCTTAGCCTAAGCCTAGATGTGCCCTAGCCTAAGCCTAGTGGTGCCCTAGCCTAAGGTTAAGGGTGCCCTTGCCTAAGCCTATGGGTTGCCCTAGCCTAAGCCTAGGGTTGCCCTAGCCTAAGCCTAGGGGTGCTCTAGCCTAAGCCTAGAGTTGCCCTAGCCTATGCCTAGGTGTGCCCTAGCCTTAGACTAGGTGAGCCCTAGCCTTAGCCTAAGCCTAACGTTGCCCTAGCCTACGCCAAGGGTGCCCTAGCCTAAGACTAAGGTGCCCTAGCCTAAGCTTAGGGGTGCCCTAGCCTAAGCCTAGGGGTGCCCTAGGGTTAGGCTAGGGGAGCCCTAGCCTTAGCCTAATCCTAGGGGTGCCCTAGCCTAAACCTAGGGGTGCCTAGCCTAAGCCAAGGGGTGCTCCAGCCTAAACCTAGGTGTTCCCTAGTCTTAGGCTAGGGGAGCCTTAGCCTTAGCCAAAGCCTTGGGGTGCCCTAGCCTAAGCCTAGGGGTGCCCTAGCCTTAGGCTAGGGGAGCCCTAGCCTTAGCCTAAGCCTAGGGCCGCCCTAGCCTAAACCTAGGGGTGCCCTAGCCTAAGCTTAGAGGTGCCCTAGCCTTAGGCTAGGGGAGCCCTAGCTATAGTCTAAGCCTAGAGTTGCCCTATCCTTAGGTTAGGGGAGTCCTCGCCTTAGTCAAAGCCTAAGGGTTTCCTAGCCTAAGCCTAGGGGTGCCCTAGCCTAAGCCTAGGGGTGCCCTAGCCCAAGCCTAGGGGTGCCCAAGCTTTAGGCTAGTGGAGCCCTAGCCTTAGCCTAAGCCTAAGGGTGCCCTAGTCTAAGCCTAGGGGTGCCGTAGCCTAAGCCTAGGGGTGCCCTAGACTAAGCCTAGGCCTGCCCTAGCCTAAGTCTAGGGGTGCCCTAACCTAAGCATAGGGGTTCCCTACCTAAGCCTAGGGGTTCCCTAGCCTAAGCCTAGGGGTGCCCTAGCCTTAGGCTAGGGGAGCCCTAACCTTAGCCAAAACCAAGGGGTGCCCTAGCCTAAGCCTAGGGGTGCCCTAGCCTAAGCCTTTGGGTGCCCTAGGCTAAGCCTAGGGGTGCCCTAGCCTAAGCCTAGGGGTGTCCTGGCTTTAGGCAAGTGGAGCCCTAGCCTTAGCCTAAGCCTAGGGGTGTCCTAGCCAAGCCTATGGGTGCCCTAGCCTATGCCTAGGGGTGCCCTAGCCTTAGGTTAGGGGAGCCCTAGCTTTAGCCTAAGCCTAGGGGTGCCCTAGCCTAAGCCTAGGGGTGACCTAGCCAAATCCTTGGGGTTCCCTAGCCTAAGCATAGGGGTGCCCTAGCTTTAGGCTCGGGGAGCCCTAGCCTTAGCCTAAGCCTAGGGGTGACCTAGCCTAAGCCTAGGGGTGCCCTAGCCTAAGTCTAGGGGTGCCCTAGCCTAAGCCTTTGGGTGCCCTAGCCTAAGCCTAGGGGTGCCCTAGCCTAAGCCTAGGGGTGCCCTGGCTTTAGACAAGGGGAGCTCTAGCTTTAGCCTAAGCCTAGGGGTGTCCTAGCCAAGCCTATGGGTGCCCTAGCCTAAGCCTCGGGGTGCCCTAGCCTAAGCCTAGGAGTGCCCTAACCTGAGCCTATGGGTGCCCTAGCCTAAGCTTAGGGGTTCCCTAGCCTTAGCCTAAGCCTAGGGGTTCCCTAGCCAAAGCCTAGGGTTGCCCTAGCCTAAGCCTCGGGGTGCCCTAGCCTTAGGTTAGGGGAGCCCTAGCTTTTGCCTAAGCATAGGGGTGCCCTAGCCTAAGCCTAGGAGTGCCCTAACCTTAGCCTATGGGGTGCCCTAACCCTAGCCTAAGTGTAGGGGTGCCCTATCCTGAGCCTATGGGTGCCCTAGCCTTAGCCTAAGCCTAGGGGTGCCCTAGCCTAAGCCTAGGGGTGCCCTAGCCTTAGGCTGGGAGCCCTAGACTTAGCCTAAGCCTAGGGGTGCACTAGCCTAAGCCTAGGGGTGCCCTAGCTTAAGCCTAGGGTTCCCCTAGCCTTAGGCTAGGGGAGCCCTAGCCAAAGCCTAGGGGTGCCCTAACCTAAGCCTAGGGGTGCCCTAGCCAAATCCTTGGGGTTCCCTAGCCTAAACATAGGGGTGCCCTAGCCTTAGGCTCGGGGAGCTCTAGCCTTAGCCTAAGCCTAGGGGTGACCTAGCCTAAGCCTAGGTGTGCCCTAGCCTAAGTCTAGGGGTGCACTAGCCTAAGCCTTTGGGTGCCCTAGCCTAAGCCTAGGGGTGCCCTAGCCTAAGCCTAGGGGTGCCCTGGCTTTAGACAAGGGGAGCTCTAGCCTTAGCCTAAGCCTAGGGGTGTCCTAGCCAAGACTATGGGTGCCCTAGCCTAAGCCTAGGGGTGCCCTAGCCAAACCCTTGGGGTCCCCTAGCCTAAGCATAGGGGTGCCCTAGCCTTAGGCTCGGGGAGCCCTAGACTTAGCCTAAGCCTAGGGGTGACCTAGCCTAAGTCTAGGGGTGCCCTAGCCTAATCATAGGTGTGCCCAAGCCTTAGGCTAGGGGTGCCCTAGCCTTAGCTTGATCCTAGGGGTGCCCTAGCCTAAGCCTACTGGTGCCCTAGCCTAAGGCTATGGGTGCCCTAGCCTTCGGCTAGGGGAGCCCAAGACTTAGCCTAAGCCCAGGGGTGACCTAGCCTAAGCCTAGGCTTGCCCTAGCCTAAACCTAGGGGTGCCCTAATCTAAGACTAGGGGTGCCCTAGCCTAAGACTAGGGGTGCCCTGGCCTTAGGCTAGGGGAGCCCTAGCCTTAGCCTAAGCCTAGGGGTGCCCTAGTCAAGCCTAGGGATGCCCTAGTCTAAGCCTAGGGGTGACCTAGCCTAAGCCTATGGCTGCCCTAGCCTAAGCCTAGGGGTACCCTAGGCTAAGCCAAGGTGTGCCCTAACCTAAGCCTAGAGGTGCCCTAGCCTTAGGCTAGGGGAGCACTAGCCTTAGCCTAAGCCTAGGGGTGCCCTTATCCTAAGCCTAGGTTTGCCCTAGCCTATGCCTAGGGGTGCCCTAGCCTTAGGCTAGGTGAGCCCTAGCCTTAGCCTAAGCCTAGGGGTCCCCTAGCCTAAGACTAGGGGTGCCCTATCCTAAGCCTAGGGTTGCCCTAGCCTAAGCCTAGGGGTGCCCTAGCCTAAGCCTATTGGTGCCCTAGTCTTAGGCTAGGGGTGCACTAGGCTTAGTCTAAGCCTAGGGGTGCCCTAGCCTAAGCTTAGGGGTGCCCCAGCCTATGCCTAGGTGTGCCCTAGCCTTAGGCTAGGTGAGCCCTAGCCTTAGCCTAAGCCTAAGTTTGCCCTAGCCTACGCCTAGGGGTGCCCTAGCCTAAGACTAGGGTGCCCTAGCCTAAGCGTAAGGGTGCCCTAGCCTAATCCAAGGGGTGCCCTAGCCTAAGCCCAGGGGTACCCTAGCCTAAGCCTAGTGTTGCCCTAGCCTAAGCCTAGGGGTATCCTAGCCTAAGCCTAGGGGTGCCCTTGCCTTAGGCTAGGCGAGTCCTAACCTTAGCCTAAGCCTAGGGCTGCCCTAGCCTAAGCCTAGGGCTGCCCTAGCCTAAGCCTAGGCGTGCCGTAGCCTAAGCCTAGGGGTGCCCTAGCCTAAGCCTAGGGATGCCGTAGCCTAAGCTTAGGGGTGCCCTAGCCTAAGCCTAGGGGTGCCCTAGCCTAAGCTTAGGGGTGCCCTAGCCTAAGCTTAGGGGAGCCCTAGCCTTAGCCTAATCCTAGGGGTGCCCTAGCCTAAGCCTAGGAGTGCCCTAGCCAAAGCTAGGGGTGCCCTAGCTTAAGCCTAGGGGTGCCCTAGCCTAAGCCTAGGGGTGCCCTAGCCTAAGGCTAGTGGTGCCCTAGCCAAAGCCTACTGGTGCCTTAACCTAAGCCTAGGGTTGACCTAGCCTTAGCCTAAGCCTAGGGGTGCCCTAGCCTAAGCCTAGTTGTGCCCTAGCCTTAGGCTAGGGGATCCCTGGCCTTAGTCTAAGCCTAGGCGTGCCCTAACCTAAGCCTAGGGGTGCCCTAGCCTTAGTCTAGGGGAGCCCTAGCCTTAGCCTAAGCCTAGGGCTGCCCTAGCCTAAGCCTAGGTGTGCCCTAGTTTAAGACTAGAGGTGGCCTAGCCTAAACCTAGGTGTGCCCAAACCTAAGCCTAGGGGTGCCCTAGCCTTAGCCTAAGCCTAGGGGTGCCCTAGCCTAAGCCTAGTTGTGTCCTAGCCTTAGGCTAGGGGAGCCCTAGCCTTAGCCTAAGCCTAGGGCCGCCCTAGCCTAAACCTAGGGGTGCCCTAGCCTAAGCTTAGGGGTGCACTAGCCTTAGGCTAGGGGAGCCCTACCTTTTGTCTAAGCCTAGGGTTGCCCTATCCAAATCCTAGGGTTGCCCTATACTTAGGCTAGGGGAGTCCTCGCCTTAGCCAAAGCCTAAGGGTGCCCTAGCCTAAACCTAGGAGTGCCCTAGCCTAAGCCTAGGGGTGCCCTAGCCCAAGCCTAGGGGTGCCCTAGCCTAACGCTAGGGTTGCCCTAGCCTTAGGCTAGGGGAGCACTAGCCTTAGCCTAAGCCTAGGGGTGCCATAGCCTAAGCCTACGCGTGCCCTAGTCAAAGCCTAGTTGTGCCCTACCCTAAGCCTAGGCGTGCCCTACCCTAAGCCTAGGGGTACTCTAGCCTAAGCCTAGGCTTGCCCTAGCCTTAGGCTAGCTGAGCCCTAGCCTAAGCCTAATTCTAGGGGTCCCCTAGCCTAAGCCTAGGGGTGCCCTAGCCTAAGCCTAGGGGTGACCTACCCTAAGCCTAGGTGTGCCCTAGCCTTAGGCTAGGGGAGCTGTAGCCTTAGCCTAAGCCTAGGGGTGTCCTAGCCTAAGCCTATGGCTGCCCAAGCCTAAGCCTAGGGATGCCCTAGCCTAAGCCTAGGGGTGCCCTAGCCTAACCGTAGGGTTGCCCTAGCCTTAGCCTAGGGGAGCACTAGCCTTAGACTAAGCCTAGGGTTGCCCTAGCCTAAGCCTAGGCGTGCCGTAGCCTAAGCCTAGGGGTGCCCTAGCCTAAGCCTAGGCGTGCCCTAGCCTAAGCCTAGGGGTGCCCTAGCCTAAGCCTAGGGATGCCGTAGCCTAAGCTTAGGGGTGCCCTAGCCTAAGCCTAGGGGTGCCCTGGCCTAAGCTTAGGGGTGCCCTAGCCTAAGCATAGGGGACCCCTAGCCTATGCCTAGGGGTGCCCTAGGGTTAGGCTAGGGGAGCCCTAGACTTAGCCTAATCCTAGGGGTGCCCTAGCCTAAGCCTAGGAGTGCCCTAGCCAAAGCTAGGGGTGCCCTAGCTTAAGCCTAGGGGTGCCCTAGCCTAAGCCTAGGGGTGCCCTAGCCTAAGGCTAGTGGTGCCCTAGCCAAAGCCTAGTGGTGCCTTAACCTAAGCCTAGGGTTGACCTAGCCTTAGCCTAAGCCTAGGGGTGCCCCAGCCTAAGCCTAGGGGTGCCCTAGCCTAAGCCTAGTGGTGTCTTAGCCTAAGCCTAGGGGTGACCTGGCCTTAGCCTAAGCCTAGGGGTGCCGTAGCCTAAGCCTAGGTGTGCCCGAGCCTAAGCCTAGGCTTGCCCTAGCCTTAGGCTAGCTGAGCCCTAGCCTAAGCCTAAGCCTCGGGGTGCCCTAGCCTAAGCCTAGGGGTGCCCTAGCCTTAGGCTAGGGGAGCCCTAGCCTTAGCCTAAGTCTAGGGGTGCCCTAGCCTAAGCCTAGGGGTGCCCTAGCCTAAGCCTAGGGGTGCCCTAGCCTAACACTAGTGGTGCCCTAGCCTTAGGCTAGGGGAACACTAGCCTTAGCCTAAGACTAGGGGTGCCCTAGCCTAAGCCTAGGCGTGCCCTAGGCTAAGCCGAGGGGTGCCCTACCCTAAGCCTAGGGGTGCTCTAGCCTTAGGCTATCTGAGCCCTTGCCTTAGCCTAAGCCTAGGAGTGCCCTAGCCTAAGCTTAGGGGTGCCCTAGCCTAAGCCTAGGGGTGACATAGCCTTAGCCTAGGGGTGCCCTAGCCTAAGCCTAGGGGAGCCTTAGCTTTAGCCTAAGCCTAGGGGTGCCCTAGCTTAAGCCTATGGGTGCCCTAGCCTAAGCCTATGGGTGCCCTAGCCGGACCCTAGGGGTGCCATAACCTAAGCCTACGGGGGCCCTAGCCTGAGGCTAGGGGAGCCCTAGCCTTAGTCTAGCCTAGGATTGCCCTAGCCTAAGCCTAGGGGTGCCATTGCCTGAATCTAGGGGTGCCCTAGCCTGAGCCTAGGGGAGCCGTAGTCTTAGCCTAAGCCTAGGGGTGCCCTAGCCTAAGCCTACGGGTGCCCTCGCCTTAGGCTAGGGGAACCCTAGCCTTAGCCTAAGCCTAGGGGTGCCCTAGCGTGAGCCTAGGGGTGCCCTAGCCTTAGGCTAGGGGAGCCCTAGCCTTAGCCTAAGCCTAGATGTGCCCAAGCCTAAGCCTAGTGGTGCCCTAGCCTAAGGTTAAGGGTGCCCTTGCCTAAGCCTATAGGTTGCCCTAGCCTAAGCCTAGGGTTGCCCTAGCCTAAGCCTAGGGGTGCTCTAGCCTAAGCCTAGAGTTGCCCTAGCCTATGCCTAGGTGTGCCCTAGCCTTAGACTAGGTGAGCCCTAGCCTTAGCCTAAGCCTAACGTTGCCCTAGCCTACGCCAAGGGTGCCCTAGCCTAAGACTAAGGTGCCCTAGCCTAAGCTTAGGGGTGCCCTAGCCTAAGCCTAGGGGTGCCCTAGGGTTAGGCTAGGGGAGCCCTAGCCTTAGCCTAATCCTAGGGGTGCCCTAGCCTAAACCTAGGGGTGCCTAGCCTAAGCCAAGGGGTGCCCCAGCCTAAACCTAGGTGTTCCCTAGTCTTAGGCTAGGGGAGCCTTAGCCTTAGCCAAAGCCTTGGGGTGCCCTAGCCTAAGCCTAGTTGTGCCCTAGCCTTAGGCTAGGGGATCCCTGGCCTTAGTCTAAGCCTAGGCGTGCCCTAACCTAAGCCTAGGGGTGCCCTAGCCTTAGTCTAGGGGAGCCCTAGCCTTAGCCTAAGCCTAGGGCTGCCCTAGCCTAAGCCTAGGTGTGCCCTAGTTTAAGACTAGAGGTGGCCTAGCCTAAACCTAGGTGTGCCCAAACCTAAGCCTAGGGGTGCCCTAGCCTAAGCCTAGTTGTGTCCTAGCCTTAGGCTAGGGGAGCCCTAGCCTTAGCCTAAGCCTAGGGCCGCCCTAGCCTAAACCTAGGGGTGCCCTAGCCTAAGCTTAGGGGTGCACTAGCCTTAGGCTAGGGGAGCCCTACCTTTTGTCTAAGCCTAGGGTTGCCCTATCCAAATCCTAGGGTTGCCCTATACTTAGGCTAGGGGAGTCCTCGCCTTAGCCAAAGCCTAAGGGTGCCCTAGCCTAAACCTAGGAGTGCCCTAGCCTAAGCCTAGGGGTGCCCTAGCCCAAGCCTAGGGGTGCCCTAGCCTAACGCTAGGGTTGCCCTAGCCTTAGGCTAGGGGAGCACTAGCCTTAGCCTAAGCCTAGGGGTGCCATAGCCTAAGCCTACGCGTGCCCTAGTCAAAGCCTAGTTGTGCCCTACCCTAAGCCTAGGCGTGCCCTACCCTAAGCCTAGGGGTACTCTAGCCTAAGCCTAGGCTTGCCCTAGCCTTAGGCTAGCTGAGCCCTAGCCTAAGCCTAATTCTAGGGGTCCCCTAGCCTAAGCCTAGGGGTGCCCTAGCCTAAGCCTAGGGGTGACCTACCCTAAGCCTAGGTGTGCCCTAGCCTTAGGCTAGGGGAGCTGTAGCCTTAGCCTAAGCCTAGGGGTGTCCTAGCCTAAGCCTATGGCTGCCCAAGCCTAAGCCTAGGGATGCCCTAGCCTAAGCCTAGGGGTGCCCTAGCCTAACCGTAGGGTTGCCCTAGCCTTAGCCTAGGGGAGCACTAGCCTTAGACTAAGCCTAGGGTTGCCCTAGCCTAAGCCTAGGCGTGCCGTAGCCTAAGCCTAGGGGTGCCCTAGCCTAAGCCTAGGCGTGCCCTAGCCTAAGCCTAGGGGTGCCCTAGCCTAAGCCTAGGGATGCCGTAGCCTAAGCTTAGGGGTGCCCTAGCCTAAGCCTAGGGGTGCCCTGGCCTAAGCTTAGGGGTGCCCTAGCCTAAGCATAGGGGACCCCTAGCCTATGCCTAGGGGTGCCCTAGGGTTAGGCTAGGGGAGCCCTAGACTTAGCCTAATCCTAGGGGTGCCCTAGCCTAAGCCTAGGAGTGCCCTAGCCAAAGCTAGGGGTGCCCTAGCTTAAGCCTAGGGGTGCCCTAGCCTAAGCCTAGGGGTGCCCTAGCCTAAGGCTAGTGGTGCCCTAGCCAAAGCCTAGTGGTGCCTTAACCTAAGCCTAGGGTTGACCTAGCCTTAGCCTAAGCCTAGGGGTGCCCCAGCCTAAGCCTAGGGGTGCCCTAGCCTAAGCCTAGTGGTGTCTTAGCCTAAGCCTAGGGGTGACCTGGCCTTAGCCTAAGCCTAGGGGTGCCGTAGCCTAAGCCTAGGTGTGCCCGAGCCTAAGCCTAGGCTTGCCCTAGCCTTAGGCTAGCTGAGCCCTAGCCTAAGCCTAAGCCTCGGGGTGCCCTAGCCTAAGCCTAGGGGTGCCCTAGCCTTAGGCTAGGGGAGCCCTAGCCTTAGCCTAAGTCTAGGGGTGCCCTAGCCTAAGCCTAGGGGTGCCCTAGCCTAAGCCTAGGGGTGCCCTAGCCTAACACTAGTGGTGCCCTAGCCTTAGGCTAGGGGAACACTAGCCTTAGCCTAAGACTAGGGGTGCCCTAGCCTAAGCCTAGGCGTGCCCTAGGCTAAGCCGAGGGGTGCCCTACCCTAAGCCTAGGGGTGCTCTAGCCTTAGGCTATCTGAGCCCTTGCCTTAGCCTAAGCCTAGGAGTGCCCTAGCCTAAGCTTAGGGGTGCCCTAGCCTAAGCCTAGGGGTGACATAGCCTTAGCCTAGGGGTGCCCTAGCCTAAGCCTAGGGGAGCCTTAGCTTTAGCCTAAGCCTAGGGGTGCCCTAGCTTAAGCCTATGGGTGCCCTAGCCTAAGCCTATGGGTGCCCTAGCCGGACCCTAGGGGTGCCATAACCTAAGCCTACGGGGGCCCTAGCCTGAGGCTAGGGGAGCCCTAGCCTTAGTCTAGCCTAGGATTGCCCTAGCCTAAGCCTAGGGGTGCCATTGCCTGAATCTAGGGGTGCCCTAGCCTGAGCCTAGGGGAGCCGTAGTCTTAGCCTAAGCCTAGGGGTGCCCTAGCCTAAGCCTACGGGTGCCCTCGCCTTAGGCTAGGGGAACCCTAGCCTTAGCCTAAGCCTAGGGGTGCCCTAGCGTGAGCCTAGGGGTGCCCTAGCCTTAGGCTAGGGGAGCCCTAGCCTTAGCCTAAGCCTAGATGTGCCCAAGCCTAAGCCTAGTGGTGCCCTAGCCTAAGGTTAAGGGTGCCCTTGCCTAAGCCTATAGGTTGCCCTAGCCTAAGCCTAGGGTTGCCCTAGCCTAAGCCTAGGGGTGCTCTAGCCTAAGCCTAGAGTTGCCCTAGCCTATGCCTAGGTGTGCCCTAGCCTTAGACTAGGTGAGCCCTAGCCTTAGCCTAAGCCTAACGTTGCCCTAGCCTACGCCAAGGGTGCCCTAGCCTAAGACTAAGGTGCCCTAGCCTAAGCTTAGGGGTGCCCTAGCCTAAGCCTAGGGGTGCCCTAGGGTTAGGCTAGGGGAGCCCTAGCCTTAGCCTAATCCTAGGGGTGCCCTAGCCTAAACCTAGGGGTGCCTAGCCTAAGCCAAGGGGTGCCCCAGCCTAAACCTAGGTGTTCCCTAGTCTTAGGCTAGGGGAGCCTTAGCCTTAGCCAAAGCCTTGGGGTGCCCTAGCCTAAGCCTAGGGGTGCCCTAGCCTTAGGCTAGGGGAGGCCTAGCCTTAGCCTAAGCCTAGGGCCGCCCTAGCCTAAACCTAGGGGTGCCCTAGCCTAAGCTTAGAGGTGCCCTAGCCTTAGGCTAGGGGAGCCCTAGCTTTAGTCTAAGCCTAGAGTTGCCCTATTCTTAGGTTAGGGGAGTCCTCGCCTTAGTCAAAGCCTAAGGGTTTCCTAGCCTAAGCCTAGGGGTGCCCTAGCCTAAGCCTAGGGGTGCTCTAGCCCAAGCCTAGGGGTGCCCAAGCGTTAGGCTAGTGGAGCCCTAGCCTTAGCCTAAGCCTAAGGGTGCCCTAGTCTAAGCCTAGGGGTGCCGTAGCCTAAGCCTAGGGGTGCCCTAGACTAAGCCTAGGCCTGCCCTAGCCTAAGTCTAGGGGTGCCCTAACCTAAGCATAGGGGTTCCCTACCTAAGCCTAGGGGTGCCCTAGCCTAAGCCTAGGGGTGCCCTAGCCTTAGGCTAGGGGAGCCCTAACCTTAGCCAAAACCAAGGGGTGCCCTAGCCTAAGCCTAGGGGTGCCCTAGCCTAAGCCTTTGGGTGCCCTAGGCTAAGCCTAGGGGTGCCCTAGCCTAAGCCTAGGGATGCCCTGGCTTTAGGAAAGGGGAGCCCTAGCCTTAGCCTAAGCCTAGGGGTGTCCTAGCCAAGCCTATGGGTGCCCTAGCCTATGCCTAGGGGTGCCCTAGCCTTAGGTTAGGGGAGCCCTAGCTTTAGCCTAAGCCAAGGGGTGCCCTAGCCTAAGCCTAGGAGTGCCCAACCTTAGCCTATGGGTGGCCTAGCCTAAGCTTAGGGGTTCCCTAGCCTTAGGCTAGGGGAGCCTGAGCCTTAGCCTAAGCCTAGGGGTTCCCTAGCCAAAGTCTAGGGTTGCCCTAGCCTAAGCCTAGGGGTGCCCTAGCCTTAGGTTAGGGGAGCCCTAGATTTTGCCTAAGCCTAGGGGTGCCCTAGCCTAAGCCTAGGAGTACCCTAACCTTAGCCTATGGGTGCCCTAGCCTAAGTGTAGGGGTGCCCTATCCTGAGCCTATGGGTGCCCTAGCCTTAGCCTAAGCCTAGGGGTGCACTAGCCTAAGCCTAGGGGTGCCCTAGCCTAAGCCTAGGGGTGACCTAGCCAAATCCTTGGGGTTCCCTAGCCTAAGCATAGGGGTGCCCTAGCTTAAGGCTCGGGGAGCCCTAGCCTTAGCCTAAGCCTAGGGGTGACCTAGCCTAAGCCTAGGGGTGCCCTAGCCTAAGTCTAGGGGTGCCCTAGCCTAAGCCTTTGGGTGCCCTAACCTAAGCCTAGGGGTGCCCTAGCCTAAGCCTAGGGGTGCACTGGCTTTAGACAAGGGGAGCTCTAGCCTTAGCCTAAGCCTAGGGGTGTCCTAGCCAAGCCTATGGGTGCCCTAGCCTAAGCCTAGGGGTGCCCTAGCCTAAGCCTAGGGGTTCCCTAGCCAAAGCCTAGGGTTGCCCTAGCCTAAGCCTAGGGGTGCCCTAGCCTTAGGTTAGGGGAATCCTAGCTTTAGCCTGAGCCTCGGGGTGCCCTAGCCTAAGCCTAGGAGTGCCCTAACCTGAGCCTATGGGTGCCCTAGCCTAAGCTTAGGGGTTCCCTAGCCTTAGCCTAAGCCTAGGGGTTCCCTAGCCAAAGCCTAGGGTTGCCCTAGCCTAAGCCTAGGGGTGCCCTAGCCTTAGGTTAGGGGAGCCCTAGCTTTTGCCTAAGCAGAGGGGTGCCCTAGCCTAAGCCTAGGAGTGCCCTAACCTTAGCCTATGGGTGCCCTAGCCTAAGTGTAGGGGTGCCCTATCCTGAGCCTATGGGTGCCCTAGCCTTAGCCTAAGCCTAGGGGTGCCCTAGCCTAAGCCTAGGGGTGCCCTAGCCTTAGGCTGGGAGCCCTAGACTTAGCCTAAGCCTAGGGGTGCACTAGCCTAAGCCTAGGGGTGCCCTAGCTTAAGCCTAGGGTTCCCCTAGCCTTAGGCTAGGGGAGCCCTAGCCAAAGCCTAGGGGTGCCCTAGCCTAAGCCTAGGGGTGCCCTAGCCAAATCCTTGGGGTTCCCTAGCCTAAGCATAGGGGTGCCCTAGCCTTAGGCTCGGGGAGCTCTAGCCTTAGCCTAAGCCTAGGGGTGACCTAGCCTAAGCCTAGGGGTGCCCTAGCCTAAGCCTTTGGGTGCCCTAGTCTAAGCCTAGGGGTGCCCTAGCCTAAGCCTAGGGGTGCCCTGGCTTTAGACAAGGGGAGCTCTAGCCTTAGCCTAAGCCTAGGGGTGTCCTAGCCAAGACTATGGGTGCCCTAGCCTAAGCCTAGGGGTGCCCTAGGCAAATCCTTGGGGTCCCCGATCCTAAGCATAGGGGTGCCCTAGCCTTAGGCTCGGGGAGCCCTAGACTTAGCCTAAGCCTAGGGGTGACATAGCCTAAGTCTAGGGGTGCCCTAGCCTAATCATAGGTGTGCCCAAGCCTTAGGCTAGGGGTGCCCTAGCCTTAGCTTGATCCTAGGGGTGCCCTAGCCTAAGCCTACTGGTGCCCTAGCCTAAGGCTATGGGTGCCCTAGCCTAAGGCTATGGGTGCCCTAGCCTTCGGCTAGGGGAGCCCAAGACTTAGCCTAAGCCTAGGGGTGACCTAGCCTAAGCCTAGGTTTGCCCTAGCGTAAACCTAGGGGTGCCCTATTCTAAGACTAGGGGTGCCCTAGCCTAAGCCTAGGGGTGCCCTGGCCTTAGGCTAGGGGAGCCCTAGCCTTAGCCTAAGCCTAGGGGTGCCCTAGTCAAGCCTAGGGATGCCCTAGTCTAAGCCTAGGGGTGACCTAGCCTAAGCCTATGGCTGCCCTAGCCTAAGCCTAGGGGTACCCTAGGCTAAGCCAAGGTGTGCCCTAACCTAAGCCTAGAGGTGCCCTAGCCTTAGGCTAGAGGAGCACTAGCCTTAGCCTAAGCCTAGGGGTGCCCTAGCCTAAGCCTAGGGGTCCCCTAGCCTAAGACTAGGGGTGCCCTATCCTAAGCCTAGGGTTGCCCTAGCCTAAGCCTAGGGGTGCCCTAGCCTAAGCCTATTGGTGCCCTAGTCTTAGGCTAGGGGTGCACTAGCCTTAGCCTAAGCCTAGGGGTGCCCTAGCCTAAGCTTAGGGGTGCCCCAGCCTATGCCTAGGTGTGCCCTAGCCTTAGGCTAGGTGAGCCCTAGCCTTAGCCTAAGCCTAAGTTTGCCCTAGCCTACGCCTAGGGGTGCCCTAGCCTAAGACTAGGGTGCCCTAGCCTAAGCGTAAGGGTGCCCTAGCCTAATCCAAGGGGTGCCCTAGCCTAAGCCTAGGGGTACCCTAGCCTAAGCCTAGTGGTGCCCTAGCCTAAGCCTAGGGGTATCCTAGCCTAAGCCTAGGGGTGCCCTTGCCTTAGCCTAGGCGAGTCCTAACCTTAGCCTAAGCCTAGGGCTGCCCTAGCCTAAGCCTAGGGCTGCCCTAGCCTAAGCCTAGGCATGCCGTAGCCTAAGCCTAGGCGTGCCCTAGCCTAAGCCTAGGGGTGCCCTAGCCTAAGCCTAGGGATGCCATAGCCTAAGCTTAGGGGTGCCCTAGCCTAAGCCTAGGGGTGCCCTAGCCTAAGCTTAGGGGTGCCCTAGCCTAAGCATAGGGGACCCCTAGCCTATGCCTAGGGGTGCCCTAGGGTTAGGCTAGGGGAGCCCTAGCCTTAGCCTAATCCTAGGGGTGCCCTAGCCTAAGCCTAGGAGTGCCCTAGCCAAAGCTAGGGGTGCCCTAGCTTAAGCCTAGGGGTGCCCTAGCCTAAGCCTAGGGGTGCCCTAGCCTAAGGCTAGTGGTGCCCTGGCCAAAGCCTAGTGGTGCCTTAACCTAAGCCTAGGGATGACCTAGCCTTAGCCTAAGCCTAGGGGTGCCCTAGCCTAAGCCTAGTTGTGCCCTAGCCTTAGGCTAGGGGATCCCTGGCCTTAGTCTAAGCCTAGGGGTGCCCTAACCTAAGCCTAGGGGTGCCCTAGCCTTAGGCTAGGGGAGCCCTAGCCTTAGCCTAAGCCGAGGGCTGCCCTAGCCTAAGCCTAGGTGTGCCCTAGTTTAAGACTAGAGGTGGCCTAGCCTAAACCTAGGTGTGCCCAAACCTAAGCCTAGGGGTGCCCTAGCCTTAGCCTAAGCCTAGGGGTGCCCTAGCCTAAGCCTAGTTGTGCCCTAGCCTTAGGCTAGGGGAGCCCTAGCCTTAGCCTAAGCCTAGGGCCGCCCTAGCCTAAACCTAGGGGTGCCCTAGCCTAAGCTTAGGGGTGCACTAGCCTTAGGCTAGGGGAGCCCTACCTTTTGTCTAAGCCTAGGGTTGCCCTATCCAAATCCTAGGGTTGCCCTATACTTAGGCTAGGGGAGTCCTCGCCTTAGCCAAAGCCTAAGGGTGCCCTAGCCTAAGCCTAGGAGTGCCCTAGCCTAAGCCTAGGGGTGCCCTAGCCCAAGCCTAGGGGTGCCCTAGCCTAACGCTAGGGTTGCCCTAGCCTTAGGCTAGGGGAGCACTAGCCTTAGCCTAAGCCTAGGGGTGCCATAGCCTAAGCCTACGCGTGCCCTAGTCAAAGCCTAGTTGTGCCCTACCCTACGCCTAGGCGTGCCCTACCCTAAGCCTAGGGGTACTCTAGCCTAAGCCTAGGCTTTCCCTAGCCTTAGGCTAGCTGAGCCCTAGCCTAAGCCTAATTCTAGGGGTCCCCTAGCCTAAGCCTAGGGGTGCCCTAGCCTAAGCCTAGGGGTGACCTAGCCTAAGCCTAGGTGTGCCCTAGCCTTAGGCTAGGGGAGCCGTAGCCTTAGCCTAAGCCTAGGGGTGTCCTAGCCTAAGCCTATGGCTGCCCAAGCCTAAGCCTAGGGATGCCCTAGCCTAAGCCTAGGGGTGCCCTAGCCTAAACGTAGGGGTGCCATAGCCTTAGCCTAGGGGAGCACTAGCCTTAGCCTAAGCCTAGGATTGCCCTAGCCTAAGCCTAGGCGTGCCGTAGCCTAAGCCTAGGGGTGCCCTAGCCTAAGCCTAGGCGTGCCCTATCCTAAGCCTAGGGGTGCCCTAGCCTAAGCCTAGGGATGCCGTAGCCTAAGCTTAGGGGTGCCCTAGCCTAAGCATAGGGGACCCCTAGCCTATGCCTAGGGGTGCCCTAGGGTTAGGCTAGGGGAGCCCTAGACTTAGCCTAATCCTAGGGGTGCCCTAGCCTAAGCCTAGGAGTGCCCTAGCCAAAGCTAGGGGTGCCCTAGCTTAAGCCTAGGGGTGCCCTAGCCTAAGCCTAGGGGTGCCCTAGCCTAAGGCTAGTGGTGCCCTAGCCAAAGCCTAGTGGTACCTTAACCTAAGCCTAGGGTTGACCTAGCCTTAGCCTAAGCCTAGGGGTGCCCTAGCCTAAGCCTAGGGGTGCCCTAGCCTAAGCCTAGTGGTGTCTTAGCCTAAGCCTAGGGGTGACCTAGCCTTAGCCTAAGCCTAGAGGTGCCTTAGCCTAAGCCTAGGGGTCCCCTAGCCTTAGCCTAAGCCTAGGGGTGCCCAGGACTAAGCCTAGGGGTGCCCTAGCCTAAGCCTAGGGGTGCCGTAGCCTAAGCCTAGGTGTGCCCGAGCCTAAGCCTAGGCTTGCCCTAGCCTTAGGCTAGCTGAGCCCTAGCCTAAGCCTAAGCCTCGGGGCGCCCTAGCCTAAGCCTAGGGGTGCCCTAGCCTTAGGCTAGGGGAGCCCTAGCCTTAGCCTAAGTCTAGGGGTGTCCTAGCCTAAGCCTAGGGGTGCCCTAGCCTAAGCCTTGGGGTGCCCTAGCCTAACACTAGTGGTGCCCTAGCCTTAGGCTAGGGGAACACTAGCCTTAGCCTAAGCCTAGGAGTGCCCTAGCCTAAGCTTAGGGGTGCCCTAGCCTAAGCCTAAGGGTGCCCTAGCCTAAGCCTAGGGGTGCCCTACCCTTAGGCTAGGGGAGCCCTAGCCTTAGCCTAAGCCTAGGGGTGCCCTAGCCTAAGCCTAGGGGTGCCCTAGCCTAAGCCAAGTGGTGCCCTAGCCTAAGCCTAGGGGTGCCCTATCCTAAGCCTAGGGGTGCCCTAGCCTAAGCCTAGGGGTGCCCTAGCCTTAGGCTAGGGGAGCCCTAGCCTTAGCCTAAGCCTAGGGTGCCCTAGCCTAAGCCTAGGGGTGCCCTAGCCTAAGCCTAGGGGTTCCCTAGCCTAAGACTAGAGGTGCCCTAGCGTAAGCCAAGGGGTGACCTAGTCCAAGCCTAGGGGTGCCCTAGCCTTAGGATAGGGGAGACCTAGCCTTAGCCTAAGCCTACGGGTGCCCTAGCTTAAGCCTAGGGGTGCCCTAGCCTAAGCGTAGGGGTGCCCTAGCCTTAGGCTAGGGGTGCCCTAGCCTTAGCCTAAGCCTATGGGTGCCCTAGCCTCAGCCTAGGGGTGCCCTAGCCTCAGCCTAGGGGTGCCCTAGCCTAAGCCTAGGAGTGCCCTAGTCTAAGCCTTGGGGGGCCCTAGCCTAAGCCTAGTGGTGCCTTAGACTAAGCCTAGGGTTGTCCTACCCTTAGCATAAGCCTAGGGGTGCCCTAGCCTAAGCCTAAGGGTGCCCAAACCTAAGCCTAGGGTGCCCTTGCCTAAGCCTAGGGGTGCCTTAGCCTAAGCCAAGGGGTGCCCTAGCCTAAGCCTAGGGGTGCCCAGGCCTTAGGGTAGAGGAGCCCTAGCGTTAGCCTAAGCCTAGGGGTGCCCTAGCCTAACCCTAGGGGTGGCCTAGCCTTAGGCTAGGGGAGCACTAGCCTTAGCCTAAGCCTAGGGATGCCGTAGCCTAATCCTAGGCGTGCCCTAACCTAAGCCTAGTTGTGCCCTACCCTAAGCCTAGGGGTGCCCTACCCTAAGACTAGGGGTGCCCTAGCCTAAGCCAAGGCTTGCCCTAGCCTTAGGCTAGCTGAGCCCTAGCATAAGCCTAAGCCTAGGGGTGCCCTAGCGTAAGCCTAGGGGTGCCCTAGCCTAACCCTAGGGGTGCCCGAGCCTTAGGCTAGGGGAGCACCAGCCTTAGCCTAAGCCTAGGGGTGCCATAGCCTAATCCTAGGCGTGCCCTAGCCTAAGCCTAGTTGGGCCCTACCCTAAGCCTAGGGGTGCCCTACCCTAAGCCTAGGGGTGCCCTAGCCTAAGCCTAGGCTTGCCCTAGCCTTAGGGTAGCTGAGCCCTAGCCTAAGCCTAAGCCTAGGGGTGCCCTAGCCTAAGCCAAGGGGTGCCCTAGCCTAAGCCTAGGGGTGCCCTAGCCTAAGCCTAGGGTTGCCATAGTCTAAGCCAAGGGGTGCCTTAGCCTAAGCCTAGGGGTGCCCAGGCCTTAAGCTAGAGGAGCCCTAGCCTTAGCCTAAGCCTATGGCTGCCCTAGCCTAAGCCTTGAGGTGCCCTAGCCTAAGCCTAGGGGTACCCTAGCCTAACCGTAGGGGTGCCCTAGCCTTAGGCTAGGGGAGCACTAGCCTTAGCCTAAGCCTAGAGGTGCCCTAGTCTAAGGCTAGGCGTGCCGTAGCCTTAACATATGGGTGCCCTAGCCTAAGCCTAGGCGTGCCCTAGCCTAAGCCTAGGGGTGCCCTAGCCTAAGCCTAGGGGTACCGTAGCCTAAGGTTAGGGGTGCCCTAGCCTAAGCCTAGGGGTGACCTAGCCTAAGCTCAGGGATGCCCTAGCCTAAGCCTAGGGGTGCCCTAGCCTTAGGCTAGCTGAGCCCTAGCCTAAGCCTAAGCCTAGGGGTGCCCTAGCCTAAGCCTGGGGGTGCCCTAGCCTATGCCTAGTGGTGCCCTAGCCTAAGCCTAGGGGTGCCATAGCCTTAGGCTAGAGGAGCCCTAGCCTTAGCCTAAGCCTAAGGGTGCCCTAGCCTAAGCCTAGGGGTACCCTAGCCTAAGCCTAGGGGTGCCCTAGCCTAAGCCTAGGGGTGCCCTAGCCTAAGCCTAGGGGTGCCCTAGCCTAAGCCTAGGGGTGCCCTAGCCTAAGCCTAGGGGTGCCCTAGACTTAGGCTAGGGGAGACTTAGCCTTAGACTAAGCCTAGGGTTGCCCTAGCCTAAGCCTAGTGGTCCCTAGCCTAAGCCTAGGGGTGCCCTAGCCTAAGCCTAGGGATGCCCTAGCCTTAGGCTAGGGGATCCATAGCCTTAGCCTATGCCTAGGGGTGCCCTAGCCTAAGGCTAGAGGTGCCCAACCTTGGCCTAGCTGAGCCCTAGCCTTAGCCTAATCCTAGGGGTGCCCTAGCCTATGCCTAGGGGTGCCCTAGCCTAAGCTTAGGGGTGCCCTACCCTAAGCCTAGGGGTGCCCTAGCCTAAGCTTAGGAGTGCCCTAGCCTAAGCCTAGGGGTGCCCTAGCCTAAGCCTAGGGGTGCCCTAAACTTAGGCTAGGGGGCCCTAGCCTTAGCCTAAGCCTAGGGGTGCCCTAGCCTAAGCCTAGTGGTGTCCTAGCCTAAGCCTAGGGGTGCCCTAGCCTAAATCTAGGGGTCCCCTAGCCTAAGCCTAGTGGTGCCTTAGCCTAAGCCTAGGGGTGCCCTAGCCTAAGCCTAGGGGTGCCCTAGCATAAGCCTAGGGTTGCCCTAGCCTAAGCTTAGGTGTGCCCATGCCTAAGGCTAGGGGTGCCCTAGCCTTAGTCTAGTGGAGCCCTAGCCTTATCCATGCCTAGGGGTGCCCTATCCTAAGCCATGGGGTGCCCTAGCCTAAGCCTAGGGGTGCCCTAGCCTTAGGCTAGGGGTTCACTAGCCTTAGCCTAAGCCTAGGGGTGCCCTAGCCTAATCCTAGGGGTGCCCTAGCCTAAGCCTTGGGGTGCCCTAGCCTAAGCTTAGGGGTGCCCTACCCTAAGCCTAGGGGTGCCCTAGCCTAAGCTTAGGAGTGCCCTAGCCTAAGCCTAGGGGTGCCCTAGCCTAAGCCTAGGGGTGCCCTAAACTTAGGCTAGGGGGCCCTAGCCTTAGCCTAAGCCTAGGGGTGCCCTAGCCTAAGCCTAGTGGTGTCCTAGCCTAAGCCTAGGGGTGCCCTAGCCTAAATCTAGGGGTCCCCTAGCCTAAGCCTAGTGGTGCCTTAGCCTAAGCCTAGGGGTGCCCTAGCCTAAGCCTAGGGGTGCCCTAGCATAAGCCTAGGGTTGCCCTAGCCTAAGCTTAGGTGTGCCCATGCCTAAGGCTAGGGGTGCCCTAGCCTTAGTCTAGTGGAGCCCTAGCCTTATCCATGCCTAGGGGTGCCCTATCCTAAGCCATGGGGTGCCCTAGCCTAAGCCTAGGGGTGCACTAGCCTTAGGCTAGGGGTTCACTAGCCTTAGCCTAAGCCTAGGGGTGCCCTAGCCTAATCCTAGGGGTGCCCTAGCCTAAGCCTTGGGGTGCCCTAGCCTAAGACTAGGGGTGCCCTAGCCTAAGCCTTGGGGTGCCCTAGCCTAAGCCTAGGGGGGCACTAGCCTTAGGATAGGGGAGACCTAGCCTTAGCCTAAGCCTACGGGTGCCCTAGCTTAAGCCTAGGGGTGCCCTAGCCTAAGGCTAAGGGTGCCCTTGCCTAAGCCTACGGGTGCTCTTGCCTAAGCCTAGGGGTGCCCTAGTCAAAGCCTAAGGGTGCCCTAGCCTAAGCCTAGAGGTGCCCTCGCCTTAGGCTAGGGGAGCCCTAACAATAGCATAAGCCTAAGGGTGCCCTAGCCTAAGCCTTGGTGTGCCCTAGCCTAAGCCTAGGAGTGCCCTAGCCTAAGCCTTGGCGTGCCCTAGCCTTAGGGTAGGGGAGCCCACCCTTAGCCTAATCCTACGGGTGCCCTAGCCTAAGTATAGGGGTGCGCTAGCCTAATCCTATGGGTGCCCTAACCTAAGCCTATGAGTGCCCTATCCTTAAGCTAGGGGATCCCTAGCCTAAACCTAAGCCTAGGGGTGCCGTAGCTTAAGCCTAGGGGTGCCCTAGCCTAAGCCTAGGGGTGTCCTAGCCTAAGCCTTTGGGTGCCCTACCATTAGGCTAGGGGAGCCCTAGCCTTAGCCTAAGCCTAGGGGTGCCCTTGCCTATGCCTACGGGTGCCCTAGCTTAAGCCTAGCGGTGCCCTAGCCTAAGCCTAGGGTTGCCCTAGCCTTAGGCTAGGGGAGCCCTAGCCTTAGCCTAAGCCTAGGGGTTCCCTAGCCTAAGGCTAGGGGTGCGCTAACATTAGGCTAGGGTAGACCAAGCCTTAGTCTAAGCCTAGGGGTGCCGTAGCCTACGCCTAGAGGTGCCCTAGCCTAAGGCTAAGGGTGCCCTTGCCTAAGCCTACGAGTGCTCTATCCTAAGCCTAGGGGTGCCCTACCCTCAGCCTAGTGGAGCCCGACCCTAAGCCTAGGGGTGCCCTAGCCTAAGCTAGGGGTTCCTTAGCCTAAGCCTAGTGGTGCCTTAGCCTAAGCCTAGGGGTGACCTAGCCTTAGCCTAAGCCTAGGGGTGCCCTAGCCTAAGCCTTGGGTTGCCCTAGCATAAGCTTATGGGTGCCCTAGCCTGAGCCAAGGGTTGCCTTAGCCTAAGCCTAGGGGTCCCCAAGCCTTAGCCTTAGCCTAGGTGTGCCCTAGCCTTAGCCTAGGGGTGCCCTAGCCTTAGCCTAAGCCTAGGGGTGCCCTAGCCTAAGCCTAGCGGTGCGCTAACATTAGGCTAGGGTAGCCCTAGCCTTAGCCTAAGCCTAGGGATGCCCTAGCATCAGCTTAGGGGTGCCCTAGCCTCAGCCTAGTGGTGCCCTACCCTAAGCCTAGGGGTGCCCTAGCCTAAGCTAGGTATTCTCTAGCCTAAACCTAGTGGTGCCTTAGCCGAAGCCTAGGGGTGACCTAGCCTTAGCCTAAGCCTAGGGGTGCCCTAGCCTAAGCCTAGGGGTGACCTAGCATAAGCCTAGGGGTGCCCTAGCCTAAGCCTTGGGTGGCCCTAGCCTTAGCCTAAGCCTAGGGGTGCCCTAGCCTTAGGCTAGGGGAGCCCTAGCCTTAGCCTAAGCCTAGGGGTGCCCTAGCCTAAGCCTAGGGGTGCCCTAGCCTAAGCCTAGGGATGCCCTAGCCTAAGCATAGGGGTTTCCTAGCCTAAGCCTATGGGTGCCCTAGCCTAAGCCTAGGAATGCCCTAGCCTAAGCCTAGGGGTGCGCTATCCTAAGACTAGGGGCGCCCTAGCCTAAGCCTAGGGGTGCCCTAGCCTAAATTTAGGGGTGCCCTAGCCTAAGGCTAGGGGTGCCTTAGCCTAAGCCTAGGGGTGCCCTAGCCTAAGCCTAGGGGTGCCCTAGTCTAAGCCTAAGGGTGCCCTAGCCTTAGACTAGAGGAGCCCTAGCTTTAGCCTAAGCCTACGGTTGCCCTAGCCTAAGCTTAGGGATGCCCTAGCCTGAGCCTAGGGGTGCCCTACCCTACGCCTAGTGGTACCCTAGCCTAAGGCTAAGGGTGCCCTTGCCTAAGCCTATGGGTGCTCTAGCCTAAGCCTAGGGGTGCCCTAACCTAACCCAAGGAGTGCCTTAGCCTTAGGCTAGGGGAGCCCTAGACTTAGCCTAAGCCTAGGGGTTCCCTAGCTTAAGGCTAGGGGTGCGCTAACATTAGGCTAGGGTAGACCTAGCCATAGCCTAAGCCTAGGGGTGCCCTAGCCTACGCCTATGGGTGCCCTAGCCTAAGGCTAAGGGTGCCCTTGCCTAAGCCTACGGGTGCTCTAGCCTAAGCCTAGGGGTGCCCTAGCCTCAGCCTACTGGAGCCCTACCCTAAGCCTAGGGGTGCCCTAGCCTAAGCTAAGGGTTCCCTAGCCTAAGCCTAGTGTTGCCTTAGCCTAAGCCTAGGGGTGACCTAGCCTTAGCCTAAGCTTAGGGGTGCCCTAGCCTAAGCCTTGTGGTGCCCTACCCTAAGCCTAGGGGTGCCCTAGCCTAAGCTAGGGGTTCCCTAGCCTAGGCCTAGTGGTGGCTTAGCCGAAGCCTAGGGGTGACCTAACTTTAGCCTAAGCCTAGGGGTGCCCTAGCCTAAGCCCAGGGGTGACCTAGCATAAGCCTAGGGGTGCCCTAGCCTAAGCCTAGGGTTGCCCTAGCCTTAGCCTAAGCCTAGGGGTGCCCTAGCCTTAGGCTAGGGGAGCCCTAGCCTTAGCCAAAGCCTAGGGGTGCCCTAGCATAAGCCTAGGGGTGCCCTAGCCTAAGCCTAGGGATGCCCTAGCCTAAGCGTAGGGGTTTCCTAGCCTAAGCCTAGGGGTGCCCTAGCCTAAGCCTAGGGGTGCCCTAGCCTAAGCCTAGGGGTGCCCTAGCCTAAGCCTAGGGGTGCGCTATCCTAAGCCTAGGGGCGCCCTAGCCTAAGCCTAGGGGTGCCCTAGCCTAAGTTTAGGGGTGCCCTAGCCTAAGGCTAGGGGTGGCGGAGCCTTAGGCTAGGGGAGCCCTAGCCTTACCCTAAGCCTAGGGGTGCCCTAGCCTAAGCCTAGGGGTGCCCTAGCCTAAGCCTAGGGGTGCCCTAGTCTAAGCCTAAGGGTGCCCTAGCCTTAGACTAGGGGAGCCCTATCTTTAGCCTAAGCCTAGGGTTGCCCTAGCCTAAGCTTAGGGATGCCCTAGCCTGAGCCTAGGGGTGCCCTAGCCTACGCCTAGGGGTGCCCTAGCCTAAGGCTAAGGGTGCCCTTGCCTAAGCCTACTGGTGCTCTAGCCTAAGCCTAGGGGTGCCCTAGCCTAACCAGAGGGGTGCCTTAGCCTTAGGCTAGGGGAGCACTAGCCTTAGCCTAAGCCTAGGGGTGCCCTAGCCTAAGCCTAGGGGTTCCCTAGCCTTAGCCTAAGGGTGCCCTAGCCTAAGCCTCATGGTGCCCTAACCTTAGGCTAGGGGAGCCCTAGTCTTAGCCTAAGCCTACGGGTGCCCTAGCCTCAGCCTAGGGGTGCCCTAGCCTAAGCCTACGAGTGCCCTAGCCTAAGCCTAGGGGTGCCCTAGCCTAAGCCTAGTGGTGCCTTAGACTAAGCCTAGGGGTGACCTAGCCTTCGCCTAAGCCTAGTGGTGCCCTAGCCTAAGCCTAAGGGTGCCCTAACCTAAGACTAGGGTGCCATTGCCTAAGCCTAGGGATGCCTTAGCCTAAACCTAGGGGTCCCCTAGCCTTAGCATAAGCCTAGGGGTGCCCTACCCTAAGCCTAGGGGTGCCCTACCCTAAGCCTAGGGGTGCCCTAGCCTAAGCCTAGGCTTGCCCTAGACTTAGGCTAGCTGAGCCCTAGCCTAAGGCTAAGCCTAGGGGTGCCCTAGCCTAAGCCTTGGGGTGCCCTAGCCTAAGCCTAGGGGTGCCCTAGCCTAAGCCTAAAGGTGCCCTAGCCTTAGGCTAGAGGAGCCCTAGCTTTAGCCTAAACCTAAGAGTGTCCTAGCCTAAGCCTAGGGGTGTCCTAGCCTAAACCTAGGGGTGCCCTAGCCTAAGCCTAGGCTTGCCCTAGACTTAGGCTAGCTGAGCCCTAGCCTAAGGCTAAGCCTAGGGGTGCCCTAGCCTAAGCCTTGGGGTGCCCTAGCCTAAGCCTAGGGGTGCCCTAGCCTAAGCCTAAAGGTGCCCTAGCCTTAGGCTAGAGGAGCCCTAGCTTTAGCCTAAACCTAAGAGTGTCCTAGCCTAAGCCTAGGGTTGCCCTAGCCTAAGCTTAGGGGTGCGCTAGCCTAAGCCTAGAGGTGCCCAGGCCTTAGGCTAGAGGAGCCCTAGCCTTAGCCTAAGCCTATGGCTGCCCTAGCCTAAGCCTAGGGGTGCCCTAGCCTAAGCCTAGGAGTGCCCTAGCCCAACCCTAGGGGTGCCCTAGCCTTAGGCTAGAGGAGCACTAGCCTTAGCCTAAGCCTTGGGGTGCCCTAGCCTAAGCCTAGGGGTGCCCTAGCCTAAGCCTAGGTGTGCCCTAGCCTAAGCCTTGGAGTGCCCGACCCTAAGCCTAGGGGTGCCCTACCCTAAGCCTAGGGGTGCCCTAGCCTAAGCCTAGGCTTGCCCTAGCCTTAGGCTAGCTGAGCCCTAGCCTAAGCCTAAGCCTAGGGGTGCCCTAGCCTAATTCTAGGGGTGCCCAACCTAAGCCTAGGAGTGCCCTAGCCTAAGCCTAGGGGTGCCATGGCTTAAGGCTAGAGGAGCCCTATCCTTAGCCTAAGCCTAAGGGTGCCCTAGCCTAAGACACGGGTTGCCCTAGCCTTAGATTAGGGGAGCCCTAGCCTTAGCCTAAGCCTAGGGGTGCCCTAGCCTAAGCCTAGGGGTGCCCTAGCATAAGCCTAGGGGTGCCCTAGCCTAAGCCTTGTGGTGCCCTACCCTAAGCCTAGGGGTGCCCTAGCCTAAGCTAGGGGTTCCCTAGCCTAGGCCTAGTGGTGGCTTAGCCGAAGCCTAGGGGTGACCTAACTTTAGCCTAAGCCTAGGGGTGCCCTAGCCTAAGCCCAGGGGTGACCTAGCATAAGCCTAGGGGTGCCCTAGCCTAAGCCTAGGGTTGCCCTAGCCTTAGCCTAAGCCTAGGGGTGCCCTAGCCTTAGGCTAGGGGAGCCCTAGCCTTAGCCAAAGCCTAGGGGTGCCCTAGCATAAGCCTAGGGGTGCCCTAGCCTAAGCCTAGGGATGCCCTAGCCTAAGCGTAGGGGTTTCCTAGCCTAAGCCTAGGGGTGCCCTAGCCTAAGCCTAGGGGTGCCCTAGCCTAAGCCTAGGGGTGCCCTAGCCTAAGCCTAGGGGTGCGCTATCCTAAGCCTAGGGGCGCCCTAGCCTAAGCCTAGGGGTGCCCTAGCCTAAGTTTAGGGGTGCCCTAGCCTAAGGCTAGGGGTGGCGGAGCCTTAGGCTAGGGGAGCCCTAGCCTTACCCTAAGCCTAGGGGTGCCCTAGCCTAAGCCTAGGGGTGCCCTAGCCTAAGCCTAGGGGTGCCCTAGTCTAAGCCTAAGGGTGCCCTAGCCTTAGACTAGGGGAGCCCTATCTTTAGCCTAAGCCTAGGGTTGCCCTAGCCTAAGCTTAGGGATGCCCTAGCCTGAGCCTAGGGGTGCCCTAGCCTACGCCTAGGGGTGCCCTAGCCTAAGGCTAAGGGTGCCCTTGCCTAAGCCTACTGGTGCTCTAGCCTAAGCCTAGGGGTGCCCTAGCCTAACCAGAGGGGTGCCTTAGCCTTAGGCTAGGGGAGCACTAGCCTTAGCCTAAGCCTAGGGGTGCCCTAGCCTAAGCCTAGGGGTTCCCTAGCCTTAGCCTAAGGGTGCCCTAGCCTAAGCCTCATGGTGCCCTAACCTTAGGCTAGGGGAGCCCTAGTCTTAGCCTAAGCCTACGGGTGCCCTAGCCTCAGCCTAGGGGTGCCCTAGCCTAAGCCTACGAGTGCCCTAGCCTAAGCCTAGGGGTGCCCTAGCCTAAGCCTAGTGGTGCCTTAGACTAAGCCTAGGGGTGACCTAGCCTTCGCCTAAGCCTAGTGGTGCCCTAGCCTAAGCCTAAGGGTGCCCTAACCTAAGACTAGGGTGCCATTGCCTAAGCCTAGGGATGCCTTAGCCTAAACCTAGGGGTCCCCTAGCCTTAGCATAAGCCTAGGGGTGCCCTACCCTAAGCCTAGGGGTGCCCTACCCTAAGCCTAGGGGTGCCCTAGCCTAAGCCTAGGCTTGCCCTAGACTTAGGCTAGCTGAGCCCTAGCCTAAGGCTAAGCCTAGGGGTGCCCTAGCCTAAGCCTTGGGGTGCCCTAGCCTAAGCCTAGGGGTGCCCTAGCCTAAGCCTAAAGGTGCCCTAGCCTTAGGCTAGAGGAGCCCTAGCTTTAGCCTAAACCTAAGAGTGTCCTAGCCTAAGCCTAGGGTTGCCCTAGCCTAAGCTTAGGGGTGCGCTAGCCTAAGCCTAGAGGTGCCCAGGCCTTAGGCTAGAGGAGCCCTAGCCTTAGCCTAAGCCTATGGCTGCCCTAGCCTAAGCCTAGGGGTGCCCTAGCCTAAGCCTAGGAGTGCCCTAGCCCAACCCTAGGGGTGCCCTAGCCTTAGGCTAGAGGAGCACTAGCCTTAGCCTAAGCCTTGGGGTGCCCTAGCCTAAGCCTAGGGGTGCCCTAGCCTAAGCCTAGGTGTGCCCTAGCCTAAGCCTTGGAGTGCCCGACCCTAAGCCTAGGGGTGCCCTACCCTAAGCCTAGGGGTGCCCTAGCCTAAGCCTAGGCTTGCCCTAGCCTTAGGCTAGCTGAGCCCTAGCCTAAGCCTAAGCCTAGGGGTGCCCTAGCCTAATTCTAGGGGTGCCCAACCTAAGCCTAGGAGTGCCCTAGCCTAAGCCTAGGGGTGCCATGGCTTAAGGCTAGAGGAGCCCTATCCTTAGCCTAAGCCTAAGGGTGCCCTAGCCTAAGCCTAGGGGTTCCCTAGCCTAAGCCTAGGGGTGCCCTAGCCTTAGGCTAGGGGAGCCCTAGCCTTAGCCTAAGCCTATGGGTGCCCTAGCCTCAGGCTAGGGGTGCCCAAGCCTCAGCCCAGGGGTGCCCTAGCATAAGCCTAGGAGTGCCCTAGCCTAAGCCTAGGGGTGCCCTAGCCTTAGGATAGGGGAGCCCTAGCCTTAACCTAAGCCTACGGGTGCCCTAGCTTAAGCCAAGGGGTGCCCTAGCCTAAGCCTAGTGGTGCCCTAGCCTTAGGATAGGGGAGCCCTAGACGTAGCCTAAGCCTATGGGTGCCCTAGCCTCAGGCCAGGGGTGCCCTAGCCTAAGCCTAAGAGTGCCCTTGCCTAAGCCTTGGGGTCCCCTAGCCTTTGCCTAAGCCTAGGGTTGCCCTAGCCTAAGCTTTGGGGTGCCCTAGCCTAAGCCTAGGGGTGCCCTAGCCTAAGCCTAGGGGTGCCCTCGCCTAAGTCTAGTTGTGCCCTAGCCTAAGCCTAGTGGTGCCTTAACCTAAGCCTAGGGTTGACCTAGCCTTAACCTAAGCCTAGGGGTGCCCCAGCCTAAGCCTAGTGGTGCCTTAGCCTAAACCTAGGGGAGCCCTAGCCTAAGCCTAGTGGTGCCCTAGCCTAAGCCTAGGGGTGCCCTAGCCTAAGCCTAGGGGTGCCCTAGCCTAAGCCTAGGGGTGCCCAGGCGTTTGGATAGAGGAGCCCTAGCCTTAGCTTAAGCCTATGCTGCCCTAGCCAAAGCCTAGGGGTGCCCTATCCTAAGCCTAGGGGAGCCCTAGCCTAACCCTAGGGGTGCCCTAGCCTTAGGTTAGGGGAGCACTAGCCTTAGCCTAAGCCTAGGGGTGCCCTAGCCTAAGCCTAGGCGTGCCCTAGCCTAAGCCTAGGGGTGCCCTACCCTAAGCCTAGGGGTACCCTACCCTAAGCCTAGGGGTTCCCTAGCCTAAGCCTAGGCTTGCCCTAGCCTTAGGCTAGTTGAGCCCTAGCCTAAGCCTAAGCCTAGGGATGCCCTAGCCTAAGCCTAGGGGTGCCCTAGCCTAAGCCTAGGGGTGCCCTAGCCTAAGCCTAGGGGCGCCCTAGCCTTAGGCTAGGGGAGCCTTAGCCTTAGCCTAAACCTAGGGGTGTCCTAGCCTAAGCCTAGGGGTGTCCTATCCTAAGCCTAGGGGTGCTCTACCCTAAGCCTAGGCGTGCCGTAGCCTAAGCCTAGGGGTGCCCTAGCCTAACCCTAGTGGTGCCCTAGCCTTAGGCTAGGGGAACACTAGCCTTAGCCTAAGCCAGGGGTGCCCTAGCCTAAGCCTAGGCGTGCCCCAGCCTAAGCCGAGGGGTGCCCTACCCTAAGCCTAGGGGTGCCCTACCCTAAGCCTAGGGGTGCCCTAGCCTAAGCCTAGGCTTGCCCTACCTTAGACTTGCTGATACCTAGCCTAAGCCTAAGCCTAGGGGTGCCCTAGCCTAAGCCTAGGGGTGCCCTAGCCTAAGCCTTGGGGTGCCCTAGACTAAGCCTAGGGGTGCCATAGCCTTAGGCTAGAGGAGCCCTAGCCTTAGCCTAAGCCTATGGGTGCCCTAGCCTAAGCCTAGGAGTGCCCTATCCTTAAACTAGGGGATCCCTAGCCTAAGCCTAAGCCTAGGGGTGCCCTAGCTTAAGCCTAGGGGTGCCCTAGCCTAAGCCTAGGGGTGCCCTAGCCTAAGCCTAGGGGTGACTTACCCTTAGGCTAGGGGAGCCCTAGCCTTAGCCTAAGCCTAGGAGTGCCCTAGCCTAAGCCTAGGGGTGCCCTTGCCAAAACCTAGGGGTTCCCTCTCCTAAGCCTAGGGTTGCCCTAGCCAAAGCCTAGGGGTTCCCTAGCGTTAGGCTAGGGGAGCCCTAGCCTTAGCCTATGCCTACGGATGCCCTAGCTTAAGCCTAGGGGTGCCCTAGCCTAAGCCTAGGGTTGCCCTAGCCTTAGGCTAGGGGAGCCCTAGCCTTAGCCTAAGCCTAGGGGTGTCCTATCCTAAGCCTAGTGGTGCCCTAGCCTAAGCCTAGGGGTACCGTAGCCTAAGCCTAGGGATGCCCTAGCCTAACCCTAGTGGTGCCCTAGCCGTAGGCTAGGGGAACACTAGCCTCAGCCTAAGCCAGGGGTGCCCTAGCCTAAGCCTAGGCGTGCCCTAGCCTAAGCCGAGGGGTGCCCTACCCTAAGCCTAAGGGTGCCCTAACCTAAGCCTAGGGGTGCCCTAGCCTAAGCCTAGGCTTGCCATACCTTAGGCTAGCTGAGCCCTATCCTCAGCCTAAGCCTAGGGGTGCCCTAGCCTAAGCCTAGGGGTGCCAAAGCCTAAGCCTAGGCTTGCCCTAGCCTTAGGCTAGCTGAGCCCTAGCCTAAGCCTAAGCCTAGGGGTGCCCTAGCCTAATTCTAGGGGTGCCCAACCTAAGCCTAGGGGTGCCCTAGCCTAAGCCTATTGGTGCCATAGCTTAAGGGTAGAGGAGCCCTATCCTTAGCCTAAGCCTAAGGGTGCCCTAGCCTAAGACACGGGTTGCCCTAGCCTTAGACTAGGGGAGCCCTAGCCTTAGCCTAAGCCTAGGGGTGCCCTAGCCTAAGCCTAGGGGTGCCCTAGCATAAGCCTAGGGTTGTCCTAGCCTAAGACTAGCGCTGCCCTAGCTAAGGCTAGGGGTGCCCTAGCCTTAGTCTAGGGGAGCCCTAGCCTTAGCCTATGCCTAGGGGTGCCCTATCCTAAGCCATGGGGTGCCCTAGCCTAAGCCTAGGGGTGCCCTACCCTTAGGCTAGTGGAGCACTTGCCTTAGCCTATGCCTAGGGGTGCCCTAGCCTAATCCTATGGGTGCCCTAGCCTAAGCCTTGGGGTGACCTAGCCTAAGCTTAGGGGTGCCCTAGCCTAACCCTAAGGGTGCCCTAGCCTAAGCCTAGTGGTGCCCTAGCCTTAGGCTTGGGAGCCCTAGCCTTAGCCTAAGCCTAGGGGTGCCCTAGCCTAAGACTAGGGGTGCCCTTGCCTAAGCTTAGGGGTGCCCTAGCCTAAGCTTGGGGTCCCTAGCCTAATCCTAGGGGTACCCTATCCTAAGCCTAGGAGTTCCCTAGCCAAAGAATAGTGGGGCACTAGCCTTAGGATAGGGGAGACCTAGCCTTAGCCTAAGCCTACGGGTGCCCTAGCTTAAGCCTAGGGGTTCCCTAGCCTAAGCCTAGGGGTGCCCTAGCCTTAGGCTAGGGGAGCCCTAGCCTTAGCCTAAGCCTATGGGTGCCCTAGCCTCAGGCTAGGGGTGCCCAAGCCTCAGCCCAGGGGTGCCCTAGCATAAGCCTAGGAGTGCCCTAGCCTAAGCCTAGGGGTGCCCTAGCCTTAGGATAGGGGAGCCCTAGCCTTAACCTAAGCCTACGGGTGCCCTAGCTTAAGCCAAGGGGTGCCCTAGCCTAAGCCTAGGGGTGCCCTAGCCTTAGGCTAGGGGAGACCTAGACGTAGCCTAAGCCTATGGGTGCCCTAGCCTCAGGCCAGGGGTGCCCTAGCCTAAGCCTAAGAGTGCCCTTGCCTAAGCCTTGGGGTCCCCTAGCCTTTGCCTAAGCCTATGGTTGCCCTAGCCTAAGCCTTGGGGTGCCCTAGCCTAAGCCTAGGGGTGCCCTAGCCTAAGCCTAGGGGTGCCCTCGCCTAAGTCTAGTTGTGCCCTAGCCTAAGCCTAGTGGTGCCTTAACCTAAGCCTAGGGTTGACCTAGCCTTAACCTAAGCCTAGGGGTGCCCCAGCCTAAGCCTAGTGGTGCCTTAGCCTAAACCTAGGGGAGCCCTAGCCTAAGCCTAGTGGTGCCCTAGCCTAAGCCTAGGGGTGCCCTAGCCTAAGCCTAGGGGTGCCCTAGCCTAAGCCTAGGGGTGCCCAGGCGTTTGGATAGAGGAGCCCTAGCCTTAGCTTAAGCCTATGCTGCCCTAGCCAAAGCCTAGGGGTGCCCTATCCTAAGCCTAGGGGTGCCCTAGCCTAAGCCTAGGCTTGCCCTAGCCTTAGGCTAGTTGAGCCCTAGCCTAAGCCTAAGCCTAGGGATGCCCTACCCTAAGCCTAGGGGTGCCCTAGCCTAAGCCTAGGGGTGCCCTAGCCTAAGCCTAGGCTTGCCCTAGCCTTAGGCTAGTTGAGCCCTAGCCTAAGCCTAAGCCTAGGGATGCCCTAGCCTAAGCCTAGGGGTGCCCTAGCCTAACCCTAGTGGTGCCCTAGCCTTAGGCTAGGGGAACACTAGCCTTAGCCTAAGCCAGGGGTGCCCTAGCCTAAGCCTAGGCGTGCCCCAGCCTAAGCCGAGGGGTGCCCTACCCTAAGCCTAGGGGTGCCCTACCCTAAGCCTAGGGGTGCCCTAGCCTAAGCCTAGGCTTGCCCTACCTTAGACTTGCTGATACCTAGCCTAAGCCTAAGCCTAGGGGTGCCCTAGCCTAAGCCTAGGGGTGCCCTAGCCTAAGCCTTGGGGTGCCCTAGACTAAGCCTAGGGGTGCCATAGCCTTAGGCTAGAGGAGCCCTAGCCTTAGCCTAAGCCTAGGGGTGCCCTAGCCTAAGCCTAGGAGTGCCCTATCCTTAAACTAGGGGATCCCTAGCCTAAGCCTAAGCCTAGGGGTGCCCTAGCTTAAGCCTAGGGGTGCCCTAGCCTAAGCCTAGGGGTGCCCTAGCCTAAGCCTAGGGGTGACCTACCCTTAGGCTAGGGGAGCCCTAGCCTTAGCCTAAGCCTAGGAGTGCCCTAGCCTAAGCCTAGGGGTGCCCTTGCCAAAACCTAGGGGTTCCCTCTCCTAAGCCTAGGGTTGCCCTAGCCAAAGCCTAGGGGTTCCCTAGCGTTAGGCTAGGGGAGCCCTAGCCTTAGCCTATGCCTACGGATGCCCTAGCTTAAGCCTAGGGGTGCCCTAGCCTAAGCCTAGGGTTGCCCTAGCCTTAGGCTAGGGGAGCCCTAGCCTTAGCCTAAGCCTAGGGGTGTCCTATCCTAAGCCTAGTGGTGCCCTAGCCTAAGCCTAGGGGTACCGTAGCCTAAGCCTAGGGATGCCCTAGCCTAACCCTAGTGGTGCCCTAGCCTTAGGCTAGGGGAACACTAGCCTTAGCCTAAGCCAGGGGTGCCCTAGCCTAAGCCTAGGCGTGCCCCAGCCTAAGCCGAGGGGTGCCCTACCCTAAGCCTAGTGGTGCCCTACCCTAAGCCTAGGGGTGCCCTAGCCTAAGCCTAGGCTTGCCCTACCTTAGACTTGCTGATACCTAGCCTAAGCCTAAGCCTAGGGGTGCCCTAGCCTAAGCCTAGGGGTGCCCTAGCCTAAGCCTTGGGGTGCCCTAGACTAAGCCTAGGGGTGCCATAGCCTTAGGCTAGAGGAGCCCTAGCCTTAGCCTAAGCCTAGGGGTGCCCTAGCCTAAGCCTAGGAGTGCCCTATCCTTATACTAGGGGATCCCTAGCCTAAGCCTAAGCCTACGGGTGCCCTAGCTTAAGCCTAGGGGTGCCCTAGCCTAAGCCTAGGGGTGCCCTAGCCTAAGCCTAGGGGTGACCTACCCTTAGGCTAGGGGAGCCCTAGCCTTAACCTAAGCCTAGGAGTGCCCTAGCCTAAGCCTAGGGGTGCCCTTGCCAAAACCTAGGGGTTCCCTCTCCTAAGCCTAGGGTTGCCCTAGCCAAAGCCTAGGGGTTCCCTAGCGTTAGGCTATTGGAGCCCTAGCCTTAGCCTATGCCTACGGATGCCCTAGCTTAAGCCTAGGGAAGCCCTAGCCTAAGCCTAGGGTTGCCCTAGCCTTAGGCTAGGGGAGCCCTAGCCTTAGCCTAAGCCTAAGGGTGTCTTATCCTAAGCCTAGTGGTGCCCTAGCCTAAGCCTAGGGGTACCGTAGCCTAAGCCTAGGGATGCCCTAGCCTAACCCTAGTGGTGCCCTAGCCGTAGGCTAGGGGAACACTAGCCTCAGCCTAAGCCAGGGGTGCCCTAGCCTAAGCCTAGGCGTGCCCTAGCCTAAGCCGAGGGGTGCCCTACCCTAAGCCTAAGGGTGCCCTAACCTAAGCCTAGGGGTGCCCTAGCCTAAGCCTAGGCTTGCCCTACCTTAGGCTAGCTGAGCCCTAGCCTCAGCCTAAGCCTAGGGGTGCCCTAGCCTAAGCCTAGGGGTGCCCTAGCCTAAGCCTAGGGTTGCCCTAGCCTTAGGCTAGGGGAGCCCTAGCCTTAGCCTAAGCCTAGGGGTGTCCTAGCCTAAGCCTAGAGGTGCCCTAGCCTAAGCCTAGGGGTGCCGTAGCCTAAGCCTAGGGATGCCCTAGCCTAACCCTAGTGGTGCCCTAGCCGTAGGCTAGGGGAACACTAGCCTTAGCCTAAGCCAGGGGTGCCCTAGCCTAAGCCTAGGCGTGCCCTAGCCTAAGCCAAGGGGTGCCCTACCCTAAGCCTAAGGGTGCCCTAACCTAAGCCTAGGGGTGCCCTAGCCTAAGCCTAGGCTTGCCTTACCTTAGGCTAGCTGAGCCCTAGCCTCAGCCTAAGCCTAGGGGTGCCCTAGCCTAAGCCTAGGGGTGCCCTAGCCTAAGCCTAGGGGTGCCCTACCCTTAGGCTAGGGGAGCCCTAGCCTTAGCCTAAGCCTAGGAGTGCCCTAGCCTAAGCCTAGGGGTGCCCTTGCCAAAAACTAAGGGTTCCCTATCCTAAGCCTAGGGTTGCCCTAACCAAAGCCTAGGGGTGCCCTAGCCTTAGGCTAGGGGAGCCCTAGCCTTAGCCTATGATTACGGGTGCCCTAGCTTAAGCCTAGGGGTGACCTAGCCTAAGCCTAGGGTTGCCCTATCCTTAGGTAGGGGAGCCCTAGCCTTAGCCCTAGCCTGGGGGTTCCCTAGCCTAAGCCTAGGGGTGCGCTAGCATTAGGCTAGGGTAGCCCTAGCCTTAGCCTAAGCCTAGGGATGCCCTAGCATCAGCTTAGGGGTGCCCTAGCCTCATCCTATTGGTGCCCTAGCCTAAGCCTAGGGGTGCCCTAGCCTAAGCCTAGGGGATCCCTAGCCTAAGCCTAGTGGTGCCTTAGCCTAAGCCTAGGGGTGACCTAGCCTTAGCCTAAGCCTAGGGGTGCCCTAGCCTAAGCCTAGGGGTGCCCTAGCCTAAGCTTAGGGGTGCCCTAGCCTAAGCCTAGGGTTGCCTTAGCCTAAGCCTAGGGGTCCCCTAGCCTTAGCCTAAGCCTAGGTGTGCCCTAGCCTTAGCCTCGGGGTGCCCTAGCCTTAGCCTAAGCCTAGGGGTGCCCTAGCCTTAGGCTAGGGGAGCCCTTGCCTTAGCCTAAGCCTAGGGGTGCCCTAGCCTAAGCCTAGGGGTGCCCTAGCCTAAGCCTAGGGATGCCCTAGCCTAAGCGTAGGGGTTTCCTAGCCTAAGCCTAGGGGTTCCCGAGCCTAATCCTAGGGGTGCCTTATCCTTAAGCTGGGGAGCCCTATCCTAAGCCTAAACCTAGGGGTTCCCTAGCCTAAGCATAGGGGTGCGCTAGCCTAAGCCTAGGGGTGCCCTAGCCTTAGGCTAGGGGAGCCCTTGCCTTAGCCTAAGCCTGCGGGTGCACTAGCTTAAGCCTAGGGGTGCCCTAGCCTAAGCCTAAGGTTGCCATAGCCTTAGGCTAGGGGAGCCCTAGCCTTAGCCTAAGCCTAGGGGTTCCCTAGCCTAAGCCTAGGGGTGCGCTAGCATTAGGCTAGGGTAGCCCTAGCCTTAGCCTAAGCCTAGGGATGCCCTAGCATCAGCTTAGGGGTTCCCTAGCCTCAGCCTAGTGGTGCCCTAGCCTAAGCCTAGGGGTGCCCTAGCCTAAGCCTAGGGGATCCCTAGCCTAAGCCTAGTGGTGCCTTAGCCTAAGCCTAGGGGTGACCTAGCCTTAGCCTAAGCCTAGGGGTGCCCTAGCCTAAGCCTAGGGGTGCCCTAGCCTAAGCCTAGGGGTGCCTTAGCCTAAGCCTAGGGTTGCCTTAGCCTAAGCCTAGGGGTCCCCTAGCCTTAGCCAAGCCTAGGTGTGCCCTAGCCTTAGCCTAGGGGTGCCCTAGCCTTAGGCTAGGGGAGCCCTTGCCTTAGCCTAAGCCTTGGGGTGCCCTAGCCTAAGCCTAGGGGTGCCCTAGCCTAAGCCTAGGGATGCCCTAGCCTAAGCGTAGGGGTTTCCTAGCCTAAGCCTAGGGGTTCCCTAGCCTAAGCCTAGGGGTGCCCTATCGTTAAGCTAGGGGAGCCCTATCCTAAGCCTAAACCTAGGGGTTCCCTAGCCTAAGCATAGGGGTGCCCTTGCCTAAGCCTAGGGGTGCCCTAGCCTTAGGCTAGGGGAGCCCTAGCCTTAGCCTAAGCCTAGGGGTGCCCTAGCCTAAGCCTTGTGGTGCCCTAGCCTGAGCCTAGGGGTGCCCTAGCCTGAGCCTAGGGGTGCCCCAGCCTGACGCTAGGGGAGCCCTAGCCTTAGCCTAAGCCTAGGGGTGCCCTAGTCTAAGCCTAGTGGTGCCTTAGCCTAAGCCTAGGGGTGCCCTTGCCTGAGCCTATGGGTGCCCTAGCCAGAGGCTAGGAGAGCTCTAGCCTGAGCCTCAGCCTAGGGGTGCCCTAGCCTGAGCCTAGGGGTGCCCTAGCCTGAGGCTAGGGGAGCACTTGCCTGAGTCTAGGGGAACCCTAGCCTTAGCCTACGCCTTGTGGTGCCCTAGCCTAAGCCTAGGGGTTCCCTAACCTAAGCCTAGGGATGCCCTAGCCTAAGCCTAGGGGTGCCCTAGCCTTAAGCTAGGGGAGCCCTAACCTTAGCCTAATCCTAGGGGTACCCTAGCCTAAGCCTAGGGGTGCCCTAACCTGAGCCTAGGGGAGCCCTAGCCTTAGCCTATGCCTAGTGGTGCACTTGCCTAATCCTAGGGGTGCCCTAGCCAAAGCCTAGGGGTGCCCTAGCCTTAGGCTAGGGGAGCCGTAGCTTTAGCCTAAGCCTAGGGGTACCCTAGCCTAAGCCTAAGGGTGCCCTAGCCTAAGACTAAGTCTAGGGGTGCCCTAGCCTAAGCCTAGAGGTGCCCTAGACTAAGCCTATGGGTGCCCTAGCCTTAGGCTAGGCGAGCCGTAGCCTTAGCCTAAGCCTAGGGGTGCCCTAGCCTAAGCCTAGAGGTGCCCTAGCCTGAGCCTGTTCTGTCTGACTTCCACGTTAGGACACATAGACCTTCTGAGTAAACCCTTTGATTCTGTGTCCTTCTCCTTCCCATAGACAAAACAGCAGCCAGCACCAGACGTTAAACCTGCAGACTAAAGGTTTGTCAAAAGTCTAGAAAGAGCAGTCATACCTTGAAAACCTAGCCTGTAGAAGAGAAGACACAGAATCAAAAGCTACAACTGAAAAAAAAAAAAAAGCTCCAGGTGGGTGTCATTCAGACAACCGATTCCAATGAGTACACTTGAGCTTCTCACAGTGTGAAATTGCTTTTACTTTCATACTATTGTAATTCAAAGAGTTTCCCATATCTCACCTCCAAATGTAACTCCAGCAGATTCAAGTATATTAAGGAAGAGGCAATTATTCTGGTGTTTCCCCTGCAACGATTTTGGAGTCTCAAAGAGTTTTACTATTCTCAGCTCATGCCTTAGATTTTCAACTATTTGAATGTGAAGGAAATCTTAACATGCCGCATTTCATAGGCTGTCTTCAGTGTTGCCTCAGCCATATTTACGTTTTTCATTTCCAGAGTGCCTCAACATGAGTTTTTTTTGGGGGGGTTGGTTAAGGAGCATTATCATTTTCCATCATCAGTTGTTGATGGGAAATTTTACATCCTGCAGGTTCCCGTATACAATAATTACATTAAACAATGGAGATTTCTGTATCTTCCTGTTTTTCACAACAGGTTATGCTCACTCATATTGTTAGCTTATCACGCCAAATGTCCAAGATGCACAGGTGGCGTTAAATGAAGGGCGGAATGATTCATGCATTGGTCACTTTAGCATTGCAAGTTCATGAGCATCTTGATTTTGAAATTCAGTAAAGGGAGATGATGCCGTAGCCAGTTAAATGCTACTCCTTCCAAACCTCACGTACACTCAGACATATCTGAGCAGAAGCCACATTATCTACGTGAAACAGCTTTGGGTGCTCCCCAGTTATATGCAGATGCCCACCAAACATGAGATTATTTTGCTTTCTCTGACTTGGCTCTTACTAGCATTCAGCCTCATTCCATCTCTTTTGTAGATGGTAGTGGATTCTGGGGGGCCTATGGCATAATGTTGGGCTTATGAGGTTAAAAAAATCTTGTAGCGAAGTTTTCTTGATGTGCATTTAATATTTATTTACAACTCTCTTTTATACGTGTGTCTGTGGATTTCAACATTTAAGTGCACAGATTAGCATATTCCCATAGAGGAGTGAACCTCCCTTCCATCATGTCTATAGGTATTTCTCCTTCCTATGGGCAGCTGGACAGTAATTTATCTGGGGAACGTCTGGTAAACCATGACAATGGTGCTTCCCCAGCTTTCTGCGATGAAGGGCCAGGCCATTGGTTACCTTTATAGAAGTCTCCTGACACTTCCTAGTGATGTGTGTTTCTGGGATCATAGTGGCTTCCTCTTCCTCGGTTGGTCTTGTTGGTAGGTGCTGTCCAGTTTGTCTGCTTCAAAGCAACCTCAATGTACAGGACAAGGAAAGGCTTGCCAGTCCTGGGCCACCCTCATTTCTTTCTGATGTTTGAACCCATCGTTGCAGCTCCCTTGGCCATGCATTCTTCAAACGGCCTGGCTCTTTGTCACTGATCCTCCCCTTTAATCTGACCAAAAGTGTTCGTATTTTGGTCCTCTTCCTGAGAAGATTCTGCCTAGTTTTACTAGTCCTCCACTACCTGACAGTGTATCAATGATTAGCATAAGGTTTTCAGTGGTGTATTTTGTCATCCTCAGTGTGTCCTTATTGGGGGCTCTTACAACTCTTGTTACAATCCATACACCAATTGTATCTGACATAGTCATACGTATATTGCCATCATTCTTTTCTAGACATTTACTTTCTATTGAGCCCTTGGGATCAGCTCCCCTTTCTTTCCTCCTCCCCCACTCGTGGTTCCTTGATAGATTATAGATTGTTATTATTTTCATATCTCACATCGAACATTGTCTCTTTTATCCTCAGCTTTCTGTTGCTCCTTTCCCTGCGAGGGGTGTGTGGTTATATGTCATTCATTGCTATCGGTTCCCCTTACTTCCATCCTCTACCCTCCTTCCCCCTACCCTTTTGGTATCTCTATTCCCATTCCTGTTCCTGGGTTCCATGTGTTGTGAGTTTTATCTCTTGCTAATACCTATGCATTCTAGTCCAGAGTGGGAAGCGGCACTGGGATGATGATATTGGAGGGTGAGGAGGCCTCAAGGGGTCAGAGGCAGATTGTGTGATTCATTGGTGTGATCCATGTCTCCTCAGGGGGGCCTCCACCCAGTGGGACACAGCATCTGGGATACTTGTGGCTTTCTCCTGAGACAGCATGGTGGCCAAGGTACCGGGCATTGAGGGTGGGACTCTGGGCCTGGGGTGGCAGCACTTACAGAAGCCACCCCCTCCCCCAGGCACCCACCTGGATATGGACGAGCACATGAGACACTTGGCTGTGAACTTTGATGGTGGCCTCAGCGTCTCAGAGCAGGTGGGGTCTGGCCTGAGTCAGCTCCCACAGCTCCAACCTGGAAGCCCTGCCCCAGGCGGGGGTCAGCAGTTATCCCAGCATGCTCTTTCCTCCCCCTCAGCTTCTCTCTGGTCAGCCCTTAAGCTTCCTGGCTGGGTTTAGAACTTGTCCTAAGCTCCCTGAGGGCCACCGTCCTGAGATCTTGCTCAGAGCTTCAGGACTTTCTGCAAACTCTCCTCCCAGGAGCCCAGTATTACTAGCAGTTTACCCCTTGCTCTAACGATGCTCCAGGAGGCCTGCTTGGGAAGTGTTGGGCTGTTGCCTGGTTCAGTCCCACTAACTGCTCCTCAGGAGATAGAAGAGGTTCCCTGCTCCTGGAAAGATTTACTGGCTTTCAAACCCTCTGGAGGATCCCCATGAGTCAGCAGGTGGGGTCATTCTAAAGCCCGGCACTCCACAGGTAGCCACGTTGTGTGCCACCCAAGCAGGCTGTGTGTTTGGAGGGGAGACTGCACACCCTTCAAAGGTAGAAGCTGCACCCCTCCATGGTTCTTACATGCAGCAAATGCAGGGCCCCTGAGACTCTGGGCCCGCCTCTGGGCTAGGATCATGGGCAAATCGTTATCTCGCCTAAGCTCCATCTGGGCTGGAAACGCAGTAGCTTCTACTGTGACCTGGGTCAGCCTGGGGCTGTGCAGGGCATCCTCAGCCCAGCTCAACTCTTCCCAGAATGCCCCTGCAGGTGCAGGGAGCCCCTGGCTTGGGAAAGTGACCCTGCTAAGTGGGCTTTGTGACCAGGCTCCCGATCCACCGACCCAGCTTTCTTCTTGCTGACCGCCACTCTTAGAGCTCCCTTCCCCCCCTCCCCACACCCTCCTTTCTCAGGATCTGGTGTCTCAGTGAACTGAGCACCTGACAGGTCCTGCAACCGAAATCCTGGGGCTGGGTGGCTCCGGGGCCAGCCCTCTCCTCACTGACTGTTGGAGTTGCTACAGGCAGACCCCCTGACAGGCAGCCCACTCGCTCCCTGAGCCGCAATCCTCATGTGCTCAGGGCTCCCCATCTTTTTGCCTTCCTCCCAACATGCGTGTCAAGACCCTTTCCTCCCTCGGGCCCTGCCTGTGGGCCCCGGGCCTCATCAGGAACCTGCTGTGATCAGAGGAAACCATCCATCTTCTAACCACCGAAGGGCAAGAAGGCGCGAATGTACAGCGATGATAATAGGTAAAGGTCATGGTAAAGTCAGAGAGGACAGGAAAGACAGGGTCGAGAGAATACAATACAGAGTCAGACATGTTTTATTAGGCATGCTCACTTCAGCTCCTCTTGATGGACCACGTGGAACTGGGAGAAGTGGAACCTTTGCTATCTTGGGACGTGTATAGGGAGCATGGAGACACACCTCTTCAGTAGTGACATGGGTCACAAGGTGGGCGGTATCTATCGTAAGGCCCCTGTACTTGAGCTCACCAAGGTGAGGAAAGCTAATACCTGCATTGGGGGAAGCTACAAGGCGGGCTGGGTGTCACGGTGGGAAGAGAGGGCAAAAGGACCATATCTGCTTCTACACAGAGATACAATCAGTCATGTGCTCACATTAAGGCAGCCTAGCTGTTAACGGAGAATCCGTGGGAATGATTTTTAAAGCAGGATAATGTACTTGGACTTTACCTCTAACTTACCAAAGTAGAGGCTTTCCTACCGTGGAATACCAGCTTTCCAGATTCTCCCTGTTATAAGTTAGGGAATAGAGTCTTCGTCCTATTTCCCTCCGTGTTAACGCCCCACAAATCCCCAAGCCACAGTCTTTGCTCAAAAGGAGGTGGCCCTGTTCTCAGGGAGAAATTTGCTGGCCTTCCTTCCCGCTGTGCCCTCGATTTCCACCAGGCGGCGCTAGAGCTGTGGGGCCACATGCAGAAGGTGGTCCTGGTGGAGGGTGCTGTCCTTGGCCACGACCTGGCGTCTGTGGAGGTCCTGCAGCGCCAGCACCGCCTCCTGCAGGGGAGGGCCCCAGTCCCTCCCCACCGCAAGAAACCCTCTTTGTAGGCAATGGATGGATGAGGAGCCCTCACCCCCAGCTGACCCCAGGCAGGACTGCAGCCTGCCCCTGCCCCCTCTGGGATGGGGGGTGACGGGCCTGGGCTTGACCTAGGCTGGGGTACAGCCAGGATGGCCTGCAGAGTACTGGGTGGAGGAGCATTCAGCCTGCTCTCTGCCAGCTGCAGAGGGAGTTGGTGGCTGTGGACAAGGTGGTGGTTCAGATGGGGATGGAGTCCATCCAGGTACACCCTGCGGTCCAGGAGAGCCTGGCCGGGCAGCTGGCTGAGGTGCAGGAGGCCTGGGCCACCTGGACATGAAGGCCTGGGATTAGGGCCAGCAGCTGGAGTGGGTAGCCCATGACCACGCCTTCCTCAGGCACTGCCAGGAACTGCTGTATGTGCCACCCCACCTGGATGGGGGCTCGCTCTGTTCCATGCGGGTGGGGGCACCCAGCTCTTCCCTGCCTCCTCCCTGTTCTGCCCTCTGGCCCTGAGACCTGTTCCCATGCCCTGTCCCCCACCCAGCACTCGGGCTCAAGAGAAGCAGGCGCTAGTCTATATCCTCAGAAAGGCCAGCTGGGGCCAAGGAGACACTGGGGCAGGAGCTCTGCCTGAGAGCCCAGGCAGTGCGGCCGGCGGGGTAGCAGCTGCTGGACACCAGCCACGTCATGGCCCCAGAGATGTGCGCGCTGAGGGCTAGGGCCAGGGTGGTGCGTGGCCAGAGCTCCCTTTCCTGCTTCTCCCTGCTCCATGGTAACCCAGCCCTGCCCCACCCAGGCGACACCCTGAGCCCCTCCCAACAGCCCTCTGCCCCCCAGGTCACAGTGTCTCCGGGAGCTGGACAGGCAGCTGCAGGAGCTCTGGATGGCCTGGGCCCTTCACCAGGAGCACTGCCAGGTGAGCCAGGACCAGGAGGAGCTGCGGGGAATGCTGAGTCAGGCTGAGGTCTGGCTGGCCTCCTGAGAGGACCTCCTGCTAGATCCTGACTGTGGGGTGAGCAGGGATCCGCCCCTTAGAGGGCCACATGCCTGGCACCAGGACTTGGAAAGGCAGCTGGCAGCCCAGGAGGAGAAGCTCACCCAGCTCCAAATGTAGGTGAGGGTGTGGAGGGCGGGACTGAGGAGGGGTCGAGGGGCCTCCACCTGCGGTGGGGTCTCCAGAGCATTGATCTGCCCTGAGGGGCACCCATTCGGGGAAACAGCCGCAGGGTCCTGTCCTCCATGGGCAGTCTGGCTCTGTGGGGTCCATCACAGCTTCTTCTGCCCAACTGCTCCCTCCCCTCCTCCTCCTGGTTTCCCCCTCTGAGAGCTGCCCCCAGAGCAAGCCCTGTGGGACACAGAGGGTCACTATGGGTGGAAACCAATCAATAATCTCATGGGTGCAGAGCACACTCTGAGGAACACAGGGGAGGTGACACTAGCTACAGAGAATCTGAGTGGAGCGAGGGTTTGTAATCCTTGTGTAGGCTGGGGGTGGGGCTGATAGCGTGGTGGGGGGGATTGATACCACAGGATCCTGTGGGACTGAAAGTGAGGACCTGAGGGTGGACGGGCAGAGGGAGTGCCCCATCCTCTGAGGTAGGAAGGTGGTCAGCTAGGGTGAGCACGGAGGAAGATGAGCAGGGGCTGCTGCAGTCACGCAAATGTCACGTAAGAATCTCACTTTAGTATAAAATGTTTGTCTCCATTGCAAAGCCACCTCTAGCAACTAGGATCCCCTCTCTCCCCATCTGGAGTTGACGAGTGAAGAAAATCAAAAACTGAAGCAAAGCAGTCCACAGGACTAACGGACCACCAACACCACAGCCCTCCATCCTTGTCCTGGAGACCAGGAGAGTTAGATGGTGCCCAGCCACCGCCTCAAACTGCTCTGGTTGAGCTCAAACTGGCAACTTGTGCACAGCTTGAAAGCCAATGGAAGTTGACTTCATGAAGAGAGGGCATTACAAGTTTGACAGGGACTGCTGGAACCCTGAGACCAGGGACCTTCAGATCCAAAACAGAGCCCAGCTCCGGGAATCACCCCTGCCCAAGCAACAGTCGAGCTGATAAAGTGAACACATGGCACCTGTGAGGCAAGTGCTTCCCAGAGCAAACGGGAGCATTTGCCCTCAAAAATCAGGAGGGAGGGAGGGGTCAGGGAGGAGGCAAGAAGAGTGCTGTGTTATATTATTGTTAAACTGCTCTGCATGTTTCCACTTAAAACAAAAACCCTCTATATTAAAATTCATATATATGTGCATTATAAGTGTATATATATATATTAGTCAAACCCAAGGTCAGAAAAAGGCATGCCCCGGGCTACTGCTCGTGGCAAGGTCAGTGATCTGAAACCCATCAGAAAGACGCGGCTCAGCTATCTGCTCCCGTAGTGACAGCCTCAGAGAGCCGCAGGGGCCGTCGTGTGCTGTTCTACAGGGCCTCGATGATAGAAATCGACTCGATGGCAATGTTTTGAGTGCTTTGAAGGTCAGAAACTGTAGACAGTGATCTGTAAATATCCTTCTCTCCTGTAAGGTGTCTGTAACACAATCAAAGGAAAACAATCGGTCTGCTCTCCAGATCTTCAATGGGACCATTTCCAGGGAGCCTGGCCACACACTGCCAGGCTGTGCCTCCTCAGATCCGCTGGCACTGCTAGGAAGGTTGTGGGCCCTGCAGGGGTGGGGGACTCTCCAGCCTGCTCCCCAGCAATAGAGGCACTAGGCCAAGACTGGAAGAGCCCCGGCGGGGGGAGAGTGGGGAGGTTGAGGCAGTCACTGTGCCCTGCTTCTGACACTCTTCATGTGGCTGCTATGGTCACCCTTGACCTCAGGGAAGGCCAAGGGTCACCAGGGCAGAAAACACTTCCTTTTTATGGTGAGGGCCATATCGGGTCTCAACTCCACTTTTAATTAGCTGTGGTCTCTAGCAAGTAACCCAGCCTCTCGGTGCACCCAGTTTCCCCAGTGCTATCTGGAGTCCCCAGAAGGGCCAGGTACAGCCAGGCTGCTTGCAGCTGGGCCAGAACCAGCAGCTGCCCTCACCGTGCCCTGAAGCCAGGAGCCCAGAACTCAAAGGCTGAGCTTTGCTGAAGGTCGTCCGACATGGCCTCTCAGCTTAAGTAAGGGGTCCCAAGCTCCAGGCTGCACAAGTTGCTCCCTGGAACACGTGGCCCGGGCCCCCAATGTGGGCACACAGAAAGCCAGTTCACCTCTCAGGGGTTTGGCAAAGCCGCAGCACAGCAAGGGTCTCCCTGGAAGCCCCTCCACCCCATGCCCAGCACCTCCCCCAAACTCATCCCTGCTCCAGGCAGCTGGTACTCACTGTAGGTCCTGTCACCACTGCTGGGCCCTGGGGGCAGTGCTGGGCCACCACTCCAGCAGGCTCTCCGCTAGTGGGGCAGGCTGCCCCCTGGTGGCCACCCATCTTCACTTGGTGCAGAAACATTGCAAACTTGGTTAAGAGGAGCTGAGAAGAGAGGAGAGGGGTCACAGGGGGCCCTGGCTGGTGGGCTGTGAGACACCTCAGTGAGTGACTGGGCAGGGCAGGACTGGATAGCCACAGAACTTGTCCCTCTACGCAGAGAGGGGAATAGGAAGTCACAGGTGTCCTCAGTCCAGACTGATGTTCCCCATCAGCCCATTGTACATGCAGCCCCCCCTCCACCACCCGTCTTCATTCGGCTCCAGGGCACCTTCCTTGCCCCTAGCCCCTTCCTCACTAGGGTGTGCTCATAGTCCTCTCTCCTCTGGCCACCTGCTGCTGGCTGCTCAGCCAGCTCTGCAAGTCCTCAGCTTCCCTCAGGAAGCCCTGCAGTGCCAGCATCCTCTTCAGATCCTGGCCCCTGTCGTGACAGCCTGAGTCCCCCAACAGTTAGTGTGCATGTGTCCACACTCTGCAGGACAAGGGACCCAATCAAAGGGGCTGCCTGAAGGACAAGGTTCTTCATGGTCTTTGCCCAGGCTGCTCCTCTGGATTCAAGAAGCAAACCCAGGCCAGGGGGCATTGGGGCTGGCGAGGGTGTGGCTGTGGGGAAGGGCAGGTGACTGGAGCCAGGGAGCCGAGCCCCTGCCCTGCAGGCTCTCCTCAAAGGTTTGTGGGAAGAGGAAACAGTGAAGGACTCATCTATTCCTGACACATGTCTACAGGCCTCCGTCACGGTTCTCTTCAAGGCAGGGGTAGCATCTAGGGGAATAAGCAACCCCAGCCAGTTTTCTGGTACCTACGGATGCAGTGACCCTCACTGTTGGGCTGCCAACTCCCGCAGTGTCTGCAGCTGCTTCCAGAGCCTCCCCTGCATCACACCCAGCTGCTCTGAGACCTCAGTTACAAGGATCTACATATAACTTCCTCCATGGGGGATGGACAACAGAAAAGTGGGTGAAGGGAGACAAAATATGTAAGATCTGACAAATTATCAATTGTTCATGAGTGAGGGGGAAACAGGGAGGGCGATGAGAAAAATGAGGACATGATGCCAGGGTCTTAAGTGGAGAGCAAATGTTTTGAGAATGATGAGGGCAATGAATGTATGGATGTGCTTTACACAACTGATGTATGTATGGATTTTGATAAGAGTTGTATGTGCCCCTAATAAAATGATTTAAAAAAATTAAATCATTTAAATTTCTTAGGACAATGCCATTTGTATTTCAAAGCAACATTCACGAAAGCTATTTTTTCACCTTCACTATCTTCTATTTAGTGTTAGATAGTGCAAAAACAATTCTTATGCCTTTTTATGAGATGTAATGAGTGTAGACATACAATTATGCATAATTAAAAATTTGAATGAACAAAATATTTTGTTAAAGAATTTGAACTTTTGTGAAAATCATAGAAAGCATAAAGCATTTTATTGTAGGGTTGGGAATTTTTTCCTCTATTTTATTCTAGTATTTGGTCTGAGGTTCTTACGGCATGTTCTGATTGATGTCATGTAAGAGAATGTACATTCCATATAAGAGAAAACTTTCCTTATAATATTTTCCTATCCATTGCTTCCTGCTGTATCTCTCATTTGTTCTTTTATCATTTTTCCTATAAAAACCCAGGTTGCTTAATTTTATTCTTATTAATCATTTATATAAGTTAGGAAAATATTTATTATATATACATTTTTATTAAAAATCTTTTCTTGGAGACTCTTACAACTTTTGTTGCAATCCATATTGATTGCATCAGGCTTTCTGTACATATGTTGCCTTCATTCATTTATACACATTTCTTTCCTTTTCTTTTTTAAAATCATTTTATTGGGGCTCATACAACTCATCACAATCCATACATACACCAATTGTGTAAAGCACACTTATACATTCGTTGCCTTCATCATTCTCAAAATTTGCTTTCCGCTTGGGTTCCTGGAATCAGCTCATTTCCCCTTTCCCCTCTCCCCCTCTCACCCTGCTCCTCTTCCCTCATGAACCCTTAATAATTTATACATTATTATTTTCTCTTATCTTACACTGTGCGGCGTCTCCCTTCACCCAATTTTCTGTTGCCCATCTCCCAGGGGGGAAGTTATATGTAGATCCTTGTGATTGGTTTCCCATTTCTACACCCACTTCCCTCCCAGTATCGCCACTCTCACCGCTAGTCCTGGGGGGATCATCTGTCCTGGATTCCCTATGTTTCCAGTTCCCGTCTGTACCGCTGTGTATCTTCTGGTCTAATCAGGTTTGCAAGGTAGAATTGGGTTCATGAGAGGTGGGGGGAGGAAGTGTTTAATATCTAGAGGAAGGTTGTGAGTTTCATTATTGCTACACTGAACCCTGAGTGACTCATCTCCTTCCCACTACCCCTCCGTAAGGGTGTCCAGTTGTCTACAGGTGGGCATTGGTCCCCCGTCATGCACTCCCCTCATTCACGATGATATAATCCTCCTCCCGCCTTTGTTGCTTGAAAACTGGTCCCCTCAGCCCTTCATGATCACCCATGTTGGTGTGATGCTTCCATGTGGGCTTTGTTGCTTCTGGGCCAGATTTTTTACTTTCAAGCCTCTAAGACCCGGAATGCTATATCGCTTGATAGCCAGCCACCATCAGCCTTCTTCACCACACTTACTTATGCACACATTCATCTTCATCGTATATGAGGAAGGTGATCACACAATGATGGTTTTTGTTCTTTGGTGTCTGCTACCTGATCCCTTCAACACCTCGTGTTCACTTAGGCTTGTGTGCTTCTTCTCTGTGGGCTTTGTTGCTTCTGAGCTAGATTTCAGCCTGTTTGCCTTCAAGCCTTTAAGACCCCCAGAGTTTCATTATATTGTGCAGAGAGTGGCTATGAGCCAAACTCACTCGACTGCACCCAACAACAATAACAGCAGGACTTGTGCTTCTAACAATATGCTGAAGAAGACCTTAAGAGAATCTCCCCTTCGTTTAGAGCAGCGGCTCTCGACCTGTGGGTCGTGTCTACTTAGGGGGTCAAACAGCCCTTTCATGGGGTGGCCTGAATTATAGCAGTAGCAAAATTATAGCTATGATGTAGCAACAAAAATAATTTTATGGTTGGTTGGTCACGACTATATGAGGAACTGTATGAAAGGGTCGTGAGTAAGAATGTTGAAAACCACTGTCCAAGAGGAAGACTCAATTCTTGATACAGTTGAAGGGCAACAAAATAGACTCAGCCCCAATATAGATGGGATAGCACAGTGGCTGCAACAATAAACACAAGCCAAGGAAACACTGCAAGGATGGCACAAGACGGGACAGTATTTCATTATATTGACATAGAGTTGCTATGAGTCAAAACCCACAAGAAAAAAAAAAAAAACAGGACTTGTTTTTCTAACACTGTACCTAAGTAGACCTTAAGAGAATCTCCTATTAATTTAGCGCAGCGGGCCTCAAACTGAGGGTCGTGACCCCTTTTGGGGGATGAATGACCCTTTCACGGCAGTGGACCGTTCATTAAAGTGGAAAAATTAGAGTTATGATGTAGCAATGAAAATAATTTCATGATTTGGCAGTCACCACTACATGAGGAATGGTATGAAAGAGTTGTGGCATTAGGAAGGTTGAGAACCACTTCCCTAGAGGAAGACAGAATTCTTGGTAGAGTAGAAGGGCAGCAATGGAGAGGCAGCCCCTACAAGATTGATTAGCCCAGTGGCTGCAACAATGAGCACAGGCAAATGAACAACTCTGAGCATGGCATTGGACTGGGCAGCATTTCATTATATTGTGCATAGAGTTGCTGTGACCAGAAACCCACTCGACAGCACTCAACAAAAATAACTACAGGACTTGTGCTTCTAAAATATGGTGAAGTAGGACTTCAGAGAAAGTCCTTTAACTTTAGAGCAGCAGTTCTCAACCTGTGGGTCGCGCCCCTTGGGAGGGTAGAATGACCCTTTCACTGGGGTGGTCGGATTCATAACGGTAGTTCAATTAGGGTGACAAAATACCAATGAAAATAATTTTATGGTTGCTCGTCCCCACTAAATGAGAATCGATATGAAAGGGTAGTGGCATTAGGAAGGTTAAGAACCACTTCTCTAGGGAAAGACACAAATTTGGTACAGAAGGGAAGGAAGAGAGCGGCAGTCTCCAACAAGTTGGATTAGCACAGTGGCTGCAACACTGAGGCCAAGCACACAAGCACGGTGAGGGTGGCACAGGGCAGGGCAGCGTTTCATTATATTGTGCATAGAGTTGCTAAGAGTCAAAACCCACTCGACGGAACTTAACGACAATAACTACAGGACGTGTGCTTCTAACAATATGCTGAACTAGATCTTAAGAGAAACTCCTCTAAATTTAGAGCAGTGGTCCTTAACTTGTGGGTCGTGACCCCTATGGGGTTTCAGACGAGCCTCTCACAGGTGTTGCCTAATTCATAACAGTAGTGAAATCACAGTAATGGAGTAACAATGAAAAAAATTTACTGTTGGAGGATCACCACAACATTAAGAATTGTATAAAGGAGCCATGCCATTAAGAAGGTTCAGAAACACTGCCTGAGAGGAATACACAAAACGTGGTACTGCAGAAGGGCAGCAAGTGAGAGGCAGACCCTACAAGATGGAATAGCTCAGTGGCTGCAACAATGAATGCCATCAACGAACCACTGTGAGGACGGCACAGGACGGGGCAGCGTTTCATTATATTGTGCGTAGAGTTGCTGAGAGTCAAAACCCACTTGACGGCAACTAACAGCAACACAAAAAGAACTAGAGCTTCTAACAATATGCTGACGTAGATCTTAAGAGAAACGCCTCTTAGTTTAGTGCAGGCTTCTCAGCCTATGAATCACGAACCCTTTTGGGGAGTGAGTGGGTTGAATGACCCTTTCACAAGGGTTGCCTGATTCATAAGTTTAGCAAAATTACAGTTATGAAATATCAGCGAAAATTTTGTATGACTGGGGATCCACCACTATTTTGGGAACTGCATGAAAGGGTCGTGGATTTCGGAAGATTGAGAACCACTGTCCGAGAGGAAGACACAAATGTTGGTAGAGTAGAAGGGCAGCAAAGGAGAGGCAGCCCCTCCAAGTTGGAATAGCTCAGTGGCTGCAACAACCAGCGCAAGCAAAGAACCACTGTGAGGAATGCACAGGATGGGGTAGCGTTTCGTTATATTTTGCATGGAGTTGCTATGAGCCAAAACCCACTTGAAGGCACCTAAATACAATAACAACAGGACTTTTGCTTCTAACAATGTGCTGAAATATATCTTAAGAGACATTCTTCATAGTTTGGAGCAGAGATTCTCAACCTGTGGGTCATGACTCCATTAGGGTGATGAACTACCCTTGCACAGGGGTGGCCCAATTCATAGCAGTAGCTACATTACAGTTATGAAGTAGCAATGACGATAAATTGATGACTGGGATTGTACCCACTACATGAGGAGTGGTATAAAAGGCCTGTGGCATTAGAGGAAGGTTGAGAGCCACTGTCCTCGAGCAAGACAGAAATCTTGGCAGAGCAGAAAGGCAGCAAATGAGAGGCTGACCCCCAGATGATAGATTAGCGCAGTGGCTCCAACAATGAGTGCAGACAAGAAACCACTGTGAGGATGGCACAGGACGGGGCAGCGTTTCATTATCTTGTGTGTGGAGTTGCTGAGAATCAAAACCCACAGGACAACACCTAACAACAATCACTGTAGGACTCATGCTTTTCACAATACGGTGCTGTAGATCCTAAGAGAAAATCCTCTTAGTTTAGAGCAGTGGTTCTCAACCTGTGGGTCGCGAGCCCTTTGGGAGGGTCAAATGACCCTTTCACAGTGGAGGCCTGATTCATGACTGTAGCAAAATTAAAGTTACGAAGTAGCAATGAAAATAATTTTATGATTGGGGGTTCATCACTACATGAGGAAATGAATGAAAGGGCAGTAGAGGGGCAGCAAAAGAGAGGCAGCCCCCCAAAAGTTGGATTAGCCCATGGTTGCAACAATGACAACAAGCAAAATAACCACTGTGAAGGTGGCACGAGATGGGGTCACGTTTCATTATATTGTGTATAGAGTTGCTATGAGCCAGCACACACTCAAAGGCAACAAACAATAACAACAGGACTGTGTGTCTATGAATATGCTGAAGTAAACCTTAAGAGAAACTCCCCTTAGTTTAGACCAGTGGTTGTCAAACTGTGTCACAGTGCCTTTAGAAGACTAATGAACCTTTCACATGGGTGGCCTGATCCATAACAGAAGCGGAATTACAGTTATGATGTAGCAATGAAAATATTTTATGGTTGGGGAGTCACCACTACATGAGGACTGGTATGAAATAGTAGTGGCATTCAGAAAGTTGAGAACAACTATTCTTGAGGAAGACACAAATCTTGGTACGGAAGGGAAGGAAAAGAGAGGTAGTCCCTAACAAGATGGATTACCACAGTGGCCGCAACAATGAGCGCAAACAGAAGAACCACCGTGAGGATGCACAGGGCAGGACAACGTTTCATTACATTGTGCATAGGGTTGGTATGAGCCAAAACCCATTTGAAGGCAGCCACAAACAAGAACAGGATTTGTGCTTCTAACAATATGCTGAAACATCCCTTAAAAAGAAACTCCTCTTAGTGTAGAATAGCAGTTCTCAAACTGTGGGTCGTGATGCCTTTTGGGGGGTGGGGTGGAGAAGGACTATATCACATGGTGGCCTGATTCATAACAGTAGCATAATTTTAGTTATAAAGTAACAAGGAAAGTAATTTTATGATTGGGGGTGGGGGGAAGGTCACCAATACATGAGGAATGGTGTGAAAGAGTCGTGCATTAGGAAGTTTGAGAACCACTGCCCTAGAGGAAGACACAAATCTGGGTTCAGTAGAGTGTCAGCAAATGAGAGTCAGTCCCCCAAAAGATGGATTAGCACAGAGACTGCAACAATGAGTGAAAACAAAAGTGTGAGGGTGTTAGAGGATGGAACAGTGTTTCATGATACTGTGCATAGAGTTGTTATGAGCCAACTTTGAGCCAAACCCACTCGACAGCCCCTAACAACAATAAGAACAGGACTCGTGCGTGTAATAATATACTGAGCTATACCACAGGAGAAACTCCTCTTAATTTAGAACAGTGGTTCTCAACCTGTGATTTGTGACCACTTTGGTTGGTTGAACAACCCTTTCATAGGGTGACTAGATTCATAAGACTTGCAAAATTACAGTTATGGAATAACAGTAGAAAAAAACCTTTATGCTTTGGGGACCACCACTACACATTGGGAAGTGTATGGAAAGGTCGTAGAAATAGGAAGGGTGAGAAACACTGTCCTAGAGGAAGACGCAAGTACAGTAGAAGGGCAGCAGAAGAGAGGAAGTCCCTACAAGACAGATTTGCACAGTGGCTGCAACAATGGGCGCAAGGAAAGAACCACCGTGAGGATGATGCAAGACTGGGCAGGCCTTTATTACATTGTGCACAGGGTTGCTATGAGCCCAAACCCTCTCCACGGCCCGAACAACAATAACAGGAGATACCATACATCTAAGAGTATGCTCAACTAAACCTTGAGAGAAACTGCTCTTAGTTTAGAGCAGCCGTTCTCAACTTGTGAGTGGTAAATCCTTTGGGGGTGTTCGAATGACCCTCCCATAGGCGTGGCCAGATACGTAACAGTAGCAAAATTACAGTTATGAACTGGCAACAGTATAATTTTTTGGTTGGGGGGTCATTACTAGACGAGGCACTGTATGAAAGGGTCGTGGCATTAGGATTGCTGAAAACCACAGTCCTACAGGAAGACACAAGTCTTGATACAGTTGAAGGGCCGCAATAGAGAGTAAGCCCCCAAATAGATGGAATAGCATAGTGGCTGCAGCAATGAACTCAAGCTAAGGGAACACTGTGAGGATGGCACAAGATGGGGCATCGTTACATTATATGGAGCATAGAGTTGCTATGAGTCAAAACCCACTCGACTGCACCTGACAACAAAACAACAGGACTTGTGTTTCTTATAATGTGCTGAAGTAGACCTTAAGAGAAACTCCTATTAGTTTAGTGCAGCGGTTCTCAACTTTTGGGTCACGAGCCCTGTTGGGGGATGAATGAACCTTTCATAGTGGTCGCCCAGTCATAACAGTAGAAAAATTAGAGTTACAAAGTTGCAATGAAAATAATTTTATGATTTGGCAGTCAGCACTATATGAGGAACGGTATGAAAATGTTGTGGCATTAGGAAGGTTGAGAACCACTGCCCTAAAGGAAGACACAAATCTTGGTAGAGTAGAAGGGCAACAAAAAATAGCCAGCCCCCCCAAATATGGCTCCAACAATGAGCACTAGCAAACAACCACTGGCAGGATGGCACAGGTCTGGGAAACATTTCATGATATTGTGCATAGAGATGCGATGAGCCAAAACCCCCTCCGCGGAACTTAACAACAATAACAACAGGGTTTGTGTGTTTATCAATATGCTGAAGTAAATCTTAAGAGCAACTCTTCTAAGTTTACAGCAGGGTTCTCAACATTGGGTCGTGAACACTTTCAGGTGGGGGGTGTTTCGAATCATCCCTTCACAGTGATGGCCTGATTCATAACAGTAGCAAAAGTACAGTTATGAAATATCAATGAATATAATTTTATGATCCATAACAGAGGCAAAATTACAATTATGATGTAGCAATGCAAATATTTTATGGTTGGATGTCACCACTACACGAGGAATGGTGTGAAGTGGTTCTGGCATTTGGAAAGTTGAGAACCACTGCTCTAGAGGAAGACACATATCTTGGTACAGAAGGGCAGGAAACGAGAGGCAGTGCCCAACAAGATGGATTAGCACAGTGGCTGCAAAAATGAGTGTGAGCAAAAGAACCACTGTATGGAAGGCACAGGATGGGAAAGCATTTCATTACATGGTGCATAGAGTTGGTATGAGCCTAAACCCATTCGAAGGCACCAAACAACAGGATTTGTGCCTCTAACAATATACTGAAGAAGACTTTAAAAGAAACTCTTAGTATAGAGTAACAGTTCTCTAACTGTGGATCACGACGTCTTAGGAGGGAAAATGAGCATTTCACATGGGTGACCTGATTCATAACAATAGCAAATTTATAGTTATGGAGTAACAAGGATAATAATTTTATGACTGGGGGGGTCACTAGTACATGAGGAATTGTGTGAAAGTGTCATGACATTATGAAGGTTGAGAACCACTGCCCTAGAGGGAGACATAGATCTGGGTACAGTAGAAGGGCAGCAAAAAGAGGCAGCCCACAGCACGATGGAATACAACAGTGACTGCAACAATCCGCGCAAGCAAAAGAACCACTGGGAGGATGGCGCAGGACAGGACACCTTTCCATCATATTGTGCTTAGAGTTGCTAGGCGTCAAAAGTTACATAACAGAATCTAACAATAACTATAGGATTTGTGCTTCTGACAATAGGATGAAGTAGATATTAAGAGAAACTCCTCTTACTTTAGACCAGCGGTTTTTAACCTGTGGTTCGCGACCACTTTTCGCGATCGAATGACCCTTTCACAGGTGTGAAATGATTCATAACTGTAGGAAAATTACAGTTATGAAGTAACAATAATGTTATGATGGGGGTCACCACTACATGAGGAACTGTATGAAAGGGTCATGGCATTAGGAAATTTGACAACCACTGCCCTAGAGGAAGACACAAGTCTTGGTACAGTAGAAAGGCCACAAAAAAGAGGCAGCTACCCAAAAGTTGGATTAGCACAGTGGCTGCAACAATGCGCACAAGCAAAAGAACCACTGTGAGGATGGCATAGGATGGGAAAGCGTTTCATTATATTGTACATAGAGTTACTATGAGCCAAAACCCACTCGATGGTGCCTAACACCAATAACAACAGAACTTGTGCATCTACCAGTATGCTGAATTCTATCTTAAGAGAATCTCCTCTTAGTTTAGAGCAGGGGATCTTCACCTGTGTGTCGCAACCCCTTTGTGGATATGGAATGAAAATTTCACAGGGGTGTCGTGACTCATAACAGTAACAAAATTACAGTTATGAAGCTGCAATGAAATCATTTTATGGTTGGGGGGGTCACCACTAAATGAGAATCGGTATGAAAATATCATGGCATTAGGAAAGTTGAGAACCACTGCTCTAGAGGAAGTCCCAAATCTTGGTATGAAAGGGCAGGAAAAGAGAGGCGGTCCCCAACAAGATGCATTAGCACAGTGGCTGCAACAGTGAGCGCAAGCAGAGAACCACTGTGAGGATGTCACAGGACAGGGCGGCGTTTCATTATATTGTGCGTAGAGTTGCTATGAGACATACCCACTCGACGGCACCTAACAACAACAACCAATGGACTTGAGCTTCTAACAGTATGGTGAAATAGACCTGAAGAGAAACTCCTCTCAATTTAGAGCAGCGGTTCTCACCATGTGTGTCGTGACCCCTTTGGGGCTTAGACGAACCCTTTACAGGGTTGCACTATTCATAACTTGTAACAAAACGAGAGTTACGAAGTAGCAAAGAATATAATTTTATGATTGGGGGTCTACCACTACAAAGGAAACTGTATGAAAGTGCCGTGGATTTAGGAAGGTTGAGAAGCACTGTCCTAGAGGAAGACACAGATATTGGTAGAGTAGAAGGGCAGCAAAAGAGAGGCAGCCCCTACAATTTGGAATAGCTCAGTGGTTGCAACAATGAGCGCAAGCAAAGAACCACTGTGAGGAATGCACAGGACGGGGCAGCGTTTCAGTACATTGTACATAGAGTTGCTGTGAGCCAAAATCCACTCGACGGCACCTAACAACAACAACAACAACAACAGGACTTGGGCGTCTAACAATATACTGAACTACATCTTAAAGAAACACCTCTTAGTTTAGAGCAGCGGTTCTCAACCTGTGGATCGGGCCCTCTTTGGGGGTTGAGATACCCATTCACATGGGTCGGTCTCTTCTTCATAGTAGCAAAATTACAGTTATGAAGTAGCAACGAAAATATTTTTACGAATGGATGTTCACCACAACATCAGGAACTTCATTATAGTGCTAAGGCATTAGGAAGGTTGAGAACCACTGGTTTAGAGCATAGGAAATCTGATGCAATACTGCATATTTTAACACACATGAAGTTGGAAAATAAAGGAAATTGGGAGAGGACAGTAGTATCAAATTCCTATGAGTCAGAATTGCTCTATATCATAGAGTAGCTAAGACAATGAGAAGAAATGACAAAGTCAAAGAGCTGAAGAGAAAATTCTATAGGACACGTGGCAACAGCTTTATGCTCTTGTTAGACCCTCGAGGCCTCCTTATCTTTTGTTGGCTTTCTTAAGCCCATCCCCACCACTGTGAATAGTCTTCATTAAACTCTCTTTAATTAAACCTTCTGCATGGTTTGTTTTCTGCTGGAACCCTCAGAGATATCATTTAATTTTCTGGATTGCAATTCATCTCTAGCATACAGAAATCTTTCAAGAGTTTGTTTTATGTTTTGTTTTCATCCACAATAGCATTTCCTTCCAGATTTGTTTGTCCTTGAAACATGATCAATAGTTCTTTCCTCTCCAATGAAACCCAAGTGATACGCTGCCTGACTGCCTATGAAGTTCATGTGTAGCCTACATGGAGATCCCAACCATTCCCTAGACAAGTGTTTCTCAAACTTCCGAATGCCATGATTCTTTCATACAGTTCCTCAGGTTGTGTTTACCCCGATCATAAAAATTATTTCATTGCTAATTCATCACTGTAATTTTGCTACTGCGATGAACCAGGCAACCCCTGTGAAAGTGTCATTGGACCCCCAAAGGTGTCGTGACCCACTGGTTGAGATCCACTACCTTAGACCAACGTATGGCCCGAGGGCTGTATAGGGCCCCCCAAATAATCAATTGCTGCCAGCATTACACATCTCACCAACGAGAAGCATTTGTAGCCATCACCTTAGGGGTGAGTTCATTAAATATTTGACCTCTATGGCCCCATGAATGATGTTATAAATCACCACATGGTCCTTGGCAGAAAAACAGGTTTCCAGCTCCTGCTCCAGACCAAGGGTTCCCAAACGTATTCTGCCTACTGCCCTCTTTTCAGAAAAAGAAATTACTCAGGACCCCCCAGCAATGAAAGAATTTTGTACTATAGCCCACCATCCAGGATAAAATGTAGATAATTGATTTGTAGATTTCTGGATTTTTCTGTGCCCAGTAGGTGGGTGGTGTTGCCCACTTTGGGAAACGAGACTCTAGGAAAATCAGGTGTGTTTTCACTCTCTCTGCAAGAATTTCAGTTGAGGAGCAACATCTGTCTTGAAAGAAGTGTATCCAGATTGCTCCTTAGAGGCAAGGATGGCTAGACTTTATCTCACATCCTTGGGCATCAGGAGCTATGAGGAGCAACATCATGGAAAAGGGCATCATGCTTGCTAAAGGGGCGCCCAAAAGGGGAGGACCCTCACCAAGATGGATGGACAAAGTTTCTACAACAACACACTAAAACATAACAATTGTGAGGCTGGCACAGGAGCAGGCAGTGTTTCTTTCGGTTGTATGTAGAGTCGCCACGAGTTGAAACCAACTTGACAGCATCCAACAAAACCAGATGTGGAGAAAGCAAGGCCTGGTCTGTGTACAGTGGCCCCACCGAGGTTCCTCATCAGTTGTGTTTGAATGGGCCAGGTGCTCTCACAAACCTCCTCTTCAATAGACAACTTAGAATGTTTGCTTTGTGCCCAGGAACCATCCTGAAATTTAAACTGACCATTTGGCACTGAGTTGATTGTGATTCATGGTGAGTCATAGGACTTTCAATGGGCATAACCTTTCAGAAACAGATGGCCAGGCTTTTCTTCCAAGGTATTTCTGGGTGCGCTTGAACCTCCTCAGTTTCTGTTAATGGCCAAGGGTTTTAACCATTTGTACTCTCCAGGGATGACTCACAGCTCTATATATCCTTAAAACTGACATCTCTCCTCTCTTTGGAAAGCCATGGCAATTGTTCTCTTTCAGTAGATTTACCTTCTTTAAATATAGGAATGACATATACTTCTACCACCTCACAGAAAATGTCAGAAACTCGTAGCTCTCATTTAATAATGGCGTGGGTGATTACATATTGGGCTGCTAAGCCCAAAGCCAACAGTTCAAAACCACCAGCCACTCTCAGGGAAAAACATGAAACTTTCCAATCCTATAAAGTTACAATCTCAAATACCCACAGGAGCAGTTGGACCCTGTCCTATAGGGTAGAACTCAGGTCATGGGGAGTCAGAGTGGATTCGATGGCAGTGAGTTTGGTTTGGTTTTTGGACTCCCCTCCTACCACAATAGCTCAAAATTACTAAGTGCATGTTATGTACTAGTGTTCTAAGCATTGCATGTACATTCACTCATTTCATCCCACGGGTGGTGGTGTGGGTGAAGCATTAGAACTGCTAACCAGAAGGTTGGTGGTTCAAACCCACCAGCTGTTCTTCGGAATCAAGATGGGGCTGTCTGAGCTCATAAAGATTTTCAGGGTCGGACGTCTGCAGGGACAGTTATTACTTTATCCTGCTGAGTTGCTATGAGTCTGAATGAACTCTAGAGAAGTGGGGTTTTGGTGACTTTTGCAACCCCTTTAAGAGGAGCGCTGTCGGGGCAATAGAGAAGCCCTTGACTATTTACCACTAGCATAGCGAAACCCTCAGCAGCTTCCCATGAGAATGATGCGTCAATTTGCTCCAGTATCAGTCACAGCCTATGGGAACGCCTATAGAATGGTTCCACTCTGTCCTCCAGGCTCACTATGAGTTGGAATCGACTGACCCATTGGTAGTGCATCAGCTTCTGTCTATAGGTGAGAACACGAATGCACAGAGAGGTGAAGCCATCTGGCCCAGGGGTAACCAGGTTATCCAAGGGAGAGCTGGAATTTAAATCCCAGCAGACCAGCCTCAGAGACTACAGGCTTAGCTGTACCGTCTGCTGATATCTGGACTAAGAGTGCTTGGATTTTGCCTCCTTTGCCCTACACATCATCTCCACTGTCCCCTATCAAGCAAAATTAGCTTGAGTATTGAACAGGCACCCTCCAGCCCTGCCCGATTGCACACGCGCAGGGGAGAAAAGATGGGGAGATCACTGGGCTGTTTTAGCTGCCACCTCTACTCGCACTGCGCCAACACACCCACAACGAAGTCAGAGAAAGTATTCTTGGCCTTGTAACCACTCCTCAGCCCTGACACCTTGCAGAGAGCCAAAGCCACTCTCTTGGACACCCACTCGACTGCTACCTGGGAACTTCCCATGGAGCATTTGGGGACAAAGGAGAGGGAGCACGCCTGCAATGTAATTAACATTATGACAACTTGTTCCCCCCTTGGAGAATGACACCATTAGCTGCTTCAATTGTGCATGAAATGTAAATTACACGATTCAGGGGTATCATTTCTGAGCAGCCATGATGCTAAGTGACAAGGCTCTCCATCGTTAGCCCCTCCCCAAGCAGGAGGAACTAAGAAACCCAAGCCCCGAGGCCGACAGCTGAGACCGAGGTCCTGTGGTCTTTGAGTGTGCCTGCTTCACAGAGCCCACAAGGGAGGATCTTTCCGGGTGGCCCTGGATGCCAGGCTGGGATGTTCCAGCCACCTGCTGTCATCACCCTGGCCCTCCCATTTTCTTTAAAGGGAGTCGAACGCTGGACAGCACTCTTTCCTCTCTATCTCTCAGAAAATTAGGAAAAAGGGGTGGTGGCTGTGGTTGTGGTAATACCCTTCTTGCTAAGGAGTTTTGGTGATGCTGTGGGTTAAGCATCCTGCTAGCCATTCTGCCTCCCATTCATTACTCTGTCTGGCTCAAATTACTTCGTGTTCACTCCCTGGCCAGCCCCCCACAGTTCCCTACCCCCTTTCACCACGAACTCTCTGGACACTACTCGAAATCAGCTTGAGACACTGGATCAGTCACACTTCTTTATGGCCCATGAAAGAACTTTCCAAAACCTCATGTCACAAGCAGGTCCACTTGCTTTTAGAGAAGAGGCATAGGCGAAATTGTATGTTTCCACCTTGAGAGGGGCAAGCACCACCATGTACAATTAGTAGGTGACCACCAGTGTGTCACTTTTGTGGTCACCACACATCTCCTTTGGGGACCCATTTGCCCCTCTCCTAGCACCCTGATCCCTGGTGCCATGGCTAGACTGGGATGGGAAATCCATGTGCTCAACCAGGAACTTCCAGGTGGAATCAGAGCCACTGTCCCCTCTGCAGAGCATCTGTGAGGACAGGGAGTTTGGAAACACAGCCTAAAGCTGCAGTAGGATAAATTTAAGAAATGATCACGCATTTACCCTAATGTCAACTGTACAAATCCCACAACCACCCTTCAAATGCCCTGCCACTGAGCAGAGCCAAAAGCAGGAAGAGCCAACACCTACATAAGGGTATAGGAAGACCTCTGGAAGGTGTCCCTGTGGGGTGCCAGGGAAGGGGGAGAGTGGACTTGAGGAGGCTTAGGGGCTCAGGCTCAGGCTGGGAAAGAGCCAGAGTTCCTAGTTCGACTCTCTCTTTGTCTCTCTGCCTAACCACCCACCTCCCACCCAGTCCAGGAGATTCTTTGAATAGGGCCCACAGGGTCAGAGGTGAGAGCTGTCAGCTCCTGTTACTACCCTGACTTGGGAAACCTCTCTCATTCTGGAAATTCATATATTTTCTTGGGATTTGATCAAGATCCAGGTCAAGCTTCCCCTCCCCCTTTTCTCAGAGAGGCACTTGGTCAGAATGGCAAATACCCCTCAACCGTGCCATGCACTCCGCCTCTTCATTCCCTGTTCCCTTTGAACCATCTGCTGCAAAAAAAAATCACAAAACAGCCCGATGGAGGGCAGGTCAGTGCTTCTTTTTCAGACTTCCCTCTCATTCTTTCTCTGGTCGCATCATCATTCCAGGTACAGCAAACCCATTACTGTCCAGTCAATTCCAACTCATGGAGACCCTATGTAAGTTTTCCAACGTTGTCCAACATTACTGGAACAGACAGCCTCATCGTTTCCCTTGAAGTAGCTGGTGGTTTGAACAGTCAACCTTTGAGCTAGCAGTTCAACATTTACATGACATCCCTTCAGAGTGGTGAGTCATAGTCTGCAGACACCGTGGGCGAGAATCATTGTTCTGGCTTATTTTCATAAGGTGGGATTCTAGGTAGGCAGGTGTGACGCAGGTGTAACTGGAAGTTGACTTGATGGCAACACACAACAACACTGATGTCATTGTTTTGGGACTTGGGAACTGAGACCTCTGAGGCATGGAGCTAAGTAACAGCTACTTCAGGTTTGTTAGGTACTTCATTGCTGAGCTCTGCTTTGGATACTGGGAATAAATCTAGAAGGAAGGTGGCATCTCTGTTCCTGGGGTTGAGAGATGAGAGGGGTTGGGAAACTTCCTGTCCTGTTAGTAGTGGGTGTGGACATAGTTTCTGCTGTTAGATGCCATTGAGTTAGTTCCAACCCCTAGCCACCCTATGGATAATAGAATGAAACACAACCCAGTCCTGCCCCATCCTCTCAATTGTTGTTATGTTTGAGCCCCTTGTTGCAGCCACTGTGTCAATCCATTGGCCGAAGTTCTTCCTCATTTTCACTGCCTCTCTGCTTCACCTAGCAGGACGTACTTCCTCCTCCAGGGACTGGTCTCTCCCTAACAGTATGTCCAAAGTACGTGAGGGGAAGCCTCACCATCCTGGCTTCTAAGGAGTATTCTGGCTGTACTTCTAACCCACATTTGTTTGTTCTTTGGCAGTTCATAGTACTTTCAATATTCTTCACCAGCCTCCCAATTCAAATGCATTGATTCTTCTCTGATCTTCCTTTTCAATGTCCAACTTTCACGTGCATAGAAGGCCATCGAAAATATGACTAAGATGGCTTTAGTCAGGTGCACCTTAATGTAACATTCTTGCTCTTAAACACTTTGAAGAACACTTTTGAAAGAGATCTCTGGCGGCAGCACGCGGTCCGTTTAAGGGTGAGGAGGAGGGGCGCACAGGTGGAAGCCCATGGCCCCTTTAAGGCTTGGCCTACTTGGCAGCAGCTGGAGCCTATTGAGAACATGACAGGAGGCCAGCCAGCACTTCCTATAGAGGTAAAGGGCTCATTCTGAAGGCTGTGAGCCAGCCTCGGAGCCGCACCGCCTCCATGGGCCATAATGACCTAATGCACAAGGCCTAGGACTTCAAAGACCAGGTGTGGCCTGTGCAGCCTTCCCGCCCCTTCCCAGACTCCTGCCCACCAGGGAGGGCCTTGCCACCATGACCCCTGATGTGGGTCTGCAGCCAACCAGGGACCTGGCCAGCAACCAGGATCCTCGCCCTGCCCAGCTGACCCACCCAGGACCACACTCCAGACCCCCTGCCCCCACCCTGGGCCTGCTCACCACCAAGACTCTGCCCTGGGCCCGCTGCCCACCCAGGAACCTGCATAAGGGCCCTTGCCAACCCTGGGTCCAGTCCAGGCCGGGCACACACCTTGGATCCCTGTTCCAAGTCCCTGCCCACCTGGGTCTGGGCCTGCCACAAGGACCCTGCCCGAGGCCCTCTGCCTACCCAAGAAACACCCCCTGCCCAGCTAGCCCCTGACTCATCTGGGCACTGCCCAAGGCCCCCTGCCTGCCCAAGATCTTGTGTTAGCCTGACTGGCCATGGAGGATGGAGAGGAAGAGGGACCCTGCCCAGGCCCCTGCACCCAATCCCACATGGGAAGCCCTGGGTTGGTCCAGCCCCAAAGGTGTCTCCCCTCCCCCAGGCCCACATACCCAGAACTCCATTGGGCCCACTGCTTACCTGAGGCCTCCCCATCAAGGGCTTGGGATATGTAACCCCAGCCTGGGATGGGCTCCTAGCTTGCTAGAGCCCCATGCCACTCTCCTTAAGCCCCAACTATTTAAGATCCCTAGAAAGTGCTGTGGGCGCCCTTCTTGTGTATCACTCTGGCTGTAAGGGGCTAGGCTGTAGCTCTTGAAACTTGTCTTCTCCATTCTGAACCTTTAGGACATTGGTCCTTCCACAGGGCAGTTCTACAGAAGTGGCAGGGAACTCTATTCCCGAGTGGAGTTGGCCAGGTTTGAGTGGGGTGTGCCCTGGCAGGGACCCCAACTTGGGAGAACAGCCCATCTCCCCTTTCTCTTTCCCAGCTGCAAAAAAAGAAAAAAAGAAAGAGATCTCAAACAGCAGATTTACCCAATACAATACATCCCTTGAGTTCTTGACCGGGGCTCGCATGATCATTTATTGTGGACTCCAGAAAAAAGATAGCTCTGATCACTTCAGCCTTTTCTCCATTTATCATGATCATGTTGTAGATGACAGGGTCATAATTACATATAAATATGTCCCTGGGACCCAGCTCCTGGGGAGTCCCAAACAACTTGATGTAAAGAAAATAAGAGAGAGAAAACAAGCACTCTGAGCTCTTGGTTGGAAGGACAGTCCTTTGTGAATAGAGAGCTGCAAGGATATTGGAGTTCCGGAAGGGGGGCAAACAGTTCCACACACAACTATTTAACAAATCATTTGCCGTTGGAACCCACCCAGGGACACCATGGAGGAAAGGCCTGGCAACCTGCTTAAAGCCTATAGTCTTGAAAGTCCTATGCAATGCACACATGGGGGCACCATGAGTCAGAATCAACTCTCTCATGCCTGTTTTGGTTTGGGGCGAGGAGCTATTAGAAGCAGTGGGGTATAATGTTGAATCCCAAAAAAGGAAGGATTTGGTCACCATTAAAGTGACTTCTGACCAAATTACTAACAATCATAGGGACTTTTGTGGGAGAAAGATGAGGAGTGCTACTGCTGTAAATATTTCGTGTCAAAAACCCACAGACAGTTCTACCCTGTCCTATACAGTCACTGACTTGCTGTCAACTGGATGGCACTAAGATAGCACCTATCTGCTGAAAGCTTGCCATGCGGCAGGACTTGTGCCAAGTCCACTATGATTATGCCTATGATCTTTGTGGGAGACAAAGCCCTGCTTATGTTTAATGTCTCTGTTGTCAGATCGCTCCATTGTCCAGTCCTGGCTCTATGTCCTTCTAGCTCCATGACCTGGGACAAATCATTGAACCCCCTTTGCGCTGCTGTGTGTAGAAGGGAAGTGAAAAATAGTGCTTAGGTTGTGTGTTCGAGGTTGAGTTTGAATGCATCAATAGATAGAAAGACCTTGTTGTTGTTGTTAGTCTCCAGTAAGTCAAATTTGACTCCTTTTGACCGTAGGTCTGATAGGACAAATCACTGCCCAATCCTATGCCATCTTCCTGCCCATCGGCAGGTTTGAGGTCATTGTTGCGATTATGGTGCCAGTCCGTGTCATGAAGAGTTTCCCCAGATCCACAGGATGTCCTCTTCTTGCAACTGGTCTTTCCTAACGACATGACAACATTTTGCCATTCTCTCTTCTAAGAACATTCTGTGAAGAGTGTCCTGGCTCAATTTCCTCCAGGACTGATTTGCTCGTTCTCCTGGCCACACACAGTATACTCCACACACGGTCTTTGCAATCACTGCCATTCAAATGCCTCAATCCTTCTGAGAATCCTGGTCCTCACTGTTGTCCCCATAAGAAACTCCATTTCTCGCAGCTTGCTTCAGATCTGCTGAAGTGGAATCTGAGTTTCTGTTAGGCCCCAAGGGCATTGTATTTGTGTGCCTGCTAGAAGCACGGCTGGGGAACAATGTCTGGCCCATAGTAAGTGCTGTATAATTATTGGTTGTGATCAGTGTCATTATTTATTACTCCATCTAATCTTTCCAGCACACTCACAGGTCAGGAAACCAAGATTCTGAGCCTGTCAGTGCCTTTGCTGAGGCTACCCCTCAGGAGAGGGCAGGGGCTCCATGCAAATCGAATATAGGATCAGGCCAACATTTGGATCACTCTGAATGGAGACACAGTCAATGCTCATTAACCAGTCACTCCCCATTGCTTTTGTCACCCAATCCTTATCAACCGTGACTCTGCTTGCTGTCTATGGATTTCCCTATGGATTCTGCATATTTTATATCAATTTCATTATGGTCTGACTTGTTTCACTCAGCAGAAGGTGTTCAAGGTCCCTGCATGGTGTAGCATGTTCCAAAACATCATTCCTTTTTAAAGGCTGAATAATATTCCATTGTATGACTTAGATATTGTTTGGTTTATCCATTCTTCGGGCCCCGGGCACTTTGGTAATAGTCACCTTTCAGCTATTGTGGGTAGTGCTGCAGTGAACTTGTATACCACTATCTCTTTGAGTCTCTGTTTGTTATTCTTTGAGGTATATGCTTAGATGTAGAATTTTGAGGTGGTCATGGATTTCCTCTTCCTTGGATCCATGATCAACGCTCATGCAAGCAGCAGTCTACAGCTTAAAAAATGCATTGCATTGTATTGGCTAAATATTCACAAGACCTCTTTAGAGTATTGAAAAGCAGGGATGTTATTTTGAGAACTAAGGTGCATCTGACACAAGCCATAGTATGTTCAACACTTCCTATGCATGTAAAATTTGGAGATTAAATAAGGCAGGCCAAAGAAGAATCGATGCATTTGAATTATGGTGCTAGGAAAAAAGAACCATAGAAAGTACTATGGACTACCAGAAGCACCAATAAACTTGTCTTGGAAGAAGCACAGGCCAAATGCTCCTTAGAAGTAAGGATGGCCAGATTTTGTCACCCTTTGGATATGTATTTTCAACATGTTGTCAGGAGAGACCAGGCCCAGGAATAGGACATCATGCTTGGTAAAGTGGAAGGGCAATGGAAAAGAGGAAGGCTCTCATGGGATGGATGGACATGGGGGCTGCAGTAATGGGCTCAAACATAAGAACAATTGTGATGATGGTACTGGGTGGCGTTGTGTTCTGTTTGACATAGGGTTGTTATGAGTGGGAACCAACAGGACCGACCCTAACAACAATAGTAAATCTCTGACATGTTAAGAAGAAACAAGCATTTTTCATTTCCTCTATGAGCCAGGCACTGAGAAGACCCTGAAGGTCCAGATAGAAACAGCACTTGACCCCTACCCATGATGGGTTCCCAGTCTAGGGGTGAGGCAGCAGATCTCCACTTTTGGATGAGACCTATGCAGCCCTCTTGGGGTTCTAGTGTGTGCTGGAGAGACTCCAGTTAACTTTGCTTTTCTCTATACCCGCCTTTAGGGAAGTGGAAGAAGTTTAGAATAAAGCATCCCCCGAGATTTCTGTTGCACAATTAGACAAAAGGAAACCAATGGTGGCTAAAGAGAGTGAACAGAGAATCCAGAGCTGTGTCCAGGTCCTTGGCCATGCAGCTATCAATCAGCACAGTTGAGTTCAGTAATCAGGAAGCGAAGATCCTCAGTATCTGGATCCAGTAGGTATAGAAGGCGTAGCTTCAAAGATAAAGAAGGATAAACCCTCTTTCGCTTTCAGGAGGAACTCACCCAGGGAGAACTCATTCAGGTGGGTTTGCACTAAAGCCTTAGAACTGGGAGGGTCCATAGGAGCATGTTTACTGCCAGAACGGTGGCTTCCCATTCAAGAGCTTCTATCATATTCCAGCTCATGAATGGTCCTTTGAGTGCCTTGGTTCTTTTGCTGTGACTTCTGTGGCATCACTTGAACTCTCCATCCCCTCCACCCAGGAGCAGTGGCAGGAAAAATCTATTAGGGAGAAGTGAGAGAGTGAGCTAGGAGATATTCCGTACACAGATTGCAGTCTCCTTCAGCAAAGGCCCTGTGGGGTGGGGACTTAACTTTTCTGATTCTCTCCTGTTAGAAGTCAACACGGAGCTAAAGAAGCATGAATGGAAGAAAGCAGGATGATGAGCTGACAGCTTTTCCATAAGGAAATAATAGCCAGATGGGATCCAAGTTGGGATGAGGGGATGGTGGGGAGGGGAACACACGTGCTGCTACCAAGAGGAGAGTGAGGAGCAAGAGACCAGTAGAGGCTAGTCTCAAAGCCATCTCCAATAACATTTCCCCAACAGGCTGTTTTCCTCTCTCCACTCTAAACACATCAGCCTTCACCTCCACCAAGCACCGAAACCCCAATGCAGCCTTTATCTGCCCATTCCTCCCATCAATTGGTCCAGGTTACTATGGGAACTATGGGAGTAGTAACGAGTTCCCTCTATTACTACCTACCTCCCTGATTTCAGCACAGATCAATCAACCCGTCCCCGCAGCCCCATATCTAAGGGGAAGGTCCTAGGGGAGAGTAAGGAAAAGATAGATTCAACACAGGACTAGAACAATAGTGAAAAACTTACAAAGAGAGCGAGTGATGTAATTCCAGAGTATTAGTCAATTCCTTTTGTCCATCCAGCTCCCATCCTATCGCCAAGCTTAACTCCCTGAAGGAGGAAGGATCTCTCAGTGGGTGTCTGCAAAGGTGAGGTTCCAGGCCACTTGGGGGCTTCTGAGGGTTCCCTTCCAAATTTGCCTTCCCTCCCTTCAAAAGAAAGTCACTGGAACTCACCAGCCAGAGTTGGCAAGGCTACCACTGAGTTGCCCAGTTAAGGTTTATGTCCTGGGGAAGACTGTAGCTCACAAAATGCCTTCAAGGGATTGTTTCTTCCCTACAAGCTCTTCCAGAATCTTGTCATTCTACATCCCAAGTTGGAGTCTATGTTTCCTCCTTTGAACCCACGGCATCCTTATGGCTCTCCAGGAGTCAAGTTTGGCAGGTGAGGTGCGGTGTGACTTCTGAGGTAATACAGCTCCCACCTGGCTCTTTCTCAGTACAAGACCCTCGGAGTCCAGTCCCCTTGCTGTGAGGAAGTGTGATGAAGAAGCCACATGCAGATGCTGACACTAGTCCCTCTTAAAGTCCCAGCAATCACCAGTGTCCATTGTCAAGTACACCAGTGGGGAAGCTGTGTGAGATGTCTCCATCATAAGCCATTGTCAGACGGCAACCGCACAGAAGAATCTGCTAGCTTAGTACTGCCAATCCCCAGAACCATAGGAAATGATGACTGATGAGGAAGATAATAATTGACTCCAATTTTGTTTCAAACTGGAAGAAATGTGCTGCACAGCACCGGAGTTGTAGCTCTGGAGCCACAGTCCCGATGCAGATGTATTAAATAATTGATTATCTAGTGATTGTTCCTGGTCCTCACCCTTCCCAGCTTCCCTGTGCCCACCCAGTCCAAGCAGCTGCTTCATCACTTATTCTGTAAAAGTATGTGAGGGTAAGTCAGAAAGCATTGCTCTAAAACCACAGACACTTTATTAAACAAAAATATCAAAATGTGAAGTGACTGTTTCTAGACATAGCCGCCATCTTGATCTACATCGGGAGGGCAAACTTTTGAGATAGAAGAGCCTACTTTTTCTCTCACAAAAATTGAAACATTCTTCGAGATAAAAAAAATATATTTTTGCAACTTCAATCACCATTATCTGAATAATCACTGTCCTTGAAAAGGTTTCCATTTTACTTCAGAGCCACATGCATGGACCGAGAGACCCGCAGTGTATCCCTGACCCCTGCTCTATAGACTTCAGTAATTGTTCTCTGAGGGATTCTCTGCTCATATACACTTCTAGTCACATGACATACCATGACCAACAGGGTCGTTCAAACCCTCTCCAGAGATTCTTCAAGGGTGTGTGTGTGTGTGTGTGTGTGTGTGTGTGTGTGTGTGTGTGTGTGTAAAAAGAACACGAAGTCAGAAGACATCCAGAGATTATGGAAGGGTATGAGTGTGAACGTGTGTGTGTGTGTGTGTCTGTAAAATGGACACGAAGTCCGAAGCCCTCTACAGATTCTGCAAGGGTGGGTGTGTTTGTATGTAAAAAGGACATGACTTTAGAAACCCTACAGAGATTCATCAAGGGTGTGCGTGTGTGTGTGTATAAAGGACAAGATGTCAAAAGCCCTCTAGAGATTCTTCAAGGGTATGAGTGTGAGTGGGTGTGTAAAAAGAACACGAAGTCAGAAGCCCTTTGAAGATTCTGCAAGGGTGCATGTATGTGTGTGTTTGGAAAAAGGACATGAAGTCCGAAGCCCTAAGGAGATTCTGGAAGGGTATTATTGTGAGTGTGTGTAAAAAAACACGAATTCAGAAGCCCTCTATAGATTCTGCAAGGGTGTGTGTGTGTCTGTATGGGTGTGTGCGTGTAAAAAGGACAGGAAATCAGAATCCCTCCAGATATTCTGCAAGGGTGCGTGCATGTGTGTATATGTGTGTGTGTGAGTGTGTAAAAAGGACACGAAGTCAGAAGCCCTCCAGAGGTTCTGCAAGTGTGTGTGTGTGTGTGTGTATGTGTAAAGGACAGTAAATCAGAAGCCTTCTAGAGATTCTGCAACGGTGTGTATGTGTGTTTGTGTGTAAAAGGGACACGATGTCAGAAGCCCTCTAGTGATTCTGCCTGGGTATGAGTGTTAGTGTGAGTGTGTGTGTGTGTGTGTGTGTGTGTGTGTGTAAAAGGAAACAAAATAGGAAGCCCTCTAGTGATCCTGCAAGGGGTGTGTGTGTGTGTGTGTGTGTGTGTGTGTTTGTAAAAAGGACATGAAGTCAGATGCCTTCCAGAGATTCTGCAAGGGTATGGGTATGCATTTGGCTGTGTGTGTGAGTGTGAGTGTGTGTGTGTGTGTGTGTGTGTGTGTGTGTGTAAAAAGGACCCGAAATCAGAAGCCCTGTTTGTGAATCCTGGCTCTATTCCTTAGTGTTCCTTATCTCTCAATTTTGGATGCCCAGATACATGAGGGTGTCATGGTTCTGTGTTGGGGTTCTAACGGCAAGGACAGAAGTTAGGCCACACCAGGCACTCCAAAGGAGAAAGATGACACTTTGTGGTCCCCTAGATAGTTCGTATCAGAAACCCACAGGGGCACTTTTGCTGTGTTCTGTAGGGTCACTGTGAGTCAGAATCGACTCAGCGACAGTGAATGTGGTTGAGTGTTTGAGCACAGTTCCTTTCATCCTCTGTGCAGGCATCTCTGTTTTAAAGGAGTTAGGTCAGTCCCATGTATTAGACTCTCCTTCAGAGCAACTGGGCAGGTGTGTGTCTGCATGTTTCTAACGTCATCTTGTTTTTCTCATTCAAGGGATGTGGAGAGCAGGGTTCTTCAAATCGGTTTAAAGAGAGAAAGGAGATTAAAAAGTGAACAAAGAAAAGGAGGGTGAAAAAGGATTGGAGCGGGGGTCTGAGGAGAAGAGGGCATTGCTCAGGCTTCTAAGGCTGTCAATCAGCCTGGTAGCCAGCTGTGAGCTTACCTGGTGCACCTCCAAGATCCCAGAATCCCTAGTTGACAGTGGAATTTGCATAGCGAACTGGCTCATTGAGCCGAGCCGGAGGCCTCTGTCTGCAGAAGAGACCAAGCCCTGTGCTGCAGCTCCTGCTCCCATCTGCAAGCAGTGGGGTCCAGATGCGGGTCCTGTGTCTGCTTCCTGTTGTAAAAGGCAGTGTTGGGACAAGTAGCCTTCTACTGAGTCTCTCCTCCGTCTACGCAGTCGACCCCCTTACCTGGGGGAGCAGGCTCCAGGCTTGCTGTGGCCAGCTAATAGCAAGTAGTAGGCATAGCGCTAATGAAGAGAGGAGACAGCTGGGCAGAGGGCCTAAACCTGCTGAGCGCCATGGCCCCTGAGACACTGGCGAGCTGTTGGCTCCCAGCTCCCTGTCCCCGACTCTTACCTGCCTCCCTCTCTCGAGTTCACTCTTGAATTTCAGTCTCCATGCAATCTCACCCAGCCTTGCTGCCTGACTGGAGAGGGAGCCTGGAGGCTGTTAGAATGGCGCTGCTCAGGCTCTTTGGGCTAGAGTCTGACGTGGGCCAGCAGCTCCATGAAGTTCCCTCCCTCAGGCAGTTTTCTGCCTCTCCATCCCCCTTAGTCTCCCTGCAGGCCTGGCCCTGTGCCCTGACCTTCCACTTGCTTCCTCATCCAACATGTGGAAGGCTGGCTCTTGCCAAGTACACACATGGGTGCAGACATGAGAGATCCCACTCTCTCCTGGAAACCAGGAGGTCTATAAACAAGGGCACAGCTGAGGCCTGTTCTTACCCAAATCATGTGCATCCTTCTCTCTGCCCTCTGCCCTGGGGTAGAGACAAGGGCTCTGGGAAGACCGGTCACCCCATCACTATGGGGCATGGCCCGATGGTGCTGGTGCACAGAGCACTGGGCAGGCAGGGCTCCCTACAGGCCCTTGCACCGTGTGGGGCTACAGAAGGGGAGAAAGGCAGAAGAGTGCTGCCAGGAGCCAGCTGCACTCTGGCAACGTGGGGTCCTCTGGGCTGGGCCACTGAGGTGGGGTGCTAAGGCTGTGCTCCCCTCTCCCTCTCCCCAGGTGTGTGGTTGTGCTCTTCAATCCCCGGAAACACAAGCAGCACCACATCCTCAACAGCTCCAGGTAAATGGGCTCTGGGGCTTTGGGGAGTGCCACCTTTCCCCAGGGATGGCCAGAGGGGTGCCACCTGCTTCTCTGTGGCATTGGGCCCTGTTGGGCCCTAGGCCTGCAAGGGAAGCAGCACAGGGAGGGCGGGTTTGCTGCCCTTGTTTTGAGAGGGGACTGTGAGAGGCCAGGCCTGGGCCAGGCTGCCAGTGCCCATCTTGAGCCTGCCCCCATTCCTTTCAGGAAAACCATCACTGCCTTTGCCTTCTCTCCTGATGGCAAGTACCTGGTCACCGGCGAGGTGAGTGAGGAAGGAAGCTCAGGCACTGCAGAGGGGGTGGCCTGGCCTTAGCAGAGAGTGACAGCCTGCGGCCCGCATAAGACTGGTGCCAAGTTTGACTTTCTGTACTGGTGTCCACTTTGGGTGTTTGGTCTGCCCTAGAGCAGTGTTCTTAGGCTGTAGCCTGCGTCAGAAGTGCTATGGTGGCCCCGTAGTACAGACTGCTGGCTCTCGGGCTCAGCAGGTCTGGGTTGGCTCTCTTCAGTTTGCAATGCTAACAAGTAGTTCCCGATGAGGCTGAAGCTGCCAATTTGGGAACCACATTTTGGAAAACACCTCCTTAAAACGTTCCTTATCCCTGCTGGTCACACTGTGGAACAGGGCTGCCCTCCCATAGACTTGCCCTGGAGGCTGTGGGAGCAAACCGCAGGAGTGGTGGTTCTTGCCCATGCAAATCACACCAGGAGCCCATCCCTGAGAGTCCCTGTTCCCCAACACTGATCACATTCCCTCCGGGGGTGTCCTTGATTCATGTGCAGGCACATTAGGTTAGGTGTCCTTCATTTATGTGCAGGCTCTTGTCCAGTGGCTGGGAAGGCCAGGCCTCCGTGGATGGGGAGGGAGCTGGTTGCCTCTGGCCTTTACTTCGGGGTCTTCATCTCCGCAGAGTGGACACATGCCTGCTGTTTGGGTATGGGACGTGTCAGAGCGCAGCCAGGTGGTGGAGCTTCAGGAGCATAAGTATGGCGTGGCGTGTGTGGCCTTCTCACCCAGCACCAAGTACATTGTCTCAGTGGGCTACCAGCATGACATGATCTTCAATGTCTGGGCCTGGAAGGTGAATGGGCTGCTGGCCTTAGGACCGGCAGGGCCGGGAGGGGAGCCAAGAAACTACTGACAGGTGGCCTTCACTTCCACCTGCTGGCCTCAGTCCCTTTCTAGAGAACTCTGAGCAGAAAGGAGCAACTGTGTATCTAGGATGCTGAAGAAGGGGCAGAAGGAGAGGTCAAGTTCACAGCTTGTCTAACCTCCTTCAGTGTGTAAGTTTCTTTTCCCTCAGCTCCTAGAAGCAGAGCCTTGATTTCCCTTGACTTTCTCTCCAGAAAAAACATTGTAGTGGCTTCCAACAAGGTGTCCAGTCGGGTGACAGCAGTATATTTCTCTGAGGACTGCAGCTACTTTGTCATTGCAGGCAACCGGCACATCAAATTCTGGTACCTTGATGACAGCAAGACCTCAAAGGTGAGGCAGCAAGTAGCCACCAGGGTGGGGTCTGCCCAGATCTGTTTCACCTGCGCCCACTTCTGCATGCTCAAAAGCCCCTTGGAAGTCTCAGCTGGGCCAGGTGCTATGTCAATCTGCAAGGGAAGCCTTTTCCCTCTCTCCCCAGGGCCTGCTTTTCAGGGGGTAGCCTGCAGGGTGGGTGGGTGGGTGGCACCTGTGGTGTGCCTCCACAGGTGAATGCCACTGTGCCCCTGCTGGGCCGCTCCGGGCTGCTGGGGGACCTGCGGAACAACCTGTTCAATGATGTAGCCTGTGGCCTCAGGAAGAAGGCTGACAGCACCTTCTGTATCACATCCTCGGGGCAGCTGTGTGAGTTCAGTGACCAGAGACTGTGGGACAAGGGGGTGGAGCTGAGGGTAAGTGAATGCTTTGTCGACACCCTCCCTTCTGTCACCTCCTGGCTCCGGGGGTCCTGGGGCTAGCAGCAGGGTCTGCATGCACACTGGGGGAGGCCCCAGGCGGAGGAAGCTGTTTGGGGACCTCTCTGCTCGCTCGCGCTCTCTGTCTCTGCCTCTTCCTCTGCTTTCCTCTTCTGCTCAGCACAAAGACAGCATCACAGTAAGTGTGCTGGTCCTGTCCGCTGCCTCTGCTGCCTTTCTCTTGGCCGGCCTTTTCTGAGTGTGTCTTTGCCGAAACATCAGGTGCCTTATAAGGCTTGCTGATTCCTTCCCCCTAATTGCATGGGGCTGTGGGCCCTCTGGCCAGCTGCTGTTAGACGGAGGGGCATTGAGGGTCTCTGGCCAGGGCAGCTGGCCTGCCTTGCACTTGTCCTTGCCTCTAGGCTCATGGTTGTTGAGGTGTCGGTTGAAAGAGTGGGCAGACGCCCTTGCTGACAGGGGGTGTCATAACCTGAGTCTAGGGGTGCACTAGCCTGAGGCTAGGGGAGCCGTAGCCTTAGGCTAAGCCTAGGGGAGCCCTAGCTAAAGCCTAGGGGTGCCTTAGCCTAAGCCTAGGGGTGCCCTAGCCTAAGCCTTGGGGTGCCCTAGCCGAAGCCTAGGGGAGCCCTAGCCTTAGTCTAGCCTAGGATTGCCGTAGCCTAACCTTAGGGGTGCCATAGCCTGAGACTAGGGGAGCCGTAGCCTGAGGCTAGGGGAGCCGTACCCTTAGCCTAAGCCTAGGGGTACCCTAGCCTAAGCCTAGGGGTGCCTTAGCCTAAGCCTAGGTTTGCTATAGCCTAAGCCTAGGGGTGCCCTAGCCTAAGCCTAGGGGTGCCCTAGCCTTAGGCTAGGGGAGCCCTAGCCTTAGCCTAAGCCTAGGGGTGCCCTAGCCTAAGCCTAGGGGTGCCATAGCCTGAGCTTAGGGGTGCCCTAGCCTTAGCTTAAGCCTAGGGTTGCCCTAGCCTAAGCCTAGGGGTGCCATAGCCTGAGCTTAGGGGTGCCCTAGCCTTAGCCTAAGCCTAGGGGTGCCATAGCCTGAGTCTAGGGGTGCACTAGACTGAGTCTAGGGGAGCCATAGCCTTAGTCTAAGCCTAGGGGAGCCCTAGCTAAAGCCTAGGTGTGCCCTAGCCTAACCCTGGGGGTGCCCTAGCCTGAGCCTAGGGGTGCTGTAGTCTTAGGGTAGGGGAGCCCTAGCCTTAGCCTAAGCCTAGGTGTGACCGAGCCTAAGCCTAGGGGTGCCCTAGCCTAAGCCTAGGGGTGCCCTAGCCTTAGACTAGTGGAGCCCTAGCCTTCGCCTACGCCTAGGGGTGCCCTAGCCTAAGCCTAGGGGTGCCCTAGCCTAATCCTAGGGGAGCCCTAGCCTTATTCTAGCCTAGAATTGCCCTAGCCTAAGCCTAGGGGTGCCATAGCCTGAGGCTACGGGAGTCCTAGCCTGAGGCTAGGGGAGCCGTAGCCTTAGCCTAAGCTTAGGGGTGCCCTAGCCTAAGCCTAGGGGTGCCCTAGCCTAAGCCTAGGTTTGCCCTAGCCTAAGCCTAGGGGTGCCCTAGCCTAAGCCTAGGGGTTCCCTAGCCTTAGGCTAGGGGAGCCCTAGCCTTAGCCTAAGCCTAGGGGTGCCCTAGCCTAAGCTTAAGTGTGCCCTATCCTGAGCCTAGGGGTGCCCTAGCCTTAGGCTAGGGAAGCCCTAACCTTAGCCTAAGCCTAGGGGTGCCCTAGCCTAAGCCTAGGGGTGCCCTAGCCTAAGCCTATGGGTGCCCTAGCCTAAGCCTAGGGGTGCCCTAGCCTAGGGGTGTCCGAACCCTAGCCTAAGACTAAGCCTAGGGGTGCCCAAGCCTAAGCATAGGGCTGCCATACCTAAGGCTAGGGGAGCCCTAGCCTTAGCCTAAGCCTATGGGTGCCCTACCCTAAGCCTATGGGTGCCCTATCCAATGGCTCGGGGAGCCCTAGCCTTAGCCTAAGCCTACGGGTGCCCTTGCCTAAGGCTAGGGGAGCTCTTGCTTAAGGCTAGGGGAGCCGTAGCCTAAGGCTAGGGGAGCGCTAGCCTTAGCCTAAGCCTAGGGGTGACCTAGCCTAAGGTTGGAGAGCACTAGCCTAAGGCTAGAGGAGCCCTAGCCTTAGCCTTAGCCTAGGGGTACCCTAGCCTAAGGCTAGGGGAGCCCTAGCCTAAGCCTAGGGGGGCCCTAACCTAAGGCTAGAGGAGCCCTAGCCTAAAGCTAAGGGAGCCCTAGCCTAAGCCTAGGGGTGCCCTAACCTAGGCTAGGGGAGTCCTAACCTAAGGCTAGGGGATCCCTAGCCTTAGCCTAAGCCTAGGGGTGCCCTAGCCCAAGGCTAGGGGAATCCTAGCCTTAGGGTAGGGGAGCCCTATCCCAAGGTTAAGGGAACCCAAGCCTAAGCCAAGGGGTGCCTTAACCTAAGGCTAGGGGAGTCCTAGCCTAAGCCTAGGGGTGCCCTAGTCTAAGGCGAGTGGAGCCCTAGCCAAAGCCAAGGGGTGCCCGAACCTAAGGCTAGGGGAGCCCTAGCCTAAGCCTAGGTGTGCCGTAGCCTAAGGCTAGGGGAGTCCTAGCCTAAGGGTAAGGGAACCCTAGCCTAAACCTAGGGGTGCCCGAGCCTAAGCCTAGGGGTGCCCTAGCCTTAGGTTAGGGGAGCCCTATCCTAAGGCTAGGGGAGCCCTACCTTAGCCAAAGCCTAGGGGTGCCCTAACCTAAGGCTATGGGAGCCTTAGCCTAAGCCTAGGGGTGCCCTAGCCCTAGGCTAGGGGAGCCCTAGCCTTAGCCTAAGCCTAGGGGTGCCCTAGCCTAAGCCTAGGGGTGCCTTAGCCTTAGGTTAGGGGACCCCTAGCCTTAACCTAAGTCTAGTGGTGCCCTAACCAAGCCTTGGTGTGCCTTAGCCTAAGCCTAGGGGTGCCCTAGCCTAAGCCTAACGGTGCCCTATCCTTAGGCTAGGGGTGCCCTAGCCTTAGTCTAGTGGAGCCCTAGCCTTAGCCTAAGCCTAGGGGTGCCCTAGCCAAAGCCTAGGGGTGCCCTACCATAAGCCAGGGGTGCCCTAGCCTAAGACTAGGGGTGTCCTAGCCTAAGCTTAGGGGTGCCCTAGCGTAAGCCTAGGGGTGCCCTCGCCTAAGCCTAGGGGTGCCCTAGCCTTAGGCTAGGGGAGCCCTAGCATTAGCGTAAGACTAGGGGTGTCCTAGCTTAAGCCTAGGGGTGTCCTAGCCTAAGCCTAGGGGTGTCCTAGCCTAAGCCTAGGGGTGCTCTAGCCTAAGCGTAGGGGTGCCCTAGCCTTAGGCAAAGAGAGCCCTAGCCTTAGACTAAGCCTAGAGGTGCCATAGCCTAAGCCTAGGAGAGCCCTAGCCTTAGCCTAAGCCTAGGGGTGCCCTAGCCTAAGGCTCGGGGAGCCCTAGCCTAAGGCTATGGGAGCCCTAGCGTTAGCCTAAGCCTAGCGGTGCCCTAGCCAAGGCTAGGGGACCCCTACCTAAGGCTAGGGGAGCCCTAGCCTTAGCCTAAGCCTAGGGGTGCCCTAGCTTAAGGCTAGGGGAGCCCTAGACTTAGGCTAGGGGAGCCCTAGCATAAGGCTAGGGGTGCCCTACCCTAAGGGTAGGGGAGCCCTAGCCTAAGGCTAGGGGTGCCCAAGCCTAAGGCTAGGGGAGCACGAGCCAAAGGCTAGGGGAGCCCTAGCCTAAGCCTAGGGGTGCCCTAGCCTAAGTTTGGGGAGCACTAGTCTAAGGCTAGAGGAGCCCTAGCCTTAGCCTTAGCCTAGGGGTGCCCTAGCCTAAGGCTATGGGAGCCCTAGCCTAAGCCTAGGGGGGCCCTACCCTAAGGCTAGGGGAGCCCTAGCCTAAAGCTAAGGGAGCCCTAGCCTAAGCCTAGGGGAGCCCTAGGCTAAGGCTAGGGGAGCCCTAGCCTAAGACTAGGGGTGCACTAACCTAAGGCTAGGGGAGTCCTAGCCTAAGGCTAGGGGATCCCTAGCCTTAGCCTAAGCCTAGGGTCCCTTAGACTTAGGCTAGGGGAGTCCTAGCCTTAGGGTAGGGGAGCCCTAGCGCAAGGCTAAGGGAACCCTAGCCTAAGCCTAGGGGTTCCCTAACCTAAGGCTAGGTGAGTCCTAGCCTAAGCCTAGGGGTGCCCTAGTCTAAGGCTAGTGGAGCCCTAGCCAAAGTCTAGGGGTGCCCGAAGCTAAGGTTAGGGGAGCCCTAGCCTAAGCCTAGGTGTGCCCTAGCCTAAGGCTAGGGGAGCCCTAGCCAAAGCCTAGGGGTGCCCTAGCCTAAGCCTAGGGATGCCCTACCCTAAGCCAGGGGTGCCCTAGCCTAAGCTTAGGAGTGCCCTAGCCTTAGGCAAGCTGAGCCTTAACCTTAGCCTGAGCCGAGGGGTGCCCTAGCCTAAGCCTAGGGTGCCCTAGCCTAAGCCTACGGGTGCCCTAGCCAAAGCCTAGGGGTGCCCTAGCCTAAGCCTAGGGGTGCCCTAGCCTAAGCCTAGGGGTGCACTAGCCTTAGGCTAGGGGAGCCCTAGCCTTAGCCTAAGGCTAGGGGTTCCCTAGCCTAAGCCTAGGGGTGCCCTAGCCTAAGGCTAGGGGAGCCCTAGCTTGAGCCTAGGTGTGCCTTCGCCTGAGCCTAGGGGTGCCTAGCCTTTGTCTAGGGGAGCCCTAGCCTTTTCCTAAGCCTAGGGGTGCCCTAGCCTAAGCTTAGGGGTGCCCAAGCCTGAGCCTAGGGGTGCCGTAGCGTTAGACTAGGGAAGCCCTAGCCTTAGCCTAAGTCTAGGGGTGCCCTAGTATAAGCCTAATGGTGCCCTAGCCTGAGCCTAGGGGTGCACTAGCCTGAGGCTAGGGGAGCCCTAGCCTTAACCTAAACCTAGGATTGCCCTACCCTAAGCCTAGGGCTGCCCTAGCCGGAGCCTAGGGGTGCCCTAGCCTGAGGCTAGGGGATCCCTAGCCTTAGTCTAGCCTAGGATTGCCCTAGCCTAAGCCTAGGGGTGCCATAGCCTGAGTCTAGGGGTGCCCTAGCCTGAGGCTAGGGGAGCCGTAGCCTTAGCCTAAGCCTAGGGGTGCCCTAGCCTAAGCCTAGGGGTGCCCTAGCCTAAGCCTAGGGGTGCCATAACCTAAGCCTAGGGGTGCCCTAGCCTAAGCATAGGGGTGCCCTAGCCTAAGGCTAGGGGTGCCCTAGCCTAAGCCTAGGGGTGCCCTAGGCTAAGCCTAGGGGTACGCTAGCCATAGGCTAGGGGAGACCTAGCCATAGGTTAGGGGAGCCCTAGCCTTAGCCTAAGCCTAGGGGTGCCCTAGCCTAAGCCTAGGTGTGCCCTAGCCTAAGCCTAGGGGTGCACTAGCCTTAGGCTAGGGGAGCCCTAGCCTTTGCCTAAGCCTAGGGGTGCCCTAGCCTGAGCCTAGGGGTGCTGTAGCCTTAGGCTAGGGGAGCCCTAGTCTTAGCCTAAGTCTAGGGGTGCCCTAGTCTAAGCCTAGAGGTACCCTAGCCTGAGCCTAGGGGTGCTCTAGGCTGAGGCTAGGGGAGCCGTAGCCTTAGCCTAGCCTAGGATTGCCCTAGCCTAAGCCTAGAGGTGCCATAGCCTGAGTCTAGGGGTGCCCTAGCCTGAGGCTAGGGGAGCCATAGCCTTAGCCTAAGCCTAGGGGTGCCCTAGCCTAAGCCTAGGGGTGCCCTAGCCTAAGCCTAGGGGTGCCCTAGCCTGAGGCTAAGGGAGCCCTAGCCTGAGCTTATGTGTGCCTTCGCCTGAGCCTAGGGGTGCCCTAGCCTGAGGCTAGGAGAGCCCTAGCCTTAGTCTAAGATTAGGGGTGCCCTAGCCTAAGCCTAGGGGTGCCCTAGCCTAAGCCTAGGCGTGCCCTTGCCTAAGCCTAGGGGTGCCCTAGCCTAAGCCTATGGGTGCCCTAGCCTAAGGCTAGGGGTGCCCTAGCCTAAGCCTAGGGGTGCCCTAGGCTAAGCCTAGGGGTATGCTAGCCATAGGCTACGGGAGAACTAGCCATAGGTTAGGGGAGCCCTAGAATTAGCCTAAGCCTAGGGGTGCCCTAGTCTAAGCCTAGAGGTGCCCTAGCCTGAGCCTAGGGGTGCTCTAGCCTGAGGCTAGAGGAGCCGTAGCCTTAGCCTAGCCTAGGATTGCCCTAGACTAAGCCTAGGGGTGCCCTAGCCTGAGTCTAGGGGTGCCCTAGCCTGAGGCTAGGGGAGCCTTAGCCTAAGGCTAGCGGTGCCCTAGCCTAAGCCTAGGGGTGCCCTATCCTAAGCCTAGGGGTACCCTAGCCTAAGCCTAGGGGTCCCCTAGCCTAAGGCTAGGGGAGCCCTAGCCTTAGCCTAAGCCTAGGGGTGCCCTAGCCTAAGCCTAGGGGTGCCCTTGCCTTAGCCTAGGGGTGCCCTATCCTAAGCCTAGGGGTGCCCTATCCTAAGCCTAGGGGTGCCCTAGCCTAAGCCTAGGGGTGCCCTAGCCTAAGCCTAGGGGTGCACTAGCTTTAGGCTAGGGGAGCCCTAGCCTTAGCCTAAGGTTAGGGGTGCCCTAGCCTAAGCCTAGGGGTGCCCTAGCCTAAGCCTAGGGGTGCCCTAGCCTAAGCCTAGGGGTGCCCTAGCCTAAGGCTAGGGGAGCCCTAGCCTGAGCTTAGGTGTGCCTTCGCCTGAGCCTAGGGGTGCCCTAGCCTGAGGCTAGGAGAGCCCTAGCCTTAGCCTAAGCCTAGGGGAGCCCTAGCCTAAGCCTAGGGGTGCCCTAGCCTAAGCCTAAGGGTGCCGTTGCCTACCTAGGGGTGCCCTAGCTTAAGCCTAGGGGTGCCCTAGCCTAAGCCTAGGTGTGCCCTAGCCTTAGGCTAGGGGTTCCCTAGCCTAAGCCTAGGGGTACCCGAGCCTAAGCCGAGGGGTTCCCGAGCCTTAGGCTGGGGGAGCCCTAGCCTTTGCCTAATCCTACGGGTGCCCTAGCCTAAGCCTAGGGGTGCCCTAGCCTAAGCCTAGGGCTGCCCGAGCCTTAGACTAGGGGTGCCCTAGCCTGAGCCTACGGGTGCCCTAGCCTGAGGATAGGGGATCCCTAGCCTTAGTCTAGCCTAAGATTGTTCTAGCCTAAGCCTAGGGGTGCCATAGCCTGAGTCTAGGGGTGCCCTAGCCTGAGGCTAGGGGAGCCGTAGCCTTAGCCTAAGCCTAGGGGTGCCCTCGCCTAAGCCTAGGGGTGCCCTAGCCTAAGCCAAGGGGTGCCCTAGCCTAAGGCTAGGGGAACCCTAGCCTTAGCCTAAGCCTAGGGGTGCCGTAGCGTAAGCCTAGGGGTGCCCAAGCCTGAGCATAGGGGTGCCCTATCCTTGGGCTAGTGGAGCCCTAGCCTTAGCCTAAGCCAAGGGCTGCCCAAGCCTAAACCTAGGTGTGCCCTAGCCTAAGCCTAGGGGTGCCCTAGCCTGAGCCTACGGGTACCCTAGCCTGAGGCTAGGGGAGCCCCAGCGTTAGTCTAGCCTAGGATTGCCCTTGCCTAAGCCTAGGGGTGCCATAGCCTGAGTCTAGGGGTGCACTAGCCTGAGGCTAGGGGAGCCATAGTTTTAGACTAAGCCTAGGGGAGCCCTAGCTTAAGTCTAGGGGTGCCCTAGCCTAAGCCTAGGTGTGCCCTAGCCTAAGCCTAGGGGTGCCCTTGCCTTAGGCTAGGGGAGACCTAGCCTTAGCCTAAACCAAGGGGTGCCCTTGCCTAAGCCTAGAGGTGCCCTAGCCTGAGCCTAGGGCTGCCCTAGCCTGAGCCTAGGGGTGCCCTAGCCTGAGTCTATGGGTGCCCTAGCCTGAGGCTAGGGGATCCCTAGCCTTAGTCTAGCCTAGGATTGCCCTAGCCTAAGCCTAGGGGTACCATAGCCTGAGTCTAGGGGTGCCCTAACCTGAGGCTAGGGGAGCCGTAGCCTGGCCTAAGCCTAGGGGTGCCCTAGCCTAAGCCTAGGGGTGCCCTAGCCTAAGCCTAGGGGTGCCCTAACCTATGGCTAGGGGTGCCCTAGCCTAAGCCTAGGGGTGCCCTAGGCTAAGCCTAGGGGTACGCTAGCCATAGACTAGGGGAGTCCTAGCCTTAGCCTAAGCCTAGGGGTGCCCGGGCCTAAGCTTGGGGTGCCCTAGCCTAAGCCTAGGGGTGCTCTAGCCTTAGGCTAGGGGAGCCCTAGCCTTATCCTAAGGCTAGGGGTGCCCTAGCCTAAGCCTAGGTGTGCCCTAGCCTGAGCCTAGGGGTGCTGAAGCCTTAGGCTAGGGGAGCCCTAGTCTTAGCCTAAGTCTACGGGTGCCCTAGTCTAAGCTTAGAGGTGCCCTAGCCTGAGCCTAGGGGTGCTCTAGCCTGAGGCTACGGGAGCCCTAGCCTTAGGCTAAGCCTAGGGGTGCCCTAGACTAAGCCTAGGGGTGCCCTATTCTAAGACTAGAGGTTCCGTAGCCTGAGCCTAGGGGTGCTGTAGCCTTAGGCTAGGGGAGCCCTAGTCTTAGCCTAAGTCTAGGGGTGCCCCAGTCTAAGCCTAGGGGTGCCCTACCCTGAGCCTCTGGGTACTCTAGCCTGAGGCTAGGGGAGCCCTAGCCTTAGCCTAAGCCTAGGATTGCCCTAGCCTAAGCTTAGGGGTGCCCTAGCCTGAGTCTAGGGGTGCTCTAGCCTGAGGCTAGGGGAACCGTTGCCTTACCCTAAGTCTAGGGGTTCCCTAGCTTAATCCTAGGGGTGCCCTAGCCTATGCCTAGGGGTTCCCTAGCCTAAGCCTAGGGGTGCACTAGTTTAAGCCTAGGGGTGCCCTCGCCTAAGCCTAGGGGTGCCCTCGCCTAAGCCTAGGGGTGCCCTCGGCTAAGCCTAGGGGTGCCCTATCCTTAGGCTAGTGGAACCCTAGCCTTAGCCTAAGCCAAGGGGTGCCCTAGCCTAAACATTGGGGTGCCCTAGCCTAAGCCTAGGGGTGCCCTAGCCTGAGCCTACGGGTACCCTAGCCTGAGGCTAGGGGACCCCTAGCGTTAGTGTAGCCTAGGAGTGCCCTAGCCTAAGCCTAGGGGTGCCATAGCCTGAGTCTAGGGGTGCACTAGCCTGAGGCTAGGGGAGCCCTAGCCTGAGACTAGGTGTGCCCTCTCCTGAGCCTAGGGGTTCTTTCACCTGAGGCTAGGGGAGGCCTAGCCTTAGCCTAAGCCTAGGGGTACCCTAGCCTAAGCCTAGGGGTGCCCTTACCGAAACCTAGGGGTGCCCTAGCCTAAGCCTAGGGGTGCCCTAGCCTAAGCCTAGGGGTGCCCTAGCCTAAGGCTTGGGGAGCCCTAGCGTTAGCCAAGGTGTGCCCTCGCCTGAGCCTAGGGGTGCTTTCGCCTGAGGCTAGGGGAGCCCTAGCCTTAGCCTAAGCCTAGGGGTGCCCTAGCCTAAGCCTAGGGGTGCCCTAACCTAAGCCTAGGGGTGCCCTTGCCTAAGCCTAGGGGTGCCCTAGCCTAAGCCTAGGGGTGCCCTACGCTAAGCCTAGGGGTGAGCTAGCCATAGGCTAGGGGAGACCTAGCCATAGGCTAGGGGAGCCCTAGAGTTAGCCTAAGTCCAGGGGTGCCCTAGTCTAAGCCTAGGGGTGCCCAAGCCTGAGCCTAGGGGTGCCCTAGCCTGAGGCTATGCAGCCCTAGCGTTAGTCTAGCCTAGGATTGCCCTAGCCTAAGCTTAGGGGTGCCCTAGCCTGAGTCTAGGGGTGACCTAGCCTGAGGCTAGGGGAGCCGTTGCCTTAGCCTAAGTCTAGGTGTGCCCTAGCCTAAGCCTATGGGTGCCCTAGCCTAAGCCTAGGGGTGCCCTAACCTTAGGCTAGGGGTTCCCTAGCCTAAGCCTAGGGGTGCCCTAGCCTAAGCTTAGGGGTGCCCTAGCCTGAGGCTAGGGGTTCCCTAGCCTAAGCCTAGGGGTGCCCTAGCCTAAGCCTAGGGGTGCCCTAGCCTGAGGCTAGGGGAGCCCTAACCTTAGCCTAAGCCTAGGGGTGCCCTAGACTAAGCCTAGGGGAGCCCTAGCCTGAGCCTAGGTGTGCCCTCGCCTGAGCCTAGGGGTGCTTTCGCCTGAGGCTAGGGGAGCCCTAGCCTTAGCCTAAGCCTAGGGGTGCCCTAGCCTAAGCCTAGGAGTGCCCTAACGTAAGCCTAGGGGTGCCCTTGCCTAAGCCTAGGGGTGCCCTAGCATATGCGTAGGGGTGCCCTATGCTAAGCCTAGAGGTGAGCTACCCATAGGCTAGGGGAGAACTAGCCAAAGGCTAGGGGAGCCCTAGCCTTAGCCTAAACCTAGGGGTGCCCTAGCCTAAGCCTAGTGGTGCCCGAGCCTAAGCTTAGTGGTACACTAGCCTTAGGCTAGGGGTTCCCTAGCGTAAGCCTAAGGGTACCCTAGCCTAAGCCTAGGGGTTCCCGAGCCTTAGGCTGGGGGAGCCCTAGCCTTAGCCTAAGCCTAGGGGTGCCCTAGCTTAAACCTAGGGGTGCCCTAGCCTAAGCCTAGGGCTGCCCTAGCCTGAGCCTAGGGGTGCCCTAGCCTGAGCCTACGGGTGCCGTAGCCGTAGGATAGGGGAGCCCTAGCCTTAGTCTAGCCTAGGATTGCTCTAGCCTAAGCTTGGGGTGCCATAGCCTGAGTCTAGGGGTGCCCTAGCCTGAGGCTATGGGAGCCATAGCCTTAGCCTAAGCCTATGGGTGCCCTAGCATAAGCCTATGGGTGCCCTAGCCTAAGCCTAGGGGTGCCCTAGCCTAAGCCTAGGGGTGTCTTAGCCTAAGCCTAGGGGTGCCCTCGCCTAAGCCTAGGGGTGCCCTCGCCTAAGCCTAGGGGTGCCCTCGCCTAAGGCTAGGGGTGCCCTCGCCTAAGGCTAGGCGAGCCCTAGCCTTAGCCTAAGCCTAGGGTGCCCTAGCCTAAGCCTAGGTGTGCCTAAGCCTGAGCCTAGGGGTGCCTTATTCTTAGGCTAGTGGAGCCCTAGCCTTAGCTTAAGCCAAGGGGGCCCCTAGCCTAAAACTAGGGGTGCCCTAGCCTAAGCCTAGGTGTGCCCTAGCCTGAGCCTCGGGGTGCCGTAGCGTTAGACTAGGGAACCCCTAGCCTTAGCCTAAGTCTAGGGGTGCCCTAGTCTAAGCCTAGGGGTTCCCTAGCCTGAGCCTATGGGTGCCCTAGCCTGAGGATAGGGGAGCCCTAGCCTGAGGCTAGGGAAGCCGTTGCCTTAGCCTAAGTCTAGGTGTGCCCTAGCCTAAGCCTATGGGTGCCCTAGCCTAAGCCTAGGGGTGCCCTAGCCTTAGCCTAAACCTAGGATTGCCCTAGCCTAAGCCTAGGGGTGCCATAGCCTGAGTCTAGGGGTGCCCTAGCCTGAGGCTATGGGAGCCGAAGCCTTAGCCTAAGCCTAGGGGTGCCCTAGCCTAAGCCTAGGGGAGCCCTAGCCTAAGGCTAGGGGAGCCCTAGCTTAGTCTAAGCCTAGGGGTGCCCTAGCCTAAGCCTAGGGGTGCCCAACCCAAGCCTAGGGATGCCCTAGCGTTAGGCTAGGGGAGCCCTAGCCTTAGCCTAAGCCTAGGGGTGCCCTGGCCTAAGCTTAGGGGTGCCCTAGCATAAGTCTAGGGGTGCCCTTGCCTAAGCCTAAGGGTACCCTAGCCTTAGGCTAGGGGAGTCCTCGCCTTTGCCGAAGCCTTGGGGTGCCCTAGGTTAAGCCTAGGGGTGCCCTAGCCCAAGCCTAGGGATGCCCTAGCGTTAGGCTAGAGGAGCCCTAGCCTTAGCCTAAGCCTAGGGGTGCCCTAGCCTAAGCCTAGGGGTGCCCTAGCCTAAGTCTAGGGGTGCCCTAGCCTAATCCTAGGGGTACCCTATCCTTAGGCTAGGGGAGTCCTCGCCTTAGCCGAAGCCTTGGGGTGCCCTAGCCTAAGCCTAGCGGTGCCCTAGCCTAAGCCTACGGGTGCCCTAGCCAAAGCCCAGGGATTCCCTAGCGTTAGCCTAGAGGAGCCCTAGCCTTAGCCTAAGCCTAGGGGTGCCCTAGCATAAGCCTAGGGGTGCCCTAGCATAAGCCTAGGGTTGCCCTAGCCTAAACCTAAGGGTGCCCTATCCTAAGGCTAGGGGTGCCTTACCCTTTGTCTAGAGGAGCCCTAGCCTTAGCCTAAGCCTAGGGGTGCCCTAGCCTAAGCCTAGGGGTGCCCTACTCTAAGCCTAGGGGTGCCCTAGGGTAAGGCAAGGGGAACCATAGCCTTAGCCTAAGCCTAGGGTTGCCCTAGCCTAAGCTTAGGGGTGCCCTAGCCTAAGCCTAGGGTTGCCCTAGCCTAAGCATAGTGGTGTCCTAGCCTAAGACTAGGGGTGCCCTAGCCTTAGACTAGGGGAGCCCTCGCCTTAGCCTAAGCCTATGGGTGCCCTAGCCTAAGCCTAGGGGTGCCCTAGCCTAAGGCTAGGGTTGCACTAGCCTTAGTCTAGTGGAGCCCTAGCCTTAGCCTAAGCCTAGGGGTACCCTATCCTAAGCCATGGGTGCCCTAGCCTAAGCCTAGGGGTGCCCTAGCCTAAGCCTAGGGTTGCCCTACCCTACGCCTAGGGGTGCCTTAGTCTTAGGCTACGGGAGCCCTAGCCTTAGCCTAAGCCTAGGGGTGCCCTAGCCTAAGCCTGGTGGTGCCCTAGCCTAAGCCTACGGGTGTCCTAGCCTAAGACTTGGGGTGTCCTAGCCTAAACCTAGGGGTTCCCTAGCCTAAGCCTAGGGGTGAGCTAGCCTAAGCCTAGGGGTGCCCTAGGCTAAGGCTAGGGGTGCCCTAGCCTAAGCCTAGGGATGCCCTAGCGTTAGGCTAGCGGATCCCTAGCCGTAGCCTAAGCCTAGGGGTGCCCTAGCCTAAGCCTACGGGTGTCCTAGCCTAAGCCTTGGTGTGCCCTAGCCTAAACCTAGGGGTTCCCTAGCCTAAGCCTAGGGGTGAGCTAGCCTAAGCCTAGGGGTGCCCTAGGCTAAGGGTAGGGGTGCCCTAGCCTTAGGCTAGGGGAATCTTCGCCTTAGCTGAAGCCTTGGGGGGCCCTAGCCTAAGCCTAGGGGTGCCCTAGCCTAAGCCTAGGGGTCCCCTAGCCTAAGTCTAGGGGTACCCTAGCCTAAGCCTAGGGGTACCTTACCTTAGGTTACGGGAGGCCTAGCCTTAGCCTAAGCCTAGGGCTGCCCTAGCCTAAGGCTAGGGGTGCCCTAGCCTAAGCCTAGGGGTGCCCTAGCCTAAGCCTAGTGGTGCCCTAGCCTAAGCCTACGGGTGCCCTAGCCTTAGGCTAGGGGAGTCCTCGCCATTGCCGAAGCCTTGGGGTGCCCTAGGTTAAGCCTAGGGGTGCCCTAGCCCAAGCCTAGGGATGCCCTAGCGTTAGGCTAGAGGAGCCCTGGCCTTAGCCTAAGCCTAGGGGTGCCCTGGCCATAGCCTAGGGGTGCCCTAGCCTAAGTCTGGGGGTGCCCTAGCCTAATCCTAGGGGACCCTAGCCTTAGGCTAGGGGAGTCCTCGACTTAGCCGAAGCCTTGGGGTGCCCTAGCCTAAGCCTACGGGTGCCCTAGCCTAAGCCTAAGGGTGCCCTATCCTAAGGCTAGGGGTGCCTTAACCTTAGTCTAGAGGAGCCCTAGCCTTAGCCTAAGCCTAGGGGTGCCCTAGCCTAAGCCTAGGGGTGCCCTAGCCTATGCCTAGGGGTTCCCTAGCCTAAGCCTAGGGGTACCCTACCCTAAGCCTAGGGGTGCCCTAGGGTAAGGCAAGGGGAACCCTAGCCTTAGCCTAAGCCTAGGGGTGCCCTAGCCTAAGCTTAGGGGTGCCCTAGCCTAAGCCTAGGGGTGCCCTAGCCTAAGCCTAGGGTTGCCCTAGCCTAAGCCTAGTGGTGTCCTAGCCTAAGCCTAGGGGTGCCCTAGCCTTAGACTAGGGGAGCCCTAGCCTTAGCCTAAGCCTATGGGTGCCCTAGCCTAAGCCTAGGGGTGCCCTAGCCTAAGGCTAGGGGTGCCCTAGCCTTAGTGTAGTGGAGCCCTAGCCTTAGCCTAAGCCTAGGGGTACCCTATCCTAAGCCATGGGTGCCCTAGCCTAAGCCTAGGGGTGCCCTAGCCTAAGCCTAGGGTTGCCCTACCCTAAGCCTAGGGGTGCCTTAGTCTTAGGCTAGGGGAGCCCTAGCCTTAGCCTAAGCCTAGGGGTGCCCTAGGCTAAGCCTAGTGGTGCCCTAGCCTAAGCCTATGGGTGTCCTAGCCTAAGCCTTGGGGTGCCCTAGCCTAAACGTAGGGGTTCCCTAGCCTAAGCATAGGGGTGCCCTAGCCTAAGCCTAGGGGTGCCATAGCCCAAGCCTAGGGATGCCCTAGCGTTAGGCTAGAGGAACCCTGGCCTTAGCCTAAGCCTATGGGTGCCTTGGCCATAGCCTAGGGGTGCCCTAGCCTAAGTCTGGGGGTGCCCTAGCCTAATCCTAGGGGACCCTAGCCTTAGGCTAGGGGAGTCCTCGACTTAGCCGAAGCCTTGGGGTGCCCTAGCCTAAGCCTACGGGTGCCCTAGCCTAAGCCTAAGGGTGCCCTATCCTAAGGCTAGGGGTGCCTTACCCTTAGTCTAGAGGAGCCCTAGCCTTAGCCTAAGCCTAGGGGTGCCCTAGCCTAAACCTAGGGGTGCCCTAGCCTAAGCCTAGGGGTGCCCTAGCCTAAGCCTAGGGGTGCCCTACCCTAAGCCTAGGGGTGCCCAAGGGTAAGGCAAGGGGAACCCTAGCCTTAGCCTAAGCCTAGGGGTGCCCTAGCCTAAGCTTAGGGGTGCCCTAGCCTAAGCCTAGGGGTGCCCAAGCCTAAGCCTAGGGTTGCCCTAGCCTAAGCCTAGTGGTGTCCTAGCCTAAGCCTAGGGGTGCCCTAGCCTTAGACTAGGGGAGCCCTAGCCTTAGCCTAAGCCTATGGGTGCCCTAGCCTAAGCCTAGGGGTGCCCTAGCCTAAGGCTAGGGGTGCCCTAGCCTTAGTGTAGTGGAGCCCTAGCCTTAGCCTAAGCCTAGGGGTACCCTATCCTAAGCCATGGGTGCCCTAGCCTAAGCCTAGGGGTGCCCTAGCCTAAGCCTAGGGTTGCCCTACCCTAAGCCTAGGGGTGCCTTAGTCTTAGGCTAGGGGAGCCCTAGCCTTAGCCTAAGCCTAGGGGTGCCCTAGCCTAAGCCTAGTGGTGCCCTTGCCTAAGCCTATGGGTGTCCTAGCCTAAGCCTTGCGGTGCCCTAGGCTAAACGTAGGGGTTCCCTAGCCTAAGCATAGGGGTGCCCTAGCCTAAGCCTAGGGGTGCCCTAGCCCAAGCCTAGGGATGCCATAGCGTTAGGCTAGAGGAGCCCTAGCCTTAGCCTAAGCCTAGGGGTGCCCTAGCCTAAGCCTAGGGGTGCTCTAGCCTAAGTCTAGGGGTGCCCGAGCCTAATCCTAGGGGTACCCTCGCCTTAGCCTTGGGGAGTCCTCGCCTTAGCCGAAGCCTTGGGGTGTCCTAGCCTAAGCCTATGGGTGCCCTAGCCTAAGCCTAGGGGTGCCCTAGCCAAAGCCCAGGGATGCCCTAGCGTTAGCCTAGAGGAGCCCTAGCCTTAGCCTAAGCCTAGGGGTGCCCTAGCCTAAGCCAAGGGGTGCCCTAGCCTAAGTCTAGGGGTGCCCTAGCCTAAGCCTAGAGGTACCCTAGCCTTAGGCTAGGGGAGCCCTAGCCTTAGCCTAAGCCTAGGGGTACCCTTGCCTAAGCCTAGGGGTGCCCTAGCATAAGCCTAGGGTTGCCCTAGCCTAAACCTAGGGGTGCCCTAGCCTAAGGCTAGGGGTGCCCTAGCCTTAGTCTAGTGGAGCCCTAGCCTTGGCCTAAGCCTAGTGGTACCCTATCCTAAGTCATGGGGTGCCCTAGCCTAAGCCTAGGGGTGCCCTAGCCTAAGCCTAGGGTTGACCTAGCCTAAGCCTAGGGGTGCCCTAGCCTTAGGCTAGGGGAGCCCTAGCCTTAGCCTAAGCCTAGGGGTGCCCTAGCCTAAGCCTACGGGTGCCCTTGCCTAAGCGTAGGGGTGTCCTAGACTTAGGCTAGGGGAGCCCTAGCCTTAGCCTAAACCTAGGGCTGCCCTAGCCTAAGCCTATGGGGGCCCTAGCCTAATCCTAGGGGTGCCCTAGCCTAAGCCTAGTGGTGCCCTAGACTTAGGCTAGGGGAGCCCTAGCCTTAGCCTACGCCTAGGGGTCCCCTAGCCTAAGCCTAGGGGTGCCCTAGCCTAAGCCTAGGGGCGCCGTAGCCTAAGACTAGGCGTGCCCCAGCCTTAGGCTAGGGGAGCCCTAGACTTAGCCTAAGCCTGGAGGTGCCCTAGGTTAAGCCTATGGGTTCCCTAGCCTAAGACTAGGGGTGCCCTAGGGTAAGGCAAGGGGAGCCCAAGCCTTAGCCTAAGCCTAGGGGTGCCCTAGTCTAAGCTTAGGGGTGCCCTAGCGTAAGCCTAGGTGTGCCGAAGCCTAAGCCTAGGGGTGCCCTAGCCTAAGCCTAGTGGTGTCCTAGCCTAAGCCTAAGGTTGCCCTAGCCTAAGCCTAGGGGTGCCCTAGCCTTAGACTAGGGGAGCCCTAGCCTTAGCCTAAGCCTATGGGTGCCCTAGCCTAAGCCTAGGGGTCCCCTAGCCTAATCCTAGGGTTGCCCTAGCCTAAGCCTAGGGGTGCCTTAGCCTAAGTCTAGGGGTGCCCTAGCCTTAGTCTAGTGGAGCCCTAGCCTTAGCCTAAGCCTAGGGGTGCCCTAGCCTAAGCCTAGGGGTGCCGTAGCATAAGCCTAGGGTTGCCCTAGCCTAAGCCTAGTGGTGCCCAAGCCTTAGGCTAGCTGAGCCCTAGCCTTAGAGTAAGCCTATGGGTGCCCTTGCCTAAGCCTAGGGTTGCCCTACACTAAGCTTATGGGTGCCCTAGTCTTAGGCTAGGGGAGCCCTAGCCTTAGCCTAAGCCTAGGGGTGCCCTAGCCTAAACCTAGGGGTTCCCTAGCCTAAGCCTAGGGGTGTGCTAGCCTAAGCCTAGGGGTGCCCTAGGCTAAGGCTAGGGGTGCCCTTGCCTTAGTCTAGTGGAGCCCTAGCCTTAGCCTAAGCTTAGGGGTGCCCTATCCTAAGCCTAGGGGTGCCCTAGCCTAAGCCAAGGGATGCCCTAGCGTTAGGCTAGCGGAGCCCTAGCCTTAGCCTAAGCCTATGGGTGCCTTAGCCTAAGCCTAGGGGTGTCCTAGCCTAAGTCTAGGGGTGCCCTAGCCTAAGCCTATGGGTGTCCTCGCCTAAGCCTTGGGGTGCCCTAGCCTAAACCTAGGGGTTCCATAGCCTAAGCCTAGGGGTGCCATAGCCTAAGCATAGGGGTGCCCTAGCCCAAGCCTAGGGATGCCCTAGAGTTAGGCTAGAGGAACCCTATCCTTAGCCTAAGCCTACGGTTGCCCTAGCCTAAGCCTAGGGGTGCCCTAGGCTAAGTCTAGGGGTGCCCTAGCCAAAGCCTAGGGGTACCTTACCTTAGACTATGGGAGCCCTAGCCTTAGTCTAAGCATAGGGGTGCCCTAGCCTAAGCCTAGGGGTGCCCTAGCCAAGCCTAGGGATACCCTAGCGTTAGGCTAGAGGAGCGCTAGCCTTAGCCTAAGCCTAGGGGTGCCTGAGCTTAAGCCTAGGGCTGCCCTAGCCTAAGCCTAGGGGTGCCCTAGCCTAAGCCTAGGGGTGCCCTAGCCTAAGCCTAGGGGAGCCCTAGCCTTAGCCTGAGCCTAGGGGTGCCCTAGCCTAAGCCTCGGGGTGTCCTAGCCTAAGCCTAGGGGTGCCCTAGCCTAAGCCTAGGGGTGCCCTAGCCTTAAGCTAGGGGAGCCCTAGCCTTAGCCTAAGCCTAGGGGTCCCCTAGCCTAAGCCTAGGGGTGCCCAACCTAAGCATAGGGGTGCCCTAGCCTAAGCCTAGGCGTGCCCTAGCCTAAGGCTAGGGGAGCCTTAGCCTTAGCCTAAGCCTAGGGGTGCCCTAGCCTAAGCCTAGGGGTGCCCTAGCCTAAGCCTAGGGGTGCCCTAGCCCAAGCCCAGGGATGCCCTAGCGTTAGCCTAGAGGAGCCCTAGCCTTAGACTAAGCCTAGGGGTGCACTACCCTAAGCCAAGGGGTGCCATAGCCTAAGTCTAGGGGTGCCCTAACCTAAGCCTAGGGGTGCCCTAGCCTAAGCCTTGGGGTGCCGTAGCATAAGCCTAGGGTTGCCCTAGCCTAAACCTAGGGTTGCCCTAGCCTAAGGCTAGGGGTGCCCTAGCCTTAGTCTAGTGGAGCCCTAGCCTTGGCCTAAACATAGTGGTGCCCTATACTTAGCCATGGAGTGCCCTAGCCTAAGCCTAGGGGTGCCCTAGCCTTAGGCTAGGGGAGCCCTAGCCTTAGCCTAAGCCTAGGGGTGCCCTAGCATAAGTCTAGGGGTGCCCTAGCCTAAACCTAGGGGTAACCTAGCCTTAGGCTAGGGGAGTCCTCGCCTTAGCCGAAGCCTTGGGGTGCCCTAGCCTAAGGCTAGGGGTGCCCTATCCTTATGCTAGGGGAGCCCTAGCCTTTAGCTAGGGGAGCCCTAGCCTTAGTCTAAGCATAGGGGTGCCCTAGCCTAAGCCTAGGGGTGCAATAGCCCAAGCCTAGGGATGCCCTAGCGTTAGGCTAGAGGAGCCCTAGTATTAGCCTAAGCCTAGAGGTGCCCGAGCCTAAGCCTAGGGCTGCCCTAGGCTAAGTCTAGGGGTGCCCTAGCCAAAGCCTAGGGGTACCTTACCTTAGGCTACGGGAGGCCTAGCCTTAGGCTAGGGGAGCCCTAGCCTTAGCCTAAGCCTAGGGGTCCCCTAGCCTAAGCCTAGGGGTGCCCAACCTAAGCCTAGGGGTGCCCTAGCCTAACCCTAGGTGTGCCGTAACCTTAGGCTAGGGGAGCCCTAGCCTTAGCCTAAGCCTAGGGGTGCCCTAGCCTAAGCCTAGGGGTGCCCTAGCCTAAGCCTACGGGTGTCCTAGCCTTAGGCTAGGGGAGCCCAAGCCTTTGTCTAAGCCTTGGGGTGCCCTAGCCTTAGGCTAGGGGAGTCCTCGCCGTAGCCGAAGCCTTGGGGTGCCCTAGCCTTAGGCTAGGGGAGCCGTAGCCTTAGTCTAAGCCTAGGGGTGCCCTAGCCTAAGCCTAGGGGTGCCCTAGCCCAAGCCTAGGGATGCCCTAGCGTTAGGCTAGAGGAGCCCTAGCCTTAGCTTAAGCCTACGCGTGCCCGAGCCTAAGCTTAGGACTGCCCTAGCCTAAGCCTCGGGGTGCCCTAGCCTAAGCCTAGGGGTGTCCTAGCCTTAGGCTAGGGAAGCCCTAGCCTTAGCCTAAGCCTAGGGGTGCCCTAGCCTAATCCTACGGGTGCCCTTGCCTAAGCGTAGGGGTTTCCTAGCTTTAGGCTAGGGGAGCCCTAACCTTAGCCTAAGCCTAGGGGTGCCCTAGCCTAAGCCTATGGGTGCCCTAGCCTAAGCCTAGGGGTGCCCTAGCCTAAGCCTAGTTGTGCCCTAGCCTTAGGCTAGGGGAGCCCTAGCCTTAGCCTAAGCCTAGGGGTCCCCTAGCCTAAGCCTTTGGGAGCCCTAGCCTAAGCCTAGGGGTACCCTAGCCTAAGCCTAGGCGTGCCCTAGCCTTAGGCTAGGGGAGCCCTAGCCTTAGCCTAAGCTTAGGGGTGCCCTAGGCTAAGCCTAGGGGTTCCCTAGCCTAAGCCTAGGGGTGCCCTAGCCTAAGGCTAGGGGTGCCCTAGCCTTAGTCTAGTGGAGCCCTAGCCTTAGCCTAAGCCTAGGGGTGCCCTAGCCTAAGCCTAGGGGTGCCCTAGCCTAAGCCTAGGGGTGCCCTACCCTAAGCCTAGGGTTGCCCTAGCCTAAGACTAGGGGTGCCCTAACCTAGGCTTAGGGGTGCCCTAGTCTAAGCCTAGGGGTGCACTAGCCTAAGCCCAGGGGTGCCCTAACCTAAGTCTAGGGGTGCCCTAGCCTAAGCCTAGGGGTGCCCTAGCCCAAGCCTAGGGATGCCCTAGCATTAGGCTAGAGGAGCCCTATCCTTAGCTTAAGCCTAGGGGTGCCCTAGCCTAAGCCTAGGGGTGCCCTAGCCTAAGCCTAGGGGTGCCCTAGCCCATGCCTAGGGATGCCCTAGTGTTAGGCTAGAGGAGCCATAGCCTTAGCCTAAGCCTAGTGGTGCCCTAGCCTAAGCCTAGGGGTGCCCTAGCCTAAGACTAGGGGTGCCCTAGCCAACGACTAGGGGTACCCTAGCCTAATCCTATGGGTACCCTAGCCTTAGGCTAGGGGAGTCCTCACCTTAGCCGAAGCCTTGGGGTGCCCTAGCCTAAGCCTAGGGGTGCCCTAGCCTAAGCCTAGGGGTGCCCAAGCCCAAGCCCAGGGATGCCCTAGCGTTAGCCTAGAGGAGCCCTAGCCTTAGCCTAAGCCTAGGGGTGCCCTAGCCTAAGCCTAGGGGTGCCCTAGCATAAGCCTAGGTTTGCCCTAGCCTAAACCAAGGGGTGCCCTAGCCTTAGTCTAGTGGAGCCATCGCCTTAGCCTAAGCCTAGGGATGCCCTATCCTAAGCCATGGGGTGCCCTAGCCTAAGCCTAGGGGTGCCCTAGCCTAAGCCTAGGGTTGCCCTAGCCTAAGCCTAGGGATGCCCTAGCCTTAGGCTAGGGGAGCCCAAGCCTTAGCCTAAGCCTAGGGGTGCCCTAGCCTAAGCCAAGGGTGCCCTAGCCTAAGCCTACGGGTGTCCTAGCCTAAGCCTAGGGGTGCACTAGCCTAAGTCTACGGGTGCCCTAGCTTAAGCTAGGGGAGCCCTAGACTTAGCCTAAGCCTAGGGGTGCCCTAGCCTAAGCCTAGGGGTGCCCTAGCCTAAGCCTACGGGTGTTGTAGCCTAAGCCTATGGGTGCCCTAGCATAAGTCTAGGGGTGCCCTAGCCTAAGCCTAGGGGTACCCTAGCCTAAGCCAAGGTTGCCCTAGCCTAAGCCTACGGGTGTCCTAGCCTAAGCCTAGGGGTGCCCTAGCCTAAGACTAGGCGTGCCCTAGCCTTAGCCTAGGGGAGCCCTAGCCTTAGCCTAAGCCTAGGGGTGCCCTAGGTTAAGCCTAGGGGTTCCCTAGCCTAAGCCTAGGTGTGCCCTAGCCTAAGCCTAGGGGTGCACTAGCCTAAGGTTAGGGGTACCCTAGCCTTAGTCTAGTGGAGCCCTAGCCTTAGCCTAAGCCTAGGGGTGCCCTAGCCTAAGCCTAGGGGTTCCCTAGCCTAAGCCTAGGGGTGCCCTACCCTAAGCCTAGGGTTGCCCTAGCCTAAGCCTAGTGGTGCCCTAGCCTTAGGCTAGCTGATCCCTAGCCTTAGAGTAAGCCTATGGGTGCCCTAGCCTACGACTAGGGGTGCCCTAGCCTAAGCCTAGGTGTGCCCTAGCCTAAGACTAGGGGTGCCCTAGCCTAAGCTTAGGGGTGCCCTAGTCTAAGCCTAGGGGTGCCCTAGCCTAAGTTTAGGGGTGCCCTAGGGTTAGGCAAGGGGAGCCCTAGCCTTAGCCTAAGCCTAGGGGTGCCCTAGCGTAAGCCTAGGGGTGCCGTAGCCTAAGCCTACGGGTGCCCTAGCCTAAGCCTAGTGGTGTCCTAGCCTAAGCCTAGGGGTGCCCTTGCCTAAGACTAGGGGTGCACTAGCCTTAGACTAGGGGAGCCCTAGCCTTAGCCTTAGCCTATGGGTGCCCTAACCTAAGCCTTGGGGTGCCCTAGCCTAAGGCTAGGGGTGCCCTAGCCTTAGTCTAGTGGAGCCCTAGCCTTAGCCTAAGCCTAGGGTTGCCCTACCCTAAGACTAGGGGTGCCCAACCTAAGCCTAGGGGTGCCCTAGCCTAACCTAGGCGTGCCCTAGCCTAAGTCTAGGGGTCCCCTAGCCTAAGCCTAGAGGTACCCTAGCCTTAGGCTAGGGGAGCCCTAGCCTTAGCCTAAGCCTAGGGGTGCCCTAGCCTAAGCCTAGGGGTGCCGTAGCATAAGCCTAGAGTTGCCCTAGCCTAAACCTAGGGTTGCCCTAGCCTAAGGCTAGGGGTGCCCTTGCCTTAGTCTAGTGGAGCCCAGGCCTTGGCCTAAGCCTAGTGGTGCCCTATACTAAGCCATGGAGTGCCCTAAACTAAGCCTAGGGTTGCCCTAGCCTAAGCCTAGGGGTGTCCTAGCCTTAGGCTAGGGGAGCCCTAGCCTTAGCCTAAGCCTAGGGGTGCCCTACCCTAAGCCTAGGGGTGCCCTAGCCTAAGCCTAGTGGTGCCCTAATGTTAAGCTAGGGGAGCCCTAGCCTTAGCCTAAGCCTAGGGGTCCCCTAGCCTAAGCCTAGGGGTGCCCAACCTAAGCCTAGGGGTGCCCTAGCCTAAGCCTAGGTGTGCCCTAACCTTAGGCTAGGGGAGCCCTAGCCTTAGCCTAAGCCTAGGGGTGCCCTAGCCTAAGTCTAGGGGTGCCCTAGCCTAAGCCTACGGGTGTCCTAGCCTTAGGCTAGGGGAGCCCAAGCCTTTGTCTAAGCCTTTAGGTGCCCTAGCCTTAGGCTAGGGGAGTCGTCGCCTTAGCCGAAGCCTTGGGGTGCCCTAGCCTTAGGCTAGGGGAGCCCTAGACTTAGTCTAAGCCTTGGGGTGCCCTAGCCTAAGCCTAGGGGTGCCCTAGCCCAAGCCTAGGGATGCCCTAGCGTTAGGCTAGAGGAGCCCTAGCCTTAGCTTAAGCCTAGGGGTGCCCTAGCCTAAGCCTAGGGCTGCCCTAGCCTAAGCCTCGGGGTGCCCTAGCCTAAGCCTCGGGGTGCCCTAGCCTAAGCCTAGGGGTGTCCTAGCCTTAGGCTAGGGGAGCCCTAGCCTTAGCCTAAGCCTAGGGGTGCCCTAGCCTAAAACTAGGGGTGCCCTAGCCTAAGCCTAGGGCTGTCCTAGCCTTAGGCTAGGGGAGCCCTACCCTTAGCCTAAGCCTAGGGGTGCCCTAGCCTAAGACTATGGGTGCCCTTGCCTAAGCGTAGGGGTGTCCTAGCTTTAGGCTAGGGGAGCCCTAGCCTTAGCCTAAGCCTAGGGGTGCCCTAGCCTAAGCCTAGGGGTGCCCTATCCTAAGCCTAGTTGTGCCCTAGCCTTAGACTAGGGGAGCCCTAGCCTTAGCCTAAGCCTAGGGGTCCCCTAGCCTAAGCCTTGGGGTGCCCTAGCCTAAGCCTAGGGGTGCCCTAGCCTAAGCCTAGGCGTGCCCTAGCCTTAGGCTAGGGGAGCCCTAGCCTTAGCCTAAGCTTAGGGGTGCCCTAGGCTAAGCCTAGGGGTTCCCTAGCCTAAGCCTAGGGGTGCCGTAGCCTAAGCCTAGGTTTGCCGTAGCCTAAGGCTAGAGGTGCCCTAGCCTTAGTCTAGTGGAACCCTAGCCTTAGCCTAAGCCTAGGGGTGCCCTAGCCTAAGCTAGGGGTGCCCTAGCCTAAGCCTAGGGGTGCCCTACCCTAAGCCTATGGTTGCCCCAGCCTAAGACTAGGGGTGCCCTAGCCTAAGCTTAGGGGTGCCCTAGTCTAAGCCTAGGGGTGCACTAGCCTAAGCCTAGGGGTGCCCTGGCCTAAGTCTAGGGGTGTAGCCTAAGCCTAGGGGTGCCCTAGCCCAAGCCTAGGGATGCCCTAGCATTAGGCTAGAGGAGCCCTATCCTTAGCTTAAGCCTAGGGGTGCCCTAGCCTAAGCCTAGGGGTGCCCTAGCCAAAGCCTAGGGGTGCCTTAGCCCAAGCCTAGGGATGCCCTAGCGTTAGGCTAGAGGAGCCCTAGCCTTAGCTTAAGCCTAGGGGTACCCTAGCCTAAGCCTAGGGGTGCCCTAGCCTAAGCCTAGGGGTGCCCTAGCCTACGACTAGGGGTGCCCTAGCCTAATCCTATGGGTACCCTAGCCTTAGGCTAGGGGAGTCCTCGCCTTAGCCGAAGCCTTGGGGTGCCCTAGGCTTAGGCTAGGGGAGCCGTAGCCTTAGTCTAAGCCTAGGGGTGCCCTAGCCTAAGCCAAGGGGTGCCCTAGCGTTAGGCTAGAGGAGCTCTAGCCTTAGCTTAAGCCTACGGGTGCCCGAGCCTAAGCTTAGGGCTGCCCTAGCCTAAGCCTCGGTGTGCCCTAACCTAAGCCTAGGGGTGTCCTAGCCTTAGGCTAGGGGAGCCCTAGCCTTAGCCTAAGCCTAGGGATGCCCTAGCCTAAACCTAGGGGTGCCCTAGCCTAAGCCTAGGGGTGCCCTAGCCTAAGCCTAGGGGTGCCCTAGCCTAAGCCTAGGGGTGCCCTAGCCTAAGCCTAGGGGTGCCCTAGCCTAAGCCTAGGGGTGCCCTAGCCTAAGCCTAGTTGTGCCCAAGCCTTAGGCTAGGGGAGCCCTAGCTTTAGCCTAAGCCTAGGGGTCCCCTAGCCTAAGCCTTGGGGAGCCCTAGCCTAAGCCTAGGGGTGCCCTATCCTAAGCCTAGGCGTGCCCTAGCCTTAAGGTAGGGGAGCCCTAGCCTTAGCCTAAGCTTAGGGATGCCCTAGGCTAAGCCTAGGGGTTCCCTAGCCTAAGCCTAGGGGTGCCCTAGCCTAAGGCTAGGGGTGCCCTAGCCTTAGTCTAGTGGAGCCCTAGCCTTAGCCTAAGCCTAGGGGTGCCCTGGCCTAAGCCTAGGGGTGCCCTGGCCTAAGCCTAGGGGTGCCCTGGCCTAAGCCTAGGGGTGCCCTACACTAAGCCTAGGGTTGCCCTAGACTAAGACTAGGGGTGCCCTAACCTAGGCTTAGGGGTGCCCTAGTCTAAGCCTAGGGGTGCACTAGCCTAAGCCTAGGGGTGCCCTAACCTAAGTCTATGGGTGCCCTGGCCTAAGCCTAGGGGTGCCCTAGCCCAAGCCTAGGGATGCCCTAGCGTTAGGCTAGAGGAGCCCTAGCCTTAGCCTAAGCCTAGGGGTGCCCTAGCCTAAGCCTAGGGGTGCCCTAGCCTAAGCCTAGGGGTGCCCTAGCCTAGGACTAGGGGTGCCCTAGCCTAATCCTATGGGTACCCTAGCCTTAGGCTAGGGGAGTCCTCACCTTAGCCGAAGCCTTGGGGTGCCCTAGCCTAAGCCTAGGGGTGCCCTAGCCTAAGCCTAGGGGTGCCCTAGCCCAAGACTAGGGATGCCCTAGCGTTAGCCTAGAGGAGCCCTAGCCTTAGCCTAAGCCTAGGGGTGCCCTAGCCTAAGCCTAGGGGTGCCCTAGCATAAGCCTAGGTTTGCCCTAGCCTAAACCTAGGGGTGCCCTAGCCTTAGTCTAGTGGAGCCATCGCCTTAGCCTAAGCCTAGGGATGCCCTATCCTAAGCCATGGGGTGCCCTAGCCTAAGCCTAGGGGTGCCCTAGCCTAAGCCTAGGGTTGCCCTAGCCTAAGCCTAGGGATGCCCTAGCCTTAGGCTAGGGGAGCCCAAGCCTTAGCCTAAGCCTAGGGGTGCCCTAGCCTAAGCCAAGGGTGCCCTAGCCTAAGCCTACGGGTGTCCTAGCCTAAGCCTAGGGGTGCCCTAGCCTAAGTAAACGGGTGCCCTAGCCTTAAGCTAGGGGAGCCCTAGACGTAGCCTAAGCCTTGGGGTGCCCTAGCCTAAGCCTATGGGTGCCCTAGCCTAAGCCTACGGGTGTTCTAGCCTAAGACTATGGGTGCCCTAGCATAAGTCTAGGGGTGCCCTAACCTAAGCCTAGGGGTGCCCTAGCCTAAGACAAGGTTGCCCTAGCCTAAGCCTACGGGTGTCCTAGCCTAAGCCTAGGGGTGCCCTAGCCTAAGACTAGGCGTGCCTTAGCCTTAGGCTAGGGGAGCCCTAGCCTTAGCCTAAGACTAGGGGTGCCCTAGCCTAAGCCTAGGGGTGCCCTACCCTAAACCTAGGGTTGCCTTAACCTAAGCCTATTGGTGCCCTAGCCTTAGGCTAGCTGATCCCTAGCCTTAGAGTAAGCCTATGGGTGCCCTAGCCTACGACTAGGGGTGCCCTAGCCTAAGCCTAGGGGTGCCCTAGCCTAAGACTAGGGGTGCCCTAGCCTAAGCTTAGTGGTGCCGTAGTCTAAGCCTAGGGGTGCCCTAGCCTAAGTTTAGGGGTGCCCTAGGGTTAGGCAAGGGGAGCCCTAGCCTTAGCCTAAGCCTAGGGGTGCCCTAGCGTAAGCTTAGGGGTGCCGTAGCCTAAGCCTAGGGGTGCCCTAGCCTAAGCCTAGTGGTGTCCTAGCCTAAGCCTAGGGGTGCCCTAGCCTAAGCCTAGGGGTGCCCTAGCCTTAGACTAGGGGAGCCCTAGCCTTAGCCTTAGCCTATGGGTGCCCTAACCTAAGCCTTGGGGTGCCCTAGCCTAAGGCTAGTGGTGCCCTAGCCTTAGTCTAGTGGAGCCCTAGCCTTAGCCTAAGCCTAGGGGTGCCCTACCCTAAGACTAGGGGTGCCCAACCTAAGCCTAGGGGTGCCCTAGCCTAAGCCTAGGCGTGCCCTAGCCTAAGTCTAGGGGTCCCCTAGCCGAAGCCTACAGGTACCCTAGCCTTAGGCTAGGGGAGCCCTAGCCTTAGCCTAAGCCTAGGGGTGCCCTAGCCTAAGCCTAGGGGTGCCGTAGCATAAGCCTAGAGTTGCCCTAGCCTAAACCTAGGGTTGCCCTAGCCTAAGGCTAGGGGTGCCCTAGCCTTTGTCTAGTGGAGCCCAGGCCTTAGCCTAAGCCTAGTGGTGCCCTTTACTAAGCCATGGAGTGCCCTAAACTAAGCCTAGGGGTGCCCTAGCCTAAGCCTAGGGTTGCCCTAGCCTAAGCCTAGGGGTGTCCTAGCCTTAGGCTAGGGGAGCCCTAGCCTTAGCCTAAGCCTAGGGGTGCCCTAGCCTAAGCCTAGGGGTGCCCTAGCTTAAGCCTAGTGGTGCCCTAATGTTAAGATAGGGGAGCCCTAGCCTTAGCCTAAGCCTAGGGGTCCCCTAGCCTAAGCCTAGGGGTGCCCTAACCTTAGGCTAGGGGAGCCCTAGCCTTAGCCTAAGCCTAGGGGTGCCCTAGCCTAAGTCTAGGGGTGCCCTAGCCTAAGCCTACGGGTGTTCTAGCCTTAGGCTAGGGGAGCCCAAGCCTTTGTCTAAGTCTTGGGGTGCCCTAGCCTTAGGCTAGGGGAGTCGTCGCCGTAGCCGAAGCATTAGGGTGCCCTAGCCTTAGGCTAGGGGAGCCCTAGCCTTAGTCTAAGCTTAGGGGCGCCCTAGCCTAAGCCTAGGGGTGCCCTAGCCCAAGCCTAGGGATGCCCTAGCGTTAGGCTAGAGGAGCCCTAGCCTTAGCTTAAGCCTACGGGTGCCCGAGCCTAAGCCTAGGGCTGCCCTAGCCTAAGCCTCGGGGTGCCCTAGCCTAAGCCTAGGGGTGTCCTAGCCTTAGGCTAGGGGAGCCCTAGCCTTAGCCTAAGCCTAGGGGTGCCCTAGCCTAAACCTAGGGGTGCCCTAGCCTAAGCCTAGGGCTGTCCTAGCCTTAGGTTAGGGGAGCCCTAGCCTTAGCCTAAGCCTAGGGGTGCCCTAGCCTAAGCCTACGGGTGCCCTTGCCTAAGCGTAGGGGTGTCCTAGCTTTAGGCTAGGGGAGCCCTAGCCTTAGCCTAAGCCTAGGGGTGCCCTAGCCTAAGCCTAGGGGTGCCCTAGCCTAAGCCTAGTTGTGCCCTAGCCTTAGGCTAGGGGAGCCCTAGCCTTAGCCTATACCTAGGGGTCCCCTAGCCTAAGCCTTGGGGTGCCCTAGCCTAAGCCTAGGGGTGCCCTAGCCTAAGCCTAGGCGTGCCCTAGCCTTAGGCTAGGGGAGCCCTAGCCTTAGCCTAAGCTTAGGGGTGCCCTAGGCTAAGCCTAGGGGTTCCCTAGCCTAAGCCTAGGGGTGCCGTAGCCTAAGCCTAGGGTTGCCCTAGCCTAAGCCTAGAGGTGCCCTAGCCTTAGTCTAGTGGAGCCCTAGCCTTAGCCTAAGCCTAGGGGTGCCCTAGCCTAAGCCTAGGGGTGCCCTAGCCTAAGCCTAGGCGTGCCCTACCCTAAGCCTATGGTTGCCCTAGCCTAAGACTAGGTGTGCCCTAGCCTAAGCTTAGGGGTGCCCTAGTCTAAGCCTAGGGGTGCACTAGCCTAAGCCTAGGGGTGCCCTAGCCTAAGTCTAGGGGTGTAGCCTAAGCCTAGGGGTGCCCTAGCCCAAGCCTAGGGATACCCTAGCATTAGGCTAGAGGAGCCCTATCCTTAGCTTAAGCTAAGGGTGCCCTAGCCTAAGCCTAGGGGTGTCCTAGCCAAAGCCTAGGGGTGCCCTAGCCCAAGCCTAGGGATGCCCTAGCGTTAGGCTAGAGGAGCCCTAGCCTTAGCCTAAGTCTAGGGGTGCCCTAGCCTAAGCCTAGGGGTGCCCTAGCCTAAGCCTAGGGGTGCCCTAGCCTACGACTAGGGGTGCCCTAGCCTAATCCTATGGGTACCCTAGCCTTAGGCTAGGGGAGTCCTCGCCTTAGCCGAAGCCTTGGGGTGCCCTAGCCTAAGCCTAGGGGTGCCCTAGCCTAAGCCTAGGGGTGCCCTAGACCAAGCCCAGGGATGCCCCAGCGTTAGCCTAGAGGAGCCCTAGCCTTAGCCTAAGCCTAGTGGTGCCCTAGCCTAAGCCTAGGGGTGCCCTAGCATAATTCTAGGTTTGCCCTAGCCTAAACCTAGGGGTGCCCTAGCCTAAGGCTAGGGGTGCCCTTGCCTTAGTCTAGTGGAGTCATCGCCTTAGCCTAAGCCTAGGGGTGCCCTATCCTAAGCCATGGGGTGCCCTAGCCTAAGCCTAGGGGTGCCCTAGCCTAAGCCTAGGGTTGCCCTAACCTAAGCCTAGGGGTGCCCTAGCCTTAGGCTAGGGGAGCCCAAGCCTTAGCCTAAGCCTAGGTGTGCCCTAGCCTAAGCCAAGGGTGCCCTAGCCTAAGCCTACGGGTGTCCTAGCCTAAGCCTAGGGGTGCCCTAGCCTAAGTCTACGGGTGCCCTAGCCTTAAGCTAGGGGAGCCCTAGCCTTAGCCTAAGCCTAGGGGTGCCCTAGCCTAAGCCTAGGGGTGCCCTAGCCTAAGCCTACGGGTGTTCTAGCCTAAGCATATGGGTGCCCTAGCATAAGTCTAGGGGTGCCCTAACCTAAGCCTAGGGGTGCCCTAGCCTAAGCCAAGTTTGCCCTAGCCTAAGCCTACGGGTGTCCTAGCCTAAGCCTAGGGGTGCCCTAGCCTAAGACTAGGCGTGCCCTAGCCTTAGGCTAGGGGAGCCCTAGCCTTAGCCTAAGCCTAGGGGTGCCCTAGGTTAAGCCTAGGGGTTCCCTAGCCTAAGCCTAGGTGTGCCCTAGCATAAGCCTAGGGGTGCCCTAGCCTAAGGTTAGGGGTACCCTAGCCTTAGTCTAGTGGATCCCTAGCCTTAGCCTATGCCTAGGGGTGCCAGAGCCTAAGCCTAGGGGTGCCCTAGCCTAAGCCTAGGGGTGCCCTACCCTAAGCCTAGGGTTGCCCTAGGCTAAGCCTAGTGGTGCCCTAGCCTTAGGCTAGCTGAGCCCTAGCCTTAGAGTAAGCATATGGGTGCCCTAGCCTACGACTAGGGGTGCCCTAGCCTAAGCCTAGGGGTGCCCTAGCCTAAGCCTAGAGGTGCCCTAGCCTAAGCTTAGGGGTGCCCTAGCCTAAGCCTAGTGGTGTCCTAGCCTAAGCCTAGGGGTGCCCTAGCCTAAGCCTAGGGGTGCCCTAGCCTTAGACTAGGGGAGCCCTAGCCTTAGCCTTAGCCTATGGGTACCCTAGCCTAAGCCTAGGGGTCCCCTAGCCTAAGCCTAGGGTTGCCCTTGCCTAAGCCTAGGGGTGCCCTAGCCTAAGGCTAGGGGTGCCCTAGCCTTAGTCTAGTGGAGCCCTAGCCTTAGCCTAAGCCTAGGGGTGCCCTACCCTAAGACTAGGGGTGCCCAACCTAAGCCTAGGGGTGCCCTAGCCTAAGCCTAGGCATGCCCTAGCCTAAGTCTAGGGGTGCCCTAGCCTAAGCCTAGAGGTACCCTAGCCTTAGGCTAGGGGAGCCCTAGACTTAGCCTTAGCCTAGGGGTGCCCTAGCCTAAGCCTAGGGGTGCCGTAGCATAAGCCTAGGGTTACCCTAGCCTAAACCTAGGGTTGCCCTAGCCTAAGGCTAGGGGTGCCCTAACCTTAGTCTAGTGGAGCCCTAGCCTTGGCCTAAGCCTAGTGGTGCCCTATACTAAGCCATGGAGTGCCCTAGCCTAAGCCTAGGGGTGCCCTAGCCTAAGCCTAGGGTTGCCCTAGCCTAAGCCTAGGGGTGCCCTAGCCTTAGGCTAGGGGTGCCCTAGCCTTAGCCTAAGCCTTGGTTTGCCCTAGCCTAAGCCTAGGGGTGCCCTAGCCTAAGCCTACGGGTGTCCTAACCTAAGCCTAGGGGTGCCCTAGCCTAAGTCTAGGGGTGCCCTAGCCTTAGTCTAGGGGAGCCCTAGCCTTAGCCTAAGCCTAGGGGTGCCCTAGCATAAGTCTAGGGGTGCCCTAGCCTAAACCTAGGGGTAACCTAGCCTTAGGCTAGGGGAGTCCTCGCCTTAGCCGAAGCCCTGGGGTGCCCAACCCAAGCCTAGGGATGCCCTAGCGTTAGGCTAGAGGAGCCCTAGCCTTAGCCTAAGCCTAGGTGTGCCCGAGCCTAAGCCTTGGGCTGCCCTAGCCTAAGCCTACGGGTGCCCTAACCTAAGCCTAGGGGTGCCCTAGCCTAAGCCTAGGGGTGTCCTAGCCTTAGGCTAGGGGAGCCCTAGCCTTAGCCTAAGCCTAGGGGTGCCCTAGCCTAAGCCTAGGGGTGCCCTAGCCTAAGCCTAGTGGTGCCCTAATGTTAAGCTAGGGGAGCCCTAGCCTTAGCCTAAGCCAAGGGGTCCCCTAGCCTAAGCCTAGGGGTGCCCAACCTAAGCCTAGGGGTGCCCTAGCCTAAGCCTAGGAGTGCCCTAACCTTAGGCTAGGGGAGCCCTAGCCTTAGCCGAAGCCTTGGGGTGCCCTAGCCTTAGGCTAGGGGAGCCCTAGCCTTAGTCTAAACCTAGGGGTGCCCTAGCCTAAGCCCAGGGGTGCCCTAGCCCAAGCCTAGGGATGCCCTAGCATTAGGCTAGAGGAGCCCTAGCCTTAGCTTAAGCCTACGGGTGCCCGAGCCTAAGCCTAGGGCTGCCCTAGCCTAAGCCTCGGGGTGCCCTAGCCTAAGCCTAGGGGTGTGCTAGCCTTAGGCTAGGGGAGCCCTAGCCTTAGCCTAAGCCTAGGGGTGCCCTAGCCTAAGCCTACGGGTGCCCTTGCCTAAGCGTAGGGGTGTCCTAGATTTAGGCTAGGGGAGCCCTAGCCTTAGCCTAAGCCTAGGGGTGCCCTAGCCTAAGCCTATGGGTGCCCTAGCCTAAGCCTAGGGGTGCCCTAGCCTAAGCCTAGTTGTGCCCTAGCCTTAGGCTAGGGGAGCCCTAGCCTTAGCCTAAGCCTAGGGGTCCCCTAGCCTAAGGCTAGGGGTGCCCTAGCCTAAGCCTAGGCGTGCCCTAGCCTTAGGCTAGGGGAGCCCTAGCCTAAGCCTAAGCTTAGGGTTGCCCTAGTCTAAGCCTAGGGGTGGCCTAGCCTAAGCCTAGGAGTGCCCTAGCCTAAGGCTAGGGGTGCCCTAGCCTTAGTCTAGTGGAGCCCTAGCCTTAGCCTAAGCCTAGGGGTGCCCTAGCCTAAGCCTAGGGATGCCCTAGCCTAAGCCTAGGGGTGCCCTACCCTAAGCCTAGGGTTGCCCTAGCCGAAGACTAGGGGTGCCCTAGCCTAAGCTTAGGGGTGCCCTAGTCTAAGCCTAGGGGTGCACTAGCCTAAGCCTAGGGGTGCCCTAGCCTAAGTATAGGGGTGCCCTAGCCTAAGTCTAGGGGTGCCCTAGCCCAAGCCTAGGGATGCCCTAGCATTAGGCTAGAGGAGCCCTATCCTAAGCTTAAGCCTAGGGGTGCCCTAGCCTAAGCCTAGGGGTGCCCTAGCCTAAGCCTAGGGGTGCCCTAGCCCAAGCCTAGGGATGCCCTAGCATTAGGCTAGAGGAGCCCTATCCTTAGCTTAAGCCTAGGGGTGCCCTAGCCTAAGCCTAGGGGTGCCCTAGCCTAAGCCTAGGGGTGCCCTATCCTACGTCTAGGGGTGCCCTAGCCTAATCCTATGGGTACCCTAGCCTTAGGCTAGGGGAGTCCTCGCCTTAGCCGAAGCCTTGGGGTGCCCTAGCCTAAGCCTAGGGGTGCCCTAGCCTAAGCCTAGGGGTGCCCTAGCCCAAGCCCAGGGATGCCCTAGCGTTAGCCTAGAGGAGCCCAAGCCTTAGCCTAAGCCTAGGGGTGGCCTAGCCTAGCCTAGGGGTGCCCTAGCATAAGCCTAGTTTTGCCCTAGCCTAAACTTGGGGTGCCCTAGCCTAAGGCTAGGTGTGCCCTAGCATTAGTCTAGTGGAGGCATCGCCTTAGCCTAAGCCTAGGGGTGCCCTATCCTAAGCCATGGGTTGCCCTAGCCTAAGCCTAGGGGTGCCCTAGCCTAAGCCTAGGGTTGCCCTAGCCTAAGCCTAGGGGTGCCCTAGCCTTAGGCTAGGGGAGCCCAAGTCTTAGCCTAAGCCTAGGGGTGCCCTAGCCTAAGCCAAGGGTGCCCTAGCCTAAGCCTACGGGTGTCCTAGCCTAAGCCTAGGGGTGCCCTAGCGTAAGTCTACGGTTGCCCAAGCCTTAAGCTAGGGGAGCCCTAGCCTTAGCCTAAGCCTAGGGGTGCCCTAGCCTAAGCCTAGGGGTGCCCTATCCGTAGGCTAGCTGAGCCCTAGCCTTAGAGTAAGCCTATGGGTGCCCTAGCCTACGACTAGGGGTGCCCTAGCCTAAGCCTAGGGGTGCCCTAGCCTAAGACTAGGGGCGCCCTAGCCTAAGCTTAGGGGTGCCCTAGTCTAAGCCTAGGGGTGCCCTAGCCTAAGTTTAGGTGTGCCCTTGGGTTAGGCAAGGGGAGCCCTAGCCTTAGCCTAAGCCTAGGGGTGCCCTAGCCTAAGCTTAGGGGTGCCCTAGCGTAAGCCTTGAGGTGCCGTAGCCTAAGCCTAGGGGTGACCTAGCCTAAGCCTAGTGGTGTCCTAGCCTAAGCCTAGGGGTGCCCTAGCCTAAGCCTAGGGGTGCCCTAGCCTTAGACTAGGGGAGCCCTAGCCTTAGCCTTAGCCTATGGGTGCCCTAGCCTAAGCCTAGGGGTCCCCTAGCCTAAGCCTAGGGTTGCCCTAGCCTAAGCCTATGGGTGCCCTAGTCTAAGCCTAGGGGTGCCCTAGCCTAAGTTTAGGTGTGCCCTTGGGTTAGGCAAGGGGAGCCCTAGCCTTAGCCTAAGCCTAGGGGTGCCCTAGCCTAAACCTAGAGGTTCCCTAGCCTAAGCCTAGGGGTGAGCTAGCCTAAGCCTAGTGGTGCCCTAGGCTAAGGCTAGGGGTGCCCTAGTCTTAGTCTAGTGGAGCCCTAGCCTAAGCCTAAGCTTAGGGGTGCCCTATCCTAAGCCTAGGGGTGCCCTAGCCTAAGCCTAGGGATACCCTAGCGTTAGGCTAGCGGAGCCCTAGCCTTAGCCTAAGCCTAGGGGTGCCCTAGCCTAAGCCTAGGGGTGCCCTAGCCTAAGTCTAGGGGTGCCCTAGCCTAAGCCTACGGGTGTCCTAGCCTAAGCCTTGGGGTGCCCTAGCCTAAACCTAGGGGTTCCCTAGCCTAAGCCTAGGGGTGCCCTAGCCTAAGCCTAGGGATGCCCTAGCATTAGGCTAGAGGAGCCCTATCCTTAGCTTAAGCCTAGGGGTACCCTAGCCTAAGCCTAGGGGTGCCCTAGCCTAAGCCTAGGGGTGCCCTATCCTACGTCTAGGGGTGCCCTAGCCTAATCCTATGGGTACCCTAGCCTTAGGCTTGGGGAGTCCTCGCCTTAGCCGAAGCCTTGGGGTGCCCTAGCCTAAGCCTAGGGGTGCCCTAGCCTAAGCCTAGGGGTGCCCTAGCCCAAGCCCAGGGATGCCCTAGCGTTAGCCTAGAGGAGCCCAAGCCTTAGCCTAAGCCTAGGGGTGGCCTAGCCTAAGCCTAGGGGTGCCCTAGCATAAGCCTAGTTTTGCCCTAGCCTAAACTTGGGGTGCCCTAGCCTAAGGCTAGGGGTGCCCTAGCATTAGTCTAGTGGAGGCATCGCCTTAGCCTAAGCCTAGGGGTGCCCTATCCTAAGCCATGGGGTGCCCTAGCCTAAGCCTAGGGGTGCCCTAGCCTAAGCCTAGGGTTGCCCTAGCCTAAGCCTAGGGGTGCCCTAGCCTTAGGCTAGGGGAGCCCAAGTCTTAGCCTAAGCCTAGGGGTGTCCTAGCCTAAGCCAAGGGTGCCCTAGCCTAAGCCTACGGGTGTCCTAGCCTAAGCCTAGGGTTGCCCTAGCCTAAGCCAAGGTTGCCCTAGCCTAAGCCTACGGGTGTCCTAGCCTAAGCCTAGGGGTGCCCTAGCCTAAGACTAGGTGTGCCCTAGCCCTAGGCTAGGGGAGCCCTAGCCTTAGCCTAAGCCTAGGGGTGCCCTAGGTTAAGCCTAGTGGTTCCCTAGCCTAAGCCTAGGTGTGCCCTAGCCTAAGCCTAGGGGTGCCCTAGCCTAAGCCTATGGGTGCCCTACCCTAAGCCTAGGATTGCCCTAGCCTAAGCCTAGTGGTGCCCTATCCGTAGGCTAGCTGAGCCCTAGCCTTAGAGTAAGCCTATGGGTGCCCTAGCCTACGACTAGGGGTGCCCTAGCCTAAGCCTAGGGGTGCCCTAGCCTAAGACTAGGGGCGCCCTAGCCTAAGCTTAGGGGTGCCCTAGTCTAAGCCTAGGGGTGCCCTAGCCTAAGTTTAGGTGTGCCCTAGCGTAAGCCTAGAGGTGCCGTAGCCTAAGCCTAGGGGTGACCTAGCCTAAGCCTAGTGGTGTCCTAGCCTAAGCCTAGGGGTGCCCTAGCCTAAGCCTAGGGGTGCCCTAGCCTTAGACTAGGGGAGCCCTAGCCTTAGCCTTAGCCTATGGGTGCCCTAGCCTAAGCCTAGGGGTCCCCTAGCCTAAGCCTAGGGTTGCCCTAGCCTAAGCCTATGGGTGCCCTAGTCTAAGCCTAGGGGTGCCCTAGCCTAAGTTTAGGAGTGCCCTTGGGTTAGGCAAGGGGAGCCCTAGCCTTAGCCTAAGCCTAGGGGTGCCCTAGCCTAAGCTTAGGGGTGCCCTAGCGTAAGCCTAGAGGTGCCGTAGCCTAAGCCTAGGGGTGACCTAGCCTAAGCCTAGTGGTGTCCTAGCCTAAGCCTAGGGGTGCCCTAGCCTAAGCCTAGGGGTGCCCTAGCCTTAGACTAGGGGAGCCCTAGCCTTAGCCTTAGCCTATGGGTGCCCTAGCCTAAGCCTAGGGGTCCCCTAGCCTAAGCCTAGGGTTGCCCTAGCCTAAGCCTATGGGTGCCCTAGTCTAAGCCTAGGGGTGCCCTAGCCTAAGTTTAGGTGTGCCCTTGGGTTAGGCAAGGGGAGCCCTAGCCTTAGCCTAAGCCTAGGGGTGCCCTAGCCTAAACCTAGAGGTTCCCTAGCCTAAGCCTAGGGGTGAGCTAGCCTAAGCCTAGTGGTGCCCTAGGCTAAGGCTAGGGGTGCCCTAGTCTTAGTCTAGTGGAGCCCTAGCCTAAGCCTAAGCTTAGGGGTGCCCTATCTTAAGCCTAGGGGTGCCCTAGCCTAAGCCTAGGGATACCCTAGCGTTAGGCTAGCGGAGCCCTAGCCTTAGCCTAAGCCTAGGGGTGCCCTAGCCTAAGCCTAGGGGTGCCCTAGCCTAAGTCTAGGGGTGCCCTAGCCTAAGCCTACGGGTGTCCTAGCCTAAGCCTTGGGGTGCCCTAGCCTAAACCTAGGGGTTCCCTAGCCTAAGCCTAGGGGTGCCCTAGCCTAAGCCTAGGGGTGCCCTAGCCCAAGCCTAGGGATGCCCTAGCGTTAGGCTAGAGGAACCCTATCCTTAGCCTAAGCCTAGGGGTGCCCTAGCTTAAGCCTAGGGGTGCCCTAGGCTAAGTCTAGGGTTGCCCTAGCCAAAGCCTAGGGGTACCTTACCTTAGGCTACGGGAGGCCTAGCCTTAGCCTAAGCCTAGGGCTGACCTAGCCTAAGCCTAGGGGTGCCCTAGCCTAAGCCTAGGGGTGCCCTAGCCCAAGCCTAGGGATGCCCTAGCGTTAGGCTAGAGGAGCCCTATCCTTAGCCTAAACCTAGGGGTGCCCTAGCTTAAGCCTAAGGTGCCCTAGCCTAAGCCTACGTGTGCCCTAGCCCAAGCCTAGGGATGCCCTAGTGTTAGGCTAGAGGAGCCCTAGCCTTAGACTAGTGGAGCCCTAGCCTTAGTCTAAGCATAGGGGTGCCCTAGCCTAAGCCTAAGCATATGGGTGCCCGAGCCTAAGCCTAGGGCTGCCCTAGCCTAAGCCTAGGGCTGCCCTAGCCTAAGCCTAGGGGTGCCCTAGCCTAAGCCTAGGGGTGTCCTAGCCTTAGGCTAGGGGAGCCCAAGTCTTAGCCTAAGCCTAGGGGTGCCCTAGCCTAAGCCAAGGGTGCCCTAGCCTAAGCCTACGGGTGTCCTAGCCTAAGCCTAGGGGTGCCCTAGCGTAAGTCTACGGTTGCCCTAGCCTTAAGCTAGGGGAGCCCTAGCCTTAGCCTAAGCCTAGGGGTGCCCTGGTCTAAGCCTAGGGGTGCCCTAGCCTAAGCCTACGGGTGTTCTAGCCTAAGACGATGGGTGCCCTAGCATAAGCTAGGGGTGCCCTAGCCTAAGCCTAGGGTTGCCCTAGCCTAAGCCAAGGTTGCCCTAGCCTAAGCCTACGGGTGTCCTAGCCTAAGCCTAGGGGTGCCCTAGCCTAAGACTAGGTGTGCCCTAGCCCTAGGCTAGGGGAGCCCTAGCCTTAGCCTAAGCCTAGGGGTGCCCTAGGTTAAGCCTAGTGGTTCCCTAGCCTAAGCCTAGGTGTGCCCTAGCCTAAGCCTAGGGGTGCCCTAGCCTAAGCCTATGGGTGCCCTACCCTAAGCCTAGGGTTGCCCTAGCCTAAGCCTAGTGGTGCCCTATCCGTAGGCTAGCTGAGCCCTAGCCTTAGAGTAAGCCTATGTGTGCCCTAGCCTACGACTAAGGGGTGCCCTAGCCTAAGCCTAGGGGTGCCCTAGCCTAAGTCTAGGGGCGCCCTAGCCTAAGCTTAGGGGTGCCCTAGTCTAAGCCTAGGGGTGCCCTAGCCTAAGTTTAGGTGTGCCCTTGGGTTAGGCAAGGGGAGCCCTAGCCTTAGCCTAAGCCTAGGGGTGCCCTAGCCTAAGCTTAGGGGTGCCCTAGCGTAAGCCTAGAGGTGCCGTAGCCTAAGCCTAGGGGTGACCTAGCCTAAGCCTAGTGGTGTCCTAGCCTAAGCCTAGGGGTGCCCTAGCCTAAGCCTAGGGGTGCCCTAGCCTTAGACTAGGGGAGCCCTAGCCTTAGCCTTAGCCTATGGGTGCCCTAGCCTAAGCCTAGGGGTCCCCTAGCCTAAGCCTAGGGTTGCCCTAGCCTAAGCCTATGGGTGCCCTAGTCTAAGCCTAGGGGTGCCCTAGCCTAAGTTTAGGTGTGTCCTTGGGTTAGGCAAGGGGAGCCCTAGCCTTAGCCTAAGCCTAGGGGTGCCCTAGCCTAAACCTAGAGGTTCCCTAGCCTAAGCCTAGGGGTGAGCTAGCCTAAGCCTAGTGGTGCCCTAGGCTAAGGCTAGGGGTGCCCTAGTCTTAGTCTAGTGGAGCCCTAGCCTAAGCCTAAGCTTAGGGGTGCCCTATCCTAAGCCTAGGGGTGCCCTAGCCTAAGCCTAGGGATACCCTAGCGTTAGGCTAGCGGAGCCCTAGCCTTAGCCTAAGCCTAGGGGTGCCCTAGCCTAAGCCTAGGGGTGCCCTAGCCTAAGTCTAGGGGTGCCCTAGCCTAAGCCTACGGGTGTCCTAGCCTAAGCCTTGGGGTGCCCTAGCCTAAACCTAGGGGTTCCCTAGCCTAAGCCTAGGGGTGCCCTAGCCTAAGCCTAGGGGTGCCCTAGCCCAAGCCTAGGGATGCCCTAGCGTTAGGCTAGAGGAACCCTATCCTTAGCCTAAGCCTAGGGGTGCCCTAGCTTAAGCCTAGGGGTGCCCTAGGCTAAGTCTAGGGTTGCCCTAGCCAAAGCCTAGGGGTACCTTACCTTAGGCTACGGGAGGCCTTGCCTTAGCCTAAGCCTAGGGCTGACCTAGCCTAAGCCTAGGGGTGCCCTAGCCTAAGCCTAGGGGTGCCCTAGCCCAAGCCTAGGGATGCCCTAGCGTTAGGCTAGAGGAGCCCTATCCTTAGCCTAAACCTAGGGGTGCCCTAGCTTAAGCCTAAGGTGCCCTAGCCTAAGCCTACGTGTGCCCTAGCCCAAGCCTAGGGATGCCCTAGTGTTAGGCTAGAGGAGCCCTAGCCTTAGACTAGTGGAGCCCTAGCCTTAGTCTAAGCATAGGGGTGCCCTAGCCTAAGCCTAGGGGTGCCCTAGAACAAGCCTAGGGATGCCCTAGCGTAAGGCTAGAGGAGCCCTAGCCTTAGCCTAAGCCTATGGGTGCCCGAGCCTAAGCCTAGGGCTGCCCTAGCCTAAGCCTAGGGCTGCCCTAGCCTAAGCCTAGGGGTGCCCTAGCCTAAGCCTAGGGGTGTCCTAGCCTTAGGCTAGGGGAGCCCTAGCCTTTGCCTAAGCCTAGGGGTGCCCTAGCCTAAGCCTATGGGTGCCCTAGCCTAAGCCTAGGGGTGCCCTAGCCTAACCCTAGGCGTGCCCTAGCCTTAGGCTATGGGAGCCCTAGCCTTAGCCTAAGCCTAGGGGTACCCTAGCCTTATGCTAGGGGAGTCCTCGCCTTAGCCGAAGCCTTAGGGTGCCCTAGCCTTAGGCTAGGGGAGTCCTAGCTTTAGTCTAAGCCTAGGGGTGCCCTAGCCTAAGCCTAGGGGTGCCCTAGCCCAAGCCTAGGGATGCCCTAGCATTAGGCTAAAGGAGCCCTAGCCTTAGCCTAAGCCTACGGGTGCCCGAGCCTAAGCCTAGGGCTGCCCTAGCCTAAGCCTCAGGGTGCCCTAGCCTAAGCCTAGAGGTGCCCTAGCCTAAGCCTAGGGGTGTCCTAGCCTTAGGCTAGGGGAACCCTAGCCTTAGCCTAAGACTACGGGTGCCCTAGCCTAAGCCTAGGGGTGCCCTAGGTTAAGCCTAGGGGTTCCCTAGCCTAAGCCTAGGTGTGCCCTAGCCTAAGCCTAGGGGTGCCCTAGCCTAAGGTTAGGGGTACCCTAGCCTTAGTCTAGTGGAGCCCTAGCCTCAGCCTAAGGCTAGGGGTGCCCTAGCCTAAGCCTAGGGGTGCCCTAGCCTAAGCCTAGGGGTGCCCTACCCTAAGCCTAGGGTTGCCCTAGCCTCAGCCTAGTGGTGCCCTAGCCTTAGGCTAGCTGAGCCCTAGCCTTAGAGTAAGCCTATGGGTGCCCTAGACTACGACTATGGGTGCCCTAGCCTAAGCCTAGGGGTGCCCTAGCCTAAGACTTGGGGTGCCCTAGCCTAAGCTTAGGGGTGCCCTAGTCTAAGCCTAGGGGTGCCCTAGCCTAAGTTTAGGGGTGCCCAAGGGTTAGGCAAGGGGAGCCCTAGCCTTAGCCTAAGACTAGGGGTGCCCTAGCCTAAGCTTAGGGGTGCCCTAGCGTAAGCCTAGGGGTGCCGTAGCCTAACCCTAGGGGTGCCCTAGCCTGAGCCTAGTGGTGTCCTAGCCTAAGCCTAGGGGTGCCCTAGCCTAAGCCTAGGGGTGCCCTAGCCTTAGTCTAGGGGAGCCCTAGCCTTAGCCTTAGCCTATGGGTGCCCTAGCCTAAGCCTAGGGGTCCCCTAGCCTAAGCCTAGGGTTGCCCTAGCCTAAGCCTAGGGGTTCCCTAGCCTAAGGCTAGGGGTGCCCTAGCCTTAGTTTAGTGGAGCCCTAGCCTTAGCCTAAGTCTAGGGGTGCCCTACCCTAAGACTAGGGTTGCCCTAGCCTAAGCCTAGTGGTGCCCTAGCCTTAGGCTAGCTGAGCCCTAGCCTTAGAGTAAGCCTATGGGTGCCCTAGCCTAAGCCTAGGGTTGCCCTACACTAAGCCTAGGGGAGCCCTAATCTTAGGCTAGGGGAGCCCTAGCCTTAGCCTAAGCCTAGGGGTGCCCTAGCCTAAACCTAGGGTTTCCCTAGCCTAAGCCTAGGGGTGAGCTAGCCTAAGCCTAGGGGTGCCCTAGGCTAAGGCTAGGGGTGCCCTAGCCTTAGTCTAGTGGACCCTTAGCCTAAGCCTAAGCTTAGGGGTGCCCTATCCTAAGCCTAAGGGTGCCCTAGCCTAAGCCTAGGGACACCCTAGCGTTAGGCTAGCGGAGCCCTAGCCTTAGCCTAAGCCTAGGGGTGCCCTAGCCTAAGCCTAGGGGTGCCCTAGCCTAAGTCTAGGGGTGACCTAGCCTAAGCCTACGGGTGTCCTAGCCTAAGCCTTGGGGTGCCCTAGCCTAAACCTAGGGGTTCCCTAGCCTAAGCCTAGGGGTGCCCTAGCCTAAGCCTAGGGGTGCCCTAGCCCAAGCCTAGGGATGCCCTAGCGTTAGGCTAGAGGAACCCTATCCTTAGCCTAAGCCTATGGGTGCCCTAGCCTAAGCCTAGGGGTACCCTAGGCTAAGTCTAGGGGTGCCCTAGCCAAAGCCTAGGGGTACCTTATCTTAGGCTACGGGAGGCCTAGCGTTAGCCTAAGCCTAGGGCTGCCCTAGCCTAAGCCTAGGGGTGCCCTAGCCTAAGCCTAGGTATGCCCTAGCGTTAGGCTAGAGGAGCCCTATCCTTAGCCTAAACCTAGGGGTGCCCTAGCCTAAGCCTAGGGGTGCCCTAGCCTAAGCCTAGGGGTGCCCTAACCCAAGCCTAGGGATGCCCTAGCCTTAGGCTAGAGGAGCCCTATCCTTAGCCTAAACCTAGGGGTGCCCTAGCCTAAGCCTAGGGGTGCCCTAGCCTAAGCCTACGGGTGCCCTAGCCCAAGCCTAGGGATGCCCTAGTGTTAGGCTAGAGGAGCCCTAGCCTTAGACTAGGGGAGCCCTAGCCTTAGTCTAAGCATAGGGGTGCCCTAGCCTAAGCCTAGGGTTGCCCTAGCCCAAGCCTAGGGATGCCCTAGCGTTAGGCTAGAGGAGCCCTAGCCTTAGCCTAAGCCTAGAGGTGCCTCAGCCTAAGCCTAGGGGTGCCCTAGCCTAAGCCTAGGGGTGCCCTAGCCTAAGCCTAGGGATGTCCTAGCCTTAGGCTAGGGGAGCCCTAGCCTTAGCCTAAGCCTTGGGGTGCCCTAACCTAAGCCTCGGGGTGCCATAGCCTTAAGCTAGAGGAGCCCTAGCCTTAGCCTAAGCCTAGAGGTGCCTCAGCCTAAGCCTAGGGCTGCCCTAGCCTTAAGCTAGGGGAGCCCTAGCCTTAGCCTAAGACTAGGGGTCCCCTAGCCTAAGCCTAGGGGTGCCCAACCTAAGCCTAGGGGTGCCCTAGCCTAAGCCTAGGCGTGCCCTTGCCTAAGGGTAGGGGTATCGTAGCCTTAGGCTAGGGGAGCCCTAGCCTTAGCCTAAGCCTAGGGGTGCCCTAGCCTAAGCCTAGGGGTGCCCTAGCCTAAGCCTAAGGGTGCCCTAGCCTAAGCCTAGTTGTGCCCTAGCCTTAGGCTAGGGTAGCCCTAGCCTTAGCCTAAGCCTAGGGGTGCCCTAGGCTAAGCTTAGGGGTGCCCTAGCCTAAGCCTAGGGGTGCCCTAGCCTAAGCCTAGGTGTGCCCTAGCCTTAGGCTAGGGGAGCCCACGCCTTAGCCTAAGCCTCGGGGTGCCCTAGCCTAAGCCAAGGGTGCCCTAGCCTAAGCCTACGGGTGTCCTAGCCTAAGCCTAGGGGTGCCCTAGCCTAAGTCTAGGGGTGCCCTAGCCTTAGGCTAGGGGAGCCCTAGCCTTAGCCTAAGCCTAGGGGTGCCCTAGCCTAAGCCTAGGGGTGCCCTAGCCTAAGCCTACGGGTGTTCTAGCCTAAGCCTACGGGTGTTCTAGCCTAAGCCTATGGGTGCCCTAGCATAAGTCTAGGGGTGCCCTAGCCTAAGCCTAGGGGTAACCTAGCCTTAGGCTTGGGGAGCCCTAGCCTTAGCCTATGCCAAGGGGTCCCCTAGCCTAAGCCTATGGGTGCCCAACCTAAGCCTAGGGGTGCCCTAGCCTAAGCCTAGGCGTGCCCTAGCCTTAGGCTAGGGGAGCCCTAGCCTTAGCCTAAGCCTAAGGGTGCCCAAGCATAAGCCTAGGGGTGCCCTAGCCTAAGCCTACGGGTGTCCTAGCCTTAGGCTAGGGGAGCCGTAGCCTTAGCCTAAGCCTAGGGGTGCCCTAGCCTAAGCCTAGGGGTGCCCTAGCCTAAGCCTAGGGGTACCCTAGCCTTAGGCTAGGGGAGTCCTAGCCTTAGCCTAAGCCTAGGGGTGCCCGAGCCTAAGCCTAGGGCTGCCCTAGCCTAAGCCTAGGGGTGCTTAGCCTAAGCCTAGGGGTGCCCTAGCCTAAGCCTAGGGTTGTCCTAGCCTTAGGCTAGGGGAGCCCTAGCCTTAGCCTAAGCCTAGGGGTGCCCTATCCTAAGCCTAGGGGTGCCCTAGCCTAAGCCTAGAGGTACCCTAGCCATAGGCTTGGGGAGCCCTAACCTTAGCCTAAGCCTAGGGGTGCCCTAGCCTAAGCCATGGGGTGACCTAGCCTAAGCCTAGGCGTGCCCTAGCCTAAGCCTAGGGTTGCCATAGCTAAGTATAGGGGTGCCCTAGCCTTAGGCTAGAGGAGCCCTAGCCTTAGCCTAAGCCTAGGGTTTCCCTAGCCTAAGCCTAGGGGTGCCCTAGCCTAAGCCTACGGGAGTCCTAGCCTAAGCCTAGGGGTGCCCTACCCTAAGTCTTGGGGTGCCCTAGCCTTAGTCTAGTGGAGCCCTAGCCTTAGCCTAAGCTTAGGGGTGACCTGTGCTAAGCCTAGGGGTGCCCTATCGTTAGGCTAGAGGAGCCATAGCTTAGCCTAAGCCTAGGGGTGCCCTAGTCTAAGCCTAGGGCTGCCCTAACCTAAGCCTAGGGGTGCCCTAGCCTAAGCCTAGGGGTGCCCTAGCCTAAGCCTAGGGGTGCCCTAGCCTAAGACTAGGGGCGCCCTAGCCTAAGCTTAGGGGTGCCCTAGTCTAAGCCTAGGGGTGCCCTAGCCTAAGTTTAGGTGTGCCCTAGCGTAAGCCTAGAGGTGCCGTAGCCTAAGCCTAGGGGTGACCTAGCCTAAGCCTAGTGGTGTCCTAGCCTAAGCCTAGGGGTGCCCTAGCCTAAGCCTAGGGGTGCCCTAGCCTTAGACTAGGGGAGCCCTAGCCTTAGCCTTAGCCTATGGGTGCCCTAGCCTAAGCCTAGGGGTCCCCTAGCCTAAGCCTAGGGTTGCCCTAGCCTAAGCCTATGGGTGCCCTAGTCTAAGCCTAGGGGTGCCCTAGCCTAAGTTTAGGTGTGCCCTTGGGTTAGGCAAGGGGAGCCCTAGCCTTAGCCTAAGCCTAGGGGTGCCCTAGCCTAAGCTTAGGGGTGCCCTAGCGTAAGCCTAGAGGTGCCGTAGCCTAAGCCTAGGGGTGACCTAGCCTAAGCCTAGTGGTGTCCTAGCCTAAACCTAGGGGTGCCCTAGCCTAAGCCTAGGGGTGCCCTAGCCTTAGACTAGGGGAGCCCTAGCCTTAGCCTTAGCCTATGGGTGCCCTAGCCTAAGCCTAGGGGTCCCCTAGCCTAAGCCTAGGGTTGCCCTAGCCTAAGCCTATGGGTGCCCTAGTCTAAGCCTAGGGGTGCCCTAGCCTAAGTTTAGGTGTGCCCTTGGGTTAGGCAAGGGGAGCCCTAGCCTTAGCCTAAGCCTAGGGGTGCCCTAGCCTAAACCTAGAGGTTCCCTAGCCTAAGCCTAGGGGTGAGCTAGCCTAAGCCTAGTGGTGCCCTAGGCTAAGGCTAGGGGTGCCCTAGTCTTAGTCTAGTGGAGCCCTAGCCTAAGCCTAAGCTTAGGGGTGCCCTATCTTAAGCCTAGGGGTGCCCTAGCCTAAGCCTAGGGATACCCTAGCGTTAGGCTAGCGGAGCCCTAGCCTTAGCCTAAGCCTAGGGGTGCCCTAGCCTAAGCCTAGGGGTGCCCTAGCCTAAGTCTAGGGGTGCCCTAGCCTAAGCCTACGGGTGTCCTAGCCTAAGCCTTGGGGTGCCCTAGCCTAAACCTAGGGGTTCCCTAGCCTAAGCCTAGGGGTGCCCTAGCCTAAGCCTAGGGGTGCCCTAGCCCAAGCCTAGGGATGCCCTAGCGTTAGGCTAGAGGAACCCTATCCTTAGCCTAAGCCTAGGGGTGCCCTAGCTTAAGCCTAGGGGTGCCCTAGGCTAAGTCTAGGGTTGCCCTAGCCAAAGCCTAGGGGTACCTTACCTTAGGCTACGGGAGGCCTAGCCTTAGCCTAAGCCTAGGGCTGACCTAGCCTAAGCCTAGGGGTGCCCTAGCCTAAGCCTAGGGGTGCCCTAGCCCAAGCCTAGGGATGCCCTAGCGTTAGGCTAGAGGAGCCCTATCCTTAGCCTAAACCTAGGGGTGCCCTAGCTTAAGCCTAAGGTGCCCTAGCCTAAGCCTACGTGTGCCCTAGCCCAAGCCTAGGGATGCCCTAGTGTTAGGCTAGAGGAGCCCTAGCCTTAGACTAGTGGAGCCCTAGCCTTAGTCTAAGCATAGGGGTGCCCTAGCCTAAGCCTAAGCATATGGGTGCCCGAGCCTAAGCCTAGGGCTGCCCTAGCCTAAGCCTAGGGCTGCCCTAGCCTAAGCCTAGGGGTGCCCTAGCCTAAGCCTAGGGGTGTCCTAGCCTTAGGCTAGGGGAGCCCAAGTCTTAGCCTAAGCCTAGGGGTGCCCTAGCCTAAGCCAAGGGTGCCCTAGCCTAAGCCTACGGGTGTCCTAGCCTAAGCCTAGGGGTGCCCTAGCGTAAGTCTACGGTTACCCTAGCCTTAAGCTAGGGGAGCCCTAGCCTTAGCCTAAGCCTAGGGGTGCCCTGGTCTAAGCCTAGGGGTGCCCTAGCCTAAGCCTACGGGTGTTCTAGCCTAAGACGATGGGTGCCCTAGCATAAGCTAGGGGTGCCCTAGCCTAAGCCTAGGGTTGCCCTAGCCTAAGCCAAGGTTGCCCTAGCCTAAGCCTACGGGTGTCCTAGCCTAAGCCTAGGGGTGCCCTAGCCTAAGACTAGGTGTGCCCTAGCCCTAGGCTAGGGGAGCCCTAGCCTTAGCCTAAGCCTAGGGGTGCCCTAGGTTAAGCCTAGTGGTTCCCTAGCCTAAGCCTAGGTGTGCCCTAGCCTAAGCCTAGGGGTGCCCTAGCCTAAGCCTATGGGTGCCCTACCCTAAGCCTAGGGTTGCCCTAGCCTAAGCCTAGTGGTGCCCTATCCGTAGGCTAGCTGAGCCCTAGCCTTAGAGTAAGCCTATGGGTGCCCTAGCCTACGACTAAGGGGTGCCCTAGCCTAAGCCTAGGGGTGCCCTAGCCTAAGTCTAGGGGCGCCCTAGCCTAAGCTTAGGGGTGCCCTAGTCTAAGCCTAGGGGTGCCCTAGCCTAAGTTTAGGTGTGCCCTTGGGTTAGGCAAGGGGAGCCCTAGCCTTAGCCTAAGCCTAGGGGTGCCCTAGCCTAAGCTTAGGGGTGCCCTAGCGTAAGCCTAGAGGTGCCGTAGCCTAAGCCTAGGGGTGACCTAGCCTAAGCCTAGTGGTGTCCTAGCCTAAGCCTAGGGGTGCCCTAGCCTAAGCCTAGGGGTGCCCTAGCCTTAGACTAGGGGAGCCCTAGCCTTAGCCTTAGCCTATGGGTGCCCTAGCCTAAGCCTAGGGGTCCCCTAGCCTAAGCCTAGGGTTGCCCTAGCCTAAGCCTATGGGTGCCCTAGTCTAAGCCTAGGGGTGCCCTAGCCTAAGTTTAGGTGTGTCCTTGGGTTAGGCAAGGGGAGCCCTAGCCTTAGCCTAAGCCTAGGGGTGCCCTAGCCTAAACCTAGAGGTTCCCTAGCCTAAGCCTAGGGGTGAGCTAGCCTAAGCCTAGTGGTGCCCTAGGCTAAGGCTAGGGGTGCCCTAGTCTTAGTCTAGTGGAGCCCTAGCCTAAGCCTAAGCTTAGGGGTGCCCTATCCTAAGCCTAGGGGTGCCCTAGCCTAAGCCTAGGGATACCCTAGCGTTAGGCTAGCGGAGCCCTAGCCTTAGCCTAAGCCTAGGGGTGCCCTAGCCTAAGCCTAGGGGTGCCCTAGCCTAAGTCTAGGGGTGCCCTAGCCTAAGCCTACGGGTGTCCTAGCCTAAGCCTTGGGGTGCCCTAGCCTAAACCTAGGGGTTCCCTAGCCTAAGCCTAGGGGTGCCCTAGCCTAAGCCTAGGGGTGCCCTAGCCCAAGCCTAGGGATGCCCTAGCGTTAGGCTAGAGGAACCCTATCCTTAGCCTAAGCCTAGGGGTGCCCTAGCTTAAGCCTAGGGGTGCCCTAGGCTAAGTCTAGGGTTGCCCTAGCCAAAGCCTAGGGGTACCTTACCTTAGGCTACGGGAGGCCTTGCCTTAGCCTAAGCCTAGGGCTGACCTAGCCTAAGCCTAGGGGTGCCCTAGCCTAAGCCTAGGGGTGCCCTAGCCCAAGCCTAGGGATGCCCTAGCGTTAGGCTAGAGGAGCCCTATCCTTAGCCTAAACCTAGGGGTGCCCTAGCTTAAGCCTAAGGTGCCCTAGCCTAAGCCTACGTGTGCCCTAGCCCAAGCCTAGGGATGCCCTAGTGTTAGGCTAGAGGAGCCCTAGCCTTAGACTAGTGGAGCCCTAGCCTTAGTCTAAGCATAGGGGTGCCCTAGCCTAAGCCTAGGGGTGCCCTAGAACAAGCCTAGGGATGCCCTAGCGTAAGGCTAGAGGAGCCCTAGCCTTAGCCTAAGCCTATGGGTGCCCGAGCCTAAGCCTAGGGCTGCCCTAGCCTAAGCCTAGGGCTGCCCTAGCCTAAGCCTAGGGGTGCCCTAGCCTAAGCCTAGGGGTGTCCTAGCCTTAGGCTAGGGGAGCCCTAGCCTTTGCCTAAGCCTAGGGGTGCCCTAGCCTAAGCCTATGGGTGCCCTAGCCTAAGCCTAGGGGTGCCCTAGCCTAACCCTAGGCGTGCCCTAGCCTTAGGCTATGGGAGCCCTAGCCTTAGCCTAAGCCTAGGGGTACCCTAGCCTTATGCTAGGGGAGTCCTCGCCTTAGCCGAAGCCTTAGGGTGCCCTAGCCTTAGGCTAGGGGAGTCCTAGCTTTAGTCTAAGCCTAGGGGTGCCCTAGCCTAAGCCTAGGGGTGCCCTAGCCCAAGCCTAGGGATGCCCTAGCATTAGGCTAAAGGAGCCCTAGCCTTAGCCTAAGCCTACGGGTGCCCGAGCCTAAGCCTAGGGCTGCCCTAGCCTAAGCCTCAGGGTGCCCTAGCCTAAGCCTAGAGGTGCCCTAGCCTAAGCCTAGGGGTGTCCTAGCCTTAGGCTAGGGGAACCCTAGCCTTAGCCTAAGACTACGGGTGCCCTAGCCTAAGCCTAGGGGTGCCCTAGGTTAAGCCTAGGGGTTCCCTAGCCTAAGCCTAGGTGTGCCCTAGCCTAAGCCTAGGGGTGCCCTAGCCTAAGGTTAGGGGTACCCTAGCCTTAGTCTAGTGGAGCCCTAGCCTCAGCCTAAGGCTAGGGGTGCCCTAGCCTAAGCCTAGGGGTGCCCTAGCCTAAGCCTAGGGGTGCCCTACCCTAAGCCTAGGGTTGCCCTAGCCTCAGCCTAGTGGTGCCCTAGCCTTAGGCTAGCTGAGCCCTAGCCTTAGAGTAAGCCTATGGGTGCCCTAGACTACGACTATGGGTGCCCTAGCCTAAGCCTAGGGGTGCCCTAGCCTAAGACTTGGGGTGCCCTAGCCTAAGCTTAGGGGTGCCCTAGTCTAAGCCTAGGGGTGCCCTAGCCTAAGTTTAGGGGTGCCCAAGGGTTAGGCAAGGGGAGCCCTAGCCTTAGCCTAAGACTAGGGGTGCCCTAGCCTAAGCTTAGGGGTGCCCTAGCGTAAGCCTAGGGGTGCCGTAGCCTAACCCTAGGGGTGCCCTAGCCTGAGCCTAGTGGTGTCCTAGCCTAAGCCTAGGGGTGCCCTAGCCTAAGCCTAGGGGTGCCCTAGCCTTAGTCTAGGGGAGCCCTAGCCTTAGCCTTAGCCTATGGGTGCCCTAGCCTAAGCCTAGGGGTCCCCTAGCCTAAGCCTAGGGTTGCCCTAGCCTAAGCCTAGGGGTTCCCTAGCCTAAGGCTAGGGGTGCCCTAGCCTTAGTTTAGTGGAGCCCTAGCCTTAGCCTAAGTCTAGGGGTGCCCTACCCTAAGACTAGGGTTGCCCTAGCCTAAGCCTAGTGGTGCCCTAGCCTTAGGCTAGCTGAGCCCTAGCCTTAGAGTAAGCCTATGGGTGCCCTAGCCTAAGCCTAGGGTTGCCCTACACTAAGCCTAGGGGAGCCCTAGTCTTAGGCTAGGGGAGCCCTAGCCTTAGCCTAAGCCTAGGGGTGCCCTAGCCTAAACCTAGGGTTTCCCTAGCCTAAGCCTAGGGGTGAGCTAGCCTAAGCCTAGGGGTGCCCTAGGCTAAGGCTAGGGGTGCCCTAGCCTTAGTCTAGTGGACCCTTAGCCTAAGCCTAAGCTTAGGGGTGCCCTATCCTAAGCCTAAGGGTGCCCTAGCCTAAGCCTAGGGACACCCTAGCGTTAGGCTAGCGGAGCCCTAGCCTTAGCCTAAGCCTAGGGGTGCCCTAGCCTAAGCCTAGGGGTGCCCTAGCCTAAGTCTAGGGGTGACCTAGCCTAAGCCTACGGGTGTCCTAGCCTAAGCCTTGGGGTGCCCTAGCCTAAACCTAGGGGTTCCCTAGCCTAAGCCTAGGGGTGCCCTAGCCTAAGCCTAGGGGTGCCCTAGCCCAAGCCTAGGGATGCCCTAGCGTTAGGCTAGAGGAACCCTATCCTTAGCCTAAGCCTATGGGTGCCCTAGCCTAAGCCTAGGGGTACCCTAGGCTAAGTCTAGGGGTGCCCTAGCCAAAGCCTAGGGGTACCTTATCTTAGGCTACGGGAGGCCTAGCGTTAGCCTAAGCCTAGGGCTGCCCTAGCCTAAGCCTAGGGGTGCCCTAGCCTAAGCCTAGGTATGCCCTAGCGTTAGGCTAGAGGAGCCCTATCCTTAGCCTAAACCTAGGGGTGCCCTAGCCTAAGCCTAGGGGTGCCCTAGCCTAAGCCTAGGGGTGCCCTAACCCAAGCCTAGGGATGCCCTAGCCTTAGGCTAGAGAAGCCCTATCCTTAGCCTAAACCTAGGGGTGCCCTAGCCTAAGCCTAGGGGTGCCCTAGCCTAAGCCTACGGGTGCCCTAGCCCAAGCCTAGGGATGCCCTAGTGTTAGGCTAGAGGAGCCCTAGCCTTAGACTAGGGGAGCCCTAGCCTTAGTCTAAGCATAGGGGTGCCCTAGCCTAAGCCTAGGGTTGCCCTAGCCCAAGCCTAGGGATGCCCTAGCGTTAGGCTAGAGGAGCCCTAGCCTTAGCCTAAGCCTAGAGGTGCCTCAGCCTAAGCCTAGGGGTGCCCTAGCCTAAGCCTAGGGGTGCCCTAGCCTAAGCCTAGGGATGTCCTAGCCTTAGGCTAGGGGAGCCCTAGCCTTAGCCTAAGCCTTGGGGTGCCCTAACCTAAGCCTCGGGGTGCCATAGCCTTAAGCTAGAGGAGCCCTAGCCTTAGCCTAAGCCTAGAGGTGCCTCAGCCTAAGCCTAGGGCTGCCCTAGCCTTAAGCTAGGGGAGCCCTAGCCTTAGCCTAAGACTAGGGGTCCCCTAGCCTAAGCCTAGGGGTGCCCAACCTAAGCCTAGGGGTGCCCTAGCCTAAGCCTAGGCGTGCCCTTGCCTAAGGGTAGGGGTATCGTAGCCTTAGGCTAGGGGAGCCCTAGCCTTAGCCTAAGCCTAGGGGTGCCCTAGCCTAAGCCTAGGGGTGCCCTAGCCTAAGCCTAAGGGTGCCCTAGCCTAAGCCTAGTTGTGCCCTAGCCTTAGGCTAGGGTAGCCCTAGCCTTAGCCTAAGCCTAGGGGTGCCCTAGGCTAAGCTTAGGGGTGCCCTAGCCTAAGCCTAGGGGTGCCCTAGCCTAAGCCTAGGTGTGCCCTAGCCTTAGGCTAGGGGAGCCCACGCCTTAGCCTAAGCCTCGGGGTGCCCTAGCCTAAGCCAAGGGTGCCCTAGCCTAAGCCTACGGGTGTCCTAGCCTAAGCCTAGGGGTGCCCTAGCCTAAGTCTAGGGGTGCCCTAGCCTTAGGCTAGGGGAGCCCTAGCCTTAGCCTAAGCCTAGGGGTGCCCTAGCCTAAGCCTAGGGGTGCCCTAGCCTAAGCCTACGGGTGTTCTAGCCTAAGCCTACGGGTGTTCTAGCCTAAGCCTATGGGTGCCCTAGCATAAGTCTAGGGGTGCCCTAGCCTAAGCCTAGGGGTAACCTAGCCTTAGGCTTGGGGAGCCCTAGCCTTAGCCTATGCCAAGGGGTCCCCTAGCCTAAGCCTATGGGTGCCCAACCTAAGCCTAGGGGTGCCCTAGCCTAAGCCTAGGCGTGCCCTAGCCTTAGGCTAGGGGAGCCCTAGCCTTAGCCTAAGCCTAAGGGTGCCCAAGCATAAGCCTAGGGGTGCCCTAGCCTAAGCCTACGGGTGTCCTAGCCTTAGGCTAGGGGAGCCGTAGCCTTAGCCTAAGCCTAGGGGTGCCCTAGCCTAAGCCTAGGGGTGCCCTAGCCTAAGCCTAGGGGTACCCTAGCCTTAGGCTAGGGGAGTCCTAGCCTTAGCCTAAGCCTAGGGGTGCCCGAGCCTAAGCCTAGGGCTGCCCTAGCCTAAGCCTAGGGGTGCTTAGCCTAAGCCTAGGGGTGCCCTAGCCTAAGCCTAGGGTTGTCCTAGCCTTAGGCTAGGGGAGCCCTAGCCTTAGCCTAAGCCTAGGGGTGCCCTATCCTAAGCCTAGGGGTGCCCTAGCCTAAGCCTAGAGGTACCCTAGCCATAGGCTAGGGGAGCCCTAACCTTAGCCTAAGCCTAGGGGTGCCCTAGCCTAAGCCATGGGGTGACCTAGCCTAAGCCTAGGCGTGCCCTAGCCTAAGCCTAGGGTTGCCATAGCTAAGTATAGTTGTGCCCTAGCCTTAGGCTAGAGGAGCCCTAGCCTTAGCCTAAGCCTAGGGTTTCCCTAGCCTAAGCCTAGGGGTGCCCTAGCCTAAGCCTACGGGAGTCCTAGCCTAAGCCTAGGGGTGCCCTACCCTAAGTCTTGGGGTGCCCTAGCCTTAGTCTAGTGGAGCCCTAGCCTTAGCCTAAGCTTAGGGGTGACCTGTGCTAAGCCTAGGGGTGCCCTATCGTTAGGCTAGAGGAGCCATAGCTTAGCCTAAGCCTAGGGGTGCCCTAGTCTAAGCCTAGGGCTGCCCTAACCTAAGCCTAGGGGTGCCCTAGCCTAAGCCTAGGGGTGCCCTAGTCTAAGCCTAAGGGTGCCCTAGCCTAAGACTAGGGGAGCCCTAGCCTTAGCCTAAGCTTAGGGGTGCCCTAGCCTAAGCCTCTGGGTGCCCTAGCCTAAGCCTAGGGGTTCCCTAGCCTAAGCCTAGGGGTGCCCTAGGCTTAGGCTAGGGGAGCGCTAGCCTTAGCCTAAGCCTAGGGGTGCCTTAGCCTAAGCCTAGGGATGCCTTTGCCTGAGCCTAGGGGTGCATTAGCCTTAGGCTAGGGGAGCCCTAGCCTTAGCCGAAGCCTAAGGGTTCCCTAGCCTTAGGCTAGGGGAGCGCTAGCCTTAGCCTAAGCCTAGGGGTGCCTTAGCCTAAGCCTAGGGATGCCTTTGCCTGAGCTTAGAGGTGCCCTAACTTTAGGCTAGTGGAGCCCTAGCCTTAGCCGAAGCCTAGGGGTGCCCTAGTCTAAGCCTGGGGGTGTCCTAGCCTAAGGCTAAGGGTGCCCTAGCCTAAGCCTAGGGGTGCCCTAGACTAAGCGTAGGGTTGCCCTAGCCTAAGCTTATGGGTACCCAGGCCTTAGGCTAGAGGAGCCATAGCATTAGCCTAAGCCTATGTCTGCCCTAGCCTAAGCCTAGGGGTGCCCTATCCTAAGCCTAGGGGTGCCCTAGCCTAACCCTAGGGGTGGCCTAGCCTTAGGATAGGGGAGCACTAGCCTTAGCCTAAGCCTAGGTGAGCCTTAGCCTAAGCCTAGGGCTGTCCTACCCTAAGCCTAGGTGTGCCCTACCCTAAGCCTAGGGGTGCCCTAGCCTAAGCCTAGGCTTACCCTAGCCTTAGGCTAGCTGAGCCCTAGCCTTAGCCTAAGCCTAGGGGTGCCCTAGCCTTAGGCTAGGGGAGCCCTAGCCTTAGCCTAACCTTAGGGGTGTCCTAGCCTAAGCCTAGGGGTGTCCTAGCCTAAGCTTAGGGGTGCCCTAGCCTAAGCTTAGGGGTGCCCTAGACTAAGCCTAGGGGTGCCCTAGCCTAAGCCAAGGGGTGCCCTACCCTAAGCCTAGGTGTGCCCTACCCTAAGCCTAGGGGTGCCCTAGCCTAAGCCTAGGCTTGCCCTAGCCTTAGGCTAGCTGAACCCTAGCCTTAGCCTAAGCCTAGGGGTATCCAAGCATAAGCCTAGGGGTGTCCTAGCCTAAGCCTAGGGGTGCCCTAGCCTAAGCCTAGGGGTGCCCTAGACTAAGCCAAGGGGTGCCCTAGCCTAAGCCTAGGGGTGACCAGGCCTTAGGCTAGAGGAGCCCTAGCCTTGCCTACGCCTTTGGTTGCCCTAGCCTAAGGCTAGGGGTGCCCTAGCCTAAGCCTAGGCGTGCCCTAGCCTTAGGCTAGGGGAGCCCTAGCCTTAGCCTAAGCCTAGTGATGCCCTAGCCTAAAACTAGGCGTGCCCTAGCCTAAGCCTAGGGGTGCCCTACCCTAAGCATAAGGGTGCCCTAAGCTAAGCCTAGGGGTGCCCTAGCCTTAGGCTAGCTGAGCCCTAGCCTTAGCCTAAGCCTAGGAGTGCCCAAGCCTAAGGCTAGGGGTGCCCTTGCCTAAGGCTAGGTGTGCCCTAGCCTAAGCCTAGGGGTGCACTAGCGTAAGCCTAGGGGTGCCCTAGCCTAAGCCTAGAGGTGCCCTAGCCTAACCCTAGGGGTGCCCTAGCCTTAGGCTAGGGGAGCAGTAGCCTTAGCCTAAGCCTAGGGGTGCCCTAGCCTAAGCGTAGGGGTGCCCTAGCCTAAGCCTAGGGGTGCCCTAGCCTAAGCCTAGGGGTGCCCTAGCGTAAGACTAGGGGTGCCCTAGCCTAAGTCTAGGGGTGCCCTAGCCTATGCTTAGGGGTTCCCTAGCCTAAGCTTAGGGGTGCCCTAGCCTAAGCCTAAGGGTGCCCTAGACTAAGCCTAGTGGTGCCCTAGCTTAAGACTGTGGGTGCCCTAGCCTAAGACTGTGGGTGCCCTAGCCTAAGACTATGGGTGCCCTAGCCTAAGCTTAGGGGTGCCCTAGCCTAAGCCTAGGGGTCCCCTAGCCTAACCCTAGGGGTGCAGTAGTGTTAGGCTAGGGGAGCCCTAGCCTTAGCCCAATCCTAGGGGTGCCCTAGTCTAAGCCTAAGGGTGCCCTAGCCTAAGACTAGGGGAGCCCTAGCCTTAGCCTAAGCTTAGGGGTGCCCTAGCCTAAGCCTCTGGGTGCCCTAGCCTAAGCCTAGGGGTGCCTTAGCCTAAGCCTAGGGGTGCCCTAACCTGAGCCTAGGGGTGCCCTAGCCTGAGCCTACGGGTGCCCTAGCCTGAGGCTAGGGGAGCCCTAGCCTTAGTCTAGCCTAGGATTGCCGTAGCCAAAGCCTAGGGGTGCCATAGCCTGAGTCTAGGGGTGCCCTATCCTGAGGCTAGGGGAGCCGTAGCCTTAGCCTAAGCCTAGGGGTGCCCTAGACTAAGCCTAGGGGTGCCTTTGCCTGAGCCTAGGGGTGCATTAGCCTTAGGCTAGGGGAGCCCTAGCCTTAGCCGAAGCCTAAGGGTTCCCTAGCCTTAGGCTAGGGGAGCGCTAGCCTTAGCCTAAGCCTAGGGGTGCCTTAGCCTAAGCCTAGGGATGCCTTTGCCTGAGCCTAGGGGTGCCCTAGACTTAGGCTAGTGGAGCCCTAGCCTTAGCCGAAGCCTAGGGGTGCCCTAGTCTAAGCCTGGGGGTGTCCTAGCCTAAGGCTAAGGGTGCCCTAGCCTAAGCCTAGGGGTGCCCTAGACTAAGCGTAGGGTTGCCCTAGCCTAAGCCTATGGGTGCCCAGGCCTTAGGCTAGAGGAGCCATAGCATTAGCCTAAGCCTATGTCTGCCCTAGCCTAAGCCTAGGGGTGCCCTATCCTAAGCCTAGGGGTGCCCTAGCCTAACCCTAGGGGTGGCCTAGCCTTAGGATAGGGGAGCACTAGCCTTAGCCTAAGCCTAGGTGAGCCTTAGCCTAAGCCTAGGGGTGTCCTACCCTAAGCCTAGGTGTGCCCTACCCTAAGCCTAGGGGTGCCCTAGCCTAAGCCTAGGCTTACCCTAGCCTTAGGCTAGCTGAGCCCTAGCCTTAGCCTAAGCCTAGGGGTGCACTAGCCTTAGGCTAGGGGAGCCCTAGCCTTAGCCTAACCTTAGGGGTGTCCTAGCCTAAGCCTAGGGGTGTCCTAGCCTAAGCCTAGGGGTGCCCTAGACTAAGCCTAGGGGTGCCCTAGCTTAAGCCTAGGGGTGCCCTACCCTAAGCCTAGGTGTGCCCTACCCTAAGCCTAGGGGTGCCCTAGCCTAAGCCTAGGCTTGCCCTAGCCTTAGGCTAGCTGAACCCTAGCCTTAGCCTAAGCCTAGGGGTATCCTAGCATAAGCCTAGGGGTGTCCTAGCCTAAGCTTAGGGGTGCCCTAGCCTAAGCCTAGGGGTGCCCTAGACTAAGCCAAGGGGTGCCCTAGCCTAAGCCTAGGGGTGACCAGGCCTTAGGCTAGAGGAGCCCTAGCCTTGCCTACGCCTATGGTTGCCCTAGCCTAAGGCTAGGGGTGCCCTAGCCTAAGCCTAGGGGTGCCCTAGCCTTAGGCTAGGGGAGCCCTAGCCTTAGCCTAAGCCTAGTGATGCCCTAGCCTAAGCCTAGGCGTGCCCTAGCCTAAGCCTAGGGGTGCCCTACCCTAAGCATAGGGGTTCCCTACCCTAAGCCTAGGGGTGCCCTAGCCTTAGGCTAGCTGAGCCCTAGCCTTAGCCTAAGCCTAGGGGTGCCCAAGCCTAAGGCTAGGGGTGCCCTTGCCTAAGGCTAGGTGTGCCCTAGCCTAAGCCTAGGGGTGCACTAGCGTAAGCCTAGGGGTGCCCTAGCCTTAGGCTAGGGGAGCCCTAGCCTTAGCCTAAGCCTACGGGTGCCCTAGCCTAAGACTACGGGTGCCCTAGCCTAAGCTTAGGCGTGGCCTAGCCTAAGCTTATGGGTGCCCTAGCCTAAGCCTAGGGGTGCCCTATGGTTAGGCTAGGGGAGCCCTAGCCTTAGACTAAGCCTAGGGGTGCCCCAGCCTAAGCCTAGGGGTGCCCTAGCCTAAGCCCAGGGGTGCCCTAGCCTAAGCCTAGGGGTGCCCTAGCCTAAGACTAGGGGTTCCCTAGCCTAAGCTTAGGGCTGCCCTAGCTTAAGCCTAGGGGTGCCCTAGCCTAAGCCTAGGGTTGACCTAGGGTTAGGCTAGGGGAGCCCTAGCCTTAGCCTAAGCCTAGGGGTGGCCTAGCCTAAATCTAGGGGTGCCCTAGCCTAAGCCTAGGGGTGCCCTAGCCTAAGCCTAGGGTTGCCCTTGCCTAAGCCTAGTTGTGCCCTAGCCTAAGCCTAGTGGTGCACTAGCCTAAGCCTAGGGGTGTCCTAGCCTTAGGCTAGGGGAGCCCTAGCCTTAGCCTAAGCCTATGGGTGCCCTAGCCTAAGCCTAGGGTTGCCCAGGCCTTAGGCTAGAGGAGCCCTAGCCTTAGCCTAACCTTAGGGGTGTCCTAGCCTAAGCCTAGGGGTGTCCTAGCCTAAGCCTAGGGGTGCCCTAGACTAAGCCTAGGGGTGCCCTAGCTTAAGCCTAGGGGTGCCCTACCCTAAGCCTAGGTGTGCCCTACCCTAAGCCTAGGGGTGCCCTAGCCTAAGCCTAGGCTTGCCCTAGCCTTAGGCTAGCTGAACCCTAGCCTTAGCCTAAGCCTAGGGGTATCCTAGCATAAGCCTAGGGGTGTCCTAGCCTAAGCTTAGGGGTGCCCTAGCCTAAGCCTAGGGGTGCCCTAGACTAAGCCAAGGGGTGCCCTAGCCTAAGCCTAGGGGTGACCAGGCCTTAGGCTAGAGGAGCCCTAGCCTTGCCTACGCCTATGGTTGCCCTAGCCTAAGGCTAGGGGTGCCCTAGCCTAAGCCTAGGGGTGCCCTAGCCTTAGGCTAGGGGAGCCCTAGCCTTAGCCTAAGCCTAGTGATGCCCTAGCCTAAGCCTAGGCGTGCCCTAGCCTAAGCCTAGGGGTGCCCTACCCTAAGCATAGGGGTTCCCTACCCTAAGCCTAGGGGTGCCCTAGCCTTAGGCTAGCTGAGCCCTAGCCTTAGCCTAAGCCTAGGGGTGCCCAAGCCTAAGGCTAGGGGTGCCCTTGCCTAAGGCTAGGTGTGCCCTAGCCTAAGCCTAGGGGTGCACTAGCGTAAGCCTAGGGGTGCCCTAGCCTTAGGCTAGGGGAGCCCTAGCCTTAGCCTAAGCCTACGGGTGCCCTAGCCTAAGACTACGGGTGCCCTAGCCTAAGCTTAGGCGTGGCCTAGCCTAAGCTTATGGGTGCCCTAGCCTAAGCCTAGGGGTGCCCTATGGTTAGGCTAGGGGAGCCCTAGCCTTAGACTAAGCCTAGGGGTGCCCCAGCCTAAGCCTAGGGGTGCCCTAGCCTAAGCCCAGGGGTGCCCTAGCCTAAGCCTAGGGGTGCCCTAGCCTAAGACTAGGGGTTCCCTAGCCTAAGCTTAGGGCTGCCCTAGCTTAAGCCTAGGGGTGCCCTAGCCTAAGCCTAGGGTTGACCTAGGGTTAGGCTAGGGGAGCCCTAGCCTTAGCCTAAGCCTAGGGGTGGCCTAGCCTAAATCTAGGGGTGCCCTAGCCTAAGCCTAGGGGTGCCCTAGCCTAAGCCTAGGGTTGCCCTTGCCTAAGCCTAGTTGTGCCCTAGCCTAAGCCTAGTGGTGCACTAGCCTAAGCCTAGGGGTGTCCTAGCCTTAGGCTAGGGGAGCCCTAGCCTTAGCCTAAGCCTATGGGTGCCCTAGCCTAAGCCTAGGGTTGCCCAGGCCTTAGGCTAGAGGAGCCCTAGCCTTAGCCTAAGCCTATGGCTGCCCTAGCCTAAGCCTAGGGGTGCCCTAGCCTAAGCCTAGGGGTGCCCTAGCCTAAGCCTAGGGGTGCCTTAGCCTAACCCTAGGGGTGCCCTAGCCTTAGGCTAGGGGAGCAGTAGCCTTAGCCTAAGCCTAGGGGTGCCCTAGCCTAAGCCTAGGGGTGCCCTAGCCTAAGCCTAGGGGTGCCCTAGCGTAAGACTAGGGGTGCCCTAGCCTAAGTCTAGGGGTGCCCTAGCCTATGCTTAGGGGTTCCCTAGCCTAAGCTTAGGGGTGTCCTAGCCTAAGCCTAAGGGTGCCCTAGACTAAGCCTAGTGGTGCCCTAGCTTAAGACTATGGGTGCCCTAGCCTAAGACTGTGGGTGCCCTAGCCTAAGACTACGGGTGCCCTAGCCTAAGCTTAGGGGTGCCCTAGCCTAAGCCTAGGGGTCCCCTAGCCTAAGCCAGGGGTGCACTAGTGTTAGGCTAGGGGAGCCCTAGCCTTAGCCTAATCCTAGGGGTGCCCTAGCCTAAGCCTAGGGTTGCCCTTGCCTAAGCCTAGTTGTGCCCTAGCCTAAGCCTAGTGGTGCACTAGCCTAAGCCTAGGGGTGTCCTAGCCTTAGGCTAGGGGAGCCCTAGCCTTAGCCTAAGCCTATGGGTGCCCAAGCCTAAGCCTAGGGTTGCCCAGGCCTTAGGCTAGAGAAGCCCTAGCCTTAGCCTAAGCCTATGGCTGCCCTAGCCTAAGCCTAGGGGTGCCCTAGCCTAAGCCTAGGGGTGCCCTAGCCTAAGCCTAGGGGTGCCCTAGCCTAACCCTAGGGGTGCCCTAGCCTTAGGCTAGGGGAGCAGTAGCCTTAGCCTAAGCCTAGGGGTGCCCTAGCCTAAGCCTAGGGGTGCCCTAGCCTAAGCCTAGGGGTGCCCTAGCGTAAGACTAGGGGTGCCCTAGCCTAAGTCTAGGGGTGCCCTAGCCTATGCTTAGGGGTTCCCTAGCCTAAGCTTAGGGGTGCCCTAGCCTAAGCCTAAGGTTGCCCTAGACTAAGCCTAGTGGTGCCCTAGCTTAAGACTATGGGTGCCCTAGCCTAAGACTGTGGGTGCCCTAGCCTAAGACTATGGGTGCCCTAGCCTAAGCTTAGGGGTGCCCTAGCCTAAGCCTAGGGGTCCCCTAGCCTAAGCCTAGGGGTGCACTAGTGTTAGGCTAGGGGAGCCGTAGCCTTAGCCTAATCCTAGGGGTGCCCTAGCCTAAGCCTAGGTTTGACCTAGCCAAAGCCTAGGGGTGCCCTAGCCTTAGCCTAAACCTAGGGGTGCAGTAACCTAAGCCTAGGGGTGCCCTAGCCTTAGGCTAGGTTAACCCTAGCCTTAGCCTAAGCCTATGGGTGCCCTAGCCTCAGCCTAGGGGTGCCCTAGCCTCAGCCTAGGGGTGACAAAGTCTAAGCTTAGGAGTGCCCTAGCCTAAGCCTAGAGGTGCCCTAGCCTAAGCCTAGTGTTGCCTTAGCCTAAGCCTAGGGGTGACCTAGCCTTAGCCTAAGCCTAGGGGTGCCCTAGCCTAAGCCTAAGGGTGCCCTAACCTAAGCCTAGGGTGCCCTTGCCTAAGACTAGGGGTGCCTTAGCCTAAGCCTAGGGGTCCTCTAGCCTTAGCCTAAGCCTAGGGGTGCCCTAGCGTAAGCCTAGGGGTGCCCTAGCGTAAGCCTAGGGGTGCCCTAGCCTAAACCTAGGGGTGCCCTAGCCTCAGCCTAGGGGTGCCCAGGCCTTAGGCTACAGGAGCCCTAGTCTTAGCCTAAGCCTATGGCTGCCGTAGCCTATGCCTAGGGTTGCCCTAGCCTAAGCCTAGGGGTTCCCTAGCCTAACACTAGGGGTGCCCTAGCCTTAGTCTAGGGGAGCACTAACCTTAGCCTATGCCTAGGGGTGCCCTAGCCTAACCTAGGCATGCCCTAGCCTAAGCCTAGGGGTGCCCTAACCTAAGCCTAGGGGTGCCCTACCCTAAGCCTAGGTATGACCTTGCGTAAGTCTAGGTTTTCCCTAGCCTTAGGCTACCTGAGCCCTAGCCTAAGCCAAAGCCTATGGGTGCCCTAGCCTAAGCCTAGGGGTGCCATAACCTAAGCCTATGGGTGCCCTAGGGTTAGGCTAGGGGTGCCCTAGCCTAAGCCTAGGGGTGCCCTAGCCTACGCCTGGGGGTGCCCTAGCCTAAGCCTAGGGGTGCCCTAGCCTAAGGCTAAGGGAGCCCTAGCCTAAGCCTAAGCCTAGGGGTGCCTTAGTCTAAGCCTAGTGGTGCCCTAGCCTAAGCCTAGGGGAGCCCTAGCCTAAGGCAAGGGGTGCCCTAGCCTTATTCTAGTGGAGCCCTAGCCTTAGCCTAAGCCTAGTGGTGCCCTAGCCTAAGCCTAGGGGTGCCCTAGCCTAAGTCTAGGGGTGCACTAGCCTTAGGCTAGGGGAGCCCTAGCCTTAGCCTAAGCCTTAGGGTGCCCTAGCCTAAGCCTAGGAGAGCCCTAGCCTAAGCCTAGGGGTGCCCTAGCCTAACCTAGGGGTGCCCTACCCTAAGGCTAGGGGTGCCCTAGCGTAAGCCTAGGGGTGCCCTAGCCTTAGGCTAGGAGAGCCCTAGCCTTAGCCTAAGCTTAAGTGTGTCCTCGCCTAAGCCTAGGGGGGTCCTAGCCTAAGCTTAGGGGTGCCCTAGCCTAAGCCTAGGGGTGCCCTAGACTAAGCCTAGGGGTGCCCTAACCTAAGCCTAGGGGTGACAAGGCCTTAGGCTAGAGGAGCCCTAGCGTTGCCTAAGCCTATGGCTGCCCTAGCCTAAGGCTAGGGGTGCCCTAGCCTAAGCCTAGGGGTGCCCTAGCCTTAGGCTAGGGGAGCCCTAGCCTTAGCCTAATCCTAGTGGTGCCATAGCCTAAGCCTAGGCTTGCCCTAGCCTAAGCCTAGGGGTGCCCTAGCCTAAGCCTAGGGGTGCCCTAGCCTTAGAGTAGCTGAGCCCTAGCCTTAGCCTAAGCATAGGGGTGCCCAAGCCTAAGGCTAGGGGTGCCCTTGCCTAAGGCTAGGTGTGACCAGGCCTTAGGCTAGAGGAGCCCTAGTCTTGCCTACGCCTATGGTTGCCCTAGCCTAAGGCTAGGGGTGCCCTAGCCTAAGCCTAGGGGTGCCCTAGCCTAAGCCTAGGGGTGCCCTAGCTTAAGCCTAGTGGTGCCCTAATGTTAAGATAGGGGAGCCCTAGCCTTAGACTAAGCCTAGGGGTGCCCCAGCCTAAGCCTAGGGGTTCCCTAGCCTAAGCTTAGGGCTGCCCTAGCTTAAGCCTAGGGGTGCCCTAGCCTAAGCCTAGGGGTGACCTAGGGTTAGGCTAGGGGAGCCCTAGCCTTAGCCTAAGCCTAGGGGTGGCCTAGCCTAAATCTAGGGGTTCCCTAGCCTAAGCTTAGGGCTGCCCTAGCTTAAGCCTAGGGGTGCCCTAGCCTAAGCCTAGGGGTGACCTAGGGTTAGGCTAGGGGAGCCCTAGCCTTAGCCTAAGCCTAGGGGTGGCCTAGCCTAAATCTAGGGGTGCCCTAGCCTAAGCCTAGGGGTGCCCTAGCCTAAGCCTAGGGTTGCCCTTGCCTAAGCCTAGTTGTGCCCTAGCCTAAGCCTAGTGGTGCACTAGCCTAAGCCTAGGGGTGTCCTAGCCTTAGGCTAGGGGAGCCCTAGCCTTAGCCTAAGCCTATGGGTGCCCTAGCCTAAGCCTAGGGTTGCCCAGGCCTTAGGCTAGAGGAGCCCTAGCCTTAGCCTAAGCCTATGGCTGCCCTAGCCTAAGCCTAGGGGTGCCCTAGCCTAAGCCTAGGGGTGCCCTAGCCTAAGCCTAGGGGTGCCTTAGCCTAACCCTAGGGGTGCCCTAGCCTTAGGCTAGGGGAGCAGTAGCCTTAGCCTAAGCCTAGGGGTGCCCTAGCCTAAGCCTAGGGGTGCCCTAGCCTAAGCCTAGGGGTGCCCTAGCGTAAGACTAGGGGTGCCCTAGCCTAAGTCTAGGGGTGCCCTAGCCTATGCTTAGGGGTTCCCTAGCCTAAGCTTAGGGGTGCCCTAGCCTAAGCCTAAGGGTGCCCTAGACTAAGCCTAGTGGTGCCCTAGCTTAAGACTATGGGTGCCCTAGCCTAAGACTGTGGGTGCCCTAGCCTAAGACTACGGGTGCCCTAGCCTAAGCTTAGGGGTGCCCTAGCCTAAGCCTAGGGGTCCCCTAGCCTAAGCCTAGGGGTGCACTAGTGTTAGGCTAGGGGAGCCCTAGCCTTAGCCTAATCCTAGGGGTGCCCTAGCCTAAGCCTAGGGTTGCCCTTGCCTAAGCCTAGTTGTGCCCTAGCCTAAGCCTAGTGGTGCACTAGCCTAAGCCTAGGGGTGTCCTAGCCTTAGGCTAGGGGAGCCCTAGCCTTAGCCTAAGCCTATGGGTGCCCTAGCCTAAGCCTAGGGTTGCCCAGGCCTTAGGCTAGAGAAGCCCTAGCCTTAGCCTAAGCCTATGGCTGCCCTAGCCTAAGCCTAGGGGTGCCCTAGCCTAAGCCTAGGGGTGCCCTAGCCTAAGCCTAGGGGTGCCCTAGCCTAACCCTAGGGGTGCCCTAGCCTTAGGCTAGGGGAGCAGTAGCCTTAGCCTAAGCCTAGGGGTGCCCTAGCCTAAGCCTAGGGGTGCCCTAGCCTAAGCCTAGGGGTGCCCTAGCGTAAGACTAGGGGTGCCCTAGCCTAAGTCTAGGGGTGCCCTAGCCTATGCTTAGGGGTTCCCTAGCCTAAGCTTAGGGGTGCCCTAGCCTAAGCCTAAGGTTGCCCTAGACTAAGCCTAGTGGTGCCCTAGCTTAAGACTATGGGTGCCCTAGCCTAAGACTGTGGGTGCCCTAGCCTAAGACTATGGGTGCCCTAGCCTAAGCTTAGGGGTGCCCTAGCCTAAGCCTAGGGGTCCCCTAGCCTAAGCCTAGGGGTGCACTAGTGTTAGGCTAGGGGAGCCGTAGCCTTAGCCTAATCCTAGGGGTGCCCTAGCCTAAGCCTAGGTTTGACCTAGCCAAAGCCTAGGGGTGCCCTAGCCTTAGCCTAAACCTAGGGGTGCAGTAACCTAAGCCTAGGGGTGCCCTAGCCTTAGGCTAGGTTAACCCTAGCCTTAGCCTAAGCCTATGGGTGCCCTAGCCTCAGCCTAGGGGTGCCCTAGCCTCAGCCTAGGGGTGACCAAGTCTAAGCTTAGGAGTGCCCTAGCCTAAGCCTAGAGGTGCCCTAGCCTAAGCCTAGTGTTGCCTTAGCCTAAGCCTAGGGGTGACCTAGCCTTAGCCTAAGCCTAGGGGTGCCCTAGCCTAAGCCTAAGGGTGCCCTAACCTAAGCCTAGGGTGCCCTTGCCTAAGACTAGGGGTGCCTTAGCCTAAGCCTAGGGGTCCTCTAGCCTTAGCCTAAGCCTAGGGGTGCCCTAGCGTAAGCCTAGGGGTGCCCTAGCGTAAGCCTAGGGGTGCCCTAGCCTAAACCTAGGGGTGCCCTAGCCTCAGCCTAGGGGTGCCCAGGCCTTAGGCTACAGGAGCCCTAGTCTTAGCCTAAGCCTATGGCTGCCGTAGCCTATGCCTAGGGGTGCCCTAGCCTAAGCCTAGGGGTTCCCTAGCCTAACACTAGGGGTGCCCTAGCCTTAGTCTAGGGGAGCACTAACCTTAGCCTATGCCTAGGGGTGCCCTAGCCTAACCTAGGCATGCCCTAGCCTAAGCCTAGGGGTGCCCTAACCTAAGCCTAGGGGTGCCCTACCCTAAGCCTAGGTATGACCTTGCGTAAGTCTAGGTTTTCCCTAGCCTTAGGCTACCTGAGCCCTAGCCTAAGCCAAAGCCTATGGGTGCCCTAGCCTAAGCCTAGGGGTGCCATAACCTAAGCCTATGGGTGCCCTAGGGTTAGGCTAGGGGTGCCCTAGCCTAAGCCTAGGGGTGCCCTAGCCTACGCCTGGGGGTGCCCTAGCCTAAGCCTAGGGGTGCCCTAGCCTAAGGCTAAGGGAGCCCTAGCCTAAGCCTAAGCCTAGGGGTGCCTTAGTCTAAGCCTAGTGGTGCCCTAGCCTAAGCCTAGGGGAGCCCTAGCCTAAGGCAAGGGGTGCCCTAGCCTTATTCTAGTGGAGCCCTAGCCTTAGCCTAAGCCTAGTGGTGCCCTAGCCTAAGCCTAGGGGTGCCCTAGCCTAAGTCTAGGGGTGCACTAGCCTTAGGCTAGGGGAGCCCTAGCCTTAGCCTAAGCCTTAGGGTGCCCTAGCCTAAGCCTAGGAGAGCCCTAGCCTAAGCCTAGGGGTGCCCTAGCCTAACCTAGGGGTGCCCTACCCTAAGGCTAGGGGTGCCCTAGCGTAAGCCTAGGGGTGCCCTAGCCTTAGGCTAGGAGAGCCCTAGCCTTAGCCTAAGCTTAGGTGTGTCCTCGCCTAAGCCTAGGGGGGTCCTAGCCTAAGTTTAGGGGTGCCCTAGCCTAAGCCTAGGGGTGCCCTAGACTAAGCCTAGGGGTGCCCTAACCTAAGCCTAGGGGTGACAAGGCCTTAGGCTAGAGGAGCCCTAGCGTTGCCTAAGCCTATGGCTGCCCTAGCCTAAGGCTAGGGGTGCCCTAGCCTAAGCCTAGGGGTGCCCTAGCCTTAGGCTAGGGGAGCCCTAGCCTTAGCCTAATCCTAGTGGTGCCATAGCCTAAGCCTAGGCTTGCCCTAGCCTAAGCCTAGGGGTGCCCTAGCCTAAGCCTAGGGGTGCCTTAGCCTTAGAGTAGCTGAGCCCTAGCCTTAGCCTAAGCATAGGGGTGCCCAAGCCTAAGGCTAGGGGTGCCCTTGCCTAAGGCTAGGTGTGACCAGGCCTTAGGCTAGAGGAGCCCTAGCCTTGCCTACGCCTATGGTTGCCCTAGCCTAAGGCTAGGGGTGCCCTAGCCTAAGCCTAGGGGTGCCCTAGCCTAAGCCTAGGGGTGACCTAGCTTAAGCCTAGTGGTGCCCTAATGTTAAGATAGGGGAGCCCTAGCCTTAGCCTAAGCCTAGGGGTCCCCTAGCCTAAGCCTAGGGGTGCCCTAACCTTAGGCTAGGGGAGCCCTAGCCTTAGCCTAAGCCTAGGGGTGCCCTAGCCTAAGTCTAGGGGTGCCCTAGCCTAAGCCTACGGGTGTTCTAGCCTTAGGCTAGGGGAGCCCAAGCCTTTGTCTAAGCCTTGGGGTGCCCTAGCCTTAGGCTAGGGGAGTCGTCGCCGTAGCCGAAGCATTAGGGTGCCCTAGCCTTAGGCTAGGGGAGCCCTAGCCTTAGTCTAAGCTTAGGGGTGCCCTAGCCTAAGCCTAGGGGTGCCCTAGCCCAAGCCTAGGGATGCCCTAGCGTTAGGCTAGAGGAGCCCTAGCCTTAGCTTAAGCCTACGGGTGCCCGAGCCTAAGCCTAGGGCTGCCCTAGCCTAAGCCTCGGGGTGCCCTAGCCTAAGCCTAGGGGTGTCCTAGCCTTAGGCTAGGGGAGCCCTAGCCTTAGCCTAAGCCTAGGGGTGCCCTAGCCTAAACCTAGGGGTGCCCTAGCCTAAGCCTAGGGCTGTCCTAGCCTTAGGTTAGGGGAGCCCTAGCCTTAGCCTAAGCCTAGGGGTACCCTAGCCTAAGCCTACGGGTGCCCTTGCCTAAGCGTAGGGGTGTCCTAGCTTTAGGCTAGGGGAGCCCTAGCCTTAGCCTAAGCCTAGGGGTGCCCTAGCCTAAGCCTAGGGGTGCCCTAGCCTAAGCCTAGTTGTGCCCTAGCCTTAGGCTAGGGGAGCCCTAGCCTTAGCCTATGCCTAGGGGTCCCCTAGCCTAAGCCTAGGGGTGCCCTAGCCTAAGCCTAGGCGTGCCCTAGCCTTAGGCTAGGGGAGCCCTAGCCTTAGCCTAAGCTTAGGGGTGCCCTAGGCTAAGCCTAGGGGTTCCCTAGCCTAAGCCTAGCAGTGCCGTAGCCTAAGCCTAGGGTTGCCCTAGCCTAAGGCTAGAGGTGCCCTAGCCTTAGTCTAGTGGAGCCCTAGCCTTAGCCTAAGCCTAGGGGTGCCCTAGCCTAAGCCTACGGGTGCCCTAGCCTAAGCCTAGGCGTGCCCTACCCTAAACCTATGGTTGCCCTAGCCTAAGACTAGGTGTGCCCTAGCCTAAGCTTAGGGGTGCCCTAGTCTAAGCCTAGGGGTGCACTAGCCTAAGCCTAGGGGTGCCCTAGCCTAAGTCTAGGGGTGTAGCCTAAGCCTAGGGGTGCCCTAGCCCAAGCCTAGGGATACCCTAGCATTAGGCTAGAGGAGCCCTATCCTTAGCTTAAGCTAAGGGTGCCCTAGCCTAAGCCTAGGGGTGCCCTAGCCAAAGCCTAGGGGTGCCCTAGCCCAAGCCTAGGGATGCCCTAGCGTTAGGCTAGAGGAGCCCTAGCCTTAGCCTAAGTCTAGGGGTGCCCTAGCCTAAGCCTAGGGGTGCCCTAGCCTAAGCCTAGGGGTGCCCTAGCCTATGACTAGGGGTGCCCTAGCCTAATCCTATGGGTACCCTAGCCTTAGGCTAGGGGAGTCCTCGCCTTAGCCGAAGCCTTGGGGTGCCCTAGCCTAAGCCTAGGGGTGCCCTAGCCTAAGCCTAGGGGTGCCCTAGACCAAGCCCAGGGATGCCCCAGCGTTAGCCTAGAGGAGCCCTAGCCTTAGCCTAAGCCTAGTGGTGCCCTAGCCTAAGCCTAGGGGTGCCCTAGCATAATTCTAGGTTTGCCCTAGCCTAAACCTAGGGGTGCCCTAGCCTAAGGCTAGGGGTGCCCTTGCCTTAGTCTAGTGGAGTCATCGCCTTAGCCTAAGCCTAGGGGTGCCCTATCCTAAGCCATGGGGTGCCCTAGCCTAAGCCTAGGGGTGCCCTAGCCTAAGCCTAGGGTTGCCCTAACCTAAGCCTAGGGGTGCCCTAGCCTTAGGCTAGGGGAGCCCAAGCCTTAGCCTAAGCCTAGGTGTGCCCTAGCCTAAGCCAAGGGTGCCCTAGCCTAAGCCTACGGGTGTCCTAGCCTAAGCCTAGGGGTGCCCTAGCCTAAGTCTACGGGTGCCCTAGCCTTAAGCTAGGGGAGCCCTAGCCTTAGCCTAAGCCTAGGGGTGCCCTAGCCTAAGCCTAGGGGTGCCCTAGCCTAAGCCTACGGGTGTTCTAGCCTAAGCATATGGGTGCCCTAGCATAAGTCTAGGGGTGCCCTAACCTAAGCCTAGGGGTGCCCTAGCCTAAGCCAAGTTTGCCCTAGCCTAAGCCTACGGGTGTCCTAGCCTAAGCCTAGGGGTGCCCTAGCCTAAGACTAGGCGTGCCCTAGCCTTAGGCTAGGGGAGCCCTAGCCTTAGCCTAAGCCTAGGGGTGCCCTAGGTTAAGCCTAGGGGTTCCCTAGCCTAAGCCTAGGTGTGCCCTAGCATAAGCCTAGGGGTGCCCTAGCCTAACGTTAGGGGTACCCTAGCCTTAGTCTAGTGGAGCCCTAGCCTTAGCCTATGCCTAGGGGTGCCAGAGCCTAAGCCTAGGGGTGCCCTAGCCTAAGCCTAGGGGTGCCCTACCCTAAGCCTAGGGTTGCCCTAGGCTAAGCCTAGTGGTGCCCTAGCCTTAGGCTAGCTGAGCCCTAGCCTTAGAGTAAGCATATGGGTGCCCTAGCCTACGACTAGGGGTGCCCTAGCCTAAGCCTAGGGGTGCCCTAGCCTAAGCCTAGAGGTGCCCTAGCCTAAGCTTAGGGGTGCCCTAGCCTAAGCCTAGTGGTGTCCTAGCCTAAGCCTAGGGGTGCCCTAGCCTAAGCCTAGGGGTGCCCTAGCCTTAGACTAGGGGAGCCCTAGCCTTAGCCTTAGCCTATGGGTACCCTAGCCTAAGCCTAGGGGTCCCCTAGCCTAAGCCTAGGGTTGCCCTTGCCTAAGCCTAGGGGTGCCCTAGCCTAAGGCTAGGGGTGCCCTAGCCTTAGTCTAGTGGAGCCCTAGCCTTAGCCTAAGCCTAGGGGTGCCCTACCCTAAGACTAGGGGTGCCCAACCTAAGCCTAGGGGTGCCCTAGCCTAAGCCTAGGCATGCCCTAGCCTAAGTCTAGGGGTGCCCTAGCCTAAGCCTAGAGGTACCCTAGCCTTAGGCTAGGGGAGCCCTAGACTTAGCCTTAGCCTAGGGGTGCCCTAGCCTAAGCCTAGGGGTGCCGTAGCATAAGCCTAGGGTTACCCTAGCCTAAACCTAGGGTTGCCCTAGCCTAAGGCTAGGGGTGCCCTAACCTTAGTCTAGTGGAGCCCTAGCCTTGGCCTAAGCTTAGTGGTGCCCTATACTAAGCCATGGAGTGCCCTAGCCTAAGCTTAGGGGTGCCCTAGCCTAAGCCTAGGGTTGCCCTAGCCTAAGCCTAGGGGTGCCCTAGCCTTAGGCTAGGGGTGCCCTAGCCTTAGCCTAAGCCTTGGTTTGCCCTAGCCTAAGCCTAGGGGTGCCCTAGCCTAAGCCTACGGGTGTCCTAGCCTAAGCCTAGGGGTGCCCTAGCCTAAGTCTAGGGGTGCCCTAGCCTTAGTCTAGGGGAGCCCTAGCCTTAGCCTAAGCCTAGGGGTGCCCTAGCATAAGTCTAGGGGTGCCCTAGCCTAAACCTAGGGGTAACCTAGCGTTAGGCTAGGGGAGTCCTCGCCTTAGCCGAAGCCCTGGGGTGCCCAACCCAAGCCTAGGGATGCCCTAGCGTTAGGCTAGAGGAGCCCTAGCCTTAGCCTAAGCCTAGGTGTGCCCGAGCCTAAGCCTTGGGCTGCCCTAGCCTAAGCCTACGGGTGCCCTAACCTAAGCCTAGGGGTGCCCTAGCCTAAGCCTAGGGGTGTCCTAGCCTTAGGCTAGGGGAGCCCTAGCCTTAGCCTAAGCCTAGGGGTGCCCTAGCCTAAGCCTAGGGGTGCCCTAGCCTAAGCCTAGTGGTGCCCTAATGTTAAGCTAGGGGAGCCCTAGCCTTAGCCTAAGCCAAGGGGTCCCCTAGCCTAAGCCTAGGGGTGCCCAACCTAAGCCTAGGGGTGCCCTAGCCTAAGCCTAGGAGTGCCCTAACCTTAGGCTAGGGGAGCCCTAGCCTTAGCCGAAGCCTTGGGGTGCCCTAGCCTTAGGCTAGGTGAGCCCTAGCCTTAGTCTAAACCTAGGGGTGCCCTAGCCTAAGCCCAGGGGTGCCCTAGCCCAAGCCTAGGGATGCCCTAGCATTAGGCTAGAGGAGCCCTAGCCTTAGCTTAAGCCTACGGGTGCCCGAGCCTAAGCCTAGGGCTGCCCTAGCCTAAGCCTCGGGGTGCCCTAGCCTAAGCCTAGGGGTGTGCTAGCCTTAGGCTAGGGGAGCCCTAGCCTTAGCCTAAGCCTAGGGGTGCCCTAGCCTAAGCCTATGGGTGCCCTAGCCTAAGCCTAGGGGTGCCCTAGCCTAAGCCTAGTTGTGCCCTAGCCTTAGGCTAGGGGAGCCCTAGCCTTAGCCTAAGCCTAGGGGTCCCCTAGCCTAAGGCTAGGGGTGCCCTAGCCTAAACCTAGGGGTGCCCTAGCCTAAGCCTAGGCGTGCCCTAGCCTTAGGCTAGGGGAGCCCTAGCCTAAGCCTAAGCTTAGGGGTGCCCTAGTCTAAGCCTAGGGGTGGCCTAGCCTAAGCCTAGGAGTGCCCTAGCCTAAGGCTAGGGGTGCCCTAGCCTTAGTCTAGTGGAGCCCTAGCCTTAGCCTAAGCCTAGGGGTGCCCTAGCCTAAGCCTAGGGATGCCCTAGCCTAAGCCTAGGGGTGCCCTACCCTAAGCCTAGGGTTGCCCTAGCCGAAGACTAGGGGTGCCCTAGCCTAAGCTTAGGGGTGCCCTAGTCTAAGCCTAGGGGTGCACTAGCCTAAGCCTAGGGGTGCCCTAGCCTAAGCCTAGGGGTGCCCTAGCCTAAGCCTAGGGGTGCCCTAGCCCAAGCCTAGGGATGCCCTAGCGTTAGGCTAGAGGAGCCCTAGCCTTAGCCTAAGCCTAGGGGTGCCCTAGCCTAAGCCTAGGGGTGCCCTAGCCCAAGCCTAGGGATGCCCTAGCATTAGGCTAGAGGAGCCCTATCCTTAGCTTAAGCCTAGGGGTGCCCTAGCCTAAGCCTAGGGGTGCCCTAGCCTAAGCCTAGGGGTGCCCTATCCTACGTCTAGGGGTGCCCTAGCCTAATCCTATGGGTACCCTAGCCTTAGGCTAGGGGAGTCCTCGCCTTAGCCGAAGCCTTGGGGTGCCCTAGCCTAAGCCTAGGGGTGCCCTAGCCTAAGCCTAGGGGTGCCCTAGCCCAAGCCCAGGGATGCCCTAGCGTTAGCCTAGAGGAGCCCAAGCCTTAGCCTAAGCCTAGGGGTGGCCTAGCCTAAGCCTAGGGGTGCCCAAGCATAAGCCTAGTTTTGCCCTAGCCTAAACTTGGGGTGCCCTAGCCTAAGGCTAGGTGTGCCCTAGCATTAGTCTAGTGGAGGCATCGCCTTAGCCTAAGCCTAGGGGTGCCCTATCCTAAGCCATGGGGTGCCCTAGCCTAAGCCTAGGGGTGCCCTAGCCTAAGCCTAGGGTTGCCCTAGCCTAAGCCTAGGGGTGCCCTAGCCTTAGGCTAGGGGAGCCCAAGTCTTAGCCTAAGCCTAGGGGTGCCCTAGCCTATGCCAAGGGTGCCCTAGCCTAAGCCTACGGGTGTCCTAGCCTAAGCCTAGGGGTGCCCTAGCGTAAGTCTACGGCTGCCCTAGCCTTAAGCTAGGGTAGCCCTAGCCTTAGCCTAAGCCTAGGGGTGCCCTAGCCTAAGCCTAGGGGTGCCCTAGCCTAAGCCTACGGGTGTTCTAGCCTAAGACGATGGGTGCCCTAGCATAAGCTAGGGGTGCCCTAGCCTAAGCCTAGGGTTGCCCTAGCCTAAGCCAAGGTTGCCCTAGCCTAAGCCTACGGGTGTCCTAGCCTAAGCCTAGGGGTGCCCTAGCCTAAGAGTAGGCGTGCCCTAGCCCTAGGCTAGGGGAGCCCTAGCCTTAGCCTAAGCCTAGGGGTGCCCTAGGTTAAGCCTAGTGGTTCCCTAGCCTAAGCCTAGGTGTGCCCTAGCCTAAGCCTAGGGGTGCCCTAGCCTAAGCCTATGGGTGCCCTACCCTAAGCCTAGGGTTGCCCTAGCCTAAGCCTAGTGGTGCCCTATCCGTAGGCTAGCTGAGCCCTAGCCTTAGAGTAAGCCTATGGGTGCCCTAGCCTACGACTAGGGGTGCCCTAGCCTAAGCCTAGGGGTGCCCTAGCCTAAGACTAGGGGCGCCCTAGCCTAAGCTTAGGGGTGCCCTAGTCTAAGCCTAGGGGTGCCCTAGCCTAAGTTTAGGTGTGCCCTTGGGTTAGGCAAGGGGAGCCCTAGCCTTAGCCTAAGCCTAGGGGTGCCCTAGCCTAAGCTTAGGGGTGCCCTAGCGTAAGCCTTGAGGTGCCGTAGCCTAAGCCTAGGGGTGACCTAGCCTAAGCCTAGTGGTGTCCTAGCCTAAGCCTAGGGGTGCCCTAGCCTAAGCCTAGGGGTGCCCTAGCCTTAGACTAGGGGAGCCCTAGCCTTAGCCTTAGCCTATGGGTGCCCTAGCCTAAGCCTAGGGGTCCCCTAGCCTAAGCCTAGGGTTGCCCTAGCCTAAGCCTATGGGTGCCCTAGTCTAAGCCTAGGGGTGCCCTAGCCTAAGTTTAGGTGTGCCCTTGGGTTAGGCAAGGGGAGCCCTAGCCTTAGCCTAAGCCTAGTGGTGCCCTAGCCTAAACCTAGAGGTTCCCTAGCCTAAGCCTAGGGGTGAGCTAGCCTAAGCCTAGTGGTCCCTAGGCTAAGGCTAGGGGTGCCCTAGTCTTAGTCTAGTGGAGCCCTAGCCTAAGCCTAAGCTTAGGGGTGCCCTATCCTAAGCCTAGGGGTGCCCTAGCCTAAGCCTAGGGATACCCTAGCGTTAGGCTAGCGGAGCCCTAGCCTTAGCCTAAGCCTAGGGGTGCCCTAGCCTAAGCCTACGGGTGTCCTAGCCTAAGCCTTGGGGTGCCCTAGCCTAAACCTAGGGGTTCCCTAGCCTAAGCCTATGGGGTGCCCTAGCCTAAGCCTAGGGATGCCCTAGCATTAGGCTAGAGGAGCCCTATACTTAGCTTAAGCCTAGGGGTACCCTAGCCTAAGCCTAGGGGTGCCCTAGCCTAAGCCTAGGGGTGCCCTATCCTACGTCTAGGGGTGCCCTAGCCTAATCCTATGGGTACCCTAGCCTTAGGCTAGGGGAGTCCTCGCCTTAGCCGAAGCCTTGGGGTGCCCTAGCCTAAGCCTAGGGGTGCCCTAGCCTAAGCCTAGGGGTGCCCTAGCCCAAGCCCAGGGATGCCCTAGCGTTAGCCTAGAGGAGCCCAAGCCTTAGCCTAAGCCTAGGGGTGGCCTAGCCTAAGCCTAGGGGTGCCCTAGCATAAGCCTAGTTTTGCCCTAGCCTAAACTTGGGGTGCCCTAGCTTAAGGCTAGGGGTGCCCTAGCATTAGTCTAGTGGAGGCATCGCCTTAGCCTAAGCCTAGGGGTGCCCCATCCTAAGCCATGGGGTGCCCTAGCCTAAGCCTAGGGGTGCCCTAGCCTAAGCCTAGGGTTGCCCTAGCCTAAGCCTAGGGGTGCCCTAGCCTTAGGCTAGGGGAGCCCAAGTCTTAGCCTAAGCCTAGGGGTGCCCTAGCCTAAGCCAAGGGTGCCCTAGCCTAAGCCTACGGGTGTCCTAGCCTAAGCCTAGGGTTGCCCTAGCCTAAGCCAAGGTTGCCCTAGCCTAAGCCTACGGGTGTCCTAGCCTAAGCCTAGGGGTGCCCTAGCCTAAGACTAGGTGTGCCCTAGCCCTAGGCTAGGGGAGCCCTAGCCTTAGCCTAAGCCTAGGGGTGCCCTAGGTTAAGCCTAGTGGTTCCCTAGCCTAAGCCTAGGTGTGCCCTAGCCTAAGCCTAGGGGTGCCCTAGCCTAAGCCTAGTGGTGCCCTACCCTAAGCCTAGGGTTGCCCTAGCCTAAGCCTAGTGGTGCCCTATCCGTAGGCTAGCTGAGCCCTAGCCTTAGAGTAAGCCTATGGGTGCCCTAGCCTACGACTAGGGGTGCCCTAGCCTAAGCCTAGGGGTGCCCTAGCCTAAGACTAGGGGCGCCCTAGCCTAAGCTTAGGGGTGCCCTAGTCTAAGCCTAGGGGTGCCATAGCCTAAGTTTAGGTGTGCCCTTGGGTTAGGCAAGGGGAGCCCTAGCCTTAGCCTAAGCCTAGGGGTGCCCTAGCCTAAGCTTAGGGGTGCCCTAGCGTAAGCCTAGAGGTGCCGTAGCCTAAGCCTAGGGGTGACCTAGCCTAAGCCTAGTGGTGTCCTAGCCTAAGCCTAGGGGTGCCCTAGCCTAAGCCTAGGGGTGCCCTAGCCTTAGACTAGGGGAGCCCTAGCCTTAGCCTTAGCCTATGGGTGCCCTAGCCTAAGCCTAGGGGTCCCCTAGCCTAAGCCTAGGGTTGCCCTAGCCTAAGCCTATGGGTGCCCTAGTCTAAGCCTAGGGGTGCCCTAGCCTAAGTTTAGGTGTGCCCTTGGGTTAGGCAAGGGGAGCCCTAGCCTTAGCCTAAGCCTAGGGGTGCCCTAGCCTAAACCTAGAGGTTCCCTAGCCTAAGCCTAGGGGTGAGCTAGCCTAAGCCTAGTGGTGCCCTAGGCTAAGGCTAGGGGTGCCCTAGTCTTAGTCTAGTGGAGCCCTAGCCTAAGCCTAAGCTTAGGGGTGCCCTATCCTAAGCCTAGGGGTGCCCTAGCCTAAGCCTAGGGATACCCTAGCGTTAGGCTAGCGGAGCCCTAGCCTTAGCCTAAGCCTAGGGGTGCCCTAGCCTAAGCCTAGGGGTGCCCTAGCCTAAGTCTAGGGGTGCCCTAGCCTAAGCCTACGGGTGTCCTAGCCTAAGCCTTGGGGTGCCCTAGCCTAAACCTAGGGGTTCCCTAGCCTAAGCCTAGGGGTGCCCTAGCCTAAGCCTAGGGGTGCCCTAGCCCAAGCCTAGGGATGCCCTAGCGTTAGGCTAGAGGAACCCTATCCTTAGCCTAAGCCTAGGGGTGCCCTAGCTTAAGCCTAGGGGTGCCCTAGGCTAAGTCTAGGGTTGCCCTAGCCAAAGCCTAGGGGTACCTTACCTTAGGCTACGGGAGGCCTAGCCTTAGCCTAAGCCTAGGGCTGACCTAGCCTAAGCCTAGGGGTGCCCTAGCCTAAGCCTAGGGGTGCCCTAGCCCAAGCCTAGGGATGCCCTAGCGTTAGGCTAGAGGAGCCCTATCCTTAGCCTAAACCTAGGGGTGCCCTAGCTTAAGTCTAAGGTGCCCTAGCCTAAGCCTAGGGGTGTCCTAGCCTTAGGCTAGGGGAGCCCAAGTCTTAGCCTAAGCCTAGGGGTGCCCTAGCCTAAGCCAAGGGTGCCCTAGCCTAAGCCTACGGGTGTCCTAGCCTAAGCCTAGGGGTGCCCTAGCGTAAGTCTACGGTTGCCCTAGCCTTAAGCTAGGGGAGCCTTAGCCTTAGCCTAAGCCTAGGGGTGCCCTGGTCTAAGCCTAGGGGTGCCCTAGCCTAAGCCTACGGGTGTTCTAGCCTAAGACGATGGGTGCCCTAGCATAAGCTAGGGGTGCCCTAGCCTAAGCCTAGGGTTGCCCTAGCCTAAGCCAAGGTTGCCCTAGCCTAAGCCTACGGGTGTCCTAGCCTAAGCCTAGGGGTGCCCTAGCCTAAGACTAGGTGTGCCCTAGCCCTAGGCTAGGGGAGCCCTAGCCTTAGCCTAAGCCTAGGGGTGCCCTAGGTTAAGCCTAGTGGTTCCCTAGCCTAAGCCTAGGTGTGCCCTAGCCTAAGCCTAGGGGTGCCCTAGCCTAAGCCTATGGGTGCCCTACCCTAAGCCTAGGGTTGCCCTAGCCTAAGCCTAGTGGTGCCCTATCCGTAGGCTAGCTGAGCCCTAGCCTTAGAGTAAGCCTATGGGTGCCCTAGCCTACGACTAGGGGTGCCCTAGCCTAAGCCTAGGGGTGCCCTAGCCTAAGACATGGGGCGCCCTAGCCTAAGCTTAGGGGTGCCCTAGTCTAAGCCTAGGGGTGCCCTAGCCTAAGTTTAGGTGTGCCCTTGGGTTAGGCAAGGGGAGCCCTAGCCTTAGCCTAAGCCTAGGGGTGCCCTAGCCTAAGCTTAGGGGTGCCCTAGCGTAAGCCTAGAGGTGCCGTAGCCTAAGCCTAGGGGTGACCTAGCCTAAGCCTAGTGGTGTCCTAGCCTAAGCCTAGGGGTGCCCTAGCCTAAGCCTAGGGGTGCCCTAGCCTTAGACTAGGGGAGCCCTAGCCTTAGCCTTAGCCTATGGGTGCCCTAGCCTAAGCCTAGGGGTCCCCTAGCCTAAGCCTAGGGTTGCCCTAGCCTAAGCCTATGGGTGCCCTAGTCTAAGCCTAGGGGTGCCCTAGCCTAAGTTTAGGTGTGTCCTTGGGTTAGGCAAGGGGAGCCCTAGCCTTAGCCTAAGCCTAGGGGTGCCCTAGCCTAAACCTAGAGGTTCCCTAGCCTAAGCCTAGGGGTGAGCTAGCCTAAGCCTAGTGGTGCCCTAGGCTAAGGCTAGGGGTGCCCTAGTCTTAGTCTAGTGGAGCCCTAGCCTAAGCCTAAGCTTAGGGGTGCCCTATCCTAAGCCTTGGGGTGCCCTAGCCTAAGCCTAGGGATACCCTAGCGTTAGGCTAGCGGAGCCCTAGCCTTAGCCTAAGCCTAGGGGTGCCCTAGCCTAAGCCTAGGGGTGCCCTAGCCTAAGTCTAGGGGTGCCCTAGCCTAAGCCTACGGGTGTCCTAGCCTAAGCCTTGGGGTGCCCTAGCCTAAACCTAGGGGTTCCCTAGCCTAAGCCTAGGGGTGCCCTAGCCTAAGCCTAGGGGTGCCCTAGCCCAAGCCTAGGGATGCCCTAGCGTTAGGCTAGAGGAACCCTATCCTTAGCCTAAGCCTAGGGGTGCCCTAGCTTAAGCCTAGGGGTGCCCTAGGCTAAGTCTAGGGTTGCCCTAGCCAAAGCCTAGGGGTACCTTACCTTAGGCTACGGGAGGCCTAGCCTTAGCCTAAGCCTAGGGCTGACCTAGCCTAAGCCTAGGGGTGCCCTAGCCTAAGCCTAGGGGTGCCCTAGCCCAAGCCTAGGGATGCCCTAGCGTTAGGCTAGAGGAGCCCTATCCTTAGCCTAAACCTAGGGGTGCCCTAGCTTAAGCCTAAGGTGCCCTAGCCTAAGCCTACGTGTGCCCTAGCCCAAGCCTAGGGATGCCCTAGTGTTAGGCTAGAGGAGCCCTAGCCTTAGACTAGTGGAGCCCTAGCCTTAGTCTAAGCATAGGGGTGCCCTAGCCTAAGCCTAGGGGTGCCCTAGAACAAGCCTAGGGATGCCCTAGCGTAAGGCTAGAGGAGCCCTAGCCTTAGCCTAAGCCTATGGGTGCCCGAGCCTAAGCCTAGGGCTGCCCTAGCCTAAGCCTAGGGCTGCCCTAGCCTAAGCCTAGGGGTGCCCTAGCCTAAGCCTAGGGGTGTCCTAGCCTTAGGCTAGGGGAGCCCTAGCCTTTGCCTAAGCCTAGGGGTGCCCTAGCCTAAGCCTATGGGTGCCCTAGCCTAAGCCTAGGGGTGCCCTAGCCTAACCCTAGGCGTGCCCTAGCCTTAGGCTATGGGAGCCCTAGCCTTAGCCTAAGCCTAGGGGTACCCTAGCCTTATGCTAGGGGAGTCCTCGCCTTAGCCGAAGCCTTAGGGTGCCCTAGCCTTAGGCTAGGGGAGTCCTAGCTTTAGTCTAAGCCTAGGGGTGCCCTAGCCTAAGCCTAGGGGTGCCCTAGCCCAAGCCTAGGGATGCCCTAGCATTAGGCTAGAGGAGCCCTAGCCTTAGCCTAAGCCTACGGGTGCCCGAGCCTAAGCCTAGGGCTGCCCTAGCCTAAGCCTCGGGGTGCCCTAGCCTAAGCCTAGAGGTGCCCTAGCCTAAGCCTAGGGGTGTCCTAGCCTTAGGCTAGGAGAACCCTAGCCTTAGCCTAAGACTACGGGTGCCCTAGCCTAATCCTAGGGGTGCCCTAGGTTAAGCCTAGGGGTTCCCTAGCCTAAGCCTAGGTGTGCCCTAGCCTAAGCCTAGGGGTGCCCTAGCCTAAGGTTAGGGGTACCCTAGCCTTAGTCTAGTGGAGCCCTAGCCTCAGCCTAAGGCTAGGGGTGCCCTAGCCTAAGCCTAGGGGTGCCCTAGCCTAAGCCTAGGGGTGCCCTACCCTAAGCCTAGGGTTGCCCTAGCCTCAGCCTAGTGGTGCCCTAGCCTTAGGCTAGCTGAGCCCTAGCCTTAGAGTAAGCCTATGGGTGCCCTAGCCTACGACTATGGGTGCCCTAGCCTAAGCCTAGGGGTGCCCTAGCCTAAGACTTGGGGTGCCCTAGCCTAAGCTTAGGGGTGCCCTAGTCTAAGCCTAGGGGTGCCCTAGCCTAAGTTTAGGGGTGCCCAAGGGTTAGGCAAGGGGAGCCCTAGCCTTAGCCTAAGACTAGGGTTGCCCTAGCCTAAGCCTAGGGGTTCCCTAGCCTAAGGCTAGGGGTGCCCTAGCCTTAGTCTAGTGGAGCCCTAGCCTAAGCCTAAGTCTAGGGGTGCCCTACCCTAAGACTAGGGTTGCCCTAGCCTAAGCCTAGTGGTGCCCTAGCCTTAGGCTAGCTGAGCCCTAGCCTTAGAGTAAGCCTATGGGTGCCCTAGCCTAAGCCTAGGGTTGCCCTACACTAAGCCTAGGGGAGCCCTAGTCTTAGGCTAGGGGAGCCCTAGCCTTAGCCTAAGCCTAGGGGTTCCCTAGCCTAAACCTAGGGTTTCCCTAGCCTAAGCCTAGGGGTGAGCTAGCCTAAGCCTAGGGGTGCCCTAGGCTAAGGCTAGGGGTGCCCTAGCCTTAGTCTAGTGGACCCTTAGCCTAAGCCTAAGCTTAGGGGTGCCCTATCCTAAGCCTAAGGGTGCCCTAGCCTAAGCCTAGGGACACCCTAGCATTAGGCTAGCGGAGCCCTAGCCTTAGCCTAAGCCTAGGGGTGCCCTAGCCTAAGCCTAGGGGTGCCCTAGCCTAAGTCTAGGGGTGACCTAGCCTAAGCCTACGGGTGTCCTAGCCTAAGCCTTGGGGTGCCCTAGCCTAAACCTAGGGGTTCCCTAGCCTAAGCCTAGGGGTGCCCTAGCCTAAGCCTAGGGGTGCCCTAGCCCAAGCCTAGGGATGCCCTAGCGTTAGGCTAGAGGAACCCTATCCTTAGCCTAAGCCTATGGGTGCCCTAGCCTAAGCCTAGGGGTACCCTAGGCTAAGTCTAGGGGTGCCCTAGCCAAAGCCTAGGGGTACCTTATCTTAGGCTACGGGAGGCCTAGCGTTAGCCTAAGCCTAGGGCTGCCCTAGCCTAAGCCTAGGGGTGCCCTAGCGTTAGGCTAGAGGAGCCCTATCCTTAGCCTAAACCTAGGGGTGCCCTAGCCTAAGCCTAGGGGTGCCCTAGCCTAAGCCTAGGAGTGCCCTAACCCAAGCCTAGGGATGCCCTAGCCTTAGGCTAGAGGAGCCCTATCCTTAGCCTAAACCTAGGGGTGCCCTAGCCTAAGCCTAGGGGTGCCCTAGCCTAAGCCTACGGGTGCCCTAGCCCAAGCCTAGGGATGCCCTAGTGTTAGGCTAGAGGAGCCCTAGCCTTAGACTAGGGGAGCCCTAGCCTTAGTCTAAGCATAGGGGTGCCCTAGCCTAAGCCTAGGGTTGCCCTAGCCCAAGCCTAGGGATGCCCTAGCGTTAGGCTAGAGGAGCCCTAGCCTTAGCCTAAGCCTAGAGGTGCCTCATCCTAAGCCTAGGGCTGCCCTAGCCTAAGCCTAGGGGTGCCCTAGCCTAAGCCTAGGGGTGCCCTAGCCTAAGCCTAGGGGTGCCCTAGCCTAAGCCTAGGGATGTCCTAGCCTTAGGCTAGGGGAGCCCTAGCCTTAGCCTAAGCCTTGGGGTGCCCTAACCTAAGCCTCGGGGTGCCATAGCCTTAAGCTAGAGGAGCCCTAGCCTTAGCCTAAGCCTAGAGGTGCCTCAGCCTAAGCCTAGGGCTGCCCTAGCCTTAAGCTAGGGGAGCCCTAGCCTTAGCCTAAGACTAGGGGTCCCCTAGCCTAAGCCTAGGGGTGCCCAACCTAAGCCTAGGGGTGCCCTAGCCTAAGCCTAGGCGTGCCCTTGCCTAAGGGTAGGGGTATCGTAGCCTTAGGCTAGGGGCGCCCTAGCCTTAGCCTAAGCCTAGGGGTGCCCTAGCCTAAGCCTAGGGGTGCCCTAGCCTAAGCCTAAGGGTGCCCTAGCCTAAGCCTAGTTGTGCCCTAGCCTTAGGCTAGGGTAGCCCTAGCCTTAGCCTAAGCCTAGGGGTGCCCTAGGCTAAGCTTAGGGGTGCCCTAGCCTAAGCCTAGGGGTGCCCTAGCCTAAGCCTAGGTGTGCCCTAGCCTTAGGCTAGGGGAGCCCACGCCTTAGCCTAAGCCTCGGGGTGCCCTAGCCTAAGCCAAGGGTGCCCTAGCCTAAGCCTACGGGTGTCCTAGCCTAAGCCTAGGGGTGCCCTAGCCTAAGTCTAGGGGTGCCCTAGCCTTAGGCTAGGGGAGCCCTAGCCTTAGCCTAAGCCTAGGGGTGCCCTAGCCTAAGCCTAGGGGTGCCCTAGCCTAAGCCTACGGGTGTTCTAGCCTAAGCCTACGGGTGTTCTAGCCTAAGCCTATGGGTGCCCTAGCATAAGTCTAGGGGTGCCCTAGCCTAAGCCTAGGGGTAACCTAGCCTTAGGCTTGGGGAGCCCTAGCCTTAGCCTATGCCAAGGGGTCCCCTAGCCTAAGCCTATGGGTGCCCAACCTAAGCCTAGGGGTGCCCTAGCCTAAGCCTAGGCGTGCCCTAGCCTTAGGCTAGGGGAGCCCTAGCCTTAGCCTAAGCCTAAGGGTGCCCAAGCATAAGCCTAGGGGTGCCCTAGCCTAAGCCTACGGGTGTCCTAGCCTTAGGCTAGGGGAGCCGTAGCCTTAGCCTAAGCCTAGGGGTGCCCTAGCCTAAGCCTAGGGGTGCCCTAGCCTAAGCCTAGGGGTACCCTAGCCTTAGGCTAGGGGAGTCCTAGCCTTAGCCTAAGCCTAGGGGTGCCCGAGCCTAAGCCTAGGGCTGCCCTAGCCTAAACCTAGGGGTGCCTAGCCTAAGCCTAGGGGTGCCCTAGCCTAAGCCTAGGGTTGTCCTAGCCTTAGGCTAGGGGAGCCCTAGCCTTAGCCTAAGCCTAGGGGTGCCCTATCCTAAGCCTAGGGGTGCCCTAGCCTAAGCCTACGGGGGCCCTAGCCCAAGCCTAGGGATGCCCTAGCGTTAGGCTAGAGGAGCCCTAGCCTTAGCCCAAGCCTAGGGCTGCCTTAGCCTAAGCCTAGGGGTGCCTTAGCCTAAGTCTAGGGGTGCCCTAGCCTAATCCTAGGGGTACCCTAGCCTTAGGCTAGGGGAGTCCTCGCCTTGGCCAAAGCCTTGGTGTGCCCTAGCCTAAGCCTAGGGGTTCCCTAACCTAAGCCTAGGGGTACCATAGCCCAAGCCCGGGGATACCCTAGCGTTAGCCTAGAGGAGCCCTAGCCTTAGCCTAAGCCTACGGGTGCGCTAGCCTAAGCCAAGGGGTGCCCTAGCCTAAGTCTAGGGGTACGCTAGCCTAAGCCTAGAGGTACCCTAGCCTTAGGCTAGGGGAGCCCTAGCCTTAGCCTAAGCCTAGGGGTGCCCTAGCCTAAGCCATGGGGTGCCCTAGCCTAAGCCTAGGTGTGCCCTAGCCTAAGCCTAGGGTTGCCCTAGCCTAAGCCTAGGGGTGCCCTAGCCTAAGCCTAGGGGTGCCCTAACCTTAGGCTAGGGGAGCCCTAGCCTTAGCCTAAGCCTAGGGGTGCCCTAGCCTAAGCCATGGGGTGCCCTAGCCTAAGCCTAGGGGTGCCCTAGCCTAAGCCTACGGGTGTCCTAGCCTAAGCCTAGGGGTACCCTAGCCTACGTCTTGGGGTGCCCTATCCTTAGGCTAGGGGAGCCCTAGCCTTAGCCTAAGCCTTGCGGCGCCCTAGCCTAAACCTAGGGGTTCCCTAGCCTAAGCCTTCGGGTGTCCTAGCCTAAGCCTAGGAGTGCCCTAGCCAAAGTCTAGGGGTGGCCTAGCCTAAGCCTAGAGGTACCCTAGCCTTAGGCTAGGGGAGCCCTAGCCTTAGCCTAAGCCTAGGAGTGCCCTAGCCTAAGCCTAGAGGTACCCTAGCCATAGGCTAGGGGAGCCCTAACCTTAGCCTAAGCCTAGGGGTGCCCTAGCCTAAGCCATGGGGTGACCTAGCCTAAGCCTAGGCGTGCCCTAGGCTAAGCCTAGGGTTGCCATAGCTAAGTATAGGGGTGCCCTAGCCTTAGGCTAGAGGAGCCCTAGCCTTAGCCTAAGCCTAGGGTTTCCCTAGCCTAAGCCTAGGGGTGCCCTAGCCTAAGCCTACGGGAGTCCTAGCCTAAGCCTAGGGGTGCCCTACCCTAAGTCTTGGGGTGCCCTAGCCTTAGTCTAGTGGAGCCCTAGCCTTAGCCTAAGCTTAGGGGTGACCTGTGCTAAGCCTAGGGGTGCCCTATCGTTAGGCTAGAGGAGCCATAGCTTAGCCTAAGCCTAGGGGTGCCCTAGTCTAAGCCTAGGGCTGCCCTAACCTAAGCCTAGGGGTGCCCTAGCCTAAGCCTAGGGGTGCCCTAGTCTAAGCCTAAGGGTGCCCTAGCCTAAGACTAGGGGAGCCCTAGCCTTAGCCTAAGCTTAGGGGTGCCCTAGCCTAAGCCTCTGGGTGCCCTAGCCTAAGCCTAGGGGTTCCCTAGCCTAAGCCTAGGGGTGCCCTAGGCTTAGGCTAGGGGAGCGCTAGCCTTAGCCTAAGCCTAGGGGTGCCTTAGCCTAAGCCTAGGGATGCCTTTGCCTGAGCCTAGGGGTGCATTAGCCTTAGGCTAGGGGAGCCCTAGCCTTAGCCGAAGCCTAAGGGTTCCCTAGCCTTAGGCTAGGGGAGCGCTAGCCTTAGCCTAAGCCTAGGGGTGCCTTAGCCTAAGCCTAGGGATGCCTTTGCCTGAGCTTAGAGGTGCCCTAGCCTTAGGCTAGTGGAGCCCTAGCCTTAGCCGAAGCCTAGGGGTGCCCTAGTCTAAGCCTGGGGGTGTCCTAGCCTAAGGCTAAGGGTGCCCTAGCCTAAGCCTAGGGGTGCCCTAGACTAAGCGTAGGGTTGCCCTAGCCTAAGCTTATGGGTACCCAGGCCTTAGGCTAGAGGAGCCATAGCATTAGCCTAAGCCTATGTCTGCCCTAGCCTAAGCCTAGGGGTGCCCTATCCTAAGCCTAGGGGTGCCCTAGCCTAACCCTAGGGGTGGCCTAGCCTTAGGATAGGGGAGCACTAGCCTTAGCCTAAGCCTAGGTGAGCCTTAGCCTAAGCCTAGGGCTGTCCTACCCTAAGCCTAGGTGTGCCCTACCCTAAGCCTAGGGGTGCCCTAGCCTAAGCCTAGGCTTACCCTAGCCTTAGGCTAGCTGAGCCCTAGCCTTAGCCTAAGCCTAGGGGTGCCCAAGCCTTAGGCTAGGGGAGCCCTAGCCTTAGCCTAACCTTAGGGGTGTCCTAGCCTAAGCCTAGGGGTATCCTAGCCTAAGCTTAGGGGTGCCCTAGCCTAAGCCTAGGGGTGCCCTAGACTAAGCCTAGGGGTGCCCTAGCCTAAGCCAAGGGGTGCCCTACCCTAAGCCTAGGGGTGCCCTAGCCTAAGCCTAGGCTTGCCCTAGCCTTAGGCTAGCTGAACCCTAGCCTTAGCCTAAGCCTAGGGGTATCCTAGCATAAGCCTAGGGGTGTCCTAGCCTAAGCCTAGGGGTGCCCTAGCCTAAGCCTAGGGGTGCCCTAGACTAAGCCAAGGGGTGCCCTAGCCTAAGCCTAGGGGTGACCAGGCCTTAGGCTAGAGGAGCCCTAGCCTTGCCTACGCCTATGGTTGCCCTAGCCTAAGGCTAGGGGTGCCCTAGCCTAAGCCTAGGGGTGCCCTAGCCTTAGGCTAGGGGAGCCCTAGCCTTAGCCTAAGCCTAGTGATGCCCTAGCCTAAAACTAGGCGCGCCCTAGCCTAAGCCTAGGGGTGCCCTACCCTAAGCATAGGGGTGCCCTAAGCTAAGCCTAGGGGTGCCCTAGCCTTAGGCTAGCTGAGCCCTAGCCTTAGCCTAAGCCTAGGAGTGCCCAAGCCTAAGGCTAGGGGTGCCCTTGCCTAAGGCTAGGTGTGCCCTAGCCTAAGCCTAGGGGTGCACTAGCGTAAGCCTAGGGGTGCCCTAGCCTTAGGCTAGGGGAGCCCTAGCCTTAGCCTAAGCCTATGGGTGCCCTAGCCTAAGACTACGGGTGCCCTAGCCTAAGCTTAGGCGTGGCCTAGCCTAAGCTTATGGGTGCCCTAGCCTAAGCCTAGGGGTGCCCTATGGTTAGGCTAGGGGAGCCCTAGCCTTAGACTAAGCCTAGGGGTGCCCCAGCCTAAGCCTAGGGGTGCCCTAGCCTAAGCCCAGGGGTGCCCTAGCCTAAGCCTAGGGGTGCCCTAGCCTAAGACTAGGGGTTCCCTAGCCTAAGCTTAGGGCTGCCCTAGCTTAAGCCTAGGGGTGCCCTAGCCTAAGCCTAGGGGTGACCTAGGGTTAGGCTAGGGGAGCCCTAGCCTTAGCCTAAGCCTAGGGGTGGCCTAGCCTAAATCTAGGGGTGCCCTAGCCTAAGCCTAGGGGTGCCCTAGCCTAAGCCTAGGGTTGCCCTTGCCTAAGCCTAGTTGTGCCCTAGCCTAAGCCTAGTGGTGCACTAGCCTAAGCCTAGGGGTGTCCTAGCCTTAGGCTAGGGGAGCCCTAGCCTTAGCCTAAGCCTATGGGTGCCCTAGCCTAAGCCTAGGGTTGCCCAGGCCTTAGGCTAGAGGAGCCCTAGCCTTAGCCTAAGCCTATGGCTGCCCTATCCTAAGCCTAGGGGTGCCCTAGCCTAAGCCTAGGGGTGCCCTAGCCTAAGCCTAGAGGTGCCCTAGCCTAACCCTAGGGGTGCCCTAGCCTTAGGCTAGGGGAGCAGTAGCCTTAGCCTAAGCCTAGGGGTGCCCTAGGCTAAGCCTAGGGGTGCCCTAGCCTAAGCCTAGGGGTGCCCTAGCCTAAGCCTAGGGGTGCCCTAGCGTAAGACTAGGGGTGCCCTAGCCTAAGTCTAGGGGTGCCCTAGCCTATGCTTAGGGGTTCCCTAGCCTAAGCTTAGGGGTGCCCTAGCCTAAGCCTAAGGGTGCCCTAGACTAAGCCTAGTGGTGCCCTAGCTTAAGACTGTGGGTGCCCTAGCCTAAGACTGTGGGTGCCCTAGCCTAAGACTATGGGTGCCCTAGCCTAAGCTTAGGGGTGCCCTAGCCTAAGCCTAGGGGTCCCCTAGCCTAACCCTAGGGGTGCAGTAGTGTTAGGCTAGGGGAGCCCTAGCCTTAGCCCAATCCTAGGGGTGCCCTAGTCTAAGCCTAAGGGTGCCCTAGCCTAAGACTAGGGGAGCCCTAGCCTTAGCCTAAGCTTAGGGGTGCCCTAGCCTAAGCCTCTGGGTGCCCTAGCCTAAGCCTAGGGGTGCCCTAGCCTAAGCCTAGGGGTGCCCTAACCTGAGCCTAGGGGTGCCCTAGCCTGAGCCTACGGGTGCCCTAGCCTGAGGCTAGGGGAGCCCTAGCCTTAGTCTAGCCTAGGATTGCCCTAGCCAAAGCCTAGGGGTGCCATAGCCTGAGTCTAGGGGTGCCCTATCCTGAGGCTAGGGGAGCCGTAGCCTTAGCCTAAGCCTAGGGGTGCCCTAGACTAAGCCTAGGGGTTCCCTAGCCTAAGCCTAGGGGTGCCCTAGGCTTAGGCTAGGGGAGCGCTAGCCTTAGCCTAAGCCTAGGGGTGCCTTAGCCTAAGCCTAGGGATGCCTTTGCCTGAGCCTAGGGGTGCATTAGCCTTAGGCTAGGGGAGCCCTAGCCTTAGCCGAAGCCTAAGGGTTCCCTAGCCTTAGGCTAGGGGAGCGCTAGCCTTAGCCTAAGCCTAGGGGTGCCTTAGCCTAAGCCTAGGGATGCCTTTGCCTGAGCCTAGGGGTGCCCTAGACTTAGGCTAGTGGAGCCCTAGCCTTAGCCGAAGCCTAGGGGTGCCCTAGTCTAAGCCTGGGGGTGTCCTAGCCTAAGGCTAAGGGTGCCCTAGCCTAAGCCTAGGGGTGCCCTAGACTAAGCGTAGGGTTGCCCTAGCCTAAGCCTATGGGTGCCCAGGCCTTAGGCTAGAGGAGCCATAGCATTAGCCTAAGCCTATGTCTGCCCTAGCCTAAGCCTAGGGGTGCCCTATCCTAAGCCTAGGGGTGCCCTAGCCTAACCCTAGGGGTGGCCTAGCCTTAGGATAGGGGAGCACTAGCCTTAGCCTAAGCCTAGGTGAGCCTTAGCCTAAGCCTAGGGGTGTCCTACCCTAAGCCTAAGTGTGCCCTACCCTAAGCCTAGGGGTGCCCTAGCCTAAGCCTAGGCTTACCCTAGCCTTAGGCTAGCTGAGCCCTAGCCTTAGCCTAAGCCTAGGGGTGCACTAGCCTTAGGCTAGGGGAGCCCTAGCCTTAGCCTAACCTTAGGGGTGTCCTAGCCTAAGCCTAGGGGTGTCCTAGCCTAAGCCTAGGGGTGCCCTAGACTAAGCCTAGGGGTGCCCTAGCTTAAGCCTAGGGGTGCCCTACCCTAAGCCTAGGTGTGCCCTACCCTAAGCCTAGGGGTGCCCTAGCCTAAGCCTAGGCTTGCCCTAGCCTTAGGCTAGCTGAACCCTAGCCTTAGCCTAAGCCTAGGGGTATCCTAGCATAAGCCTAGGGGTGTCCTAGCCTAAGCTTAGGGGTGCCCTAGCCTAAGCCTAGGGGTGCCCTAGACTAAGCCAAGGGGTGCCCTAGCCTAAGCCTAGGGGTGCCCTAGCCTAAGCCTAGGGGTCCCCTAGCATTAGCCTAAGCCTAGGGGTGCCCTAACCTAAGCCTAGGGGTCCCTCAGCCTAAACCTAGGGGTCCCTTAGCCTTAGCCTAAGCCTAGGTGTGCCTTAGGCTGAGCCTAGGGGTGCCGTAGCCTTAGCCTAGGGGTGCCCTAGCCTGAGCCCAGGGGAGCCCTAGCTTTAGCCTAAGCCTAGGGGTGCCCTAGCCTAAACTTAGGGGTGCCCTAGCCTAAGCCTAGGGGTGCCTTAGCCTAAGTCTAGTGGTCCCCTAGTCTTAGCCTAAGCCTCGGGATGCCCTAGCCTAAGCCTATGGGTGCCCTAGCCTAAGCCCAGGGGTGCCCTAGCCATAGGCTAGGGGAGCCCTAGCCTTACCTAAGCTTAGGGGTGCCCTAGCCTAAGCTTAGGGGTTCCCTAACCTAAGCCTAGGGGTGCCCTAACATAAGCCTAGGGGTGCCCTAGCCTGAGCCTAGGGGTGCCCTAGCCTGAACCTACGGGTGACCTAACCTAAGGCTAGGGGAGCCCTAGCCTTAGTCTAACCTAGGATTGCCCTAGCCTAAGCCTAGGGGTGCCATAGCCTGAGTCTTGTGGTGCACTAGCCTGAGGCTAGAGGAGCCGTAGCCTTAGCCTAAGCCTAGGGGTGTCCAAGCCTAAGCCTAGGGGTTCCCTAGCCTAAGCCTAGGGGTGCCCTAGCCTAAGCCTACGGGTGCCTTCGCCTCAGGCTAGGGGAGCCCTAGCCTTAGCCTAAGCCTAGGGGTGCCATATCCTAAGCCTAGGGATGCCCTAGACTGAGCCTAGGGGTGCCCTAGCCTTAGGCTAGGGGAGCCCTAGACATAGCCTAAGCCTAGGGCTGCCCTAGCCTAAGCTAGGGGTGCCCTAGCCTAAGCCTAGGGGAGCCCTTGCCTAAGCCTAGGGGTGCCCTAGCCTAAGCTTAGGGGAGCCTTAACCTAAGCCTAGTGATGCCCTAGCCTTAGGCTAGGGGAGCCCTAGCCTTAGCCTAAACCTAGGGGTGCCCAAGCCTAAGCCTAGGGTCCCCTAGCCTAACGCTAGGGGTGCCCTAGCCTTAGGGTCGGGGAGCCCTAACCATAGCCTAATCCTAGGGGTGCCCTAGCCTAAGCCTAGGGGTGCCCTAGAGTTAGGCAAGGGGAGCCCTAGCCTTAGCCTAAGCCTATGGGTGCCCTAGCCTAAGCCTAGGGGTGCCCTAGCCTAAGCCTAGGGGTGCCCTAGCCTTAGACTAGGGAGCCCTAGCCTTAGCCTAAGCCTAGGGGTGCCCTAGCCTAAGCCTAATGGTGCCCTATACTAAGCCTAGGGGAGCCCTAGCGTAAGCCTAGGGGTGCCCTAGCCGTAGGCTAGGGGAGCCCTAGCCTTAGCCTAAGCCTAGGGGTGCCCTAGCCTAAGCCTAATGGTGCCCTATACTAAGCCTAGGGGTGCCCTAGCCTAAGTCTAGGGGTGCCCTAGCCTAAGCCTAGGGGTGCCCTAGCCTAAGCCTAGGGGTGCCCTAGCTTAACCCTAGATGTGCCCTAGCCTAAGCCTAGGGGTGCCCTACCCTAAGCCTAGGGGTGCCCTAGCCTAAGCCTAGGGGTGCCCTAGCCTTAGGCTAGCTGAGCCCTAGCGTTAGCCTAAGCCTAGGGGTGCCCTAGCCTAAGCTTAGGGGTGCCCTAGCCTAAGCCAAGGGGTGCTATAGCCTAAGCCAAGGGGTGACCTAGCCTAAGCCTAGGGGTGCCCTAGCCTTAGGCTAGGCGAGCCCTAGCCTTAGCCTAAGTTTAGGGGTGACCTAGCCTAAGCCTAGGGGTGCCCTAGCCTAAGCCTAGGGGTGCCCTAGCCTAAGCCTAGGGGTTCCCGAACCTAAGCCTAGGGGTGCCCTTGCCTAAGCCTAGGGGTGTCCCAGCCTTAGGCTAGGGGATTCCTAGCCTTATCCTAAGCCTAGGGGTGCCCTAGCCTAAGCCTAGGGGTGCCCTAGCCTAAGCCTAGGTGTACCCTAGCCTTAGGCTAGGGGAGTCCTCACCTTAGCCGAAGCCTTGGGGTGCCCTAGCCTAAGGCTAGGGGTGCCCTAGCCATAGGCTAGGGGAGCCCTAGCCTTAGCCTAAGCTTAGGGGTGCCCTAGCCTAAGCTTAGGGGTTCCCTAGCCTAAGCCTAGGGGTGCCCTAGTATAAGCCTAGGGGTGCCCTAGCCTGAGCCTATGGGTGCCCTAGCCTGAGCCTACTGGTGCTCTAGCCTGAGGCTAGGGGAGCCCTAGCCTTAATCTAGCCTAGGATTGCCCTAGCCTAAGCCTAGGGGTGCCATAGCCTGAGTCTTGTGGTGCACTAGCCTGAGGCTAGAGGAGCCGTAGCCTTAGCCTAAGCCTAGGGGTGCCCTAGCCTAAGCCTAGGGGTGCTCTAGCCTAAGCCTACGTGTGCCCTCGCCTTAGGCTAGGGGAGCCCTAGCCTTAGCCTAAGCGTAGGGGTGCCATAGCCTAAGCCTAGGGATGCCCTAGACTGAGCCTAGGGGTGCCCTAGCCTTAGGCTAGGGGAGCCCTAGACATAGCCTAAGCCTAGGGCTGCCGTAGCCTAAGCCTAGGGGTGCCCTATCCTAAGCCTAGGGGAGCCCTAGCCTAAGCCTACGGGTGCCCTAGCCTAAGCTTAGGGGTTCCCTAGCCTAAGCCTAGTGGTGCCCTAGCCTTAGGCTAGGGGAGCCCTAGCCTTAGCCTAAGCCTAGGGGTGCCCTTGCCTAAGACTAGGGGTGCCCTAGCCTAAGCTTAGGGGTGCCCTAGCCTAAGCCTAGGGGTCCCCTAGCCTAACGCTAGGGGTGACCTAGCCTTAGGCTACAGGAGCCCTAGCCTTAGCCTAATCCTAGGGGTGCCCTAGCCTAAGCTTAGGAGTGCCCTAGACTAAGCCTAGGGGTGCCCTATCCTTAGGCTAGTGAAGCCGTAGCCTTAGCCTAAGCTTAGGGGTGCCGTAGGCTAAGCCTAGGGCTGCCCTACTCTAAGCCTAGGGGTGCCCTAGCCTAAGCCTAGGGGTGCCCTAGCCTAAGCCTAGGGGTGCCCTAGCCTAAGCTTAGGGGTGCCCTAGCCTAAGGATAGGGGTGCCCTAGCCTTAGGCTAGGGGAGCCCTAGCCTTAGCCTAAGCCTAGGTGTGCCCTAGCCTAAGCCTAGGGGTGCCCTAGTCTAAGCCTAAGGGTGCCCTATCCTTAGACTAGGGTAGCCCTAGCCTTAGCCTAAGCCTAGGGCTGCCTTGCCTAAGCCTAGGGGTGCCCTATCCTAAGACTAGGGGTGCCCTAGCCTAAGCTTAGGGGTGCCCTAGCCTAAGGCTAGGGGTGCCCTAGCCTTAGGCTAGGGGAGCCCTAGCCTTAGCATAAGCCTAGGGGTGCCCTAGCCTAAGCCTAGGGGTGCCCTAGCCTAAGCCTACGGGTGCCCTAGTCTAAGCCTAAGGGTGCCCTAGCCTTAGACTAGGGTAGCCCTATCCTTAGCCTAAGCCTAGGGCTGCCCTAGCCTTAGGCTAGCGGAGCCCTAGCCTTAGCATAAGCCTAGGGCTGCCGTAGCCTAAGCCTAGGGGTGCCCTATCCTAAGCCTAAGGGAGCCCTAGCCTAAGCCTAGGGGTGCCCTACCCTAAGCTTAGGGGTGCCCTAGCCTAAGCCTAGTGGTGCCCTAGCCTTAGGCTAGGGGAGCCCTATCCTTAGCCTAAACCAAGGGGTGCCCTAGCCTAAGACAAGGGGTGCCGTAGCCTGAGCTTAGAGGTGCCCTAGCCTTAGCCTAGGGGTGCCTTAGCCTAAGCCTAGGGGTCCCCTAACCTTAGTCTAAGCCTAGGGGTGCCCTAGCCTAAGGCTACGGGTGCCCTAGCCTAACCCTCGGGGTGCCTTAGCCTAAGCCTAGGGGTCCCCTCGCATTAGCCTAAGCCTAGGGGTGCCCTAACCTAAGCCTAGGGGTCCCTTCGCCTAAACCTAGGGGTCCCTTAGCCTTAGCCTAAGCCTAGGTGTGCCTTAGGCTGAGCCTAGGGGTGCCGTAGCCTTAGCCTAGGGGTGCCCTAGCCTGAGCCTAGGGGAGCCCTAGCTTTAGCCTAAGCCTAGGGGTGCCCTAGCCTAAACTTAGGGGTGCCCTAGCCTAAATCTAGGGGTGCCTTAGCCTAAGCCTAGGGGTCGCCTCGCATTAGCCTAAGCCTAGGGGTGCCCTAACCTAAGCCTAGGGGTCCCTTAGCCTAAACCTAGGGGTCCCTTAGCCTTAGCCTAAGCCTAGGTGTGCCTTAGGCTGAGCCTAGGGGTGCCGTAGCCTTAGCCTAGGGGTGCCCTAGCCTGAGCCTAGGGGAGCCCTAGCTTTAGCCTAAGCCTAAGGGTGCCCTAGCCTAAACTTAGGGGTGCCCTAGCCTAAGCCTAGGGGTGCCTTAGCCTAAGCCTATGGGTGCCCTAGCCTAAGCCTAGGGGTGCCCTAGCCATAGGCTAGGGGAGCTCTAGCCTTAGCCTAAGCTTAGGGGTGCCCTAGCCTAAGCTTAGGGGTTCCCTAGCCTGAGCTTAGGGGTGCCCTTGCCTGAGCCTACGGGTGCACTAGCCTGAGGCTAGGGGAGCCCTAGCCTTAGTCTAGCCTAGGATTGCCCTAGCCTAAGCCTATGGGTGCCATAGCCTGAGACTTGTTGTGCACTAGCCTGAGTCTAGAGGAGCCGTAGCCTTAGCCTAAGCCTAGGGGTGCCCTAGCCTAAGCCTAGGGGTTCCCTTGCCTAAGCCTAGGGGTGCCCTAGTCTAAGCCTACGGGTGCCCTCGCCTTAGGCTAAGGGAGCCCTAGCCTTAGCCTAAGCCTAGGGGTGCCATAGCCTAAGCCTAGGGATGCCCTAGACTGAGCCTAGGGGTGCCCTAGCCTTAGGCTAGGGGAGCCCTATCCTTAGCCTAAACCAAGGGGTGCCCTAACCTAAGCCTAGGGTTGCCGTAGCCTGAGCCTAGGGGTGCCCTAGCCTTAGCCTAGGGGTGCCATAGCCTAAGCCTAGGGGTGCCTTAGCCTAAGCCAAGGGGTCCCCTAGCCTTACTCTAAGCCTAGGGGTGCCCTAGCCTAAGCCTAGGGGTGCCCTAGCCTAAGCCTCGGGGTGCCTTAGCCTAAGCCTAGGGGTCCCCTAGCATTAGCCTAAGCCTAGGGGTGCCCTAACCTAAGCCTAGGGGTCCCTCAGCCTAAACCTAGGGGTCCCATAGCCTTAGCCTAAGCCTAGGTGAGCCTTAGGCTGAGCCTAGGGGTGCCGTAGCCTTAGCCTAGGGGTGCCCTAGCCTGAGCCCAGGGGAGCCCTAGCGTTAGCCTAATCCTAGGGGTGCCCTAGCCTAAACTTAGGGGTGCCCTAGCCTAAGCCTATGGGTGCCCTACCCTAAGCCCAGAGGTGCCCTAGCCATAGGCTAGGGGAGCCCTAGCCTTAGCCTAAGCTTAGCGGTGCCCTAGCCTAAGCTTAGGGGTTCCCTAACCTAAGCCTAGGGGTGCCCAAGCATAAGCCTAGGGGTGCCCTAGCCTGAGTCTAGGGGTGCCCTAGCCTGAACCTACGGGTGCCCTAACCTGAGGCTAGGGGAGCCCTAGCCTTAGTCTAACCTAGGATTGCCCTAGTCTAAGCCGAGGGGTGCCCTAGAGTTAGGCAAGGAGAGCCCTAGACTTAGCCTAAGCCTAGGGGTGCCCTAGCCTAAGCCTAGGGGTGCCCTAGCCTAAGCCTAGGGGTGCCCTAGCCTTAGGCTAGGGGAGCACTAGCCTCAGCATAAGCCTAGGGGTGCCCTAGCATAAGCCTAATGGTGCCCTATACTAAGCCTAGGGGTGCCCTAGCCTAAGCCTAGGGGTGCCCTAGCCTAAGCCTAGTGGTGCCCTAGCCTAAGCCTAGGGGTGCCCTAGCCTAACCCTAGATGTGCCCTAGCCTAAGCCTAGGGGTGCCCTAACCTAAGCCTAGGGGTGCCCTAGCCTAAGCTTAGGGGTGCCCTAGCCTAAGCCAAGGGGTGCCCTAGCCTAAGCCAAGGGGTGACCTAGCCTAAGCCTAGGGGTGCCCTAGCCTTAGGCTAGGCGAGCCCTAGCCTTAGCCTAAGTCTAGGGGTGCCCTAGCCTAAGCCTAGGGGTGCCCTAGCCTAAGCCTAGGGGTGCCCTAGCCTAAGACTAGGGGTGCCCGAACATAAGCCTAGGGGTGCCCTTGCCTAAGCCTAGGGGTGTCCTAGCCTTAGGCTAGGGGAGTCCTAGCCTTATCCTAAGCCTAGGGGTGCCCTAGCCTAAGCCTAGGGGTGCCCTAGCCTAAGCCTAGGTGTACCCTAGCCTTAGGCTAGGTGAGTCCTCACCTTAGCCGAAGCCTTGGGGTGCCCTAGCCTAAGGCTAGGGGTGCCCTAGCCATAGGCTAGGGGAGCCCTAGCCTTAGCCTAAGCTTAGGGGTGCCCTAGCCTAAGCTTAGGGGTTCCCTAGCCTAAGCCTAGGGGTGCCCTAGCCTGAGCCTAGGGGTGCCCTAGCCTGAGCCTAGTGGTGCTCTAGCCTGAGGCTAGGGGAGACCTAGCCTTAGTCTAGCCTAGGATTGCCCTAGCCTAAGCCTAGGGGTGCCATAGCCTGGGTCTTGTGGTGCACTAGCCTGAGGCTAGAGGAGCCATAGCCTTAGCCTAAGCCTAGGGGTGCCCTAGCCTAAGCCTAGGGGTGCTCTAGCCTAAGACTACGTGTGCCCTCGCCTTAGGCTAGGGGAGCCCTAGCCTTAGCCTAAGCGTAGGGGTGCCATAGCCTAAGCCTAGGGATGCCCTAGACTGAGCCTAGGGGTGCCCTAGCCTTAGGCTAGGGGAGCCCTAGACATAGCCTAAGCCTAGGGCTGCCGTAGCCTAAGCCTAAGGGTGCCCTATCCTAAGCCTAGGGGAGCCCTAGCCTAAGCCTACGTGTGCCCTAGCCTAAACTTAGAGGTGCCCTAGCCTAAGCCTAGGGGTGCCCTAGCCTTAGGCTAGGGGAGCCCTAGCCTTAGCCTAAACCTAGGGGTGCCCTAGCCTAAGCCTAGGGGTGCCCTAGCCTAAGCCTATGGGTGACCTAAACGTAGGGTAGGGGAGCCCTAGCTTTAGCCTAAGCCTAGGGGTGCCCTAGCATAAGCCTACGGGTCACCTAGCCTACGCCTAGGGGTGCGTTAGCCTTAGGCTAGGGGATCCCTAGCCTTAGCCTAAGCCTAGGGGCGCCCTAGCCTAAGCTTATGGGTGCCCTAGCCTAAGCCTAGGGGTGACCTAGTCTAAGCCTAAGGGTGCCATAGCCTTAGACTAGGGTAGCCCTAGCCTTAGCCTAAACCTAGGGCTGCCCTAGCCTAAGCCTAGGGGTGCCCTAACCTAAGCCTAGGGGTGCCCTAGCCTTAGGGTAGGGGAGCCTTATCCTTAGCCTAAACCAAGGGGTGCCCTAGCCTAAGCCAAGGGGTGCCGTAGCCTGAGCCTAGGGGTGCCCTAGCCTTAGCCTAGGTGTGCCCTAGCCTAAGCCTAGGGGTGCCTTAGCCTAATCCTAGGGGTCCCCTAGCCTTAGTGTAAGCCTAGGGGTGCCCTAGCCTAATGCTAGGGGTGCCCTAGCCTAAGCCTCGGGGTGCCTTAGCCTAAGCCTAGGGGTCCCCTCGCATTAGCCTAAGCCTAGGGGTGCCCTAACCTAAGCCTAGGGGTCCCTTAGCCTAAACCTAGGGGTCCCTTAGCCTTAGCCTAAGCCTAGGTGTTCCTTAGGCTGAGCCTAGGGGTGCCGTAGCCTTAGCCTAGGGGTGCCCTAGCCTGAGCCTAGGGGAGCCCTAGCTTTAGCCTAATCCTAGGGGTGCCCTAGCCTAAACTTAGGGGTGCCCTAGCCTAAGCCTAGGGGTGCCTTAGCCTAAGCCTAGTGGTCCCCTAGCCTTAGCCTAAGCCTAGGGGTGCCCTAGCCTAAGCCTATGGGTGCCCTAGCCTAAGCCTAGGGGTGCGCTAGCCATAGGCTAGGGGAGCCCTAGCCTTAGCCTAAGCTTAGGGGTGCCCTAGCCTAAGCTTAGGGGTTCCCTAGCCTAAGACTAGGGGTGCCCTAGCATAAGCCTAGGGGTGCCGTAGCTTAAGCCTAGGGGTGCCCTAACGTAAAACTAGGGGTGCCCTAGTCTTAAGCTAGGGGAGCCCTAGCCTTAACCTAAGCCTAGGGGTGCCCTAGCCTAAGCCTAGGGGTGCCCTAGAGTTAGGCAAGGGGAGCCCTAGCCTTAGCCTAAGCCTAGGGGTGCCCTAGCCTAAGCCTAGGGGTGCCCTAGCCTAAGCCTAGGGGTGCCCTAGCCTAAGCCTAGGGGTGCCCTAGCCTTTGGCTAGGTGAGCCCTAGCCTTAGCCTAAGCCTAGGGGTGCCCTAGCCTAAGCCTAATGGTGCCCTATACTAAGCCTAGGGGTGCCCTAGCCTAAGCCTAGCGGTGCCCTAGCCTTAGGCTAGGGGAGCCCTAGCCTTAGCCTAAGCCTAGGGGTTTCCTAGCCTAAGCCTAATGGTGCCCTATACTAAGCCTAGGGGTGCCCTAGCCTAAGCCTAGGGGTGCCCTAGCCTAAGCCTAGGGGTGCCCTAGCCTAAGCCTAGGGGTGCCCTAGCCTAACCCCAGATGTGCCCTAGCCTAAGCCTAGGGGTGCCCTACCCTAAACATAGGGGTGCCCTAACCTAAGCCTAGGGGTGCCCTAGCCTTAGGCTAGCTGAGCCCTAGCCTTAGCCTAAGCCTAGGGGTGCCCTAGCCTAAGCTTAGGGGTGCCCTAGCCTAAGCCAAGGGGTGCCCTCGCCTAAGCCAAGGGGTGACCTAGCCTAAGCCTAGGGGTGCCCTAGCCTTAGGCTAGGCGAGCCCTAGCCTTAGCCTAAGTCTAGGGGTGCCCTAGCCTAAGCCTAGGGGTGCCCTAGCATAAGCCTAGGGGTGCCCTAGCCTAAGCCTAGGGGTGCCCGAACCTAAGCCTAGGGGTGCCCTTGCCTAAGCCTAGGGGTGTTCTAGCCTTAGGCTAGGGGAGTCCTAGACTTATCCTAAGCCTAGGGGTGCCCTAGCCTAAGCCTAGGGGTGCCCTAGCCTAAGCCTAGGTGTACCCTAGCCTTAGGCTAGGGGAGTCCTCACCTTAGCCGAAGCCTTGGGGTGCCCTAACAAAAGCTTAGGGGTGCCCTAGCCATAGGCTAGGGGAGCCCTAGCCTTAGCCTAAGCTTAGGGGTGCCATAGCCTAAGATTATGGGTTCCCTAGCCTAAGCCTAGGGGTGCCCTAGCATAAGCCTAGGGGTGCCTAGCCTGAGCCTAGGGGTGCCCTAGCCTGAGCCTACTGGTGCTCTGGCCTGAGGCTAGGGGAGCCCTAGCCTTAGTCTAGCCTAGGATTGCCCTAGCCTAAGCCTAGGGGTGCCATAGCCTGAGTCTTGTGGTGCACTAGCCTGAGGCTAGAGGAGCCGTAGCCTTAGCCTAAGCCTAGGGGTGCCCTAGCCTAAGCCTAGGGGTGCTCTAGCCTAAGCCTACGTGTGCCCTCGCCTTAGGCTAGGGGAGCCCTAGCCTTAGCCTAAGCGTAGGGGTGCCCTAGCCTTGGCTACAGGAGCCCTAGCCTTAGCCTAATACTAGGGGTGCCCTAGCCTAAGCCTAGGGGTGCCCTACCCTAAGCTTAGGGGTGCCCTAGCCTAAGCCTAGGGGTGCCCTAGCCTAAGCCTAGGGGTGCCCTACCCTAAGCTTAGGGGTGCCCTAGCCTAAGGATAGGGGTGCCCTAGCCTTAGGCTAGGGGAGCCCTAGCCTTAGCCTAAGCCTAGGGCTGCCCTAGCCTAAGCCTAGGGGTGCCCTAGCCTAAGCCTACGGGTGCCCTAGCCTTAGGGTAGGGGAGCCCTATCCTTATCCTAAACCAAGGTGGCCCTAGCCTAAGCCAAGGGGTGCCATAGCCTGAGCCTAGGGGTGCCCTAGCCTTAGCCTACGGGTGCCCTAGCCTAAGCCTAGGGGTGCCTCAGCCTAAGCCTAGGGGTCCCCTAGCCTTAGTCTAAGCCTAGGGGTGCCCTAGCCTAAGGCTAGGGGTGCCCTAGCCTAAGCCTCGGTGTGCCTTAGCCTAAGCCTAGGGGTGCCCTAACCTAAGGCTAGGGGTCCCTTAGCCTAAACCTAGGGGTCCCTTAGCCTTAGCCTAAGCCTAGGTGTGCCTTAGGCTGACCCTAGGGGTGCCGTAGCCTTAGCCTAGGGGTGCCCTAGCCTGAGCCCAGGGGAGCCCTAGCGTTAGCCTAATCCTAGGGGTGCCCTAGCCTAAACTTAGGGGTGCCCTAGCCTAAGCCTATGGGTGCCCTACCCTAAGCCCAGAGGTGCCCTAGCCATAGGCTAGGGGAGCCCTAGCCTTAGCCTAAGCTTAGCGGTGCCCTAGCCTAAGCTTAGGGGTTCCCTAACCTAAGCCTAGGGGTGCCCAAGCATAAGCCTAGGGGTGCCCTAGCCTGAGTCTAGGGGTGCCCTAGCCTGAACCTACGGGTGCCCTAACCTGAGGCTAGGGGAGCCCTAGCCTTAGTCTAACCTAGGATTGCCCTAGTCTAAGCCGAGGGGTGCCCTAGAGTTAGGCAAGGAGAGCCCTAGACTTAGCCTAAGCCTAGGGGTGCCCTAGCCTAAGCCTAGGGGTGCCCTAGCCTAAGCCTAGGGGTGCCCTAGCCTTAGGCTAGGGGAGCACTAGCCTCAGCATAAGCCTAGGGGTGCCCTAGCATAAGCCTAATGGTGCCCTATACTAAGCCTAGGGGTGCCCTAGCCTAAGCCTAGGGGTGCCCTAGCCTAAGCCTAGTGGTGCCCTAGCCTAAGCCTAGGGGTGCCCTAGCCTAACCCTAGATGTGCCCTAGCCTAAGCCTAGGGGTGCCCTAACCTAAGCCTAGGGGTGCCCTAGCCTAAGCTTAGGGGTGCCCTAGCCTAAGCCAAGGGGTGCCCTAGCCTAAGCCAAGGGGTGACCTAGCCTAAGCCTAGGGGTGCCCTAGCCTTAGGCTAGGCGAGCCCTAGCCTTAGCCTAAGTCTAGGGGTGCCCTAGCCTAAGCCTAGGGGTGCCCTAGCCTAAGCCTAGGGGTGCCCTAGCCTAAGACTAGGGGTGCCCGAACATAAGCCTAGGGGTGCCCTTGCCTAAGCCTAGGGGTGTCCTAGCCTTAGGCTAGGGGAGTCCTAGCCTTATCCTAAGCCTAGGGGTGCCCTAGCCTAAGCCTAGGGGTGCCCTAGCCTAAGCCTAGGTGTACCCTAGCCTTAGGCTAGGTGAGTCCTCACCTTAGCCGAAGCCTTGGGGTGCCCTAGCCTAAGGCTAGGGGTGCCCTAGCCATAGGCTAGGGGAGCCCTAGCCTTAGCCTAAGCTTAGGGGTGCCCTAGCCTAAGCTTAGGGGTTCCCTAGCCTAAGCCTAGGGGTGCCCTAGCCTGAGCCTAGGGGTGCCCTAGCCTGAGCCTAGTGGTGCTCTAGCCTGAGGCTAGGGGAGACCTAGCCTTAGTCTAGCCTAGGATTGCCCTAGCCTAAGCCTAGGGGTGCCATAGCCTGGGTCTTGTGGTGCACTAGCCTGAGGCTAGAGGAGCCATAGCCTTAGCCTAAGCCTAGGGGTGCCCTAGCCTAAGCCTAGGGGTGCTCTAGCCTAAGACTACGTGTGCCCTCGCCTTAGGCTAGGGGAGCCCTAGCCTTAGCCTAAGCGTAGGGGTGCCATAGCCTAAGCCTAGGGATGCCCTAGACTGAGCCTAGGGGTGCCCTAGCCTTAGGCTAGGGGAGCCCTAGACATAGCCTAAGCCTAGGGCTGCCGTAGCCTAAGCCTAAGGGTGCCCTATCCTAAGCCTAGGGGAGCCCTAGCCTAAGCCTACGTGTGCCCTAGCCTAAACTTAGAGGTGCCCTAGCCTAAGCCTAGGGGTGCCCTAGCCTTAGGCTAGGGGAGCCCTAGCCTTAGCCTAAACCTAGGGGTGCCCTAGCCTAAGCCTAGGGGTGCCCTAGCCTAAGCCTATGGGTGACCTAAACGTAGGGTAGGGGAGCCCTAGCTTTAGCCTAAGCCTAGGGGTGCCCTAGCATAAGCCTACGGGTCACCTAGCCTACGCCTAGGGGTGCGTTAGCCTTAGGCTAGGGGATCCCTAGCCTTAGCCTAAGCCTAGGGGCGCCCTAGCCTAAGCTTATGTGTGCCCTAGCCTAAGCCTAGGGGTGACCTAGTCTAAGCCTAAGGGTGCCATAGCCTTAGACTAGGGTAGCCCTAGCCTTAGCCTAAACCTAGGGCTGCCCTAGCCTAAGCCTAGGGGTGCCCTAACCTAAGCCTAGGGGTGCCCTAGCCTTAGGGTAGGGGAGCCTTATCCTTAGCCTAAACCAAGGGGTGCCCTAGCCTAAGCCAAGGGGTGCCGTAGCCTGAGCCTAGGGGTGCCCTAGCCTTAGCCTAGGTGTGCCCTAGCCTAAGCCTAGGGGTGCCTTAGCCTAATCCTAGGGGTCCCCTAGCCTTAGTGTAAGCCTAGGGGTGCCCTAGCCTAATGCTAGGGGTGCCCTAGCCTAAGCCTCGGGGTGCCTTAGCCTAAGCCTAGGGGTCCCCTCGCATTAGCCTAAGCCTAGGGGTGCCCTAACCTAAGCCTAGGGGTCCCTTAGCCTAAACCTAGGGGTCCCTTAGCCTTAGCCTAAGCCTAGGTGTTCCTTAGGCTGAGCCTAGGGGTGCCGTAGCCTTAGCCTAGGGGTGCCCTAGCCTGAGCCTAGGGGAGCCCTAGCTTTAGCCTAATCCTAGGGGTGCCCTAGCCTAAACTTAGGGGTGCCCTAGCCTAAGCCTAGGGGTGCCTTAGCCTAAGCCTAGTGGTCCCCTAGCCTTAGCCTAAGCCTAGGGGTGCCCTAGCCTAAGCCTATGGGTGCCCTAGCCTAAGCCTAGGGGTGCGCTAGCCATAGGCTAGGGGAGCCCTAGCCTTAGCCTAAGCTTAGGGGTGCCCTAGCCTAAGCTTAGGGGTTCCCTAGCCTAAGACTAGGGGTGCCCTAGCATAAGCCTAGGGGTGCCGTAGCTTAAGCCTAGGGGTGCCCTAACGTAAAACTAGGGGTGCCCTAGTCTTAAGCTAGGGGAGCCCTAGCCTTAACCTAAGCCTAGGGGTGCCCTAGCCTAAGCCTAGGGGTGCCCTAGAGTTAGGCAAGGGGAGCCCTAGCCTTAGCCTAAGCCTAGGGGTGCCCTAGCCTAAGCCTAGGGGTGCCCTAGCCTAAGCCTAGGGGTGCCCTAGCCTAAGCCTAGGGGTGCCCTAGCCTTTGGCTAGGTGAGCCCTAGCCTTAGCCTAAGCCTAGGGGTGCCCTAGCCTAAGCCTAATGGTGCCCTATACTAAGCCTAGGGGTGCCCTAGCCTAAGCCTAGCGGTGCCCTAGCCTTAGGCTAGGGGAGCCCTAGCCTTAGCCTAAGCCTAGGGGTTTCCTAGCCTAAGCCTAATGGTGCCCTATACTAAGCCTAGGGGTGCCCTAGCCTAAGCCTAGGGGTGCCCTAGCCTAAGCCTAGGGGTGCCCTAGCCTAAGCCTAGGGGTGCCCTAGCCTAACCCCAGATGTGCCCTAGCCTAAGCCTAGGGGTGCCCTACCCTAAACATAGGGGTGCCCTAACCTAAGCCTAGGGGTGCCCTAGCCTTAGGCTAGCTGAGCCCTAGCCTTAGCCTAAGCCTAGGGGTGCCCTAGCCTAAGCTTAGGGGTGCCCTAGCCTAAGCCAAGGGGTGCCCTCGCCTAAGCCAAGGGGTGACCTAGCCTAAGCCTAGGGGTGCCCTAGCCTTAGGCTAGGCGAGCCCTAGCCTTAGCCTAAGTCTAGGGGTGCCCTAGCCTAAGCCTAGGGGTGCCCTAGCATAAGCCTAGGGGTGCCCTAGCCTAAGCCTAGGGGTGCCCGAACCTAAGCCTAGGGGTGCCCTTGCCTAAGTCTAGGGGTGTTCTAGCCTTAGGCTAGGGGAGTCCTAGCCTTATCCTAAGCCTAGGGGTGCCCTAGCCTAAGCCTAGGGGTGCCCTAGCCTAAGCCTAGGTGTACCCTAGCCTTAGGCTAGGGGAGTCCTCACCTTAGCCGAAGCCTTGGGGTGCCCTAACAAAAGCTTAGGGGTGCCCTAGCCATAGGCTAGGGGAGCCCTAGCCTTAGCCTAAGCTTAGGGGTGCCATAGCCTAAGATTATGGGTTCCCTAGCCTAAGCCTAGGGGTGCCCTAGCATAAGCCTAGGGGTGCCTAGCCTGAGCCTAGGGGTGCCCTAGCCTGAGCCTACTGGTGCTCTGGCCTGAGGCTAGGGGAGCCCTAGCCTTAGTCTAGCCTAGGATTGCCCTAGCCTAAGCCTAGGGGTGCCATAGCCTGAGTCTTGTGGTGCACTAGCCTGAGGCTAGAGGAGCCGTAGCCTTAGCCTAAGCCTAGGGGTGCCCTAGCCTAAGCCTAGGGGTGCTCTAGCCTAAGCCTACGTGTGCCCTCGCCTTAGGCTAGGGGAGCCCTAGCCTTAGCCTAAGCGTAGGGGTGCCCTAGCCTTGGCTACAGGAGCCCTAGCCTTAGCCTAATACTAGGGGTGCCCTAGCCTAAGCCTAGGGGTGCCCTACCCTAAGCTTAGGGGTGCCCTAGCCTAAGCCTAGGGGTGCCCTAGCCTAAGCCTAGGGGTGCCCTACCCTAAGCTTAGGGGTGCCCTAGCCTAAGGATAGGGGTGCCCTAGCCTTAGGCTAGGGGAGCCCTAGCCTTAGCCTAAGCCTAGGGCTGCCCTAGCCTAAGCCTAGGGGTGCCCTAGCCTAAGCCTACGGGTGCCCTAGCCTTAGGGTAGGGGAGCCCTATCCTTATCCTAAACCAAGTTGGCCCTAGCCTAAGCCAAGGGGTGCCATAGCCTGAGCCTAGGGGTGCCCTAGCCTTAGCCTACGGGTGCCCTAGCCTAAGCCTAGGGGTGCCTCAGCCTAAGCCTAGGGGTCCCCTAGCCTTAGTCTAAGCCTAGGGGTGCCCTAGCCTAAGGCTAGGGGTGCCCTAGCCTAAGCCTCGGTGTGCCTTAGCCTAAGCCTAGGGGTGCCCTAACCTAAGGCTAGGGGTCCCTTAGCCTAAACCTAGGGGTCCCTTAGCCTTAGCCTAAGCCTAGGTGTGCCTTAGGCTGACCCTAGGGGTGCCGTAGCCTTAGCCTAGGGGTGCCCTATCCTGAGCTTAGGGGAGCCCTAGCTTTAGCCTAAGCCTAGGGGTGCCCTAGCCTAAACTTAGAGGTGCCCTAGCCTAAGCCTAGGGGTGCCTTAGCCTAAGCCTAGTGGTACCCTAGCCTTAGCCTAAGCCTAGGGGTTCCCTAGCCTAAGCCTAGGGGTGCCCTAGCATAAGCCATGGGGTGCCGTAGCCCGAGCCTAGGGGTGCCCTAGCCTAAGCCTAGGGGTGCCCTAGCTTAAGCCTAGGGGTGCCCTAACCTAAGCCTAGGGGTGCCCTAATCTTAAGCTAGGGGAACCCTAGCCTTAACCTAAGCCTAGGGGTGCCCTAGCCTAAGCCTAGGGGTGCCCTAGCCTAAGCCTAGGGGTGCCCTAGCCTAAGCCTAGGGGTGCCCTAGCCTTAGGCTAAGGGATCCCTAGCCTTAGCCTAAACCTAGGGGTGCCCTAGCCTAAGCCTAGGGGTGCCCTAGCCTAAGCCTATGGGTGACCTAACCTTAGGGTAGGGGAGCCCTAGCTTTAGCCTAAGCCTAGGGGTGCCCTAGCATAAGCCTATGGGTCACCTCGCCTACGCCTAGGGGTGCGTTAGCCTTAGGCTAGGGGATCCCTAGCCTTAGCCTAAGCCTAGGGGTGCCCTAGCCTAAGCTTATGGGTGCCCTAGCCTAAGCCTAGGGGTGCCCTAATCTAAGCCTAAGGGTGCCCTAGCCTTAGACTAGGGTAGCCCTAGCCTTAGCCTAAGCCTAGGGATGCCCTAGCATAAGCCTAGGGGTGTCCTAGCCTAAGCCTAGGGGTGCCCTAGCCTTAGGGTAGGGGAGCCCTATCCTTAGCCTAAACCAAGGGGTGCCCTAGCCTCAGCCAAGGGGTGCCGTAGCCTGAGCCTAGGGGTGCCCTAGCCTTAGCCTAGGTGTGCGCTAGCCTAAGCCTAGGGGTGCCTTAGCCTAAGCCTAGGGGTCCCCTAGCCTTAGTGTAAGCCTAGGGGTGCCCTAGCCTAATGCTAGGGGTGCCCTAGCCTAAGCCTCGGGGTGCCTTAGCCTAAGCCTACGGGTCCCCTCGCATTAGCCTAAGCCTAGGGGTGCCCTAACCTAAGCCTAGGGGTCCCTTAGCCTAAACCTAGGGGTCCCTTAGCCTTAGCCTAAGCCTAAGTGTGCCTTAGGCTGAACCTAGGGGTGCCGTAGCCTTAGCCTAGGGGTGCCCTAGCCTGAGCCTAGGGGAGCCCTAGCTTTAGCCTAAGCCTAGGGGTGCCCTAGCCTAAACTTAGGGGTGCCCTAGCCTAAGGCTAGGGGTGCCTTATCCTAAGCCTAGTGGTCCCCTAGCCTTAGCCTAAGCCTAGGGGTGCCCTAGCCTAAGCCTAGGGGTGCCCTAGTCTAAGCCTAAGGGTGCCCTAGCCTTAGACTCGGGGATCCCTAGCCTTAGCCTAAGCCTAGGGGTGCCCTAGCCCAAGCCTAGGGTTGCCCTAGCCTAAGCCTAGGGGTGCCCTAGCCTAAGCCTAGGGATGCCCTAGCCTAAGCCTAGGGGTGCCCAAGCCTTAGGCTAGGGGATCCCTAGTCTTAGCCTCAACCTAGGGGTGCCCTAGCCTAAGCCTATGGGTGCCCTAGCCTAAGCCTGTGGGTGACCTAACCTTAGGGTAGGGGAGCCCTAGCTTTAGCCTAAGCCTAGGGGTGCCCTAGCATAAGCCTATGGGTCACCTAGCCTACGCCTAGGGGTGCGTTAGCCTTAGGCTAGGGGATCCCTAGCTTTAGCCTAAGCCTAGGGGTTCCCTAGCCTAAGTGTAGGGGTGCCCTAGCCTTACCCTACGGTGGCCCTATCCTAAGCCTAGGGCCAGCCTATCCTAAGCCTAGTGGTGCCCTAGCCTTAGGCTAGGGTAGCCCTAGCCTTCGCCTAAGCCTAGGGGTGCCCTAGCCTAATAGTAGGGTTGCCCTAGCCTAAGCTTAGGGGTACCCTAGCCTAAGCGTAGGGGTGCCCTAGCCTAAGCTTACGGGTGCCCTAGGGTTAGGCAAGGGGAGCCCTAGCCTTAGCCTAAGCCTAGGGGTGCCCTAGCCTAAGTTTAGGGGTGCCCTAGCATAAGCCTAGTGGTGCCCTAGCCTAAGCCTAGGGGTGCCCTAGCCTAAGCCTAGAGGTGCCAGGGGTGCCCTAGCCTTAGGCTAGGGGAGCCCTAGCCTTAGCCTAAGCCTAGGGGTGCCCTAGCATAAGCCTACGGGTCACCTAGCCTACGCCTAGGGGTGCATTAGCCTTAGGCTAGGGGATACCTAGCCTTAGCCTAAGCCTAGGGGTTCCCTAGCCTAAGTGTAGGGGTGCCCTAGCCTTAGCCTAGGGTGGCACTAGCCTAAGCCTAGGGCCAGCTTAGCCTAAGCCAAGGGGTGCCTAAGCCTTAGGCTAGGGGGCCCTAGCTTAGCCTAAGCCTAGGGGTGCCCTAGCCTAAGACTAGGGGTGCCCTAGCCTAAGCTTAGGGGTGCCGTAGCCTAAGCCTAGGGGTGCCGTAGCCTAAGCCTAGGGGTGCCCTAGAGTTAGGCAAGGGGAGCCCTAGCCTTAGCCTAAGCCTTGGGGTGCCCTAGCCTAATCCTAGGGGTGCCCTAGCCTAAGCCTAGGGGTGCCCCAGTCTAAGCCTAGGGGTGCCCTAGAATAAGCCAAGGGGTGCCGTAGCCTAAGCCTAGGGGTGCCCAAGAGTTAGGCAAGGGGAGCCCTAGCCTTAGCCTAAGCCTTGGGGTGCCCTAACCTAAGCCTAGGGGTGCCCTAGCCTAAGCCTAGGGGTGCCCCAGCCTAAGCCTAGGGGTGCCCTAGAATAAGCCAAAGGGTGCCCTAGCCTAAGCCTAGGGGTGCCCTAGCCTTAGCCTAAGCCTAGGGGTGCCCTAGCCCAAGCCTAGGGGTGCCCTAGCCTTAGGCTAGGGGAGCCCTAGCCTTAGCCTAAGCCTAGGGGTGCCCTAGCCTAAGCCTAGGGGTGCCCTAGCCTTAGGCTAGGGGAGCCCTAGCCTTAGCCTAAACCTAGTGGTGCCCTAGCCTAAGCCTAGGGGTGCCCTAGCCTTAGGCTAGGGGAGCCCTAACCTTAGCCTAAGCCTAGGGGTGCCCTAGCCTAAGCCAAGGGGTGCCCTAGCCTAAGCCAAGGGGTGACCTAGCCTAAGCCTAGGGGTGCCCTAGCCTAAGCCTAGGGGTGCCCAAGCCTAAGCCTAGGGGTGCACTAGCCTAAGCCTAGGGGTGCCCGAACCTAAGCCTAGGGGTGCCCTAGCCTAAGCCTAGGGGTGTCCTAGCCTTAGGCTAGGGGAGTCCTAGCCTTATTCTAGGCCTAAGGGTGCCCTAGCCTAAGCCTAGGGGTGCCATAGCCTGAGTCTTGTGGTGCACTAGCCTGAGGCTAGACGAGCCGTAGCCTTAGCCTAAGCCAAGGGTGCCCTAGCCTAAGCCTAGGGGTGCTCTAGCCTAAGCCTACGTGTGTCCTCGCCTTAGGCTAGGGGAGCCCTAGCCTTAGCCTAAGCCTAGGGTTGCCATAGCCTAAGCCTAGGGATGCCCTAGACTGAGCCTAGGGGTGTCCTAGCCTTAGGCTATGGGAGCCCTAGACATAGCCTAAGCCTAGGGCTGCCCTAGCCTAAGCCTAGGGGTGCCCTAGCCTAAGCTTAGGGGTTCCCTAGCCTAAGCCTAGTGGTGCCCTAGCCTTAGGCTAGGGGAGCCCTAGCCTTAGCCTAAGCCTAGGGGTGCCCTAGCCTAAGACTAGGGGTGCCCTAGCCTAAGCTTAGGGGTGCCCTAGCCTAAGCCTAGGGGTTCCCTAATCTTAGGCAAGGGAAACCCTAGCCTTAGCCTAAGCTTAGGGGTGCCGTAGCCTAAGCCTAGGGCTGCCCTAGCCTAAGCCTAGGGGAGCCGTACTCTAAGCCTAGGGGTGCCCTAGCCTAAGCTTAGGGGTGTCCTAGCCTAAGCCTAGAGGTGCCCTAGCCTTTGCCTAAGCCTAGGGATGCCCTAGTCTAAGCCTAGGGGTGACCTAGCCTAAGCCTAGGGGTGCCCTAGCCTTAGGGTATGGGAGCCCTATCCTTAGCCTAAACCAAGGGGTGCCCTAGCCTAAGCCAAGGCGTGCCGAAGCCTGAGCCTAGGGGTGCCCTAGCCTTAGCCTAGGGGTGCCCTAGCCTGAGCCTAGGGGAGCCCTAGCTTTAGCCTAAGCCTAGGGGTGCCCTAGCCTAAACTTAGGGGTGCCCTAGCCTAAATCTAGGGGTGCCTTAGCCTAAGTCTAGGGGTCGCCTCGCATTAGCCTAAGCCTAGGGGTGCCCTAACCTAAGCCTAGGGGTCCCTTAGCCTAAACCTAGGGGTCCCTTAGCCTTAGCCTAAGCCTAGGTGTGCCTTAGGCTGAGCCTAGGGGTGCCGTAGCCTTAGCCTAGGGGTGCCCTAGCCTGAGCCTAGGGGAGCCCTAGCTTTAGCCTAAGCCTAAGGGTGCCCTAGCCTAAACTTAGGGGTGCCCTAGCCTAAGCCTAGGGGTGCCTTAGCCTAAGCCTATGGGTGCCCTAGCCTAAGCCTAGGGGTGCCCTAGCCATAGGCTAGGGGAGCTCTAGCCTTAGCCTAAGCTTAGGGGTGCCCTAGCCTAAGCTTAGGGGTTCCCTAGCCTGAGCTTAGGGGTGCCCTTGCCTGAGCCTACGGGTGCACTAGCCTGAGGCTAGGGGAGCCCTAGCCTTAGTCTAGCCTAGGATTGCCCTAGCCTAAGCCTATGGGTGCCATAGCCTGAGACTTGTTGTGCACTAGCCTGAGTCTAGAGGAGCCGTAGCCTTAGCCTAAGCCTAGGGGTGCCCTAGCCTAAGCCTAGGGGTTCCCTTGCCTAAGCCTAGGGGTGCCCTAGTCTAAGCCTACGGGTGCCCTCGCCTTAGGCTAAGGGAGCCCTAGCCTTAGCCTAAGCCTAGGGGTGCCATAGCCTAAGCCTAGGGATGCCCTAGACTGAGCCTAGGGGTGCCCTAGCCTTAGGCTAGGGGAGCCCTATCCTTAGCCTAAACCAAGGGGTGCCCTAACCTAAGCCTAGGGTTGCCGTAGCCTGAGCCTAGGGGTGCCCTAGCCTTAGCCTAGGGGTGCCATAGCCTAAGCCTAGGGGTGCCTTAGCCTAAGCCAAGGGGTCCCCTAGCCTTACTCTAAGCCTAGGGGTGCCCTAGCCTAAGCCTAGGGGTGCCCTAGCCTAAGCCTCGGGGTGCCTTAGCCTAAGCCTAGGGGTCCCCTAGCATTAGCCTAAGCCTAGGGGTGCCCTAACCTAAGCCTAGGGGTCCCTCAGCCTAAACCTAGGGGTCCCATAGCCTTAGCCTAAGCCTAGGTGAGCCTTAGGCTGAGCCTAGGGGTGCCGTAGCCTTAGCCTAGGGGTGCCCTAGCCTGAGCCCAGGGGAGCCCTAGCGTTAGCCTAATCCTAGGGGTGCCCTAGCCTAAACTTAGGGGTGCCCTAGCCTAAGCCTATGGGTGCCCTACCCTAAGCCCAGAGGTGCCCTAGCCATAGGCTAGGGGAGCCCTAGCCTTAGCCTAAGCTTAGCGGTGCCCTAGCCTAAGCTTAGGGGTTCCCTAACCTAAGCCTAGGGGTGCCCAAGCATAAGCCTAGGGGTGCCCTAGCCTGAGTCTAGGGGTGCCCTAGCCTGAACCTACGGGTGCCCTAACCTGAGGCTAGGGGAGCCCTAGCCTTAGTCTAACCTAGGATTGCCCTAGTCTAAGCCGAGGGGTGCCCTAGAGTTAGGCAAGGAGAGCCCTAGACTTAGCCTAAGCCTAGGGGTGCCCTAGCCTAAGCCTAGGGGTGCCCTAGCCTAAGCCTAGGGGTGCCCTAGCCTTAGGCTAGGGGAGCACTAGCCTCAGCATAAGCCTAGGGGTGCCCTAGCATAAGCCTAATGGTGCCCTATACTAAGCCTAGGGGTGCCCTAGCCTAAGCCTAGGGGTGCCCTAGCCTAAGCCTAGTGGTGCCCTAGCCTAAGCCTAGGGGTGCCCTAGCCTAACCCTAGATGTGCCCTAGCCTAAGCCTAGGGGTGCCCTAACCTAAGCCTAGGGGTGCCCTAGCCTAAGCTTAGGGGTGCCCTAGCCTAAGCCAAGGGGTGCCCTAGCCTAAGCCAAGGGGTGACCTAGCCTAAGCCTAGGGGTGCCCTAGCCTTAGGCTAGGCGAGCCCTAGCCTTAGCCTAAGTCTAGGGGTGCCCTAGCCTAAGCCTAGGGGTGCCCTAGCCTAAGCCTAGGGGTGCCCTAGCCTAAGATTAGGGGTGCCCGAACATAAGCCTAGGGGTGCCCTTGCCTAAGCCTAGGGGTGTCCTAGCCTTAGGCTAGGGGAGTCCTAGCCTTATCCTAAGCCTAGGGGTGCCCTAGCCTAAGCCTAGGGGTGCCCTAGCCTAAGCCTAGGTGTACCCTAGCCTTAGGCTAGGTGAGTCCTCACCTTAGCCGAAGCCTTGGGGTGCCCTAGCCTAAGGCTAGGGGTGCCCTAGCCATAGGCTAGGGGAGCCCTAGCCTTAGCCTAAGCTTAGGGGTGCCCTAGCCTAAGCTTAGGGGTTCCCTAGCCTAAGCCTAGGGGTGCCCTAGCCTGAGCCTAGGGGTGCCCTAGCCTGAGCCTAGTGGTGCTCTAGCCTGAGGCTAGGGGAGACCTAGCCTTAGTCTAGCCTAGGATTGCCCTAGCCTAAGCCTAGGGGTGCCATAGCCTGGGTCTTGTGGTGCACTAGCCTGAGGCTAGAGGAGCCATAGCCTTAGCCTAAGCCTAGGGGTGCCCTAGCCTAAGCCTAGGGGTGCTCTAGCCTAAGACTACGTGTGCCCTCGCCTTAGGCTAGGGGAGCCCTAGCCTTAGCCTAAGCGTAGGGGTGCCATAGCCTAAGCCTAGGGATGCCCTAGACTGAGCCTAGGGGTGCCCTAGCCTTAGGCTAGGGGAGCCCTAGACATAGCCTAAGCCTAGGGCTGCCGTAGCCTAAGCCTAAGGGTGCCCTATCCTAAGCCTAGGGGAGCCCTAGCCTAAGCCTACGTGTGCCCTAGCCTAAACTTAGAGGTGCCCTAGCCTAAGCCTAGGGGTGCCCTAGCCTTAGGCTAGGGGAGCCCTAGCCTTAGCCTAAACCTAGGGGTGCCCTAGCCTAAGCCTAGGGGTGCCCTAGCCTAAGCCTATGGGTGACCTAAACGTAGGGTAGGGGAGCCCTAGCTTTAGCCTAAGCCTAGGGGTGCCCTAGCATAAGCCTACGGGTCACCTAGCCTACGCCTAGGGGTGCGTTAGCCTTAGGCTAGGGGATCCCTAGCCTTAGCCTAAGCCTAGGGGCGCCCTAGCCTAAGCTTATGGGTGCCCTAGCCTAAGCCTAGGGGTGACCTAGTCTAAGCCTAAGGGTGCCATAGCCTTAGACTAGGGTAGCCCTAGCCTTAGCCTAAACCTAGGGCTGCCCTAGCCTAAGCCTAGGGGTGCCCTAACCTAAGCCTAGGGGTGCCCTAGCCTTAGGGTAGGGGAGCCTTATCCTTAGCCTAAACCAAGGGGTGCCCTAGCCTAAGCCAAGGGGTGCCGTAGCCTGAGCCTAGGGGTGCCCTAGCCTTAGCCTAGGTGTGCCCTAGCCTAAGCCTAGGGGTGCCTTAGCCTAATCCTAGGGGTCCCCTAGCCTTAGTGTAAGCCTAGGGGTGCCCTAGCCTAATGCTAGGGGTGCCCTAGCCTAAGCCTCGGGGTGCCTTAGCCTAAGCCTAGGGGTCCCCTCGCATTAGCCTAAGCCTAGGGGTGCCCTAACCTAAGCCTAGGGGTCCCTTAGCCTAAACCTAGGGGTCCCTTAGCCTTAGCCTAAGCCTAGGTGTTCCTTAGGCTGAGCCTAGGGGTGCCGTAGCCTTAGCCTAGGGGTGCCCTAGCCTGAGCCTAGGGGAGCCCTAGCTTTAGCCTAATCCTAGGGGTGCCCTAGCCTAAACTTAGGGGTGCCCTAGCCTAAGCCTAGGGGTGCCTTAGCCTAAGCCTAGTGGTCCCCTAGCCTTAGCCTAAGCCTAGGGGTGCCCTAGCCTAAGCCTATGGGTGCCCTAGCCTAAGCCTAGGGGTGCGCTAGCCATAGGCTAGGGGAGCCCTAGCCTTAGCCTAAGCTTAGGGGTGCCCTAGCCTAAGCTTAGGGGTTCCCTAGCCTAAGACTAGGGGTGCCCTAGCATAAGCCTAGGGGTGCCGTAGCTTAAGCCTAGGGGTGCCCTAACGTAAAACTAGGGGTGCCCTAGTCTTAAGCTAGGGGAGCCCTAGCCTTAACCTAAGCCTAGGGGTGCCCTAGCCTAAGCCTAGGGGTGCCCTAGAGTTAGGCAAGGGGAGCCCTAGCCTTAGCCTAAGCCTAGGGGTGCCCTAGCCTAAGCCTAGGGGTGCCCTAGCCTAAGCCTAGGGGTGCCCTAGCCTAAGCCTAGGGGTGCCCTAGCCTTTGGCTAGGTGAGCCCTAGCCTTAGCCTAAGCCTAGGGGTGCCCTAGCCTAAGCCTAATGGTGCCCTATACTAAGCCTAGGGGTGCCCTAGCCTAAGCCTAGCGGTGCCCTAGCCTTAGGCTAGGGGAGCCCTAGCCTTAGCCTAAGCCTAGGGGTTTCCTAGCCTAAGCCTAATGGTGCCCTATACTAAGCCTAGGGGTGCCCTAGCCTAAGCCTAGGGGTGCCCTAGCCTAAGCCTAGGGGTGCCCTAGCCTAAGCCTAGGGGTGCCCTAGCCTAACCCCAGATGTGCCCTAGCCTAAGCCTAGGGGTGCCCTACCCTAAACATAGGGGTGCCCTAACCTAAGCCTAGGGGTGCCCTAGCCTTAGGCTAGCTGAGCCCTAGCCTTAGCCTAAGCCTAGGGGTGCCCTAGCCTAAGCTTAGGGGTGCCCTAGCCTAAGCCAAGGGGTGCCCTCGCCTAAGCCAAGGGGTGACCTAGCCTAAGCCTAGGGGTGCCCTAGCCTTAGGCTAGGCGAGCCCTAGCCTTAGCCTAAGTCTAGGGGTGCCCTAGCCTAAGCCTAGGGGTGCCCTAGCATAAGCCTAGGGGTGCCCTAGCCTAAGCCTAGGGGTGCCCGAACCTAAGCCTAGGGGTGCCCTTGCCTAAGCCTAGGGGTGTTCTAGCCTTAGGCTAGGGGAGTCCTAGCCTTATCCTAAGCCTAGGGGTGCCCTAGCCTAAGCCTAGGGGTGCCCTAGCCTAAGCCTAGGTGTACCCTAGCCTTAGGCTAGGGGAGTCCTCACCTTAGCCGAAGCCTTGGGGTGCCCTAACAAAAGCTTAGGGGTGCCCTAGCCATAGGCTAGGGGAGCCCTAGCCTTAGCCTAAGCTTACGGGTGCCATAGCCTAAGATTATGGGTTCCCTAGCCTAAGCCTAGGGGTGCCCTAGCATAAGCCTAGGGGTGCCTAGCCTGAGCCTAGGGGTGCCCTAGCCTGAGCCTACTGGTGCTCTGGCCTGAGGCTAGGGGAGCCCTAGCCTTAGTCTAGCCTAGGATTGCCCTAGCCTAAGCCTAGGGGTGCCATAGCCTGAGTCTTGTGGTGCACTAGCCTGAGGCTAGAGGAGCCGTAGCCTTAGCCTAAGCCTAGGGGTGCCCTAGCCTAAGCCTAGGGGTGCTCTAGCCTAAGCCTACGTGTGCCCTCGCCTTAGGCTAGGGGAGCCCTAGCCTTAGCCTAAGCGTAGGGGTGCCCTAGCCTTGGCTACAGGAGCCCTAGCCTTAGCCTAATACTAGGGGTGCCCTAGCCTAAGCCTAGGGGTGCCCTACCCTAAGCTTAGGGGTGCCCTAGCCTAAGCCTAGGGGTGCCCTAGCCTAAGCCTAGGGGTGCCCTACCCTAAGCTTAGGGGTGCCCTAGCCTAAGGATAGGGGTGCCCTAGCCTTAGGCTAGGGGAGCCCTATCCTTATCCTAAACCAAGGTGGCCCTAGCCTAAGCCAAGGGGTGCCATAGCCTGAGCCTAGGGGTGCCCTAGCCTTAGCCTACGGGTGCCCTAGCCTAAGCCTAGGGGTGCCTCAGCCTAAGCCTAGGGGTCCCCTAGCCTTAGTCTAAGCCTAGGGGTGCCCTAGCCTAAGGCTAGGGGTGCCCTAGCCTAAGCCTCGGTGTGCCTTAGCCTAAGCCTAGGGGTGCCCTAACCTAAGGCTAGGGGTCCCTTAGCCTAAACCTAGGGGTCCCTTAGCCTTAGCCTAAGCCTAGGTGTGCCTTAGGCTGACCCTAGGGGTGCCGTAGCCTTAGCCTAGGGGTGCCCTAGCCTGAGCCCAGGGGAGCCCTAGCGTTAGCCTAATCCTAGGGGTGCCCTAGCCTAAACTTAGGGGTGCCCTAGCCTAAGCCTATGGGTGCCCTACCCTAAGCCCAGAGGTGCCCTAGCCATAGGCTAGGGGAGCCCTAGCCTTAGCCTAAGCTTAGCGGTGCCCTAGCCTAAGCTTAGGGGTTCCCTAACCTAAGCCTAGGGGTGCCCAAGCATAAGCCTAGGGGTGCCCTAGCCTGAGTCTAGGGGTGCCCTAGCCTGAACCTACGGGTGCCCTAACCTGAGGCTAGGGGAGCCCTAGCCTTAGTCTAACCTAGGATTGCCCTAGTCTAAGCCGAGGGGTGCCCTAGAGTTAGGCAAGGAGAGCCCTAGACTTAGCCTAAGCCTAGGGGTGCCCTAGCCTAAGCCTAGGGGTGCCCTAGCCTAAGCCTAGGGGTGCCCTAGCCTTAGGCTAGGGGAGCACTAGCCTCAGCATAAGCCTAGGGGTGCCCTATACTAAGCCTAGGGGTGCCCTAGCCTAAGCCTAGGGGTGCCCTAGCCTAAGCCTAGTGGTGCCCTAGCCTAAGCCTAGGGGTGCCCTAGCCTAACCCAGGATGTGCCCTAGCCTAAGCCTAGGGGTGCCCTAACCTAAGCCTAGGGGTGCCCTAGCCTAAGCTTAGGGGTGCCCTAGCCTAAGCCAAGGGGTGCCCTAGCCTAAGCCAAGGGGTGACCTAGCCTAAGCCTAGGGGTGCCCTAGCCTTAGGCTAGGCGAGCCCTAGCCTTAGCCTAAGTCTAGGGGTGCCCTAGCCTAAGCCTAGGGGTGCCCTAGCCTAAGCCTAGGGGTGCCCTAGCCTAAGACTAGGGGTGCCCGAACATAAGCCTAGGGGTGCCCTTGCCTAAGCCTAGGGGTGTCCTAGCCTTAGGCTAGGGGAGTCCTAGCCTTATCCTAAGCCTAGGGGTGCCCTAGCCTAAGCCTAGGGGTGCCCTAGCCTAAGCCTAGGTGTACCCTAGCCTTAGGCTAGGTGAGTCCTCACCTTAGCCGAAGCCTTGGGGTGCCCTAGCCTAAGGCTAGGGGTGCCCTAGCCATAGGCTAGGGGAGCCCTAGCCTTAGCCTAAGCTTAGGGGTGCCCTAGCCTAAGCTTAGGGGTTCCCTAGCCTAAGCCTAGGGGTGCCCTAGCCTGAGCCTAGGGGTGCCCTAGCCTGAGCCTAGTGGTGCTCTAGCCTGAGGCTAGGGGAGACCTAGCCTTAGTCTAGCCTAGGATTGCCCTAGCCTAAGCCTAGGGGTGCCATAGCCTGGGTCTTGTGGTGCACTAGCCTGAGGCTAGAGGAGCCATAGCCTTAGCCTAAGCCTAGGGGTGCCCTAGCCTAAGCCTAGGGGTGCTCTAGCCTAAGACTACGTGTGCCCTCGCCTTAGGCTAGGGGAGACCTAGCCTTAGCCTAAGCGTAGGGGTGCCATAGCCTAAGCCTAGGGATGCCCTAGACTGAGCCTAGGGGTGCCCTAGCCTTAGGCTAGGGGAGCCCTAGACATAGCCTAAGCCTAGGGCTGCCGTAGCCTAAGCCTAAGGGTGCCCTATCCTAAGCCTAGGGGAGCCCTAGCCTAAGCCTACATGTGCCCTAGCCTAAACTTAGAGGTGCCCTAGCCTAAGCCTAGGGGTGCCCTAGCCTTAGGCTAGGGGAGCCCTAGCCTTAGCCTAAACCTAGGGGTGCCCTAGCCTAAGCCTAGGGGTGCCCTAGCCTAAGCCTATGGGTGACCTAAACGTAGGGTAGGGGAGCCCTAGCTTTAGCCTAAGCCTAGGGGTGCCCTAGCATAAGCCTACGGGTCACCTAGCCTACGCCTAGGGGTGCGTTAGCCTTAGGCTAGGGGATCCCTAGCCTTAGCCTAAGCCTAGGGGCGCCCTAGCCTAAGCTTATGGGTGCCCTAGCCTAAGCCTAGGGGTGACCTAGTCTAAGCCTAAGGGTGCCATAGCCTTAGACTAGGGTAGCCCTAGCCTTAGCCTAAACCTAGGGCTGCCCTAGCCTAAGCCTAGGGGTGCCCTAACCTAAGCCTAGGGGTGCCCTAGCCTTAGGGTAGGGGAGCCTTATCCTTAGCCTAAACCAAGGGGTGCCCTAGCCTAAGCCAAGGGGTGCCGTAGCCTGAGCCTAGGGGTGCCCTAGCCTTAGCCTAGGTGTGCCCTAGCCTAAGCCTAGGGGTGCCTTAGCCTAATCCTAGGGGTCCCCTAGCCTTAGTGTAAGCCTAGGGGTGCCCTAGCCTAATGCTAGGGGTGCCCTAGCCTAAGCCTCGGGGTGCCTTAGCCTAAGCCTAGGGGTCCCCTCGCATTAGCCTAAGCCTAGGGGTGCCCTAACCTAAGCCTAGGGGTCCCTTAGCCTAAACCTAGGGGTCCCTTAGCCTTAGCCTAAGCCTAGGTGTTCCTTAGGCTGAGCCTAGGGGTGCCGTAGCCTTAGCCTAGGGGTGCCCTAGCCTGAGCCTAGGGGAGCCCTAGCTTTAGCCTAATCCTAGGGGTGCCCTAGCCTAAACTTAGGGGTGCCCTAGCCTAAGCCTAGGGGTGCCTTAGCCTAAGCCTAGTGGTCCCCTAGCCTTAGCCTAAGCCTAGGGGTGCCCTAGCCTAAGCCTATGGGTGCCCTAGCCTAAGCCTAGGGGTGCGCTAGCCATAGGCTAGGGGAGCCCTAGCCTTAGCCTAAGCTTAGGGGTGCCCTAGCCTAAGCTTAGGGGTTCCCTAGCCTAAGACTAGGGGTGCCCTAGCATAAGCCTAGGGGTGCCGTAGCTTAAGCCTAGGGGTGCCCTAACGTAAAACTAGGGGTGCCCTAGTCTTAAGCTAGGGGAGCCCTAGCCTTAACCTAAGCCTAGGGGTGCCCTAGCCTAAGCCTAGGGGTGCCCTAGAGTTAGGCAAGGGGAGCCCTAGCCTTAGCCTAAGCCTAGGGGTGCCCTAGCCTAAGCCTAGGGGTGCCCTAGCCTAAGCCTAGGGGTGCCCTAGCCTAAGCCTAGGGGTGCCCTAGCCTTTGGCTAGGTGAGCCCTAGCCTTAGCCTAAGCCTAGGGGTGCCCTAGCCTAAGCCTAATGGTGCCCTATACTAAGCCTAGGGGTGCCCTAGCCTAAGCCTAGCGGTGCCCTAGCCTTAGGCTAGGGGAGCCCTAGCCTTAGCCTAAGCCTAGGGGTTTCCTAGCCTAAGCCTAATGGTGCCCTATACTAAGCCTAGGGGTGCCCTAGCCTAAGCCTAGGGGTGCCCTAGCCTAAGCCTAGGGGTGCCCTAGCCTAAGCCTAGGGGTGCCCTAGCCTAACCCCAGATGTGCCCTAGCCTAAGCCTAGGGGTGCCCTACCCTAAACATAGGGGTGCCCTAACCTAAGCCTAGGGGTGCCCTAGCCTTAGGCTAGCTGAGCCCTAGCCTTAGCCTAAGCCTAGGGGTGCCCTAGCCTAAGCTTAGGGGTGCCCTAGCCTAAGCCAAGGGGTGCCCTCGCCTAAGCCAAGGGGTGACCTAGCCTAAGCCTAGGGGTGCCCTAGCCTTAGGCTAGGCGAGCCCTAGCCTTAGCCTAAGTCTAGGGGTGCCCTAGCCTAAGCCTAGGGGTGCCCTAGCATAAGCCTAGGGGTGCCCTAGCCTAAGCCTAGGGGTGCCCGAACCTAAGCCTAGGGGTGCCCTTGCCTAAGCCTAGGGGTGTTCTAGCCTTAGGCTAGGGGAGTCCTAGCCTTATCCTAAGCCTAGGGGTGCCCTAGCCTAAGCCTAGGGGTGCCCTAGCCTAAGCCTAGGTGTACCCTAGCCTTAGGCTAGGGGAGTCCTCACCTTAGCCGAAGCCTTGGGGTGCCCTAACAAAAGCTTAGGGGTGCCCTAGCCATAGGCTAGGGGAGCCCTAGCCTTAGCCTAAGCTTAGGGGTGCCATAGCCTAAGATTATGGGTTCCCTAGCCTAAGCCTAGGGGTGCCCTAGCATAAGCCTAGGGGTGCCTAGCCTGAGCCTAGGGGTGCCCTAGCCTGAGCCTACTGGTGCTCTGGCCTGAGGCTAGGGGAGCCCTAGCCTTAGTCTAGCCTAGGATTGCCCTAGCCTAAGCCTAGGGGTGCCATAGCCTGAGTCTTGTGGTGCACTAGCCTGAGGCTAGAGGAGCCGTAGCCTTAGCCTAAGCCTAGGGGTGCCCTAGCCTAAGCCTAGGGGTGCTCTAGCCTAAGCCTACGTGTGCCCTCGCCTTAGGCTAGGGGAGCCCTAGCCTTAGCCTAAGCGTAGGGGTGCCCTAGCCTTGGCTACAGGAGCCCTAGCCTTAGCCTAATACTAGGGGTGCCCTAGCCTAAGCCTAGGGGTGCCCTACCCTAAGCTTAGGGGTGCCCTAGCCTAAGCCTAGGGGTGCCCTAGCCTAAGCCTAGGGGTGCCCTACCCTAAGCTTAGGGGTGCCCTAGCCTAAGGATAGGGGTGCCCTAGCCTTAGGCTAGGGGAGCCCTAGCCTTAGCCTAAGCCTAGGGCTGCCCTAGCCTAAGCCTAGGGGTGCCCTAGCCTAAGCCTACGGGTGCCCTAGCCTTAGGGTAGGGGAGCCCTATCCTTATCCTAAACCAAGGTGGCCCTAGCCTAAGCCAAGGGGTGCCATAGCCTGAGCCTAGGGGTGCCCTAGCCTTAGCCTACGGGTGCCCTAGCCTAAGCCTAGGGGTGCCTCAGCCTAAGCCTAGGGGTCCCCTAGCCTTAGTCTAAGCCTAGGGGTGCCCTAGCCTAAGGCTAGGGGTGCCCTAGCCTAAGCCTCGGTGTGCCTTAGCCTAAGCCTAGGGGTGCCCTAACCTAAGGCTAGGGGTCCCTTAGCCTAAACCTAGGGGTCCCTTAGCCTTAGCCTAAGCCTAGGTGTGCCTTAGGCTGACCCTAGGGGTGCCGTAGCCTTAGCATAGGGGTGCCCTATCCTGAGCTTAGGGGAGCCCTAGCTTTAGCCTAAGCCTAGGGGTGCCCTAGCCTAAACTTAGAGGTGCCCTAGCCTAAGCCTAGGGGTGCCTTAGCCTAAGCCTAGTGGTACCCTAGCCTTAGCCTAAGCCTAGGGGTTCCCTAGCCTAAGCCTAGGGGTGCCCTAGCATAAGCCATGGGGTGCCGTAGCCCGAGCCTAGGGGTGCCCTAGCCTAAGCCTAGGGGTGCCCTAGCTTAAGCCTAGGGGTGCCCTAACCTAAGCCTAGGGGTGCCCTAATCTTAAGCTAGGGGAACCCTAGCCTTAACCTAAGCCTAGGGGTGCCCTAGCCTAAGCCTAGGGCTGCCCTAGCCTAAGCCTAGGGGTGCCCTAGCCTAAGCCTAGGGGTGCCCTAGCCTTAGGCTAGGGGATCCCTAGCCTTAGCCTAAACCTAGGGGTGCCCTAGCCTAAGCCTAGGGGTGCCCTAGCCTAAGCCTATGGGTGACCTAACCTTAGGGTAGGGGAGCCCTAGCTTTAGCCTAAGCCTAGGGGTGCCCTAGCATAAGCCTATGGGTCACCTCGCCTACGCCTAGGGGTGCGTTAGCCTTAGGCTAGGGGATCCCTAGCCTTAGCCTAAGCCTAGGGGTGCCCTAGCCTAAGCTTATGGGTGCCCTAGCCTAAGCCTAGGGGTGCCCTAATCTAAGCCTAAGGGTGCCCTAGCCTTAGACTAGGGTAGCCCTAGCCTTAGCCTAAGCCTAGGGATGCCCTAGCATAAGCCTAGGGGTGTCCTAGCCTAAGCCTAGGGGTGCCCTAGCCTTAGGGTAGGGGAGCCCTATCCTTAGCCTAAACCAAGGGGTGCCCTAGCCTCAGCCAAGGGGTGCCGTAGCCTGAGCCTAGGGGTGCCCTAGCCTTAGCCTAGGTGTGCGCTAGCCTAAGCCTAGGGGTGCCTTAGCCTAAGCCTAGGGGTCCCCTAGCCTTAGTGTAAGCCTAGGGGTGCCCTAGCCTAATGCTAGGGGTGCCCTAGCCTAAGCCTCGGGGTGCCTTAGCCTAAGCCTACGGGTCCCCTCGCATTAGCCTAAGCCTAGGGGTGCCCTAACCTAAGCCTAGGGGTCCCTTAGCCTAAACCTAGGGGTCCCTTAGCCTTAGCCTAAGCCTAAGTGTGCCTTAGGCTGAACCTAGGGGTGCCGTAGCCTTAGCCTAGGGGTGCCCTAGCCTGAGCCTAGGGGAGCCCTAGCTTTAGCCTAAGCCTAGGGGTGCCCTAGCCTAAACTTAGGGGTGCCCTAGCCTAAGGCTAGGGGTGCCTTATCCTAAGCCTAGTGGTCCCCTAGCCTTAGCCTAAGCCTAGGGGTGCCCTAGCCTAAGCCTAGGGGTGCCCTAGTCTAAGCCTAAGGGTGCCCTAGCCTTAGACTCGGGGATCCCTAGCCTTAGCCTAAGCCTAGGGGTGCCCTAGCCCAAGCCTAGGGTTGCCCTAGCCTAAGCCTAGGGGTGCCCTAGCCTAAGCCTAGGGATGCCCTAGCCTAAGCCTAGGGGTGCCCAAGCCTTAGGCTAGGGGATCCCTAGTCTTAGCCTCAACCTAGGGGTGCCCTAGCCTAAGCCTATGGGTGCCCTAGCCTAAGCCTGTGGGTGACCTAACCTTAGGGTAGGGGAGCCCTAGCTTTAGCCTAAGCCTAGGGGTGCCCTAGCATAAGCCTATGGGTCACCTAGCCTACGCCTAGGGGTGCGTTAGCCTTAGGCTAGGGGATCCCTAGCTTTAGCCTAAGCCTAGGGGTTCCCTAGCCTAAGTGTAGGGGTGCCCTAGCCTTACCCTACGGTGGCCCTAGCCTAAGCCTAGGGCCAGCCTATCCTAAGCCTAGTGGTGCCCTAGCCTTAGGCTAGGGTAGCCCTAGCCTTCGCCTAAGCCTAGGGGTGCCCTAGCCTAATAGTAGGGTTGCCCTAGCCTAAGCTTAGGGGTACCCTAGCCTAAGCGTAGGGGTGCCCTAGCCTAAGCTTACGGGTGCCCTAGGGTTAGGCAAGGGGAGCCCTAGCCTTAGCCTAAGCCTAGGGGTGCCCTAGCCTAAGTTTAGGGGTGCCCTAGCATAAGCCTAGTGGTGCCCTAGCCTAAGCCTAGGGGTGCCCTAGCCTAAGCCTAGAGGTGCCAGGGGTGCCCTAGCCTTAGGCTAGGGGAGCCCTAGCCTTAGCCTAAGCCTAGGGGTGCCCTAGCATAAGCCTACGGGTCACCTAGCCTACGCCTAGGGGTGCATTAGCCTTAGGCTAGGGGATACCTAGCCTTAGCCTAAGCCTAGGGGTTCCCTAGCCTAAGTGTAGGGGTGCCCTAGCCTTAGCCTAGGGTGGCACTAGCCTAAGCCTAGGGCCAGCTTAGCCTAAGCCAAGGGGTGCCTAAGCCTTAGGCTAGGGGGCCCTAGCTTAGCCTAAGCCTAGGGGTGCCCTAGCCTAAGACTAGGGGTGCCCTAGCCTAAGCTTAGGGGTGCCGTAGCCTAAGCCTAGGGGTGCCGTAGCCTAAGCCTAGGGGTGCCCTAGAGTTAGGCAAGGGGAGCCCTAGCCTTAACCTAAGCCTTGGGGTGCCCTAGCCTAATCCTAGGGGTGCCCTAGCCTAAGCCTAGGGGTGCCCCAGTCTAAGCCTAGGGGTGCCCTAGAATAAGCCAAGGGGTGCCGTAGCCTAAGCCTAGGGGTGCCCAAGAGTTAGGCAAGGGGAGCCCTAGCCTTAGCCTAAGCCTTGGGGTGCCCTAACCTAAGCCTAGGGGTGCCCTAGCCTAAGCCTAGGGGTGCCCCAGCCTAAGCCTAGGGGTGCCCTAGAATAAGCCAAAGGGTGCCCTAGCCTAAGCCTAGGGGTGCCCTAGCCTTAGCCTAAGCCTAGGGGTGCCCTAGCCTTAGGCTAGGGGAGCCCTAGCCTTAGCCTAAACCTAGTGGTGCCCTAGCCTAAGCCTAGGGGTGCCCTAGCCTTAGGCTAGGGGAGCCCTAACCTTAGCCTAAGCCTAGGGGTGCCCTAGCCTAAGCCAAGGGGTGCCCTAGCCTAAGCCAAGGGGTGACCTAGCCTAAGCCTAGGGGTGCCCTAGCCTAAGCCTAGGGGTGCCCAAGCCTAAGCCTAGGGGTGCACTAGCCTAAGCCTAGGGGTGCCCGAACCTAAGCCTAGGGGTGCCCTAGCCTAAGCCTAGGGGTGTCCTAGCCTTAGGCTAGGGGAGTCCTAGCCTTATTCTAGGCCTAAGGGTGCCCTAGCCTAAGCCTAGGGGTGCCATAGCCTGAGTCTTGTGGTGCACTAGCCTGAGGCTAGACGAGCCGTAGCCTTAGCCTAAGCCAAGGGTGCCCTAGCCTAAGCCTAGGGGTGCTCTAGCCTAAGCCTACGTGTGTCCTCGCCTTAGGCTAGGGGAGCCCTAGCCTTAGCCTAAGCCTAGGGTTGCCATAGCCTAAGCCTAGGGATGCCCTAGACTGAGCCTAGGGGTGTCCTAGCCTTAGGCTATGGGAGCCCTAGACATAGCCTAAGCCTAGGGCTGCCCTAGCCTAAGCCTAGGGGTGCCCTAGCCTAAGCTTAGGGGTTCCCTAGCCTAAGCCTAGTGGTGCCCTAGCCTTAGGCTAGGGGAGCCCTAGCCTTAGCCTAAGCCTAGGGGTGCCCTAGCCTAAGACTAGGGGTGCCCTAGCCTAAGCTTAGGGGTGCCCTAGCCTAAGCCTAGGGGTTCCCTAATCTTAGGCAAGGGAAACCCTAGCCTTAGCCTAAGCTTAGGGGTGCCGTAGCCTAAGCCTAGGGCTGCCCTAGCCTAAGCCTAGGGGAGCCGTACTCTAAGCCTAAGGGTGCCCTAGCCTAAGCTTAGGGGTGTCCTAGCCTAAGCCTAGAGGTGCCCTAGCCTTTGCCTAAGCCTAGGGATGCCCTAGTCTAAGCCTAGGGGTGACCTAGCCTAAGCCTAGGGGTGCCCTAGCCTTAGGGTATGGGAGCCCTATCCTTAGCCTAAACCAAGGGGTGCCCTAGCCTAAGCCAAGGCGTGCCGAAGCCTGAGCCTAGGGGTGCCCTAGCCTTAGCCTAGGGGTGCCCTAGACTTAGTCTAAGCCTAGAGTTGCCCTAGCCTAAGGCTAGGGGTGCCCTAGCCTAAGCCTTGGGGTGCCTTAGCCTAAGCCTAGGGGTCCCCTCGCATTAGCCTAAGCCTAGGGCAGCCCTAACCTAAGCCTACGGGTCCCTTAGCCTAAAACTAGGGGTCCCTTAGCCTTAGCCTAAGCCTAGGTGTGCCTTAGGCTGAGCCTAGGGGTGCCGTAGCCTTAGCCAAGGGGTGCCCTAGCCTGAGCCTAGGGGAGCCCTAGCTTTAGCGTAAGCCTAGGGGTGCCCTAGCCTAAACTTAGGGGTGCCCTAGCCTAAGCCTAGGGGTGCCTTAGCCTAAGCCTAGTGGTCCCCTAGCATTAGCCTAAGCCTAGGGGTGCCCTAGCCTAAGCCTAGTGGTCCCCTAGCATTAGCCTAAGCCTAGGGGTGCCCTAGCCTGAGCCTAGGGGTGCCCTAGCCTGAGACTACGGGTGCCCTAGCCAGAGGCTAGGGGAGCCCTAGCCTTAGTCTAGCCTAGGATTGCCCTAGCCTAAGCCAAGGGGTGCCATAGCCTGAGTCTTGTGGTGCACTAGCCTGAGGCTAGAGGAGCCGTAGCCTTAGCCTAAGCCTAGGGGTGCCCTAGCCTAAGCCTAGGGGTGCTCTAGCCTAAGCCTACGTGTGCCCTCGACTTAGGCTAGGGGAGCCCTAGCCTTAGGCTAGCTGAGCCCTAGCCTTAGCCTAAGCCTAGGGGTGCCCTAGCCTAAGCCTAGGGGTGCCCTAGCCTAAGCCTAGGGGTGCACTAGCCTAAGCCTAGGGGTGCCCGAACCTAAGCCTAGGGGTGCCCTAGCCTAAGCCTAGGGGTGTCCTAGCCTTAGGCTAGGGGAGTCCTAGCCTTATCCTAAGCCTAGGGGTGCCCTAGCCTAAGCCTAGGGGTGCCCTAGCCTAAGCCTAGGTGTACCATAGCCTTAGGCTAGGGAAGTCCTCACCTTAGACGAAGCCTTGGGGTGCCCTAGCCTAAGCCTTGGGGTGCCCTAGCCATAGGCTAGGGGAGCCCTAGCCTTAGCCTAAGCTTAGGGGTGCCCTAGCCTAAGCTTAGGGGTTCCCTAGCCTAAGCCTAGGGGTGCCCTAGCATAAGCCTAGGGGTGCCCTAGCCTGAGCGTAGGGGTGCCCTAGCCTGAGCCTACGGGTGCCCTAGCCTGAGGCTAGGGGAGCCCTAGCCTTAGTCTAGCCTAGGATTGCCTTAGCCTAAGCCTAGGGGTGCCATAGCCTGCGTCTTGTGGTGCACTAGCCTGAGGCTAGAGGAGCCGTAGCCTTAGCCTAAGCCTAGGGGTTCCCTAGCCTAAGCCTAGGGGTGCTCTAGCCTAAGCCTACGTGTGCCCTCGCCTTAGGCTAGGGGAGCCCTAGCCTTAGCCTAAGCCTAGGGTTGCCATAGCCTAAGCCTAGGAGTGCCCTAGCCTAACCCTAGTGGTGCCCTAGCCTTAGGCTAGTGGAACACTAGCCTTAGCCTAAGCCTAGGGGTGCCCTAGCCTAAGCCTAGGCGTGCCCTAGCCTAAGCCGAGGGGTGCCCTAGCCTAGGTCTAGGGGTGCCTACCCTAAGCATAGGGTTGCCCTAACCTAAGCCTAGGGGTTCCCTACCTAAGCCTAGGGGTGCCCGAGCCTAAACCAAGGGGTGCCCTAGCCTAAGCCTAGGGGTGCCCTAGTCTAAGCCTAAGGGTGCCCTAACCTTAGACTAGGGGAGCCCTAGCCTTAGCCTAAGCCTAGGGGTGCCCTAGCCTAAGCCTAGGGGTGCCCTAGCCTAAGCCTAGGGGTGCCTTAGCCTAAGCTTAGGGGTCCCCTAGCATTAGCCTAAGCCTAGTGGTGCCCTAGCCTAAGCTTAGGGGTGCCTTAGCCTTAGGCTAGGGGATCCCTAGCCTTAGCCTAAGCCTAGGGGTGCCCAAGCCTAAGTGTAGGGGTGCCCTAGACTGAGCCTAGGGGTGCCCTAGCCTTAGCCTAGGGGTGCCGTAGCCTAAGCCTAGGGGTGCCTTAGCCTAAGCCTAGGGGTCCCCTAGCCTTAGTCTAAGCCTAGGGGTGCCCTAGCCTAAGCCTAGGGGTGCCCTAGCCTAATCCTCGGGGTGCCTTAGCCTAAGCCTAGGGGTCCCCTAGCATTAACCTAAGCCTAGGGGTGCCTTAGGCTGAGCCTTGGGGTGCCATAGCCTTAGCATAGGGGTTCCCTAGCCTAAGCCTAGGGGAGCACTAGCCTTAGCCTAAGCCTAGGGGTGCCCTAGCCTAAGACTAGGGGTGCCCTATCCTAAGCTTAGGGGTGCCCTAGCATAAGCCTAGGGGTGCCCTAGCCTAAGCCTAGGGGTGCCTAGCCTAAGCCTAGGAGTGCCCGAACCTAAGCCTAGGGGTGCCACAGCCTAAGCCAAGGGGTGTCCTAGCCTTAGGCCAGGGGATTCCTAGCCTTATCCTAAGCCTAGGGGTGCCCTAGCCTAAGCCTAGGGGTGCCCTAGCCTAAGCCTAGGTGTACCCTAGCCTTAGGCTAGGGGAGTCCTCGCCTTTGCCGAAGCCTTGGGGTGTCCTAGCCTAAGCCTAGGGTTGCCCATGCCCAAGCCTAGGGATGCACTAGCATTAGGCTAGAGGAGCCCTAGCCTTAGCCTAAGCCTAGGGGTGCCCTAGCCTAAGCCTAGAGGTGCCCTAGCCTAAGTCTAGGGGTGCCCTAGCCTAAGCCTAGGGCTGCCCTAGCCTAAGCCTAGGGGTGCCCTAGCCTAAGCCTAAGGGTGCACTAGCCTTAGGCTAGGGGATCCCTAGCCTTAGCCTAAACCTAGGGGTGCCCTAGCCTAAGCTTGGGGTGCCCTAGCCTAAGACTATGGGTGACCTAAACTTAGGGTAGGGGAGCCCTAGCTTTAGCCTAAGCCTAGGGGTGCCCTAGCATAAGCCTACGGGTCACCTAGCCTAAGCCTAGGGGTGCGTTAGCCTTAGGCTAGGGGATCCCTAGCCTTAGCCTAAGCCTAGGGGCGCCCTAGCCTAAGCTTATGGGTGCCCTAGCCTAAGCCTAGGGGTGACCTAGTCTAAGCCTAAGGGTGCCATAGCCTTAGACTAGGGTAGCCCTAGCCTTAGCCTAAACCTAGGGCTGCCCTAGCCTAAGCCTAGGGGTGCCCTAACCTAAGCCTAGGGGTGCCCTAGCCTTAGGGTAGGGGAGCCTTATCCTTAGCCTAAACCAAGGGGTGCCCTAGCCTAAGCCAAGGGGTGCCGTAGCCTGAGCCTAGGGGTGCCCTAGCCTTAGCCTAGGTGTGCCCTAGCCTAAGCCTAGGGATGCCTTAGCCTAATCCTAGGGGTCCCCTAGCCTTAGTGTAAGCCTAGGGGTGCCCTAGCCTAATGCTAGGGGTGCCCTAGCCTAAGCCTCGGGGTGCCTTAGCCTAAGCCTAGGGGTCCCCTCGCATTAGCCTAAGCCTAGGGGTGCCCTAACCTAAGCCTAGGGGTCCCTTAGCCTAAACCGAGGGGTCCCTTAGCCTTAGCCTAAGCCTAGGTGTTCCTTAGGCTGAGCCTAGGGGTGCCGTAGCCTTAGCCTAGGGGTGCCCTAGCCTGAGCCTAGGGGAGCCCTAGCTTTAGCCTAAGCCTAGGGGTGCCCTAGCCTAAAATTAGGGGTGCCCTAGCCTAAGCCTAGGGGTGCCTTAGCCTAAGCCTAGTGGTCCCCTAGCCTTAGCCAAAGCCTAGGGGTGCCCTAGCCTAAGCCTATGGGTGCCCTAGCCTAAGCCTAGGGTTGCGCTAGCCATAGGCTAGGGGAGCCCTAGCCTTAGCCTAAGCTTCGGGGTGCCCTAGCCTAAGCTTAGGGGTTCCCTAGCCTAAGACTAGGGGTGCCCTAGCATAAGCCTAGGGGTGCCCTAGCTTAAGCCTAGGGGTGCCCTAACATAAGCCTAGGGGTGCCCTAGTCTTAAGCTAGGGGAGCCCTAGCCTTAACCTAAGCCTAGGGGTGCCCTAGCCTAAGCCTAGGGGTGCCCTAGAGTTAGGCAAGGGGAGCCCTAGCCTTAGCCTAAGCCTAGGGGTGCCCTAGCCTAAGCCTAGGGGTGCCCTAGCCTAAGCCTAGGGGTGCCCTAGCCTAAGCCTATGGGTGCCCTAGCCTTTGGCTAGGTGAGCCCTAGCCTTAGCCTAAGCCTAGGGGTGCCCTAGCCTAAGCCTAATGGTGCCCTATACTAAGCCTAGCGGTGCCCTAGCCTTAGGCTAGGGGAGCCCTAGCCTTAGCCTAAGCCTAGGGGTGCCCTAGCCTAAGCCTAATGGTGCCCTATACTAAGCCTAGGGGTGCCCTAGCCTAAGCCTAGGGGTGCCCTAGCCTAAGCCTATGGGTGCCCTAGCCTAAGCCTAGGGGTGCCCTAGCCTAACCCCAGATGTGCCCTAGCCTAAGCCTAGTGGTGCCCTACCCTAAGCATAGGGGTGCCCTAACGTAAGCCTAGGGGTGCCCTAGCCTTAGGCTAGCTGAGCCCTAGCCTTAGCCTAAGCCTAGGGGTGCCCTAGCCTAAGCTTAGGGGTGCCCTAGCCTAAGCCAAGGGGTGCCCTCGCCTAAGCCAAGGGGTGACCTAGCCTAAGCCTAGGGGTGCCCTAGCCTTAGGCTAGTCGAGCCCTAGCCTTAGCCTAAGTCTAGGGGTGCCCTAGCCTAAGCCTAGGGGTGCCCTAGCATAAGCCTAGGGGTGCCCTAGCCTAAGCCTAGGGGTGCCCGAACCTAAGCCTAGGGGTGCCCTTGCCTAAGCCTAGGGGTGTTCTAGCCTTAGGCTAGGGGAGTCCTAGCCTTATCCTAAGCCTAGGGGTGCCCTAGCCTAAGCCTAGGGGTGCCCTAGCCTAAGCCTAGGTGTACCCTAGCCTTAGGATAGGGGAATCCTCACCTTAGCCGAAGCCTTGGGGTGCCCTAGCCTAAGCCTAGGGGTGCCCTAGCCATAGGCTAGGGGAGCCCTAGCCTTAGCCTAAGCTTAGGGGTGCCATAGCCTAAGATTATGGGTTCCCTAGCCTAAGCCTAGGGGTGCCCTAGCATAAGCCTAGGGGTGCCTAGCCTGAGCCTAGGGGTGCCCTAGCCTGAGTCTTGTGGTGCACTAGCCTGAGGCTAGAGGAGCCGTAGCCTTAGCCTAAGCCTAGGGGTGCCCTAGCCTAAGCCTAGGGGTGCTCTAGCCTAAGCCTACGTGTGCCCTCGCCTTAGGCTAGGGGAGCCCTAGCCTTAGCCTAAGCGTAGGGGTGCCATAGCCTAAGCCTAGGGATGCCCTAGACTGAGCCTAGGGGTGCCCTAGCCTTAGGCGAGGGGAGCCCTAGACATAGCCTAAGCCTAGGGCTGCCGTAGCCTAAGCCTAAGGGTGCCCTATCCTAAGCCTAGGGGAGCCCTAGCCTAAGCCTAGGGGTGCCCTAGCCTAAGCTTAGGGGTGCCCTAGCCTAAGCCTAGTGGTGCCCTAGCCTTAGGCTAGGGGAGCCCTAGCCTTAGCCTAAGCCTAGGGGTGCCCTTGCCTAAGACTAGGGGTGCCCTAGCCTAAGTTTAGGGGTGCCCTAGCCTAAGTCTAGGGGTCCCCTAGCCTAACGCTGGGGGTGCCCTAGCCTTGGCTACAGGAGCCCTAGCCTTAGCCTAATCCTAGGGGTGCCCTAGCCTAAGCCTAGGAGTGCCCTAGCCTAAGCCTAGGGGTGCCCTAACCTTAGGCTAGGGAAGCCGTAGCCTTAGCCTAAGCTTAGGGGTGCCATAGCCAAAGCCTAGGGCTGCCCTACTCTAAGCCTAGGGGTGCCCTAGCCTAAGCCTAGGGGTGCCCTAGCCTAAGCCTAGGGGTGCCCTAGCCTAAGCTTAGGGGTGCCCTAGCCTAAGGATAGGGGTGCCCTAGCCTTAGGCTAGGGGAGCCCTAGCCTTAGCCTAAGCCTAGGGGTGCCCTAGCCTAAGCCTAGGGGTGCCCTAGTCTAAGCCTAAGGGTGCCCTAGCCTTAGACTAGGGTAGCTCTAGCCTTAGCCTAAGCCTAGGGCTGCCCTAGCCTAAGCCTAGGGGTGCCCTAGCCTAAGCCTACGGGTGCCCTAGCCTTAGGGTAGGGGAGCCCTATCCTTATCCTAAACCAAGGTGGCCCTAGCCTAAGCCAAGGGGTGCCATAGCCTGAGCCTAGGGGTGCCCTAGCCTTAGCCTAGGGGTGCCCTAGCCTAAGCCTAGGGGTCCCCTAGCCTTAGTCTAAGCCTAGGGGTGCCCTAGCCTAAGGCTAGGGGTGCCCTAGCCTAAGCCTCGGTGTGCCTTAGCCTAAGCCTAGGGGTCCCCTCGCATTGGCCTAAGCCTAGGGGTGCCCTAACCTAAGGCTAGGGGTCCCTTAGCCTAAACCTAGGGGTCCCTTAGCCTTAGCCTAAGCCTAGGTGTGCCTTAGGCTGACCCTAGGGGTGCCGTAGCCTTAGCCTAGGGGTGCCCTATCCTGAGCCTTGGGGAGCCCTAGCTTTAGCCTAAGCCTAGGGGTGCCCTAGCCTAAACTTAGAGGTGCCCTAGCCTAAGCCTAGGGGTGCCTTAGCCTAAGCCTAGTGGTCCCCTAGCCTTAGCCTAAGCCTAGGGGTGCCCTAGCCTAAGCTTATGGGTGTCCTATCCTAAGCCTAGGGGTGCCCTAGCCATAGGCTAGGGGAGCCGTAGCCTTAGCCTAAGCTTAGGGGTGCCCTAGCCTAAGCTTAGGGGTTCCCTAGCCTAAGCCTAGGGGTGCCCTAGCATAAGCCATGGGGTGCCCTAGCCCGAGGCTAGGGGTGCCCTAGCCTAAGCCTAGGGGTGCCCTAGCTTAAGCCTAGGGGTGCCCTAACCTAAGCCTAGGGGTGCCCTAGTCTTAAGCTAGGGGAACCCTAGCCTTAACCTAAGCCTAGGGTTGCGCTAGCCTAAGCCTAGGGCTGCCCTAGCCTAAGCCTAGGGGTGCCCTAGCCTAAGCCTAGGGGTGCCCTAGCCTTAGGCTAGGGGATCCCTAGCCTTAGCCTAAACCTAGGGGTGCCCTAGCCTAAGCCTAGGGGTGCCCTAGCCTAAGCCTATGGGTGACCTAACCTTAGGGTAGGGGAGCCCTAGCTTTAGCCTAAGCCTAGGGGTGCCCTAGCATAAGCCTACGGGTCACCTCGCCTACGCCTAGGGGTGCGTTAGCCTTAGGCTAGGGGATCCCTAGCCTTAGCCTAAGCTTAGGGGTGCCCTAGCCTAAGCTTATGGGTGCCCTAGCCTAAGCCTAGGGGTGCCCTAATCTAAGCCTAAGGGTGCCCTAGCCTTAGACTAGGGTAACCCTAGCCTTAGCCTAAGCCTAGGGCTGCCCTAGCATAAGCCTAGGGGTGTCCTAGCCTAAGCCTAGGGGTGCCCTAGCCTTAGGGTAGGGGAGCCCTATCCTTAGCCTAAACCAAGGGGTGCCCTAGCCTAAGCCAAGGGGTGCCGTAGCCTGAGCCTAGGGGTGCCCTAGACTTAGCCTAGGTGTGCGCTAGCCTAAGCCTAGGGGTGCCTTAGCCTAAGCCTAGGGGTCCCCTAGCCTTAGTGTAAGCCTAGGGGTGCCCTAGCCTAATGCTAGGGGTGCCCTAGCCTAAGCCTCGGGGTGCCTTAGCCTAAGCCTACGGGTCCCCTCGCATTAGCCTAAGCCTAGGGTTGCCCTAACCTAAGCCTAGGGGTCCCTTAGCCTAAACCTAGGGGTCCCTTAGCCTTAGCCTAAGCCTAAGTGTGCCTTAGGCTGAGCCTAGGGGTGCCGTAGCCTTAGCCTAGGGGTGCCCTAGCCTGAGCCTAGGGGAGCCCTAGCTTTAGCCTAAGCCTAGGGGTGCCCTAGCCTAAACTTAGGGGTGCCCTAGCCTAAGCCTAGGGGTGCCTTATCCTAAGCCTAGTGGTCCCCTAGCCTTAGCCTAAGCCTAGGGGTGCCCTAGCCTAAGCCTAGGGGTGCACTAGTCTAAGCCTAAGGGTGCCCTAGCCTTAGACTCGGGGATCCCTAGCCTTAGCCTAAGCCTAGGGTTGCCCTAGCCCAAGCCTAGGGTTGCCCTAGCCTAAGCCTAGGGGTGCCCTAGCCTAAGCCTAGGGGTGCCCTAGCCTAAGCCTAGGGGTGCCCTAGCCTTAGGCTAGGGGATCCCTAGTCTTTGCCTTAACCTAGGGGTGCCCTAGCCTAAGCCTATGGGTGCCCTAGCCTAAGCCTATGGGTGACCTAACCTTAGGGTAGGGGAGCCCTAGCTTTAGCCTAAGCCTAGGGGTGCCCTAGCATAAGCCTATGGGTCACCTAGCCTACGCCTAGGGGTGCGTTAGCCTTAGGCTAGGGGATCCCTAGCTTTAGCCTAAGCCTAGGGGTTCCCTAGCCTAAGTGTAGGGGTGCCCTAGCCTTACCCTATGGTGGCCCTAGCCTAAGCCTAGGGCCAGCCTATCCTAAGCCTAGTGGTGCCCTAGCCTTAGGCTAGGGGAGCCCTAGCCTTCGCCTAAGCCTAGGGGTGCCCTAGCCTAATAGTAGGGTTGCCCTAGCCTAAGCTTAGGGGTACCCTAGCCTAAGCGTAGGGGTGCCCTAGCCTAAGCCTACGGGTGCCCTAGGGTTAGGCAAGGTGAGCCCGAGCCTTAGCCTAAGCCTAGGGGTGCCAAGCCTAAGTTTAGGGGTGCCCTAGCATAAGCCTAGTGGTGCCCTAGCCTAAGCCTAGGGGTGCCCTAGCTTAAGCCTAGAGGTGTCAGGGGTGCCCTAGCCTTAGGCTAGGGGAGCCCTAGCCTTAGCCTAAGCCTAGGGGTGCCCTAGCATAAGCCTACGGGTCACCTAGCCTACGCCTAGGAGTGCATTAGCCTTAGGCTAGGGGATCACTAGCCTTAGCCTAAGCCTAGGGGTTCCCTAGCCTAAGTGTAGGGGTGCCCTAGCCTTAGCCTAGGGTGGCACTAGCCTAAGCCTAGGGCCAGCTTAGCCTAAGCCTAGGGGTGCCTAAGCCTTAGGCTAGGGGGCCCTAGCTTAGCCTAAGCCTAGGGGTGCCCTAGCCTAAGACTAGGGGTGCCCTAGCCTCAGCTTAGGGGTGCCGTAGCCTAAGCCTAGGGGTGCCGTAGCCTAAGCCTAGGGGTGCCCTAGCCTAAGCCTAGGTGTGCCCTAACCTAAGCCTAGGGGTGCCCTAGCCTAAGCCTAGGGGTGCCCCAGCCTAAGCCTAGGGGTGCCCTAGAATAAGCCAAGGGGTGCCCTAGCCTAAGCCTAGGGGTGCCCTAGCCTTAGCCTAAGCCTAGGGGTGCCCTAGCCTTAGGCTAGGGGAGCCCTAGCCTTAGCCTAAGCCTAGGGTTGCCCTAGCCTAAGCCTAGGGGTGCCCTAGCCTTAGGCTAGGGGAGCCCTAGCCTTAGCCTAAACCTAGGGGTGCCCTAGCCTAAGCCTAGGGGTGCCCTAGCCTTAGGCTAGGGGAGTCCTAACCTTAGCCTAAGCCTAGGGGTGCCCTAGCCTAAGCCAAGGGGTGCCCTAGCCTAAGCCAAGGGGTGACCTAGCCTAAGCCTAGGGGTGCCCTAGCCTAAGCCTAGGGGTGCCCAAGCCTAAGCCTAGGGGTGCACTAGCCTAAGGCTAGGGGTACCCGAACCTAAGCCTAGGGGTGCCCTAGCCTAAGCCTAGGGGTGTCCTAGCCTTAGGCTAGGGGAGTTCTAGCCTTATTCTAGGCCTAAGGGTGCCCTAGCCTAAGCCTAGGGGTGCCATAGCCTGAGTCTTGTGGTGCACTAGCCTGAGGCTAGACGAGCCGTAGCCTTAGCCTAAGCCAAGGGTGCCCTAGCCTAAGCCTAGGGGTGCTCTAGCCTAAGCCTACGTGTGTCCTCGCCTTAGGCTAGGGGAGCCCTAGCCTTAGCCTAAGCCTAGGGTTGCCATAGCCTAAGCCTAGGGATGCCCTAGACTGAGCCTAGGGGTGTCCTAGCCTTAGGCTATGGGAGCCCTAGACATAGCCTAAGCCTAGGGCTGCCCTAGCCTAAGCCTAGGGGTGCCCTAGCCTAAGCTTAGGGGTGCCCTAGCCTAAGCCTAGTGGTGCCCTAGCCTTAGGTTAGGGGAGCCCTAGCCTTAGCCTAAGCCTAAGGGTGCCCTAGCCTAAGACTAGGGGTGCCCTAGCCTAAGCTTAGGGGTGCCCTAGCCTAAGCCTAGGGGTGCCCTAATCTTAGGCTAGGGGATCCCTAGCCTTAGCCTAAGCCTAGGGGTGCCCTAGCCTAAGCTTATGGGTGCCCTAGCCTAAGCCTAGGGGTGCCCTAATCTAAGCCTAAGGGTGCCCTAGCCTTAGACTAGGGTAGCCCTAGCCTTAGCCTAAGCCTAGGGATGCCCTAGTCTAAGCCTAGGGGTGACCTAGCCTAAGCCTAGGGGTGCCCTAGCCTTAGGGTAGGGGAGCCCTATCCTTAGCCTAAACCAAGGGGTGCCCTAGCCTAAGCCAAGGCGTGCAGAAGCCTGAGCCTAGGGGTGCCCTAGCCTTAGCCTAGGGGTTCCCTAGCCTTAGTCTAATCCTAGGGGTGCCCTAGCCTAAGGCTAGGGGTGCCCTAGCCTAAGCCTTGGGGTGCCTTAGCCTAAGCCTAGGGGTCCCCTCGCATTAGCCTAAGCCTAGGGTAGCCCTAACCTAAGCCTACGGGTCCCTTAGCCTAAAACTAGGGGTCCCTTAGCCTTAGCCTAAGCCTAGGTGTGCCTTAGGCTGAGCCTAGGGGTGCCGTAGCCTTAGCCAAGGGGTGCCCTAGCCTGAGCCTAGGGGAACCCTAGCTTTAGCGTAAGCCTAGGGGTGCCCTAGCCTAAACTTAGGGGTCCCTAGCCTAAGCCTAGGGGTGCCTTAGCCTAAGCCTAGTGGTCCCCTAGCATTAGCCTAAGCCTAGGGGTGCCCTAGCATTAGCCTAAGCCTAGGGGTGCCCTAGCCTGAGCCTAGGGGTGCCCTAGCCTGAGACTACGGGTGCCCTAGCCAGAGGCTAGGGGAGCCCTAGCCTTAGTCTAGCCTAGGATTGCCCTAGCCTAAGCCAAGGGGTGCCATAGCCTGAGTCTTGTGGTGCACTAGCCTGAGGCTAGAGGAGCCGTAGCCTTAGCCTAAGCCTAGGGGTGCCCTAGCCTAAGCCTAGGGGTGCTCTAGCCTAAGCCTACGTGTGCCCTCGACTTAGGCTAGGGGAGCCCTAGCCTTAGGCTAGCTGAGCCCTAGCCTTAGCCTAAGCCTAGGGGTGCCCTAGCCTAAGCCAAGGGGTGCCCTAGCCTAAGCCAAGGGGTGACCTAGCCTAAGCCTAGGGGTGCCCTAGCCTTAGGCTAGGGGAGCCCTAGCCTTAGCCTAAGCCTAGGAGTGCCCTAGCCTAAGCCTAGGGGTGCCCTAGCCTAAGCCTAGGGGTGCACTAGCCTAAGCCTAGGGGTGCCCGAACCTAAGCCTAGGGGTGCCCTAGCCTAAGCCTAGGGGTGTCCTAGCCTTAGGCTAGGGGAGTCCTAGCCTTATCCTAAGCCTAGGGGTGCCCTAGCCTAAGCCTAGGGGTGCCCTAGCCTAAGCCTAGGTGTACCATAGCCTTAGGCTAGGGGAGTCCTCACCTTAGCCGAAGCCTTGGGGTGCCCTAGCCTAAGCCTTGGGGTGCCCTAGCCATAGGCTAGGGGAGCCCTAGCCTTAGCCTAAGCTTAGGGGTGCCCTAGCCTAAGCTTAGGGGTTCCCTAGCGTAAGCCTAGGGGTGCCCTAGCATAAGCCTAGGGGTGCCCTAGCCTGAGACTAGGGGTGCCCTAGCCTGAGCCTATGGGTGCCCTAGCCTGAGGCTAGGGGAGCCCTAGCCTTAGTCTAGCCTAGGATTGCCCTAGCCTAAGCCTAGGGGTGCCATAGCCTGCGTCTTGTGGTGCACTAGCCTGAGGCTAGAGGAGCCGTAGCCTTAGCCTAAGCCTAGGGGTGCCCTAGCCTAAGCCCAGGGGTGCTCTAGCCTAAGCCTACGTGTGCCCTCGCCTTAGGCTAGGGGAGCCCTAGCCTTAGCCTAAGCCTAGGGTTGCCATAGCCTAAGCCTAGGGATGCCCTAGACTGAGCCTAGGGGTGCCCTAGCCTTAGGCTATGGGAGCCCTAGACATAGCCTAAGCCTAGGGCTGCCTTAGCCTAAGCCTAGGGGTGTCCTAGCCTAAGCTTAGGGGTGCCCTATCCTAAGCCTAGTGGTGCCCTAGCCTTAGGCTAGGGGAGCCCTAGCTTTAGCCTAAGCCTAGGGGTGACCTAGCCTAAGCCTAGGGGTGCCCTAGCCTAAGACTAGGGGTGCCCTAGCCTAAGCTTAGGGGTGCCCTAGCCTAAGCCTAGGGGTGCCTTAACCTTAGGCTAGGGAAACCCTAGCCTTAGCCTAAGCTTAGGGGTGCCGTAGCCTAAGCCTAGGGCTGCCCTAGCCTAAGCCTAGGGAACCCTACTCTAAGCCTAGGGGTGCCCTAGCCTAAGCTTAGGGGTGTCCTAGCCTAAGCCTAGAGGTGCCCTAGCCTTAGCCTAAGCCTAGGGCTGCCCTAGCCTAAGCCAAGTCGTGCCGAAGCCTGAGCCTAGGGGTGCCCTAGCCTTAGCCTAGGGGTGCCCTAGCCTAAGCCTAGGGGTGCCTTAGCCTAAGCCTTGGGGTCCCCTAGCCTTAGTCTAAGCCTAGGGGTGCCCTAGCCTAAGGCTAGGGGTGCCCTAGCCTAAGCCTCGGGGTGCCTTAGCCTAAGCCTAGGGGTCCCCTCACATTAGCCTAAGCCTAGGGGAGCCCTAACCTAAGCCTAGGGGTCCCTTAGCCTAAACCTAGGGGTCCCTTAGCCTTAGCCTAAGCCTAGGTGTGCCTTCGGCTGAGCCTAGGGGTGCCCTAGCCTAAGCCTTGGGGTGCCTTAGCCTAAGCCTAGTGGTCCCCTAGCATTAGCCTAAGCCTAGGGGTGCCCTAGCCTAAGCCTAGTGGTCCCCTAGCATTAGCCTAAGCCTAGGGGTGCCCTAGCCTGAGCCTAGGGGTGCCCTAGCCTGAGACTACGGGTGCCCTAGCCTGAGGCTAGCGGAGCCCTAGCCTTAGTCTAGCCTAGGATTGCCCTAGCCTAAGCCTAGGGGTGCCATAACCTGAGTCTTGTGGTGCACTAGCCTGAGTCCAGAGGAGCCGTAGCCTTAGACTAAGCCTAGGGGTGCCCTAGCCTAAGCCTAGGGGTTCCCTAGCCTAAGCCTAGGGGTGCCCTAGCCTAAGCCTACTGGTGCCCTAGCCTTAGCCTAAGCGTAGGGGTGCCATAGCCTAAGCCTAGGGATGCCCTAGACTGAGCCTAGGGGTGCCCTAGCCTTAGGCTAGGGGAGCCCTATCCTTAGCCTAAACCAAGGGGTGCCCTAGCCTAAGCCTAGGCGTGCCGTAGCCTGAGCCTAGGGGTGCCCTAGCCTTAGCCTAGGAATGCCTTAGCCTAAGCCTAGGGGTGCCTTAACCTAAGCCTAGGGGTCCCCTAGCCTTAGTCTAAGCCTAGGGGTGCCCTAGCCTAAGCCTAGGGGTGCCCTAGCCTAAGCCTCGGGGTGCCTTAGCCTAAGCCTAGGGGTCCCCTAGCATTAGCCTAAGCCTAGGGGTGCCCTAACCTAAGCCTAGGGGTCCCTCAGCCTAAACCTAGGGGTCCCTTAGCCTTACCCTAAGCCTAGGTGTGCCTTAGGCTGAGCCTAGGGGTGCCGTAGCCTTAGCCTAGGGGTGCCCTAGCCTGCGCCAAGGGGAGCCCTAGCTTTAGCCTAAGCCTAGGGGTGCCCTAGCCTAAACTTAAGGGTGCCCTAGCCTAATCCTAGGGGTGCCTTAGCCTAAGTCTAGTGGTCCCCTAGCCTTAGCCTAAGCCTAGGGGTGCCCTAGCCTAAGCCTATGGGTGCCCTAGCCTAAGCCTAGGGGTGCCCTAGACATAGGCTTGGGGAGCCCTAGCCTTAGCCTAAGCTTAGGGGTGCCCTAGCCTAAGCTTAGGGGTTCCCTAGCCTAAGCCTAGGGGTGCCCTAGCATAAGCCTAGGGGTGCCCTAGCCTGAGCCTAGGGGTGCCCTAGCCTGAGCCTCAAGGTGCCCTAGCCTGAGGCTAGGGGAGCCGTAGCCTTAGTCTAGCCTAGCATTGCCCTAGCCTAAGCCTAGGGGTGCCATAGCCTGAGTCTTGTGGTGCACTAGCCTGAGGCTAGAGGAGACATATCCTTAGCCTAAGCCTAGGGGTGCCCTATCCTAAGCCTAGGGGTTCCCTAGCCTATGCCTAGGGGTGCCCTAGCCTAAGCCTACGGGTGCCCTCGCCTTAGGTTAGGGGAGCCCTAGACATAGCCTAAGCCTAGGGTTGCCCTAGCCTAAGCCTAGGGGTGCCCTAGCCTAAGCCTAGGAGAGCCCTAGCCTAAGCCTAGGAGAGCCCTAGCCTTAGCCTAGGGGTGCCCTAGTCTAAGCTTAGGGGTGCCCTAGCCTAAGCCTACTGGTGCCCTAGCCTTAGGCTAGGGGAGACCTAGCCTTAGCGTAAGCCTAGGGGTGCCCTAGCCTAAGCCTAGGGGTGCCCTAGCCTAAGCCTAGGAGTGCCCTAGCCTAAGCCTAGGGGTGCCCTAGCCTAAGCCTAGGCGTGCCCTAGCCTAAGCCGAGGGGTGCCCTAGCCTAGGTCTAGGGGTGCCTACCCTAAGCATAGGGTTGCCCTAACCTAATCCTAGGGGTTCCCTACCTAAGCCTAGGGGTGCCCTAGCCTAAGCCTAGGGGTGCCCAAGCCTTAGTCTAAGCCTAGGGGTGCCCGAGCCTAAACCAAGGGGTGCCCTAGCCTAAGCCTAGGGGTGCCCTAGTCTAAGCCTAAGGGTGCCCTAGCCTTAGACTAGGGGAGCCCTAGCCTTAGCCTAAGCCTATGGGTGCCCTAGCCTAAGCCTAGGGGTGCCCTAGCCTAAGCCTAGGGGTGCCTTAGCCTAAGCTTAGGGGTCCCCTAGCATTAGCCTAAGCCTAGTGGTGCCCTAGCCTAAGCTTAGGGGTGCCTTAGCCTTAGGCTAGGGGATCCCTAGCCTTAGCCTAAGCCTAGGGGTGCCCAAGCCTAAGTGTAGGGGTGCCCTAGACTGAGCCTAGGGGTGCCCTAGCCTTAGCCTAGGGGTGCCGTAGCAAAGCCAAGGGGTGCCTTAGCCTAAACCTAGGGGTCCCCTAGCCTTAGTCTAAGCCTAGGGGTGCCCTAGCCTAAGCCTAGGGGTGCCCTAGCCTAATCCTCGGGGTGCCTTAGCCTAAGCCTCGGGGTCCCCTAGCATTAACCTAAGCCTAGGGGTACCCTAGCCTAAGCCAAGGGGTGCCTTAGCCTAAACCTAGGGGTCCCCTAGCCTTAGCCTAAGCCGAGGGGTGCCTTAGGCTGAGCCTTGGGGTGCCATAGCCTTAGCATAGGGGTTCCCTAGCCTAAGCCTAGGGGAGCACTAGCCTTAGCCTAAGCCTAGGGGTGCCCTAGCCTAAGACTAGGGGTGCCCTAGCCTAAGCTTAGGGGTGCCCTAGCATAAGCCTAGGTGTGCCCTAGCCTAAAACTAGGGGTGCCTAGCCTAAGCCTAGGAGTGCCCGAACCTAAGCCTAGGGGTGCCACAGCCTAAGCCTAGGGGTGTCCTAGCCTTAGGCCAGGGGATTCCTAGCCTTATCCTAAGCCTAGGGGTGCCCTAGCCTAAGCCTAGGGGTGCCCTAGCCTAAGCCTAGGTGTACCCTAGCCTTAGGCTAGGGGAGTCCTCGCCTTTGCCGAAGCCTTGGGGTGTCCTAGCCTAAGCCTAGGGTTGCCCATGCCCAAGCCTAGGGATGCACTAGCGTTAGGCTAGAGGAGCCCTAGCCTTAGCCTAAGCCTAGGGGTGCCCTAGCCTAAGCCTAGAGGTGCCCTAGCCTAAGTCTAGGGGTGCCCTAGCCTAAGCCTAGCGGTACCCTAGCGTTAGGCTAGGGGAGCCCTAGCCTTAGCCTAAGCCTAGGTGTGCCCCAGCCTAAGCCTAGGGGTGCCCTAGCCTAAGTCTAGGGGTGCTTAGCCTAAGCATAGGGGTGCCCTAGCCTAAGCCTACGGGTGCCCTAGCCTAAGCCTAGGGGTGCCCTAACCTTTGGCTAGGGAAGCCCTAGCCTTAGCCTAAGCCTCAGACTGCCCTAGCCTAAGCCTAGGGGTGCCCTAGTCTAAGCCTAGAGGTGCCCTAGCCTAAGCCTAGGGGTGCCCTAGCCTAAGCCTACGTGTGCCCTCGCCTAAGGCTAGGGGAGCCCTAGCCTTAGCCTAAGCCTAGGGGTGCCATAGCCTAAGCCTAGGGATGCCCTAGACTGAGCCTAGGGGTGCCCTAGCCTTAGACTAGGGGAGCCCTAGCCTTAGCCTAAGCCTAGGGGTGCCCTAGCCTAAGCCTAGGGGTGCCCTAGCCTAACCCTAGGGGTGCCTCAGCCTAAGCCTAGGGGTCCCCTAGCATTAGCCTAAGCCTAGGGGTGCCCTAGCCTAAGCCTAGGGGTGCCTTAGCCTTAGGCTAGGGGATCCCTAGCCTTAGCCTAAGCCTAGGGGTGCCCTAGCCTAAGCCTAGGGGTGCCCTATCCTAAGCCTCGGGGTGCCTTACCCTAAGCCTAGGGGTCCCCTAGCTTTAGCCTAAGCCTAGGGGTGCCCTAGACTAAGCCTAGGGGTGCCTTAGCCTAAACCTAGGGGTCCCCTAGCCTTAGCCTAAGCTTAGGGGTGCCTTAGGCTGAGCCTAGGGGTGCCGTAGCCTTAGCCTAGGGGTTCCCTAGCCTAAGCCTAGGGGAGCCCTAGCCTTAGCCTAAGCCTAGGGGTGCCCTAGCCTAAGAATAGGGGTACCCTAGCCTAAGCCTAGGGGTGCCCTAGCATAAGCCTAGGGGTGCCCTAGCCTAAGCCTAGGGGTGCCCTTGCCTAAGCCTAGGGGTGTCCTAGCCTTAGGCCAGGGGATTCCTAGCCTTATCCTAAGCCTAGGTGTCCCCTAGCCTAAGCCTAGGGGTGCCCTAGCCTAAGCCTAGGTGTACCCAAGCCTTAGGCTAGGGGAGTCCTCCCCTTAGCCGAAGCCTTGGGGTGTCCTAGCCTAAGCCTAGGGGTGCCCATGCCCAAGCCTAGGGATGCCCAAGCGTTAGGCTAGAGGAGCCCTAGCCTTAGCCTAAGCCTAGGGGTGCCCTAGCCTTAGGCTATGGGAGCACTAGCCTTAGCCTAAGCCTAGGGATGCCCTAGTCTAAGCCTAGGCGTGCCCTACCCTAAGCCCAGGGGTCCCCTACCCTAAGCCTAGGGGTGCCCTTCCCTAAGCCTAGGGGTTCCCTAGCCTAAGCCTAGGCTTGCCCTAGCCTTAGGCTAGCATAGCCTAAGCCTAAGCCTAAGCCTAGTGGTGCCCTAGCCTAAGCCAAGGGGTGTCCTAGCCTTAGGTTAGGGGAGCCCTAGTCTTAGCCTAAGCCTAGGGGTTTCCTAGCCTAAGCCTAGGGGGGTCCTACCCTAAGCCTAGGGGTGCCGTAGCCTAAGCCTAGGGGTGCCCTAGCCTAAGCCTAGGGGTGCCCTAGCCTAAGCCTAGGGGTGCCCAGGCCTTAGGCTAGAGGAGCCCTAGCCTTTGCCTAAGACTATGCTGCCGTAGCCTAAGCCTAGGGGTGCCCTAGCCTAAGCCTAGGGGTGCCCTAGCCTAACCCTATGGGTGCCTTAGCCTAAGCCTAGGGGTCCCCTAGCATTAGCCTAAGCCTAGGGGTGCCCTAGCCTAAGCCTAGGGGTGCCTTAGCCTTAGGCTAGGGGATCCCTAGCCTTAGCCTAAGCCTAGGGGTGCCCTAGCCTAAGCCTAGGGGTGCCCTAGCCTAAGCCTCGGGGTGCCTTACCCTAAGCCTAGGGGTCCCCTAGCTTTAGCCTAAGCCTAGGGGTGCCCTAGCCTAAGCCTAGGGGTGCCTTAGCCTAAACCTAGGGGCCCCCTAGCCTTAGCCTAAGCCTAGGGGTGCCTTAGGCTGAGCCTAGGTCTGCCGTAGCCTTAGCCTAGGGGTTCCCTAGCCTAAGCCTAGGGGAGACCTAGCCTTAGCCTAAGCCTAGGGGTGCCCTAGCCTAAGACTAGGGGTGCCCTAGCAAAAGCTTAGGGGTGCCATAGCATAAGCCTAGGGGTGCCCTAGCCTAAGCCTCGGGGTGCCCTAGCCTAAGCCTAGGGGTGTCCTAGCCTTAGGCCAGGGGATTCCTAGCCTTATCCTAAGCCTAGGGGTGCCCTAGCCTAAGCCTAGGGGTGCCCTAGCCTAAGCCTAGGTGTACCCTAGCCTTAGGCTAGGGGAGTCCTCGCCTTAGCCGAAGCCTTGGAGTGTCCTAGCCTAAGCCTAGGGGTGCCCATGCCCAAGCCTAGGGATGCCCTAGCGTTAGGCTAGAGGAGCCCTAGCCTTAGCCTAAGCCTAGGGGTGCCCTAGCCAAAGCCTAGAGGTGCCCTAGCCTAAGTCTAGGGGTGCCCTAGCCTAAGCCTTTAGGTACCCTAGCGTTAGGCTAGGGGAGCCCTAGCCTTAGCCGAAGCCTAGGGGTGCCCCAGCCTAAGCCTAGGTGTGCCCTAGCCTAAGTCTAGGGGTGTCTAGCCTAAGCATAGGGGTGCCCTAGCCTAAGCCTACGGGTGCCCTAGCCTAAGCCTAGGGGTGCCCTAACCTTTGCGTAGGGAAGCCCTAGCCTTAGCCTAAGCCTCGGTCTGCCCTAGCCTAAGCCTAGGGGTGCCCTAGTCTAAGCCTACAGGTGCCCTAGCCTAAGCCTAGGGGTGTCTAGCCTAAGCCTAGGGGTGCCCTATCCTAAACCTAGGGGTGCCCTAGCCTAAGCTTAGGGGTACCCTAGCCTAAGGCTAGGGGTGCCCTAGCCTTAGGCTAGGGGAGCCCTAGCCTTAGCCTAAGTATAGGGGTGCCCTAGCCTAAGCCTAGGGGTGCCCAGCCTAAGCCTAGGGGTGCCCTAGCCTAAGCCTAGGGGTGCCGTAGCCTAAGCTTAGGGGTGCCTTAGCCTTAGACTAGGGGATCCCTAGCCTTAGCCTAAGCCTAGGTGTGCCCTAGCCTTAGCCTAGGGGTGCCCTAGCCTAAGCCTAGGTGTACCCTAGCCTTAGGCTAGGGGAGTCCTCGCCTTAGCCGAAGCCTTTGAGTGCCCTAGCCTAAGCCTACGGGTGCCCTACCCTAAACCTAGGGGTGCCCTAACCTTTGCGAAGGGAAGCCCTAGCCTTAGCCTAAGCCTCGGTCTGCCCTAGCCTAAGCCTAGGGGTGCCCTAGTCTAAGCCTACAGGTGCCCTAGCCTAAGCCTAGGGGTGCCTAGCCTAAGCCTAGGGGTGCCCTATCCTAAACCTAGGGGTGCCCTAGCCTAAGCTTAGGGGTACCCTAGCCTAAGGCTAGGGGTGCCCTAGCCTTAGGCTAGGGGAGCCCTAGCCTTAGCCTAAGTATAGGGGTGCCCTAGCCTAAGCCTAGGGGTGCCCAGCCTAAGCCTAGGGGTGCCCTAGCCTAAGCGTAGGGGTGCCGTAGCCTAAGCTTAGGGGTGCCTTAGCCTTAGACTAGGGGATCCCTAGCCTTAGCCTAAGCCTAGGTGTGCCCTAGCCTTAGCCTAGGGGTGCCCTAGCCTGAGCCTACGGGTGCTCTATACTGAGGCTAGGGGAGCCCTAGCCTTAGTCTAAGCCTAGGGGTGCCCTAGCAGAAGCCTAGGGGTGCCCTAGCCTAAGCCTAGGGGTGCCCTAGCCTAAGCCTAGGAGTGCCAGAACCTAAGCCTAGGGGTGCCCTAGCCTAAGCCTAGGGGTGTCCTAGCCTAAGCCAAGGGGTGCCTTAGCCTAAACCTAGGGGTCCCCTAGCCATAGCCTAAGCCGAGTGGTGCCTTAGGCTGAGCCTTGGGGTGCCATAACCTTAGCCTAGGGGTTCCCTAGCCTAAGCCTAGGGGAGCCATAGCCTTAGCCTAAGCCTAGGGGTGCCCTAGCCTAAGACTAGGGGTGCCCTAGCCTAAGCCTAGGGGTGCCCTAGTCTAAGCCTACAGGTGCCCTAGCCTAAGCCTAGGGGTGCCCAGCTTAAGCCTAGGGGTGCCTAGCTTAAGCCTAGGGGTGCCCGAGCCTAAGCCTAGGGGTACCGTAGCCTAAGCATAGGGGTGCCTTAGCCTTAGACTAGGGGATCCCTAGCCTTAGCCTAAGCCTAGGGGTGCCCTAGCCTAAGTGTAGGGGTGCCGTAGCCTGAGCCTAGGTGTGCCCTAGCCTTAGCCTAGGGGTGCCCTAGCCTGAGCCTACGGGTGCCCTATACTGAGGCTAGGGGAGCCCTATCCTTAGCCTAAACCAAGGGGTGCCCTAGCCTAAGCCTAGGGGTGCCCTAGCCTAAGCCTAGGGGTGCCCTAGCCTAAGCTTAGGGGTGCCCGAACCTAAGCCTAGGTGTGCCCTAGCCTTAGCCTAGGGGTGCCCTAGCCTGAGCCTACGGGTGCCCTATACTGAGGCTATGGGAGCCCTAGCCTTAGTCTAAGCCTAGGGGTGCCCTAGCATAAGCCTATGGGTGCCCTAGCCTAAGCCTAGGGGTGCCCTAGCCTAAGCCTAGGAGTGCCCGAACCTAAGCCTAGGGGTGCCCTAGCCTAAGCCTAGGGGTGTCCTAGCCTTAGGCCAGGGGATTCCTAGCCTTATCCCAAGCCTAGGGGTGCCCTAGCCTAAGCCTAGGGGTGCCTTAGCCTAAACCTAGGGGTCCCCTAGCCTTAGCCTAAGCCTAGGGGTGCCTTAGGCTGAGCCTAGGGGTGCCGTAGCCTTAGCCTAGGGGTACCCAAGCCTAAGCCTAGGGGAGCCCTAGCTTTAGCCTAAGCCTAGGGGTGCCCTAGCCTAAGCCTAGGGGTGCCCAAGCCTAAGCCTATGGGTCCCCTAGCCTAAGCCTAGGGGTGGCCTAGCCATAGGCTAGGGGAGCCCTAGCCTTAGCCTAACCTTAGGGATGCCTGAGCCTAAGCCTAGGGTTGCCCTACCCTAAGCCTAGGGGTGCTAGCCTTAGGCTTGGGGAGACCTAGCCTTAGCCTACGCCTAGGGGTGCCCTAGCCTAAGCATAGGGGTGCCCTAGCATAAGTTTAGGGGTGCCCTAGTCTGAGCCTAGGTGTGCCCTAGCCTGAGCCTACGGGTGCCCTATACTGAGGCTTGGGGTGCCCTATCCTTAGTCTAGCCTAGGATTGCCCTAGCCTAAGCCTAAGTGTGCCTTAGCCTGAGTCTAGTGGTGCAGTAGCCTGAGGCTAGGGGAGCCGTAGCCTTAGCCTAAGCCTAGGGGTGCCCTAGCCTAAGCCTAGGGGTTCCCTAGCCTAAGCCTAGGGGTGCCCTAGCCTAAGCCTACGGGTGCCCTCGCCTTAGGCTAGGGGAGCCCTAGCCTTAGCCTAAGCTTAGGGGTGCCTTAGCCTTAGACTAGGGGATCCCTAGCCTTAGCCTAAGCCTAGGTGTGCCCTAGCCTTAGCCTAGGGGTGCCCTAGCCTGAGCCTACGGGTGCCCTATACTGAGGCTAGGGGAGCCCTAGCCTTAGTCTAAGCCTAGGGGTGCCCTAGCAGAAGCCTAGGGGTGCCCTAGCCTAAGCCTAGGGGTGCCCTAGCCTAAGCCTAGGAGTGCCAGAACCTAAGCCTAGGGGTGCCCTAGCCTAAGCCTAGGGGTGTCCTAGCCTAAGCCAAGGGGTGCCTTAGCCTAAACCTAGGGGTCCCCTAGCCATAGCCTAAGCCGAGTGGTGCCTTAGGCTGAGCCTTGGGGTGCCATAACCTTAGCCTAGGGGTTCCCTAGCCTAAGCCTAGGGGAGCCATAGCCTTAGCCTAAGCCTAGGGGTGCCCTAGCCTAAGACTAGGGGTGCCCTAGCCTAAGCCTAGGGGTGCCCTAGTCTAAGCCTACAGGTGCCCTAGCCTAAGCCTAGGGGTGCCCAGCTTAAGCCTAGGGGTGCCTAGCTTAAGCCTAGGGGTGCCCGAGCCTAAGCCTAGGGGTACCGTAGCCTAAGCATAGGGGTGCCTTAGCCTTAGACTAGGGGATCCCTAGCCTTAGCCTAAGCCTAGGGGTGCCCTAGCCTAAGTGTAGGGGTGCCGTAGCCTGAGCCTAGGTGTGCCCTAGCCTTAGCCTAGGGGTGCCCTAGCCTGAGCCTACGGGTGCCCTATACTGAGGCTAGGGGAGCCCTATCCTTAGCCTAAACCAAGGGGTGCCCTAGCCTAAGCCTAGGGGTGCCCTAGCCTAAGCCTAGGGGTGCCCTAGCCTAAGCTTAGGGGTGCCCGAACCTAAGCCTAGGTGTGCCCTAGCCTTAGCCTAGGGGTGCCCTAGCTTGAGCCTACGGGTGCCCTATACTGAGGCTATGGGAGCCCTAGCCTTAGTCTAAGCCTAGGGGTGCCCTAGCATAAGCCTATGGGTGCCCTAGCCTAAGCCTAGGGGTGCCCTAGCCTAAGCCTAGGAGTGCCCGAACCTAAGCCTAGGGGTGCCCTAGCCTAAGCCTAGGGGTGTCCTAGCCTTAGGCCAGGGGATTCCTAGCCTTATCCCAAGCCTAGGGGTGCCCTAGCCTAAGCCTAGGGGTGCCTTAGCCTAAACCTAGGGGTCCCCTAGCCTTAGCCTAAGCCTAGGGGTGCCTTAGGCTGAGCCTAGGGGTGCCGTAGCCTTAGCCTAGGGGTACCCAAGCCTAAGCCTAGGGGAGCCCTAGCTTTAGCCTAAGCCTAGGGGTGCCCTAGCCTAAGCCTAGGGGTGCCCAAGCCTAAGCCTATGGGTCCCCTAGCCTAAGCCTAGGGGTGGCCTAGCCATAGGCTAGGGGAGCCCTAGCCTTAGCCTAACCTTAGGGATGCCCGAGCCTAAGCCTAGGGTTGCCCTACCCTAAGCCTAGGGGTGCTAGCCTTAGGCTTGGGGAGACCTAGCCTTAGCCTACGCCTAGGGGTGCCCTAGCCTAAGCATAGGGGTGCCCTAGCATAAGTTTAGGGGTGCCCTAGTCTGAGCCTAGGTGTGCCCTAGCCTGAGCCTACGGGTGCCCTATACTGAGGCTTGGGGTGCCCTATCCTTAGTCTAGCCTAGGATTGCCCTAGCCTAAGCCTAAGTGTGCCTTAGCCTGAGTCTAGTGGTGCAGTAGCCTGAGGCTAGGGGAGCCGTAGCCTTAGCCTAAGCCTAGGGGTGCCCTAGCCTAAGCCTAGGGGTTCCCTAGCCTAAGCCTAGGGGTGCCCTAGCCTAAGCCTACGGTTGCCCTCGCCTTAGGCTAGGGGAGCCCTAGCCTTAGCCTAAGCCTAGGGGTGCTATAGCCTAAGCCTAAGGATGCCCTAGCCTGAGCCAAGGGGTGCCCTAGCCTTAGGCTAGTGGAGCCCTAGACATAGCCTAAGCCTTGGGCTGCCCTAGCCTAAGCCTAGGGGTGCCTTAGCCTAAGCCTAGGGGAGCCCTAGCCTTAGCATAAGCCTACGGGTGCCTTAGCTTAAGCCTAGGGATGCCCAAGCCTAAGCCTAGGGGTGCCCTAGCCTAAGCCTAGGGGTGCCCTAGCCTAAGCCTAGGGGTGCCCTAGCCTAAGCCTAGGGGTCCCCTAGCCTAACCCTAGGGGTGCCCTAGCTTTAGGCTAGGGGAGCCCTAGCCTTAGCCTAATCCTAGGGGTGCCCTAGCCTAAGCGTAGGAGTGCCTTAGCCAAAGGCTAGGGGTGCCCTAGCCTTAGGATAGGGGAGCCCTAGCCTTAGCCTAAGCCTACGGGTGCCTTAGCTTAAGCCTAGGGGTGCCCTAGCCTAAGCCTAGGGGTGCCCTAGCCTTAGGCTAGCGGAGCCCTGGCCTTAGCCTAAGCCTATGGGTGCCCTAGCCTCAGGCTAGGGGTGCCCTAGCCTAAGTCTAGGAGTGCCCTAGCCTAAGCTTAGGGGTGCCCTAGCCTAAGCCTAGGAGTGCCCTAGCTTAAGCCTAGGGGTGCCCTAGCCTTAGCCTAAGCCTAGGGGTGCCCTAGCCTAAGCCTAGGGGTGCCCTAGCCTAAGCCAGTGGTGCCTTAGCCTAAGCCTAGGGGTGACCTAGCCTTAGCCTAAGCCTAGGGGTGCCTTAGCCTAAGCCTAGGGGTGCCCTAGCCTAAGCCTAGGGGTGCCCTAGCCTAACCCTAGGGGTGCCCAGGCCTTAGGATAGAGGAGCACTAGCCTTAGGCTAAGCCTATGGCTGCCCTAGCCTAAACCTACGGTTGCCCTAGCCTAAGCCTAGGGGTGCCCTAGCCTAAGCCTAGGGGTGCCCTAGCCTAAGCCTAGGGGTGACCTAGCCTAAGCTTAGGGATGACCTAGCCTTAGCCTAAGCCTAGGGGTGCCCTAGCGTAAGCCTAGGGGTGCCCTAACCTAAGCCTAGGGTTGCCCTAGCCTAAGCCTTGGGGTGCCCTAGTCTAAGCCTAGGCGTGCCCTAGCCTAAGCCTAGTGGTGCCCTATCCTAAGCCTAGGGGTGCCCTAGCCTAAGCCTAGGAGTGTCCTAGCCTTAGGCTACGACTAGGGGTGCCTTAGCCTCAGCCTAGGGGTGCTATAGCCTAAGCCTAAGGATGCCCTAGCATGAGCCTAGGGGTGCCCAAGCCTTAGTCTAGGGGAGCCCTAGACATAGCCTAAGCCTAGGGCTGCCCTAGCCTAAGCCTAGTGGTGCCCTAGCCGGGTGCCCTAGCCTTAGGCTAGGGGAGACCTAGCCTTAGCCTAAGCCTAGGGGTGCCGTAGCCTAAGCCTAGTGGTGCGTTAGCCTAAGCCTAGGGGTGACCTAGCCTTAGCCTAAGCCTAGAGGTGCCTTAGCCTAATCCTAGGGGTCCCCAGGCCTTAGCCTAAGCCTAGGGGTGCCATAGCCTAAGCCTAGGGGTGCCCTAGCCTAAGCCTAGGGGTGCCCTAGCTTAAGCCTAGGGGTGCCCAGGCCTTAGGATAGAGGAGCCCTAGCCTTAGGCTAAGCCTACGGCTGCCCTAGCCTAAACCTAGGGTTGCCCTAGCCTAAGCCTAAGGGTGCCCTAGCCTAACTCTAGGGGTGCCATAGCCTTAGGCTAGAGGAGCACTAGCCTTAGCCTAAGCCTTGGGGTGCCCTAGTCTAAGCCTAGGCGTGCCCTAGCCTAAGCCTAGTGGTGCCCTATCCTAAGCCGAGGGGTGCCGTAGCCTAAGCCTAGGGGTGTCCTAGCCTTAGGCTAGGGGAGCCCTAACCTTAGCCTAAGCCTAGGGGTGCCCTAGCCTAAGCCAAGGGGTGCCTTAGCCTAAGCCTAGGGGTGCCCTAACCTAAGGCTAGGGGTGCCCTAGCAGTAGTCCAGTGGAGCCCTATCCTTAGGCTAGCTGAGCCCTAGCCTAAGCCTAAGACTTGGGGTGCCCTAGCCTAAGAATAGGGGTGCCCTAGCCTAAGCTTAGGGGTGCCCTAGCCTAAGCCTTGGGGTGCCCTAGCATAAGCATAGGGGTGCCCTAGCCTAAGCCTAGGGGTGCCCTAGCCCAAGCCTAGTTGTGCCCTATCCTAAGCCGAGGGATGCCCTACCCTAAGCCTAGGGGTGCCCTACCCTAGGCCTAGGGGTGCCCTAGCCTACGCCTAGGCTTGCCCTAGCCTTAGGCTAGCTGAGCCCTAGCCTAAGTCTAAGCCTAGGGGTGCCCTAGCCTAAGCCTAGGGGTGTCCTAGCCTAAGCCAACGGGTGCCATAGCCTTAGGCTAGAGGAGCCCTAGCCTTAGCCTAAGCCTAGGGGTGCCCTAGCTTAAGACTAGGGGTGCCCTAGCCTAAGCTTAGGGGTGCCCTACCTAAGCCTGGGGGTGCCCTAGCCTAAGCTTAGGGGTGCAATAGGGTTAGTCTAAGGGAGCCCTAGCCTTAGCCTAAGCCTAGGGGTGCCCTAGCCTAAGTCTAGGGGTGCCCTAGCCTAAGCCTAGGATTGCCCTAGCCTTAGGCTAGCAGAGCCCTAGGCTAAGCCTAAGACTTGGGGTGCCCTAGCCTAAGCCTAGGGGTGCCTTAGCCTTAGGCTATAGGAGCCCTAGCCTTAGCTTAAGCTTAGGGGTGCCCTAGCCTAAGCCTAGGGGTGCCCTAGCCTAAGCCTAGGGGTGCCCTAGCCTAAGCCTAGGGGTGCCCTAGCCTAAGCCTAGGGGTGCCCTAGCCCAAGACTAGTTGTGCCCTAGCCTAAGCCGAGGGGTGCCCTACCCTAAGCCTAGGGGTGCCCTACCCTAGGCCTAGGGGTGCCCTAGCCTAAGCCTAGGTTTGCCCTAGCCTTAGGCTAGCTGAGCCCTAGCCTAAGTCTAAGCCTAGGGGTGCCCTAGCCTAAGCCTACGGGTGCCATAGCCTTAGGCTAGAGGAGCTCTAGCCTTAGCCTAAGCCTAGGGGTGCCCTAGCCTAAGACTAGGGGGCCCCTAGCCTAAGCTTAGGGGTGCCCTAGGGTTAGTCTAGGGGAACCCTAGCCTTAGCCTTAGACTAGGGGTCCCCTAGCCTAAGCATAGGGGTGCCCTAGCCTAAGCCTAGGATTGCCCTAGCCTTAGGCTAGCTGAGCCCTAGCCTAAGCCTAAGCCTAGAGGTGCCCTAGCCTAAGCCTATGGGTGCCCTAGCCTAAGCCTAGGGGTGCAATAGCCTTAGGGTAGAGGAGCCCTAGCATTAGCCTAAGCCTAGGGGTGCCCTAGCCTAAGACTAGGGGTGCCGTAGCCTAAGCTTAGGGGTGCCCTAGCCTAAGCCTTGTGGTGACCTAGCCTAAGCCTAGGGGTGCCCTAGCCCAAGCCTAGGGGTGCCCTAGCCTAAGCCAAGGGGTGCCTTAGCCTAAGCCTAGGGGTGCCCTAGGGTTAGTCTAGGGGAGCCCTAGCCTTAGCCTAAGCCTAGGGGTGCCCTAGCCTAAGCCTAGGGGTGCCCTAGCCTAAGCCTAGGATTGCCCTAGCCTTAGCCTAGCTGAGCCCTAGCCTAAGCCTAAGCCTAGAGGTGCCCTAGCTTATGCCTATGGGTACCCTAGCCTAAGCCTAGGGGTGCCATAGCATTAGGCTAGAGGAGCCGTAGCCTTAGCCTAAGCCTAGGGGTGTCCTAGCCTAAGCCTAGGGGTGTCCTAGCCTAAGACTAGGGGTGCACTAGCCTAAGCTTAGGGGTGCCCTAGCTTAAGCCTTGGGGTGCCCTAGCCTAAGCCTAGGGGTGCCCTAGAGTTAGTCTATGGGAGCCCTAGCCTTAGCCTAAGCCTAGGGGTGCCCTAGCCTAAGCCTATTGGTGAACTAGCCTAAGCCTAGGGGTGCCATAGCCTTAGGCTAGAGGAGCCCTAGCCTTAGCCTAAGCCTAGGGGTGCCCTAGACTAAGACTAGGGGTGACCTAGCCTAAAACTAGGCTTGCCCTAGCCTTAGGCTAGCTGAGCCCTAGCCTAAGCCTAAGCCTAGGGGTGCCCTAGCCTAAGCCTAGGGGTGCCATAGCCTTAGGCTAGAGGAGCCCAAGCCTTAGCCTAGGCCTAGGGGTGTCCTAGCCTAAGACTAGGGGTTCCCTAGCCTAAGCTTAGGGGTGCCCTAACCTAAACCTTGGGGTGACCTAGCCAAGCCTAGGGGTGCCCTCGGGTTAGGCTAGGGGAGCCCTAACCTTAGCCTAAGCCTAGGGGTGCCCTAGCCTAAGCCTAGGGGTGCCCTAGCCTAAGCCTAGGGGTGCCCTAGCCTTAGGCTAGCGGAGCCTTAGCCTTAGCGTAAGCCTCGGGGTGCCCTAGCCTAAGCCTAGTGGTGCCCTATCCTAAGCCTAGGGGTGCCCTAGCCTAAGCCTAGGGGTGTCCTAGCCTTAGGCTAGGGGAGCCCTAACCTTAGCCTAAGCCTAGGGGTGCCCTAGCCCAAGCCTAGGGGTGCCCTAGCCTAAGCTTAGGGGTACCCTAGCCGAAGCCTAGGGGTGCCCTAGCCTAAGCCTAGGGGTGCCCTAGCCTTAGTCTAGTGGAGCCCTAGCCTTAGCCTAAGCCTAGGGGTGACCTAGCCTAAGCCTAGATGTGCCCTAGCCTAAGCCGAGGGGTGCCCTAGCCTAAGCCTAGGGGTGCCCTAGCCCAAGCCTAGGGGTGCCCTAGCCTAAGCCTAGGGGTACCCTAGCCTAAGCCTAGGGGTGCCCTAGCCTAAGCCTAGGGGTGCCATAGCCTTAGGCTAGAGGAGCCCTAGCCTTAGCCTAAGCCTAGGGGTGCCCTAGCCTAAGCCTTGGGGTGCCCTAGCCTAAGCCTAGGGGTGCCCTAGCTTAAGCCTAGGGGTGCCCTAGCCTAAGCCTAGGGGTGCCCTAGCCTAAGCCTTGGGGTGCCCTAGCCTAAGCCTAGTTGTGCCCTAGCCTAAGCTGAGGGGTGCCCTACCCTAAGCCTAGGGGTGCCCTACCCTAAGCCTAGGGGTGCCCTAGCCTAAGCCTTGGCTTGCCCTAGCCTTAGGCTAGCTGAGCCCTAGCCTAAGCCTAAGCTTAGGGGTGCCCTAGCCTAAGCCTAGGGGTGCCCTAGCCTAAGCCTACGGGTGCCATAGCCTTAGGCTAGAGGAGCCCTAGCCTTAGCCTAAGCCTAGTGGTGCCCTAGCCTAAGACTAGGGGTGCCCTAGCCTAAGCTTAGGCGTGCTCTAGCCTAAGCCTTGGTGTGCCGTAGCCTAAGCTTAGTGGTGCCCTAGAGTTAGTCTAGGGGAGCCCTAGCCTAAGCCTAAGCCTAGGGGTGCCCTAACCTAAGCCTAGGGGTGCCCTAGCCTAACCCTAGTGGTGCCCTAGCCTTAGGCTACGGGAACACTAGCCTTACCCTAAGCCTAGGGGTGCCCTAGCCTAAGCTTAGGTGTGCCCTAGCCTAAGCCGAGTGGTGCCCTACCCTAAGCCTAGGGGTGCCCTGCCCTAAGCCTAGGTGTGCCCTAGCCTAAGCCTAGGCTTGCCCTAGCCGTAGGCTAGCGGAGCCCTAGCCTAAGCGTAAGCTAGGGGTGCCCTAGCCTAAGCCTAGGGTGCCCTAGCCTAAGCCTAGGGGTGCCCTAACCTAAGCCTAGGGGTGCCCTAGCCTTAGGCTAGGGGAGCCCTAGCCTTGGCCTAAGCCTAGGGGTGCACTAGCATAAGCCAAGTGGTTCCCTATCCTAAGCCTAGGGGTGCCCTAGCCTAAGCCTAGGGGTGCCCTAGCCTAAGCCTAGGGGTGCCCTAGTCTAAGGCTAGGGGTGCCCTAGCCTAAGCCTAGGGGTGCCCTACTCTAAGCCTAGGGGTGCCCTAGCCTAAGCCTAGGGGTGCCCTAGCCTTAGGCTAGCTGAGCCCTAGCCTAAGCCTAAGCCTAGAGGTGCACCAGCCTAAGCCTATTGGTGAACTAGCCTAAGCCTATGGGTGCCATATCCTTAGGCTAGAGGAGCCCTAGCCTTAGCCTAAGCCTAGGGGTGCCCGAGCCTAAGACTAGGGGTGACCTAGCCTAAGCCTAGGATTGCCCTAGCCTTAGGCTAGCTGAGCCCTAGCCTAAGCCTAAGCCTAGGGGTGCCCTAGCCTAAGCCTAGGGGTGCCCTAGCCTAACCCAAGTGGTGCCCTAGCCTTAGGCTTGGGGAACACTAGCCTTAGCCAAAGCCTAGGGGTGCCCTAGCCTAAGCCTAGGCGTGCCCTAGCCTAAGCCGAGGGGTGCCCTAGCCTAAGCCTAGGCTTGCCCTAGCCTTAGGCTAGCTGAGCCCTAGCCTAAGCCTAAGCCTAGGGGTGCCCTAGCCTGAGCCTAGGGGTGCCCTAGCCTAAGCCTAGGGGTGCCCTAGCCTAAGCCTAGGGGTACCCTAGCCTTAGGCTAGGGGAGCCCTAGCCTTAGCCTAAGCCTAGGGGTGCCCTAGCCTAAGCCTAGTGGTGCCCTATCCTAAGCCTAGGGGTGCCCTAGCCTTAGGCTAGGGGAGCCCTAACCTTAGCCTAAGCCTAGGGGTGCCCTAGCCCAAGCCTAGGGGTGCCCTAGCCTAAGCCTCAGGGTGCCCTAGCCTAAGCCTAGGGGTGCCCTAGCCTAAGCCTAGGGGTGCCCTAGCCTTAGGCTAGGGGTGCCCTAGCCTTAGGCTAGTGGAGCCCTAGCCTTAGCCTAAACCTAGGGGTGCCCTAGCCTAAGCCTAGATGTGCCCTAACCTAAGCCGAGGGGTGCCCTACCCTACGCCTAGGGGTGCCCTAGCCTAAGCCTAGGCTTGCCTTAGCCTTAGCCTAGCTGAGCCCTAGCTTAAGCCTAAGCCTAGGGGTGCCCTAGCCTAAGCCTAAGGGTGCCCTAGCGTAAGCCTAGGGGTGCCATAGCCTTAGCCTAGAGGAGCCCTAGCCTTAGCCTAAGCCTAGGCGTGCCCTAGCCTAAGACTAGGGGTGCCCTAGCCTAAGCTTAGGGGTGCCCTAGCCTAAGCCTTGGGTTGGCCTAGCCTAAGCCTAGGGGTGCCCTAGGGTTAGGCTAGGGGAGCCCTAGCCTAAGCCTAGGGGTGCCCTAGCCTAAGCCTAGTGGTGCCCTAGCCTAAGCCTAGGGGTGCCCTAGCCTAAGCCTAGGGGTGCCCTAGCCTAAGCCTAGGGGTGCCCTAGCCTAAGGTTTGGTGCCCTATCCTAAGCCCAGTGGTGCCCTAGTCTAAGCCTAGGGGTGCCCTAGCTTTAGGCTAGGAGAGCCCTAACCTTAGCCTAAGCCTAGGGGTGCCCTATCCCAAGAGTTGGGGTGCCCTAGCCTAAGCCTAGGGGTGCCCTACCCTAAGCCTAGGGGTGCCCTAGCCTAAGCCTAGGGGTGCCCTAGCCTTAGGCTAGCTGAGCCCTAGCCTTAGCCTAAGACTAGGGGTGCCCTAGCCTAAGACTACGGGTGCCCTAGCCTAACCTTAGGGGTGCCCTAGCGTAAGCCTAGGGGTGCCCTAGCCTAAGCCTAGGGGTGCCCTAGCCTAAGCCTAGGGGTACCTGAGCCTACGCCTAGGGTGCCCTAGCCTAAGCCTAGGGGTGTCCTACCCTTAGTCTAGTGGAGCCCTAGCCTTAGCCTAAGCCTAGGGGTGCCCTAGCCTAAGCCTAGGGGTGCACTAGCCTACGCCTAGGGGTGCCCTATCCTAAGCCGTGGGGTGCCCTAGCCTAAGCCGAGGGTTGCCCTAGCCTAAGCCTAGGGGTGCCCTAGCCTTAGGCTAGCGGAGCCCTAGCCTTAGCCTAAGCCTAGGGGTGCCCAAGCCTAAGACTAGAGGTGCCCTAGCCTAAGCCTACGGGTGTCCTAGCCTAAGCGTACGGGTGCCCTAGCCTAAGCCAAGGGTGCCCTAGCCTAAGCCTAGGGGTGCCCTAACCTTATGCTAGGGGAGCGCTAGCCTTAGCGTAAGCCTTGGGGCGCCCTAGCCTAAACCTAGGGGTTCCCTAGCCTAAGCCTAGGGGTGACCTAGCCTTAGGCTAGGGGAGCCCTAGCTTTAGTCTAAGCCTAGGGGTGCCCTAGACTAAGCCTAGGCGTGCCCTAGCCCAAGCCTAGGGATGCCCTAGCCTTAGGCTAGAGGAGCCCTAGCCTTAGCCTAAGCCTAGGGGTGCCCTAGCCTAAGCCTAGGGGTGCCCTAACCTAAGCCTAGGGGTGCCCTAGTCTAAGGCTAGGGGTGCCCTAGCCTTAGTCTAGTGGAGCCCTAGCCTTAGCCTAAGCCTAGGGTGCCCTAGCCTAAGCCTAGATGTGCCCTACCCTAAGCCTAGGGGTGCCCTAGCCTAAGACTAGGGGTGCCCTAGCCTAAGCATAGGGGTGCCGTAGCCTAAGCCTTGGGGTGCCCTAGCCTAAGCTACGGGTGCCCTAGGGTTAGGCTAGGGGAGCCCTAGCCTTAGCCTAAGCCTTGGGGTGCCCTAGCCTTAGCCTAGGGGTGCCCTAGCCTAAGCCTAGGCTTGCCCTAGCCTTAGGCTAGCTGATCCCTAGCCTAAGCCTAAGCCTAGGGGTGCCCTAGCCTAACCTTAGGGGTGCCCTAGCGTAAGCCTAGGGGTGCCCTAGCCTAAGCCTAGGGGTGCCCTAGCCTAAGCCTAGGGGTGCCCTACCCTAAGCCTAGGGCTGCCATAGCCTAAGCCTAGGGGTGCCCTAGCCTTAGGCTAGCTGAGCCCTTGCCTTAGCCTAAGCCTAGGAGTGCCCTAGGGTAAGCCTAGGGGTGCCCTAGCCTAAGGCTAAGGGTGCCCTAGCCTTAGTCTAGTGGAGCCCTAGCCTTAGCCTACGCCTAGGGGTGCCCTAGCCTAAGACTAGGGGTGCCATAGCCTTAGGCTAGGGGAGCCCTAGACTTAGCCTAGGGGTGCCCTAGCCTAAGCGTAGGTGTGCCTTAGCCTAAGCCTAGGGGTGCCCTAGCCTAAGCCTAGGCATGCCCTAGGCTAAGCCTAGGGGTGCCCTAGCTTAAGCTTAGGGGTGCCGTAGCCTAAGCCTAGGGGTGCCCTAGCCTAAGCCTTGGGGTGCCCAAGGGTTAGACTAGGGGAGCCCTAGCCTTAGCCTAAGCCTAGGGGTGCCCTAGCCTAAGACTAGGGGTGCCATAGCCTTAGGCTAGGGGAGCCCTAGCCTTAGCCTAGGGGTGCCCTAGCCTAAGCGTAGGGGTGCCCTAGCCTAAGCCTAGGGGTGCCCTAGCCTAAGCCTAGGCATGCCCTAGGCTAAGCTTAAGGGTGCCCTAGCCCAGGCTAGGGATGCCCTAGCGTTACGCTACAGGAGCCCTAGCCTTAGCCTAATCCTAGGGGTGCCTCAGCCTAAGCCAAGGGGTGCCCTAGCCTAAGTCTAGGGGTGCCCTAGCCTAAGGCTAGGGGTGCCCTAGCCTTAGTCTATTGGAGCCCTAGCCTTAGCCTAAGCCTAGGGGTGCCCTATCCTAAGCCATGGGGTGCCCTAGCCTAAGCCTAGGAGTGCCCTAGCCTAAGCCTAGGGGTGCCCTAGCCTTAGGCTAGGGGAGCCCTAGCCTTAGCCTAAGCCTAGGGGTGCCCTATCCTAAGACTAGGGGTGCCATAGCTTAAGCCTACGGGTGTCCTAGCCTAAGCCGTGGGGTGCCCTAGCCTAAGCCTAGGGGTGCCCTAACCTTAGGCTAGGGGAGCCCTAGCCTTAGCCTAAGCCTTGGGGCGCCCTAGCCTAAACCTAGTGGTTCCCTAGCCTAAGCCTAGGGGTGACCTAGCCTTAGGCTAGGGGAGCCCTAGCCTTAGTCTAAGCCTAGGGGTGCCCTAGCCTAAGCCTCGGGGTGCCGTAGCCCAAGCCTAGGGATGCGCTAGCGTTAGGCTAGAGGAGCCCTATCCTTAGCCTAAGTCTAGTGGTGCCCTAGCCTAAGCCTAGGGGTGCCCTAGCCTAAGCCTAGGGGTGCCCTAGCCTAAGTTTTGGGGTGCCCTAGCCTAAGCCTTGGGGTACCCTAGCCTTAGGCTAGGGGAGCCCTAGCCTTAGCCTAAGCATAAGGGTGCCCTAGCCTAAGCCTAGGGTTGCCCTAGCCTAAGTCTAGGGGTGCCCTAGCCTAAGCCTAGTGGTACCCTAGCCTTAGCCCAGGGGAGTCCTCGCCTTAGCCGAAGCCTTGGGGTGCCCTAGCTTAAAACTAGGGGTGCCCAACCTAAGCCTAGGGGTGCCCTAGCCTTAGTCTATTGGAGCCCTAGCCTTAGCCTAAGCCTAGGAGTGCCCTATCCTAAGCCATGGGGTGCCCTAGCCTAAGCCTAGGGGTGCCCTAGCATAAGCCTAGGGGTGCCCTAGCCTAAGTCTAGGGATGCCCTAGCCTAAGCCTAGGGGTACCCTAGCCTTAGGCTAGGGGAGCCCTAGCCTTAGCCTAAGCCTAGGGGTGCCCCAGCCTAAGCCTAGGGGTGCCGTATCCTAAGTCTAGGGGTGCCTAGCCTAAGCATAGAGGTGCCCTAACCTAAACCTAGGGGGATCCCTACCTAATCCTAGGGGTGCCCTAGCCTAAGCCTAGGGGTGCCCTAGCCTAAGCCTAGGGGTACCCTAGCCTAAGCCTAGGGGTGCCCTAGCCTAAGCCTAGGGGTGCTCTAAACTAAGCCTAGGTGTGACCTAGCCTTAAGCTAAGGGAGCCCTAGCCTTAACATAAGCCGAGGGGTGCCCTAGCCTAAGCCTAGGGGTGCCCTAGTCTAAGCCTAAGGGTGCTCTAACCTTAGACTAGGGTAGCCCTAGCCTTAGACTAAGCCTAGGGGTGCCCTAGCCTAAGCCTAGGGGTGCCCTAGCCCAAGCTTAGGGATGCCGTAGCGTTAGGCTAGAGGAGCCCTAGCCTTAGCCTAAGCCTAGGGGTGCCCTAGCATAAGCCTAGGGGTGCCCTAGCCTAAGTCTAGGGGTGCCCTAGCCTAAGCCTAGGGGTACCCTAGCCTTAGGCTAGTGGAGCCCTAGCCTTAGCCTAAGCCTAGGGGTGCCCCAGCCTAAGCCTAGGTGTGCCCTAGCCTAAGTCTAGGGGTGCCTAGCCTAAGCATAGAGGTGCCCTAACCTAAGCCTAGGGGTTCCCTACCTAAGCCTAGGGGTGCCCTAGCCTAAGTCCACGGGTGCCCTAGCCTAAGCCTAGGGGTGCCCTAGCCCAAGCCTAGGGATGCCCTAGCGTTAGGCTAGAGGAGCCCTAGCCTTAGCTTAAGCCTAGGTGTGCCCTAGCCTAAGCCTAGGGTTGCCCTAGCCTAAACCTAGGGGTACCATTGCCTTAGGCCAGGGGAGTCCTCGCCTTAACCGAAGCCTTGGGGTGCCCTAGCCTTAGGCTAGGGGAGCCCTAGCCTTAGCCTAAGCCTAGGGGTACCCTATCCTAAGACTAGGGGTGCCCTAACCTATGTCGACGGGTGTCCTAGCCTAAGCTGAGGGGTGCCCTAGCCTAAGCCTAGGGGTGCCCTAACCTTAGGCTAGGGGAGCCCTGCCTTAGCCTAAGCATTGGGGCGCCCTAGCCTAAACGTAGGGGTTCCCTAGCCTAAGCCTAGGGGTTACCTATCCTTAGGCTAGGGGAGCCCTAGCCTTAGTCTAAGCCTAGGGGTGCCCTAGCCTAAGCCTAGGAGTGCCGTAGCCCAAGCCTTGGGATGCCCTAGCTTTAGGCTAGGGAGCCCTATCCTTAGCCTAAGCCTAGGGGTGCCCTAGTCTAAGCCTAGGGGTGCCCTAGCCTAAGCCAACGGGTGCCCTAGCCTAAGTCTAGGGGTGCCCTAGCCTAAGCCTAGGGGTACACTAGCCTTAGGCTAGGGGAGCCCTAGCCTTAGCCTAAGCCTAGGGGTGCCCAAGCCTAAGCCTAGGGGTGCCCTAGCCTAAGCCTAGGGGTGCCTAGCCTAAGCATAGAGGTGCCCTACCTAAGCCTAGGGGGATCCCTACCTAATTCTAGGGGTGCCCTAGCCTAAGCCTACGGGTGCCCTAGCCTAAGCCTAGGGGTGCCCTAGCCTAAGCCTAGGGATGCCCTAGCCCAGGCTAGGGATGCCCGAGCGTTAGGCTAGAGGAACCCTAGCCTTAGCCTAAGCCTAGGGGTGCCCTAGCCTAGGCCAAGGGGTGCGCTAGCCTAAGTATAGGGGTGCCCTAGCTTAAGCCTAGGGGTGCCCTAGCCTAAGTCTAGGGGTGCCTAGCCTAAGCATAGGGGTGCCCTACCCTAAACCTAGGGGTTCCCTACCTAAGCCTAGGGGTGCCCTAGCCTAAGCCTACGGGTGCCCTAGCCTAAGCCTAGGGGTGCCCTAGCCTTAGGCTAGGGAAGCCCTAGCCTAAGCCTAGGGGTGCCCTAGCCTAAGCCTAGGGGTGCCGTAGCCTAAGCCTAGGGGTGCCCTAACCTAAGCCTAGGGGTGCCCTAGCCTAAGCCTCGAGGTGCCTTAACGTAAGCCTCGGGGTCCCCTAGCCTTAGCCTAAGCCTAGGTGTGCCCGAGCCTAAGCCTAGGGGTGCCTTAGCCTAAACCTAGGGGTCCCCTAGCCTTAGCCTTAGCCTAGGGGTGCCCTAACCTGAGCCTAGGGGTGCCATAGCCTTAGCCTAGGGGTGCCCTAGCCTAAGCCTAGGGGAGCCCTAGCTTTAGCCTAAGCCTATGGGTGTCCTAGCCTAAACCTAGTGGTGCCCTAGCCTAAGCCTAGGGGTCCCCTAGCCTTAGCCTAAGCCTAGGGGTGCTCTAGCCTAAGCCTATGGGTGCCCTAATCTAAGCCTATGGGTGCCCTAGCCATAGGCTAGGGGAGCCCTAGCCTTTGCCAAAGCCTAGGGGTGCCCTAGCCTAAGCCTAGGGGTGCCATAGCCTAAACCTAGGGGTGTCCTAGCCTGAGCCTAGGGGTGCCCTAGCCTGAGCCTACGGGTGCCCTAGCCTGAGACTAGGGGAGCCCAAGCCTTAGTTTAGCCTAGGATTACCATAGCTTAAGCCTAGGGGTGCCATAGCCTGAGTCTAGGGGTGCCCTAGGCTGTGGCTAGGGGAGCCGTAGCCTTAGTCTAAGCCTAGGGGTGCCCTAGAATAAGCCTAGGGGTGCCCTAGCCTAAGCCTAGGGGTGCCCTAGCCTAAGCCTAAGGGTGCCCTAGCCTAAGCCTACGGGTTCCCTCACCTTAGGCTCGGGGAGCCCTAGCCTTAGCCTAAGCCTTGGGGTGCCCTAGCCTAAGCCTAGGGATGCCCTAGCCTGAGCCTAAGGGTTCCCTAGCCTTAGGCTAGGGGAGCCCTAGCCTTAGCCTAAGCCTAGGCGTGCCCTAGCCTAAGCCTAGGGGTGCCCTAGCCTATGGCAAAGGGTGCCCTTGCCTAAGCCTAAGGGTGCTCTATCCTAAGCCTAGGGGTGCCCTAGCCTAAGCCTAGGGGTGCCATAGCCTAAGCCTAGGGGTGCCCTAGCCTAAGCCTAGGGGTGCCCAGGCCTTATTCTAGGGGAGCCCTAGCCTTAACCTAAGCCTATGGCTGCCGTAGCCTAAGCCTAGGCTCCCTAGGCTAAGCCAAGGGGTGCTCTAACCTAAGCCTAGGGGTGCCCTAGCCTTAGGCTAGTGGAGCACTAGCCTTAGCCTAAGCCTTGGGGTGCCCTATCCTAAGCCTAGGGGTGCCCTAGCCAAAGCCTAGGGTTTCCCTAGCCTATGCCTAGCGGTGCCCTAGCCTTAGGCTCGGTGAGCTCTAGCCTTAGCCTAAGCCTAGGGTTGCCCTAGCCTAAGCTTAGAGGTGCCCTAGCCTATGCCTAGGTGTGCCCTAGCCTTAGGCTAGGTGAGCCCTAGCCTTAGCCTAAGACTAAGGTTGCCCTAGCCTACGCCTAGGGGTGCCCTAGCCTAAGACTAGGGTGCCCTAACATAAGCCTAGGGGTGCCCTAGCCTAAGCCTAGGGGTTCCCTAGCCTAAGCCTAGGGGTGCCCTAGCCTAAGCCTAGGGGTGCCCTAGCCTTAGGCTAGGGAAGCCCTAGCCTTAGCCTAAGCCTACGGGTGCCCTAGCCTAAGCCTAGGGGTGCCCTATCCTAAGCCTAGGGGTGCCCTAGCCTAAGCCTAGGGGGGCCTTAGCCTTAGGCTAGGGGAGCTCTAGCTTTAGCCTAAGCCTAGGGGTGCCCTACCCAAAGCCTAGGGGTGCCCTAGCCTTAGGCTAGGGAAGCCCTAGCCTTAGCCTAAGCCTACGGGTGCCCTAGCCTAAGCCTAGGGGTGCCCTAGCCTAAGCCTAGGGGTGCCCTAGCCTAAGCCTAGGGGGGCCTTAGCCTTAGCCTAAGCCTAGGGGAGCCCTAGCCTAAGCCTAGGTGTTCCCAAGCCTAAGCCTAGGGGAGCCCTAGCCTAAGCCTAGGGGTACCCAAGCCTAATCCTAGGGGTACCCTACCCTAAGCCTAGGGGTACCCTAGCCTAAGCCTATGCCTGCTCTAGCCTAAACCTAGGGGTGCCCTAGCCTAAGCATAGGGGTGCCCTAGCCTTAGGCTAGGAGAGCCCTAGCCTTAGCCTAATCCTAGGCGTGCCCTAGCCTAAGCCTAGGGGTGCCCTAGCCTAAGCATAGGGGTGCCCTAACCTTAGGCTAGGGGAGCCTTAACCATAGCGTAAGCCTAGGGGTGCCTTAGCCTAAGCCTAGGGGTGCCCTAGCCTAAGCCTAGGGGTGCCCTAGCCTGAGGCTAGGGGATCCCTAGCCTTAGCCTAAACCTAGGGGTGCCCTAGCCTAAGCCTAGGGGTGCCCTAGCCTGAGCCTAGGGGTGTCCTAGCCTGAGCATACGTGTGCCCTAGCCTAAGGCTAGGGGAGCCCTAGGGTTAGTCTATCCTAGGATTTCCCTAGCCTAAGCCTAGGGGTGTCATAGCCTGAGTCTAACGGTGCACTAGCCTGAGGATAGGGGAGCCCAATCCTTAGCCTAAGCCTAGGGGGCCCTAGCCTAAGCCTATGGGTGCCCTAGCCTTAAGCTAGGGGAGCCCAAGCTTTAGCCTAAGCCTAGGGGTGCCGTAGCCAAAGCCTAGGGGTGGACTAGCCTAAGCCTATGGGTGCCCTAGCCTTAGGCTAGGGGAGCCCTAGCTTTAGCCTAAGCCTAGCGGTGCCGTAGCCAAAGCCTAGGGGTGCCCTAGCCTAAGCCTAAGGGTGCGTTAGCCTTAGGCTAGGGGATCCTTAGCCTTACCCTAAGCCTAGGAGAGCCCTAGCCTAAGCCTAGGGGTGCCCAAGCCTAAGCCTAGGGGTGCCCTAGGCTTAGGCTAGGAGAGCCCTAGCCTTAGCCTAAGCCTAGGGGTTCCCTAGCCTAAGCCTAGGGCTGCCCTAGCCTGAGCCTAGGGGTGCCGTAGCCTTAGGCTAGGGGAGCCCTAGCCTTAGCCTAAGCCTAGGTGTGCCCTAGTCTAATCCTAGGGGTGCCCTATCCTGAGCCTAGAGGTACCCTAGTCTGAGGCTAGGAGAGCCCTAGCCTTAGCCTAAGCCTAGGGGTTCCCTAGCCTAAGCCTAGGGCTGCCCTAGCCTGAGCCTAGGGGTGCCGTAGCCTTAGGCTAGGGGAGCCCTAGCCTTAGCCTAAGCCTAGGTGTGCCCTAGTCTAAGCCTAGGGGTGCCCTATCCTGAGCCTAGAGGTACCCTAGTCTAAGCCTAGGGGTGCCCTATCCTGAGCCTAGGGGTGCCCTAGCCTGAGGCTAGGGGAGCCATTGCCTTAGCCTAAGACTAGGGGTGCCCTAGCCTAAGCCTATGGGTGCCCTACCCTAAGGCTAGGGGTGCCCTAGCCTAAGCCTAGGGGTGCCCTAGCCTTAGGCTAGCTGAGCCCTAGCCTTAGCTTAAGCCTAGAGGTGCCCTAGCCTAAGCCTAGGGATGCCCTAACCTAAGCCTTGGGGTGCCCAAGGGTTAGGCTAGGGGAGCCCTAGCCTTAGCCTAAGCCTAGGGGTGCCCTTGCCTAACACTAGGGGTGCCCTAGCCTTAGGCTAGGGGAGCCCAAGCCTTAGCCTAAGCCTAGCGGTGCCCTAGCTTAAGACTAGGGGTGCCCTAGCCTAAGTTAGGGGTGCCGTAGCCTAAGCCTAGTGGTGCCCTAGCCCAAGCCTTGGGGTGCCCAAGGGTTAGGCTAGGGGAGCCCTAGCCTTAGCCTAAGCCTAGGGGTGCCCGAGCCTAAGCTTAGGGGTGCCCTATCCTAAGCCTAGGGGTGCCCTAGCCTAAGCCTACGGGTTCCCTCACCTTAGGCTCGGGGAGCCCTAGCCTTAGCCTAAGCCTTGGGGTGCCCTAGCCTAAGCCTAGGGATGCCCTAGCCTGAGCCTAAGGGTTCCCTAGCCTTAGGCTAGGGGAGCCCTAGCCTTAGCCTAAGCCTAGGCGTGCCCTAGCCTAAGCCTAGGGGTGCCCTAGCCTATGGCAAAGGGTGCCCTTGCCTAAGCCTAAGGGTGCTCTATCCTAAGCCTAGGGGTGCCCTAGCCTAAGCCTAGGGGTGCCATAGCCTAAGCCTAGGGGTGCCCTAGCCTAAGCCTAGGGGTGCCCAGGCCTTATTCTAGGGGAGCCCTAGCCTTAACCTAAGCCTATGGCTGCCGTAGCCTAAGCCTAGGCTCCCTAGGCTAAGCCAAGGGGTGCTCTAACCTAAGCCTAGGGGTGCCCTAGCCTTAGGCTAGTGGAGCACTAGCCTTAGCCTAAGCCTTGGGGTGCCCTATCCTAAGCCTAGGGGTGCCCTAGCCAAAGCCTAGGGTTTCCCTAGCCTATGCCTAGCGGTGCCCTAGCCTTAGGCTCGGTGAGCTCTAGCCTTAGCCTAAGCCTAGGGTTGCCCTAGCCTAAGCTTAGAGGTGCCCTAGCCTATGCCTAGGTGTGCCCTAGCCTTAGGCTAGGTGAGCCCTAGCCTTAGCCTAAGACTAAGGTTGCCCTAGCCTACGCCTAGGGGTGCCCTAGCCTAAGACTAGGGTGCCCTAACATAAGCCTAGGGGTGCCCTAGCCTAAGCCTAGGGGTTCCCTAGCCTAAGCCTAGGGGTGCCCTAGCCTAAGCCTAGGGGTGCCCTAGCCTTAGGCTAGGGAAGCCCTAGCCTTAGCCTAAGCCTACGGGTGCCCTAGCCTAAGCCTAGGGGTGCCCTATCCTAAGCCTAGGGGTGCCCTAGCCTAAGCCTAGGGGGGCCTTAGCCTTAGGCTAGGGGAGCTCTAGCTTTAGCCTAAGCCTAGGGGTGCCCTACCCAAAGCCTAGGGGTGCCCTAGCCTTAGGCTAGGGAAGCCCTAGCCTTAGCCTAAGCCTACGGGTGCCCTAGCCTAAGCCTAGGGGTGCCCTAGCCTAAGCCTAGGGGTGCCCTAGCCTAAGCCTAGGGGGGCCTTAGCCTTAGCCTAAGCCTAGGGGAGCCCTAGCCTAAGCCTAGGTGTTCCCAAGCCTAAGCCTAGGGGAGCCCTAGCCTAAGCCTAGGGGTACCCAAGCCTAATCCTAGGGGTACCCTACCCTAAGCCTAGGGGTACCCTAGCCTAAGCCTATGCCTGCTCTAGCCTAAACCTAGGCGTGCCCTAGCCTAAGCATAGGGGTGCCCTAGCCTTAGGCTAGGAGAGCCCTAGCCTTAGCCTAATCCTAGGCGTGCCCTAGCCTAAGCCTAGGGGTGCCCTAGCCTAAGCATAGGGGTGCCCTAACCTTAGGCTAGGGGAGCCTTAACCATAGCGTAAGCCTAGGGGTGCCTTAGCCTAAGCCTAGGGGTGCCCTAGCCTAAGCCTAGGGGTGCCCTAGCCTGAGGCTAGGGGATCCCTAGCCTTAGCCTAAACCTAGGGGTGCCCTAGCCTAAGCCTAGGGGTGCCCTAGCCTGAGCCTAGGGGTGTCCTAGCCTGAGCATACGTGTGCCCTAGCCTAAGGCTAGGGGAGCCCTAGGGTTAGTCTATCCTAGGATTTCCCTAGCCTAAGCCTAGGGGTGTCATAGCCTGAGTCTAACGGTGCACTAGCCTGAGGATAGGGGAGCCCAATCCTTAGCCTAAGCCTAGGGGGCCCTAGCCTAAGCCTATGGGTGCCCTAGCCTTAAGCTAGGGGAGCCCAAGCTTTAGCCTAAGCCTAGGGGTGCCGTAGCCAAAGCCTAGGGGTGGACTAGCCTAAGCCTATGGGTGCCCTAGCCTTAGGCTAGGGGAGCCCTAGCTTTAGCCTAAGCCTAGCGGTGCCGTAGCCAAAGCCTAGGGGTGCCCTAGCCTAAGCCTAAGGGTGCGTTAGCCTTAGGCTAGGGGATCCTTAGCCTTACCCTAAGCCTAGGAGAGCCCTAGCCTAAGCCTAGGGGTGCCCAAGCCTAAGCCTAGGGGTGCCCTAGGCTTAGGCTAGGAGAGCCCTAGCCTTAGCCTAAGCCTAGGGGTTCCCTAGCCTAAGCCTAGGGCTGCCCTAGCCTGAGCCTAGGGGTGCCGTAGCCTTAGGCTAGGGGAGCCCTAGCCTTAGCCTAAGCCTAGGTGTGCCCTAGTCTAATCCTAGGGGTGCCCTATCCTGAGCCTAGAGGTACCCTAGTCTGAGGCTAGGAGAGCCCTAGCCTTAGCCTAAGCCTAGGGGTTCCCTAGCCTAAGCCTAGGGCTGCCCTAGCCTGAGCCTAGGGGTGCCGTAGCCTTAGGCTAGGGGAGCCCTAGCCTTAGCCTAAGCCTAGGTGTGCCCTAGTCTAAGCCTAGGGGTGCCCTATCCTGAGCCTAGAGGTACCCTAGTCTAAGCCTAGGGGTGCCCTATCCTGAGCCTAGGGGTGCCCTAGCCTGAGGCTAGGGGAGCCATTGCCTTAGCCTAAGACTAGGGGTGCCCTAGCCTAAGCCTATGGGTGCCCTACCCTAAGGCTAGGGGTGCCCTAGCCTAAGCCTAGGGGTGCCCTAGCCTTAGGCTAGCTGAGCCCTAGCCTTAGCTTAAGCCTAGAGGTGCCCTAGCCTAAGCCTAGGGATGCCCTAACCTAAGCCTTGGGGTGCCCAAGGGTTAGGCTAGGGGAGCCCTAGCCTTAGCCTAAGCCTAGGGGTGCCCTTGCCTAACACTAGGGGTGCCCTAGCCTTAGGCTAGGGGAGCCCAAGCCTTAGCCTAAGCCTAGCGGTGCCCTAGCTTAAGACTAGGGGTGCCCTAGCCTAAGTTAGGGGTGCCGTAGCCTAAGCCTAGTGGTGCCCTAGCCCAAGCCTTGGGGTGCCCAAGGGTTAGGCTAGGGGAGCCCTAGCCTTAGCCTAAGCCTAGGGGTGCCCGAGCCTAAGCTTAGTGGTGCCCTATCCTAAGCCTAGGGGTGCCCTAGCCTAAGCCTAGGGGAGCCCTAGCCTTAGCCTTAGCCTAGGGGCACCCTAGCCTAAACCTAGGGGTGCCCTAGCCTAAGCTTAGGGGTTCCCTAGCCTTAGGCTAGGGGAGCCCTAGCCTTAGTCTAAGACTAGTGGTGCCCTCGCCTAAGCATAGGGGTGCCCTATCCTTAGGCTAGGGGAGTCCTCCCCTTACCCGAAGCTTAGGGGTGCCCTAGGGTAAGCCTAGGGGTGCCCTAGCCTAAGCCTAGTGATGCCCTAGCCCAAGCCTAAGGATGCCCTAGCATTAGGCTAGAGGAGGCCTAGCCTTAGCCTAAGCCTAGGGGTGCCCTAGCCTAAGTCTAGGGCTGCCCTAGCCTAAGCCTAGGGGTGCCCTAGCCTTAGGCTAGGGGAGCCCTAGCCTTAGCCTAAGCCTAGGGCTGCCCCAGCCTAAGCCTAGGGGTGCCTTGGCCTACGTCTAGGGGTGCCCTCGCCTTAGGCTAGGGAAGCCCTAGCCTTAGCCTAAGCCTAGGGGTGCACTAGCCTAAGCCTAGGGGTGCCCTATCCTAAGCCTACCGGTTCCCTAGCCTAAGCCTACGGGTGCCCTAGCCTAAGGCTAGGGGTGGCCTAGCCTAAGTCTAGGGGTGCCCTAGCCTAAGCCTAGGAGTGCCCTAGACTAAGCCTAAACTTAAGGGTCCCCAGCCTAAGCCTAGGGGTGCCCTAGCCTAAGCCTATGGGTGCCCTAGCCTTAGGATAGGGGAGCCCTAGCTTTAGCTTAAGCCTAGGGGTGCACTAGCCAAAGCCTAGGGGTACCCTTGCCTAAGCCTAGGGTTGCCTTAGCCTTAGGGTAGGTGAGCCCTAGCCTTACCTAATCCTAGTGGTGCCCAAGCCTAAGCCTAGGGGTGCCCTAGCCTAAGCCTAGGGCTGCCTAGCCTAAGCCTAGGGGTACCCTAGCCTACGTCTAGGGGTGCCCTAGCCTAAGCTTAGGGGTGCCCTAGCCTAAGCCTAGGGGTGCCCTAGCCTAAGCCTAGTGGTGTCCTAGCCTAAGCCTAGAGAAGCCCTAGCCTTAGCCTAAGCCTAGGGGTGCCCTAGCCTAAGACTAGGGGTGCCCTAGCATAAGCCTAGGGTTTCCCTAGCCTAAGCCTAGGGGTGCCCTAGCCTAAGGCTAGGTGTGCCCTAGCCTTAGTCTAGTGGATCCCTAGCCTTAGCCTAAGCCTAGGGGTGCCCTATCCTAAGCCATGGGGTGCCTTAGCCTAAGCCTAGGGGTGCCATAGCCTAAGCCTAGGGTTGCCCTACCCTAAACCTAGGGGTGCCCTAGCCTTAGGCTAGGGGAGCCCTAGCCTTAGTCTAAGCCTAGGGGTGCCGTAGCCAAGCCTAGGGGTGCCCTAGCCTAAGCCTATGGGTGTCCTAACCTAAGACTAGGGGTGCATTACCCTAAGCCTAGGGGTGCCCTAGCCTTAGGCTAGGGGAGCCCTAGCCTTAGCCTAAGCCTTGGGGTGCCCTAGCCTAAGCCAAGGGGTGCCCAAGCCTAAGCTTAGGGGTGCCCTAGCCCAAGTAGGGATGCCCTAGCGTTAGGCTAGAGGAGCCCTAGCCTTAGCCTAAGCCTAGGGGTGTCCTAACCTAAGACTAGGGGTGCCCTAGCCTAAGCCTAGGGGTACACAAGCCTTAGGCTAGGGGAGCCCTAGCCTTAGCCTAAGCCTAGGGGTGCCCCAGCCTAAGCCTAGGGGTGCCCTAGCCTAAGCCTAGGGGTGCCCTAGCCTAAGCCGTGTGGTGCCCTAGCCTAAGTCTAGGGGTGCCCTAGCCTATTCCTGGGGGTGCCCTAGCCTAAGCCTAGGGGTGCCCTAGCCTTAGGGTAGGGGAGCCCCAGCCTTAGCCTAAGCCTAGGGGTTCCCCAGCCTAAGCTTAGGGGTGCCCTAGCCTAAGCCTAGGGGTGCCCTAGCCTAAGCCTGGGGGTGCCCTAGCCTAAGCCTTGGGGTGCCCTAGCCTAAGCCTAGGGTTGCCCTAGCGTTAGGCTAGAGGAGCCCTAGCCTTAGCCTAAGCCTTGGGGTGCCCTAGCCTAAGCCAAGGGGTGCCCTAGCCTAAGCTTAGGGGTGCCCTAGCCCAAGTAGGGATGCCCTAGCGTTAGGCTAGAGGAGCCCTAGCCTTAGCCTAAGCCTAGGGGTGTCCTAACCTAAGACTAGGGGTGCCCTAGCCTAAGCCTAGGGGTACACAAGCCTTAGGCTAGGGGAGCCCTAGCCTTAGCCTAAGCCTAGGGGTGCCCCAGCCTAAGCCTAGGGGTGCCCTAGCCTAAGCCTAGGGGTGCCCTAGCCTAAGCCGTGTGGTGCCCTAGCCTAAGTCTAGGGGTGCCCTAGCCTATTCCTGGGGGTGCCCTAGCCTAAGCCTAGGGGTGCCCTAGCCTTAGGGTAGGGGAGCCCCAGCCTTAGCCTAAGCCTAGGGGTTCCCCAGCCTAAGCTTAGGGGTGCCCTAGCCTAAGCCTAGGGGTGCCCTAGCCTAAGCCTGGGGGTGCCCTAGCCTAAGCCTGGGGGTGCCCTAACCCAAGCCTAGGGTTGCCCTAGCGTTAGGCTAGAGGAGCCCTAGCCTTAGCCTAAGCCTAGCGGTCCCCTAGCTTAAGCCTAGGGGTGCCCTAGCCTAAGCCTACGGGTGTCCTAGCCTAAGACTAGGGGTGTATTACCCTAAGCCTAGGGGTGCATTACCCTAAGCCTAGGGGTGCCCTAGCCTTAGGCTAGGGGAGCCCTAGCCTTAGCCTAAGCCTTGGGGCGCCCTAGCCTAAGCCTAGGGGTTCCCTAGCCTAAGCCTAGGGGTGCCCGAGGCTAAGGCTAGGGGTGCCTTAGCCTTAGTCTAGTGGAGCCCTAGCATTAGCCTAAGCTTAGGTGTGACCTATCTTAAGCCTAGGGGTGCCCTAGCCTAAACCTAGGGGTGCCCTAACCCAAGCCTAGGGATGCCCTAGCGTTAGGCTAGAGGAGCCCTAGCCTTAACCTAAGCCTAGGGGTTTCCTAGCCTAAGTCTAGGGGTGTCCTAGCCTAAGCCTAGGGGTACCCAAGCCTTAGGCTAGGGGAGCCCTAGCCTTAGCCTAAGCCTAGGGGTGCCCTAGCATTAGCCTAGGGTTGCCCTAGCCTAAGCTTAGGGGAGCCCTAGCCTAAGGCTAGGGTTGCCCTAGCCTTAGTCTAGTGGAGCCCTATCCTTACCTAAGCCTAGGGGTGCACTATCCTAAGCCATGGGGTGCCCTAGCCTATGCCTAGAGGTGCCCTAGCCTAAGCCTAGGGATGCCCTATCCGAAGACTAGGGGTGCCCAAACCTTAGGCTAGGGGAGCACTAGCCTTAGCCTAAGCCTAGGGGTGCCCAAACCTAAGCCTACGGGTGCCCTAGCCTAAGTCTAGGGGTGCCCTATCCTAAGCCTAGGGGTGCCCTAGCCTTAGGCTAGGGGAGCCCTAGCCTTAGCATAAACTTAGGGGTGCCTTAGCCTAAACCTAGGGGTTCCCTAGCCTAAACCTAGGGGTGACCTAGACTAAGCCTAGGGGTGCTGTAGCCTAAGCCTAGGGGTGCCCTAGCCTAAGTCTATGGGTGCCGTAGCCTAAGCCTAGGGGTGCCCTAGCCTAAGCCAAGGGGTGTCCTAGGCTAAGCCTAGTGGTCCCCTTGCCTAAGCCTAGGGGTGCCTGAGCCTAAGCCTAGGGGTGTCCTAGCCTTAGGCTAGGGGAGCCCTAGCCTTATCCTAAGCCTAGGGGTGCCCAAACCTAAGCCTAGGGGTGCCCTAGCCTAAGTCTAGGGGTGCCCTATCCTAAGCCTAGGGGTGCCCAAGCCTAAGTCTAGGGGTGCCCTATCCTAAGCCTAGGGGTACACTAGCCTTAGGCTAGGGGAGCCCTAGCCTTAGCCTAAGACTAGGGGTGCCCCAGCCTAAGCCTAGGGGTGCCCTAGCCTAAGCCTAGGGGTGACCTAGACTAAGCCTAGTGGTGCTGTAGCCTAAGCCTAGGGGTGCCCTAGCCTAAGTCTATGGGTGCCGTAGCCTAAGCCTAGGGGTGCCCTAGCCTAGGCCAAGGGGTGCCCTAGCCTAAGCCTAGGGGTGCCCTAGCCTAAGCCTAGGGGTGCCTGAGCCTAAGCCTAGGGGTGTCCTAGCCTTAGGCTAGGGGAGCCCTAGCCTTATCCTAAGCCTAGGGGAGCCCAAACCTAAGCCTAGGGGTGCCCTAGCCTAAGCCTAGGGGTGCCCTAGCCTAAGCCTAGAGGTGCCTTAGCCTAAGTCTAGGGGTGCCCTATCCTAAGCCTAGGGGTGCCCTAGCCTAAGTCTAGGGGTGCCCTATCCTAAGCCTAGGGGTACACTAGCCTTAGGCTAGGGGAGCCCTAGCCTTAGCCTAAGCCTAGGGGTGCCCCAGCCTAAGCCTAGGGGTGCCCTAGCCTAAGCCTAGGGGTGCCCTAGCCTAAGCCTAGGGGTGCCCTAAGCTAAGGCTAGGGGTGCCCTAGCCTTAGTCTAGTGGAGCCCTAGTATTAGCCTAAGCTTAGGTGTGCCCTATCTTAAACCTACGGGTGCCCTAGCCCAAGCTTAAAGGTGCCCTAGCCTAAGGCTAGGGGTGCCCTAGCCTTAGGCTAGGGGAACCCTAGCCTTAGTCTAAGCCTAGGGGTGCCCTAGCCCAAGCCTAGGGATGCCCTAGCGTTAGGCTAGAGGAGCCCTAGCCTTAGTCTAAGCCTTGGGGTGCCCTAGCCTAAACCTAGGGGTGCCCTAGCCTAAGCCTAGGGGTGCCCTAGCCTAAGCCTAGGGGTGCCCTAGCCTAAGCCTAGGGGTGCCCTAGACCAAGTAGGGATGCCCTAGCTATAGGCTAGAGGAGCCCTAGCCTTAGCCTAAACCTAGGGGTGCCCTAGCCTAAGCCTTGGGTTGCCCTAGCCTAAGTCTAGGGGTGCCCTATCCTAAGCCTAGGGGTACATTAGCCTTAGGCTTGGGGAGCCCTAGCTTTAGCCTAAGCCTAGGCGTGCCCAAGCCTAAGCCTAGGGGTGCCCTAGCCTAAGCCTAGGGGTGCCCTATCCTAAGCCTAGAGGTGCCCTAGCCTAAGCCTAGGGTGCCCTAGCCAAAGCCTGGGGGTGCCTTGCGTAAGCCTAGGGGTGCCCTAGCCTTAGGCTAGGGGAAACCCAGCCTTAGTCTAAGCCTAGGGGTGCCCTAACCTAAGCCTACGGGTGCCCTAGCCCAAACCTAGGGATGCCCTAGCGTTAGGCTGGAGGAGCCCTAACCTTAGCCTAAGCCTAGGGGTGCCCTAGCCTAAGCCTAGGGGTACCCTAGCCTAAGTCTAGGGGTTCCCTAGCCTAAGACTAGGGGTACCATAGCCTTAGGTTAGGGGAGTCTTCGCCTTAGCCGAAGCCTTGGGGTGCCCTAGCCTAAGGCTAGGGGTGCCCTAGCCTAAGCCAAGGGGTGCCCTAGCCCAAGCCTAGGGATGCCCTAGCGTTAGGCTAGAGGAGCCCTAGCCTTAGCCTAAGCCTAGGGGTTCCCTAGCCTAAGTCTAGGGGTGTCCTAGCCTAAGCCTTGGGGTGCCCTAGCATTAGCCTAGGGTTCCCTTGCCTAAGCCTAGGGGTGCCTTAGCCTAAGCCTAGGGGTGCCCTAGCATTAGCCTAGGGTTGCCCTTGCCTAAGCCTAGGGGTGCCTTAGCCTAAGCCTAGGGGTGCCCTAGCATAAGCCTAGGGGTGCCCTAGCCTAAGCCTATGGGTGTCCTAGCCTAAGCCTAGGGGTGCCCTAGCCTAAGCCTAGGAGTGCCCTAGCCTTCGGCTAGGGGAGCCCTAGCCTTACCCTAAGCCTTGGGGCGCCCTAGCCTAAACCTAGGGGTTCCCTAACCTAAGCCTAGGGGTGACCTAGCCTAAGCCTAGGGGTGCCCTAGGCTAAGGCTAGGTGTTCCCTAGCCTTTGTTTAGTGGAGCCCTATCCTTAGCCTACGCTTAGGCGTGCCCTATTCTAAGCCTAGGGGTGCCCTTGCCCAAGCATAGGGAAGCCCTAGCGTTAGGCTAGAGGAGCCCTAGCTTAGCCTAAGCCTAGGTGTGCCCTAGCCAAAGCCTATGGGTGCCCTAGCCCAAGTCTAGCGGTGCCCTAGCCTATGCCTAGGGGTTCCCTAGCCTAATCCTAGGGGTGCCCTAGCCTAAGCCTAGGGGTGCCCTAGCCTAAGCCTAGGGGTCCCCAAGCCTAAGCCTAGTGGTGCCCTAGCCTAAACCTAGGGGTGCCCTAGCCTAAGCTTAGGGGTGCCCTAGCGTAAGCCTAGGAGTGCCCTAGCCTAAGCCTAGGGGTGCCCTAGCCTAAACCTAGGGGTGCCCTAGCCTACGCTTAGGGGTGCCCTACCCTAAGCCTAGGTTTGCCCTAAACTAAGCTTAGCGGTGCCCTAGCCTTAGGCTAGCAGAGCCCTTGCCTTAGCCTAAGCCTAGGGGTGCCCTAGCCTAAGCCTAGGGGTGCCCTAGCCTAAGCTTAGTGGTGCCCTTCCCTAAGCTTAGTGGGGCCCTAGCCTTAGGATAGGGGAGCCCTAGCGTTAGCCTAAGCCTAGGGGTCCCCTAGCCTAAGGCTAGGGGTACCCTAGCCTAAGCCTAGGGGTGCCCTAGCCTAAGCCGAGGGGTGCCCTAGCCTTAGGCTAGGGTAGCCCTAGCCTAAGCCTCGGGGTTCCCTAGCCTAAGCCTAGGGGTGCCCTAGCCTTAGGCTAGGGGAGCCCTAGTCTTAGCCTAAGCCTAGGGGTGCCCTAGCCTAAGACTATGGGTGCCCTAGCCTAAGCTTAGGGGTGCCATAGTCGAAGCCTAGGGGTGCCCTTGCCTAAGCCAAGGGGTGCCCTAGGGTTAGGCAAGGGGAGCCCTAGCCTTAGCCTAAGCCTAGGGGGTGCCCTAGCCTAAGCTTATGGGTGCCCTAGGGTTAGGCAAGGGGAGCCCAGCCTTAGCCTAAGCTTAGGGGTGGCCTAGCCTAAGCCTAGGGGTGCCCTAGCCTAAGGCTAGGGGAGCCCTAACCTTAGGCTAGGGGAGCCCTAACCTTAGCCTAAGCCTAGGGGTGCCCTAGCCCAAGCCTAGGGGTGCCCTAGCCTAAGCCTAGGGGTGCCCTAGCCTAAGCCTAGGGGTTCCCTAGCCTAAGCCTAGGGGTGCCCTAGCCTAAGCCTAGGGGTGCCCTAGCCTAAGCCAAGGGGTGCCCTAGGCTAAGCCTAGTGGTGCCCTTGCATAAACCTAGGGGTGCCCTAGCCTAAGCCTAGGGGTGCCCTAGCCTAAGCCTATGGGTGCCTGAGCATAAGCCTAAGGGTGTCCTAGCCTTAGGCTTGGGGAGCCCTAGCCTTCTCATAAGCCTAGGGGTCCCCAAACCTAAGCCTAGGGGTGCCCTAGCCTAAGCCTAGGGGTGCCATAGCCTAAGCCTAGGGGTGCCCTAGCCTAAGCCTAGGGGTGCCCTAGCCTAAGTTTAGGGGTGCCCTAGGGTTAGGCAAGGGGAGCCCTAGCCTTAGCCTAAGCTTAGGGGTGGCCTAGCCTAAGCCTAGGGGTGCCCTAGCCTAAGGCTAGGGGAGCCCTAACCTTAGGCTACGGGACCCCTAACCTTAGCCTAAGCCTAGGGGTGCCCTAGCCCAAGCCTAGGGGTGCCCTAGCCCAAGCCTAGGGGTGCCCTAGCCTAAGCCTAGGGGTACCCTAGCCTAAGCCTAGGGGTGCCCTAGCCTAAGCCTAGGGGTGCCCTAGCCTAAGCCAAGGGGTGCCCTAGGCTAAGCCTATTGGTGCCCTTGCCTAAGCCTAGGGGTGCCCTAGCCTAAGCCTAGGGGTGCCCTAGCCTAAGCCTATGGGTGCCTGAGCATAAGCCTAAGGGTGTCCTAGCCTTAGGCTTGGGGAGCCCTAGCCTTATCATAAGCCTAGGGGTGCCCAAACCTAAGCCTAGGGGTGCCCTAGCCTAAGCCTAGGGGTGCCATAGCCTAAGCCTAGGGGTGCCCTAGCCTTAGCCTAGGGGTTCCCTCGCCTAAACCTAGGGGTTCCCTAGCCGAAGCCTAGGTGTTCCCTAGCCTAAGCCTAGGGGTGCCCTAGGCTAAGGCTAGGGGTGCCCTAGCCTTAGTCTAGTGGAGACCTAGCATTAGCCTAAGCTTAGGTGTGCCCTATCTTAAGCCTACGGGTGCCCTAGCCTAAGCCTAAAGTTGCCCAAGCCTAAGCCTAGGGGTGGACTAGCCTAAGCCTATGGGTGCCCTAGCCTTAGGCTAGGGGAGCCCTAACTTTAGCCTAAGCCTAGCGGTGCCGTAGCCAAAGCCTAGCGGTGCCCTAGCCTAAGCCTAAGGGTGCCTTAGCCTTAGGTTAGGGGATCCTTAGCCTTACCCGAAGCCTAGGAGAGCCCTAGCCTAAGCCTAGGGGTGCCCAAGCCTAAGCCTAGGGGTGCGCTAGCCTTAGGCTAGGGGAGCCCTACCCTTAGCATAAGCCTACGATTTCCCTAGCTTAAGCCTATGTGTGCACTAGCCTAAGCCTAGGGGTGCTCTAGCCTAAGCCTAGGGGTGCCCTAGCCTTAGGCTAGGAGAGCCCTAGCCTTAGCCTAAGCCTAGGGGTTCCCTAGCCTAAGCCTAGGGCTGCCCTAGCCTGAGCCTAGGGGTGCCGTAGCCTTAGGCTAGGGGAGCCCTAGCCTTAGCCTAAGCCTAGGTGTGCCCTAGTCTAAGCCTAGGGGTGCCCTATCCTGAGCCTAGAGGTACCCTAGTCTGAGGCTAGGGGAGCCCTAGCCTTAACCTAATCCTACAATTGCCCTAGCCTAAGCTTAAGGGTTCCCTAGCCTGAGTCTAGGGGTGCCCTAGCCTGAGGCTAGGGGAGCCGTAGCCTTAACCTAAGCCTAGGGGATCCGTATCTAAAGCCTAGGGGTGCCCTAGTCTAAGCCTAGGGGTGCCCTATCCTGAGCCTAGGGGTGCCCTAGTCTGAGGCTAGGGGAGCCATTGCCTTAGCCTAAGACTAGGGGTGCCCTAGTCTAAGCCTATGGGTGCCCTACCCTAAGGCTAGGGGTGCCCTAGCCTAAGCCTAGGGGTGCCCTAGCCTTAGGCTAGCTGAGCCCTAGCCTTAGCTTAAGCCTAGAGCTGCCCTAGCCTAAGCCTAGGGATGCCCTAGCCCAAGCCTAGGGGTGCCCTAGCCTAAGCCTAGGGGTGCCCTAGCCTAAGCCTAGGGGTGCCCTAGCCTAAGCCTAGGGGTGCCCTAGCCTAAGCCTAGGGGTGCCCTAGCCTAAGCCTATGGGTGCCTGAGCATAAGCCTAAGGGTGTCCTAGCCTTAGGCTTGGGGAGCCCTAGCCTTATCATAAGCCTAGGGGTGCCCAAACCTAAGCCTAGGGGTGCCCTAGCCTAAGCCTAGGGGTGCCATAGCCTAAGCCTAGGGGTGCCCTAGCCTAAGCCTAGGGGTGCCCTAGCCTAAGTTTAGGGGTGCCCTAGGGTTAGGCAAGGGGAGCCCTAGCCTTAGCCTAAGCTTAGGGGTGGCCTAGCCTAAGCCTAGTGGTGCCCTAGCCTAAGGCTAGGGGAGCCCTAACCTTAGGCTACGGGACCCCTAACCTTAGCCTAAGCCTAGGGGTGCCCTAGCCCAAGCCTAGGGGTGCCCTAGCCCAAGCCTAGGGGTGCCCTAGCCTAAGCCTAGGGGTGCCCTAGCCTAAGCCTAGGGGTGCCCTAGCCTAAGCCAAGGGGTGCCCTAGGCTAAGCCTATTGGTGCCCTTGCCTAAGCCTAGGGGTGCCCTAGCCTAAGCCTAGGGGTGCCCTAGCCTAAGCCTATGGGTGCCTGAGCATAAGCCTAAGGGTGTCCTAGCCTTAGGCTTGGGGAGCCCTAGCCTTATCATAAGCCTAGGGGTGCCCAAACCTAAGCCTAGGGGTGCCCTAGCCTAAGCCTAGGGGTGCCATAGCCTAAGCCTAGGGGTGCCCTAGCCTTAGCCTAGGGGTTCCCTCGCCTAAACCTAGGGGTTCCCTAGCCGAAGCCTAGGTGTTCCCTAGCCTAAGCCTAGGGGTGCCCTAGGCTAAGGCTAGGGGTGCCCTAGCCTTAGTCTAGTGGAGACCTAGCATTAGCCTAAGCTTAGGTGTGCCCTATCTTAAGCCTACGGGTGCCCTAGCCTAAGCCTAAAGTTGCCCAAGCCTAAGCCTAGGGGTGGACTAGCCTAAGCCTATGGGTGCCCTAGCCTTAGGCTAGGGGAGCCCTAACTTTAGCCTAAGCCTAGCGGTGCCGTAGCCAAAGCCTAGCGGTACCCTAGCCTAAGCCTAAGGGTGCCTTAGCCTTAGGCTAGGGGATCCTTAGCCTTACCCTAAGCCTAGGAGAGCCCTAGCCTAAGCCTAGGGGTGCCCAAGCCTAAGCCTAGGGGTGCGCTAGCCTTAGGCTAGGGGAGCCCTACCCTTAGCATAAGCCTACGATTTCCCTAGCCTAGGCCTATGTGTGCACTAGCCTAAGCCTAGGGGTGCTCTAGCCTAAGCCTAGGGGTGCCCTAGCCTTAGGCTAGGAGAGCCCTAGCCTTAGCCTAAGCCTAGGGGTTCCCTAGCCTAAGCCTAGGGCTGCCCTAGCCTGAGCCTAGGGGTGCCGTAGCCTTAGGCTAGGGGAGCCCTAGCCTTAGCCTAAGCCTAGGTGTGCCCTAGTCTAAGCCTAGGGGTGCCCTATCCTGAGCCTAGAGGTACCCTAGTCTGAGGCTAGGGGAGCCCTAGCCTTAACCTAATCCTACAATTGCCCTAGCCTAAGCTTAAGGGTTCCCTAGCCTGAGTCTAGGGGTGCCCTAGCCTGAGGCTAGGGGAGCCGTAGCCTTAACCTAAGCCTAGGGGATCCGTATCTAAAGCCTAGGGGTGCCCTAGTCTAAGCCTAGGGGTGCCCTATCCTGAGCCTAGGGGTGCCCTAGTCTGAGGCTAGGGGAGCCATTGCCTTAGCCTAAGACTAGGGGTGCCCTAGTCTAAGCCTATGGGTGCCCTACCCTAAGGCTAGGGGTGCCCTAGCCTAAGCCTAGGGGTGCCCTAGCCTTAGGCTAGCTGAGCCCTAGCCTTAGCTTAAGCCTAGAGCTGCCCTAGCCTAAGCCTAGGGATGCCCTAGCCTAAGCCTTGGGGTGCCCAAGGGTTAGGCTCGGGGAGCCCTAGCCTTAGCCTAAGCCTAGGGGTGCCCTTGCCTAAGACTAGGGGTGCCCTAGCCTTAGGCTAGGGGAGCCCAAGCCTTAGCCTAAGCCTAGCGGTGCCCTAGCTTAAGACTAGGGGTGCCCTACCCTAAGCTTAGGGGTGCCGTAGCCTAAGCCTAGGGGTGCCCTAGCCTAAGCCTTGGGGTGCCCAAGCCTAAGCCTAGGGGTGCCCTATCCTTAGGCTTGGGGAGCCCTAGCCTTAGCCTAAGCCTAGGGGTCCCCTAGCCTAATCCTAGGGGTGCCCTAGCAAAAGCGTAGGGGTGCCCTAGCCCAAGCCTAGGGATGTCTTAGCGTAAGCCTAGGGATACCCTAGCCTAAGCCTAGGGGTGCGCTAGCCTAAGGCTAGGGGTGCCCTAGCCTTAGTCTAGTAGAGCCCTAGCCTTAGCCTAAGCCTAGGGGTGCCCTAGCCTAAGCCTAGGGGTGCCCTAACCTAAGCTTAGGGGTGCCCTAGCCTAAGCCTAGGGGTGCCCTAGCGTAAGCCAAGGTGTGCCCTAGCCTTAGGCTAGGGAAGCCCTAGCCTTACCCTAAGCCGACGGGTGCCCTAGCCTAAGCCTAGGGGTGCCCTAGCCTAATCCTAGGGGTGCCCTAGCCTAAGCCTTGGGGTGCCCTAGCCTTAGGATAGGGGAGCCTTAGCTTTAGCCTAAGCCTAGTGGTGCCCAACCCAAAGCCTAGGGGTGCCCTAGCCTAAGCCTAGGGGTGCCTTAGCCTTAAGTTAGGGGATCCTTAGCCTTAGCCTAAGCCTAGGGGAGCCCTAGCCTAAGCCTAGGGGTGCCCAAGCCTAAGCCTAGGGGAGCCCTAGCCTAAGCCTAGGGGTGCCCAAGCCTAAGCCTAGGGGAGCCCTAGCCTAAGCCTAGGGGTGCCCTAGCCTAAGCCTAGGGCTGCCCTAGCCTACGCCTAGGGCTGCCCTAGCCTGCGCCTAGGGGTGCCCTAGCCTAAGCCTAGCGGTGCCCTAGCCTAAGCATAGGGGTGCCCTAGCCTTAGGCTAGGAGAGCCCTAGCCTTTGCCTAAGCCGAGGGGTGCCCTAGCCTATGCCTAGGGGTACCCTAGCCTAAGCCTAGGGGTGCCCTAGCCTATGCCTAGCGGTGCCCTAGCCTAAGCCTAGGGGTGCCCTAGCCTGAGGCTAGGGAGCCCTAGCCTTAGCCTAAACCTAGGGGTGCCCTAACCTAAGCCTAGTGGTGCCCTAGCCTGAGCCTAGGGGTGCCCTAGCCTGAGCATACGGGTGCCCTAGCCTGAGGCTAGGGGAGCGCTAGCGTTATTCTAGCCTGGGATTGCCCTAGCCTAGCCTAGGGGTGTCATAGCCTGAGTCTAGGGGTGCACTAGCCTGAGGATAGGGGAGCCCAAGCCTTAGCCTAAGCCTATGGGGCCCTAGCCTAAGCCTATGGGTGCCCAAGCCTTAGGCTAGGGGAGCCCAAGCTTTAACCTAAGCCTAGGGGTGCACTAGCCAAAGCCTAGGGGTGCCCTAGCCTAAGCCTAGGGGTGCCTTAGCCTAAGCCTAGGGCTGCCCTAGCCTGAGCCTAGGGGTGCCGTAGCCTTAGGCTAGGGGAGCACTAGCCTTAGCCTAAGCCTAGGGGTGCCCTAGTCTAAGCCTAGGGGTGCCCTATCCTGAGCCTAGGGGTGCCCTAGTCTGAGGCTAGGGGAGCCCTAGCCTTAGCCTAAGCCTACGATTGCCCTAGCCTAAGCTTAGGGGTGCCCTATCGTGAGCCTATGGGTGCCCTAGGTTGAGGCTAGGGGAGCCGTAGCCTTAGCCTGAGCCTAGGGGATCCCTATCTAAAGCCTAGGGGTGCCCTAGCCAAAGCCGAGGGGTCCCCTAGCCTAAGCCTAGGAGTGCCCTAGCCTTTGGCTAGGGGAGCCCTAGCCTTTTCCTAAGCCTAGGGGTGCCCTAGCCTAAGACTAGGGGTGCCCTAACCTGAGCCTAGGGGTGCCGTAGCCTTAGGCTAGGGGAGCCCTAGCCGTAGCCTAAGCCTAGGGGTGCCCTAGTCTAAGCCTTGGGGTGCCCTAGCCTAAGCCTAGGGGTGCCTTAGCCTTAAGTTAGGGGATCCTTAGCCTTAGCCTAAGCCTAGGAGTGCCCTAGCCTAAGCCTATGGGTGCCCTACCCTAAGGCTAGGGGTGCCCTAGCCTAAGCCTAGGGGTGCCCTATCCTTAGGCTAGCTGAGCCCTAGCCTTAGCCTAAGCCTAGGGGTGCCCTAGCCTAAGCCTAGGGCTGCCCTAGCCTAACCCTAGGGGTGCCCTAGCCTTAGGCTAGGGGAGCCCTAGCCTTAGGCTAGGGGAGCCCTAGCATTAGCCTAAGCCTAGCGGTGCCCTAGCTGAAGACTAGGGGTGCCCTAGCCTAAGCTTTGGGTTGCCCTATCCTAAGCCTAGGGGTGCCCTAGCCTAAGCCTAGGGGTGCCCTAGCCTAAGCCTAGCGGTACCCTAGGCTTAGGCTAGGGGAGCCCTAGCCTTAGCATAAGCTTAGGGGTGCCCTAGCCTAAGCCTAGGGGTGCCCTAGCCTAAGCTTAGGGGAGCCCTAGCCTAAGGCTAGGGTTGTCCCAGCCTTAGTCTAGTGGAGCCCTAGCCTTAACCTAAGCCTAGGGGTACACTATCCTAAGCCATGGGGTGCCCTAGCCTACGCCTAGAGGTGCCCTAGCCTAAGCCAAGGGTTGCCCTAGCCTAAGACTAGGCGTGCCCAAGCCTTAGGCTAGGGGAGCCCTAGCCTTAGCCTAAGCTTAGGGGTGGCCTAGCCTAAGCCTAGGGGTGCCCTAGCCTAAGCTATGGGTGTCCTAGCCTAAGCCTAGGGGTGCCCTAGCCCAAGCCTAGGGTTGCCCTAGCCTTAGGCTAGGGGAGCCCTAGCCTTAGCATAAGCTTAGGGGTGCCCTAGCCTAAACCTAGGGGTTCCCTAGCCTAAACCTAGGGGTGACCTAGCCTAAGCCTAGGGGTGCTGTAGCCTAAGACTAGGGGTGTCCTAGCCTAAGTCTAGGGGTGCCGTAGCCTAAGCCTAGGGGTGCTGTAGCCTAAGCCTAGGGGTGCCCTAGCCTAAGCCTAGGGGTGCCGTAGCCTAAGCCTAGGGGTGCCCTAGCCTAAGCCTAGAGGTGCCTTAGCTTAAGTCTAGGGGTGCCCTAGCCTAAGCCTAGGGGTGCCCTATCCTAAGTCTAGGGGTGCCCTATCCTAAGCCTAGGGGTACACTAGCCTTAGGCTAGGGGAGCCCTAGCCTTAGCCTAAGCCTAGGGGTGCCCCAGCCTAAGCCTAGGGGTGCCCTAGCCTAAGCCTAGGGGTGCCCTAGCCTAAGCCTAGGGGTGCCCTAGGCTAAGGCTAGGGGTGCCCTAGCCTTAGTCTAGTGGAGCCCTAGCATTAGCCTAAGCTTAGGTGTGCCCTTTCTTAAGCCTACGGGTGCCCTACCCCAAGCTTAAAGGTTCCCTAGCCTAAGGCTAGGGGTTCCCTAGCCTTAGACTAGGGGAATCCTAGCCTTAGTCTAAGCCTGGGGTGCCCTAGCCCAAGCCTAGGGATGCCTTAGCGTTAGGCTAGAGGAGCCCTAGCCTTAGCCTAAGCCTTGGGGTGCCCTAGCCTAAGCCTAGGGGTGCCCTAGCCTAAGCCTAGGGGTGCCCTAGCCTAAGCCTAGAGGTGCCCTAGCCTAAGTCTAGGGGTGCCCTAGCCTAAGCCTAGGGGTACCCTAGCCTTAGGCTAGGGGAGTCCTCGCCTTAGCCGAAGCCTTGGGGTGCCCTAGCCTAAGCCTATGGGTGCCCTAGCCTAAGCCTAGGGGTGCCCTAGACCAAGTAGGGATGCCCTAGCTTTAGGCTAGAGGAGCCCTAGCCTTAGCCTAAACCTAGGGGTGCCCTAGCCTAAGCTTTGGGGTGCCCTAGCCTAAGTCTAGGGGTGCCCTATCCTAAGCCTAGGGGTACACTAGCCTTAGGCTAGTGGAGCCCTAGCCTTAGCCTAATCCTAGTGGTGCCCTAGCTTAAGCCTAGGGGTGCCCTAGCCTAAGCCTAGGGGTGCCCTAGCCTAAGCTTAGGGGTGCCCTAGCCTAAGCCTAGGGGTGCCCTAACCTAAGCCTAGTGGTGTCCTAGCCTAAGCCTAGGGAAGCCCTAGCCTTAGCCTAAGCCTAGGGGTGCCCTAGCCTAAGACTAGGGGTGCCCTAGCATAAGCCTAGGGTTTCCCTAGCCTAAGCCTAGGGGTGCCCTAGCCTAAGGCTAGGTGTGCCCTAGCCTTAGTCTAGTGGATCCCTAGCCTTAGCCTAAGCCTAGGGGTGCCCTATCCTAAGCCATGGGGTGCCGTAGCCTAAGCCTAGGGGTGCCCTAGCCTAAGCCTAGGGTTGTCATAGCCTGAGTCTAGGGGTGCACTAGCCTGAGGATAGGGGAGCCCAAGCCTTAGCCTAAGCCTATGGGGCCCTAGCCTAAGCCTATGGGTGCCCTAGCCTTAGGCTAGGGGAGCCCAAGCTTTAACCTAAGCCTAGGGGTGCACTAGCCAAAGCCTAGGGGTGCCCTAGCCTAAGCCTAGGGGTGCCTTAGCCTAAGCCTAGGGCTGCCCTAGCCTGAACCTAGGGGTGCCGTAGCCTTAGGCTAGGGGAGCACTAGCCTTAGCCTAAGCCTAGGGGTGCCCTAGTCTAAGCCTAGGGGTGCCCTATCCTGAGCCTAGGGGTGCCCTAGTCTGAGGCTAGGGGAGCCCTAGCCTTAGCCTAAGCCTACGATTGCCCTAGCCTAAGCTTAGGGGTGCCCTATCGTGAGCCTATGGGTGCCCTAGGTTGAGGCTAGGGGAGCCGTAGCCTTAGCCTGAGCCTAGGGGATCCCTATCTAAAGCCTAGGGGTGCCCTAGCCAAAGCCGAGGGGTGCCCTAGCCTAAGCCTAGGAGTGCCCTAGCCTTTGGCTAGGGGAGCCCTAGCCTTTTCCTAAGCCTAGGGGTGCCCTAGCCTAAGCCTAGGGGTGCCCTAACCTGAGCCTAGGGGTGCCGTAGCCTTAGGCTAGGGGAGCCCTAGCCGTAGCCTAAGCCTAGGGGTGCCCTAGTCTAAGCCTAGGGGTGCCCTAGCCTAAGCCTAGGGGTGCCTTAGCCTTAAGTTAGGGGATCCTTAGCCTTAGCCTAAGCCTAGGAGTGCCCTAGCCTAAGCCTATGGGTGCCCTACCCTAAGGCTAGGGGTGCCCTAGCCTAAGCCTAGGGGTGCCCTATCCTTAGGCTAGCTGAGCCCTAGCCTTAGCCTAAGCCTAGGGGTGCCCTAGCCTAAGCCTAGGGCTGCCCTAGCCTAAGCCTAGGGGTGCCCTAGCCTTAGGCTAGGGGTGCCCTAGCCTTAGGCTAGGGGAGCCCTAGCATTAGCCTAAGCCTAGCGGTGCCCTAGCTTAAGACTAGGGGTGCCCTAGCCTAAGCTTTGGGTTGCCCTATCCTAAGCCTAGGGGTGCCCTAGCCTAAGCCTAGGGGTGCCCTAGCCTAAGCCTAGCGGTACCCTAGGCTTAGGCTAGGGGAGCCCTAGCCTTAGCATAAGCTTAGGGGTGCCCTAGCCTAAGCCTAGGGGTGCCCTAGTCTAAGCTTAGGGGAGCCCTAGCCTAAGGCTAGGGTTGTCCCACCCTTAGTCTAGTGGAGCCCTAGCCTTAACCTAAGCCTAGGGGTACACTATCCTAAGCCATGGGGTGCCCTAGCCTACGCCTAGAGGTGCCCTAGCCTAAGCCAAGGGTTGCCCTAGCCTAAGACTAGGCGTGCCCAAGCCTTAGGCTAGGAGAGCCCTAGCCTTAGCCTAAGCTTAGGGGTGGCCTAGCCTAAGCCTAGGGGTGCCCTAGCCTAAGCCTATGGGTGTCCTAGCCTAAGCCTAGGGGTGCCCTAGCCCAAGCCTAGGGTTGCCCTAGCCTTAGGCTAGGGGAGCCCTAGCCTTAGCATAAGCTTAGGGGTGCCCTAGCCTAAACCTAGGGGTTCCCAAGCCTAAACCTAGGGGTGACCTAGCCTAAGCCTAGGGGTGCTGTAGCCTAAGACTAGGGGTGTCCTAGCCTAAGTCTAGGGGTGCCGTAGCCTAAGCCTAGGGGTGCTGTAGCCTAAGCCTAGGGGTGCCCTAGCCTAAGCCTAGGGGTGCCGTAGCCTAAGCCTAGGGGTGCCCTAGCCTAAGCCTAGAGGTGCCTTAGCTTAAGTCTAGGGGTGCCATAGCCTAAGCCTAGGGGTGCCCTATCCTAAGTCTAGGGGTGCCCTATCCTAAGCCTAGGGGTACACTAGCCTTAGGCTAGGGGAGCCCTAGCCTTAGCCTAAGCCTAGGGGTGCCCCAGCCTAAGCCTAGGGGTGCCCAAGCCTAAGCCTAGGGGTGCCCTAGCCTAAGCCTAGGGGTGCCCTAGGCTAAGGCTAGGGGTGCCCTAGCCTTAGTCTAGTGGAGCCCTAGCATTAGCCTAAGCTTAGGTGTGCCCTTTCTTAAGCCTACGGGTGCCCTACCCCAAGCTTAAAGGTTCCCTAGCCTAAGGCTAGGGGTGCCCTAGCCTTAGGCTAGGGGAATCCTAGCCTTAGTCTAAGCCTGGGGTGCCCTAGCCCAAGCCTAGGGATGCCTTAGCGTTAGGCTAGAGGAGCCCTAGCCTTAGCCTAAGCCTTGGGGTGCCCTAGCCTAAGCCTAGGGGTGCCCTAGCCTAAGCCTAGGGGTGCCCTAGCCTAAGCCTAGAGGTGCCCTAGCCTAAGTCTAGGGGTGCCCTAGCCTAAGCCTAGGGGTACCCTAGCCTTAGGCTAGGGGAGTCCTCGCCTTAGCCGAAGCCTTGGGGTGCCCTAGCCTAAGCCTATGGGTGCCCTAGCCTAAGCCTAGGGGTGCCCTAGACCAAGTAGGGATGCCCTAGCTTTAGGCTAGAGGAGCCCTAGCCTTAGCCTAAACCTAGGGGTGCCCTAGCCTAAGCTTTGGGGTGCCCTAGCCTAAGTCTAGGGGTGCCCTATCCTAAGCCTAGGGGTACACTAGCCTTAGGCTAGTGGAGCCCTAGCCTTAGCCTAATCCTAGTGGTGCCCTAGCTTAAGCCTAGGGGTGCCCTAGCCTAAGCCTAGGGGTGCCCTAGCCTAAGCTTAGGGGTGCCCTAGCCTAAGCCTAGGGGTGCCCTAACCTAAGCCTAGTGGTGTCCTAGCCTAAGCCTAGGGAAGCCCTAGCCTTAGCCTAAGCCTAGGGGTGCCCTAGCCTAAGACTAGGGGTGCCCTAGCATAAGCCTAGGGTTTCCCTAGCCTAAGCCTAGGGGTGCCCTAGCCTAAGGCTAGGTGTGCCCTAGCCTTAGTCTAGTGGATCCCTAGCCTTAGCCTAAGCCTAGGGGTGCCCTATCCTAAGCCATGGGGTGCCGTAGCCTAAGCCTAGGGGTGCCCTAGCCTAAGCCTAGGGTTGCCCTTCCCTAAACCTAGGGGTGCCCTAGCCTTAGGCTAGGGGAGCCCTAGCCTTAGCCTTAGCCTAGGGGTGACCTAGCCAAGCCTAGGGGTGCCCTAGCCTAAGCCTACGGGTGCCCTAGCCTAAGACTAGGGGTGCATTACCCTAATGCTAGGGGTGCCCTAGCCTTAGGCTAGGGGAGCCCTAGCCTTAGCCTAAGCCTTGGTGTGCCCTAGCCTAAGCCAAGGGGTGCCCTAGCCTATGCTTAGGGGAGCCCTAGCCCAAGTAGGGATGCCCTAGCGTTAGGCTAGAGGAGCCCTAGCCTTACCCTAAGCCTAGGGGTGCCCTAGCCTAACCTAGGGGTGCCCTAGCCTAAGTCTAGGGGTGGCCTAGCCTAAGCCTAGGGGTACACTAGCCTTAGGCTAGGGGAGCCCTAGCCTTAGCCTAAGCCTAGGGGTGCCCCAGCCTAAGCCTAGGGGTGCCCTAGCCTAAGCCTAGGGATGCCCTAGCCTAAACCGAGGGGTGCCCTAGCCTAAGTCTAGGGGTGCCGTAGCCTAAGCTGGGGGTGCCCTAGCCTAAGCCTAGGGGTGCCCTAGACTTAGGCTAGGGGAGCCCCAGCCTTAGCCTAAGCCTAGGGGTGTCCCAGCCTAAGCTTAGGGGTGCCCTAGCCTAAGCCTAGGGGTGCCCTAGCCTAAGCATAGGGGTGCCCTAGCCTAAGCCTGGGGGTGCCCTAGCCTAAGCCTGGGGGTGCCCTAGCCTAAGCCTAGGGGTGCCCTAACCCAAGCCTAGGGATGCCCTAGCGTTAGGCTAGAGGAGCCCTAGACTTAGCCTAAGCCTACGGGTGCCCTAGCCTAAGCCTAGGGGTGCCCTAGCCTAAGCCTATGGGTGTCCTAGCCTAAGACAAGGGGTGCATTACCCTAAGCCTAGGGGTGCCCTAGCCTTAGGTTAGGGGAGCCCTAGCCTTAGCCTAAGCCTTGGGGCGCCCTAGCCTAAGCCTAGGGGTTCCCTAGCCTAAGCCTAGGGGTGCCCTAGGCTAAGGCTAGGGGTGCCTTAGCCTTAGTCTAGTGGAGCCCTAGCATTAGCCTATGCTTAGGTGTGCCCTATCTTAAGCCTAGGGGTGCCCTAGCCTAAACCTAGGGGCGCCCTAGCCCAAGCCTAGGGATGCCCTAGCGTTAGGCTAGAGGAGCCCTAGCCTTAACCTAAGACTTGGGGTTTCCTAGCCTAAGTCTAGGGGTGTCCTAGCCTAAGCCTAGGGGTACCCAAGCCTAAGCCTAGGGGTTCCCTAGCATTAGCCTAGGGTTGCCCTAGCCTAAGCTTAGGGGAGCCCTAGCCTAAGGCTAGGGTTGCCCTAGCCTTAGTCTTGTGGAGCCCAAGCTTTAACCTAAGCCTAGGGGTGCACTATCCTAAGCCATGGGGTGCCCTAGCCTACGCCTAGAGGTGCGCTAGCCTAAACCTAGGGTTGCCCTAGCCTAAGACTAGGGGTGCCAAAGCCTTAGGCTAGGGGAGCCCTAGCCTTAGCCTAAGCTTAGGGGTGGCCTAGCCTAAGCTTTGGGGTGCCCTAGCCTAAGCCTATGGGTGTCCTAGCCTAAGCCTACGGGTGCCCTAGCCTAAGCCAAGGGGTGCCCTAGCCTTAGGCTAGGGGTGCCCTAGCCTTAGCATAAGCTTAGGGGTGCCCTAGCCTAAACCTAGGGGTTCCCTAGCCTAAACCTAGGGGTGACCTAGCCTAAGCCTAGGGGTGCTGTAGCCTAAGCCTAGGGGTGCCCTAGCCTAAGTCTAGGGGTGCCGTAGCCTAAGCCTAGGGGTGCCCTAGCCTAAGCCTAGGGGTGCCCTAGCCTAAGCCTAGGGGTGCCCTAGCCTAAGCCTGGGGGTGCCCTAGCCAAAGCCTGGGGGTGCCCTTGCGTAAGCCTAGGGGTGCCCTAGCCTTAGGCTAGGGGAGCCCCAGCCTTAGTCTAAGCCTAGGGGTGCCCTAGCCTAAACCTAGGGGTGCCCTAGCCCAAGCCTAGGGATGCCCTAGCGTTAGGCTAGAGGAGCCCTAGCCTTAACCTAAGACTTGGGGTTTCCTAGCCTAAGTCTAGGGGTGTCCTAGCCTAAGCCTAGGGGTACCCAAGCCTAAGCCTAGGGGTTCCCTAGCATTAGCCTAGGGTTGCCCTAGCCTAAGCTTAGGGGAGCCCTAGCCTAAGGCTAGGGTTGCCCTAGCCTTAGTCTTGTGGAGCCCTAGCTTTAACCTAAGCCTAGGGGTGCACTATCCTAATCCATGGGGTGCCCTAGCCTACGCCTAGAGGTGCGCTAGCCTAAACCTAGGGTTGCCCTAGCCTAAGACTAGGGGTGCCAAAGCCTTAGGCTAGGGGAGCCCTAGCCTTAGCCTAAGCTTAGGGGTGGCCTAGCCTAAGCTTTGGGGTGCCCTAGCCTAAGCCTATGGGTGTCCTAGCCTAAGCCTACGGGTGCCCTAGCCTAAGCCTAGGGGTGCCCTAGCCTTAGGCTAGGGGTGCCCTAGCCTTAGCATAAGCTTAGGGGTGCCCTAGCCTAAACCTAGGGGTTCCCTAGCATAAACCTAGGGGTGACCTAGCCTAAGCCTAGGGGTGCTGTAGCCTAAGCCTAGGGGTGCCCTAGCCTAAGTCTAGGGGTGCCGTAGCCTAAGCCTAGGGGTGCCCTAGCCTAAGCCAAGGGGTGCCCTAGGCTAAGCCTAGTGGTGCCCTTGCCTAAGCCTAGGGGTGCCCTAGCCTAAGCCTTGGGGTGCCCTAGCCTAAGCCTAGGGGTGCCTGAGCCTAAGCCTAGGGGTGTCCTAGCCTTAGGCTAGGGGAGCCCTAGCCTTATCCTAAGCCTAGGGGGCCCAAACTTAAGCCTAGGGGTGCCCTAGCCTAAGCCTAGAGGTGCCTTAGCCTAAGTCTAGGGGTGCCCTAGCCAAAGACTAGGGGTGCCCTAGCCTAAGTCTAGGGGTGCCCTATCCTAAGCCTAGGGGTACACTAGCCTTAGGCTAGGGGAGCCCCAGCCTTAGCCTAACCTAGGGGTGCCCTAGCCTAAGCTTAGGGGTGCCCTAGGGTTAGGCAAGGGGAGCCCTAGCCTTAGCCTAAGCTTAGGGGTGGCCTAGCCTAAGCCTAGGGGTGCCCTAGCCTAAGGATAGGGGAGCCCTAACCTTAGGCTAGGGGAGCCCTAACCTTAGCCTAAGCCTAGGGGTGCCCTAGCCTAAGCCTAGGGGTGCCCTAGCCTAAGCCTAGGGGTGCCCTAGCCCAAGCCTAGGGATGCCCTAGCGTTAGGCTAGAGGAGCCCTAGCCTTAGCCTAAGCCTTGGGGTGCCCCAGCCTAAGCCTAGGGGTGCCCTAGCCAAAGCCTAGGGGTGCCCTAGCCTAAGCCTACGGGTGCCCTATCCTAAGCCTAGGGGTACACTAGCCTTAGGCTAGGGGAGCCCTAGCCTTAGCCTAACCTAGGGGTGCCCCAGCCTAAGCCTAGGGGTGCCCTAGCCTAAGCCTAGGGGTGCCCTAGCCCAAGCCTAGGGATGCCCTAGCGTTAGGCTAGAGGAGCCCTAGCCTTAGCCTAAGCCTTGGGGTGCCCTAGCCTAAGCCTAGGGGTGCCCTAGCCTAAGCCTAGGGGTGCCCTAGCCTAAGCCTAGACGTGCCCTAGCCTAAGTCTAGGGGTGCCCTAGCCTAAGCCTAGGGGTACCCTAGCCTTAGGCTAGGGGAGTCCTCGCCTTAGCCGAAGTCTTGGGGTGCCCTAGCCTAAGCCCAGGGGTGCCCTAGCCTAAGCCTAGGGGTGCCCTAGACCAAGTAGGGATGCCCTAGCGTTAGGCTAGAGGAGCCCTAGCCTTAGCCTAATCCTAAGGGTGTCCTAGCCTAAGCCTTAGGGTACCCTAGCCTAAGTCTAGGGGTGCCCTATCCTAAGCCTAGGGGTACACTAGCCTTAGGCTAGGGGAGCCCTAGCCTTAGCCTAAGCCTAGGGGTGCCCCAGCCTAAGCCTAGGGGTGCCCTAGGCTAAGCCTAGGGGTGCCCTAGCCTAAGCCTAGGGGTGCCCTAGCCTAAGCCTGGGGGTGCCCTAGCCAAAGCCTGGGGGTGCCCTTGCGTAAGGCTAGGGGTGCCCTAGCCTTAGGCTAGGGGAGCCCCAGCCTTAGTCTAAGCCTAGGGGTGCCCTAGCCTAAGCCTACGGGTGCCCTAGCCCAAGCCTAGGGATGCCCTAGCGTTAGGCTGGAGGAGCCTAGCGTTAGCCTAAGCCTAGGGGTGCCCTATCCTAAGCCTAGGGGTACCCTAGCCTAAGTCTAGGGGTGCCCTAGCCTAAGCCTAGGCGTACCATAGCCTTAGGTTAGGGGAGTGCTCGCCTTAGCATAAGCCTTGGGGTGCCCTAGCCTAAGCCTAGGGGTGCCCTAGCCTAAGCCTAGGGGTGCCCTAGCCCAAGCCTAGGGATGCCCTAGCGTTAGGCTAGAGGAACCCTAGCCTTAGCCTAAGCCTAGGGGTTCCCTAGCCTAAGTCTAGGGCTGTCCTAGCCTAAGCCTTGGGATACCCAAGCCTTAGGCTAGGGGAGCCTTAGCCTTAGCCTAAGCCTAGGGGTGCCCTAGCCTAAGCGTAGGGGTGCCTTAGCCTAAGCCTAGGGTTGCCCTAGCGTAAGCCTAGGGGTGCCCTAGCCTAAGCCTATGGGTGTCCTAGCCTAAGCCTAGGGGTGCCCTAGCCTAAGCCTAGGAGTGCTCTAGCCTTAGGCTAGGGGAGCCCTAGCCTTAGCCTAAGCCTTGGGGCGCCCTAGCCTAAACCTAGGGGTTCCCTAACCTAAGCCTAGGGGTGACCTAGCCTAAGCCTACGGGTGCCCTAGGCTAAGGCTAGGGGTTCCCTAGCCTTAGTTTAGTGGAGCCCTATCCTTAGCCTACGCTTAGGCGTGCCCTATTCTAAGCCTAGGGTTGCCCTAGCCTAAGCCTAGGGGTGCCGTAGCCCAAGCCTAGGGAAGCCCTAGCGTTAGGCTAGAGGAGCCCTAGCCTAAGCCTAGGGGTTCCCTAGCCTAAGCCTAGGGGTGCCCTAGCCTAAGCGTAGATGTGCCCTAGCCTAAGCCTAGGGTTGACCTACCCTAAGCCTACGGGTACCCTAGCCTTAGGCTAGCTGAGCCCTATCCTTAGTCTAAGCCTAGGGGTGCCCTAGCCTCAGCCTAGGGGTGCCCTAGCGTAAGCCTAGGGGTGCCCTAGCCTAAGCCTAGGGGTGCCCTAGCCTAAGCCTTGGGGTGCCCTAGCCTAAGCCTAGGGGTGCCCTAGCCTAAGCCTAGGGGTGCCCTAGCCTAAGCCTAGGGGTGCCCTAGCCTTAGGCTAGCTGAGCCCTTGCCTTAGCCTAAGCCTAGGGGTGCCCTAGCCTAAGCCAAGGGGTGCCCTAGCCTAAGCCTAGTTGTGTCCTAGCCTTAGGCTAGGGGAGCCCTAGCGTGAGCCTAAGCTAGGGGTCCCCTAGCCTAAGCCTAGGGGTGCCCTAGCCTAAACCTAGGGGTGCCCTAGCCTAAGCTTAGGGGTGCCCTAGCGTAAGCCTAGGGGTGCCCTAGCCTAAGACTAGGGGTGCCCTAGCCTAAGCCTAGGGGTGCCTTACACTAAGCCTAGGGGTGCCCTAGCCTAAGCCTAGGGGTGCCCTAGCCTTAGGCTAGCTGAGCCCTTGCCTTAGCCTAAGCCTAGGGGTGCCCTAGCCTAAGCTTAGGGGTGCCCTAGCCTAAGCTTTGTGGTGCCCTAGCCTAAGCTTAGTGGTGCCCTAGCCTTGGGATAGGGGAGCCCTAGCGTTACCCTAAGCCTAGGGGTCCCCTAGCCTAAGGCTATGGGTGCCCTAGCCTAAGCCTAGGGGTGCCCTAGCCTAAGCCTCGGGGTTCCCTAGCCTAAGCCTAGGCTTGCGCTAGGCTAAGCCTAGGGGTGCCCTAGGCTAAGGCTAGGGGTGCCCTAGCCTTAGTCTAGTGGAGCCCTAGCCGTAGCCTAAGCCTAGGGGTGCCCTAGCCTAAGCCTATGGGTGCCCTAGCCTATGCCTAGGGGTGCCCTACCCTAAGCCTAGGGTTGCCCTAGTCTAGGCCTAGGGGTGCCATAGCCTTAGGCTAGGGGAGCCTTAGTCTTAGCCTAAGCCTAGGGGTGCCCTAGCCTAAACCTAGGGGTCCACTAGCCTACGACTAGGAGTGCCCTAGCCTAAGCCTAGGGGTGCCCTAGCCTTAGGCTAGGGGAGCCCTAGTCTTAGCCTAAGCCTAGGGGTGCCCTAGCCTAAGACTATGGGTGCCCTAGCCTAAGCTTAGGGGTGCCATAGTCGAAGCCTAGGGGTGCCCTAGCCTAAGCCTAGGGGTGCCCTAGGGTTAGGCAAGGGGAGCCGTAAACTTAGCCTAAGCCTAGGGGTGCCCTAACCTAAGCTTAGGGGTGCCCTAGGGTTAGGCAAGGGGAGCCCTAGACTTAGCCTAAGCTTAGGGGTGGCCTAGCCCAAGCCTAGGGGTGCCCTAGCCTAAGGCTAGGGGAGCCCTAACCTTAGGCTAGGGGAGCCCTAACCTTAGCCTAAGCCTAGGGGTGCCCTAGCCTATGCCTAGGGGTGCCCTAGTCTAAGCGTAGGGGTGCCCTAGCCTAAGCCAAGGGGTGACCTAGGCTAAGCCTAGTGTTGCCCTTGCCTAAGCCTAGGGGTGCCCTAGCCTAAGCCTAGGGGTGCCCTAGCCTAAGCCTAGGGGTGCCTGAGCCTAAGCCTAGGGGTGTCCTAGCCTTAGGCTAGGGGAGCCCTAGCCTTATCCTAAGCCTAGGTGTGCCCAAACCTAAGCCTAGGGGTGCCCTAGCCTAAGCCTAGGGGTGCCCTAGACTAAGCCTAGGGGTGCCCTAGCCTTAGCCGAGGGGTTCCCTAGCCTAAATCTAGGGGTTCCCTAGCCTAAGCCTAGGTGTTCCCTAGCCTAAGCCTAGGGGTGCCCTAGCCTAAGCCTAGGGGTGCCCTAGCCTAAGTCTAGGGGTGCCCTAGCCTAAGCCTAGGGGTGCCCTAGCCTTAGGCTAGGGGAACCCTAGCCTTAGTCTAAGACTATGGGTGCCCTAGCCTAAGCTTAGGGGTGCCATAGTCTAAGCCTAGGGGTGCCCTAGCCTAAGCCTAGGGGTGCCCTAGGGTTAGGCAAGGGGAGCCCTAGCCTTAGCGTAAGCCTAGGGGTGCCCTAGCCTAAGGTTAGGGGTTCCCTAGGGTTAGGCAAGGGGAGCCCTAGCCTTAGCCTAAGCCTAGGGGTGGCCTAGCCTAAGCCTAGGGGTGCCCTAGCCTAAGGCTAGGGGAGCCCTAACCTTAGGCTAGGGGAGCCCAAACGTTAGCCTAAGCCTAGGGGTGCCCTAGCCCAAGCCTAGGGGTGCCCTAGCCTAAGCCTAGGGGTGCCCTAGCCTAAGCCTAGGGGTGCCCTAGCTTAAGCCTAGGGGTGCCATAGCCTAAGGCTAGGGGTGCCCTAGCCTTAGTCTAGTGGAGCCCTAGCCTTAGCCTAAACCTAGGGGTGACCTAGCCTAAGCCTAGGGGTGCTGTAGCCTAAGCCTAGGGGTGCCCTAGCCTAAGTCGAAGTGTGCCGTAGCCTAAGCCTAGGGGTGCCCTAGCCTAAGCCTAGGGGTGCCCTAGCCTAAGCCTAGGGGTGCCCTAGCCTAAGCCTAGGGGTGCCCTAGCCTTAGTCTAGTGGAGCCCTAGCCTTAGCCTAAACCTAGGGGTGACCTAGCCTAAGTCGAAGGGTGCCGTAGCCTAAGCCTAGGGGTGCCCTAGACTAAGCCTAGGGGTGCCCTAGCCTAAGCCTAGGGGTGCCCTAGCCTAAGCCTAGGGGTGCCCTAGCCTTAGTCTAGTGGAGCCCTAGCCTTAGCCTAAAACTAGGGGTGCCCTAGCCTATGCCTAGGGGTGCCCTAGCCTAAGCCTAGGGGTGCCCTAGCCTAAGCCTAGGGGTGCCTGAGCCTAAGCCTAGGGGTGTCCTAGCCTTAGGCTAGGGGAGCCCTAGCCTTATCCTAAGCCTAGGGGTGCCCAAACCTAAGCCTAGGGATGCCCTAGCCTAAGCCTAGGGGTGCCCTAGCCTTAGCCTAGGGGTTCCCTAGCCTAAACCTAGGGGTTCCCTAGCCTAAGCCTAGGTGTTCCCTAGCCTAAGCCTAGGGGTGTCGTAGCCTTAGGCTAGGGGAACCCTAGCCTTAGTCTAAGCCTAGGGGTGCCCTAGCCCAAGCCTAGGGATGCCCTAGCGTTAGGCTAGAGGAGCCCTAGCCTTAGCCTAAGCCTACGGGTGCCCTAGCCTAAGCCTAGGGGTGCCCTAGCCTAAGCCTAGGGGTGTCCTAGCCTAAGCCTAGGGGTGCCCTAGCCTAAGTCTAGGGGTGCCCTAGCCTAAGCCTAAGGGTACCCTAGCCTTAGGCTAGGGGAGTCCTCGCCTTAGCCGAAGCCATGGGGTGCCCTAGCCTAAGCCTAGGGGTGCCCTAGCCTAAGCTTAGGGGTGCCCTAGACCAAGTAGGGATGCCCTAGCGTTAGGCTAGAGGAGCCCTAGCCTTAGCCTAAACCTAGGGGTGCGCTAGCCTAAGCCTTGGGGTGCCCTAGCCTAAGTCTAGGGTTGCCCTATCCTAAGCCTAGTGGTACACTAACCTTAGGCTAGGGGAGCCCTAGCCTTAGCCTAAGCCTAGGGGTGCCCCAGCCTAAGCCTAGGGGTGCCCTAGCCTAAGCCTAGGCTTGCCCTAGCCTAAGCCTAGGGGTGCCCTAGCCTAAGGCTGAGGGTGCCCTAGCCAAAGCCTGGGGGTGCCCTTGCATAAGCCTAGGGGTGCCCTAGCCTTAGGCTAGGGGAGCCCCAGCCTTAGTCTAAGCCTACGGGTGCCCTAGCCCAAGCCTAGGGATGCCCTAGCGTTAGGCTGGAGGAGCCCTAGCCTTAGCCTAAGCCTAGGGGTGCCCTAGCCTAAGCCTAGGGGTGCCCTAGCCTAAGTCTACGGGTGCCCTAGCCTAAGCCTAGGGGTATCTTAGCGTTAGGTTAGGGGAGTCCTCGCCTTAGCCGAAGCCTTGGGGTGCCCTAGCCTAAGCCTAGGGGTGCCCTAGCCTAAGCCTAGGGGTGCCCTAGCCCAAGCCTAGGGATGCCCTAGCGTTAGGCTAGAGGAGCCCTAGCCTTAGTCTAAGCATAGGGGTTCCCTAGCCTAAGTCTAGGGGTGTCCTAACCTAAGCCTTGGAATACCCAAGCATTAGGCTAGGGGAGCCCTAGCCTTAGCCTAATCCTAGGGGTGCCCTAGCCTAAGCCTAGGGGTGCCCTAGCATTAGCCTAGGGGTGCCCTAGCCTAATCCTAGGGGTGCCCTAGCCTAAGGCTAGGGGTGCCCTAGCCTTAGTCTAGTGGAGCACAAGCCTTAGCCTAAGCCTAGGGGTGCCCTATCCTAAGCCATGGGGTGCCCTACCCTATGCCTAGGGGTGCGCTAGCCTAAGCCTAGGGTTGCCCTAGCCTAAGACAAGGGGTTCCCTAGCCTTAGGCTAGGGGAGCCCTAGCCTTAGCCTAAGCCAAGGGGTGCCCTAGCTTAAGCCTAGGGGTGCCATAGCCTAAGCCTATGGGTGTCCTAGCCTAAGCCTATGGGTGCCCTAGCCTAAGCCTAGGAGTGCCCTAGCCTTAGGCTAGGGGAGCCCTAGCCTTAGCCTAAGCCTTGGGGCGCCCTAGCCTAAACCTAGGAGTTCCTTAACCTAAGCCTAGGGGAGACCTAGACTAAGCCTAGGAGTGCCCTAGGCTAAGGCTAGGGGTGCCCTAGCCTTAGTCTAGTGGAGCACAAGCCTTAGCCGAAGCCTAGGGGTGCCCTATCCTAAGCCATGGGGTGCCCTACCCTACGCCTAGGGGTGCCCTAGCCTAAGCCTAGGGTTGCCCTAGCCTAAGACAAGGGGTTCCCTAGCCTTAGGCTAGGGGAGCCCTAGCCTTAGCGTAAGCCTAGGGGAGCCCTAGCCTTAGCCTAAGCCTAGGGGTGCCCTAGCTTAAGCCTAGGGGTGCCATAGCCTAAGCCTATGGGTGTCCTAGCCTAAGCCTAGGGGTGCCCTAGCCTAAGCCTAGGAGTGCCCTAGCCTTAGGCTAGGGGAGCCCTAGCCTTAGCCTAAGCCTTGGGGCGCCGTAGCCTAAACCTAGGAGTTCCCTAACCAAAGCCTAGGGGTGCCCTAGCCTAAGCCTAGGGGTGCCCTAGCCTAAGCCTTGGGGTGCCCTACCCTAAGCCTAGGGGTGCCCTAGCCTAGGCCTAGGGGTGCCCTAGCCTTAGGCTAGGGGAGCCTTAGCCTTAGCCTAAGCCTATGGGTGCCCTAGCCTAAGCCTAGGGATCCCCTAGCCTACGCCTAGGAGTGCCCTAGCCTAAGCCTAGGGGTGCCCTAGCCTTACTAGGGGAGCCCTAGTCTCAGCCTAAGCCTAGGGGTGCCCTAGCCTAAGACTATGGGTGCCCTAGCCTAAGCTTAGGGGTGCCATAGTCTAAGCCTAGGGGTGCCCTAGCCTAAGCCTAGGGGTGCCCTTGGGTTAGGCAAGGGGAGCCCTAGCCTTAGCCTAAGCCTAGGGGTGCCCTAGCCTAAGCTTAGGGGTGCCCTAGGGTTAGGCAAGGGGTGCCCTACCCTTAGCCTAAGCCTAGGGGTGGCCTAGCCTAAGCTTAGGGGTGCCCTAGCCTAAGGCTAGGGGAGCCCTAACCTTAGGCTAGGGTAGCCCTATCCTTAGCCTAAGCCTAGGGGTGCCATAGTCCAAGCCTAGGGGTGCCCAAGCCTAAGCCTAGGGGTGCCCTAGCCTAAGCTTAGGGGTGCCCTAGCCTAAGCCTAGGGGTGCCCTAGCCTAAGGCTAGGGGTGCCCTAGCCTAAGGCTAGGGGTGCCCTAGCCTTAGTCTAGTGGAGCCCTAGCCTTAGCCTAAACCTAGGGGTGACCTAGCCTAAGCCTAGGGGTGCTGTAGCCTAAGCCTAGGGGTGCCGTAGCCTAAGCCTTGGGGTGCCCTAGTTTAAGCTTAGGGGTGCCCTAGCCTAAGCCTAGGGGTGCCTGAGCCTAAGCCTAGGGGTGTCCTAGCCTTAGGCTAGGGGAGCCCTAGCCTTATCCTAAGCCTAGGGGTGCCCAAACCTAAGCCTAGGGGTGCCCTAGCCTAAGCCTAGGGGTGCCCTAGCCTAAGCCTAGGGGTGCCCTAGCCTTAGCCTAGGGGTTCCCTAGCCTTAACCTAGGGGTGCCCTAGCCTTAGTCTAGTAGAGCCCTAGCATTAGCCTAAGCTTAGTTGTGCCCTATCTTAAGCCTACGGGTGCCCTAGCCTAAGCCTAAAGGTGCCCTAGCCTAAGGCTAGGGGTGCCGTAGCCTTAGGCTAGGGGAACCCTAGCCTTAGTCTAAGCCTACGGGTGCCCTAGCCCAAGCCTAGGGATGCCCTAGCGTTAGGCTAGAGGAGCCCTAGCCTTAGCCTAAGCCTACGGGTGCCCTAGCCTAAGCCTAGGGGTGCCCTAGCCTAAGCCTAGGGGTGCCCTAGCCTAAGCCTAGTTGTGCCCTAGCCTAAGTCTAGGGGTGCCCTAGCCTAAGCCTAGGGGTACCCTAGCCTTAGGCTAGGGGAGTCCTCGCCTTAGCCGAAGCCATGGGGTGCCCTAGCCTAAGCCTAGGGGTGGCCTAGCCTAAGCCTAGGGGTGCCCTAGACCAAGTAGGGATGCCCTAGCGTTAGGCTAGAGGAGCCCTAGCCTTAGCCTAAACCTAGGGGTGCCCTAGCCTAAGCCTTGGGGTGCCCTAGCCTAAGTCTAGGGGTGCCCTATCCTAAGCCTAGGGGTACACAAGGCTTAGGCTAGGGGAGCCCTAGCCTTAGAGTAAGCCTAGGGGTGCCCCAGCCTAAGCCTGAGGGTGCCCTAGCCAAAGCCTTTGGGTGCCCTTGCATAAGCCTAGGGGTGCCCTAGCCTTAGGCTAGGGGAGCCCCAGCCTTAGTCTAAGCCTAGGGGTGCCCTAGCCTAAGCCTACGGGTGCCCTAGCCCAAGCCTAGGGATGCCCTAGCGTTAGGCTGGAGGAGCCCTAGCCTTAGCCTAAGCCTAGGGGTGCCCTAGCCTAAATCTAGGGGTGCCCTAGCCTAAGTCTAGGGGTGCCCTAGCCTAAGCCTAGGGGTACCTTAGCCTTAGGTTAGGGGAGTCATCGCCTTAGCCGAAGCCTTGGGGTGCCCTAGCCTAAGCCTAGGGGTGCCCTAGAATATGCCTAGGGGTGCCATAGCCCAAGCCTAGGGATGCCCTAGCGTTAGGCTAGAGGAGCCCTAGCCTTAGCCTAAGCATAGGGGTTCCCTAGCCTAAGTCTAGGGGTGTCCTAGCCTAAGCCTAGGGGTCCCCTAGCCTACGCCTAGGAGTGCCCTAGCCTAAGCCTAGGGGTTCCCTAGCCTTAGGCTAGGGGAGCCCTAGTCTCAGCCTAAGCCTAGGTGTTCCATAGCCTAAGACTATGGGTGCCCTAGCCTAAGCTTAGGGGTGCCATAGTCTAAGCCTAGGGGTGCCCTAGCCTAAGCCTAAGAGTGCCCTAGCCTTAGGCTAGGGGAGCCCTAGCCTTAGCCTAAGCCTTGGGGCGCCCTAGCCTAAACCTAGGAGTTCCTTAACCTAAGCCTAGGGGAGACCTAGACTAAGCCTAGGGGTGCCCTAGGCTAAGGCTAGGGGTGCCCTAGCCTTAGTCTAGTGGAGCACAAGCCTTAGCCGAAGCCTAGGGGTGCCCTATCCTAAGCCATGGGGTGCCCTACCCTACGCCTAGGGGTGCCCTAGCTTAAGCCTAGGGTTGCCCTAGCCTAAGACAAGGGGTTCCCTAGCCTTAGGCTAGGGGAGCCCTAGCCTTAGCGTAAGCCTAGGGGAGCCCTAGCATTTGCCTAAGCCTAGGGGTGCCCTAGCTTAAGCCTAGGGGTGCCATAGCCTAAGCCTATGGGTGTCCTAGCCTAAGCCTAGGGGTGCCCTAGCCTAAGCCTAGGAGTGCCCTAGCCTTAGGCTAGGGGAGCCCTAGCCTTAGCCTAAGCCTTGGGGCGCCGTAGCCTAAACCTAGGAGTTCCCTAACCAAAGCCTAGGGGTGCCCTAGCCTAAGCCTAGGGGTGCCCTAGCCTAAGCCTAGGGGTGCCCTACCCTAAGCCTAGGGGTGCCCTAGCCTAGGCCTAGGGGTGCCCTAGCCTTAGTCTAGGGGAGCCTTAGCCTTAGCCTAAGCCTATGGGTGCCCTAGCCTAAGCCTAGGGATCCCCTAGCCTACGCCTAGGAGTGCCCTAGCCTAAGCCTAGGGGTGCCCTAGCCTTAGGCTAGGGGAGCCCTAGTCTCAGCCTAAGCCTAGGGGTGCCCTAGCCTAAGACTATGGGTGCCCTAACCTAAGCTTAGGGGTGCCATAGTCTAAGCCTAGGGGTGCCCTAGCCTAAGCCTAGGGGTGCCCTTGGGTTAGGCAAGGGGAGCCCTAGCCTTAGCCTAAGCCTAGGGGTGCCCTAGCCTAAGCTTAGGGGTGCCCTAGGGTTAGGCAAGGGGTGCCCTAGCCTTAGCCTAAGCCTAGGGGTGGCCTAGCCTAAGCTTAGGGGTGCCCTAGCCTAAGGCTAGGGGAGCCCTAACCTTAGGCTAGGGTAGCCCTATCCTTAGCCTAAGCCTAGGGGTGCCATAGTCCAAGCCTAGGGGTGCCCAAGCCTAAGCCTAGGGGTGCCCTAGCCTAAGCTTAGGGGTGCCCTAGCCTAAGCCTAGGGGTGCCCTAGCCTAAGGCTAGGGGTGCCCTAGCCTTAGTCTAGTGGAGCCCTAGCCTTAGCCTAAACCTAGGGGTGACCTAGCCTAAGCCTAGGGGTGCTGTAGCCTAAGCCTAGGGGTGCCGTAGCCTAAGCCTTGGGGTGCCCTAGTTTAAGCCTAGGGGTGCCCTAGCCTAAGCCTAGGGGTGCCTGAGCCTAAGCATAGGGGTGTCCAAGCCTTAGGCTAGGGGAGCCCTAGCCTTATCCTAAGCCTAGGGGTGCCCAAACCTAAGCCTAGGGGTGCCCTAGCCTAAGCCTAGGGGTGCCCTAGCCTAAGCCTAGGGGTGCCCTAGCCTTAGCCTAGGGGTTCCCTAGCCTTAACCTAGGGGTGCCCTAGCCTTAGTCTAGTAGAGCCCTAGCATTAGCCTAAGCTTAGGTGTGCCCTATCTTAAGCCTACGGGTGCCCTAGCCTAAGCCTAAAGGTGCCCTAGCCTAAGGCTAGGGGTGCCGTAGCCTTAGGCTAGGGGAACCCTAGCCTTAGTCTAAGCCTACGGGTGCCCTAGCCCAAGCCTAGGGATGCCCTAGCGTTAGGCTAGAGGAGCCCTAGCCTTAGCCTAAGCCTACGGGTGCCCTAGCCTAAGCCTAGGGGTGCCCTAGCCTAAGCCTAGGGGTGCCCTAGCCTAAGCCTAGTTGTGCCCTAGCCTAAGTCTAGGGGTGCCCTAGCCTAAGCCTAGGGGTACCCTAGCCTTAGGCTAGGGGAGTCCTCGCCTTAGCCGAAGCCATGGGGTGCCCTAGCCTAAGCCTAGGGGTGGCCTAGCCTAAGCCTAGGGGTGCCCTAGACCAAGTAGGGATGCCCTAGCGTTAGGCTAGAGGAGCCCTAGCCTTAGCCTAAACCTAGGGGTGCCCTAGCCTAAGCCTTGGGGTGCCCTAGCCTAAGTCTAGGGGTGCCCTATCCTAAGCCTAGGGGTACACAAGGCTTAGGCTAGGGGAGCCCTAGCCTTAGCCTAAGCCTAGGGGTGCCCCAGCCTAAGCCTGAGGGTGCCCTAGCCAAAGCCTTTGGGTGCCCTTGCATAAGCCTAGGGGTGCCCTAGCCTTAGGCTAGGGGAGCCCCAGCCTTAGTCTAAGCCTAGGGGTGCCCTAGCCTAAGCCTACGGGTGCCCTAGCCCAAGCCTAGGGATGCCCTAGCGTTAGGCTGGAGGAGCCCTAGCCTTAGCCTAAGCCTAGGGGTGCCCTAGCCTAAACCTAGGGGTGCCCTAGCCTAAGTCTAGGGGTGCCCTAGCCTAAGCCTAGGGGTACCTTAGCCTTAGGTTAGGGGAGTCATCGCCTTAGCCGAAGCCTTGGGGTGCCCTAGCCTAAGCCTAGGGGTGCCCTAGAATATGCCTAGGGGTGCCATAGCCCAAGCCTAGGGATGCCCTAGCGTTAGGCTAGAGGAGCCCTAGCCTTAGCCTAAGCATAGGGGTTCCCTAGCCTAAGTCTAGGGGTGTCCTAGCCTAAGCCTAGGGGTCCCCTAGCCTACGCCTAGGAGTGCCCTAGCCTAAGCCTAGGGGTGCCCTAGCCTTAGGCTAGGGGAGCCCTAGTCTCAGCCTAAGCCTAGGGGTTCCATAGCCTAAGACTATGGGTGCCCTAGCCTAAGCTTAGGGGTGCCATAGTCTAAGCCTAGGGGTGCCCTAGCCTAAGCCTAGGGGTGCCCTAGGGTTAGGCAAGGGGAGCCCTAGCCTTAGCCTAAGCCTAGGGGTGGCCTAGCCTATGCCTAGGGGTGCCCAAGCCTAAGGCTAGGGGAGCCCTAACCTTAGGCTAGGGGAGCCCAAACGTTAGCCTAACCCTAGGGGTGCCTTAGCCCAAGCCTAGGGGTGCCCTAGCCTAAGCCTAGGGGTGCCCTAGCCTAAGCCTAGGGGTGGCCTAGCCTAAGCCTAGGGGTGCCATAGCCTAAGGCTAGGGGTGCCCTAGCCTTAGTCTAGTGGAGCCCTAGCCTTAGCCTAAACCTAGGGGTGACCTAGCCTAAGCCTAGGGGTGCTGTAGCCTAAGCCTAGGGGTGCCCTAGCCTAAGTCGAAGGGTGCCGTAGCCTAAGCCTAGGGGTGCCCTAGCCTAAGCCTAGGGGTGCCCTAGCCTAAGCCTAGGGGTGCCCTAGCCTAAGCCTAGGGGTGCCCTAACCTTAGTCTAGTGGAGCCCTAGCCTTAGCCTAAACCTAGGGGTGACCTAGCCTAAGACGAAGGGTGCCGTAGCCTAAGCCTAGGGGTGTCCTAGACTAAGCCTAGGGGTGCCCTAGCCTAAGCCTAGGGGTGCCCTAGCCTAAGCCTAGGGGTGCCCTAGCCTTAGTCTAGTGGAGCCCTAGCCTTAGCCTAAAACTAGGGGTGCCCTAGCCTATGCCTAGGGGTGCCCTAGCCTAAGACTAGGGGTGCCCTAGCCTAAGCCTAGGGGTGCCTGAGCCTAAGCCTAGGGGTGTCCTAGCCTTAGGCTAGGGGAGCCCTAGCCTTATCCTAAGCCTAGGGGTGCCCAAACCTAAGCCTAGGGATGCCCTAGCCTAAGCCTAGGGGTGACCTAGCCTTAGCCTAGGGGTTCCCTAGCCTAAACCTAGGGGTTCCCTAGCCTAAGCCTAGGTGTTCCCTAGCCTAAGCCTAGGGGTGTCGTAGCCTTAGGCTAGGGGAACCCTAGCCTTAGTCTAAGCCTAGGGGTACCCTAGCCCAAGCCTAGGGATGCCCTAGCGTTAGGGTAGAGGAGCCCTAGCCTTAGACTAAGACTACGGGTGCCCTAGCCTAAGTCTAGGGGTGCCCTAGCCTAAGCCTAGGGGTGCCCTAGCCTAAGCCTAGGGGTGCCCTAGCCTAAGTCTAGGGGTGCCCTAGCCTAAGCCTAAGGGTACCCTAGCCTTAGGCTAGGGGAGTCCTCGCCTTAGCCAAAGCCATGAGGTGCCCTAGCCTAAGCCTAGGGGTGCCCTAGCCTAAGCTTAGGGGTGCCCTAGACCAAGTAGGGATGCCCGAGCGTTAGGCTAGAGGAGCCCTAGCCTTAGCCTAAACCTTGGGGTGCGCTAGCCTAAGCCTTGGGGTGCCCTAGCCTAAGTCTAGGGTTGCCCTATCCTAAGCCTAGGGGTACACTAGCCTTAGGCTAGGGGAGCCCTAGCCTTAGCCTAAGCCTAGGGGTGCCCCAGCCTAAGCCTAGGGGTGCCCTAGCCTAAGCCTAGGGGTGACCTAGCCTAAGCCTAGGGGTGCCCTAGCCTAAGGCTGAGGGTGCCCTAGCCAAAGCCTGGGGGTGCCCTTGCATAAGCCTAGGGGTGCCCTAGCCTTAGGCTAGGGGAGCCCCAGCCTTAGTCTAAGCCTACGGGTGCCCTAGCCCAAGCCTAGGGATGCCCTAGCGTTAGGCTGGAGGAGCCCTAGCCTTAGCCTAAGCCTAGGGGTGCCCTAGCCTAAGCCTAGGGGTGCCCTAGCCTAAGTCTACGGGTGCCCTAGCCTAAGCCTAGGGTTATCTTAGCGTTAGGTTAGGGGAGTCCTCGCCTTAGCCGAAGCCTTGGGGTGCCCTAGCCTAAGCCTAGGGGTGCCCTAGCCTAAGCCTAGGGGTGCCCTAGCCCAAGCCTAGGGATGCCCTAGCGTTAGGCTAGAGGAGCCCTAGCCTTAGTCTAAGCATAGGGGTTCCCTAGCCTAAGTCTAGGGGTGTCCTAGCCTAAGCCTTGGAATACCCAAGCATTAGGCTAGGGGAGCCCTAGCCTTAGCCTAATCCTAGGGGTGCCCTAGCCTAAGCCTAGGGGTGCCCTAGCATTAGCCTAGGGTTGCCCTAGTCTAATCCTAGGGGTGCCCTAGCCTAAGCCTAGGAGTCCCGTAGCCTTAGGCTAGGGGAGCCCTAGCCTTAGCCTAAGCCTTGGGGCGCCCTAGCCTAAACCTAGGAGTTCCTTAACCTAAGCCTAGGGGTGCCCTATCCTAAGCTATGGGGTGGCCTACCCTATGCCTAGAGGTGCGCTAGCCTAAGCCTAGGGTTGCCCTAGCCTAAGACAAGGGGTTCCCTAGCCTTAGGCTAGGGGAGCCCTAGCCTTAGCCTAAGCCAAGAGGTGCCCTAGCTTAAGCCTAGGGGTGCCATAGCCTAAGCCTATGGGTGTCCTAGCCTAAGCCTAGGGGTGCCCTAGCCTAAGCCTAGGAGTCCCGTAGCCTTAGGCTAGGGGAGCCCTAGCCTTAGCCTAAGCCTTGGGGCGCCCTAGCCTAAACCTAGGAGTTCCTTAACCTAAGCCTAGGGGAGACCTAGACTAAGCCTAGGGGTGCCCTAGGCTAAGGCTAGGGGTGCCCTAGCCTTAGTCTAGTGGAGCACAAGCCTTAGCCTAAGCCTAGGGGTGCCCTATCCTAAGCCATGGGGTGCCCTACCCTACGCCTAGGGGTGCCCTAGCCTAATCCTAGGGTTGCCCTAGCCTAAGACAAGGGGTTCCCTAGCCTTAGGCTAGGGGAGCCCTAGCCTTAGCGTAAGCCTAGGGGAGCCCTAGCCTTAGCCTAAGCCTAGGGGTGCCCTAGCTTAAGCCTAGGGGTGCCATAGCCTAAGCCTATGGGTGTCCTAGCCTAAGCCTAGGGGTGCCCTAGCCTAAGCCTAGGAGTGCCCTAGCCTTAGGCTAGGGAAGCCCTAGCCTTTGCCTAAGCCTTGGGGCGCCGTAGCCTAAACCTAGGAGTTCCCTAACCAAAGCCTAGGGGTGCCCTAGCCTAAGCCTAGGGGTGCCCTAGCCTAAGCCTAGGGGTGCCCTACCCTAAGCCTAGGGGTGCCCTAGCCTAGGCCTAGGGGTGCCCTAGCCTTAGGCTAGGGGAGCCTTAGCCTTAGCCTAAGCCTATGGGTGCCCTAGCCTAAGCCTTGGGATCCCCTAGCGTACGCCTAGGAGTGCCCTAGCCTAAGCCTAGGGGTGCCCTAGCCTTAGGCTAGGGGAGCCCTAGTCTCAGCCTAAGCCTAGGAGTGCCCTAGCCTAAGTCTATGGGTGCCCTAGCCTAAGCTTAGGGGTGCCATAGTCTAAGCCTAGGGGTGCCCTAGCCTAAGCCTAGGGGTGCCCTAGGGTTAGGCAAGGGGAGCCCTAGCCTTAGCCTAAGCCTAGGGGTGCCCTAGCCTAAGCTTAGGGGTGCCCTAGGGTTAGGCAAGGGGAGCCCTAGCCTTAGCCTAAGCCTAGGGGTGGCCTAGCCTAAGCTTAGGGGTGCCCTAGCCTAAGGCTAGGGGAGCCCTAACCTTAGGCTAGGGGAGCCCTAACCTTAGCCTAAGCCTAGGGGTGCCATTGTCCAAGCCTAGGGGTGCCCAAGCCTAAGCCTAGGGGTGCCCTAGCCTAAGCTTAGGGGTGCCCTAGCCTAAGCCTAGGGGTGCCCTAGCCTAAGGCTAGGGGTGCCCTAGCCTTAGTCTAGTGGAGCCCTAGCCTTAGCCTAAACCTAGGGGTGACCTAGCCTAAGCCTAGGGGTGCTGTAGCCTAAGCCTAGGGGTGCCCTAGCCTAAGTCGAGGGGTGCCGTAGCCTAAGCCTTGGGGTGCCCTAGTTTAAGCCTAGGGGTGCCCTAGCCTAAGCCTAGGGGTGCCTGAGCCTAAGCCTAGGGGTGTCCTAGCCTTAGGCTAGGGGAGCCCTAGCCTTATCCTAAGCCTAGGGGTGCCCAAACCTAAGCCTAGGGGTGCCCTAGCCTAAGCCAAGGGGTGCCCTAGCCTAAGCCTAGGGGTGCCCTAGCCTTAGCCTAGGGGTTCCCTAGCCTTAACCTAGGGGTGCCCTAGCCTTAGTCTAGTAGAGCCCTAGCATTAGCCTAAGCTTAGGTGTGCCCTATCTTAAGCTTACGGGTGCCCTAGCCTAAGCCTAAAGGTGCCCTAGCCTAAGGCTAGGGGTGCCGTAGCCTTAGGCTAGGGGAACCCTAGCCTTAGTCTAAGCCTACGGGTGCCCTAGCCCAAGCCTAGGGATGCCCTAGCGTTAGGCTAGAGGAGCCCTAGCGTTAGCCTAAGCCTATGGGTGCCCTAGCCTAAGCCTAGGGGTGCCCTAGCCTAAGCCTAGGGGTGCCCTAGCCTAAGCCTAGTTGTGCCCTAGCTTAAGTCTAGGGGTGCCCTAGCCTAAGCCTAGGGGTACCCTAGCCTTAGGCTAGGGGAGTCCTCGCCTTAGCCGAAGCCATGGGGTGCCCTAGCCTAAGCCTAGGGGTGGCCTAGCCTAAGCCTAGGGGTGCCCTAGACCAAGTAAGGATGCCCTAGCGTTAGGCTAGAGGAGCCCTAGCCTTAGCCTAAACCTAGGGGTGCCCTAGCCTAAGCCTTGGGGTGCCCTAGCCTAAGTCTAGGGGTGCCCTATCCTAAGCCTAGGGGTACACTAGGCTTAGGCTAGGGGAGCCCTAGCCTTAGCCTAAGCCTAGGGGTGCCCCAGCCTAAGCCTAGGGGTGCCCTAGCCTAAGCCTAGGGGTGCCCTAGCCTAAGCCTAGGGGTGCCCTAGCCTAAGCCTACGGGTGCCCTAGCCCAAGCCTAGGGATGCCCTAGCGTTAGGCTGGAGGAGACCTAGCCTTAGCCTAAGCCTAGGGGTGCCCTAGCCTAAACCTAGGGGTGCCCTAGCCTAAGTCTAGGGGTGCCCTAGCCTAAGCCTAGGGGTACCTTAGCCTTAGGTTAGGGGAGTCATCGCCTTAGCCGAAGCCTTGGGGTGCCCTAGCCTAAGCCTAAGGGTGCCCTAGAATATGCCTAGGGGTGCCATAGCCCAAGCCTAGGGATGCCCTAGCGTTAGGCTAGAGGAGCCCTAGCCTTAGCCTAAGCATAGGGGTTCCCTAGCCTAAGTCTAGGGGTGTCGTAGCCTAAGCCTTGGAATACCCAAGCCTTAGGCTAGGGGTGCCCTAGCCTTAGTCTAGTGGAGCACAAGCCTTAGCCTAAGCCTAGGGGTGCCGTATCCTAAGCCATGGGGTGCCATAGCCTACGCCTAGGGGTGCCCTAGCCTAAGCCTAGGGTTGCCCTAGCCTAAGACAAGGGGTTCCCTAGCCTTAGGCTAGGGGAGCCCTAGCCTTAGCCTAAGCCTAGGGGTGCCCCAGCCTAAGCCTAGGGGTGCCCTAGCCTAAGCCTAGGGGTGCCCTAGCCTAAGCCTACGGGTGCCCTAGCCCAAGCCTAGGGATGCCCTAGCGTTAGGCTGGAGGAGACCTAGCCTTAGCCTAAGCCTAGGGGTGCCCTAGCCTAAACCTAGGGGTGCCCTAGCCTAAGTCTAGGGGTGCCCTAGCCTAAGCCTAGGGGTACCTTAGCCTTAGGTTAGGGGAGTCATCGCCTTAGCCGAAGCCTTGGGGTGCCCTAGCCTAAGCCTAAGGGTGCCCTAGAATATGCCTAGGGGTGCCATAGCCCAAGCCTAGGGATGCCCTAGCGTTAGGCTAGAGGAGCCCTAGCCTTAGCCTAAGCATAGGGGTTCCCTAGCCTAAGTCTAGGGGTGTCGTAGCCTAAGCCTTGGAATACCCAAGCCTTAGGCTAGGGGTGCCCTAGCCTTAGTCTAGTGGAGCACAAGCCTTAGCCTAAGCCTAGGGGTGCCGTATCCTAAGCCATGGGGTGCCATAGCCTACGCCTAGGGGTGCCCTAGCCTAAGCCTAGGGTTGCCCTAGCCTAAGACAAGGGGTTCCCTAGCCTTAGGCTAGGGGAGCCCTAGCCTTAGCCTAAGCCTAGGGTTGCCCTAGCCTAAGACAAGGGGTTCCCTAGCCTTAGGCTAGGGGAGCCCTAGCCTTAGCCTAAGCCTTGGGGCGCCCTAGCCTAAACCTAGGGGTTCCATAACTTAAACCTAGGGGTGACCTAGCCTAAGCCTTGGGGTGCCCTAGGCTAAGGCTAGGGGTGCCCTAGCCTTAGTTTAGTGGATCCCTATCCTTAGCCTACGCTTAGGCGTGCCCTATTCTAAGCCTAGGGGTGCCCTAGCCTAAGCCTAGGGGTGCCGTAGCCCAAGCATAGCGGTGCCCTAGCCCAAGCCTAGTGGTGCCCTAGCCTAAGCCTAGGGGTTCCCTAGCCTAAGCCTAGGGGTGCCCGATCCTAAGGTTAGGGGTGCCCTAGCCTTAGTCTAGTGGAGCCCTAGCCTTAGCCTAAGCCTAGGGGTGCCCTAGCCTAAGCGTAGATGTGCCCTAGCCTAAGCCTAGGGTTGACCTACCCTAAGCCTAGGGGTACCCTAGCCTTAGGCTAGCTGAGCCCTATCCTTAGCCTAAGCCTAAGGGTGCCCTAGCCTAAGCCTAGGGGTGCCGTCCCCTAAGCCTAAGGGTGCCCTAGCCTAAGCCTAGGGGTGCCCTAGCCTTAGGCTAGCTGAGGCCTTGCCTTAGCCTAAGCCTAGGGGTGCCCTAGTCTAAGCCTAGTGGTGCCCTAGCCTTAGGCTAGGGGAGCCCTAGCGTGAGCCTAAGCCTAGGGGTCCCCAAGCCTAAGCCTAGGGGTGCCCTATCCTAAACCTAGGGGTGCCCTACCCTAAGCCTAGGGGTGCCCTAGCCTAAGCCTAGGGGTGCCCTAGCCTTAGGCTAGCTGAGCCCTTGCCTTAGCCTAAGCCTAAGGGTGCCCTTGCCTAAGCCTAGGGGTGACCTAGCCTAAGCTTAGTGGTGCCCTAGCCTTAGGTTAGGGGAGCCCTAGCGTAAACCTAAGCCTAGGGGTCCCCTAGCCTAAAGTTAGGGGTTCCTTAGCCTAAGCCTAGGGGTGCCCTAGCCTAAGCCTAGGGGTGCCCTAGCCTTAGGCTAGGGTAGCCCTAGCCTAAGCCTCGGGGTTCCCTAGCCTAAGCCTAGGTGTGCCCTAGGCTAAGCCTAGGGGTGCCATAGCCTAAGGCTAGGGGTGCCCTAGCCTTAGTCTAGTGGAGCCCTAGCCTTAGCCTAAGCCTAGGGGGGCCATAGCCTAAGCCGAGGGGTGCCCTAGCCTAAGCCTAGGGGTGCCCTACCCTAAGCCTAGGGTTGACCTAGCCTAGGCCTAGGGGTGCCCTAGCCTTAGGCTAGGGGAGCCCTAGCCTTTGCCTAAGCCTAGGGGTGCCCTAGTCTTAGGCTGGGGGGCCCTAGCCTTAGCCTAAGCCTAGGGGTGCCCTAGCCTAAGCCTAGGGGTGCTCTAGCCTAAGCCTAGGTGTGCCCTAGCAAGCCTAGGGGTGCCCTAGACTAAGCCTAGGAGTGCCCTAGCCTAAGCCAAGGGGTGCCCAAGCCTAAGTCTAGGGGTGCCCTAGCCTAAGCCTTTGAGTGCCCTAGCCTAGGACTAGGGGTGCCCTAGCCTAAGCTTAGGGGTGGCCAAGCGTAAGCCTAGGGGTGCCCTAGCCTAAGCCTAGGGGTGCGCTAGCCTAAGCCTAGGGGTGCCCTAGCCTTAGGCTAGGGGAGCCCTAGCCTTAGCCGAAGCCTTGAGGTGCCCTAGCCTAAGCCTAGGTGTGCCCTAACCTAAGCCTAGGGGTGCACTAGCTTAAGCCTAGGGGTGCCCTAGCGTTAGGCTAGAGGAGCCCTAGCCTTAGCCTAAGCCTAGGGGTTCCCTAGACTAAGTCTAGGGGTGCCCTAGCCTAAGCCTAGGGGTACCCTAGCCTTAGGCTAGGGGAGCCCTAGCCTTAGCCTAAGCCTAGGGGTGCCCTAGCCTAAGCCTATGGGTGCCCTAGCATTAGACTAGGGTTCCCCTAGCAAAAGCCTAGGGGTGCCCTAGCCTAAGGCTAGGGGTGCCCTAGCCTTAGTCTAGTGGAGCACTAGCCTTAGCTTAAGCCTAGGGGTGCCCTAGCCTTAGCGTAGATGTGCCCTTGCCTAAGACTAGGGGTGACCTACCCTAAGCCTAGGGGTGCCCTAGCCTTAGGCTAGCTGAGCCCTAGCCTTAGCCTAAGCCTAGGGGTGCCCTAGCCTACGCCTAGGGGTGCCCTAGCCTAAGCCTAGGAGTACCCTAGCCTAAGCCAAGGGGTGCCCTAGCCTAAGCTTATGGGTGCCCTAGCCTTGGGCTAGCTGAGCCCTTGCCTTAGCCTAAGCCTAGGGGTGCCATAGCCTAAGCCTAAGGGTGCCCTAGCCTAAGCCTAGCGGTGCCCTAGCCTAAGCCTAGTGGTGCCCTAGCCTTAGGGTAGCTGAGTCCTGGCCGTAGCCTAAGCCTAGGGGTGCCCAAGCCTATGCCTAAGGGTGCCCTAGCCTAAGCCTAGGGGTGCACTAGCCTTAGGCTAGGGGAGCCCTAGTCTTAGCCTAAGCCTAGGGGTGCCCTAGCCTAAGACTAGGGGTGCCCTAGCCTAAGCTTAGGGGTGCCCTAATCTAAGCCTAGTGGTGCCCTAGCCAAAGCCTAGGGGTGCCTTAGGTTTATGCAAGGAGAGCCCTAGCCTTAGCCTAAGCAGAACGGTGCCCTAGCCTAAGCTTAGGGGTGCCCTAGCCTAAGCCTAGGCGTGCCCTAGCCTAAGCCTAGGGGTGCCCTAGCCTTAGGCTAGGGGGCCCTAGCCTTAGCCTAAGCCTAGGGGTGCCCTAGCCTAAGCCTAGTGGTGCCCTAGCCTAAGCCTAGGGGAGCCCTAGCCTTACACTAGGGGAGCCCTAGCCTTAGCCTAAGCCTAGGGGTACCCTAGCCTAAGCCTAGGGTTGCCCTACCCTAAGCCTAGGGGTGCCCTAGCCTTAGGCTAGGGGAGCCCTAACCTTTGCCTAAGCCTAGGGGTGCCCTAGCCTAAGCCTAAGGGTTCCCTAGCCTAAGCCTAGGGGTGTGCTAGCCTAAGCCTAGGGGTGCCCTAGGCTAATGCTAGGGGTGCCCTAGCCTTAGTCTAGTGGAGCCCTAGCCTTAGCCTAAGCTTAGGGGTGCCCTATCCTAAGCCTAGTGGTGCCCTAGCCTAAGCCTAGGGGTGCCCTAGCCTAAGCCTAGGGGTGCCATAGCCTAAGGCTAGGGGTGCCCTAGCCTTAGTCTAGTGGAGCCCTAGCCTTTGCCTAAGCCTAGGGGTGCCATAGCCTAAGCATAGATGTGCCCTAGCCTAAGCCTAGGGGTACCCTACCCTAAGCCTAGGGGTGCCCTCGGATAAGCCTAGGGGTGCCCTAGCCTAAGCCTAGGTGTACCCTAGCCTAAGCCTAGGGGTGCCCCAGACTAAGCCTAGGAGTGCCCTAGCCTAAGCCAAGGGGTGCCCAAGCCTAAGTCTAGGGGTGCCCAGGCTAAGCCTAGGAGTGCCCTAGCCTAAGACTAGGGGTGCCCTAGCCAAAGCTTAGGGGTGGCCAAGCGTAAGCCTAGGGGTGCCCTAGCCTAAGCCGAGGGGTGCCCTAACCTAAGCCTAGGGGTGCCCTAGCCTTAGGCTAGGGGAGCCCTAGCCTTAGCCGAAGCCTTGAGGTGCCCTAGCCTAAGCCTAGGTGTGCCCTAACCTAAGCCTAGGGGTGCACTAGCTTAAGCCTAGGGGTGCCCTAGCGTTAGGCTAGAGGAGCCCTAGCCTTAGCCTAAGCCTAGGGGTTCCCTAGACTAAGTCTAGGGGTGCCCTAGCCTAAGCCTAGGGGTACCCTAGCCTTAGGCTAGGGGAGCCCTAGCCTTAGCCTAAGCCTAGGGGTGCCCTAGCCTAAGCCTATGGGTGCCCTAGCATTAGCCTAGGGTTGCCCTAGCAAAAGCCTAGGGGTGCCCTAGCCTAAGGCTAGGGGTGCCCTAGCCTTAGTCTAGTGGAGCACTAGCCTTAGCCTAAGCCTAGGGGTACCCTAGCCTAAGCCATGGGGTGCCCTAGCCTACGCCTAGGGGTGCCCTAGCCTAAGCTTAGGGTTGCCTTAGCCTAAGCCTTGGGGTGCCCTAGCCTAAGCCTAGGGGTGCACTAGCCTAAGCCTATGGGTGTCCTAGCCTAAGCCTAGGGGTGCCCTAGCCTAAGCCTAGGGGTGCCCTAGCCTTAGGCTAGGGGAGCCCTAGCCTTAGCCTAAGCCTTGGGACGCCCTAGCCTAAACCTAGGGGTTCCCTAGCCTAAGACTAGGGGTGACCTAGCCTAAGCGTAGGGGTGCCCTATGCTAAGGCTAGGGGTGCCCTAGCCTTAGTCTAGTGGAGCCCTAGCCTTAGCCTAAGCTTAGGCGTGCCCTATTCTAAACCTAGGGGTGCCCTAGCCTAAGCCTAGGCGTGCCCTAGCCCAAGCCTAGGGATGCCCTAGCGTTAGGCTAGAGGATCCCTAGATTACCCTAAGCCTAGGGGTGCCCTAGCCTAACCCAAGGGGTGCCCTAGCCCAAGCCTAGGGGTGTCCTAGCCTAAGCGTAGATGTGCCCTAGCCTAAGCCTAGGGGTGACCTACCCTAAGCCAAGGGGTGCCCTAGCCTTAGGCGAGCTGAGCCCTAGCCTTAGCCTAAGACTAGGGGTACCCTAGCCTAAGCCATGGGGTGCCCTAGCCTACGCCTAGGGGTGCCCTAGCCTAAGCCTAGGGGTGCCCTAGCCTAAGCCTAGGGTTGCCCTAGCCTAAGCCTAGGGGTGCCCTAGCCTTAGGCTAGGGGAGCCTTAGCCTTAGCCTAAGCCTAGGGGTGCCCTAACCTAAGCCTAGGGGTGCCCTAACCTAAGCCTAGGGGTGCCCTAGCCTAAGCTTAGGGTTGCCCTAGCCTAAGCCTAGGGGTGCCCTAGCCTTAGGCTAGGGGAGCCTTAGCCTTAGTCTAAGCCTAGTGTTGCCCTAGCCTAAGCCTAGGGGTCCCCTAGCCTACGCCTAGGAGTGCCCTAGCCTAAGCCTAGGGGTGCACTACCCTTAGGCTACGGGAGCCCTAGTCTTAGCCTAAGCCTAGGGGTGCCCTAGCCTAAGACTATGGGTGCCCTAGCCTAAGCTTAGGGGTGTCATAGTCTAAGCATAGGGGTGCCCTAGCCGAAGCCTAGGGGTGCCCTAGGGTTAGGCAAGGGGAGCCCTAGCCTTAGCCTAAGCCTAGGGGTGCCCTAGCCTAAACCTAGGGGTGCCCTAGCCTTAGGGTAGCTGAGCCCTTGCCTTATCCTAAGCCTAGGAGTGCACAAGCCTATGCCTAGGGGTGCCCCAGCCTAAGCCTAGGGGTGCCCTAGCCTAAGCCTAGGGGTGCCCTAGCCTAAGCCTAGTGGTGCCCTAGCCTTTGGCTAGCGGAGCCCTAGCCTTAGCTAAAGCCTAGGGGTGCCCTAGCATAAGACAAGTGGTGCCCTAGCCTAAGCTTAGGGGTGCCCTAGCCTAAGCTTAGGGGTGTCCTCGCCTTAGGCTAGGGGAGCCCTAGCCTTAGCCTAAGCCTAGGGGTGCCCTAACCTAAGCCTAGTGGTGCCTGAGCCTAAGCCTATGGGTGCCCTAGCCTAAGCCTAGGGGTGCCCTAGCCTTAGTCTAGTGGAGCCCTAGCCTTAGCTTAAGTCTAGGGGTACCCTAGCCTAAGCCTAGGGTTGCCCTAGCCTAAGCCTAGGGGTGCCCTAGCCTTAGGGTAGCTGAGCCCTAGCCGTAACCTAAGTCTAGGGGTGCCCTAGCCTACGCCTAAGGGTGCCCTAGCCTAAGCCAAGGGGTGCATTAGCCCAAGCCTAGTGATGCCGTAGCGTTAGGATAGAGGAGCTCTAGCATAGCCTAAGCCTAGGGGATCACTAGCCAAAGCCTAGGGGTGCCCTAGACCAAGACTAGGGGTGCCCTAGCCTAAGCCTAGGGGTTCCCTAGCCTAAAACTAGGGGTGACCTACCCTAAGCCTAGGGGTGCCCTAGCCTTAGGCTAGCTGAGCCCTAGCCTTACCCTAAGCCTAGGGGTGCCCTAGCCTAAGCCTAGGGGTCCCCTAGGCTAAGCCTAGGAGTGCCCTAGCCTAAGCCAAGGGGTGCCCTAGCCTAAGCTTTGGGGTGCCCTAGCCTTAGGCTAGCTGAGCCCTTGCCTTAGCCTAAGCCTAGGGGTGCCCTAGCCTACGCCTAGGGGTGCCATAGCCTAAGCCTAGGGGTGCCCTAGCCTAAGCCTAGGTGTCCCCTAGTCTAAGCCTAGGGGTGCCCAAGCCTAAGGCTAGGGGTGCCCTAGCCTTAGTCTAGTGGAGCCCTAGCCTTAGCCTAAGCCTAGGGGTACCCTAGCCTAAGCCTAGGGGTGCCCTAGTCTAAGCCTAGGGGTGCCCTAGCCTACGCATAGGGGTGCCCTAACCTAAGCCTAGGGGTGCCCTAGCCTAAGCTTAGGGGTGCCCTAGTCTAAGCCTAGGGGTGCCCTAGCCTAAGCCTAGGGGTACCCTAGGGTTAGGCAAGGGGAGCACTAGCCTTAGCCTAAGCATAGGGGTGCCCTAGCCTAAGCTTAGGGGTGCCCTAGCCTAAGCCTAGCGGTGCCCTAGCCTAAGGCTAGGGGAGCCCTAACCTTAGGATAGGGGAGCCCTAACCTTAGCCTAAGCCTAGGGGTGCCCTAGCCTAAGCCTAGGGGTGCCCTAGCCTAAGCCTACGAGTGCCCTAGCCTAAGCCAAGGGGTGCCCTAGCCTAAGCCTAGGGGTGCCCTAGCCTAAGCCTAGGGGTGCCCTAGCCTAAGCCTAAGGGTGCCCTAGCCTAAGCCTAGGGGTGCCCTAGCCTAAGCATAGCGGTGTCCTAGCCTAAGCCTAGGGGTGCCCTAGCCTAAGCCTAGGGGTGCCTTAGCCTTAGGCTAGGGGAGCCCTAGCCTTAGCCTAAGCCTAGGGGTGCCCTAGCCTAAGCCTAGGGGTTCCCTTGCCTAAGCCTAGGGGTGCCCTAGCCTAAGCCGAGGGGTGCCCTAGCCTAAGGCTAGGGGTGCCCTAGCCTTAGACTAGTGGAGCCCCTGCCTTAGCCTAAGCCTAGGGGTACCCTAGCCTAAGCCTAGTGGTGCCTTAGCCTAAGCCTAGGGGTGCCCTAGTCTTAGGGTAGCTGAGCCCTAGCCGTAGCCTAAGCCTAGGGGTGCCCTAGCCTACGCCTACGGGTGCCCTAGCCTAAGCCAAGGGGTGCACTAGCCCAAGCCTAGGGATGCCCTTGCGTTAGGCTAGAGGAGCTCTAGCATAGGCTAAGCATAGGGGATCCCTAGCCTAAGCCTAGGGGTGCCCTAGCCCAAGCCTAGGGGTGCCCTAGCCTAATCCTAGGGGTTCCCTATCCTAAGCCTAGGGGTGCCCTAGCCTAAGGCTAGGGGTGCCCTAGCCTTAGTCTAGTGGAGCCCTAGCCTTAGCCTAAGCCTAGGGGTGCCCTAGCCTTAGCGTAGATGTGCCCTAGCCTAAAACTAGGGGTGACCTATCCTAAGCCTAGGGGTGCCCTAGCCTTAGGCTAGCTGAGCCCTAGCCTTAGCCTAAGCCTAGGGGTGCCCTAGCCTAAGCCTAGGAGTGCCCTAATCTAAGCCAAGGGATGCCCTAGCCTAAGCTTAGGGGTGCCCTAGCCTTAGGCTAGCTGAGCCCTTGCCTTAGCCTAAGCCTAGGGGTGCCCTAGCCTAAGCCTAGGGGTGCCCTAGCCTAAGCCTAGGGGTGCTCTAGCCTAAGCCTAGTGGTGCCCTAGCCTTAGGCTAGGGGAGCCCTAGCGTTAGCCTAAGCCTAGGGGTCCCCTAGCATAAGCCTAGGGGTGCCCTAGCCTAAGTCTAGGGGTGCCCTGCCTAAACCTAGGGGTGCCTTAGCATTAGGCTAGTGGAGCCCTAGCCTTAGCCTAAGCCTAGGGGTGCCCTAGGCTAAGCCTAGGGGTTCCCTAGCCTAAGCCTAGGGGTGCCCTAGCCTTAGCCTAGTGGAGCCCTAGCCTTAGCCTAAGCCTAGGGGTGCCCTAGCCTAAGCCTAGGGGTGCCCTAGCTTTAGGCTAGGGGAGCCCTAGCTTTAGCCTAAGCCTAGGGGTGCCCTAGCCTAAGCCTAGGGGTGCCCTAGCCTACGAATAGGGGTGCCCTAGCCTAAGCCTAGGGGTGCCCTCACCTTAGGCTAGGGGAGCCCAAGTCTTTGCCTAAGCCTAGGGGTGCCCAAGCCTAAGACTATGGTTGCCCTAGCCTAAGCTTAGGGGTGCCCTAGTCTAAGCCTAGGGGTGCCCTAGCCTAAGTTTAGGGGTGCCGTAGGGTTAGGCAAGGGGAGACCTAGCCTTAGCCTAAGCATAGGGGTGCCCTAGCCCAAGCCTAGGGGTACCCTAGCCTAAGCCTAGGGGTGCCATAGCCTAAGACTTGGGGTGCCCTAGCCTAAGCCTAGGGGTGCCCTAGCCTAAGCCTAGGGGTGTCCTAGCCTAAGGCTAGGGGAGCCCTAGCTATATCCTAAGCCTAGGGGTGCCCTAGCCTAAGCCTAGGGGTGCCGTATCCTTAGGCTAGGGGAGCCCTAGCCTTAGCCTATGCCTTGGGGCGCCCTAGCCTAAACCTAGGGGTTCCCTAGCCTAAGCCTAGGGGTGAGCTAGCCTAAGCCTAGGGGTGCCCTATCCTAAGCCTAGGGGAGCCCTAGCCTTAGCCTAAGCCTATGGGTGCCCCAGCGTAAGACTTGGGGTGCCCTAGCCTAAGTCTAGGGGAGCCTAGCCTAAGCATAGTGGTGCCCTAACCTAAACCTAGGGGTTCCCTACCTAAGCCTAGGGGTGCCCTAGCCTAAGCCAACGGGTGCCCTAGCCTAAGCCTAGGGGTCCCCTAGCATAAGCCTAGGGGTGCCCTAGCCTAAGTCTAGGGGTGCCCTGCCTAAACCTAGGGGTGCCTTAGCATTAGGCTAGTGGAGCCCTAGCCTTAGCCTAAGCCTAGGGGTGCCCTAGGCTAAGCCTAGGGGTTCCCTAGCCTAAGCCTAGGGGTGCCCTAGGCTAAGCCTATGGGTGCCCAAGCCTAAGACTATGGTTGCCCTAGCCTAAGCTTAGGGGTGCCCTAGTCTAAGCCTAGGGGTGCCCTAGCCTAAGTTTAGGGGTGCCGTAGGGTTAGGCAAGGGGAGACCTAGCCTTAGCCTAAGCATAGGGGTGCCCTAGCCCAAGCCTAGGGGTACCCTAGCCTAAGCCTAGGGGTGCCATAGCCTAAGACTTGGGGTGCCCTAGCCTAAGCCTAGGGGTGCCCTAGCCTAAGCCTAGGGGTGTCCTAGCCTAAGGCTAGGGGAGCCCTAGCTATATCCTAAGCCTAGGGGTGCCCTAGCCTAAGCCTAGGGGTGCCGTATCCTTAGGCTAGGGGAGCCCTAGCCTTAGCCTATGCCTTGGGGCGCCCTAGCCTAAACCTAGGGGTTCCCTAGCCTAAGCCTAGGGGTGAGCTAGCCTAAGCCTAGGGGTGCCCTAACCTAAGCCTAGGGGAGCCCTAGCCTTAGCCTAAGCCTATGGGTGCCCCAGCGTAAGACTTGGGGTGCCCTAGCCTAAGTCTAGGGGAGCCTAGCCTAAGCATAGTGGTGCCCTAACCTAAACCTAGGGGTTCCCTACCTAAGCCTAGGGGTGCCCTAGCCTAAGCCAACGGGTGCCCTAGCCTAAGCCTAGGGGTGCCCTAGCCTAAGTTTAGTGGTGCCCTAGCCTTAGGCTAGGGGAGCCCTAGCGTTAGCCTAAGCCTAGGGGTCCCCTTGCCTAAGCCTAGGGGTGCCCTAGACTAAGCCTAGGGGTGCCCTAGCCTAAGCCAAGGGGTGCCCTAGCCTTAGGCTAGGGTAGACCTAGCCTTAGTCTAAGTCTAGGGGTTCGCTAGCCTAAGCATAGGTGTGCCCTAGTCTAAGCCTAGGGTTGCCCTAGCCTAAGGCTAGGGGTGCCCTAGCCTAAGCCTAGGGTTGCCCTAGCCTAAGCCTAGGGGTGCCCTAGCCTTAGGCTAGGGGAGCCTTAGCTTTAGCCTAAGCCTAGGGGTGCCCTAGCCTAAGCCTAGGGGTCCCCTAGCCTACGCCTAGGAGTGCCTTAGCCTAAGCCTAGGGGTGCACTAGCCTAAGCCTAGGGGTGCCCTAGCCTAAGGCTAGGGGAGACCTAACCTTAGGCTAGGGGAGCCCTAACCTTAGCCTAAGCCTAGGGGTGCCCTAGCCCAAGCCTAGGGGTGCCCTAGCCTAAGCCTAGGGGTGCCCTAGCCTAAGCCAAGGGGTGCCTTAGCCTAAGCCTAGGGGTGTCCTAGCCTTAGGCTACGGGAGCCCTAGCCTTATCCTAAGCCTAGGGGTGCCCTAACCTAAGCCTAGGGGTGCCCTAGCCTAAGCCTAGGGGTGCCCTAGCCTAAGCCTACGGGAGCCCAAGCCTAAGCTTAGGGTTGCCCTAGCCTAAGCCTAGGGTTGCCCTAGCCTTAGGCTAGGGGAGCCTTAGCCTTGTCCTAAGCTTAGGGTTGCCCTAGCCTAATCCTAGGGGTCCCCTAGTCTACGCCTAGGAGTGCCCTAGCCTAAGCCTACGGGTGCCCTAGCCTTAGGCTAGGGGAGCCCTAGTCTTAGCCTAAGCCTAGGGGTGCCCTAGGCTAAGACTATGGGTGCCCTAGCCTAAGCTTAGGGGTGTCATAGTCTAAGCATAGGGGTGCACTAGCCTAAGCCTAGGGGTGCCCTAGGGTTAGGCAAGGGGAGCCCTAGCCTTAGCCTAAGCCTAGGGGTGCCCTAGCCTAAGGCTAGGGGTGCCCTAGCCTAAGCCTAGCGGTGCCCTAGCCTAACCCTAGGGGTGCCCTAGCCTTAGGCTAGCTGAGCCCTTGCCTTAGCCTAAGCCTAGGAGTGCACAAGTCTAAGCCTAGGGGTGCCCCAGCCTAAGCCTAGGGGTGCCCTAGCCTAAGCCTAGTGGTGCCCTAGCCTTAGGGTAGCGGAGCCCTAGCCTTAGCCTAAGCCTAGGGGTGCCCTAGCATAAGACAAGGGGTGCCCTAGCCTAAGCTTAGGGGTGCCCTAGCCTAAGCCTAGGGGTGTCCTAGCCTTAGGCTAGGAGAGCCCTAGCCTTAGCCTAAGCCTAGGGGTTCCCTAGCCTAAGCCTAGAGGTGCCCGAGCCTAAGCCTATGGGTGCCCTAGCCTAAGCTTAGGGGTGCCTTAGCCTTAGGCTAGGGGAGCCCTAGCCTTAGCCTAAGCCTAGGGGTGCCCTAGCCTAAGCCTAGGGGTTCCCTTGCCTAAGCCTAGGGGTGCCCTAGCCTAAGCCTAGGGGTGCCCTAGCCTAAGGCTAGGGGTGCCCTAGCCTTAGTCTAGTGGAGCCCTAGCCTTAGCTTAAGTCTAGAGGTACCCTAGCCTAAGCCTAGGGGTGCCCTAGCCTTAGGGTAGCTGAGCCCTAGCCGTAGCCTAAGCCTAGGGGTGCCCTAGCCTACGCCTAAGGGTGCCCTAGCCTAAGCCAAAGAGTGCACTAGCCCAAGCCTAGTGATGCCCTAGCGTTAGGCTAGAGGAGCTCTAGCATAGCCTAAGCCTAGGGGATCACTAGCCTAAGCCTAGGGGTGCCCTAGCCCAAGCCTAGGGTTGCCCTAGCCTAAGCCTAGGGGTTCCCTAGCCTAAGCCTAGGGGTGCCCTAGCCTAAGGCTAGAGGTGCCCTAGCCTTAGTCTAGTGGAGCCCTAGCCTTAGCCTAAGCCTAGGGGTGCCCTAGCCTAAGCGTAGATGTGCCCAAGCCTAAAACTAGGGGTGACCTACCCTAAGCCTAGGGGTGCCCTAGCCTTAGGCTAGCTGAGCCCTAGCCTTAGCCTAAGCCTAGGGGTGCCCTAGGCTAAGCCTAGGGGTCCCCTAGCCTAAGCCTAGGAGTGCCCTAGCCTAAGCCAAGGGGTGCCCTAGCCTAAGCTTTGGGGTGCCCTAGCCTTAGGCTAGCTGAGCCCTTGCCTTAGCCTAAGCCTAGGGGTGCCCTAGCCTACGCCTAGGGGTGCCCTAGCCTAAGCCTAGAGGTGCCCTAGCCTAAACCTAGTGGTGCCCTAGCCTTAGGCTAGGGGAGCCCTAGCGGTAGCCTAAGCCTAGCGGTCCCCTAGCCTAAGCCTAGGGGTGCCCTAGCCTAAGCCTAGGGTTGCCCTAGCCTAAGCCTAGGGGTGCCTTAGCCTTAGGCTAGGGGAGCCCTAGCCTTAGCCTAAGCCTAGGGGTGCCCTAGCCTAAGCCTAGGGGTGCCTTAGCCTTAGGCTAGGGGAGCCCTAGCCTTAGCCTAAGCCTAGGGGTGCCCTAGTCTAAGCCTAGGGGTGCCCTAGCCTACGCATAGGGGTGCCCTAGCCTAAGCCTAGGGGTGCCATAGCCTTAGGCTAGGGGAGCCCTAGTCTTAGCCTAAGCCTGGGGTGCCCAAGCCTAAGACTATGGGTGCCCTAGCCTAAGCTTAGGGGTGCCCTAGTCTAAGCCTAGGGGTGCCCTAGCCTAAGCCTAGGGGTGCCCTAGGGTTAGGCAAGGGGAGCACTAGCCTTAGCCTAAGCATAGGGGTGCCCTAGCCTAAGCTTAGGGTTGCCCTAGCCTAAGCCTAGGGATGCACTAGCCTAAGGCTAGGGGAGCCCTAACCTTAGGCTAGGGGAGCCCTAACCTTAGCCTAAGCCTAGGGGTGCCCTAGCCCAAGCCTAGGGGTGCCCTATCCTAAGCCTAGGGGTGCCCTAGCCTAAGCCTAGGGGTGCCCTAGCCTAAGCCTAGGGGTGCCGTAGCCTAAGCCTAGGGGTGCCGTAGCCTAAGCCAAGGGGTGCCCTAGCCTAAGCCTAGGGGTGCCCTAGCCTAAGCCTAGGGTTGCCCTAACCTAAGCCTAGGGGTGCCCTAGCCTAAGCCTAGGGGTGCCCTAGCCTAAGCCTAGGGGTGACTTATCCTAAGCCTAGGGGAGTCCTAGCCTTAGGCTAGGGGAGCCCTAGCTTTATCCTAAGCCTAGGGGTGCCTTAACCTAAGCCTAGGGTTGCCCTATCCTAAGCCTAGGGGTGCCCTACCCTAAGCCTAGGGGTGCCCTAGCCTTAGGCTAGCGGAGCCCTAGCCTTAGCCTAAGCCTAGGGGTGCCCTAGCAAAAGACAAGGGGTGCCCTAGCCTAAGCTTAGGGGCGCCCTAGCCTAAGCCTAGGGGTCCCCTAGCCTAAGCCTAGGGGTGCCCTAGCCTAAGCCTAGGGGTGCCCTAGCGTTAGGCTAGGGGAGCCCTAGCCTTAGCCTAAGACTAGGGGTGCCCAACCTAAGCCTAGGGGTGCCCTAGCCTAAGCCTATGGGTGCCCTAGCCTAAGCCTAGGGGAGCCCTAGCCTAAGCCTAGGGGTGCCCTAGCCCAAGCCTAGGGGTGCCCTAGCCTAAGCCTAGGGGTGCCCTAGCCTAAGCCTAGGGGTGCCCTAGCCTAAGCCTAGGGGTGCCCTAGCCTAAGGCTAGGGGTACCCTAGCCTTAGTCTAGTGGAGCCCTAGCCTTAGCCTAAGCCTAGGGGTGCCCTAGCCTAAGCCTAGCGGTGCCCTAGCCTAACCCTAGGGGTGCCCTAGCCTTAGGCTAGCTGAGCCCTTGCCTTAGCCTAAGCCTAGGAGTGCACAAGTCTAAGCCTAGGGGTGCCCTAGCCTAAGCCTAGGGGTGCCCTAGCCTAAGCCTAGTGGTGCCCTAGCCTTAGGGTAGCGGAGCCCTAGCCTTAGCCTAAGCCTAGGGGTGCCCTAGCATAAGACAAGGGGTGCCCTAGCCTAAGCTTAGGGGTGCCGTAGCCTAAGCCTAGGGGTGTCCTAGCCTTAGGCTAGGAGAGCCCTAGCCTTAGCCTAAGCCTAGGGGTTCCCTAGCCTAAGCCTAGAGGTGCCCGAGCCTAAGCCTATGGGTGCCCTAGCCTAAGCCTAGGGGTGCCTTAGCCTTAGGCTAGGGGAGCCCTAGCCTTAGCCTAAGCCTAGGGGTGCCCTAGCCTAAGCCTACGGGTTCCCTTGCCTAAGCCTAGGGGTGCCCTAGCCTAAGCCTAGGGGTGCCCTAGCCTAAGGCTAGGGGTGCCCTAGCCTTAGTCTAGTGGAGCCCTAGCCTTAGCTTAAGTCTAGGGGTACCCTAGCCTAAGCCTAGGGGTGCCCTAGCCTTAGGGTAGCTGAGCCCTAGCCGTAGCCTAAGCCTAGGTGTGCCCTAGCCTACGCCTAAGGGTGCCCTAGCCTAAGCCAAAGGGTGCACTAGCCCAAGCCTAGTGATGCCCTAGCGTTAGGCTAGAGGAGCTCTAGCATAGCCTAAGCCTAGGGGATCACTAGCCTAAGCCTAGGGGTGCCCTAGCCCAAGCCTAGGGTTGCCCTAGCCTAAGCCTAGGGGTTCCCTAGCCTAAGCCTAGGGGTTCCCTAGCCTAAGGCTAGAGGTGCCCTAGCCTTAGTCTAGTGGAGCCCTAGCCTTAGCCTAAGCCTAGGGGTGCCCTAGCCTAAGCGTAGATGTGCCCTAGCCTAAAACTAGGGGTGACCTACCCTAAGCCTAGGGGTGCCCTAGCCTTAGGCTAGCTGAGCCCTAGCCTTAGCCTAAGCCTAGGGGTGCCCTAGGCTAAGCCTAGGGGTCCCCTAGCCTAAGCCTAGGAGTGCCCTAGCCTAAGCCAAGGGGTACCCTAGCCTAAGCTTTGGGGTGCCCTAGCCTTAGGCAAGCTGATCCCTTGCCTTAGCCTAAGCCTAGGGGTGCCCTAGCCTACGCCTAGGGGTGCCCTAGCCTAAGCCTAGGGGTGCCCTAGCCTAAACCTAGTGGTGCCCTAGCCTTAGGCTAGGGGAGCCCTAGCGGTAGCCTAAGCCTAGGGGTCCCCTAGCCTAAGCCTAGGGGTGCCCTAGCCTAAGCCTAGGGTTGCCCTAGCCTAAGCCTAGGGGTGCCTTAGCCTTAGGCTAGGGGAGCCCTAGCCTTAGCCTAAGCCTAGGGGTGCCCTAGCCTAAGCCTAGGGGTGCCTTAGCCTTAGGCTAGGGGAGCCCTAGCCTTAGCCTAAGCCTAGGGGTGCCCTAGTCTAAGCCTAGGGGTGCCCTAGCCTACGCATAGGTGTGCCCTAGCCTAAGCCTAGGGGTGCCATAGCCTTAGGCTAGGTGAGCCCTAGTCTTAGCCTAAGCCTTGGGGTGCCCAAGCCTAAGACTATGGGTGCCCTAGCCTAAGCTTAGGGGTGCCCTAGTCTAAGCTAGGGGTGCCCTAGCCTAAGCCTAGGGGTGCCCTAGGGTTAGGCAAGGGGAGCACTAGCCTTAGCCTAAGCATAGGGGTGCCCTAGCCCAAGCCTAGGGGTGCCCTATCCTAAGCCTAGGGGTGCCCTAGCCTAAGCCTAGGGGTGCCCTAGCCTAAGCCTAGGGGTGCCGTAGCCTAAGCCTAGGGGTGCCGTAGCCTAAGCCAAGGGGTGCCCTAGCCTAAGCCTAGGGGTGCCCTAGCCTAAGCCTAGGGGTGCCCTAACCTAAGCCTAGGGGTGCCCTAGCCTAAGCCTAGGGGTGCCCTAGCCTAAGCCTAGGGGTGCCGTAGCCTAAGCCTAGGGGTGCCGTAGCCTAAGCCAAGGGGTGCCCTAGCCTAAGCCTAGGGGTGCCCTAGCCTAAGCCTAGGGGTGCCCTAGCCTAAGCCTAGGGGTGACTTATCCTAAGCCTAGGGGAGTCCTAGCCTTAGGCTAGGGGAGCCCTAGCCTTATCCTAAGCCTAGGGGTGCCTTAACCTAAGCCTAGGGTTGCCCTATCCTAAGCCTAGGGGTGCCCTACCCTAAGCCTAGGGGTGCCCTAGCCGTAGGCTAGCGGAGCCCTAGCCTTAGCCTAGGGGAGCCCTAGCCTAAGCCTAGGGGTGCCCTAGCCTAAGCTTAGGGGCGCCCTAGCCTAAGCCTAGGGGTCCCCTAGCCTAAGCCTAGGGGTGCCCTAGCCTAAGCCTAGGGGTGCCCTAGCCTAAGGCTAGGGGTACCCTAGCCTTAGTCTAGTGGAGCCCTAGCCTTAGCCTAAGCCTAGGGGTGCCCTAGCCTAAGCCTAGCGGTGCCCTAGCCTAACCCTAGGGGTGCCCTAGCCTTAGGCTAGCTGAGCCCTTGCCTTAGCCTAAGCCTAGGAGTGCACAAGTCTAAGCCTAGGGGTGCCCTAGCCTAAGCCTAGGGGTGCCCTAGCCTAAGCCTAGTGGTGCCCTAGCCTTAGGGTAGCGGAGCCCTAGCCTTAGCCTAAGCCTAGGGGTGCCCTAGCATAAGACAAGGGGTGCCCTAGCCTAAGCTTAGGGGTGCCGTAGCCTAAGCCTAGGGATGTCCTAGCCTTAGGCTAGGAGAGCCCTAGCCTTAGCCTAAGCCTAGGGGTTCCCTAGCCTAAGCCAAGAGGTGCCCGAGCCTAAGCCTATGGGTGCCCTAGCCTAAGCCTAGGGGTGCCTTAGCCTTAGGCTAGGGGAGCCCTAGCCTTAGCCTAAGCCTAGGGGTGCCCTAGCCTAAGCCTACGGGTTCCCTTGCCTAAGCCTAGGGGTGCCCTAGCCTAAGCCTAGGGGTGCCCTAGCCTAAGGCTAGGGGTGCCCTAGCCTTAGTCTAGTGGAGCCCTAGCCTTAGCTTAAGTCTAGGGGTACCCTAGCCTAAGCCTAGGGGTGCCCTAGCCTTAGGGTAGCTGAGCCCTAGCCGTAGCCTAAGCCTAGGTGTGCCCTAGCCTACGCCTAAGGGTGCCCTAGCCTAAGCCAAAGGGTGCACTAGCCCAAGCCTAGTGATGCCCTAGCGTTAGGCTAGAGGAGCTCTAGCATAGCCTAAGCTTAGGGGATCACTAGCCTAAGCCTAGGGGTGCCCTAGCCCAAGCCTAGGGTTGCCCTAGCCTAAGCCTAGGGGTTCCCTAGCCTAAGCCTAGGGGTGCCCTAGCCTAAGGCTAGAGGTGCCCTAGCCTTAGTCTAGTGGAGCCCTAGCCTTAGCTTAAGCCTAGGGGTGCCCTAGCCTAAGCGTAGATGTGCCCTAGCCTAAAACTAGGGGTGACCTACCCTAAGCCTAGGGGTGCCCTAGCCTTAGGCTAGCTGAGCCCTAGCCTTAGCCTAAGCCTAGGGGTGCCCTAGGCTAAGCCTAGGGGTCCCCTAGCCTAAGCCTAGGAGTGCCCTAGCCTAAGCCAAGGGGTACCCTAGCCTAAGCTTTGGGGTGCCCTAGCCTTAGGCTAGCTGAGCCCTTGCCTTAGCCTAAGCCTAGGGGTGCCCTAGCCTACGCCTAGGGGTGCCCTAGCCTAAGCCTAGGGGTGCCCTAGCCTAAACCTAGTGGTGCCCTAGCCTTAGGCTAGGGGAGCCCTAGCGGTAGCCTAAGCCTAGGGGTCCCCTAGCCTAAGCCTAGGGGTGCCCTAGCCTAAGCCTAGGGTTGCCCTAGCCTAAGCCTAGGGGTGCCTTAGCCTTAGGCTAGGGGAGCCCTAGCCTTAGCCTAAGCCTAGGGGTGCCCTAGCCTAAGCCTAGGGGTGCCTTAGCCTTAGGCTAGGGGAGCCCTAGCCTTAGCCTAAGCCTAGGGGTTCCCTAGTCTAAGCCTAGGGGTGCCCTAGCCTACGCATAGGGGTGCCCTAGCCTAAGCCTAGGGGTGCCATAGCCTTAGGCTAGGGGAGCCCTAGTCTTAGCCTAAGCCTTGGGGTGCCCAAGCCTAAGACTATGGGTGCCCTAGCCTAAGCTTAGGGGTGCCCTAGTCTAAGCCTAGGGGTGCCCTAGCCTAAGCCTAGGGGTGCCCTAGCGTTAGGCAAGGGGAGCACTAGCCTTAGCCTAAGCATAGGGGTGCCCTAGCCCAAGCCTAGGGGTGCCCTATCCTAACCCTAGGGGTGCCCTAGCCTAAGCCTAGGGGTGCCCTAGCCTAAGCCTAGGGGTGCCCTAGCCTAAGCCTAGGGGTGCCGTAGCCTAAGCCTAGGGGTGCCGTAGCCTAAGCCAAGGGGTGCCCTAGCCTAAGCCTAGGGGTGCCCTAGCCTAAGCCTAGGGGTGCCCTAACCTAAGCCTAGGGGTGCCCTAGCCTAAGCCTAGGGGTGCCCTAGCCTAAGCCTAGGGGTGCCGTAGCCTAAGCCTAGGGGTGCCGTAGCCTAAGCCAAGGGGTGCCCTAGCCTAAGCCCAGGGGTGCCCTAGCCTAAGCCTAGGGGTGCCCTAGCCTAAGCCTAGGGGTGACTTATCCTAAGCCTAGGGGAGTCCTAGCCTTAGGCTAGGGGAGCCCTAGCCTTATCCTAAGCCTAGGGGTGCCTTAACCTAAGCCTAGGGTTGCCCTATCCTAAGCCTAGGGGTGCCCTACCCTAAGCCTAGGGGTGCCCTAGCCTTAGGCTAGCGGAGCCCTAGCCTTAGCCTAAGCCTAGGGGTGCCCTAGCAAAAGACAAGGGGTGCCCTAGCCTAAGCTTAGGGGCGCCCTAGCCTAAGCCTAGGGGTGCCCTAGCCTAAGCCTAGGGGTGCCCTAGCCTAAGCCTATGGGTGCCCTAGCCTAAGCCTAGGGGAGCCCTAGCCTAAGCCTAGGGGTGCCCTAGCCCAAGCCTAGGGGTGCCCTAGCCTAAGCCTAGGGGTGCCCTAGCCTAAGCCTAGGGGTGCCCTAGCCTAAGGCTAGGGGTACCCTAGCCTTAGTCTAGTGGAGCCCTAGCCTTAGCCTAAGCCTAGGGGTGCCCTAGCCTAAGCGTAGATGTGCCCTAGCCTAAGCCTAGGGGTGCCCTAGCCTAAGCCTAGGGGTGTCCTAGCCTAAGGCTAGGGGAGCCCTAGCCTTAGCCTAAGCCTTGGGGCGCCCTAGCCTAAACCTAGGGGTTCCCTAGCCTAAGCCTAGGGGTGAGCTAGCCTAAGCCTAGGGGTACCCTAGGCTAAGGCTAGGGGTGCCCTAGCCTTAGTCTAGTGGATACCTATCCTCAGCCTAAGCTTAGGGGTGCCCTTTCCTAAGCCTAGGGGTGCCCTATCCTAAGCCTAGGGGTGCCCAAGCCTTAGTCTAAGCCTAGGGGTGCCCTAGCCCAAGCCTAGGGATGCCCAAGCGTTAGGCTAGAGGAACCCTTGCCTTAGCCTAAGCCTAGGGGTGTCCTAGCCTAAGCTTTTTGGTGTCCTAGCCTAAGTCTAGGGGTGCCCTAGCCTAAGCCTAGGGATGCCATAGCGTTAGGCTAGAGGAGCCCAAGCCTTAGCCTAAGCCTAGGGGTGCCCTAGCCTAAGCCTAGGGGTCCCCTAGTCTACGCCTAGGAGTGCCCTAGCCTAAGCCTAGGGGTGCCCTAGCCTTAGGCTAGGGGAGCCCTAGTCTTAGCCTAAGCCTAGGGGTGCCCTAGCCTAAGACTATGGGTGCCCTAGCCTAAGCTTAGGGGTGTCATAGTCTAAGCATAGGGGTGCACTAGCCTAAGCCTAGGGGTGCCCTAGGGTTAGGCAAGGGGAGCCCTAGCCTTAGCCTAAGCCTAGGGGTGCCATAGCCTAAGCCTAGGGGTGCCCTAGCCTAAGCCTAGCGGTACCCTAGCCTAAGCCTAGGGGTGCCCTAGCCTTAGGCTAGCTGAGCCCTTGCCTTAGCCTAAGCCTAGGGGTGCCCTAGCCTAAGCCTAGAGGTGCCCGAGCCTAAGCCTATGGGTGCCCTAGCCTAAGCCTAGGGGTGCCTTAGCCTTAGGCTAGGGGAGCTCTAGCCTTAGCCTAAGCCTAGGGGTGCCCTAGCCTAAGCCTAGGGGTTCCCTTGCCTAAGCCTAGGGGTGCCCTAGCCTAAGCCTAGGGGTGCCCTAGCCTAAGGCTTGGGGTGCCCTAGCCTTAGTCTAGTGGAGCCCTAGCCTTAGCTTAAGTCTAGGGGTACCCTAGCCTAAGCCGAGGGGTGCCCTAGCCTTAGGGTAGCTGAGCCCTAGCCGTAGCCTAAGCCTATGGGTGCCCTAGCCTACTCCTAAGGGTGCCCTAGCCTAAGCCAAGGGGTGCACTAGCCCAAGCGTAGTGATGCCCTAGCGTTAGGCTAGAGGAGCTCTAGCATAGCCTAAGCCTAGGGGATCACTAGCCTAAGCCTAGGGGTGCCTTAGCCCAAGCCTAGGGGTGCCCTAGCCTAAGCCTAGGGGTTCCCTAGCCTAAGCCTAGGGGTGCCCTAGCCTAAGGCTAGGGGTGGCCTAGCCTTAGTCTAGTGGAGCCCTAGCCTTAGCCTAAGCCTAGGGGTGCCCTAGCGTAAGCCTAGGAGTGCCCTAGCCTAAGCCAAGGGGTGCCCTAGCGTAAGCTTAGGGGTGCCCTAGCCTTAGGCTAGCTGAGCCCTAGCCTTAGCCTAAGCCTAGGGGTGCCCTAGGCTAAGCCTAGGGGTCCCCTAGCCTAAGCATAGGAGTGCCCTAGCCTAATCCAAGGGGTGCCCTAGCCTAAGTTTGGGGTGCCCTAGCCTTAGGCTAGCTGAGCCCTTGCCTTAGCCTAAGCCTAGGGGTGCCCTAGCCTACGCCTAGGGGTACCCTAGCCTAAGCCTAGGGCTGCCCTAGCCTAAACCTAGTGGTGCCTTGGCCTTAGGCTAGGGGAGCCCTAGCGGTAGCCTAAGCCTAGGGGTCCCCTAGCCTAAGCCTAGGGGTGCCCTAGCCTAAGCCTAGGGTTGCCCTAGCCTAAGCCTAGGGGTGCCTTAGCCTTAGGCTAGGGGAGCCCTAGCCTTAGCCTAAGCCTAGGGGTGCCCTAGTCTAAGCCTAGGGGTGCCCTATCCTACGCATAGGGGTGCCCTAGCCTAAGCCTAGGGGTGCCCTAGCCTTAGGCTAGGGGAGCCCTAGTCTTAGCCTAAGCCTTGGGGTGCCCAAGCCTAAGACTATGGGTGCCCAAGCCTAAGCATAGGGGTGCCCTAGTCTAAGCTTAGGGGTGCCCTAGCCTAAGCCTAGGGGTGCCCTAGCCTAAGACTAGGGGTGCCCTAACCTTAGTCTAGTGGAACCCTAGCCTTCGACTAAGCCTAGGGGTGCCCTAGCCTAAGCCTAGGGGTGCCCTACCCTAAGCCTAGGGGTGCCCTAGCCTAAGCCTAGGGGTGCCCTAGCCTTAGGCTAGCTGAGACCTATCCTTAGCCTAAGCCTAGGGGTGCCCTAGCCTAAGCCTAGGGGTGCCGTAGCCTAAGCCTAGGGGTGCCCTAGCCTAAGCCAAGGGGTGCCCTAGCCTAAGCCTAGGGGTGCCCTAGCCTAAGCCTAGGGGTGCCCTAACCTAAGCCTACGGGTGCCCTAGCCTAACCCTAGGGGTGCCCTAGCCTAAGCCTAGGGGTGACTTAGCCTAAGCCTAGGGGAGTCCTAGCCTTAGGCTAGGGGAGCCCTAGCCTTATCCTAAGCCTAGGGGTGCCTTAACCTAAGCCTAGGGTTGCCCTATCCTAAGCCTAGGGGTGCCCTACCCTAAGCCTAGGGGTGCCCTAGGCTTAGGCTAGCGGAGCCCTAGCCTTAGCCTAAGTCTAGGGGTGCCCTAGCAAAAGACAAGGGGTGCCCTAGCCTAAGCTTAGGGGCGCCCTAGCCTAAGCCTAGGGGTCCCCTAGCCTAAGCTTAGGGGTGCCCTAGCCTAAGCCTAGGGTTGCCCTAGCCTAAGCCTAGGGGTGCCTTAGCCTTAGGCTAGGGGAGCCCTAGCCTTAGCCTAAGCCTAGGGGTGCAATAGCCTAAGCCTAGGGGTGCCTTAGCCTTAGGCTAGGGGAGCCCTAGCCTTAGCATAAGCCTAGGGGTGCCCTAGTCTAAGCCTAGGGGTGCCCTACCCTAAGCCTAGGGGTGCCCAAGCCTAAGACTATGGGTGCCCTAGCCTAAGCTTAGGGGTGCCCTAGTCTAAGCCTAGGGGTGCCCTAGCCTAAGCCTAGGGGTGCCCTAGGGTTAGGCAAGGGGAGCACTAGCCTTAGCCTAAGCATAGGGGTGCCCTAGCCTAAGCTTAGGGGTGCCCTAGCCTAAGCCTAGGGGTGCCCTAGCCTAAGGCTAGGGGAGCCCTAACCTTAGGCTAGGGGAGCCCTAACCTTAGCCTAAGACTAGGGGTGCCCTAACCCAAGTCTACGGGTGCCCTAGCATAAGACTAGGGGTGCCCTAGACTAAGCCTAGGGGTGCCCTAGCCTACGCATAGGGGTGCCCTAGCCTAAGCCTAGGGGTGCCCTAGCCTTAGGCTAGGGGAGCCCTAGTCTTAGCCTAAGCCTTGGGGTGCCCAAGCCTAAGACTATGGGTGCCCTAGCCTAAGCTTAGGGGTGCCCTAGTCTAAGCCTAGGGGTGCCCTAGCCTAAGCCTAGGGGTGCCCTAGGGTTAGGCAAGGGGAGCACTAGCCTTAGTCTAAGCATAGGGGTGCCCTAGCCTAAGCTTAGGGGTGCCCTAGCCTAAGCCTAGTGGTGCCCTAGCCTAAGGCTAGGGGAGCCCTAACCTTAGGCTAGGGGAGCCCTAGCCTTCGCCTAAGCCTAGGGGTGCCCTAGCCTAAGCCTAGGTGTGCCCTAGCCTAAGCCTAGGGGTGCCCTACCCTAAGCCTAGGGGTGTCCTAGCCTAAGCCTAGGGGTGCCCTAGCCTTAGGCTAGCTGAGACCTAGCCTTAGCCTAAGCCTAGGGGTGCCCTAGCCTAAGCCAAGGGGTGACCTAGCCTAAGCCTAGGGGTGCCCTAGCCTAAGCCTAGGGGTGCCCTAGCCTAAGCCTAGGGGTGACTTAGCCTAAGCTTAGGGGAGTCCTAGCCTTAGGCTAGGGGAGCCCTAGCCTTATCCTAAGCCTAGGGGTGCCTTAACCTAAGCCTAGGGTTGCCCTATCCTAAGCCTAGGGGTGCCCTACCCTAAGCCTAAGGGTGCCCTAGCCTTAGGCTAGCGGAGCCCTAGCCTTAGCCTAAGCCTAGGGGTCCCCTAGCCTAAGCCTAGGGGTGCCCTAGCCTAAGCCTAGGGGTGCCCTAGCGTTAGGCTAGGGGAGCCCTAGCCTTAGCCTAAGACTAGGGGTGCCCAACCTAAGACTAGGGGTGCCCTAGCCTAAGCCTATGGGTGCCCTAGCCTAAGCCTAGGGGAGCCCTAGCCTAAGCCTAGGGGTGCCCTAGCCCAAGCCTAGGGGTGCCGTAGCCTTACTTAGGGGTTCCCTAGCCTAAGCCTAGGGGTGCCCTAGCCTAAGCCTACGGGTGCCCTAGCCTAAGGCTAGGGGTACCCTAGCCTTAGTCTAGTGGAGCCCTAGCCTTAGCCTAAGCCTAGGGGTGCCCTAGCCTAAGCGTAGATGTGCCCTAGCCTAAGCCTAGGGGTGCCCTAGCCTAAGCCTAGGGGTGTCCTAGCCTAAGGCTAGGGGAGCCCTAGCCATATCCTAAGCCTTCGGGTGCCCTAGCCTAAGCCTAGGGGTGCCCTACCCTTAGACTAGGGGAGCCCTAGCCTTAGCCTAAGCCTTGGGGCGCCCTAGCCTAAACCTAGGGGTTCCCTAGCCTAAGCCTAGGGGTGAGCTAGCCTAAGCCTAAGGGTGCCCTAGGCTAAGGCTAGGGGTGCCCTAGCCTTAGTCTAGTGGATACCTAGCCTCAGCCTAAGCTTAGGGGTGCCCTATCTTAAGCCTAGGGGTGCCCTATCCTAAGCCTAGGGGTGCCCTAGCCTTAGTCTAAGCCTAGGGGTGCCCTAGCCCAAGCCTAGGGATGCCCTAGCGTTAGGCTAGATGAGCACTTGCCTTAGCCTAAGCCTAGGGGTGCCCTAGCCTAAGCCTAGGGGTGCCCTAGCCTAAGCCTAGGGGTGAGCTAGCCTAAGCCTAAGGGTGCCCTAGGCTAAGGCTAGGGGTGCCCTAGCCTTAGTCTAGTGGATACCTAGCCTCAGCCTAAGCTTAGGGGTGCCCTATCTTAAGCCTAGGGGTGCCCTATCCTAAGCCTAGGGGTGCCCTAGCCTTAGTCTAAGCCTAGGGGTGCCCTAGCCCAAGCCTAGGGATGCCCTAGCGTTAGGCTAGATGAGCACTTGCCTTAGCCTAAGCCTAGGGGTGCCCTAGCCTAAGCCTAGGGGTGCCCTAGCCTAAGTCTAGGGGTACCCTAGCCTTAAGCTAGGGGAGCCCTAGCCTTAGCCTAAGCCTAGGGGTGCCCCAGCGTAAGCCTAGGGGTGCCCTAGCCTAAGTCTAGGGGAGGCTAGCCTAAGCATAGTGGTGCCCTAAGTTAAGCCTACGGGTTCCCTACCTAAGCCTAGGGGTGCCCTAGCCTAAGCCAACGGGTGCCCTAGCCTATGCCTAGGGGTGCCCTAGCCTAAGCTTAGTGGTGCCCTAACCTTAGGCTAGGGGAGCCCTAGCGTTAGCCTAAGCCTATGGGTCCCCTAGCCTAAGCCTAGGGGTGCCCTAGCCTAAGCATAGGGGTGCCCTAGCCTTAGGCTAGGGTAGCCCTAGCCTTAGCCTAAGTCTACAGGTGCCCTAGCCTAAGCCTACGGGTGCCCTAGCCTAAGCATAGGTGTGCCCTAGGCTAAGCCTAGGGGTTCCCTAGCCTAAGGCTAGGGGTGCCCTAGCCTTAGTCTAGTGGAGCCCTAGCCTTAGCCTAAGCCTAGGGGTGCCCTAGCCTAAGCCTAGGGGTACCCTAGCCTAAGACTAGTATTGCCCTAGCCTAAGCCTAGGGGTGCCCTAGCCTTAGGCTAGTGGAGCCTTAGCCTTAGCCTAAGCCTAGGGGTGCCCTAGCCTAAGCCTAGGGGTCCGCTAGCCTAAGCCTTGGAGTGCCCTAGCCTAAGCCTAGGGGTGCCCTAGCCTTAGGCTATGGGAACCCTAGTCTTAGCCTAAGCCTAGGGGTGCCCTAGCCTAAGACTATGGGTGCCCTAGCCTAACTTAGGGGTGTCATAGTCTAAGCATAGGGGTGCCCTTGCAAAAGACATGGGGAGCCCTAGCCTTAGCCTAAGATTAGGGGTGTCCAACCTAAGCCTAGGGGTGCCCTAGCCTAAGCCTATGGGTGCCCTAGCCTAAGCCTAGGGGAGCCCTAGCCTAAGCCTAGGGTTGCCCTAGCCCAAGCCTAGGGGTGCCGTAGCCTAACCTAGGGGTTCCCTAGCCTAAGCCTAGGGGTGCCCTAGCCTAAGCCTACGGGTGCCCTAGCCTAAGGCTAGGGGTACCCTAGCCTTAGTCTAGTGGAGCCCTAGCCTTAGCCTAAGCCTAGGGGTGCCCTAGCCTAAGCGTAGATGTGCCCTAGCCTAAGCCTAGGGGTGCCCTAGCCTAAGCCTAGGGGTGTCCTAGCCTAAGGCTAGGGGAGCCCTAGCCATATACTAAGCCTTCGGGTGCCCTAGCCTAAACCTAGGGGTGCCCTACCCTTAGAGTAGGGGAGCCCTAGCCTTAGCCTAAGCCTTGTGGCGCCCTAGCCTAAACCTAGGGGTTCCCTAGCCTAAGCCTAGGGGTTCCCTAGCCTAAGCCTAGGGGTGCCCTAGGCTAAGGCTAGGGGTGCCCTACCCTTAGTCTAGTGGATACCTATCCTCAGCCTAAGCTTAGGGGTGCCCTATCTTAAGCCTAGGGGTGCCCTAGCCTAAGCCTAGGGGTGCCGTAGCCTAAGCCTAGGGGTGACCTAGCCTAAGCCTAGGGGTGCCCTAGCCTAAGCCTAGGGGTGCCCTAACCTAAGCCTAGGGGTGCCCTAGCCTAAGCCTAGGGGTGCCCTAGCCTAAGCCTAGGGGTGACTTAGCCTAAGCCTAGGGGAGTGCTAGCCTTAGGCTAGGGGAGCCCTAGCCTTATCCTAAGCCTAGGGGTGCCTTAACCTAAGCCTAGGGTTGCCCTATCCTAAGCCTAGGGGTGCCCTACCCTAAGCCAAGGGGTGCCCTAGCCTTAGGCTAGCGGAGCCCTAGCCTTAGCCTAAGCCTAGGGGTGCCCTAGCAAAAGACAAGGGGTGCCCTAGCCTAAGCTTAGGGGCGCCCTAGCCTAAGCCTAGGGGTCCCCTAGCCTAAGCCTAGGGGTGCCCTAGCCTAAGCCTAGGGGTGCCCTAGCGTTAGGCTAGGGGAGCCCTAGCCTTAGCCTAAGACTAGGGGTCTCCAACCTAAGCCTAGGGGTGCCCTAGCCTAAGCCTATGGGTGCCCTAGCCTAAGCCTAGGGGAGCCCTAGCCTAAGCCTTGGGGTGCCCTAGCCCAAGCCTAGGTGTGCCGTAGCCTAACCTAGGGGTTCCCTAGCCTAAGCCTAGGGGTGCCCTAGCCTAAGCCTACGGGTGCCCTAGCCTAAGGCTAGGGGTACCCTAGCCTTAGTCTAGTGGAGCCATAGCCTTAGCCTAAGCCTAGGGGTGCCCTAGCCTAAGCGTAGATGTGCCCTAGCCTAAGCCTAGGGGTGCCCTAGCCTAAGCCTAGGGGTGTCCTAGCCTAAGGCTAGGGGAGCCCTAGCCATATCCTAAGCCTTCGGGTGCCCTAGCCTAAACCTAGGGGTGCCCTACCCTTAGAGTAGGGGAGCCCTAGCCTTAGCCTAAGCCTTGGGGCGCCCTAGCCTAAACCTAGGGGTTCCCTAGCCTAAGCCTAGGGGTTCCCTAGCCTAAGCCTAGGGGTGCCCTAGGCTAAGGCTAGGGGTGCCCTAGCCTTAGTCTAGTGGATACCTATCCTCAGCCTAAGCTTAGGGGTGCCCTATCTTAAGCCTAGGGGTGCCCTATCCTAAGCCTAGGGGTGCCCTAGCCTTAGTCTAAGCCTAGGGGTGCCCTAGCCCAAGCCTAGGGATGCCCTAGCGTTAGGCTAGAGGAGCCCTTGCCTTAGCCTAAGCCTAGGGTTGCCCTAGCCTAAGCTTTGGGGTGTCCTAGCCTAAGTCTAGGGGTGCCCTAGCCTAAGTCTAGGGGTGCCTAAGCCTAAGTCTAGGGGTACCCTAGCCTTAAGCTAGGGGAGCCCTAGCCTTAGCCTAAGCCTAGGGGTGCCCCAGCGTAAGCCTAGGGGTGCCCTAGGCTAAGCCTAGGGGTGCCCTAGCCTAAGGCTAGGGGTGCCCTAGCCTTAGTCTAGTGGAGCCCTAGCCTTAGCCTAAGCCTAGGGGTGCACTAGCCTAACTTAGGGGTGTCATAGTCTAAGCATAGGGGTGCCCTAGCGTAAGCCTAGGGGTGCCCTAGGGTTAGGCAAGGGGAGCCCTATCCTTAGCATAAGGGTAGGGGTGCACTAGCCTAAGCCTAGGGGTGCCCTAGCCTAAGGCTAGGGGAGCCCTAACCTTAGGCTAGGGGAGCCCTAACCTTAGCCTAAGCCTAGGGGTGCCCTAGCCCAAGCCTAGGGGTGCCCTAGCCTAAGCCTAGGGGTGCCCTAGCCTAAGCCTAGGGGTGCCCTAGCCTAACCTAGGGGTGCCCTAGCCTAAGCCTAAGGGTGCCCTAGCCTAAGGTTAGGGGTGACCTCGCCTTAGTCTAGTGGCGCCCTAGCCTTAGCCTAAGCCTAGGGGTGACCTATCCTAAGCCTAGGGGTGCCGTAGCATAAGCCTAGTGGTGCCCTAGGCTAAGCCAAGGGGTGCCCTAGCCTAAGCCTAGGGGTGCCCTAGCCTAAGCCTATGGGTGCCCTAGCCTAAGCCTACGGGAGCCTTAGCCTAAGCCTAAGGGTGTCCTAGCCTTAGGCTAGGGGAGCCCAAGCCTTATCCTAAGCCTAGGGGTGCCCTAACCTAAGCCTAGGGGTGCCCTAGCCTAAGCCTAGGGGTGCCCTAGGCTAAGCCTAGTGTTGCCCTACCCTAAGCCTAGGGGTGCCCTAGCCTTAGGCTAGGGGAGCCTTAGCCTTAGCCTAAGCCTAGGGGTGCCCTAGCCTAAGCCTAGGGGTCCCCTAGCCTACGCCTAGGAGTGCCCTAGCCTAAGCTTAGGGGTGCCCTAGCCTTAGGCTAGGGGAGCCCTAGTCTTAGCCTAAGCCTAGGGGTGCCCTAGCCTAAGACTATGGGTGCCCTAGCCTAAGCTTAGGGGTGTCATAGCCTAAGCCTAGGGGTGCCCTAGCCTAAACCTAGTGGTGCCCTAGCCTTAGGCTAGGGGAGCCCTAGCGGTAGCCTAAAACTAGGGGTCCCCTAGCCTAAGCCTAGGGGTGCCCTAGCCTTAGGCTAGCTGAGCCCTAGCCTTAGCCTAAGCCTAGGGGTGCCCTAGGCTAAGCCTAGGGGTCCCCTAGCCTAAGCCTAGGAGTGCCCTAGCCTAAGCCAAGGGGTACCCTAGCCTAAGCTTTGGGGTGCCCTAGCCTTAGGCAAGCTGAGCCCTTGCCTTAGCCTAAGCCTAGGGGTGCCCTAGCCTACGCCTAGGGGTGCCCTAGCCTAAGCCTAGGGGTGCCCTAGCCTAAACCTAGTGGTGCCCTTGCCTTAGGCTAGGGGAGCCCTAGCGGTAGCCTAAGCCTAGGGGTCCCCTAGCCTAAGCCTAGGGGTGCCCTAGCCTAAGCCTAGGGTTGCCCTAGCCTAAGCCTAGGGGTGCCTTAGCCTTAGGCTAGGGGAGCCCTAGCCTTAGCCTAAGCCTAGGGGTGCCCTAGCCTAAGCCTAGGGGTGCCTTAGCCTTAGGCTAGGGGAGCCCTAGCCTTAGCCTAAGCCTAGGGGTGCCCTAGTCTAAGCCTAGGGGTGCCCTAGCCTACGCATAGGTGTGCCCTAGCCTAAGCCTAGGGGTGCCATAGCCTTAGGCTAGGTGAGCCCTAGTCTTAGCCTAAGCCTTGGGGTGCCCAAGCCTAAGACTATGGGTGCCCTAGCCTAAGCTTAGGGGTGCCCTAGTCTAAGCTAGGGGTGCCCTAGCCTAAGCCTAGGGGTGCCCTAGGGTTAGGCAAGGGGAGCACTAGCCTTAGCCTAAGCATAGGGGTGCCCTAGCCCAAGCCTAGGGGTGCCCTATCCTAAGCCTAGGGGTGCCCTAGCCTAAGCCTAGGGGTGCCCTAGCCTAAGCCTAGGGGTGCCGTAGCCTAAGCCTAGGGGTGCCGTAGCCTAAGCCAAGGGGTGCCCTAGCCTAAGCCTAGGGGTGCCCTAGCCTAAGCCTAGGGTTGCCCTAACCTAAGCCTAGGGGTGCCCTAGCCTAAGCCTAGGGGTGCCCTAGCCTAAGCCTAGGGGTGCCGTAGCCTAAGCCTAGGGGTGCCGTAGCCTAAGCCAAGGGGTGCCCTAGCCTAAGCCTAGGGGTGCCCTAGCCTAAGCCTAGGGGTGCCCTAGCCTAAGCCTAGGGGTGACTTATCCTAAGCCTAGGGGAGTCCTAGCCTTAGGCTAGGGGAGCCCTAGCCTTATCCTAAGCCTAGGGGTGCCTTAACCTAAGCCTAGGGTTGCCCTATCCTAAGCCTAGGGGTGCCCTACCCTAAGCCTAGGGGTGCCCTAGCCGTAGGCTAGCGGAGCCCTAGCCTTAGCCTAGGGGAGCCCTAGCCTAAGCCTAGGGGTGCCCTAGCCTAAGCTTAGGGGCGCCCTAGCCTAAGCCTAGGGGTCCCCTAGCCTAAGCCTAGGGGTGCCCTAGCCTAAGCCTAGGGGTGCCCTAGCCTAAGGCTAGGGGTACCCTAGCCTTAGTCTAGTGGAGCCCTAGCCTTAGCCTAAGCCTAGGGGTGCCCTAGCCTAAGCCTAGCGGTGCCCTAGCCTAACCCTAGGGGTGCCCTAGCCTTAGGCTAGCTGAGCCCTTGCCTTAGCCTAAGCCTAGGAGTGCACAAGTCTAAGCCTAGGGGTGCCCTAGCCTAAGCCTAGGGGTGCCCTAGCCTAAGCCTAGTGGTGCCCTAGCCTTAGGGTAGCGGAGCCCTAGCCTTAGCCTAAGCCTAGGGGTGCCCTAGCATAAGACAAGAGGTGCCCTAGCCTAAGCTTAGGGGTGCCGTAGCCTAAGCCTAGGGATGTCCTAGCCTTAGGCTAGGAGAGCCCTAGCCTTAGCCTAAGCCTAGGGGTTCCCTAGCCTAAGCCTAGAGGTGCCCGAGCCTAAGCCTATGGGTGCCCTAGCCTAAGCCTAGGGGTGCCTTAGCCTTAGGCTAGGGGAGCCCTAGCCTTAGCCTAAGCCTAGGGGTGCCCTAGCCTAAGCCTACGGGTTCCCTTGCCTAAGCCTAGGGGTGCCCTAGCCTAAGCCTAGGGGTGCCCTAGCCTAAGGCTAGGGGTGCCCTAGCCTTAGTCTAGTGGAGCCCTAGCCTTAGCTTAAGTCTAGGGGTACCCTAGCCTAAGCCTAGGGGTGCCCTAGCCTTAGGGTAGCTGAGCCCTAGCCGTAGCCTAAGCCTAGGTGTGCCCTAGCCTACGCCTAAGGGTGCCCTAGCCTAAGCCAAAGGGTGCACTAGCCCAAGCCTAGTGATGCCCTAGCGTTAGGCTAGAGGAGCTCTAGCATAGCCTAAGCTTAGGGGATCACTAGCCTAAGCCTAGGGGTGCCCTAGCCCAAGCCTAGGGTTGCCCTAGCCTAAGCCTAGGGGTTCCCTAGCCTAAGCCTAGGGGTGCCCTAGCCTAAGGCTAGAGGTGCCCTAGCCTTAGTCTAGTGGAGCCCTAGCCTTAGCTTAAGCCTAGGGGTGCCCTAGCCTAAGCGTAGATGTGCCCTAGCCTAAAACTAGGGGTGACCTACCCTAAGCCTAGGGGTGCCCTAGCCTTAGGCTAGCTGAGCCCTAGCCTTAGCCTAAGCCTAGGGGTGCCCTAGGCTAAGCCTAGGGGTCCCCTAGCCTAAGCCTAGGAGTGCCCTAGCCTAAGCCAAGGGGTACCCTAGCCTAAGCTTTGGGGTGCCCTAGCCTTAGGCTAGCTGAGCCCTTGCCTTAGCCTAAGCCTAGGGGTGCCCTAGCCTACGCCTAGGGGTGCCCTAGCCTAAGCCTAGGGGTGCCCTAGCCTAAACCTAGTGGTGCCCTAGCCTTAGGCTAGGGGAGCCCTAGCGGTAGCCTAAGCCTAGGGGTCCCCTAGCCTAAGCCTAGGGGTGCCCTAGCCTAAGCCTAGGGTTGCCCTAGCCTAAGCCTAGGGGTGCCTTAGCCTTAGGCTAGGGGAGCCCTAGCCTTAGCCTAAGCCTAGGGGTGCCCTAGCCTAAGCCTAGGGGTGCCTTAGCCTTAGGCTAGGGGAGCCCTAGCCTTAGCCTAAGCCTAGGGGTTCCCTAGTCTAAGCCTAGGGGTGCCCTAGCCTACGCATAGGGGTGCCCTAGCCTAAGCCTAGGGGTGCCATAGCCTTAGGCTAGGGGAGCCCTAGTCTTAGCCTAAGCCTTGGGGTGCCCAAGCCTAAGACTATGGGTGCCCTAGCCTAAGCTTAGGGGTGCCCTAGTCTAAGCCTAGGGGTGCCCTAGCCTAAGCCTAGGGGTGCCCTAGCGTTAGGCAAGGGGAGCACTAGCCTTAGCCTAAGCATAGGGGTGCCCTAGCCCAAGCCTAGGGGTGCCCTATCCTAACCCTAGGGGTGCCCTAGCCTAAGCCTAGGGGTGCCCTAGCCTAAGCCTAGGGGTGCCGTAGCCTAAGCCTAGGGGTGCCGTAGCCTAAGCCAAGGGGTGCCCTAGCCTAAGCCTAGGGGTGCCCTAGCCTAAGCCTAGGGGTGCCCTAACCTAAGCCTAGGGGTGCCCTAGCCTAAGCCTAGGGGTGCCCTAGCCTAAGCCTAGGGGTGCCGTAGCCTAAGCCTAGGGGTGCCGTAGCCTAAGCCAAGGGGTGCCCTAGCCTAAGCCCAGGGGTGCCCTAGCCTAAGCCTAGGGGTGCCCTAGCCTAAGCCTAGGGGTGACTTATCCTAAGCCTAGGGGAGTCCTAGCCTTAGGCTAGGGGAGCCCTAGCCTTATCCTAAGCCTAGGGGTGCCTTAACCTAAGCCTAGGGTTGCCCTATCCTAAGCCTAGGGGTGCCCTACCCTAAGCCTAGGGGTGCCCTAGCCTTAGGCTAGCGGAGCCCTAGCCTTAGCCTAAGCCTAGGGGTGCCCTAGCAAAAGACAAGGGGTGCCCTAGCCTAAGCTTAGGGGCGCCCTAGCCTAAGCCTAGGGGTCCCCTAGCCTAAGCCTAGGGGTGCCCTAGCCTAAGCCTAGGGGTGCCCTAGCCTAAGCCTATGGGTGCCCTAGCCTAAGCCTAGGGGAGCCCTAGCCTAAGCCTAGGGGTGCCCTAGCCCAAGCCTAGGGGTGCCCTAGCCTAAGCCTAGGGGTGCCCTAGCCTAAGCCTAGGGGTGCCCTAGCCTAAGGCTAGGGGTACCCTAGCCTTAGTCTAGTGGAGCCCTAGCCTTAGCCTAAGCCTAGGGGTGCCCTAGCCTAAGCGTAGATGTGCCCTAGCCTAAGCCTAGGGGTGCCCTAGCCTAAGCCTAGGGGTGTCCTAGCCTAAGGCTAGGGGAGCCCTAGCCATATCCTAAGCCTTCGGGTGCCCTAGCCTAAGCCTAGGGGTGCCCTACCCTTAGACTAGGGGAGCCCTAGCCTTAGCCTAAGCCTTGGGGCGCCCTAGCCTAAACCTAGGGGTTCCCTAGCCTAAGCCTAGGGGTGAGCTAGCCTAAGCCTAGGGGTACCCTAGGCTAAGGCTAGGGGTGCCCTAGCCTTAGTCTAGTGGATACCTATCCTCAGCCTAAGCTTAGGGGTGCCCTTTCCTAAGCCTAGGGGTGCCCTATCCTAAGCCTAGGGGTGCCCAAGCCTTAGTCTAAGCCTAGGGGTGCCCTAGCCCAAGCCTAGGGATGCCCAAGCGTTAGGCTAGAGGAACCCTTGCCTTAGCCTAAGCCTAGGGGTGTCCTAGCCTAAGCTTTTTGGTGTCCTAGCCTAAGTCTAGGGGTGCCCTAGCCTAAGCCTAGGGATGCCATAGCGTTAGGCTAGAGGAGCCCAAGCCTTAGCCTAAGCCTAGGGGTGCCCTAGCCTAAGCCTAGGGGTCCCCTAGTCTACGCCTAGGAGTGCCCTAGCCTAAGCCTAGGGGTGCCCTAGCCTTAGGCTAGGGGAGCCCTAGTCTTAGCCTAAGCCTAGGGGTGCCCTAGCCTAAGACTATGGGTGCCCTAGCCTAAGCTTAGGGGTGTCATAGTCTAAGCATAGGGGTGCACTAGCCTAAGCCTAGGGGTGCCCTAGGGTTAGGCAAGGGGAGCCCTAGCCTTAGCCTAAGCCTAGGGGTGCCATAGCCTAAGCCTAGGGGTGCCCTAGCCTAAGCCTAGCGGTACCCTAGCCTAAGCCTAGGGGTGCCCTAGCCTTAGGCTAGCTGAGCCCTTGCCTTAGCCTAAGCCTAGGGGTGCCCTAGCCTAAGCCTAGAGGTGCCCGAGCCTAAGCCTATGGGTGCCCTAGCCTAAGCCTAGGGGTGCCTTAGCCTTAGGCTAGGGGAGCTCTAGCCTTAGCCTAAGCCTAGGGGTGCCCTAGCCTAAGCCTAGGGGTTCCCTTGCCTAAGCCTAGGGGTGCCCTAGCCTAAGCCTAGGGGTGCCCTAGCCTAAGGCTTGGGGTGCCCTAGCCTTAGTCTAGTGGAGCCCTAGCCTTAGCTTAAGTCTAGGGGTACCCTAGCCTAAGCCGAGGGGTGCCCTAGCCTTAGGGTAGCTGAGCCCTAGCCGTAGCCTAAGCCTATGGGTGCCCTAGCCTACTCCTAAGGGTGCCCTAGCCTAAGCCAAGGGGTGCACTAGCCCAAGCGTAGTGATGCCCTAGCGTTAGGCTAGAGGAGCTCTAGCATAGCCTAAGCCTAGGGGATCACTAGCCTAAGCCTAGGGGTGCCTTAGCCCAAGCCTAGGGGTGCCCTAGCCTAAGCCTAGGGGTTCCCTAGCCTAAGCCTAGGGGTGCCCTAGCCTAAGGCTAGGGGTGGCCTAGCCTTAGTCTAGTGGAGCCCTAGCCTTAGCCTAAGCCTAGGGGTGCCCTAGCGTAAGCCTAGGAGTGCCCTAGCCTAAGCCAAGGGGTGCCCTAGCGTAAGCTTAGGGGTGCCCTAGCCTTAGGCTAGCTGAGCCCTAGCCTTAGCCTAAGCCTAGGGGTGCCCTAGGCTAAGCCTAGGGGTCCCCTATCCTAAGCATAGGAGTGCCCTAGCCTAATCCAAGGGGTGCCCTAGCCTAAGTTTGGGGTGCCCTAGCCTTAGGCTAGCTGAGCCCTTGCCTTAGCCTAAGCCTAGGGGTGCCCTAGCCTACGCCTAGGGGTACCCTAGCCTAAGCCTAGGGCTGCCCTAGCCTAAACCTAGTGGTGCCTTGGCCTTAGGCTAGGGGAGCCCTAGCGGTAGCCTAAGCCTAGGGGTCCCCTAGCCTAAGCCTAGGGGTGCCCTAGCCTAAGCCTAGGGTTGCCCTAGCCTAAGCCTAGGGGTGCCTTAGCCTTAGGCTAGGGGAGCCCTAGCCTTAGCCTAAGCCTAGGGGTGCCCTAGTCTAAGCCTAAGGGTGCCCTATCCTACGCATAGGGGTGCCCTAGCCTAAGCCTAGGGGTGCCCTAGCCTTAGGCTAGGGGAGCCCTAGTCTTAGCCTAAGCCTTGGGGTGCCCAAGCCTAAGACTATGGGTGCCCAAGCCTAAGCATAGGGGTGCCCTAGTCTAAGCTTAGGGGTGCCCTAGCCTAAGCCTAGGGGTGCCCTAGCCTAAGACTAGGGGTGCCCTAACCTTAGTCTAGTGGAACCCTAGCCTTCGACTAAGCCTAGGGGTGCCCTAGCCTAAGCCTAGGGGTGCCCTACCCTAAGCCTAGGGGTGCCCTAGCCTAAGCCTAGGGGTGCCCTAGCCTTAGGCTAGCTGAGACCTATCCTTAGCCTAAGCCTAGGGGTGCCCTAGCCTAAGCCTAGGGGTGCCGTAGCCTAAGCCTAGGGGTGCCCTAGCCTAAGCCAAGGGGTGCCCTAGCCTAAGCCTAGGGGTGCCCTAGCCTAAGCCTAGGGGTGCCCTAACCTAAGCCTACGGGTGCCATAGCCTAACCCTAGGGGTGCCCTAGCCTAAGCCTAGGGGTGACTTAGCCTAAGCCTAGGGGAGTCCTAGCCTTAGGCTAGGGGAGCCCTAGCCTTATCCTAAGCCTAGGGGTGCCTTAACCTAAGCCTAGGGTTGCCCTATCCTAAGCCTAGGGGTGCCCTACCCTAAGCCTAGGGGTGCCCTAGGCTTAGGCTAGCGGAGCCCTAGCCTTAGCCTAAGTCTAGGGGTGCCCTAGCAAAAGACAAGGGGTGCCCTAGCCTAAGCTTAGGGGCGCCCTAGCCTAAGCCTAGGGGTCCCCTAGCCTAAGCTTAGGGGTGCCCTAGCCTAAGCCTAGGGTTGCCCTAGCCTAAGCCTAGGGGTGCCTTAGCCTTAGGCTAGGGGAGCCCTAGCCTTAGCCTAAGCCTAGGGGTGCAATAGCCTAAGCCTAGGGGTGCCTTAGCCTTAGGCTAGGGGAGCCCTAGCCTTAGCATAAGCCTAGGGGTGCCCTAGTCTAAGCTAGGGGTGCCCTACCCTAAGCCTAGGGGTGCCCAAGCCTAAGACTATGGGTGCCCTAGCCTAAGCTTAGGGGTGCCCTAGTCTAAGCCTAGGGGTGCCCTAGCCTAAGCCTAGGGGTGCCCTAGGGTTAGGCAAGGGGAGCACTAGCCTTAGCCTAAGCATAGGGGTGCCCTAGCCTAAGCTTAGGGGTGCCCTAGCCTAAGCCTAGGGGTGCCCTAGCCTAAGGCTAGGGGAGCCCTAACCTTAGGCTAGGGGAGCCCTAACCTTAGCCTAAGACTAGGGGTGCCCTAACCCAAGTCTACGGGTGCCCTAGCATAAGACTAGGGGTGCCCTAGACTAAGCCTAGGGGTGCCCTAGCCTACGCATAGGGGTGCCCTAGCCTAAGCCTAGGGGTGCCCTAGCCTTAGGCTAGGGGAGCCCTAGTCTTAGCCTAAGCCTTGGGGTGCCCAAGCCTAAGACTATGGGTGCCCTAGCCTAAGCTTAGGGGTGCCCTAGTCTAAGCCTAGGGGTGCCCTAGCCTAAGCCTAGGGGTGCCCTAGGGTTAGGCAAGGGGAGCACTAGCCTTAGTCTAAGCATAGGGGTGCCCTAGCCTAAGCTTAGGGGTGCCCTAGCCTAAGCCTAGTGGTGCCCTAGCCTAAGGCTAGGGGAGCCCTAACCTTAGGCTAGGGGAGCCCTAGCCTTCGCCTAAGCCTAGGGGTGCCCTAGCCTAAGCCTAGGTGTGCCCTAGCCTAAGCCTAGGGGTGCCCTACCCTAAGCCTAGGGGTGTCCTAGCCTAAGCCTAGGGGTGCCCTAGCCTTAGGCTAGCTGAGACCTAGCCTTAGCCTAAGCCTAGGGGTGCCCTAGCCTAAGCCAAGGGGTGACCTAGCCTAAGCCTAGGGGTGCCCTAGCCTAAGCCTAGGGGTGCCCTAGCCTAAGCCTAGGGGTGACTTAGCCTAAGCTTAGGGGAGTCCTAGCCTTAGGCTAGGGGAGCCCTAGCCTTATCCTAAGCCTAGGGGTGCCTTAACCTAAGCCTAGGGTTGCCCTATCCTAAGCCTAGGGGTGCCCTACCCTAAGCCTAGGGGTGCCCTAGCCTTAGGCTAGCGGAGCCCTAGCCTTAGCCTAAGCCTAGGGGTCCCCTAGCCTAAGCCTAGGGGTGCCCTAGCCTAAGCCTAGGGGTGCCCTAGCGTTAGGCTAGGGGAGCCCTAGCCTTAGCCTAAGACTAGGGGTGCCCAACCTAAGACTAGGGGTGCCCTAGCCCAAGCCTAGGGGTGCCGTAGCCTTACTTAGGGGTTCCCTAGCCTAAGCCTAGGGGTGCCCTAGCCTAAGCCTACGGGTGCCCTAGCCTAAGGCTAGGGGTACCCTAGCCTTAGTCTAGTGGAGCCCTAGCCTTAGCCTAAGCCTAGGGGTGCCCTAGCCTAAGCGTAGATGTGCCCTAGCCTAAGCCTAGGGGTGCCCTAGCCTAAGCCTAGGGGTGTCCTAGCCTAAGGCTAGGGGAGCCCTAGCCATATCCTAAGCCTTCGGGTGCCCTAGCCTAAGCCTAGGGGTGCCCTACCCTTAGACTAGGGGAGCCCTAGCCTTAGCCTAAGCCTTGGGGCGCCCTAGCCTAAACCTAGGGGTTCCCTAGCCTAAGCCTAGGGGTGAGCTAGCCTAAGCCTAAGGGTGCCCTAGGCTAAGGCTAGGGGTGCCCTAGCCTTAGTCTAGTGGATACCTAGCCTCAGCCTAAGCTTAGGGGTGCCCTATCTTAAGCCTAGGGGTGCCCTATCCTAAGCCTAGGGGTGCCCTAGCCTTAGTCTAAGCCTAGGGGTGCCCTAGCCCAAGCCTAGGGATGCCCTAGCGTTAGGCTAGATGAGCACTTGCCTTAGCCTAAGCCTAGGGGTGCCCTAGCCTAAGCCTAGGGGTGCCCTAGCCTAAGCCTAGGGGTGAACTAGCCTAAGCCTAAGGGTGCCCTAGGCTAAGGCTAGGGGTGCCCTAGCCTTAGTCTAGTGGATACCTAGCCTCAGCCTAAGCTTAGGGGTGCCCTATCTTAAGCCTAGGGGTGCCCTATCCTAAGCCTAGGGGTGCCCTAGCCTTAGTCTAAGCCTAGGGGTGCCCTAGCCCAAGCCTAGGGATGCCCTAGCGTTAGGCTAGATGAGCACTTGCCTTAGCCTAAGCCTAGGGGTGCCCTAGCCTAAGCCTAGGGGTGCCCTAGCCTAAGTCTAGGGGTACCCTAGCCTTAAGCTAGGGGAGCCCTAGCCTTAGCCTAAGCCTAGGGGTGCCCCAGCGTAAGCCTAGGGGTGCCCTAGCCTAAGTCTAGGGGAGGCTAGCCTAAGCATAGTGGTGCCCTAAGTTAAGCCTACGGGTTCCCTACCTAAGCCTAGGGGTGCCCTAGCCTAAGCCAACGGGTGCCCTAGCCTATGCCTAGGGGTGCCCTAGCCTAAGCTTAGTGGTGCCCTAACCTTAGGCTAGGGGAGCCCTAGCGTTAGCCTAAGCCTATGGGTCCCCTAGCCTAAGCCTAGGGGTGCCCTAGCCTAAGCATAGGGGTGCCCTAGCCTTAGGCTAGGGTAGCCCTAGCCTTAGCCTAAGTCTACAGGTGCCCTAGCCTAAGCCTACGGGTGCCCTAGCCTAAGCATAGGTGTGCCCTAGGCTAAGCCTAGGGGTTCCCTAGCCTAAGGCTAGGGGTGCCCTAGCCTTAGTCTAGTGGAGCCCTAGCCTTAGCCTAAGCCTAGGGGTGCCCTAGCCTAAGCCTAGGGGTACCCTAGCCTAAGCCTAGTATTGCCCTAGCCTAAGCCTAGGGGTGCCCTAGCCTTAGGCTAGTGGAGCCTTAGCCTTAGCCTAAGCCTAGGGGTGCCCTAGCCTAAGCCTAGGGGTCCGCTAGCCTAAGCCTTGGAGTGCCCTAGCCTAAGCCTAGGGGTGCCCTAGCCTTAGGCTATGGGAGCCCTAGTCTTAGCCTAAGCCTAGGGGTGCCCTAGCCTAAGACTATGGGTGCCCTAGCCTAACTTAGGGGTGTCATAGTCTAAGCATAGGGGTGCCCTTGCAAAAGACATGGGGAGCCCTAGCCTTAGCCTAAGATTAGGGGTGTCCAACCTAAGCCTAGGGGTGCCCTAGCCTAAGCCTATGGGTGCCCTAGCCTAAGCCTAGGGGAGCCCTAGCCTAAGCCTAGGGTTGCCCTAGCCCAAGCCTAGGGGTGCCGTAGCCTAACCTAGGGGTTCCCTAGCCTAAGCCTAGGGGTGCCCTAGCCTAAGCCTACGGGTGCCCTAGCCTAAGGCTAGGGGTACCCTAGCCTTAGTCTAGTGGAGCCCTAGCCTTAGCCTAAGCCTAGGGGTGCCCTAGCCTAAGCGTAGATGTGCCCTAGCCTAAGCCTAGGGGTGCCCTAGCCTAAGCCTAGGGGTGTCCTAGCCTAAGGCTAGGGGAGCCCTAGCCATATACTAAGCCTTCGGGTGCCCTAGCCTAAACCTAGGGGTGCCCTACCCTTAGAGTAGGGGAGCCCTAGCCTTAGCCTAAGCCTTGTGGCGCCCTAGCCTAAACCTAGGGGTTCCCTAGCCTAAGCCTAGGGGTTCCCTAGCCTAAGCCTAGGGGTGCCCTAGGCTAAGGCTAGGGGTGCCCTACCCTTAGTCTAGTGGATACCTATCCTCAGCCTAAGCTTAGGGGTGCCCTATCTTAAGCCTAGGGGTGCCCTAGCCTAAGCCTAGGGGTGCCGTAGCCTAAGCCTAGGGGTGACCTAGCCTAAGCCTAGGGGTGCCCTAGCCTAAGCCTAGGGGTGCCCTAACCTAAGCCTAGGGGTGCCCTAGCCTAAGCCTAGGGGTGCCCTAGCCTAAGCCTAGGGGTGACTTAGCCTAAGCCTAGGGGAGTGCTAGCCTTAGGCTAGGGGAGCCCTAGCCTTATCCTAAGCCTAGGGGTGCCTTAACCTAAGCCTAGGGTTGCCCTATCCTAAGCCTAGGGGTGCCCTACCCTAAGCCAAGGGGTGCCCTAGCCTTAGGCTAGCGGAGCCCTAGCCTTAGCCTAAGCCTAGGGGTGCCCTAGCAAAAGACAAGGGGTGCCCTAGCCTAAGCTTAGGGGCGCCCTAGCCTAAGCCTAGGGGTCCCCTAGCCTAAGCCTAGGGGTGCCCTAGCCTAAGCCTAGGGGTGCCCTAGCGTTAGGCTAGGGGAGCCCTAGCCTTAGCCTAAGACTAGGGGTCTCCAACCTAAGCCTAGGGGTGCCCTAGCCTAAGCCTATGGGTGCCCTAGCCTAAGCCTAGGGGAGCCCTAGCCTAAGCCTTGGGGTGCCCTAGCCCAAGCCTAGGTGTGCCGTAGCCTAACCTAGGGGTTCCCTAGCCTAAGCCTAGGGGTGCCCTAGCCTAAGCCTACGGGTGCCCTAGCCTAAGGCTAGGGGTACCCTAGCCTTAGTCTAGTGGAGCCATAGCCTTAGCCTAAGCCTAGGGGTGCCCTAGCCTAAGCGTAGATGTGCCCTAGCCTAAGCCTAGGGGTGCCCTAGCCTAAGCCTAGGGGTGTCCTAGCCTAAGGCTAGGGGAGCCCTAGCCATATCCTAAGCCTTCGGGTGCCCTAGCCTAAACCTAGGGGTGCCCTACCCTTAGAGTAGGGGAGCCCTAGCCTTAGCCTAAGCCTTGGGGCGCCCTAGCCTAAACCTAGGGGTTCCCTAGCCTAAGCCTAGGGGTTCCCTAGCCTAAGCCTAGGGGTGCCCTAGGCTAAGGCTAGGGGTGCCCTAGCCTTAGTCTAGTGGATACCTATCCTCAGCCTAAGCTTAGGGGTGCCCTATCTTAAGCCTAGGGGTGCCCTATCCTAAGCCTAGGGGTGCCCTAGCCTTAGTCTAAGCCTAGGGGTGCCCTAGCCCAAGCCTAGGGATGCCCTAGCGTTAGGCTAGAGGAGCCCTTGCCTTAGCCTAAGCCTAGGGTTGCCCTAGCCTAAGCTTTGGGGTGTCCTAGCCTAAGTCTAGGGGTGCCCTAGCCTAAGTCTAGGGGTGCCTAAGCCTAAGTCTAGGGGTACCCTAGCCTTAAGCTAGGGGAGCCCTAGCCTTAGCCTAAGCCTAGGGGTGCCCCAGCGTAAGCCTAGGGGTGCCCTAGGCTAAGCCTAGGGGTGCCCTAGCCTAAGGCTAGGGGTGCCCTAGCATTAGTCTAGTGGAGCCCTAGCCTTAGCCTAAGCCTAGGGGTGCACTAGCCTAACTTAGGGGTGTCATAGTCTAAGCATAGGGGTGCCCTAGCGTAAGCCTAGGGGTGCCCTAGGGTTAGGCAAGGGGAGCCCTATCCTTAGCATAAGGGTAGGGGTGCACTAGCCTAAGCCTAGGGGTGCCCTAGCCTAAGGCTAGGGGAGCCCTAACCTTAGGCTAGGGGAGCCCTAACCTTAGCCTAAGCCTAGGGGTGCCCTAGCCCAAGCCTAGGGGTGCCCTAGCCTAAGCCTAGGGGTGCCCTAGCCTAAGCCTAGGGGTGCCCTAGCCTAACCTAGGGGTGCCCTAGCCTAAGCCTAAGGGTGCCCTAGCCTAAGGTTAGGGGTGACCTCGCCTTAGTCTAGTGGCGCCCTAGCCTTAGCCTAAGCCTAGGGGTGACCTATCCTAAGCCTAGGGGTGCCGTAGCATAAGCCTAGTGGTGCCCTAGGCTAAGCCAAGGGGTGCCCTAGCCTAAGCCTAGGGGTGCCCTAGCCTAAGCCTAGGGGTGCCCTAGCCTAAGCCTACGGGAGCCTTAGCCTAAGCCTAGGGGTGTCCTAGCCTTAGGCTAGGGGAGCCCAAGCCTTATCCTAAGCCTAGGGGTGCCCTAACCTAAGCCTAGGGGTGCCCTAGCCTAAGCCTAGGGGTGCCCTAGGCTAAGCCTAGTGTTGCCCTACCCTAAGCCTAGGGGTGCCCTAGCCTTAGGCTAGGGGAGCCTTAGCCTTAGCCTAAGCCTAGGGGTGCCCTAGCCTAAGCCTAGGGGTCCCCTAGCCTACGCCTAGGAGTGCCCTAGCCTAAGCTTAGGGGTGCCCTAGCCTTAGGCTAGGGGAGCCCTAGTCTTAGCCTAAGCCTAGGGGTGCCCTAGCCTAAGACTATGGGTGCCCTAGCCTAAGCTTAGGGGTGTCATAGTCTAAGCATAGTTGTGCCCTAGCCTAAGCTTAGGGCTGCCCTAGGGTTAGGCAAGGGGAGCCAAAGCGTTAGCCTAAGCCTAAGGGTGCCCTAGCCTAAGCCTAGGGGTGCCCTAGCCTAAGGCTAGGGGAGCCTTAACCTAAGGCTAGGGGAGCCCTAACCATAGCCTAAGCCTAGGGGTGCCCTAGCCTAAGCCAAGGCGTGCCCTAGCCTAAGCTTAGGGGTGCCCTAGCCTAAGCCTAGGGGTGCCCTAGCCTAAGCATAGGGGTGCACTAGCCTAAGCCTAGGGGTGCCTTAGCCTAATCCTAGGGGTGTCCTAGCCTTAGGCTAGGGGAGCCCTAGCCTTGTCCTAAGCCTATGGGTGCACTAACCTAATCCTAGGTGTGCCATAGCCTAAGCCTAGGGCTGCCCTAGCCTAAGCCTAGGGGTGCCCTACCCTAAGCCTAGCGGTGCCCTACCTAAGCCTAGGGGTGCCCTAGCCTTAGGCTAGCTGAGCCCTAACCTTAGCCTAAGCCTAGGGGTGCCCTAGCATAAGACAAGGGGTGCCCTAGCCTAAGCTTAGGGGTGCCCTAGCCTAAGCCTAGGGGTGTCCTAGCCTTAGGCTAGGGGAGCCTTAGCCTTAGCCTAAGCCTAGGGGTGCCCTAGCCTAAGCCTAGGCGTGCCCTAGCCTAAGGCTAGGGGAGCCCTAACCTAAGGCTAGGGGAGCCCTAACCTTAGCCTAAGCCTAGGGGTGCCCTAGCATAAGACAAGGGGTGCCCTAGCCTAAGCTTAGGGGTGCCCTAGCCTAAGCCTAGGGGTGTCCTAGCCTTAGGCTAGGGGAGCCCGAGCCTTAGCCTAAGCCTAGGGGTGCCCTAGCCTAAGCCTAGGGGTGCCCTAGCCTAAGCCTAGGGGTGCCCTAGCCTAAGCCTAGGGGTGCCCTAGCCTAAGCCTATGGGTGCCCTAGCCTAAGCCTAGTGGTGCCTTAGCCTTAGGCTAGGGGAGCCCTAGCCTTAGCCTAAGCCTAGGGGTGCCCTAGCCTAAGCCTAGGGGTTCCCTTGCCTAAGCCTAGGGGTGCCCTAATCTAAGCCGAGGGGTACCCTAGTCTAAGGCTAGGGGTGCCCTAGCCTTAGTCTAGTGGAGCCCTAGCCTTAGCCAAAGCCTAGGGGTACCCTAGCTAAAGCCAAGGGGTGCCCTAGCCTAAGCCTAGGGGTGCCCTAGCCTTAGGGTAGCTGAGCCCTAGCCGTAGCCTAAGCCTAGGGGTGCCGTAGCCTACGCCTAAGGGTGCCCTAGCCTAAGCCAAGGGGTGCACTAGCCCAAGCCTAGGGATGCCCTAGCGTTAGGCTAGAGGAGCTCTAGCATAGGCTAAGCCTAGGGGATCCCTAGCCTAAGCCTAGGGTGCCCTAGCCCAAGCCTAGGGGTGCCCTAGCCTAAGCCTAGGGGTTCCCTAGCCTAAGCCTAGGGGTGCCCTAGCCTAAGGCTAGGGGTGCCCTAGCCTTAGTCTTGTGGAGCCCTAGCCTTAGCCTAAGCCTAGGGGTGCCCTAGCCTAAGCCTAGGGGTGCCCTAGCCTAAGCCTAGGAGTGCCCTAGCCTAAGCCAAGGGGTGCCCTAGCGTAAGCTTAGGGGTGCCCTAGCCTTAGGCTAGCTGAGCCCTTGCCTTAGCCTAAGCCTAGGGGTGCCCTAGCCTAAGCCTAGGGGTGCCCTAGCCTTAGCCTAGGGGTGCTCTAGCCTAAGCCTAGTGGTGCCCTGCCTAAACCTAGGGGTGCCTTAGCATTAGGCTAGGGGAGCCCTAGCCTTAGCCTAAGCCTAGGGGTGCCCTAGCCTAAGCCTAGGGGTGCCGTAGCCTAAGCCTAGGGGTGCCCTAGCCTAAGCCAAGGCGTGCCCTAGCCTAAGCCTAGGGGTGCCCTAGCCTAAGCCTAGGGGTGCCCTAGCCTAAGCCTAGGGGTGCCTTAGCCTAATCCTAGGGGTGTCCTAGCCTTAGGCTAGGGGAGCCCTAGCCTTGTCCTAATCCTAGGGGTGCCCTAACCTAATCCTAGGGGTGCCACAGCCTAAGCCTAGGGCTGCCCTAGCCTAAGCCTAGGGGTGCCCTACCCTAAGCCTAGGGGTGCCCTAGCCTTAGGCTAGCTGAGCCCTAACCTTAGCCTAAGCCTAGGGGTGCCCTAGCATAAGACAAGGGGTGCCCTAGCCTAAGCTTAGGGGTGCCCTAGCCTAAGCCTAGGGGTGTCCTAGCCTTAGGCTAGGGGAGCCTTAGCTTTAGCCTAAGCCTAGGTGTGCCCTAGCGTAAGCCTAGGCGTGCCCTAGCCTAAGGCTAGGGGAGCCCTAACCTAAGGCTAGGGGGGCCCTAACCTTAGCCTAAGCCTAGGGGTGCCCTAGCATAAGACAAGGGGTGCCGTAGCCTAAGCTTAGGGGTGCCCTAGCCTAAGCCTAAGGGTGCCCTAGCCTAAGCCTATGGGTGCCCTAGCCTAAGCCTAGGGGTGCCTTAGCCTTAGGCTAGGGGAGCCCTAGCCTTAGACTAAGCCTACGGGTGCCCTAGCCTAAGCCTAGGGGTTCCCTAGCCTAAGCCTAGGGGTGCCCTAGCCTTAGGGTAGCTGAGCCCTAGCCATAGCCTAAGCCTACGGTTGCCCTAGCCTACACCTAAGGGTGCCTTAGCCTAAGCCAAGGGGTGCACTAGCCCAAGCCTAGGGATGCCCTAGCGTTAGGCTAGAGGAGCTCTAGCATAGGCTAAGCCTAGGGGATCCCTAGCCTAAGCCTAGGGTGCCGTAGCCCAAGCCAAGGGGTGCCCTAGCCTAAGCCTAGGGGTTCCCTAGCCTAAGCCTAGGGGTGCCCTAGCCTAAGGCTAGGGGTGCCCTAGCCTTAGTCTAGTGGAGCCCTAGCCTTAGCCTAAGCCTAGTGGTGCCCTAGCCTAAGCGTAGATGTGCCCTAGCCTAAAACTAGGGGTGACCTACCCTAAGCCTAGGGGTGCCCTAGCCTTAGGCTAGCTGAGCCCTAGCCTTAGCCTAAGCCTAGGGGTGCCCTAGCCTAAGACTAGGGGTGCCCTAGCCTAAGCCTAGGAGTGCCCTAGCCTAAGCCAAGGGGTGCCCTAGCCTAAGCTTAGGGGTGCCCTAGCCTTAGGCTAGCTGAGCCCTTGCCTTAGCCTAAGCCTAGGGGTGCCCTAGCCTAAGCCTAGGGGTGCCCTAGCCTAAGCCTAGGAGTGCCCTAGCCTAAGCCAAGGGGTGCCCTAGCCTAAGCTTAGGGGTGCCCTAGCCTTAGGCTAGCTGAGCCCTTGCCTTAGCCTAAGCCTAGGGGTGCCCTAGCCTAAGCCTAGGGGTGCCCTAGCCTTAGCCTAGGGGTGCTCTAGCCTAAGCCTAGTGGTGCCCTAGCCTTAGGCTAGGGGAGCCCTAGCGTTAGCCTATGCCTAGGGGTCCCCAAGCCTAAGCCTAGGGGTGCGCTAGCCTAAGTCTAGGGGTGCCCTGCCTAAACCTAGGGGTGCCTTAGCATTAGGCTAGGGGAGCCCTAGCCTTAGCCTAAGCCTAGGGGTGCCCTAGCCTAAGACTAGGGGTTCCCTAGCCTAAGCCTAGGGGTGCCCAAGCCTAAGGCTAGGGGTGCCCTAGCCTTAGTCTAGTGGAGCCCTAGCCTTAGCCTAAGCTTAGGGGTGCCCTAGCCTAAGCCTAGGGGTGCCCTAGCTTTAGGCTAGGGGAGCCCTAGTTTTAGCCTAAGCTTAGGGGTGCCCTAGCCTAAGCTTAGGGGTGCCCTAGCCTACGAATAGGGGTGCCCTAGCCTAAGCCTAGGGGTGCCCTCACCTTAGGCTAGGGGAGCCCTAGTCTTAGCCTAAATCTAGGGGTGCCCAAGCCTAAGACTATGGGTGCCCTAGCCTAAGCTTAGGGGTGCCCTAGTCTAAGCTAGGGGTGCCCTAGCCTAAGCTTAGGGGTGCCCTAGGGTTAGGCAAGGGGAGCCTTAGCCTAAGCATAGGGGTGCCCTAGCCTAAGCTTAGGGGTGCCCTAGCCTAAGCCTAGGGGTGCCCTAGCCTAAGGCTAGGGGAGCCCTAACCTTATTCTAGGGGAGCCCTAACTTTAGCCTAAGCCTCGGGGTGCCCTAGCCCAAGCCTAGGGGTACCCTAGCCTAAGCCTAGGGGGGCCATAGCGTAAGGCTAGGGGTGCCCTAGCCTTAGTCTAGTGGAGCCCTAGCCTTAGCCTAAGCCTAGGTGTGCCCTAGCCTGAGCCTATGGGTGCCCTACCCTAAGCCTAGGGGTGCCCTAGCCTAAGCCTAGGGGTGCCCTAGCCTTAGGCTAGCTGAGCCCTAGCCTTAGCCTAAGCCTAGGGGTGCCCTAGCCTAAGCCTAGGGGTGCCGTAGCCTAAGCCTAGGGGTGCCCTAGCCTAAGCCAAGGGGTGCCCTACTCTAAGCCTAGGGGTGCCCTAGCCTAAGCCTATGGGTGCCCTAGCCTAAGCCTAGGGGTGCCCTATCCTAAGCCTAGGGGTGTCGTAGCCTTATGCTAGGGGAGCCCTAGCCTTAGCCTAAGCATAGGGGTGCCCTAGCCTAAGCTCAGGGGTGCCCTAGCCTAAGCCTAGGGGTGCCCTAGCCTAAGGCTAGGGGAGCCCTAACCTTAGGCTAGGGGAGCCCTAACCTTAGCCTAAGCCTCGGGGTGCCCTAGCCCAAGCCTAGGGGTGCCCTAGCCTAAGCCTAGGGGTGCCCTAGCCTAAGCCTAGGAGTGCCCTAGCCTAAGCCTAGGGGTGCCCTAGCCTAAGGCTAGGGGTGCCCTAGCCTTAGTCTAGTGGAGCCCTAGCCTTGGCCTAAACCTAGGGGTGCCCTAGCCTAAGCCTAGGTGTGCCCTATCCTAAGCCTATGGGTGCCTTACCCTAAGCCTAGGGGAGTCCTAGCCTAAGCCTAGGGGTGCCCTAGCCTTAGGCTAGGTGAGCCCTAGCCTTAGCCCAAGCCTAGGGGTGCCCTAGCCTAAGCCTAGTGGTGCATTAGCCTAAGCCTAGGGGTGCCCTAGAATAGGCCAAGGGGTGCCCTAGCCTAAGCCTAGGGGTGCCCTAGCCTAAGCCCAGGGGTGCCCTAGCCTAAGCCTAGGGGTGTCCTAGCCTTAGGCTAGGGGAGCCCTAGCCTTATCCTAAGCCTAGGGGTGCCCTAACCTAAGCCTAGGGTTGCCCTAGCCTAAGCCTAGGGTTGCCCTACCCTAAGCCTAGGGGTGCCCTAACCTTAGGCTAGCGGAGCCCTAGCCTAAGCCTAAGCCTAGGGGTGCCCTAGCAAAAGACAAGGGGTGCCCTAGCCTAAGCTTAGGGGCGCCCTAGCCTAAGCCTAGGGGTCCCCTAGCCTAAGCATAGGGGTGCCCTAGCCTAAGCCTAGGGGTGCCCTAGCGTTAGGCTAGGGGAGCCCTAGCCTTAGCCAAAGACTAGGGATGCCCTAGCCTAAGCCTAGGGGTGCCCTAGCCTAAGCCTATGGATGCCCTAACCTAAGCCTAGGGGTGCCTTAGCCTTAGGCTAGGGGAGCCCTAGCCTTAGCCTAAGCCTAGGTGTGTCGTAGTCTAAGCCTAGGGGTTCCCTTGCCTAAGCCTAGGGGTGCCCTAGCCTAAGCCTAGGTCTGCCCTAGCCTAAGACTAGGGGTCCCCTAGCCTTAGTCTAGTGGAGCCCTAGCCGTAGCCAAAGCCTAGGGGTGCCCTAGCCTACGCCTAAGGGTGCCCTAGCCTAAGCCTAGGGGTGCACTAGCCTTAGGCTAGGGGAGCCCTAGTCTTAGCCTAAGCCGAACGGTGCCCTAGCATAAGCTTAGGGGTGCCCTAGCCTAAGCCTAGGGGTGCCCTAGCCTAAGTCTAGGGGTGCCCTAGCCTAAGCCTAGGGGTGCCCTAGCCTTAGGCTAGGGGGCCCTAGCCTTAGCCTAAGCCTAAGGGTGCCCTAGCCTAAGCCTAGTGGTGTCCTAGCCTAAGCCTAGGGGTGCCCTAGCCTAAGCCTAGGGGAACCCTAGCCTTAAACTAGGGGAGCCCTAGCCTTAGCCTAAGTCTAGGGGTGCCCTAGCCTAAGCCTAGGGGTGCCCTAGCATAAGCCTAGGGTTGCCCTAGCCTAAGCCTAGGGGTGCCCTAGCCTAAGGCTAGGGGTGCCCTACCCTAAGCCCAGGGGTGCCCTAGACTTAGGCTAGGGGAGCCCTAGCTTTAGCCTAAGCCTTGGGGCGCCCTAGCCTAAACCTAGGGGTTCCCTAGCCTAAGCATAGGGGTGAGCTAACCTAAGCCTAGGGGTGCCCTAGGCTAATGCTAAGGGTGCCCTAGCATTAGTCTAGAGGAGCCCTAGCCTTAGCCTAAGCTTAGGGGTGCCCTATCCTAAGCCTAGTGGTGCCCTAGCCTAAGCCTATGGGTGCCCTAGCCTAAGCCTAGGGGTGCCAAAGCCTAAGGCTAGGGGTGCCCTAGACTTAGTCTAGTGGAGCCCTAGCCTTAGCCTAAGCCTAGGGGTGCCATAGCCTAAGCATAGATGTTCCATAGCCTAAGCCTAGTGGTGCCCTACCCTAAGCCTAGGGGTGCCCTAGCCCAAGCCTAGGGATGCCCTAGCGTTAGGCTAGCTGAGCCCTATACTTAGCCTAAGCCTAGGGGTGCTCTAGCCTAAGCCTAGGGGTGCCCTAGCCTAAGCCTAGGGGTGCCCTAGACCAAGCCTAGGAGTGCCCTAGCTTAAGCCAAGGGGTGCCCTAGCCTAAGCCTAGAGATGCCCTAGCCTAAGACTAGGGGTGCCCTAGCCTAAGCTTAGGGGTGCCCAAGCATAAGCCTAGTGGTGCCCTAGCCTAAGACTAGGGGTGCCCTAGCATAAGCCTAGGGGTACCCTAGCCTTAGGCTGGGGGAGCCCTAGCCTTAGCCGAAGCCTTGAGGTGCCCTACCCTAAGCCTAGGGGTGCCCTAGCCTATGCCTAGGGGTGCCCTAGCCTAAGCCTAGGGGTACCCTAGCCTTAGGCTAGGGGAGCCCTAGCCTTAGCCGAAGCCTTGAGGTGCCCTAGCCTAAGCCTAGGGGTGCCCTAGCCTAAGCCTAGGGGTGCCCTAGTGTTAGGCTAGAGGAGCCATAGCCTTAGCTAAAGCCTAGGGGTTCCCTAGCCTAAGTCTAGGGGTGCCCTAGCCTAAGAGTAGGGGTACCCTAGCCTTAGGCTAGGGGAGCCCTAGCCTTAGCCTAAGCCATGGGGTGCCCTAGCCTACGCCTAGGGGTGTCCTAGCCTAAGCCTAGGGGTACCCTAGCCTAAGCCTAGGGGTTCCCCAGCCTAAGCCTAGGGGTGAGCTAGCCTAAGCTTAGGGGTGCCCTAGGCTAAGGCTAGGGGTGCCCTAGCCTTAGTCTAGTTGAGACCTAGCCTCACTCTAAGCTTAGGGGTTCCCTATCCTAAGCCTAGGGGTGCCCTATCCTAAGCCTAGGGGAGCCCTAGCCTTAGCCTAAACCTTGGGGCGCCCTAGCCTAAACCTAGGGGTTCCCTAGCCTAAGCTTAGGGGTGAGCTAGCCTAAGCCTAGGGGTGCCCTAGGCTAAGGCTAGGGGTGCCCTAGCCTTAGTCTAGTGGAGACCTAGCCTCACCCTAAGCTTAGTGGTGCCCTATCCTAAGCCTAGGGGTACTCTATCCTAAGCCTAGGGGTGCCCTAGCCTTAGCCTAAGCCTAGGGGTGCCCTAGCCCAAGCCTAGGGGTGCCCTAGCCTAAGTCTAGGGGTGCCTTAGCCTAAGCCTAGGTGTACCCTTGCCTTAGGCTAGGGGAGTCCTCGCCTTAGCCGAAGCCTTTGGGTGCCCTAGCCTAAGCCTAGGGGTGCCCTAGCCTAAGCCTAGGGGTGCCCTAGCCTAAGCCTAGGGGTGCCCTAGCCTAAGCCTAGGGGTGCCCTAGCCTTAGGCTAGGGGGCCCTAGCCTTAGCCTAAGCCTAAGGGTGCCCTAGCCTAAGCCTAGTGGTGTCCTAGCCTAAGCCTAGGGGTGCCCTAGCCTAAGCCTAGGGGAACCCTAGCCTTAAACTAGGGGAGCCCTAGCCTTAGCCTAAGTCTAGGGGTGCCCTAGCCTAAGCCTAGGGGTGCCCTAGCATAAGCCTAGGGTTGCCCTAGCCTAAGCCTAGGGGTGCCCTAGCCTAAGGCTAGGGGTGCCCTACCCTAAGCCCAGGGGTGCCCTAGACTTAGGCTAGGGGAGCCCTAGCTTTAGCCTAAGCCTTGGGGCGCCCTAGCATAAACCTAGGGGTTCCCTAGCCTAAGCATAGGGGTGAGCTAACCTAAGCCTAGGGGTGCCCTAGGCTAATGCTAGGGGTGCCCTAGCATTAGTCTAGAAGAGCCCTAGCCTTAGCCTAAGCTTAGGGGTGCCCTATCCTAAGCCTAGTGGTGCCCTAGCCTAAGCCTAGGGGTGCCCTAGCCTAAGCCTAGGGGTGCCATAGCCTAAGGCTAGGGGTGCCCTAGACTTAGTCTAGTGGAGCCCTAGCCTTAGCCTAAGCCTAGGGGTGCCATAGCCTAAGCATAGATGTTCCATAGCCTAAGCCTAGTGGTGCCCTACCCTAAGCCTAGGGGTGCCCTAGCCCAAGCCTAGGGATGCCCTAGCGTTAGGCTAGCTGAGCCCTAGACTTAGCCTAAGCCTAGGGGTGCTCTAGCCTAAGCCTAGGGGTGCCCTAGCCTAAGCCTAGGGGTGCCCTAGACTAAGCCTAGGAGTGCCCTAGCCTAAGCCAAGGGGTGCCCTAGACTAAGCCTAGGGGTGCCCTAGCCTTAGGCTAGGGGAGCCCTAGCCTTAGCCTAAGCCTAGAGGTGCCCTAGCCTAAGACTAGGGGTGCCCTAGCCTAAGCTTAGGGGTGCCCAACCATAAGCCTAGGGGTGCCCTAGCCTAAGCCTAGGGGTGCCCTAGCATAAGCCTAGGGGTACCCTAGCCTTAGGCTGGGGGAGCCCTAGCCTTAGCCGAAGCCTTGAGGTGCCCTAGCCTAAGCCTAGGGGTGCCCTAGCCTATGCCTAGGGGTGCCCTAGCCTAAGCCTAGGGGTACCCTAGCCTTAGGCTAGGGGAGCCCTAGCCTTAGCCGAAGCCTTGAGGTGCCCTAGCCTAAGCCTAGGGGTGCCCTAGCCTAAGCCTAGGGGTGCCCTAGTGTTAGGCTAGAGGAGCCATAGCCTTAGCTAAAGCCTAGGGGTTCCCTAGCCTAAGTCTAGGGGTGCCCTAGCCTAAGACTACGGGTACCCTAGCCTTAGGCTAGGGGAGCCCTAGCCTTAGCCTAAGCCATGGGGTGCCCTAGCCTAAGCCTAGGGGTGTCCTAGCCTAAGCCTAGGGGTGCCCTAGCCTAAGCCTAGGGGTTCCCTAGCCTAAGCCTAGGGGTGAGCTAGCCTAAGCCTAGGGGTGCCCTAGGCTAAGGCTAGGGGTGCCCTAGCCTTAGTCTAGTTGAGACCTAGCCTCACTCTAAGCTTAGGGGTGCCCTATCCTAAGCCTAGGGGAGCCCTAGCCTTAGCCTAAACCTTGGGGCGCCCTAGCCTAAACCTAGGGGTTCCCTAGCCTAAGCTTAGGGGTGAGCTAGCCTAAGCCTAGGGGTGCCCTAGGCTAAGGCTAGGGGTGCCCTAGCCTTAGTCTAGTGGAGACCTAGCCTCACCCTAAGCTTAGTGGTGCCCTATCCTAAGCCTAGGGGTACCCTATCCTAAGCCTAGGGGTGCCCTAGCCTTAGCTAAGCCTAGGGGTGCCCTAGCCTAAGTCTAGGGGTGCCCTAGCCTAAGCCTAGGTGTACCCTTGCCTTAGGCTAGGGGAGTCCTCGCCTTAGCCGAAGCCTTTGGGTGCCCTAGCCTAAGCCTAGGGGTGCCCTAGCCTAAGCCTAGGGGTGCCCTAGCCTAAGCCTAGGGGTGCCCTAGCCTAAGCCTAGGGGTGCCCTAGCCTTAGGCTAGGGGGCCCTAGCCTTAGCCTAAGCCTAAGGGTGCCCTAGCCTAAGCCTAGTGGTGTCCTAGGCTAAGCCTAGGGGTGCCCTAGCCTAAGCCTAGGGGAACCCTAGCCTTAAACTAGGGGAGCCCTAGCCTTAGCCTAAGTCTAGGGGTGCCCTAGCCTAAGCCTAGGGGTGCCCTAGCATAAGCCTAGGGTTGCCCTAGCCTAAGCCTAGGGGTGCCCTAGCCTAAGGCTAGGGGTGCCCTACCCTAAGCCCAGGGGTGCCCTAGACTTAGGCTAGGGGAGCCCTAGCTTTAGCCTAAGCCTTGGGGCGCCCTAGCCTAAACCTAGGGGTGCCCTAGCCTAAGCCTAGGGGTGCCCTAGCCTTAGCCTAAGCCTAGGGGTGCCCTAGCCTAAGCTTAGGGGTGCCCTAGCCTAAGTCTAGGGGTGCCCTAGCCTAAGCCTAGGTGTACCTTTGCCTTAGGCTAGGGGAGTCCTCGCCTTAGCCGAAGCCTTTGGGTGCCCTAGCCTAAGCCTAGGGGTGCCCTAGCCTAAGCCTAGGGGTGCCCTAGCCCAAGCCTAGGGATGCCCTAGCGTTAGGCTAGAGGAGCCCTAGCCTTAGACTAAGCCTAGGGGTGCCCTAGCCTAAGCCTAGGGGTGCCTTAGCCTAAGTCTAGGGGATCGCCTTAACCTAAGCCTAGGGGTACCCTAGCCTTAAGCTAGGGGAGCCCTAGCCTTAGCCTAAGCCTAGGGGTGCCCCAGCGTAAGCCTAGGGGTGCCCTAGCCTAAGTCTAGGGGAGCCTAGCCTAAGCATAGTGGTGCCCTAACCTAAGCCTAGGGGTTCCCTACCTAAGCCTAGGGGTTCCCTAGCCTAATCCTAGGGGTGCCCTAGCCTTAGGCTAGGGGAGCCGTAGCCTTAGTCTAAGCCTAGGGGTGCCCTACCCTAAGCCTAGGCGTGCCCTAGCCCAAGCCTAGGGATGCCCTAGCGTTAGGCTAGAGGAGCCCTAGCCTTAGCCTAAGCCTAGGGGTGCCCTAGCCTAAGCCTAGGGGTGCCCTAGCCTAAGCCTAGGGGTGCCCTAGCCTAAGCCTAGGGGTACCCTAGCCTTAGGCTAGGTGAGTCCTCGCCTTAGCCAAAGCCTTGGGGTGTCCTAGCCTAAGCCTAGGGGTGCCCTAGCCTAAGCCTATGGGTGCCCTAGCCCAAGCCTAGGGATGCCCTAGCGTTAGGCTAGAGGAGCCCTAGCCTTAGCCTAAGCCTAGGGGTTCCCTAGCCTAAGTCTAGGGGTGCCCTAGCCTAAGGCTAGGGGTACCCTAGCCTAAGCCTAGGGGTGCCCTAGCAGAAGCCTAGGGTTGCCCTAGCCTAAGCCTAGGGGTGCCCTAGCCTAAGGCTAGGGGTGCCCTAGCCTTAGTCTAGTGGACCCCTAGCCTTAGCCTAAGCCTAGGGGTGCCCTATGCTAAGCCATGGGGTGCCCTATCCTAAGCCTAGGGGTGCCCGAGCCTAAGCCTAGGGGTGCCCTAGCCTTAGGCTATGGGAGCCCTGGCCTTAGCTTCAGCCTAGGGGTGCCCTAGCCTAAGCCTAGTGGTTCCCTAACCTAAGCCTATCGGTTCCCTAGCCTAAGCCTAGGGGTGCCCTAGCCTAAGCCTAGGGGTGCCCTAGCATAAGGCTAGGGGTGCCCTAGCCTTAGTCTAGTGGAGCCCTAGCCTTAGCCTAAGCCTAGGGGTGCCCTAGCCCAAGCCTAGGGTTGCCCTAGCCTAAGCCTAGGGGTGCCCTAGCCCAAGCCTAGGTGTGACCTAGCCTAAGCCTAGGGGTGCCCTAGCCTAAGCCTAAGAGTGCCCTAGCCTAAGCATAGGGGTGCCCTAGCCTAAGGCTAGGGGTGCCCTAGCCTTAGTCTAGTGGAGCCCTAGCATTGGCCTAATCCTAGGGGTGCCCTAGCCTAAGCCTAGGTGTGCCCTAGCCTAAGCCTATGGGTGCCCTACCCTAAGCCTAGGGGTGCCCTAGCCTAAGCCTATGGGTGCCCTAGCCTTAGGCTAGCTGAGCCCTAGCCTTAGCCTAAGCCTAGGGGTGCCCTAGCCTAAGCCTAGGGGTGCCGTAGCCTAAGCCTAGGGGTACCCTAGTCTAAGACAATGGGTGCCCTAGCCTAAGCCTAGGGGTGCACTAGCCTAAGCCTAGGGGTGCCCTAGCATAAGCCTAGGGTTGCCCTAGCCTAAGCCTAGGGGTGCCCTAGCCTAAGGCTAGGGGTGCCCTACCCTAAGCCCATGGGTGCCCTAGACTTAGGCTAGGGGAGCCCTAGCTTTAGCCTAAGCCTTGGGGCGCCCTAGCCTAAACCTAAGGGTGCCCTAGCCTAAGCCTAGGGGTGCCCTAGCCTTAGCCTAAGCCTAGGGGTGCCCTAGCCTAAGCTTAGGGGTGCCCTAGCCTAAGTCTAGGGGTGCCCTAGCCTAAGCCTAGGTGTACCTTTGCCTTAGGCTAGGGGAGTCCTCGCCTTAGCCGAAGCCTTTGGGTGCCCTAGCCTAAGCCTAGGGGTGCCCTAGCCTAAGCCTAGGGGTGCCCTAGCCCAAGCCTAGGGATGCCCTAGCGTTAGGCTAGAGGAGCCCTAGCCTTAGACTAAGCCTAGGGGTGCCCTAGCCTAAGCCTAGGGGTGCCTTAGCCTAAGTCTAGGGGATCGCCTTAACCTAAGCCTAGGGGTACCCTAGCCTTAAGCTAGGGGAGCCCTAGCCTTAGCCTAAGCCTAGGGGTGCCCCAGCGTAAGCCTAGGGGTGCCCTAGCCTAAGTCTAGGGGAGCCTAGCCTAAGCATAGTGGTGCCCTAACCTAAGCCTAGGGGTTCCCTACCTAAGCCTAGGGGTTCCCTAGCCTAATCCTAGGGGTGCCCTAGCCTTAGGCTAGGGGAGCCGTAGCCTTAGTCTAAGCCTAGGGGTGCCCTACCCTAAGCCTAGGCGTGCCCTAGCCCAAGCCTAGGGATATCCTAGCGTTAGGCTAGAGGAGCCCTAGCCTTAGCCTAAGCCTAGGGGTGCCCTAGCCTAAGCCTAGGGGTGCCCTAGCCTAAGCCTAGGGGTGCCCTAGCCTAAGCCTAGGGGTGCCCTAGCCTAAGCCTAGGGGTACCCTAGCCTTAGGCTAGGTGAGTCCTCGCCTTAGCCAAAGCCTTGGGGTGTCCTAGCCTAAGCCTAGGGGTGCCCTAGCCTAAGCCTATGGGTGCCCTAGCCCAAGCCTAGGGATGCCCTAGCGTTAGGCTAGAGGAGCCCTAGCCTTAGCCTAAGCCTAGGGGTTCCCTAGCCTAAGTCTAGGGGTGCCCTAGCCTAAGGCTAGGGGTACCCTAGCCTAAGCCTAGGGGTGCCCTAGCAGAAGCCTAGGGTTGCCCTAGCCTAAGCCTAGGGGTGCCCTAGCCTAAGGCTAGGGGTGCCCTAGCCTTAGTCTAGTGGACCCCTAGCCTTAGCCTAAGCCTAGGGGTGCCCTATGCTAAGCCATGGGGTGCCCTATCCTAAGCCTAGGGGTGCCCGAGCCTAAGCCTAGGGGTGCCCTAGCCTTAGGCTATGGGAGCCCTGGCCTTAGCTTCAGCCTAGGGGTGCCCTAGCCTAAGCCTAGTGGTTCCCTAACCTAAGCCTATCGGTTCCCTAGCCTAAGCCTAGGGGTGCCCTAGCCTAAGCCTAGGGGTGCCCTAGCATAAAGCTAGGGGTGCCCTAGCCTTAGTCTAGTGGAGCCCTAGCCTTAGCCTAAGCCTAGGGGTGCCCTAGCCCAAGCCTAGGGTTGCCCTAGCCTAAGCCTAGGGGTGCCCTAGCCCAAGCCTAGGTGTGACCTAGCCTAAGCCTAGGGGTGCCCTAGCCTAAGCCTAAGAGTGCCCTAGCCTAAGCATAGGGGTGCCCTAGCCTAAGGCTAGGGGTGCCCTAGCCTTAGTCTAGTGGAGCCCTAGCATTGGCCTAAGCCTAGGGGTGCCCTAGCCTAAGCCTAGGTGTGCCCTAGCCTAAGCCTATGGGTGCCCTACCCTAAGCCTAGGGGTGCCCTAGCCTAAGCCTATGGGTGCCCTAGCCTTAGGCTAGCTGAGCCCTAGCCTTAGCCTAAGCCTAGGGGTGCCCTAGCCTAAGCCTAGGGGTGCCGTAGCCTAAGCCTAGGGGTGCCCTAGTCTAAGACAATGGGTGCCCTAGCCTAAGCCTAGGGGTGCACTAGCCTAAGCCTTGGGGTGACTTAGCCTAAGCCTAGTGGTTTCCTACCCTTAGGCTAGGGGAGCCCTAGCCTTATCCTAAGCCTAGGGGTGCCCAAACCTAAGCCTAGGGTTACCCTAGCCTAAGCCTAGGGGTGCCCTACCCTAAGCCTAGGGGTGCCCTAGCCTTAGGCTAGCAGAGCCCTAGCCTTAGCCTAAGCCTAGGGGTGCCCTAGCAAAAGACAAGGGGTGCCCTAGCCTAAGCTTAGGGGCGCCCTAGCCTAAGCCTAGGGGTGCCCTAGCCTTAGGCTAGGGGAGCCCTAGCCTTAGCCTAAGCCTAGGGGTGCCGTAGCCTAAGCCTAGGGGTTCCCTTGCCTAAGCCTAGGGGTGCCCTAGCCTAAGCCTAGGTATGCCCTAGCCTAAGGCTAGCGGTGCCCTAGCCTTAGTCTAGTGGAGCCCTAGCCTAAGCCTAAGCCTAGGGGTACCCTAGCCTAAGCCTAGGGGTGCCCTAGCCTAAGCCAAGGGTGCCCTACCCTAAGCCTAGTGTTGCCCTAGCCTAAGCCTAGGGGTGCGCTGGCCTTAGGGTAGCTGAGCCCTAGCCGTAGCCTAAGCTTAGGGGTGCCCTAGCCTACGCTTAAGGGTGCCCTAGCCTAAGCTTAGGGGTGCACTAGCCTTAGGCTAGGGGAGCCCTAGTCTTAGCCTAAGCCTAGTTGTGCCCTAGCCTAAGATTAGGGGTGCCCTAGCCTAAGCTTAGGGGTGCCCTAGTCTAAGCCTATGGGTGCCCTAGCCAAAGCCTAGGGGTGCCTTAGGTTTATGCAAGGGGAGCCCTAGCCTTAGCCTAAGCCGAACGGTGCCCTAGCATAAGCTTAGGGGTGCCCTAGCGTAAGCCTAGGGGTGCCCTAGCCTTAGGCTAGGGGGCCCTAGCCTTAGCCTAAGCCTAGGGGTGCCCTAGCCTAAGCCTAGTGGTGTCCTAGCCTAAGCCTAGGGGTGACCTAGCCTAAGCCTAGGGGAGCCCTAGCCTTAGACTAGGGGAGCCCTAGCCTTAGCCTAAGCCTAGGGGTGCCCTAGCCTAAGCCTAGGGGTGCCCTAGCATAAGCCTAGGGTTGCCCTAGCCTAAGCCTAGGGGTGCCCTAGCCTAAGGCTAGGGGTGCCCTAGCCTTAGTATAGTGGAGCCCTAACCTTAGCCTAAGCCTAGGGGTGCCCTAGCCTATGCCTAGGGGTGCCCTACCCTAAGCCTAGGGGTGCCCTAGCCTTAGGCTAGGGGAGCCCTAGCCTTTGCCTAAGCCTAGGGGTGCCCTTGCCTAAGCCTAGGCGTGCCCTAGTGTTAGGCTAGAGGAGCCATAGCCTTAGCTCAAGCCTAGGGGTTCCCTAGCCTAAGTCTAGGGGTGCCCTAGCCTAAGCCTAGGGGTGCCCTAGCATAAGCCCAGGGTTACCCTAGCCTAAGCCTAGGGGTGCCCTAGCCTAAGGCTAGGGGTGCCCTAGCCTTAGTATAGTGGAGCCCTAGCCTTAGCCTAAGCCTAGGGGTGCCCTAGCCTATGCCTAGGGGTTCCCTACCCTAAGCCTAGGGGTGCCCTAGCCTTAGGCTAGGGGAGCCCTAGCCTTTGCCTAAGCCTAGGGGTGCCCTTGCCTAAGCCTAGGCGTGCCCTAGTGTTAGGCTAGAGGAGCCATAGCCTTAGCTCAAGCCTAGGGGTTCCCTAGCCTAAGTCTAGGGGTGCCCTAGCATAAGACTAGGGGTACCCTAGCCTTAGGCTAGGGGATCCCTAGCCTTAGCCTAAGCCATGGGGTGCCCTAGCCTACGCCTAGGGGTTCCCTAGCCTAAGCCTAGGGGTGAGCTAGCCTAAGCCTAGGGGTGCCCTAGGCTAAGGCTAGGGGTGCCCTAGCCTTAGTCTAGTGGAGACCTAGCCTCACCCTAAACTTAGGGGTGCCCTATCCTAAGCCTAGGGGTGCCCTATCCTAAGCCTAGGGGAGCCATAGTCTTAGCCTAAACCTAGGGGCGCCCTAGCCTAAACCTAGGGGTTCCCTAGCCTAAGCTTAGGGTTGAGCTAGCCTATGCCTAGGGATGCACTAGGCTAAGGCTAGGGGTGCCCTAGGCTAAGGCTAGGGGTGCCCTAGCCTTAGGCTAGCTGAACCCTAGCCTTAGCCTAAGCCTAGGGGTGCCCTAGCCTAAGCCTAGGGGTGCCCTAGCATAAGCCTAGGGTTGCCCTAGCCTAAGCCTAGGGGTGCCCTAGCCTAACGCTAGGGGTGCCCTAGCCTTAGTATAGTGGAGCCCTAGCCTTAGCCTAAGCCTAGGGGTGCCCTAGCCTATGCCTAGAGGTGCCCTACCCTAAGCCTAGGGGTGCCCTAGCCTTAGGCTAGGGGAGCCCTAGCCTTTGCCTAAGCCTAGGGGTGCCCTTGCCTAAGCCTAGGCGTGCCCTAGTGTTAGGCTAGAGGAGCCATAGCCTTAGCTCAAGCCTAGGGGTTCCCTAGCCTAAGTCTAGGGGTGCCCTAGCCTAAGCCTAGGGGTGCCCTAGCATAAGCCTAGGGTTGCCCTAGCCTAAGCCTAGGGGTGCCCTAGCCTAAGGCTAGGGGTGCCCTAGCCTTAGTATAGTGGAGCCCTAGCCTTAGCCTAAGCCTAGGGGTGCCCTAGCCTATGCCTAGGGGTGCCCTACCCTAAGCCTAGGGGTGCCCTAGCCTTAGGCTAGGGGAGCCCTAGCCTTTGCCTAAGCCTAGGGGTGCCCTTCCCTAAGCCTAGGCGTGCCCTAGTGTTAGGCTAGAGGAGCCATAGCCTTAGCTCAAGCCTAGGGGATCCCTAGCCTTAGCCTAAGCCATGGGGTGCCCTAGCCTACGCCTAGGGGTTCCCTAGCCTAAGCCTAGGGGTGAGCTAGCCTAAGCCTAGGGGTGCCCTAGGCTAAGGCTAGGGGTGCCCTAGCCTTAGTCTAGTGGAGACCTAGCCTCACCCTAAACTTAGGGGTGCCCTATCCTAAGCCTAGGGGTGCCCTATCCTAAGCCTAGGGGAGCCATAGTCTTAGCCTAAACCTAGGGGCGCCCTAGCCTAAACCTAGGGGTTCCCTAGCCTAAGCTTAGGGTTGAGCTAGCCTATGCCTAGGGATGCACTAGGCTAAGGCTAGGGGTGCCCTAGGCTAAGGCTAGGGGTGCCCTAGCCTTAGGCTAGCTGAACCCTAGCCTTAGCCTAAGCCTAGGGGTGCCCTAGCCTAAGCCTAGGGGTGCCCTAGCCTTAGGCTAGCTGAGCCCTAGCCTTAGCCTAAGCCTAGGGGTGCCGTAGCCTAAGCCTAGGGGTGCCGTAGCCTAAGCCTAGGGGTGCCCTAGCCTAAGCCAAGGGGTGCCCTAGCCTAAGCCTAGGGGTGCCCTAGCCTAAGCCTAGGGGTGCCCTAGCCTAAGCCTTGGTGTGACTTAGCCTAAGCCTAGGGGTGTCCTAGCCTTAGGCTAGGGGAGCATTAGCCTTATCCTAAGCCTAGGGGTGCCCTAGCCTTAGTCTACGCCTATGGGTGCCCTAGCCTAAGCCTAGGGGTGCCTTAGCCTTAGGCTAGGGAAGCCCTAGTCTTAGCCTAAGCCTAGGGGTGCCGTAGCTTAAGCCTAGGGGTTCCCTTGCCTAAGCCTAGGGGTGCCCTAGCCTAAGCCTAGGTCTGCCCTAGCCTAAGGCTAGGGGTGCCCTAGCCTAAGTATAGTGGAGCCCTAGCCTAAGCCTAAGCCTAGGGGTACCCTAGCCTAAGCCTAGGGGTGCCCTAGCCTAAGCCAAGGGTGCCCTACCCTAAGCCTAGTGTTGCCCTAGCCTAAGCCTAGGGGTGCCCTAGGTTAAGGCTAGGGGTGCCCTAGCCTTAGTCTCGTGGAGACCTAGCCTCACCCTAAGCTTAGGGGTGCCCTATCCTAAGTCTAGGGGTGCCCTATCCTAAGCCTAGGGGTGCCCTAGCCCAAGCTTAGGAATGCCCTAGCGTTAGGCTAGAGGAGCCCTAGCCTTAGCCTAAGCCTAGCGGTGCCCTAGCCTAAGCCTAGGGGTGCCCTAGCCTAAGTCTAGGGGTGCCCTAGCCTAAGCCTAGGTGTACCCTAGCCTTAGGCTAGGGGAGTCCTCGCCTTAGCCGAAGCCTTTGGGTGCCCTAGCCTAAGCCTAGGGGTGCCCTAGCCTAAGCCTAGGGGTTCCCTAGCCTAAGTCTAGGGGTGCCTTAACCTAAGCCTAGGGGTTCCCTAGCCTTAAGCTAGGGGAGCCCTAGCCTTAGCCTAAGCCTAGGGGTGCCCCAGCGTAAGCCTAGGGGTGCCCTAGCCTAAGTCTAGGGGAGCCTAGCCTAAGCATAGTGGTGCCCTAACCTAAGCCTAGGGGTTCCCTACCTAAGCCTAGGGGTTCCCTAGCCTAAGCCTAGGGGTGCCCTAGCCTTAGGCTAGTGGAGCCGTAGCCTTAGTCTAAACCTAGGGGTGCCCTACCCTAAACCTAGGGGTGCCCTAACCCAAGCCTAGGGATGCCCTAGCGTTAGGCTAGAGGAGCCCTAGCCTTAGCCTAAGCCTAGGGGTGCCCTAGCCTTAGTCTAGTGGAGCCCTAGCCTTAGCCTAAGCCTAGGGGTGCCCTATGCTAAGCCATGGGGTGTCCTAGCCAAAGCCTAGGGGTGCCCTAGCATAAGGCTAGGGGTGCCCTAGCCTTAGTCTAGTGGAGCCCTAGCCTTAGCCTCAGCCTTGGGGTGCCCTAGCCTAAGCCTAGGGGTGCCCTAGCCTAAGCCTAGGGGTGCCCTACCCTAAACCTAGGTTTGCCCTAGCCTAAGCCTAGGCGTGCCCTATCCTTAGGCTAGCTGAGCCCTAGCTTTAGCCTAAGCCTAGGGGTGCCCAAGTCTAAGCTTAGGGGTGCCCTAGCCTAAGCCTAGGGGTGCCCTAGCTTAAGCCTAAGGTGCCCTAGCCTAAGTCTAGGGGTGCCCTAGCCTAAGCCTAGGGGTGACCTAGCCTTAGGCTAGGGGGCCCTAGCCTTAGCCTAAGCCTAGGGGTGCCCTAGCCTAAGCCTAGTGGTGTGCTAGCCTAAGCCTAGGGGTGCCCTAGCCAAAGCCTTGGGGTGCCCTAGCCTTAGACTAGGGGAGCCCTAGCCTTAGCCTAAGCCTAGGGGTGCCATAGCCTAAGCCTAGGGGTGCCCTAGCATAAGCCTAGGGTTGCCCTAGCCTAAGCCTAGGGGTGCCCTAGCCTAAGGCTAGGGGTGCCCTAGCCTTAGTCTAGTGGAGCCCTAGCCTTAGCCTAAGCCTAGGGGTGCCCTAGTATTAGGCCAGGGGAGCCCTAGCCTTAGCCTAAGCCTAGGGGTGCCCTAGCCTAAGCCTAGGGGTGCCCTAGCCTAAGCCTAGGGGTGCCCTAGCCTAAGCCTAGGGGTGCCCTATCCTAAGCCTAGGGGTGCCCTAGCCTAAGCCTAGGGGGACCCTAGCCTAAGCCAAGTGGTGCCCTAACCTAAGTCTAGGGGTACCCTAGCCTTAGGCTAGAGGAGTCCTCACCTTAGCTCAAGCCTTGGGATGCCCTAGCAGTAGGCTAGAGGAGCCCTAGCCTTAGCCTAAGCCTAGGGGTGCCCTAGCCTAAGCCAAGGGGTGCCCTAGATCAAGTCTAGGGATGCCTTAGCCTAAGCCTAGGGGTACCCTCGCCTTAGGCTAGGGGAGTCCTCGCCTTAGCCGAAGTCTTGGGGTGCCCTAGACTAAGCCTAGGGGTACCCTAGCCTAAGCCTAGGGGTGCCCTAGCCTAAGTCTAGGGGTGCCCTAGCCTAAGCCTAGGTGTACCCTAGCCTTAGGCTAGGGGAGTCCTCGCCTTAGCCGAAGCCTTTGGGTGCCCTAGCCTAAGTCTAGGGGTGCCCTAGCTTAAGCCTAGGTGTACACTAGCCTGAGGCTAGGGGAGTCCTCACCTTAGCTGAAGCCTTGGGGTGTCCTAGCCTAAGCCTAGGGGTTCCCTAGCCTAAGCCTAGGGGTGCCCTACCCCAAGCCTAGGGATGCCCTAGCGTTAGGCTAGAAGAGCTCTAGCCTTAGCCTAAGCCTAGGGTTGCCCTAGCCTAAGCCTAGAGGTGCCCTAGCCTAAGTCTTGGGGTGCCCAAGCCTAAGCCTAGGGGTACCCTAGCCTTAGGCTAGGGGAGCCCTAGCCTTAGCCTAAGCCTAGGCTTGCCCCAGCCTAAGCCTAAGGGTGCCCTAGCCTAAGTCTAGGGGTGCCTAGCCTAAGCATAGAGGTGCCCTAACCTAAGCCTAGCGGTTCCCTACCTAAGCCTAGGGGTGCCCTAGCCTAAGCCTACGGGTGCCCTAGCCTAAGCCTACGGGTGCCCTAGCCTAAGTCTAGGGTTGCCCTAGCCTTAGGCTAGGGAAGCCCTAGCCTTAGCCTAAGCCTAGGGGTGCCCTAGCCTAAGCTTACGGGTGCCCTTGCCTAAGTCTAGGGCTGCCCTAGTTTAAGCCTAGGGTTGCCCTAGCCTAAGCCTAGGGGTGCCCTAGCCTAAGCCTAGGGGTGCCCTATCCTAAGACTAGGGGTGCGGTAGCCTAAGCCTAGGGGTGCCCTAGCCTAAGCTTATGGGTGCCCTAGCCTAAGGCTAGGGGTGCCCTAGCCTAAGCCTAGGGGTGCCCTAGTCTAAGCCTAATGGTGCCCTAGCCTAAGCCTAGGGTTGCCCTATCCTAAGCCTAGGGGTGCCCTAGTCTAAGCCTAATGGTGCCCTAGCCTTAGACTAGGGGAGCCCTAGCCTTAGCCTAAGCCTAGGGGTGCCCTAGCCTAAGCCTAGGGATGCCCTAGCTTAAGCCTAGGGGTGCCCTAGCCTAACCCTACGGGTGCCTTAGCCTTAGGCTAGGGGAGCACTAGCCTTAGCCTAAGCCTAGGGGTCCCCTAGACTAAGCCTAGGGGTGCCCTAGCCTAAGCCTAAGGGTACCCTAGCCTAAGCCTAGTGGTGCCCCAGCCTTAGGCTAGGGGAGCCCTAGCCTTAGCCTTAGCCTAGGGGTGCCCTAGCCTAAGACTAGGAGTGCCCTAGCCTAAGCTTAGGGGTGCCCTAGCCTTAGGCTAGGGGAGCCCTAGCCTTAGCCTAAGCCTATGGGTGCCCAAGCCTCAGCCTAGGGGTGCCCTAGCCTCAGCCTTGGGGTGCCCTAGCCTAAGCTTAGGAGTGCCCTAGCCTAAGACTAGGGGTGCCCTAGCCTAAGCCTATTGGTGCCTTAGACTAAGCCTAGGGGTGACCTAGCCTTAGCCTAAGCCTAGGGGTGCCCTAGTCTAAGCCTAAGGGTGCCCTAACCTAAGCCTAGGGTGCCCTAGGCTAAGCCTAGGGGGGGCCTAACTTAAGCCTAGGCGTGCCCTAGCCTAAGTCTAGGGGTACCCTAACCTAACCCTAGGGGTGCCCTAGCCTAAACCTAGGACTGCCCTAGCCTAAACCTAGGGGTGCCCTAGTCTAAGCCTAGGGGTTCCCCAGCCTAAGCCTAGGGGTGCCATAGCCTAAGCCTAGGGATACCCTATCCTAAGCCTAGGGGTGCCCTAGTCTAAGCCTAGGGGTTCCCTAGCCTAAGCCTAGGGGTGCCATAGCCTAAGCCTAGGGATACCCTATCCTAAGCCTAGGGGTGCCCTAACCTAAGCCTAGCGGTTCCCTACCTAAGCCTAGGGGTGCCCTAGCCTAAGCCTACGGGTGCCCTAGCCTAAGCCTAGGGGTGCCCTAGCCTTAGGCTAGGGAAGCCCTAGCCTTAGCCTAACCCTAGGCGTGCCCTAGCCTAAGCTTAGGGGTGCCCTTGCCTAAGTCTAGGGCTGCCCTAGTTTAAGCCTAGGGGTGCCCTAGCCTAAGCTTAGGGGTACCCTAGCCTAAGGCTAGGGGTGCCCTAGCCTAAGCCTAGGGGTGCCCTAGTCTAAGCCTAAGGGTGCCCTAGCCTAAGCCTAGGGGTGCCCTATCCTAAGCCTAGGGGTGCCCTAGCCTAAGCCTAATGGTGCCCTAGCCTTAGACTAGGGGAGCCCTAGCCTTAGCCTAAGCCTAGGGGTGCCCTAGCTTAAGCCTATGGATGCCCTAGCCTAGCCTAAGGGTGCCCAAGCCTTAGGCAAGGGGAGCCCTAGCTTTAGCCTAAGCCTAGGGGTGCCCTAGTCTACGCCTAGGGGTGCCCTAGCCTAAGGCTAAGGGTGTCCTTTCCTAAGCCTATGGGTGCTCTAGCATAAGCCTAGGGGTGCCCTAGCCTTAGGCTAGGCGAGCCCTAGCCTTAGCATAAGCCTAGGGCTGCCCTAGCCTAAGCCTAGGGGTGCCCTAGCCTAACCCTACGGGTGCCTTAGCCTTAGGCTAGGGGAGCACTAGCCTTAGCCTAAGCCTAGGGGTCCCCTAGACTAAGCCTAGGGGTGCCCTAGCCTAAGCCTAGGAGTGACCTAGCCTAAGCTTAGGGGTGCCGTAGCCTAAGCCTAAGGGTGCCCTAGCCTAAGCCTAGTGGTGCCCTAGCCTTAGGCTAGGGGAGCCCTAGCCTTAGCCTAAGCCTAGGGGTGCCCTAGCCTAAGACTAGGAGTGCCCTAGCCTAAGCTTAGGGGTGCCCTAGCCTTAGGCTAGGGGAGCCCTAGCCTTAGCCTAAGCCTATGGGTGCCCAAGCCTCAGCCTACGGGTGCCCTAGCCTCAGCCTAGGGGTGCCCTAGCCTAAGCCTATTGGTGCCTTAGACTAAGCCTAGGGGTGACTTAGCCTTAGCCTAAGCCTAGGGCTGCCCTAGCCTAAGCCTAAGGGTGCCCTAACCTAAGCCTAGGGTGCCCTTGCCTAAGCCTAGGGGTGCCTTAGCCTAAGCCTAGGGGTGCCCTAGCCTAAGCCTAGGGCTGCCCTCGCCTAAGCCTAGGGGTGCCCTAGTCTAAGCCTAGGGGTTCCCTAGCCTAACCCTAGGGGTGCCATAGCCTAAGCCTAGGGATACCCTATCCTAAGCCTAGGGGTGCCCTAGTCTAAGCCTAGGGGTTCCCTAGCCTAAGCCTAGGGGTGCCATAGCCTAAGCCTAGGGATACCCTATCCTAAGCCTAGGTGTGCCCTAGTCTAAGCCTAGGGGTTCCCTAGCCTAAGCCTAGGGGTGCCATAGCCTAAGCCTAGGGGTGCCCTAGCCTAAGCCTAGGGGTGCGTTTGCCTTAGGCGAGGGGAACCCAAGCCTTAGCCTAAGCCTAGGGGTGCCTTAGCCTAAGTGTAGGGGTGCCCTATCCTGAGCCTAGGGGTGCCCTAGCCTTAGCCTAGGTGTGCCCTAGCCTAAGCCTAGGGGTGCCTTAGCCTAAGGCTAGAGGTCCCCTAGCCTTAGTCTAAGCCTAGGGGGACCTAGCCTAAGGCTAGGGGTGCCCTAGCCTAAGCGTACGGGTGCCCACGCCTTAGGCTAGGGGAGCCCTAGCCTTAGCCTAAGCCTAGGGGTGCCCTAGCCTAAGCCTAGGGATGCCCTAGCTTGAGCCTAGGGGTGCCCTAGCCTGAGGCTAGGGGAGCCGTAGAATTTGCCTAAGCCTAGGGGTGCCCTAGCCTAACCATAGGGGTGCCCTAGTCTTAGGCTAGGGGAGCACTAGCCTTAGCCTAAGCCTAGGGGTGCCCTAGCCTAAGCCTAGGGGTGCCCTAGCCTAAGCCTAGGGGTGCCCTAACCTAAGCCTAGGGGTGCCCTAGCCTAAGCTTCGGGGTGCCCTATGATAAGCCTAAGGGTGCCCTAGCCTAAGCCTAATGGTGCCCTAGCCATAGGCAAGGGGTGCCCTAGCCTTAGCCTAGGTGTGCCCTAGCCTAAGCCTAGGGGTGCCTTAGCCTAAGGCTAGGGATCCCCTAGCCTTATTCTAAGCCTAGGGGTGCCCTAGCCTAAGCCTAGGGGTGCCCTAGCCTAAGCCTCGGTGTGCCTTAGCCTAAGCCTAGGGGTGCCATAGCCTAAGCCTAGGGGTGCCCTAGCCAAAACTTAGGGGTGCACTAGCCTAAGCCTAGGGGTGCCCTAATCTAAGCCTACGGGTCCCTAGCCTGAGGCCAGGGGAGCCCTAGCCTTAGTCTAGCCTCGGTTTGCCCTAGCCTAAGCCTAGGGGTGCCATAGCCTGAGTCTAGGGGTGCCCTAGCCCGAGGCTAGGGGAGCCGTAGTCTTAGCCTAAGCCTAGCGGTGCCCTAGCCTAAGCCTAGGGGTTCCCTAGCCTAAGCCTAGGGGTGCCCTCGCCTAAGCGTACGGGTGCCCACGCCTTAGGCTAGGGGAGCCCTAGCCTTAGCCTAAGCCTTGGGTGCCCTAGCCTAAGCCTAGGGATGCCCTAGCCTGAGCCTAGGGGTGCCCTAGCCTGAGGCTAGGGGAGCCGTGGAATTAGCCTAAGCCTAGGGGTGCCCTAGCCTAACCATAGGGGTGCCCTAGTCTTAGGCTAAGAGAGCCCTAGCCTTAGCCTAATCCTAGGGGTGGCCTGGCCTAAGCCTAGGGGTGCCATAGCCTAAGCCCAGGGGCGCCCTACCCTAAGCCTAGGGTTGCCCTAGCCTAAGCCTAGGGGTGCCCTAGCCTTAGGCTAGGGGAGCCCTAGCATTATACTAAGCCTAGGGGTGCCCTAGCCTAAGCCTAGGGGTGCCCTAGCCTACGCATAGGGGTGCCCTAGCCTAAGCCTAGGGGTGCCCTAGCCTAAGACTATGGGTGCCCTAGCCTAAGCTTAGGGGTGCCCTAGTCTAAGCCTAGGGGTGCCCTAGCCTAAGCCTAGGGGTGCCCTAGGGTTAGGCAAGGGGAGCCCAAGCCTTAGCCTAAGCCTAGGGGTGCCCTAGCCTAAGCTTAGGGGTGCCCTAGCCTAAGCCTAGGGGTGCCCTAGCCTAAGGCTAGGGGAGCCCTAACCTTAGGCTAGGGGAGCCCTAACCTTAGCCTAAGCCTAGGTGTGCCCTAGCCAAAGCCTAGGGGTGCCCGAGCCTAAGCCTAGGGGTGCCCTAGCCTAAGCCTATGGGTGCCCTAGCCTTAAGCTAGCAGAGCCCTAGCCTTAGCCTAAGCTTAGGGGTGCCCTAGTATAAGACAACGGGTGCCCTAGCCTAAGCTTAGGGGCGCCCTAGCCTAAGCCTAGGGGTCCCCTAGCCTAAGCCTAGGGGTGCCCTAACCTAAGCCTAGGGGCGCCCTAGCGTTAGGCTATGGGAGCCCTAGCCTTAGCCTTAGACTTGGGGTACCCTAGCCTAAGCCTAGGGTTGCCCTAGCCTAAGCCTATGGGACCCCTAGCCAAGCCTAGGGGTGCCCTAGCCTAAGGCTAGGTGTGCCCTAGCCTTAGTCTAGTGGAGCCCTAGCCTTAGCCTAAGCCTAGGGGTGCCCTAGCCTAAGCCTAGGGGTGCCCTAGCCTAAGCCTACGAGTGCCCTAGCCTAAGCCAAGGGGTGCCCTATCCTAAGCGTAGGGGTGCCCTAGCCTTAGGCTAGGGGAGCCCTAGCCTAAGACTATGGGTGCCCTAACCTAAGCCTAGGGGTGCCCTAGCCTAAGCCTAGGGGTGCCCTAGCCTAAGCCTAGGGGTGCCCTAGCCTAAGCCTAGGGGTGTCCTAGCCTAAGGCTAGGGGAGCCCTAGACTTATCCTAAGCCTAGGGGTGCCCTAGCCTAAGCCTAGGGGTGTCCTAGCCTAAGGCTAGGGGAGTCCTCGCCTTAGCCAAAGCCTTTGGGTGCCCTAGCCTAAGCCTAGGGGTGCCCTAGCCTAAGCCTAGGGGTGCCCTAGCCCAAGCCTAGGGATGCCCTAGCGTTAGGCTAGAGGAGCCCTAGCCTTAGCCTAAGCCTAGGAGTGCCCTAGCCTAAGCCTAGGGGTGCCCTAGCCTTAGCCTAAGCCTAGGGGTGCCCTAGCCTGGGTCTAGGGGTGCCCTAGCCTGAGGCTAGGGGAGCCGTTGCCTTAGCCTAAGCCTAGGGGTGCCCTAGCCTAAGACTAGGATTGCCCTAGCCTAATCCTAGGGGTGCCATATGAGACTAGGGGTGCCCTAGCATGAGGCTAGGGGAGCCGTAGCCTTAACCTAAGCCTAGGGGTGCCCTAGCCTTAGGCTACGGGAGCCGTATCCTTAGACTAAGCCTAGTGGTGCCCTCGCCTGAGCCTAAGGATGCCCTAGCATGAACCTACGGGTGCCCTAGCCTGAGGCTAGGGGAGCACTAGCCTTAGTATAGCCTAGGATTGCCCTAGCCTAAGCCTAGGGGTGCCATAGCCTGAGTCTAGGGGTGCCCTAGCATGAGGCTAGGGGAGCCGTAGCCTTAACCTAAGCCTAGGGTTGCCCTAGCCTTAGGCTAGGGGAGCCCTAGCCTTACCCTAAGCCTAGGGGTGCCCTAGCCTAAGCCTAGGGGTGCCCTATCCTGAGCATAGGGGTGAACTAGCCTGAGCCTACGGGTGCCCTCGCCTGAGGCTAGGGGAGCCCTAGCCTTAGTCTAGCCTACGATTGCCCTAGCCTAAGACTAGGGGTGCCATAGCCTGAGTCTAGGTGTGCCCTAGCCTGAGGCTTAGGGGAGCCGTAGCCTTAGCCTAAGCCTAGGGGTTCCCTAGCCTAAGCCTAGGGCTGCCCTAGCCTAAGCCTAGGGGTGCCCTAGCCTAAGCCTAGGGGTGCCCTAGCCAAAGCCTAGGGCTGCCCTAGCCTAAGCATAGGGGTGCCCTATCTAAGACTAGGGGTGCCCTAGCCTTAGGCTAGTAGAGTCCTAGCCTTTACCTAAGCCTAAGTGTGCCCTAGTCTTAGGCTAGGGGAGCCCTCGCCTTTTCCTATGCCTAGGGGTACCCTAGCCTAAGCCTATGGGTTCCCTAGCCTGCGCCCAGGGGTGCCCTAGCCTGAGAATAGGGGTGTCCTAGTCTGAGCCTAGGTGTGCCCTAGCCTGAGGCTAGGGGAACCCTAGCCTTAGCCTAAGCCTAGGGGTCCCCTAGACTAAGCCTAGAGGTGCCCTAGCCTGAGCCTAGGGGTGCCCTAGCTGAGGCTACGGGAGCTCTAGCCTTAGCCTAAGCCTAGGGGTCCCCTGGACTAAGCCTAGGGGTGCCCTATCCTGAGCCTCGGGGTGCCCTAGCCTGAGACAAGGGGTTCCCTAGCCTGAGGCTAGGGGAGCCGTTGCCTTAGCCTACGCCTAGGGGTGCCCTAGCCTTAGGCTAGGGGAGCCCTGGCCTTAGCCTTAGCCTAGGGGTGCCCTAGCCTAAGTGTAGGGGTGCCCTAGACTAAGGCTAGGGGTGCCCTAGCGTAAACCTAGGTGTGCCCTAGCCTTAGGCTAGGGGAGCCGTAGCCTTAGCCTAAGCCTAGGGGTGCCCTAGCCTAAGCCTAGGCGTGCCCTAGCCTAAGCCTAGTGGTGCCCTAGCCTAAGCCTAGGGATGCCCTAGCCCAAGCCTAGATGTGCTCTAGCCTAAGTCTAGGGGTGCCATAGCCTAAGCCTAGGGGTACCCTATTCTTAAGCTAGGGGAGCCCTAGCCTTAGCCTAAGCCTAGGGGTGCCCCAGCGTAAGCCTAGGGGTGCCCTAGCCTAAGTCTAGGGGAGCCTAGCCTAAGCATAGTGGTGCCCTAACCTAAGCCTAGGGGTTCCCTACCTAAGCCTAGGGGTGCCCTGCCTAAGCCAACGGGTGCCCTACCCTAAGCCTAGGGGTGCCCTAGCCTTAGGCTAGGGAAGCCCTAGCCTTAGCCTAAGCCTAGGGGTGCCCTAGCCTAAGCCTAGGGTTGCCCTAGCCCAAGCCTAGGGATGCCCTAGCGTTAGGCTAGAGGAGCCCTAGCCTTATCCTAAGCCTAGGGGTACCCTAGCCTTAGGCAGGTGATACCTCGCCTTAGCCGAAGCCTTGGGGTGCCCTAGCCTAAGCCTAGGGGTGCCCTAGTCTAAGCCTAGGGGTGCCCTAACCCAAGCCTAGGGATGCCCTAGCGTTAGGCTAGAGGAGTCCTAGCCTTAGCCTAAGCCTAGGGGTTCCCTAGCCTAAGTCTAGGGTTGCCCTAGCCTAAGGCTAGGGGTACCCTAGCCTAAGCCTAGGGGTGCCCTAGCCTAAGCCTAGGGGTGCCCTATGCTAAGCCATGGGATGCCCTAGCCTAAGCCTAGGGCTGCCCCAGCCTAAGCCTAGGGGTGCCCTAGCCTTAGGCTAGGGGAGCCCTGGCCTTAGCTTCAGCCTAGGGGAGTCCTAGCCTAAGCCTAGTGGTTCCCTAGCCTAAGCCTAGGGCTTCCCTAGCATAAGCCTAGGGGTGCCCTAGCATAAGCCTAGGGGAGCCCTAGCCTTAGACTAGGGGAGCCCTAGCCTTAGCCTAAGCCTAGGGGTGCCCTAGCCTAAGTGTAGGGGTGCCCTAGCATAAGCTTAGGGTTGCCCTAGCCTAAGCCAAGGGGTGCCCTAGCCTTAGCGTAGGGGTGCCCTAGCCTTAGGCTAGGGGAGCCCTAGCCTAAGACTAGGGGTGCCCTAACCTAAGCCTAGGGGTGCCCTAGCCTAAGCCTAGGGGTGCCCTAGCCTAAGCCTAGGGGTGCCCTAGCCTAAGCCTAGGGGTGTCCTAGCCTAAGGCTAGGGGAGCCCTAGCCTTATCCTAAGCCTAGGGGTGCCCTAGTCTAAGCCTAGGGGTGCCCTAGCCTTAGGCTTGGGGAGCCCTAGCCTTAGCCTAAGCCTTGGGGCGCCCTAGCCTAAACCTAGGGGTTCCCTAGCCTAAGCCTAGGGGTGAGCTAGCCTAAGCCTAGGGGTGCCCTAGGCTAAGGCTAGGGGTGCCCTAGCCTTAGTCTAGTGGAGACCTAGCCTCAGCCTAAGCTTAGGGGTGCCCTACCTAAGCCTAGGGGTGCCCTATCCTAAGCCTAGGGGTGCCCTAGCCTAAGGCTAGGGGTTCCTTAGCCTTAGGTAGGGGAGCCCTAGCCTTAGTCTAAGCCTAGGGGTGCCCTAGCCCAAGCCTAGGGATACCCTAGCGTTAGGCTAGAGGAGCCCTAGCCTTAGCCTAAGCCTAGGGGTGCCCTAGCCTAAGCCTAGGTGTGCCCAAGCCTAAGTCTAGGGGTGCCCTAGCCTAAGCCTAGGGGTGCCCTAGCCTAAGTCTAGGGGAGCCCTAGCCTAAGACTAGGTGTACCCTAGCTATAGGCTAGGGGAGTCCTCGCCATAGCCGAAGCCTTGGGGTGCCCTAGCCTAAGCCTAGGGGTGCCCTAGCCTAAGCCTAGGGGTGCCCTAGCCCAAGCCTAGGGATGCCCTAGCGTTAGGCTAGAGTAGCCCTATTCTTAGCCTAAGCCTAGGGGTGCCCTAACCTAAGCCTAGGGGTGCCCTAGCCTAAGTCTAGGGGTGCCTTAGCCTAAGCCTAGTGGTACCCTATTCTTAAGCTAGGGGAGCCCTAGCCTTAGCCTAAGCCTAGGGGTGCCCCAGCGTAAGCCTTGGGGTGCCCTAGCCTAAGTCTAGGGGAGCCTAGCCTAAGCATAGTGGTGCCCTAACCTAAGCCTAGGGGTTCCCTACCTAAGACTAGGGGTGCCCTGCCTAAGCCAACGGGTGCCCTACACTAAGCCTAGGGGTACCCTAGACTTAGGCTAGGGAAGCCCTAGCCTTAGCCTAAGCCTAGGGGTGCCCTAGCCTAAGCCTAGGGTTGCCCTAGCCCAAGCCTAGGGATGCCCTAGCCTTAGGCTAGGTGAGTCCGCGCCTTAGCCGAAGCCTTGGGGTGCCCTAGAATAAGCCTAGGGGTGCCCTAGCCTAAGCCTAGGGTTGCCCTAGCCCAAGCCTAGGGATGCCCTAGCGTTAGGCTAGAGGAGCCCTAGCCTTGTCCTAAGCCTAGGGGTACCCTAGCCTTAGGCAGGTGATTCCTCGCCTTAGCCGAAGCCTTGGGGTGCCCTAGCCTAAGCCTAGGGGTGCCCTAACCCAAGCCTAGGGATGCCCTAACGTTAGGCTAGAGGAGCCCTAGCCTTAGCCTAAGCCTAGGGGTTCCCTAGCCTAAGTCTAGGGTTGCCCTAGCCTAAGCCTAGGGGTGCCCTAGCCTAAGGCTAGGGGTGCCCTAGCCTTAGTCTAGTGGAGCCCTAGCCTTAGGCTAAGCCTAGGGGTGCCATATCCTAAGCCATGGGGTGCCGTAGCCTAAGCCTAGGGGTGCCCTAGCCTAAGGCTAGGGGTGCCCTAGCCTTAGTCTAGTGGAGCCCTAGCCTTAGCCTAAGCCTAGGGGTGCCATATCCTAAGCCATGGGGTGCCGTAGCCTAAGCCTAGGGGTGCCCTAGCCTAAACCTATGGTTGCCCTACCCTAAGCCTAGGGGTGCCCTAGTCTTAGGCTAGGGGAGCCCTAGCCTTAGCCTAAGCCTAGGGGTGCCCTAGCCTAAGCCTAGAGGTGCCCTAGCCTAAACCTAGGGGTGCCTTAGCCTAAGCCTAGGGGTGCCCTATCCTAAGCCTAGGGGTGCCCTAACCTAAGCCTAGGGGTGCCCTAGCCTATGCCAAGTGGTGCCCTAACCTAAGTCTAGGGGTACCCTAGCCTTAGGCTAGAGGAGTCCTCGCCTTAGCCCAAGCCTTGGGGTGCCCTAGCGGTAGGCTAGAAGAGCCCTAGCCTTAGCCTAAGCCTAGGGGTGCCCTAGCCTAAGCTTAGGGGTGCCCTAGCCTAAGCCTAGGGGTGCCCTAGCTTAAGCCTAAGGTGCCCTTCCTACGCCTAGGGATGCCCTAGCCTAAGCCTAGGGGTGCCCTAGCCTTAGGCTAGGGGAGTCCTAGTCTTAGCCTAAGCCTAGAGGTGCCCTAGCCTAAGACTAGGGATGCCCTAGCCTAAGCCTAGGGGTGCCCTAGCCTTAGGCTAGGGGAGTCCTAGTCTTAGCCTAAGCCTAGGGGTGCCCTAGTCTAAGCCAAGGGGTGCCCTAGCCTAAGCCTAGGGGCGCCCTAGGGTTAGGCAAGGGGAGCCCTAACCTTAGCCTAAGCCTAGGGGTGCCCTAGCCTAAGCTTAGGGGTGCCCTAGCCTAAGGCTAGGGGTGCCCTAGCTTAAGCCTAAGGTGCCCTAGCCTAAGCCTAGGGGTGCCCTAGCCTAAGCCTAGGGGTGACCTAGTCTTATGCTAGGGGGCCCTAGCCTTAGCCTAAGCCTAGGGGTGCCCTAGCCTAAGCCTAGTGGTGTCCTAGCCTAAGCCTACGGGTGCCCTAGCCAAAGCCTTGGGGTGCCCTATCCTTAGACTAGGGGAGCCCTAGCCTTAGCCTAAGCCTAGGGGTGCCATAGCCTAAACCTAGGGGTGTCCTAGCATAAGCCTAGGGTTGCCCTAGCCTAAGCCTAGGGGTGCCCTAGCCTAAGCCTAGGGGTGCCCTAGCCTAAGGCTAGGGGTGCCCTAGCCTTAGTCTAGTGGAGCCCTAGCCTTAGCCTTAGCCTAGGGGTGCCCTAGTATTAGGCTAGGGGAGCCCTAGCCTTAGCCTAAACCTAGGGGTGCCCTAGCCTAAGCCTAGGGGTGCCCTAGCCTAAGCCTAGGGGTGCCCTAGCCTAAGCCAAGTGGTGCCCTAACCTAAGTCTAGGGGTACCCTAGCCTTAGGCTAGAGGAGTCCTCGCCTTAGCTCAAGCCTTGGGGTGCCCTAACGGTAGGCTAGAGGAGCCCTAGCCTTAGCCTAAGCCTAGGGGTGCCCTAGCCTAAGCCAAGGGGTGCCCTAGCTTAAGTCTAGGGGTGCCTTAGCCTAAGCCTAGGGGTACCCTCGCCTTAGGCTAGGGGAGTCCTCGCCTTAGCCGAAGCCTTGGGGTGCCCTAGCCTAAGCCTAGGGGTACCCTAGCCGAAGCCTTGGGGTGCCCTAGCCTAAGCCTAGGGGTACCCTAGCCTAAGCCTAGGGGTGCCCTAGCCTAAGGCTAGGGGTGCCCTAGCCTAAGCCTAGGTGTACCCTGGCCTTAGGCTAGGGGAGTCCTCGCCTTAGCCGAAGCCTTTGGGTGCCCTAGCCTAAGTCTAGGGGTGCCCTAGCTTAAGCCTAGGTGTACACTAACCTGAGGCTAGGGGAGTCTTCACCTTAGCTGAAGCCTTGGGGTGTCCTAGCCTAAGCCTAGGGGTTCCCTAGCCTAAGCCTAGGGGTGCCCTACCCCAAGCCTAGGGATGCCCTAGCGTTAGGCTAGAGGAGCTCTAGCCTTAGCCTAAGCCTAGGGTTGCCCTAGCCTAAGCCTAGAGGTGCCCTAGCCCAAGTCTTGGGGTGCCCAAGCCTAAGCCTAGGGGTACCCTAGCCTTAGGCTAGGGGAGCCCTAGCCTTAGCCTAAGCCTAGGCTTGCCCCAGCCTAAGCCTAGGGGTGCCCTAGCCAAGTCTAGGGGTGCCTAGCCTAAGCATAGAGGTGCCCCAACCTAAGCCTAGCGGTTCCCTACCTAAGCCTAGGTGTGCCCTAGCCTAAGCCTACGGGTGCCCTAGCCTAAGTCTAGGGGTGCCCTAGCCGTAGGCTAGGGAAGCCCTAGCCTTAGCCTAAGCCTAGGGGTGCCCTAGCCTAAGCTTAGGCGTGCCCTTGCCTAAGTCTAGGGCTGCCCTAGTTTAAGCCTAGGGTTGCCCTAGCCTAAGCCTAGGGGTGCCCTAGCCTAAGCCTAGGGGTGCCCTATCCTAAGACTAGGGGTGCCGTAGCCTAAGCCTAGGGGTGCCCTAGCCTAAGCTTAGGGGTACCCTAGCCTAAGGCTAGGGGTGCCCTAGCCTAAGCCTAGGGGTGCCCTAGTCTAAGCCTAACGGTGCCCTAGCCTAAGCCTAGGGGTGCCCTATCCTAAGCCAAGGGGTGCCCTAGTCTAAGCCTAATGGTGCCCTAGCCTTAGACTAGGGGAGCCCTAGCCTTAGCCTAAGCCTAGGGGTGCCCTAGCCTAAGCCTAGGGGTGCCCTAGCCTAAGCCTAGGGGTGCCCTAGCCCAAGCCTAGGGATGCCCTAGCGTTAGGCTAGAGTAGCCCTAGCCTTAGCCTAAGCCTAGGGGTGCCCTAACCTAAGCCTAGGGGTGCCCTAGCCTAAGTCTAGGGGTGCCTTAGCCTAAGCCTAGGGGTACCCTATTCTTAAGCTAGGGGAGCCCTAGCCTTAGCCTAAGCCTAGGGGTGCCCCAGCGTAAGCCTTGGGGTGCCCTAGCCTAAGTCTAGGGGAGCCTAGCCTAAGCATAGTGGTGCCCTAACCTAAGCCTAGGGGTTCCCTACCTAAGACTAGGGGTGCCCTGCCTAAGCCAACGGGTGCCCTACCCTAAGCCTAGGGGTACCCTAGCCTTAGGCTAGGGAAGCCCTAGCCTTAGCCTAAGCCTAGGGGTGCCCTAGCCTAAGCCTAGGGTTGCCCTAGCCCAAGCCTAGGGATGCCCTAGCGTTAGGCTAGGTGAGTTCGCGCCTTAGCCGAAGCCTTGGGGTGCCCTAGAATAAGCCTAGGGGTGCCCTAGCCTAAGCCTAGGGTTGCCCTAGCCCATGCCTAGGGATGCCCTAGCGTTAGGCTAGAGGAGCCCTAGCCTTATCCTAAGCCTAGGGGTACCCTAGCCTTAGGCAGGTGATTCCTCGCCTTAGCCGAAGCCTTGGGGTGCCCTAGCCTAAGCCTAGGGGTGCCCTAGCCTAAGCCTAGGGGTGCCCTAACCCAAGCCTAGGGATGCCCTAACGTTAGGCTAGAGGAGCCCTAGCCTTAGCCTAAGCCTAGGGGTTCCCTAGCCTAAGTCTAGGGTTGCCCTAGCCTAAGCCTAGGGGTGCCCTAGCCTAAGGCTAGGGGTGCCCTAGCCTTAGTCTAGTGGAGCCCTAGCCTTAGCCTAAGCCTAGGGGTGCCATATCCTAAGCCATGGGGTGCCGTAGCCTAAGCCTAGGGGTGCCCTAGCCTAAGGCTAGGGGTGCCCTAGCCTTAGTCTAGTGGAGCCCTAGCCTTAGCCTAAGCCTAGGTGTGCCATATCCTAAGCCATGGGGTGCCGTAGCCTAAGCCTAGGGGTGCCCTAGCCTAAACCTATGGTTGCCCTACCCTAAGCCTAGGGGTGCCCTAGTCTTAGGCTAGGGGAGCCCTAGCCTTAGCCTAAGCCTAGGGGTGCCCTAGCCTAAGCCTAGAGGTGCCCTAGCCTATGCCTAGGGGTGCCCTAGCCTAAGCCTAGGGGTGCCCTATCCTAAGCCTAGGGGTGCCCTAACCTAAGCCTAGGGGTGCCCTAGCCTATGCCAAGTGGTGCCCTAACCTAAGTCTAGGGGTACCCTAGCCTTAGGCTAGAGGAGTCCTCGCCTTAGCCCAAGCCTTGGGGTGCCCTAGCGGTAGGCTAGAAGAGCCCTAGCCTTAGCCTAAGCCTAGGGGTGCCCTAGCCTAAGCTTAGGGGTGCCCTAGCCTAAGTCTAGGGGTGCCCTAGCTTAAGCCTAAGGTGCCCTTCCTACGCCTAGGGATGCCCTAGCCTAAGCCTAGAGGTGCCCTAGCCTAAGACTAGGGATGCCCTAGCCTAAGCCTAGGGGTGCCCTAGCCTTAGGCTAGGGGAGTCCTAGTCTTAGCCTAAGCCTAGGGGTGCCCTAGTCTAAGCCAAGGGGTGCCCTAGCCTAAGCCTAGGGGCGCCCTAGGGTTAGGCAAGGGGAGCCCTAGCCTTAGCCTAAGCCTAGGGGTGCCCTAGCCTAAGCTTAGGGGTGCCCTAGCCTAAGGCTAGGGGTGCCCTAACTTAAGCCTAAGGTGCCCTAGCCTAAGCCTAGGGGTGCCCTAGCCTAAGCCTAGGGGTGACCTAGTCTTAGGCTAGGGGGCCCTAGCCTTAGCCTAAGCCTAGGGGTGCCCTAGCCTAAGCCTAGTGGTGTCCTAGCCTAAGCCTACGGGTGCCCTAGCCAAAGCCTTGGGGTGCCCTATCCTTAGACTAGGGGAGCCCTAGCCTTAGCCTAAGCCTAGGGGTACCATAGCCTAAGCCTAGGGGTGTCCTAGCATAAGCCTAGGGTTGCCCTAGCCTAAGCCTAGGGGTGCCCTAGCCTAAGGCTAGGGGTGCCCTAGCCTTAGTCTAGTGGAGCCCTAGCCTTAGCCTTAGCCTAGGGGTGCCCTAGTATTAGGCTAGGGGAGCCCTAGCCTTAGCCTAAGCCTAGGGGTGCCCTAGCCTAAGCCTAGGGGTGCCCTAGCCTAAGCCTAGGGGTGCCCTAGCCTAAGCCTAGGGGTGCCCTACCCTAAGCCTAGGGGTGCCCTAGCCTAAGCCTAGGGGTACCCTAGCCTAAGCCAAGTGGTGCCCTAACCTAAGTCTAGGGGTACCCTAGCCTTAGGCTAGAGGAGTCCTCGCCTTAGCTCAAGCCTTGGGGTGCCCTAGCGGTAGGCTAGAGGAGCCCTAGCCTTAGCCTAAGCCTAGGGGTGCCCTAGCCTAAGCCAAGGGGTGCCCTAGCTTAAGTCTAGGGGTGCCCTAGCCTAAGCCTAGGGGTACCCTAGCCGAAGCCTTGGGGTGCCCTAGCCTAAGCCTAGGGGTACCCTAGCCTAAGCCTAGGGGTGCCCTAGCCTAAGGCTAGGGGTGCCCTAGCCTAAGCCTAGGTGTACCCTGGCCTTAGGCTAGGGGAGTCCTCGCCTTAGCCGAAGCCTTTGGGTGCCCTAGCCTAAGTCTAGGGGTGCCCTAGCTTAAGCCTAGGTGTACACTAACCTGAGGCTAGGGGAGTCCTCACCTTAGCTGAAGCCTTGGGGTGTCCTAGCCTAAGCCTAGGGGTTCCCTAGCCTAAGCCTAGGGGTGCCCTATCCCAAGCCTAGGGATGCCCTAGCGTTAGGCTAGAGGAGCTCTAGCCTTAGCCTAAGCCTAGGGTTGCCCTAGCCTAAGCCTAGAGGTGCCCTAGCCCAAGTCTTGGGGTGCCCAAGCCTAAGCCTAGGGGTACCCTAGCCTTAGGCTAGGGGAGCCCTAGCCTTAGCCTAAGCCTAGGCTTGCCCCAGCCTAAGCCTAGGGGTGCCCTAGCCTAAGTCTAGGGGTGCCTAGCCTAAGCATAGAGGTGCCCTAACCTAAGCCTAGCGGTTCCCTACCTAAGCCTAGGTGTGCCCTAGCCTAAGCCTACGGGTGCCCTAGCCTAAGTCTAGGGGTGCCCTAGCCTTAGGCTAGGGAAGCGCTAGCCTTAGCCTAAGCCTAGGGGTGCCCTAGCCTAAGCTTAGGCGTGCCCTTGCCTAAGTCTAGGGCTGCCGTAGTTTAAGCCTAGGGTTGCCCTAGCCTAAGCCTAGGGGTGCCTTAGCCTAAGCCTAGGGGTGCCCTATCCTAAGACTAGGGGTGCCGTAGCCTAAGCCTAGGGGTGCCCTAGCCTAAGCATAGGGGTGCCCTAGCCTAAGGCTAGGGGTGCCCTAGCCTAAGCCTAGGGGTACCCTAGTCTAAGCCTAACGGTGCCCTAGCCTAAGCCTAGGGGTGCCCTATCCTAAGCATAGGGGTGCCCTAGTCTAAGCCTAATGGTGCCCTAGCCTTAGACTAGGGGAGCCCTAGCCTTAGTCTAAGCCTAGGGGTGCCCTAGCCTAAGCCTAGGGATGCCCTAGCCTAAGCCTAGGGGTGCCCAAGCCTTAGGCAAGGGGAGCCCTAGCTTTAGCCTAAGCCTAGGGGTGCCCTAGCCTACAACTAGGGGTGCCCTAGCCTAAGGCTAAGGGTGTCCTTGCCTAAGCCTACGGGTGCTCTAGCATAAGCCTAGGGGTGCCCTAGCCTTAGGCTAGGCGAGCCCTAGCCTTAGCATAAGCCTAGGGCTGCCCTAGCCTAAGCCTAGGGGTACCCTAGCCTAACCCTACGGGTGCCTTAGCCTTGGGCTAGGGGAGCACTAGCCTTAGCCTAAGCCTAGGGGTCCCCTAGACTAAGCCTAGGGGTGCCCTAGCCTAAGCCTAGGGGTGACCTAGCCTAAGCTTAGGGGTGCCGTAACCTAAGCCTAAGGGTACCCTAGCCTAAGCCTAGTGGTGCCCCAGTCTTAGGCTAGGGGAGCCCTAGCCTTACCCTAAGCCTAGGGGTGCCCTAGCCTAAGACTAGGAGTGCCCTAGCCTAAGCTTAGGGGTGCCCTAGCCTTAGGCTAGGGGAGCCCTAGCCTTAGCCTAAGCCTATGGGTGCCCAAGCCTCAGCCTAGGGGTGCCCTAGCCTCAGCCTTGGGGCGCCCTAGCCTAAGCTTAGGAGTGCCCTAGCCTAAGACTAGGGGTGCCCTAGCCTAAGCCTATTGGTGCCTTAGACTAAGCCTAGGGATTACCTAGCCTTAGCCTAAGCCTAGGGGTGCCCTAGCCTAAGCCTAAGGGTTCCCTAACCTAAGCCTAGGGTGCCCTTGCCTAAGCCTAATGGTGCCCTAGCCTTAACTAGGGGAGCCCTAGCCTTAGCCTAAGCCTAGGCGTGCCCTAGCTTAAGCCTAGGGATGCCCTAGCCTAGCCTAGGGGTGCCCTAGCCTTAGGCAAGGGGAGCCCTAGCTTTAGCCTAAGCCTAGGGGTGCCCTAGTCTACGCCTAGGGGTGCCCTAGCCTAAGGCTAAGGGTGTCCTTTCCTAAGCCTACGGGTGCTCTAGCATAAGCCTAGGGGTGCCCTAGCCTTAGGCTAGGCGACCCTAGCCTTAGCATAAGCCTAGGGCTGCCCTAGCCTAAGCCTAGGGGTGCCCTAGCCTAACCCTACGGGTGCCTTAGCCTTAGGCTAGGGGAGCACTAGCCTTAGCCTAAGCCTAGGGGTGCCCTAGCCTAAGCCTAGGGGTGACCTAGCCTAAGCTTAGGGGTGCCGTAGCCTAAGTCTAAGGGTGCCCTAGCCTAAGCCTAGTGGTGCCCAGCCTTAGGCTAGGGGAGCCCTAGCCTTAGCCTAAGCCTAGGGGTGCCCTAGCCTAAGACTAGGAGTGCCCTAGCCTAAGCTTAGGGGTGCCCTAGCCTTAGGCTAGGGGAGCCCTAGCCTTAGCCTAAGCCTATGGGTGCCCAAGCCTCAGCCTAGGGGTGCCCTAGCCTCAACCTAGGGGTGCCCTAGCCTAAGCTTAGGAGTGCCCTAGCCTAAGCCTAGGGGTGCCCTAGCCTAAGCCTATAGGTGCCTTAGACTAAGCCTAGGGGTGACTTAGCCTTAGCCTAAGCCTAGGGGTGCCCTAGCCTAAGCCTAAGGGTGCCCTAACCTAAGCCTAGGGTGCCCTTGCCTAAGCCTAGTGGTGCCTTAGCCTAAGCCTAGGGGTGCCATAGCCTAAGCCTAATGATACCCTATCCTAAGCCTAGGGGTGCCCTAGTCTAAGCCTAGGGGTTCCCTAGCCTAAGCCTATGGGTGCCATAGCCTAAGCCTAGGGGTGCCCTAGCCTAAGCGTAGGGGTGTGTTTGCCTTAGGCTAGGGGATCCCAAGCCTTAGCCTTAGCCTAGGTGTGCCCTAGCCTAAGCCTAGGGGTGCCTTAGCCTAAGGCTAGGGATCCCCTAGCCTTAGTCTAAGCCTAGGGGGACCTAGCCTAAGGCTAGGGGTGTCCTAGCCTAAGCGTACGGGTGCCCACGCCTTAGGCTAGGGGAGCCCTAACCTTAGCCTAAGCCTAGGGGTGCCCTAGCCTAAGCCTAGGGATGCCCTAGCCTGAGCCTAGTGGTGCCCTAGCCTGAGGCTAGGGGAGCCGTAGAATTGGCCTAAGCCTAGGGGTGCCCTAGCCTAACCATAGGGGTGCCCTAGTCTTAGGCTAGGGGAGCACTAGCCTTAGCCTAAGCCTAGGGGTGCCCTAGCCTAAGCCTAGGGGTGCCCTAGCCTAAGCCTAGGGGTGCCCTAACCTAAGCCTAGGGGTGCCCTAGCCTAAGCTTCGGGGTGCCCTATGATAAGCCTAAGGGTGCCCTAGCCTAAGCCTAGTGGTGCCCTAGCCATAGGCAAGGGTTGCCCTAGCCTTAGCCTTGGTGTGCCCTAGCCTAAGCCTAGGGGTGCCTTAGCCTAAGGCTAGGGATCCCCTAGCCTTAGTCTAAGCCTAGGGGTGCCCTAGCCTAAGCCTAGGGGTGCCCTAGCCTAAGCCTCGGTGTGCCTTAGCCTAAGCCTAGGGGTGCCCTAGCCTAAGCCTAGGGGTGCCCTAGCCTAAACTTAGGGGTGCCCTAGCCTAAGCCTAGGGGTGCCCTAGTCTAAGCCTACGGGTCCCTAGCCTGAGGCCAGGGGAGCCCTAGCCTTAATCTAGCCTAGGTTTGCCCTAGCCTAAGCCTAGGGGTGCCATAGCCTGAGTCTAGGGGTGCCCTAGCCTGAGGCTAGGGGAGCCGTAGTCTTAGCCTAAGCCTAGCGGTGCCCTAGCTTAAGCCTAGGGGTTCCCTAGCCTAAGCCTAGGGGTGCCCTCGCCTAAGCGTACGGGTGCCCACGCCTTAGGCTAGGGGAGCCCTAGCCTTAGCCTAAGCCTGGGGTGCCCTAGCCTAAGCCTAGGGATGCCCTAGCCTGAGCCTAGGGGTGCCCTAGCCTGAGGCTAGGGGAGCCGTAGAATTAGCCTAAGCCTAGGGGTGCCCTAGCCTAACCATAGGGGTGCCCTAGTCTTAGGCTAGGGGAGCCCTAGCCTTAGCCTAATCCTAGGGGTGGCCTGGCCTAAGCCTAGGGGTGCCATAGCCTAAGCCCAGGGGCGCCCTACCCTAAGCCTAGGGTTGCCCTAGCCTAAGCCTAGGGGTGCCCTAGCCTTAGGCTAGGGGAGCCCTAGCCTTAGCCTAAGCCTAGGGGTGCCCTAGCCTAAGCCTAGGGGTGCCCTAGCCTACGCCTAGGGGTGCCCTAGCCTAAGCCTAGGGGTGCCCTAGCCTAAGACTATGGGTGCCCTAGCCTAAGCTTAGGGGTGCCCTAGTCTAAGCCTAGGGGTGCCCTAGCCTAAGCCTAGGGGTGCCCTAGGGTTAGGCAAGGGGAGCCCAAGCCTTAGCCCAAGCCTAGGGGTGCCCTAGCCTAAGCTTAGGGGTGCCCTAGCCTAAGCCTAGGGGTGCCCTAGCCTAAGGCTAGGGGAGCCCTAACCTTAGGATAGGGGAGCCCTAACCTTAGCCTAAGCCTAGGTGTGCCCTAGCCAAAGCCTAGGGGTGCCCTAGCCTAAGCCTAGGGGTGCCCTAGCCTAATGCTAGGGGTCCCTAGAATTAGTCTAGTGGAGCCCCAGCCTTAGCCTAAGCCTAGGGGTGCCCTAGCTTAAGCCTAGGGGTGCCGTAGCCTAAGCCTAGGGGTGCCCTAGCCTAAGCCAACGGGTGCCCTAGCCTAAGCCTAGGTTGCCCTAGCCTAAGTCTAGGGGTACCCGAGCCTAAGCCTAGGGGTGCCCTAGCCTAAGCCTATGGGTGCCCTAGCCTTAAGCTAGCAGAGCCCTAGCCTTAGCCTAAGCCTAGGGGTGCCCTAGCATAAGACAACGGGTGCCGTAGCCTAAGCTTAGGGGCGCCCTAGCCTAAGCCTAGGGGTCCCCTAGCCTAAGCCTATGGGACCCTTAGCCAAAGCCTAGGGGTGCCCTAGCCTAAGGCTAGGTGTGCCCTAGCCTTAGTCTAGTGAAGCCCTAGCCTTAGCCTTAGACTAGGGGTACCCTAGCCTAAGCCTAGGGTTGCCCTAGCCTAAGCCTATGGGACCCTTAGCCAAAGCCTAGGGGTGCCCTAGCCTAAGGCTAGGTGTGCCCTAGCCTTAGTCTAGTGAAGCCCTAGCCTTAGCCTAAGCCTAGGGGTGCCCTAGCCTAAGCCTAGGGGTGCCCTAGCCTAAGCCAAGGGGTGCCCTAGCCTAAGTGTAGGGGTGCCCTAGCCTTAGGCTAGGGGAGCCCTAGCCTAAGACTAGGGGTGCCCTAATCTAAGCCTAGGGGTGCCCTAGCCTAAGCCTAGGGGTGCCCTAGCCTAAGCCTAGGGGTGCCCTAGCCTAAGCCTAGGGGTGTCCTAGCCTAAGGCTAGGGGAGCCCTAGACTTATCCTAAGCCTAGGGGTGCCCTAGCCTAAGCCTAGGGGTGCCCTAGCCTTAGGCTTGGGGAGCCCTAGCCTTAGCATAAGCCTTGGGGCGCCCTAGCCTAAACCTACGGATTCCCTAGCCTAAGCCTAGGGGTGAGCTAGCCTAAGCCTAGGGGTGCCATAGTCTAAGGCTAGGGGTGCCCTAGTCTTAGTTTAGTGGAGACCTAACCTCAGCCTAAGCTTAGGGGTGCCCTATCCTAAGCCTAGGGGTGCCCTATCCTAAGCCTAGGGGTGCCCCAGCCTAAGGCTAGGGGTCCCTTAGCCTTAGGTAGGGGAGCCCTAGCCTTAGTCTAAGCCTAGGGGTGCCCTAGCCCAAGCCTAGGGATGCCCTAGCGTTAGGCTAGAGGAGCCCTAGCCTTAGCCTAAGCCTAGGGGTGTCCTAGCCTAAGCTTAGGGGTGCCCTAGCCTAAGTCTAGGGGTGCCCTAGCCTAAGCCTAGGTGTACCCTAGCCATAGGCTAGGGGAGTCCTCGCCTTAGCCGAAGCCTTGGGGTGCCCTAGCCTAAGCCTAGGGGTGCCCTAGCCCAAGCCAAGGGATGCCCTAGCGTTAGGCTAGAGGAGCCCTAGCCTTAGCCTAAGCCTAGGAGTGCCCTAGCCTAAGCCTAGGGGTGCCCTAGCCTAAGTCTAGGGGTGCCATAGCCTAAGCCTAGGGGTACCCTATTCTTAAGCTATGGGAGCCCTAGCCTTAGCCTAAGCCTAGGGGTGCCCCAGCGTAAGCCTAGGGGTGCCCTAGCCTAAGTCTAGGGGAGCCTAGCCTAAGCATAGTGGTGCCCTAACCTAAGCCTAGGGGTTCCCTACCTAAGCCTAGGGGTGCCCTGCCTAAGCCAACGGGTGCCCTACCCTAAGCCTAGGGGTGCCCTAGCCTTAGGCTAGGGAAGCCCTAGCCTTAGCCTAAGCCTAGGGGTGCCCTAGCCTAAGCCTAGGGGTGCCCTAGCCTAAGCCTAGGGATGCCCTAGCGTTAGGCTAGAGGAGCCCTAGCCTTATCCTAAGCCTAGGGGTACCCTAGCCTTAGGCAGGTGATACCTCGCCTTAGCCGAAGCCTTGGGGTGCCCTAGCCTAAGCCTAGGGGTGCCCTAGCCTAAGCCTAGGGGTGCCCTAGCCTAAGCCTAGGGGTGCCCTTACCCAAGCCTAGGGGTGCCCAAGCCTATGCCTAGGGGTGCCCTAAGCTAAGCCATGGGATGCCCTAGCCTAAGTCTAGGGGTGCCCCAGCCTAAGCCTAGGGGTGCCCTAGCCTTAGGCTAGGGGAGCCCTGGCCTTAGCTTCAGCCTAGGGGAGTCCTAGCCTAAGCCTAGTGGTTCCCTAGCCTAAGCCTAGGGCTTCCCTAGCATAAGCCTAGGGGTGCCTTAGCATAAGCCTAGGGGAGCCCTAGCCTTAGACTAGGGGAGCCCTAGCCATAGCCTAAGCCTAGGGGTGCCCTAGCTTAAGCCTAGGGGTGCCCTAGCATAAGCTTAGGGTTGCCCTAGCCTAAGCCAAGGGGTGCCCTAGCCTTAGCGTAGGGGTGCCCTAGCCTTAGGCTAGGGGAGCCCTAGCCTAAGACTAGGGGTGCCCCAACCTAACCCTAGGGGTGCCCTAGCCTAAGCCTAGGGGTGCCCTAGCCTAAGCCTAGGGGTGTCCTAGCCTAAGGCTAGGGGAGCCCTAGCCTTATCCTAAGCCTAGGGGTACCCTAGTCTAAGCCTAGGGGTGCCCTATCCTTAGGCTTGGGGAGCCCTAGCCTTAGCCTAAGCCTTGGGGTGCCCTAGCCTAAACCTAGGGGTTCCCTAGCCTAAGCCTAGGGGTGAGCTAGCCTAAGCCTAGGGGTGCCCTAGGCTAAGGCTAGGGGTGCCCTAGCCTTAGTCTAGTGGAGACCTAGCCTCAGCCTAAGCTTAGGGGTGCCCTATCCTAAGCCTAGGGGTGCCCTATCCTAAGCCTAGGGGTGCGCTAGCCTAAGGCTAGGGATTCCTTAGCCTTAGGTAGGGGAGCCCTAGCCTTAGTCTAAGCCTAGGGGTGCCCTAGCCCAATCCTAGTGATACCCTAGCGTTAGGCTAGAGGAGCCCAACCTTAGCCTAAGCCTAGGGGTGCCCTAGCCTAAGCCTAGGTGTGCCCTAGCCTAAGTCTAGGGGTGTCCTAGCCTAAGCCTAGGTGTACCCTAGCCATAGGCTAGGGGAGTCCTCGCCTTAGCCGAAGCCTTGGGGTGCCCTAGCCTAAGCCTAGGGGTGCCCTAGTCTAAGCCTAGGGGTGCCCTAGCCCAAGCCTAGGGATGCCCTAGCGTTAGGCTAGAGGAGCCCTAGCCTTAGCCTAAGCCTAGGGTTGCCCTAGCCTAAGCCTATGGGACCCTTAGCCAAAGCCTAGGGGTGCCCTAGCCTAAGGCTAGGTGTGCCCTAGCCTTAGTCTAGTGAAGCCCTAGCCTTAGCCTAAGCCTAGGGGTGCCCTAGCCTAAGCCTAGGGGTGCCCTAGCCTAAGCCAAGGGGTGCCCTAGCCTAAGTGTAGGGGTGCCCTAGCCTTAGGCTAGGGGAGCCCTAGCCTAAGACTAGGGGTGCCCTAATCTAAGCCTAGGGGTGCCCTAGCCTAAGCCTAGGGGTGCCCTAGCCTAAGCCTAGGGGTGCCCTAGCCTAAGCCTAGGGGTGTCCTAGCCTAAGGCTAGGGGAGCCCTAGACTTATCCTAAGCCTAGGGGTGCCCTAGCCTAAGCCTAGGGGTGCCCTAGCCTTAGGCTTGGGGAGCCCTAGCCTTAGCATAAGCCTTGGGGCGCCCTAGCCTAAACCTACGGATTCCCTAGCCTAAGCCTAGGGGTGAGCTAGCCTAAGCCTAGGGGTGCCATAGTCTAAGGCTAGGGGTGCCCTAGTCTTAGTTTAGTGGAGACCTAACCTCAGCCTAAGCTTAGGGGTGCCCTATCCTAAGCCTAGGGGTGCCCTATCCTAAGCCTAGGGGTGCCCCAGCCTAAGGCTAGGGGTCCCTTAGCCTTAGGTAGGGGAGCCCTAGCCTTAGTCTAAGCCTAGGGGTGCCCTAGCCCAAGCCTAGGGATGCCCTAGCGTTAGGCTAGAGGAGCCCTAGCCTTAGCCTAAGCCTAGGGGTGTCCTAGCATAAGCTTAGGGGTGCCCTAGCCTAAGTCTAGGGGTGCCCTAGCCTAAGCCTAGGTGTACCCTAGCCATAGGCTAGGGGAGTCCTCGCCTTAGCCGAAGCCTTGGGGTGCCCTAGCCTAAGCCTAGGGGTGCCCTAGCCTAAGCCTAGGGGTGCCCTAGCCCAAGCCAAGGGATGCCCTAGCGTTAGGCTAGAGGAGCCCTAGCCTTAGCCTAAGCCTAGGAGTGCCCTAGCCTAAGCCTAGGGGTGCCCTAGCCTAAGTCTAGGGGTGCCATAGCCTAAGCCTAGGGGTACCCTATTCTTAAGCTATGGGAGCCCTAGCCTTAGCCTAAGCCTAGGGGTGCCCCAGCGTAAGCCTAGGGGTGCCCTAGCCTAAGTCTAGGGGAGCCTAGCCTAAGCATAGTGGTGCCCTAACCTAAGCCTAGGGGTTCCCTACCTAAGCCTAGGGGTGCCCTGCCTAAGCCAACGGGTGCCCTACCCTAAGCCTAGGGGTGCCCTAGCCTTAGGCTAGGGAAGCCCTAGCCTTAGCCTAAGCCTAGGGGTGCCCTAGCCTAAGCCTAGGGGTGCCCTAGCCTAAGCCTAGGGATGCCCTAGCGTTAGGCTAGAGGAGCCCTAGCCTTATCCTAAGCCTAGGGGTACCCTAGCCTTAGGCAGGTGATACCTCGCCTTAGCCGAAGCCTTGGGGTGCCCTAGCCTAAGCCTAGGGGTGCCCTAGCCTAAGCCTAGGGGTGCCCTAGCCTAAGCCTAGGGGTGCCCTTACCCAAGCCTAGGGGTGCCCAAGCCTATGCCTAGGGGTGCCCTAAGCTAAGCCATGGGATGCCCTAGCCTAAGTCTAGGGGTGCCCCAGCCTAAGCCTAGGGGTGCCCTAGCCTTAGGCTAGGGGAGCCCTGGCCTTAGCTTCAGCCTAGGGGAGTCCTAGCCTAAGCCTAGTGGTTCCCTAGCCTAAGCCTAGGGCTTCCCTAGCATAAGCCTAGGGGTGCCTTAGCATAAGCCTAGGGGAGCCCTAGCCTTAGACTAGGGGAGCCCTAGCCTTAGACTAAGCCTAGGGGTGCCCTAGCTTAAGCCTAGGGGTGCCCTAGCATAAGCTTAGGGTTGCCCTAGCCTAAGCCAAGGGGTGCCCTAGCCTTAGCGTAGGGGTGCCCTAGCCTTAGGCTAGGGGAGCCCTAGCCTAAGACTAGGGGTGCCCCAACCTAACCCTAGGGGTGCCCTAGCCTAAGCCTAGGGGTGCCCTAGCCTAAGCCTAGGGGTGTCCTAGCCTAAGGCTAGGGGAGCCCTAGCCTTATCCTAAGCCTAGGGGTACCCTAGTCTAAGCCTAGGGGTGCCCTATCCTTAGGCTTGGGGAGCCCTAGCCTTAGCCTAAGCCTTGGGGTGCCCTAGCCTAAACCTAGGGGTTCCCTAGCCTAAGCCTAGGGGTGAGCTAGCCTAAGCCTAGGGGTGCCCTAGGCTAAGGCTAGGGGTGCCCTAGCCTTAGTCTAGTGGAGACCTAGCCTCAGCCTAAGCTTAGGGGTGCCCTATCCTAAGCCTAGGGGTGCCCTATCCTAAGCCTAGGGGTGCGCTAGCCTAAGGCTAGGGATTCCTTAGCCTTAGGTAGGGGAGCCCTAGCCTTAGTCTAAGCCTAGGGGTGCCCTAGCCCAATCCTAGTGATACCCTAGCGTTAGGCTAGAGGAGCCCAACCTTAGCCTAAGCCTAGGGGTGCCCTAGCCTAAGCCTAGGTGTGCCCTAGCCTAAGTCTAGGGGTGTCCTAGCCTAAGCCTAGGTGTACCCTAGCCATAGGCTAGGGGAGTCCTCGCCTTAGCCGAAGCCTTGGGGTGCCCTAGCCTAAGCCTAGGGGTGCCCTAGTCTAAGCCTAGGGGTGCCCTAGCCCAAGCCTAGGGATGCCCTAGCGTTAGGCTAGAGGAGCCCTAGCCTTAGCCTAAGCCTAGGGGTGCCCTAACCTAAGCCTAGGGGTGCCCTAGCCTAAGTCTAGGGGTGCCTTAGCCTAAGCCTAGGGGTACCTTATTCTTAAGCTAGGGGAGCCCTAGCCTTAGCCTAAGCCTAGGGGTGCCCCAGCGTAAGCCTAGGGGTGCCCTAGCCTAAGTCTAGGGGAGCCTAGCCTAAGCATAGTGGTGCCCTAACCTAAGCCTAGGGGTTCCCTACCTAAGCCTAGGGGTGCCCTGCCTAAGCCAACGGGTGCCCTAGCCTAAGCCTAGGAGTGCCCTAGCCTTAGGCTAGGGAAGCCCTAGCCTTAGCCTAAGCCTAGGGGTGCCCTAGCCTAAGCCTAGGGTTGCCCTAGCCCAAGCCTAGGGATGCCCTAGCGTTAGGCTAGAAGAGCCCTTGCCTTAGCCTAAGCCTAAGGGTGCCCTAGCCTAAGCCTAGGGGTACCCTAGCCTTAGGCTAGGTGAGTCCGCGCCTTAGCCGAAGCCTTGGGGTGTCCTAGAATAAGCCTAGGGGTGCCCTAGCCTAAGCCTAGGGGTGCCCTAGCCTAAGCCTAGGGGTGCCCTAGCCTAAGCCTAGGGGTGTCCTAGCCTAAGGCTAGGGGAGCCCTAGCCTTATCCTAAGCCTAGGGGTGCCCTAGTCTAAGCCTAGGGGTGCCCTAGCCTTAGGCTTGGGGAGCCCTAGCCTTAGCCTAAGCCTTGGGGCGCCCTAGCCTAAACCTAGGGGTTCCCTAGCCTAAGCCTAGGGGTGAGCTAGCCTAAGCCTAGGGGTGCCCCAGGCTAAGGCTAGGGGTGCCCTAGCCTTAGTCTAGTGGAGACCTAGCCTCAGCCTAAGCTTAGGGGTGCCCTATCCTAAGCCTAGGGGTGCCCTATCCTAAGCCTAGGGGTGCCCTAGCCTAAGATTAGGGGTTCCTTAGCCTTAGGTAGGGGAGCCCTAGCCTTAGTCTAAGCCTAGGGGTGCCCTACCCAAGCCTAGGGATACCCTAGCGTTAGGCTAGAGGAGCCCTAGCCTTAGCCTAAGCCTAGGGGTGCCCTAGCCTAAGCCTAGGTGTGCCCTAGCCTAAGTCTAGGGGTGCCCTAGCCTAAGCCTAGGGGTGCCCTAGCCTAAGTCTAGGGGTGCCCTAGCCTAAGCCTAGGTGTACCCTAGCCATAGGCTAGGGGAGTCCTCGCCTTAGCAGAAGCCTTGGGGTGCCCTAGCCTAAGCCTAGGGGTGCCCTAGCCTAAGCCTAGGGGTGCCCTAGCCCAAGCCTAGGGATGCCCTAGCGTTAGGCTAGAGGAGCCCTAGCCTTAGCCTAAGCCTAGGGGTGCCCTAACCTAAGCCTAGGGGTGCCCTAGCCTAAGTCTAGGGGTGCCTTAGCCTAAGCCTAGGGGTACCCTATTCTTAAGCTAGGGGAGCCCTAGCCTTAGCCTAAGCCTAGGGGTGCCCCAGCGTAAGCCTAGGGGTGCCCTAGCCTAAGTCTAGGGGAGACTAGCCTAAGCATAGTGGTGCCCTAACCTAAGCCTAGGGGTTCCCTACCTAAGCCTAGGGGTGCCCTGCCTAAGCCAACGGGTGCCCTAGCCTAAGCCTAGGGGTGCCCTAGCCTTAGGCTAGGGAAGCCCTAGCCTTAGCCTAAGCCTAGGGGTGCCCTAGCCTAAGCCTAGGGTTGCCCTAGCCCAAGCCTAGGGATGCCCTAGCGTTAGGATAGAGGAGCCCTAGCCTTAGCCTAAGCCTAGGGGTGCCCTAGCCTAAGCCTAGGGGTGCCCTAGCCTAAGCCTAGGGGTACCCTAGCCTTAGGCAGGTGAGTCCTCGCCTTAGCCGAAGCCTTGGGGTGCCCTAGCCTAAGCCTAGGGGTGCCCTAGCCTAAGCCTAGGGGTGCCCTAGCCCAAGCCAAGGGATGCCCTAGCGTTAGGCTAGAGGAGCCCTAGCCTTAGCCTAAGCCTAGGGGTTCCCTAGCCAAAGTCTAGGATTGCACTAGCCTAAGGCTAGGGGTACCCTAGCCTAAGCCTAGGGGTGCCCTAGCATAAGCCTAGGGTTGCCCTAGCCTAAGCCTAGTGGTGCCCTAGCCTAAGGCTTGGGTGCCCTAGCCTTAGTCTAGTGGAGCCCTAGCCTTAGCCTAAGCCTAGGGGTGCCCTATGCTAAGCCATGGGGTACCCTAGCCTAAGCCTAGGGGTGCCCCAGCCTAAGCCTAGGGGTGCCCTAGCCTTAGGCTAGGGGAGCCCTGGCCTTAGCTTCAGCCTAGGGGTATCCTAGCCTAAGCCTAGTGGTTCCCTAGCCTAAGCCTAGGGCTTCCCTAGCCTAAGCCTAGGGGTGCCCTAGCCTAAGCCTAGTGGTGCCCTAGCATAAGCCTAGGGTAGCCCTAGCCTTAGACTAGGGGAGCCCTAGCCTTAGCCTAAGCCTAGAGGTGCCCTAGCCTAAGCCTAGGGGTGCCCTAGCATAAGCTTAGGGTTGCCCTAGCCTAAGCCTAGGGGTGCCCTAGCCTAAGCCTAGGGGTGCCCTAGCATTAGTATAGTGGAGCCCTAGCCTTAGCCTTAGCCTAGGGGTGCCCTAGCCTAAGCCTAGGGTTGCCCTACCCTAAGCCTAGGGGTGCCCTAGCCTTAGGCTAGGGGAGCCCTAGCCTTTGCCTAAGCCTAGGGGTGCCCTTGCCTAAGCCTAGTGGTGCCCTAGCCTAAGCCTACGGGTCTCCTAGCCTAAGCCTAGGGGTGCCCTACCCTAAGCCCAGGGGTGCCCTAGACTTAGGCTAGGGGAGCCCTAGCCTTAGCCTAAGCCTTGGGGTGCCCTAGCCTAAACCTAGGGGTTCCCTAGCCTAAGCCTAGGGGTGAGCTAACCTAAGCCAAGGGGTGCCCTAGGCTCATGCTAGGGGTGCCCTAGCATTAGTCTAGAGGAGCCTTAGCCTTAGCCGAAGCTTAGGGGTGCACTATCCTAAGCCTAGTGGTGCCCTAGCCTAAGCCTAGGGGTGCCCTAGCCTAAGCCTAGGGGTGCCATAGCCTAAGGCTAGGGGTGCCCTAACCTTAGTCTAGTGGAGCCCTAGCCTTAGCCTAAGTCTAGGGGTGCCATAGCCTAAGCATAGATGTGCCATAGCCTAAGGCTAGGGGTGCCCTACCCTAAGCCTAGGGGTGCCCTAGCCTAAGCCTAGGGGTGCCTTAGCCTAAGCCTAGGGGTGCCCTAGACTAAGCCTAAGTGCCCTAGCCTATGCCAAGGGGTGCCCTAGCCTAAGCCTAGGGGTGCCCTAGCCTTAGGCTAGGGGAGCCCTAGCCTTAGCCTAAGCCTAGAGGTGCCCTAGCCTAAGACTAGGGGTGCCCTAGCCTAAGCGTAGGGGTGCCCAAGCGTAAGCCTAGGGGTACCCTAGCCTAAGCCTAGGGGTCCCTAGCATAAGCCTCGGGTTTCCCTAGCCTTAGGCTAGGGGAGCCCTAACCTTAGCCTAAGCCTTTGGGTTCCCTAGCCTAAGCCTAGGGGTACAATAGCCTTAGGATAGGGGAGCCTTAGCCTTAACTGAAGCCTTGAGGTGCCCTAGCCTAAGCCTAGGGGTGCCCTAGCCTAAGAATAGGTGTGCCCTAGTGTTAGGCTAGAGGAGCCCTAGCCTTAGCTTAAGCCTAGGGGTTCCCTAGCCTAAGTCTAGGGGTGCCCTAGCCTAAGAATAGGGGTACCCTAGCCTTAGGCTAGGGGAGCCCTAGCCTTAGCCTAAGCCATGGGGTGCCCTAGCCTATGCCTAGGGGTGCCCTAACCTAAGCTTAGGGTTGCCCTAGCCTAAGCCTAGGGGTGCCCTAGCCTTAGGCTAGGGGAGCCCTAGCCTTAGCCTAAGTCTAGGGGTGCCCTAGCCTAAGCCTAGGGGTGCCCTAGCCTAAGCCTATGGGTGTCCTAGCCTAAGCCTAGGGGTGCCCTAGCCTAAGCCTAGGGGTTCCCTAGCCTAAGCCTAGGGGTGAGCTAGCCTAAGACTAGGGGTGCCCTAGGCTAAGGCTAGGGGTGCCCTAGCCTTAGTCTAGTGGAGACCTAGCCTCACCCTAAGCTTAGGGGTGCCCTATCCAAAGCATAGGGGTGCCCTATCCTAAGCCTAGGGGAGCCCTAGCCTTAGCCTAAGCCTTGAGGCGCCCTAGGCTAAGGCTAGGGGTATCCTAGTCTTAGTCTAGTGGAGACCTAGCCTCACCCTAAGCTTAGTGGTGCCCTATCCTAAGCCTTGGGGTGCCCTAGCCTAAGCCTAGGGGTGCCCTAGCCTTAGTCTAAGCCTAGGGGTGCCCTAGCCCAAGCCTAGGGATGCCCTAGCGTTAGGCTAGAGGAGCCCTAGCCTTAGCCTAAGATTAGGGGTGCCCTAGCCTAAGCCTAGGGGTGCCCTAGCCTAAGTCTAGGGGTGCCCTAGCCTAAGCCTAGGTGTACCCTAGACTTAGGCTAGGGGAGTCCTCGCCTTAGCCGAAGCCTTGGGGTGCCCTAGCCTAAACCTAGGGGTGCCCTAGCCGAAGCCTAGGGGTGCCCTAGAATAAGCCTAGGGTAGCCCTAGCCTTAGACTAGGGGAGCCCTAGCCTTAGCCTAAGCCTAGAGGTGCCCTAGCCTAAGCTTAAAGCCTAAGCCTAGGGTTGCCCTACCCTAAGCCTAGGGGTGCCCTAGCCTTAGGCTAGGGGAGCCCTAGCCTTTGCCTAAGCCTAGGGGTGCCCTTGCCTAAGCCTAGGGGTGCCGTGGCCTAAGCCTACGGGTCTCCTAGCCTAAGCCTAGGGGTGCCCAACCCTAAGCCCAGGGGTGCCCTAGACTTAGGCTAGGGGAGCCCTAGCCTTAGCCTAAGCCTTGGGGTGCCCTAGCCTAAACCTAGGGATTCCCTAGCCTAAGCCTAGGGGTGAGCTAACCTAAGCCAAGGGGTGCCCTAGGCTCATGCTAGGGGTGCCCTAGCATTAGTCTAGAGGAGCCCTAGCCTTAGCCTAAGCTTAGGGGTGCACTATCGTAAGCCTAGTGGTGCCCTAGCCTAAGCCTAGGGGTGCCCTAGCCTAAGCCTAGGGGTGCCATAGCCTAAGGCTAGGGGTGCCCTAGCCTTAGTCTAGTGGAGCCCTAGCGTTAGCCTAAGCCTAGGGGTGCCATAGCCTAAGCATAGATGTGCCATAGCCTAAGCCTAGGGGTGCCCTACCCTAAGCCTAGGGGTGCCCTAGCCTAAGCATAGGGGTGCCCTAGCCTAAGCCTAGGGGTGCCCTAGAATAAGCCTAAGAGTGCCCTAGCCTATGCCAAGGGGTGCCCTAGCCTAAGCCTAAGGGTACCCTAGCCTTAGGCTAGTGGAGCCCTAGCCTTAGCCTAAGCCTAGAGGTGCCCTAGCCTAAGACTAGGGGTGCCCTAGCCCAAGCGTAGGGGTGACCAAGCGTAAGCCTAGGGGTGCCCTAGCCTAAGCCTAGGGGTCCATAGCATAAGCCTCGGGGTGCCCTAGCCTTAGGCTAGGGGAGCCCTAACCTTAGCCTAAGCCTTTGGGTTCCCTAGCCTAAGCCTAGGGGTACCCTAGCCTTAGGCTAGGGGAGCCCTAGCCTTAACTGAAGCCTTGAGGTGCCCTAGCCTAAGCCTACGGGTGCCCTAGCCTAAGCCTAGGCGTGCCCTAGTGTTAGGCTAGAGGAGCCCTAGCCTTAGCTTAAGCCTAGGGGTTCCCTAGCCTAAGTCTAGGGGTGCGCTAGCCTAAGAATAGGGGTACCCTAGCCTTAGGCTAGGGGAGCCCTAGCCTTAGCCTAAGCCATGGGATGCCCTAGCCTACTCCTAGGGGTGCCCTAGCCTAAGCTTAGGGTTGCCCTAGCCTAAGCCTAGGGGTGCCCTAGCCTTAGGCTAGGGGAGCCCTAGCCTTAGCCTATGTCTAGGGGTGCCCTAGCCTAAGCCTAGGGGTGCCCTAGCCTAAGCCTATGGGTGTCCTAGCCTAAGCCTGGGGGTGCCCTAGCCTAAGCCTAGGGGTTCCCTAGCCTAAGCCTAGGGGTGAGCTAGCCTAAGACTAGGGGTTCCCTAGGCTAAGGCTAGGGGTGCCCTAGCCTTAGGCTAGGGGAGCCGTAGCCTAAGTCTAAGCCTACGGTTGCCCTACCCTAAGCCTAGGGGTGCCCTAGCCCAAGCCTAGGGATGCCCTAGCGTTAGGCTAGAGGAGCCCTAGCCTTAGCCTTAGCCTAAGGGTGCCCTAGCCTTAGTCTAGTGGAGCCCTAGCCTTAGCCTAAGCCTAGGGGTGCCCTATGCTAAGCCATGGGGTGCCTTAGCCTAAGCCTAGGGGTGCCCTAGCCTAAGCCTAGGGTTGCCCTAGCCTTAGGCTATGGGAGCCCTGGCCTTAGCTTCAGCCTATGGGTGCCCTAGCCTAAGCCTAGTGTTTCCCTAGCCTAAGCCTAGGGGTGCCCTAGTCTAAGCCTTGGGGTGCCCTAGCCTAAGCCAAGGGGTACCCTAGGGTTAGGCAAGGGGAGCCCTAGCCTTAGCCTAAGCCTTGTGGTGCCCTAGCCTAAGCTTAGGGGTGCCCTTGCCTAAGCCTAGGGGTGCCCTAGCCTAAGGCTAGGGGAGCCCTAACCTTAGGCTAGGGGAGCCCTAACCTTAGCCTAATCCTAGGGGTGCCCTAGCCTAAGCTTAGGGGTGCCCTAGCCTAAGCCTAGGGGTGCCGTAGCCTAAGCCTAGGGGTGCCCTAGCCTAAGCCAACGGGTGCCCTAGCCTAAGCCTAGGGGTGCCCTAGCCTAAGCCTAGGGGTGCCCTAGCCTAAGCCTAGAGGTGCCCTAGCCTAAGCCTAGGGGTACCGTAGCCTAAGCCTAGGGGTGCCCTAGCCTAAGCCAACGGGGGCCCTAGCCTAAGCCTAGGGGTGCCATAGCCTAAGCCTAGGCGTGCCCTAGCCTAAGCCTAGGGGTGCCCTAGCCTAAGCCTATGGATGCCCTAGCCTTAAGCTAGCGGAGCCCTAGCCTTAGCCTAAGCCTAGGTGTGCCCTAGCATAAGACAAGGGGTGCCCTAGCTTAAGCTTAGGGGCGCCCTAGCCAAAGCCTAGGGGTCCCCTAGCCTAAGCCTAGGGGTGCCCTAGCCTAAGCCTAGGGGTGCCCTAGCGTTAGGCTATGGGAGCCCTAGCCTTAGCCTAAGACTAGGGGTACGCTAGCCTAAGCCTCGGGTTGCCCTAGCCTAAGTCTATGGGTTCCATTGCCAAAGCCTAGGGGTGCCCTAGCCTAAGGCTAGGGGTGCCCTAGCCTTAGTCTAGTGGAACCCTAGCCTTAGCCTAAGCCTAGGGTTGCCTTAGCCTAAGCGTAGTTGTGCCCTAGCCTAAGCCTAGGGGTGACCTACCCTAAGCCTAGGGGTGCCCTAGCCTTAGGCGAGCTGACCTAGCCTTAGCCTAAGACTAGGGGTGCCCTAGCTTAAGCCTAGGGGTGCCCTAGCCTAAGCCTACGAGTGCCCTAGCCTAAGCCAAGGGGTGCCCTAGCCTAAGCGTAGGGGTGCCCTAGCCTTACGCTAGGGGAGCCCTAGCCAAAGACTAGGGGTGCCCTAACCTAAGCCTAGGGGTGCCCTAACCTAAGCCTAGTGGTGCCCTAGCCTAAGCCTAGGGGTGCCCTTGCCTAAGCCTAGGGGTGTCCTAGCCTAAGGCTAGGGGAGCCCTAGCCTTATCCTAAGCCTAGGGGTGCCCTAGCCTAAGCCTAGGGGTGCCCTAGCCTTAGGCTTGGGGAGCCCTATCCTTAGCCTAAGCCTTGGGGCGCCCTAGCCTAAACCTAGGGGTTCCCTAGCCTAAGCCTAGGGGTGAGCTAGCCTAAGCCTAGGGGTGCCCTAGGCTAAGGCTAGGGGTGCCCCAGCCTTAGTCTAGTGGAGACCTAGCCTCAGCCTAAGCTTAGGGGTGCCCTATCCTAAGCCTAGGGGTGCCCTATCCTAAGCCTAGGGGTGCCCAAGCCTAAGTCTAGGGGTGCCCTAGCCTTAGGCTTGGGGAGCCCTAGCCTAAACCTAGGGGTTCCCTAGCCTAAGCCTAGGGGTGAGCTAGCCTAAGCCTAGGGGTGCCCTAGGCTAAGGCTAGGGGTGCCCTAGCCTTAGTCTAGTGGAGACCTAGCCTTAGCCTAAGCCTAAGTGTGCACTAGCCTAAGCCTAGGGGTACCCTAGCCTTAGGCAGGTGAGTCCTCGCCTAAGCCGAAGCCTTGGGGTGCCCTAGCCTAAGCCTAGGGGTGCCCTAGCCTAAGCCTAGGGTTGCCCTAGCCCAAGCCTAGGCATGCCCTAGCGTTAGGCTAGAGGAGCCCTAGCCTTAGCCTAAGCCTAGGGGTTCCCTTGCCTAAGTCTAGGGGTGTCCTAGCCTAAGGCTAGGGGTACCCTAGCCTAAGCCTAGGTGTGCCCTAGCATAAGACTAGGGTTGCCCTAGCCTAAGCCTAGGGGTGCCCTAGCCTAAGGCTTGGGTGCCCTAGCCTTAGTCTAGTGGAGCCCTAGCCTTAGCCTAAGCCTAGGGGTGCCCTATGCTAAGCCATGGGGTGCCCTAGCCTAAGCCTAGGGGTGCCACAGCCTAAGCCTAGGGGTGCCCTAACCTAAGCCTAGGGGTGCCCTAGCCTAAGTCTAGGGGTGCCTTAGCCTAAGCCTAGGGGTACCCTATTCTTAAGCTAGGGGAGCCCTAGCCTTAGCCTAAGAATAAGGGTTCCCTAGCCTAAGGCTAGGGGTACCCTAGCCTAAGCCTAGGGGTGCCCTAGCCTAAGCCTAGGGTTGCCCTAGCCTAAGCCTAGGGGTGCCCTAGCCTAAGCCTAGGGGTGCCCTATTCTAAGCCATGGGGTGCCCTAGCCTAAGCCTAGGGGTGCCCCAGCCTAAGCCTAGGGGTGCCCTAGCCTTAGGCTAGGGGAGCCCTGGCCTTAGCTTCAGCCAAGGGGTGTCCTAGCCTAAGCCTAGTGGTTCCCTAGCCTAAGCCTAGGGCTTCACTAGCATAAGCCTAGGGGTGCCCTAGCATAAGCCTAGGGGAGCCCTAGCCTTAGACTAGGGGAGCCCTAGCCTTAGCCTAAGCCTAGGGGTGCCCTAGCCTAAGCCTAGGGGTGCCCTAGCATAAGCTTAGGGTTGCCCTAGCCTAAGCCAAGGGGTGCCCTAGCCTTAGCGTAGGGGTGCCCTAGCCTTAGGCTAGGGGAGCCCTAGCCTAAGACTAGGGGTGCCCTAACCTAAGCCTAGGGGTGCCCTAGCCTAAGCCTAGGGGTGCCCTAGCCTAAGCCTAGGGGTGCCCTAGCCTAAGCCTACGGGTGTCCTAGCCTAAGGCTAGGGGAGCCCTAGCCTTATCCTAAGCCTAGGGGTGCCCTAGTCTAAGCCTAGGGGTGCCCTAGCCTTAGGCTTGGGGAGCCCTAGCCTTAGCCTAAGCCTTGGGGCGCCCTAGCCTAAACCTAGGGGTTCCCTAGCCTAAGCCTAGGGGTGAGCTAGCCTAAGCCTAGGGGTGCCCCAGGCTAAGGCTAGGGGTGCCCTAGCCTTAGTCTAGTGGAGACCTAGCCTCAGCCTAAGCTTAGGGGTGCCCTATCCTAAGCCTAGGGGTGCCCTATCCTAAGCCTAGGGGTGCCCTAGCCTAAGGTTAGGGGTTCCTTAGCCTTAGGTAGGGGAGCCCTAGCCTTAGTCTAAGCCTAGGGGTGCCCTAGCCCAAGCCTAGGGATACCCTAGCGTTAGGCTAGAGGAGCCCTAGCCTTAGCCTAAGCCTAGGGGTGCCCTAGCCTAAGCCTAGGTGTGCCCTAGCCTAAGTCTAGGGGTGCCCTAGCCTAAGCCTAGGGGTGCCCTAGCCTAAGTCTAGGGGTGCAATAGCCTAAGCCTAGGTGTACCCTAGCCATAGGCTAGGGGAGTCCTCGCCTTAGCAGAAGCCTTGGGGTGCCCTAGCCTAAGCCTAGGGGTGCCCTAGCCTAAGCCTAGGGGTGCCCTAGCCCAAGCCTAGGGATGCCCTAGCGTTAGGCTAGAGGAGCCCTAGCCTTAGCCTAAGCCTAGGGGTGCCCTAACCTAAGCCTAGGGGTGCCCTAGCCTAAGTCTGGGGTGCCTTAGCCTAAGCCTAGGGGTACCCTATTCTTAAGCTAGGGGAGCCCTAGCCTTAGCCTAAGCCTAGGGGTGCCCCAGCGTAAGCCTAGGGGTGCCCTAGCCTAAGTCTAGGGGAGCCTAGCCTAAGCATAGTGGTGCCCTAACCTAAGCCTAGGGGTTCCCTACCTAAGCCTAGGGGTGCCCTGCCTAAGCCAACGGGTGCCCTAGCCTAAGCCTAGGGGTGCCCTAGCCTTAGGCTAGGGAAGCCCTAGCCTTAGCCTAAGCCTAGGGGTGCCCTAGCCTAAGCCTAGGGTTGCCCTAGCACAAGCCTAGGGATGCCCTAGCGTTAGGCTAGAGGAGCCCTAGCCTTAGCCTAAGCCTAGGGGTGCCCTAGCCTAAGCCTAGGGGTGCCCTAGCCTAAGCCTAGGGGTACCCTAGCCTTAGGCAGGTGAGTCCTCGCCTTAGCCGAAGCCTTGGGGTGCCCTAGCCTAAGCCTAAGGGTGCCCTAGCCTAAGCCTAGGGGTGCCCTAGCCCAAGCCTAGGGATGCCCTAGCGTTAGGCTAGAGGAGCCCTAGCCTTAGCCTAAACCTAGGGGTTCCCTAGCCAAAGTCTAGGATTGCACTAGCCTAAGGCTAGGGGTACCCTAGCCTAAGCCTAGGGGTGCCCTAGCATAAGCCTAGGGTTGCCCTAGCCTAAGCCTAGGGGTGCCCTAGCTTAAGGCTTGGGTGCCCTAGCCTTAGTCTAGTGGAGCCCTAGCCTTAGCCTAAGCCTAGGGGTGCCCTATGCTAAGCCATGGGGTACCCTAGCCTAAGCCTAGGGGTGCCCCAGCCTAAGCCTAGGGGTGCCCTAGCCTTAGGCTAGGGGAGCCCTGGCCTTAGCTTCAGCCTAGGGGTGTCCTAGCCTAAGCCTAGTGGTTCCCTAGCCTAAGCCTAGGGCTTCCCTAGCCTAAGCCTAGGGGTGCCCTAGCCTAAGCCTAGGGGTGCCCTAGCATAAGCCTAGGGTAGCCCTAGCCTTAGACTAGGGGAGCCCTAGCCTTAGCCTAAGCCTAGAGGTGCCCTAGCCTAAGCCTAGGGGTGCCCTAGCATAAGCTTAGGGTTGCCCTAGCCTAAGCCTAGGGGTGCCCTAGCCTAAGCCTAGGGGTGCCCTAGCATTAGTATAGTGGAGCCCTAGCCTTAGCCTAAGCCTAGGGGTGCCCTAGCCTAAGCCTAGGGTTGCCCTACCCTAAGCCTAGGGGTGCCCTAGCCTTAGGCTAGGGGAGCCCTAGCCTTTGCCTAAGCCTAGGGGTGCCCTTGCCTAAGCCTAGGGGTGCCCTAGCCTAAGCCTACGGGTCTCCTAGCCTAAGCCTAGGGGTGCCCTACCCTAAGCCCAGGGGTGCCCTAGACTTAGGCTAGGGGAGCCCTAGCCTTAGCCTAAGCCTTGGGGTGCCCTAGCCTAAACCTAGGGGTTCCCTAGCCTAAGCCTAGGGGTGAGCTAACCTAAGCCAAGGGGTGCCCTAGGCTCATGCTAGGGGTGCCCTAGCATTAGTCTAGAGGAGCCTTAGCCTTAGCCGAAGCTTAGGGGTGCACTATCCTAAGCCTAGTGGTGCCCTAGCCTAAGCCTAGGGGTGCCCTAGCCTAAGCCTAGGGGTGCCATAGCCTAAGGCTAGGGGTGCCCTAACCTTAGTCTAGTGGAGCCCTAGCCTTAGCCTAAGCCTAGGGGTGCCATAGCCTAAGCATAGATGTGCCATAGCCTAAGCCTAGGGGTGCCCTACCCTAAGCCTAGGGGTGCCCTAGCCTAAGCCTAGGGGTGCCTTAGCCTAAGCCTAGGGGTGCCCTAGACTAAGCCTAAGAGTGCCCTAGCCTATGCCAAGGGGTGCCCTAGCCTAAGCCTAGGGGTGCCCTAGCCTTAGGCTAGGGGAGCCCTAGCCTTAGCCTAAGCCTAGAGGTGCCCTAGCCTAAGACTAGGGGTGCCCTAGCCTAAGCGTACGGGTGCCCAAGCGTAAGCCTAGGGGTGCCCTAGCCTAAGCCTAGGGGTCCCTAGCATAAGCCTCGGGTTGCCCTAGCCTTAGGCTAGGGGAGCCCTAACCTTAGCCTAAGCCTTTGGGTTCCCTAGCCTAAGCCTAGGGGTACCCTAGCCTTAGGCTAGGGGAGCCCTAGCCTTAACTGAAGCTTTGAGGTGCCCTAGCCTAAGCCTAGGGGTGCCCTAGCCTAAGCCTAGGGGTGCCCTAGTGTTAGGCTAGAGGAGCCCTAGCCTTAGCTTAATCCTAGGGGTTCCCTAGCCTAAGTCTAGGGGTGCCCTAGCCTAAGAATAGGGGTACCCTAGCCTTAGGCTAGGGGAGCCCTAGCCTTAGCCTAAGCCATGGGGTGCCCTAGCCTATGCCTAGGGGTGCCCTAGCCTAAGCTTAGGGTTGCCCTAGCCTAAGCCTAGGGGTGCCCTAGCCTTAGGCTAGGGGAGCCCTAGCCTTAGCCTAAGTCTAGGGGTGCCCTAGCCTAAGCCTAGGGGTGCCCTAGCCTAAGCCTATGGGTGTCCTAGCCTAAGCCTAGGGGTGCCCTAACCTAAGCCTAGGGGTTCCCTAGCCTAAGCCTAGGGGTGAGCTAGCCTAAGACTAGGGGTGCCCTAGGCTAAGGCTAGGGGTGCCCAAGCCTTAGTCTAGTGGAGACCTAGCCTCACCCTAAGCTTAGGGGTGCCCTATCCAAAGCCTAGGGGTGCCCTATCCTAAGCCTAGGGGAGCCCTAGCCTTAGCCTAAGCCTTGGGGCGCCCTAGGCTAAGGCTAGGTGTATCCTAGCCTTAGTCTAGTGGAGACCTAGCCTCACCCTAAGCTTAGTGGTGCCCTATTCTAAGCCTTGGGGTGCCCTAGCCTAAGCCTAGGGGTGCCCTAGCCTTAGTCTAAGCCTAGGGGTGCCTTAGCCCAAGCCTAGGGATGCCCTAGCGTTAGGCTAGAGGAGCCCTAGCCTTAGCCTAAGATTAGGGGTGCCCAAGCCTAAGCCTAGGGGTGCCCTAGCCTAAGTCTAGGGGTGCCCTAGCCTAAGCCTAGGTGTACCCTAGACTTAGGCTAGGGGAGTCCTCGCCTTAGCCGAAGCCTTGGGGTGCCCTAGTCTAAACCTAGGGGTGCCCTAGCCGAAGCCTAGGGGTGCCCTAGCATAAGCCTAGGGTAGCCCTAGCCTTAGACTAGGGGAGCCCTAGCCTTAGCCTAAGCCTAGAGGTGCCCTAGCCTAAGCCTAGGGGTGGCCTAGCCTAAGCCTAGGGTTGCCCTACCCTAAGCCTAGGGGTGCCCTAGCCTTAGGCTAGGGGAGCCCTAGCCTTAGCCTAAGCCTTGGGGTGCCCTAGCCTAAACCTAGGGGTTCCCTAGCCTAAGCCTAGGGGTGAGCTAACCTAAGCCAAGGGGTGCCCTAGGCTCATGCTAGGGGTGCCCTAGCATTAGTCTAGAGGAGCCCTAGCCTTAGCCTAAGCTTAGGGGTGCACTATCGTAAGCCTAGTGCCCTAGCCTAAGCCTACGGGTGCCCTAGCCTAAGCCTAGGGGTGCCATAGCCTAAGGCTAGGGGTGCCCTAGCATTAGTCTAGTGGAGCCCTAGCCTTAGCCTAAGCCTAGGGGTGCCATAGCCTAAGCATAGATGTGCCATAGCCTAAGCCTAGGGGTGCCCTACCCTAAGCCTAGGGGTGCCCTAGCCTAAGCCTAGGGGTGCCCTAGCCTAAGCCTAGGGGTGCCCTAGAATAAGCCTAAGAGTGCCCTAGCCTATGCCAAGGGGTGCCCTAGCCTAAGCCTAGGGGTACCCTAGCCTTAGGCTAGTGGAGCCCTAGCCTTAGCCTAAGCCTAGAGGTGCCCTAGCCTAAGACTAGGGGTGCCCTAGCCCAAGCGTAGGGGTGACCAAGCGTAAGCCTAGGGGTGCCCTAGCCTAAGCCTAGGGGTCCATAGCATAAGCCTCGGGGTGCCCTAGCCTTAGGCTAGGGGAGCCCTAACCTTAGCCTAAGCCTTTGGGTTCCCTAGCCTAAGCCTAGGGGTACCCTAGCCTTAGGCTATGGGAGCCCTAGCCTTAACTGAAGCCTTGAGGTGCCCTAGCCTAAGCCTACGGTTGCCCTAGCCTAAGCCTAGGGGTGCCCTAGTGTTAGGCTAGAGGAGCCCTAGCCTTAGCCTATGTCTAGGGGTGCCCTAGCCTAAGCCTAGGGGTGCCCTAGCCTAAGCCTATGGGTGTCCTAGCCTAAGCCTAGGGGTGCCCTACCCTAAGCCTAGGGGTTCCCTAGCCTAAGCCTAGGGGTGAGCTAGCCTAAGACTAGGGGTTCCCTAGGCTAAGGCTAGGGGTGCCCTAGCCTTAGGCTAGGGGAGCCGTAGCCTAAGTCTAAGCCTAGTGTTGCCCTACCCTAAGCCTAGGGGTGCCCTAGCCCAAGCCTAGGGATGCCCTAGCGTTAGGCTAGAGGAGCCCTAGCCTTAGCCTTAGCCTAAGGGTGCCCTAGCCTTAGTCTAGTGGAGCCCTAGCCTTAGCCTAAGCCTAGGGGTGCCCTATGCTAAGCCATGGGGTGCCTTAGCCTAAGCCTAGGGGTGCCCTAGCCTAAGCCTAGGGTTGCCCTAGCCTTAGGCTATGGGAGCCCTGGCCTTAGCTTCAGCCTATGGGTGCCCTAGCCTAAGCCTAGTGGTTCCCTAGCCTAAGCCTAGGGGTGCCCTAGTCTAAGCCTAGGGGTGCCCAAGCCTAAGCCTAGGGGTGCCCTAGGGTTAGGCAAGGGGAGCCCTAGCCTTAGCCTAAGCCTTGTGGTGCCCTAGCCTAAGCTTAGGGGTGCCCTTGCCTAAGCCTAGGGGTGCCCTAGCCTAAGGCTAGGGGAGCCCTAACCTTAGGCTAGGGGAGCCCTAACCTTAGCCTAATCCTAGGGGTGCCCTAGCCTAAGCTTAGGGGTGCCCTAGCCTAAGCCTAGGGGTGCCGTAGCCTAAGCCTAGGGGTGCCCTAGCCTAAGCCAACGGGTGCCCTAGCCTAAGCCTAGGGGTGCCATAGCCTAAGCCTAGGGGTGCCGTAGCCTAAGCCTAGGGGTGCCCTAGCCTAAGCCAACGGGGGCCCTAGCCTAAGCCTAGGGGTGCCATAGCCTAAGCCTAGGCGTGCCCTAGCCTAAGCCTAGGGGTGCCCTAGCCTAAGCCTATGGATGCCCTAGCCTTAAGCTAGCGGAGCCCTAGCCTTAGCCTAAGCCTAGGTGTGCCCTAGCATAAGACAAGGGGTGCCCTAGCTTAAGCTTAGGGGCGCCCTAGCCTAAGCCTAGGGGTCCCCTAGCCTAAGCCTAGGGGTGCCCTAGCCTAAGCCTAGGGGTGCCCTAGCGTTAGGCTATGGGAGCCCTAGCCTTAGCCTAAGACTAGGGGTACGCTAGCCTAAGCCTCGGGTTGCCCTTGCCTAAGTCTATGGGTTCCCTAGCCAAAGCCTAGGGGTGCCCTAGCCTAAGGCTAGGGGTGCCCTAGCCTTAGTCTAGTGGAGCCCTAGCCTTAGCCTAAGCCTAGGGTTGCCTTAGCCTAAGCGTAGTTGTGCCCTAGCCTAAGCCTAGGGGTGACCTACCCTAAGCCTAGGGGTGCCCTAGCCTTAGGCGAGCTGACCTAGCCTTAGCCTAAGACTAGGGGTGCCCTAGCTTAAGCCTAGGGGTGCCCTAGCCTAAGCCTACGAGTGCCCTAGCCTAAGCCAAGGGGTGCCCTAGCCTAAGCGTAGGGGTGCCCTAGCCTTACGCTAGGGGAGCCCTAGCCAAAGACTAGGGGTGCCCTAACCTAAGCCTAGGGGTGCCCTAACCTAAGCCTAGTGGTGCCCTAGCCTAAGCCTAGGGGTGCCCTTGCCTAAGCCTAGGGGTGTCCTAGCCTAAGGCTAGGGGAGCCCTAGCCTTATCCTAAGCCTAGGGGTGCCCTAGCCTAAGCCTAGGGGTGCCCTAGCCTTAGGCTTGGGGAGCCCTATCCTTAGCCTAAGCCTTGGGGCGCCCTAGCCTAAACCTAGGGGTTCCCTAGCCTAAGCCTAGGGGTGAGCTAGCCTAAGCCTAGGGGTGCCCTAGGCTAAGGCTAGGGGTGCCCCAGCCTTAGTCTAGTGGAGACCTAGCCTCAGCCTAAGCTTAGGGGTGCCCTATCCTAAGCCTAGGGGTGCCCTATCCTAAGCCTAGGGGTGCCCAAGGCTAAGGCTAGGGGTGCCCTAGCCTTAGGCTTGGGGAGCCCTATCCTTAGCCTAAGCCTTGGGGCGCCCTAGCCTAAACCTAGGGGTTCCCTAGCCTAAGCCTAGGGGTGAGCTAGCCTAAGCCTAGGGGTGCCCTAGGCTAAGGCTAGGGGTGCCCTAGCCTTAGTCTAGTGGACACCTAGCCTTAGCCTAAGCCTAGGGGTGCCCTAGCCTAAGCCTAGGGGTACCCTAGCCTTAGGCAGGTGAGTCCTCGCCTTAGCCGAAGCCTTGGGGTGCCCTAGCCTAAGCCTAGGGGTGCCCTAGCCTAAGCCTAGGCGTGCCCTAGCCCAAGCCTAGGGATGCCCTAGCGTTAGGCTAGAGGAGCCCTAGCCTTAGCCTAAGCCTAGGGGTTCCCTTGCCTAAGTCTAGGGGTGTCCTAGCCTAAGGCTAGGAGTACCCTAGCCTAAGCCTAGGGGTGCCCTAGCATAAGACTAGGGTTGCCCTAGCCTAAGCCTAGGGGTGCCCTAGCCTAAGGCTTGGGTGCCCTAGCCTTAGTCTAGTGGAGCCCTAGCCTTAGCCTAAGCCTAGGGGTGCCCTATGCTAAGCCATGGGGTGCCCTAGCCTAAGCCTAGGGGTGCCCCAGCCTAAGCCTAGGGGTGCCCTAGCCTTAGGTTAGGGGAGCCCTAGCCTTAGCCTAAGCCTAGGGGTGCCCTATGCTAAGCCATGGGGTGCCCTAGCCTAAGTGTAGGGGTGCCCTAGCCTAAGCCTAGGGGTGCCCTAACCTAAGCCTAGGGGTGCCCTAGCCTAAGTCTAGGGGTGCCTTAGCCTAAGCCTAGGGGTACCCTATTCTTAAGCTAGGGGAGCCCTAGCCTTAGCCTAAGCCTAGGGGTTCCCTAGCCTAAGGCTAGGGGTGCCCTAGCCTAAGCCTAGGGGTGCCCTAGCCTAAGCCTAGGGTTGCCCTAGCCTAAGCCTAGGGGTGCCCTAGCCTAAGCCTAGGGGTGCCCTATTCTAAGCCATGGGGTGCCCTAGCCTAAGCCTAGGGGTGCCCCAGCCTAAGCCTAGGGGTGCCCTAGCCTTAGGCTAGGGGAGCCCTGGCCTTAGCTTCAGCCAAGGGGTGTCCTAGCCTAAGCCTAGTGGTTCCCTAGCCTAAGCCTAGGGCTTCACTAGCATAAGCCTAGGGGTGCCCTAGCATAAGCCTAGGGGAGCCCTAGCCTTAGACTAGGGGAGCCCTAGCCTTAGCCTAAGCCTAGGGGTGCCCTAGCCTAAGCCTAGGGGTGCCCTAGCATAAGCTTAGGGTTGCCCTAGCCTAAGCCAAGGGGTGCCCTAGCCTTAGCGTAGGGGTGCCCTAGCCTTAGGCTAGGGGAGCCCTAGCCTAAGACTAGGGGTGCCCTAACATAAGCCTAGGGGTGCCCTAGCCTAAGCCTAGGGGTGCCCTAGCCTTAGGCTTGGGGAGCCCTAGCCTTAGCCTAAGCCTTGGGGCGCCCTAGCCTAAACCTAGGGGTTCCCTAGCCTAAGCCTAGGGGTGAGCTAGCCTAAGCCTAGGGGTGCCCCAGGCTAAGGCTAGGGGTGCCCTAGCCTTAGTCTAGTGGAGACCTAGCCTCAGCCTAAGCTTAGGGGTGCTGTATCCTAAGCCTAGGGGTGCCCTATCCTAAGCCTAGGGGTGCCCTAGCCTAAGGTTAGGGGTTCCTTAGCCTTAGGTAGGGGAGCCCTAGCCTTAGTCTAAGCCTAGGGGGTGCCCTAGCCCAAGCCTAGGGATACCCTAGCGTTAGGCTAGAGGAGCCCTAGCCTTAGCCTAAGCCTAGGGGTGCCCTAGCCTAAGCCTAGGGGTGCACTAGCCTAAGCCTAGGGGTGCCCTATCCTTAGCCTAAGACTAGGGGTGCCCTAGCCTAAGCCTAGATGTGCCCTAGCCTAAGCCTAGGGATGCCCTACCCTAAGCCTAGGGGTGCCATAGCCTAAGCATAGGGGTGCCCTAGCCTAAGCTTAGGGGTGCCCTAGCCTAAGCCTAGGGGTGCCCTAGCCTAAGCCTAGTTGTGCCCTAGCCTAAGCCGATGGGTGCCCTACCCTAAGCCTAGGGGTGCCCTAGCCTAAGCCTAAGCTTGCCCTAGCCTTAGGCTAGCTGAGCCCTAGCCTAAGGCTAAGCCTAGGGGTGCCCTAGCCTAAGCTTAGGGGTGCACTAGCCTAAGCCTAGGGGTGCCCTAGCCTAAACCTAGGGGTGCCCTAGGGTTAGTCTAGGGGAGCCATAGCCTTAGCCTAAGCCTAGGGGTGCCCTAGCCTAAGCCTTGGGGTTCCCTAGCCTAAGCCTAGGATTGCCCTAGCCTTAGGCTAGCTGAGCCCTAGCCTAAGCCTAAGCCTAGAGGTGCCCTAGCCTAAGCCTATGCGTGCCCTAGCCTAAGCCTAGGGGTGCCATAGCCTTAGGCTAGAGGAGCCGTAGCCTTAGCCTAAGCCTAGGGGTGTCTTAGCCTAAGCCTAGGGGTGCCCTAGCCTAAGTCTAGGGTTGCCCTAGCCTAAGCCTAGGATTGCCCTAGCCTTAGGATAGCTGAGCCCTAGCCTAAGCCTAGAGGTGCCCTAGCCTATGCCTATGGGTGCCCTAGCCTAAGCCTAGGGGTGCCATAGCCTTAGGCTAGAGGAGCCCTAGCCTTAGCCTAACCCTAGGGGTGCCCCAGCCTAAGACTAGGGGTGACCTAGCCTAAGCCTAGGCTTGCCCTAGCCTTAGGCTAGCTGAGCCCTAGCCTAAGCCTAGGCCTAGGGGTGCCCTAGCCTAAGTCTAGGGGTACCCTAACCTAACCCTAGTGGTGCCCTAGCCTTAGGCTAGGGGAACACTAGCCTTAGCCTAAGCCTAGGGGTGCCCTAGCCTAAGCTTAGGCGTGCCCTAGCCCAAGCCGAGGGGTGCCCTAGCCTAAGCCTAGGGTTTCCCTGCCCTAAGCCTAGGGGTGCGTTAGCCTAAGCCTAGGCTTGCCCTAGCCTTAGGCTAGCTGAGCCCTAGCCTAAGCCTAAGGCTAGGGGTGCCCTAGCCTAAGCCTTGGGGTGCCCTAGCCTAAGACTAGGGGTGCCATAGCCTTAGGCTAGAGGAGCCCTAGCCTTAGCTTAAGCCTAGGGGTGTCCTAGCCTAAGACTAGGGGTGCCCTAGCCTAAGCTTAGGGGTGCCCTAGCCTAAGCCTTGCGGTGCCCTAGCCTAGCCTAGGGATGCCCTAGGGTTAGGCTAGGGGAGCCCTAGCCTAGCCTAAGACTAGGGGTGCCCTAGCCCAAGCCTAGGGGTGGCCTAGCCTAAGCCTAATGGTGCAGTAGCCTAAGCCTAGGGGTGCCCTAGCCTAAGCCTAGGGGTGCCCTAGCCTAAGGCTAGGGGTGCCCAAGCCTTAGTCCAGTGGAGCCCTAGCCTTAGCCTACGCCTAGGGGTGCCCTAGCCTAAGCCTAGATGTGCCCTAGCCTAAGCCGAGGGGTGCCCTACCCTACGCCTAGGGGTAACCTACCCCAAACCTAGGCGTGCCCTAGCCTAAGCCTAGGCTTGCCCTAGCCTTAGGCTAGCTGAGCCCTAGCCTAAGCCTAAGCCTAGGGGTGCCCTAGCCTAAGCCTAGGGGTGCCCTAGCTTAAGCCTAGGGGTGCCATAGCCTTAGGATAGAGGAGCCCTAGCCTTAGCCTAAGCCTAGGAGTGCCCTAGCCTAAGACTAGGGTTGCCCTAGCCTAAGCTTAGGGGTGCCCTAGCCTAAGCCTTGGGGTGCCCTAGCCTAAGCCTAGGGGTGCCCTAGGGTTAGTCTAGGGGAGCCCTAGCCTTAGCCTAAGCCTAGGGGTGCCCTAGCCTAAGCCTAGGGGTGCCCTACCCTACGCCTAGGGATGCCCTAGCCTAAGCCTAGGGGTGACCTAGCCTAAGCCTAGGGGTGCCCTAGCCTAAGGTTAGGGGTTCCTTAGCCTTAGGTAGGGGAGCCCTAGCCTTAGTCTAAGCCTAGGGGGTGCCCTAGCCCAAGCCTAGGGATACCCTAGCGTTAGGCTAGAGGAGCCCTAGCCTTAGCCTAAGCCTAGGGGTGCCCTAGCCTAAGCCTAGGGGTGCACTAGCCTAAGCCTAGGGGTGCCCTATCCTTAGCCTAAGACTAGGGGTGCCCTAGCCTAAGCCTAGATGTGCCCTAGCCTAAGCCTAGGGATGCCCTACCCTAAGCCTAGGGGTGCCATAGCCTAAGCATAGGGGTGCCCTAGCCTAAGCTTAGGGGTGCCCTAGCCTAAGCCTAGGGGTGCCCTAGCCTAAGCCTAGTTGTGCCCTAGCCTAAGCCGATGGGTGCCCTACCCTAAGCCTAGGGGTGCCCTAGCCTAAGCCTAAGCTTGCCCTAGCCTTAGGCTAGCTGAGCCCTAGCCTAAGGCTAAGCCTAGGGGTGCCCTAGCCTAAGCTTAGGGGTGCACTAGCCTAAGCCTAGGGGTGCCCTAGCCTAAACCTAGGGGTGCCCTAGGGTTAGTCTAGGGGAGCCATAGCCTTAGCCTAAGCCTAGGGGTGCCCTAGCCTAAGCCTTGGGGTTCCCTAGCCTAAGCCTAGGATTGCCCTAGCCTTAGGCTAGCTGAGCCCTAGCCTAAGCCTAAGCCTAGAGGTGCCCTAGCCTAAGCCTATGCGTGCCCTAGCCTAAGCCTAGGGGTGCCATAGCCTTAGGCTAGAGGAGCCGTAGCCTTAGCCTAAGCCTAGGGGTGTCTTAGCCTAAGCCTAGGGGTGCCCTAGCCTAAGTCTAGGGTTGCCCTAGCCTAAGCCTAGGATTGCCCTAGCCTTAGGATAGCTGAGCCCTAGCCTAAGCCTAGAGGTGCCCTAGCCTATGCCTATGGGTGCCCTAGCCTAAGCCTAGGGGTGCCATAGCCTTAGGCTAGAGGAGCCCTAGCCTTAGCCTAACCCTAGGGGTGCCCCAGCCTAAGACTAGGGGTGACCTAGCCTAAGCCTAGGCTTGCCCTAGCCTTAGGCTAGCTGAGCCCTAGCCTAAGCCTAGGCCTAGGGGTGCCCTAGCCTAAGTCTAGGGGTACCCTAACCTAACCCTAGTGGTGCCCTAGCCTTAGGCTAGGGGAACACTAGCCTTAGCCTAAGCCTAGGGGTGCCCTAGCCTAAGCTTAGGCGTGCCCTAGCCCAAGCCGAGGGGTGCCCTAGCCTAAGCCTAGGGTTTCCCTGCCCTAAGCCTAGGGGTGCGTTAGCCTAAGCCTAGGCTTGCCCTAGCCTTAGGCTAGCTGAGCCCTAGCCTAAGCCTAAGGCTAGGGGTGCCCTAGCCTAAGCCTTGGGGTGCCCTAGCCTAAGACTAGGGGTGCCATAGCCTTAGGCTAGAGGAGCCCTAGCCTTAGCTTAAGCCTAGGGGTGTCCTAGCCTAAGACTAGGGGTGCCCTAGCCTAAGCTTAGGGGTGCCCTAGCCTAAGCCTTGCGGTGCCCTAGCCTAGCCTAGGGATGCCCTAGGGTTAGGCTAGGGGAGCCCTAGCCTAGCCTAAGACTAGGGGTGCCCTAGCCCAAGCCTAGGGGTGGCCTAGCCTAAGCCTAATGGTGCAGTAGCCTAAGCCTAGGGGTGCCCTAGCCTAAGCCTAGGGGTGCCCTAGCCTAAGGCTAGGGGTGCCCAAGCCTTAGTCCAGTGGAGCCCTAGCCTTAGCCTACGCCTAGGGGTGCCCTAGCCTAAGCCTAGATGTGCCCTAGCCTAAGCCGAGGGGTGCCCTACCCTACGCCTAGGGGTAACCTACCCCAAACCTAGGCGTGCCCTAGCCTAAGCCTAGGCTTGCCCTAGCCTTAGGCTAGCTGAGCCCTAGCCTAAGCCTAAGCCTAGGGGTGCCCTAGCCTAAGCCTAGGGGTGCCCTAGCTTAAGCCTAGGGGTGCCATAGCCTTAGGATAGAGGAGCCCTAGCCTTAGCCTAAGCCTAGGAGTGCCCTAGCCTAAGACTAGGGTTGCCCTAGCCTAAGCTTAGGGGTGCCCTAGCCTAAGCCTTGGGGTGCCCTAGCCTAAGCCTAGGGGTGCCCTAGGGTTAGTCTAGGGGAGCCCTAGCCTTAGCCTAAGCCTAGGGGTGCCCTAGCCTAAGCCTAGGGGTGCCCTACCCTACGCCTAGGGATGCCCTAGCCTAAGCCTAGGGGTGACCTAGCCTAAGCCTAGGGGTGCCCTAGCCTAAGGTTAGGGGTTCCTTAGCCTTAGGTAGGGGAGCCCTAGCCTTAGTCTAAGCCTAGGGGGTGCCCTAGCCCAAGCCTAGGGATACCCTAGCGTTAGGCTAGAGGAGCCCTAGCCTTAGCCTAAGCCTAGGGGTGCCCTAGCCTAAGCCTAGGGGTGCACTAGCCTAAGCCTAGGGGTGCCCTATCCTTAGCCTAAGACTAGGGGTGCCCTAGCCTAAGCCTAGATGTGCCCTAGCCTAAGCCTAGGGATGCCCTACCCTAAGCCTAGGGGTGCCATAGCCTAAGCATAGGGGTGCCCTAGCCTAAGCTTAGGGGTGCCCTAGCCTAAGCCTAGGGGTGCCCTAGCCTAAGCCTAGTTGTGCCCTAGCCTAAGCCGATGGGTGCCCTACCCTAAGCCTAGGGGTGCCCTAGCCTAAGCCTAAGCTTGCCCTAGCCTTAGGCTAGCTGAGCCCTAGCCTAAGGCTAAGCCTAGGGGTGCCCTAGCCTAAGCTTAGGGGTGCACTAGCCTAAGCCTAGGGGTGCCCTAGCCTAAACCTAGGGGTGCCCTAGGGTTAGTCTAGGGGAGCCATAGCCTTAGCCTAAGCCTAGGGGTGCCCTAGCCTAAGCCTTGGGGTTCCCTAGCCTAAGCCTAGGATTGCCCTAGCCTTAGGCTAGCTGAGCCCTAGCCTAAGCCTAAGCCTAGAGGTGCCCTAGCCTAAGCCTATGGGTGCCCTAGCCTAAGCCTAGGGGTGCCATAGCCTTAGGCTAGAGGAGCCGTAGCCTTAGCCTAAGCCTAGGGGTGTCTTAGCCTAAGCCTAGGGGTGCCCTAGCCTAAGTCTAGGGTTGCCCTAGCCTAAGCCTAGGATTGCCCTAGCCTTAGGATAGCTGAGCCCTAGCCTAAGCCTAGAGGTGCCCTAGCCTATGCCTATGGGTGCCCTAGCCTAAGCCTAGGGGTGCCATAGCCTTAGGCTAGAGGAGCCCTAGCCTTAGCCTAACCCTAGGGGTGCCCCAGCCTAAGACTAGGGGTGACCTAGCCTAAGCCTAGGCTTGCCCTAGCCTTAGGCTAGCTGAGCCCTAGCCTAAGCCTAGGCCTAGGGGTGCCCTAGCCTAAGTCTAGGGGTACCCTAACCTAACCCTAGTGGTGCCCTAGCCTTAGGCTAGGGGAACACTAGCCTTAGCCTAAGCCTAGGGGTGCCCTAGCCTAAGCTTAGGCGTGCCCTAGCCCAAGCCGAGGGGTGCCCTAGCCTAAGCCTAGGGTTTCCCTGCCCTAAGCCTAGGGGTGCGTTAGCCTAAGCCTAGGCTTGCCCTAGCCTTAGGCTAGCTGAGCCCTAGCCTAAGCCTAAGGCTAGGGGTGCCCTAGCCTAAGCCTTGGGGTGCCCTAGCCTAAGACTAGGGGTGCCATAGCCTTAGGCTAGAGGAGCCCTAGCCTTAGCTTAAGCCTAGGGGTGTCCTAGCCTAAGACTAGGGGTGCCCTAGCCTAAGCTTAGGGGTGCCCTAGCCTAAGCCTTGCGGTGCCCTAGCCTAGCCTAGGGATGCCCTAGGGTTAGGCTAGGGGAGCCCTAGCCTAGCCTAAGACTAGGGGTGCCCTAGCCCAAGCCTAGGGGTGGCCTAGCCTAAGCCTAATGGTGCAGTAGCCTAAGCCTAGGGGTGCCCTAGCCTAAGCCTAGGGGTGCCCTAGCCTAAGGCTAGGGGTGCCCAAGCCTTAGTCCAGTGGAGCCCTAGCCTTAGCCTACGCCTAGGGGTGCCCTAGCCTAAGCCTAGATGTGCCCTAGCCTAAGCCGAGGGGTGCCCTACCCTACGCCTAGGGGTAACCTACCCTAAACCTAGGCGTGCCCTAGCCTAAGCCTAGGCTTGCCCTAGCCTTAGGCTAGCTGAGCCCTAGCCTAAGCCTAAGCCTAGGGGTGCCCTAGCCTAAGCCTAGGGGTGCCCTAGCTTAAGCCTAGGGGTGCCATAGCCTTAGGATAGAGGAGCCCTAGCCTTAGCCTAAGCCTAGGAGTGCCCTAGCCTAAGACTAGGGTTGCCCTAGCCTAAGCTTAGGGGTGCCCTAGCCTAAGCCTTGGGGTGCCCTAGCCTAAGCCTAGGGGTGCCCTAGGGTTAGTCTAGGGGAGCCCTAGCCTTAGCCTAAGCCTAGGGGTGCCCTAGCCTAAGCCTAGGGGTGCCCTACCCTACGCCTAGGGATGCCCTAGCCTAAGCCTAGGGGTGACCTAGCCTAAGCCTAGGGGTGCCCTAGCCTAAGCCTAGGGGTGCCCTAGCCTTAGGCTAGAGGAGCCCTAGCTTAGCCTTAACCTAAGCCTGCCCTAGCCTAAGACTAGGGGTGCCCTAGTCTAAGCTTAGGGGTGCCCTAGACTATGCCTTGGGGTGCCCTAGCCTAAGCCTAGGGGTGTCCTAGGGTTAGGCTAGGGGAGCCCCAGCCTTAGCCTAAGCCGAGGGGTGCCCTAGCCTAAGCCTAGGGGTGCCCTAGCCTAAGCCTAGTGGTGCCCTAGCCTAAGCCTATGGGTGCCTTAGCCCTAGGCTAGGGGAGCCCTAGCCTTAGCCTAATCCTAGGGGTGCCCTAGCCTAAGCTTTGGTGCCCTATCCTAAGCCTAGGGGTGCCCTAGCCTAAGCCTAGGGGTGCCCTAGCCTTAGGCTAGGAGAGCCCTAACCTTAGCCTAAGCCTACGGGTGCCCTATCCCAAGCCTTGGGGTGCCGTAGCCTAAGCCTAGGGGTGCCCTAGCCTAAGCCTAGGGGTGCCATAGCCTAAGGCTAGGGGTGCCCTAGACTAAGCCTAGTGGTGCCCTAGCCTTAGTCTAGGAGAGCCCTAACCTTAGCCTAAGCCTACGGGTGCCCTATCCAAAGCCTTGGGGTACCCTAGCCTAAGCCTAGAGGTGCCCTACCCTAAGCCTAGGGGTGCCCTAGACTAAGCCTAGGGGTGCCCTAGCCTTAGGCTAGCTGAACCCTAGCCTTAGCCTAAGCCTAGGGGTGCCCTAGCCTAAGCCTGTGGGTGCCCAGCCTAAGCCAAGGGGTGCCCTAACCTAAGCTTAGGGGTGCCTTAGCCTTAGGCTAGCTGTGCCCTAGCCTTAGCCTAAGCCTAGGGGTGCCCTAGCCTAAGCCTAGGCGTGCCCTAGCCTAAGCCGAGGTGTGCCCTACCCTAAGCCTGGGGGTGCCCTAGCCTAAGCCTAGGCTTGCCCTAGCCTTAGTCTAGTGGAGCCCTAGCCTTAGCCTAAGACTAGGGGTGCCCTAGCCTAAGCCTAGATGTGCCCTAGCCTAAGCCTAGGGGTGCCCTACCCTAATTCTAGGGTTGCCATAGCGTAAGCCTAGGGGTGACCTAGCCTAAGCTTAGGGGTGCCCTAGCCTAAGCCTAGGGGTGCCCTAGCCTAAGCCTAGTTGTGCCCTAGCCTAAGCCGAGGGGTGCCCTACCCTAAGCCTAGGGGTGCCCTACCCTAAGCCTAGGCTTGCCCTAGCCTTAGGCTAGCTGAGTCCTAGCCTAAGGCTAAAACCAGGGGTGCCCTAGCCTATGCTTAGGGGTGCCCTAGCCTAAGCCTTGGGGTGCCCTAGCCTAAGCCTAGGGGTGCCCTAGGGTTAGTCTAGGGGAGCCCTAACCTTAGCCTAAGCCTAGGGGTGCCCTAGCCTAAGCCTAGGGGTGCCCTAGCCTAAGCCTAGGATTGCCCTAGCCTTAGGCTAGCTGAGCCCTAGCCTAAGTCTAAGCCTAGAGGTGCCCTAGCCTAAGCCTATGGGTGCCCTAGCCTAAGCCTAGGGGTGCCATAGCCTTAGGCTAGAGGAGCCGTAGGCTTAGCCTAAGCCTAGGGGTGTCCTAGCCTAAGCCTAGGGGTGCCCTAGCCTAAGCCTAGGCGTGCCCTAGCCTAAGCCGAGGTGTGCCCTACCCTAAGCCTGGGGGTGCCCTAGCCAAGCCTAGGCTTGCCCTAGCCTTAGTCTAGTGGAGCCCTAGCCTTAGCCTAAGACTAGGGGTGTCCTAGCCTAAGCCTAGATGTGCCCTAGCCTAAGCCTAGGGGTGCCCTACCCTAATCCTAGGGTTGCCATAGCCGAAGCCTAGGGGTGCCCTAGCCTAAGCTTAGGGGTGCCCTAGCCTAAGCCAAGGGGTGCCCTAGCCTAAGCCTAGGGGTGCCCTAGCCTAAGCCTAGGGGTGCCCTAGCCTAAGCCTAGTTGTGCCCTAGCCTAAGTTGAGGGGTGCCCTACCCTAAGCCTAGTGGTGCCCTACCCTAAGCCTAGGGGTGCCCTAGCCTAAGCCTTGGCTTGCCCTAGCCTTAGGCTAGCTAAGCCCTAGCCTAAGCCTAAGCTTAGGGGTGCCCTAGCCTAAGCCTAGGGGTGCCCTAGCCTAAGCCTACGGGTGCCATAGCCTTAGGCTAGAGGAGCCCTAGCCTTAGCCTAAGCCTAGGGGTGCCCCAGCCTAAGACTAGGGGTGCCCTAGCCTATGCTTAGGGGTGCTCTAGCCTAACCCTTGGGGTGCCGTAGCCTAAGCTTAGGGGTGCCCTAGAGTTAGTCTAGGGGAGCCCTAGCCTAAGCCTAACTCTAGAAGTGCCCTAGCCTAAGCCTATGGGTGCCGTAGCCTAAGCCTAGGGGTGCCATAGCCTTATGCTAGAGGAGCCCTAGCCTTAGCCTAAGCCTAGGGGTGCCCCAGCCTAAGACTAGGGGTGACCTAGCCTAAGCCTAGTCCTGACCTAGGCTTAGTGTAGCTGAGCCCTAGCCTAAGCCTAAGCCTAGGGGTGCCCTAACCTAAGCCTAGGGGTGCCCTAGCCTAACCCTAGTGGTGCTCTAGCCTTAGGCTACGGGAACACTAGCCTTACCCTAAGCCTAGGAGTGCCCTAGCCTAAACTTAGGCGTGCCCTAGCCTAAGCCGAGTGGTGCCCTACCCTAAGCCTAGGGGTGCCCTGCCCTAAGCCTAGGGGTGCCCAAGCCTAAGCCTAGGCTTGCCCTAGCCGTAGGCTAGCGGAGCCCTAGCCTAAGCCTAAGCTAGGGGTGCCCTAGCCTAAGCCTAGGGGTGCCCTAGCCTAAGCCTAGGGGTGCCCTAGCCTAAGCCTAGGGGTGCCCTAGCCTAAGCCTAGGGGTGCCCTAGCCTTAGGCTAGGGGAGCCCTAGCCTTAGCCTAAGCCTAGGGGTGCCCTAGCCTAAGCCTAGGCGTGCCCTAGCCTAAGCCGAGGGGTGCCCTACCCTAAGCCTGGGGGTGCCCTAGCCTAAGCCTAGGCTTGTCCTATCCTTAGGCTAGCTCAGCCCTAGCCTAGCCTAAGCCTAGGGGTGCCCTAGCCTAAGCCTAGGGGTGCCCTAGCCTTAGGCTAGGGGAGCCCTAGCCTTAGCCTAAGTCTAGGGGTGCCCTAGCCTAATCCTAGTGGTGGCCTATCCTAAGCCTAGGGGTGCCCTAGCCTAAGTCTAGGGGTGCACTAGCCTAAGCCTAGGGGTGCCCTAGCCTTAGTCTAGTGGAGCCCTAGCCTTAGCTTAAATCTAGGGGTGCCCTAGCCTAAGCTTAGGGGTGCCCTAGCCTAAGCCTTGGGGTGCCCTAGCCAAAGCCTAGGGGTGCCCTAGGGTTAGTCTAGGGAAGCCCTAGCCTTAGCCTAAGCCTAGAGGTGCCCTAGCCTAAGCCTCGGGGTGCCCTAGCCTAAGCCTAGGATTGCCCTAGCCTTAGGCTAGCTGAGCCCTAGCCTAAGCCTAAGCCTAGAGGTGCCCTAGCCTAAGCCTATGGTTGCCCTAGCCTAAGCCTAGGGTTGCCATAGCCTTAGGCTAGAGGAGCCGTAGCCTTAGCCTAAGCCTAGGGGTGTCCTAGCCTAAGACTAGGGGTGCACTAGCCTAAGCTTAGGGGTGCCCTAGCCTATGCCTTGGGGTGACCTAGCCTAACCCTAGGGGTGCCCTAGGTTTAGGCTAGGGGAGACCGAGCCTTAGACTAAGCCTAGGGGTGCTTTAGCCTAAGCCTACGGGTGCCCTATCCTAAGCCTAGGGGTGCCCAAGCCTAAACCTAGGGGTGCCCTAGCCTTAGGCTAGGGGAGCCGTAACCTTAGCCTAAGCCTAGGGGTGCCCTAGCCCAAGCCTAGGTGTGCCCTAGCCTAAGCCAAGGGGTGCCCTAGCCTAAGCCTAGGGGTGCCATAGCCTGAGCCTAGGGGTGCCCTAGCCTAAGACTAGGGGTGCCCTAGCCTTAGTCTAGTGGAGCCCTAGCCTTAGCCTAAGCCTAAGGGTGCCCTAGCCTAAGCTTAGATGTGCCCTAGCCTAAGCCGAGGGGTGCCCTACCCTACGCCTAGGGGTGAACTACCCTAAGCTTAGGGGTGCCCTAGCCTAAGCCTAGGGGTGCCCTAGGGTTAGTCTAATGGAGACCTAGCCTTAGCCTAAGCCTAGGAGTGCCCTAGCCTAAGCCTAGGGGTGCGCTAGCCTAAGCCTAGGATTGCCCTAGCCTTAGGCTAGCTGAGCCCTAGCCTAAGCCCAAGCCTAGAGGTGCACTAGCCTAAGCCTATTGGTGAACTAGCCTAAGCCTACGGGTGCCATATCCTTAGGCTAGAGGAGCCCTAGCCTTAGCCTAAGCCTAGGGGTGCCCGAGCCTAAGACTAGGGGTGACCTAGCCTAAGCCTAGGATTGCCCTAGCCTTAGTCTAGCTGAGCCCTAGCCTAAGCCTAAGCCTAGGGGTGCCCTAGCCTAAGCCTAGGGGTGCCCTAGCCTAACCCAAGTGGTGCCCTAGCCTTAGGCTTGGGGAACACTAGCCTTAGCCTAAGCCTAGGGGTGCCCTAGCCTAAGCCTAGGCTTGCCCTAGCCTTAGGCTAGCTGAGCCCTAGCCTAAGCCTAAGCCTAGGGGTGCCCTAGCCTAAGCCTAGGGGTGCCCTAGCCTAAGCCTAGGGGTGCCATAGCCTTACGCTAGAGGAGCCCTAGCCTAAGACTAGGGGTGCCCTAGCCTAAGCTTAGGGGTGCCCTAGCCTAAGCCTAGGGGTGCCCTAGCCTAAGCCTAGTTGTGCCCTAGCACAAGCCGAGGGGTGCCCTACCCTAAGCCTAGGGATGCCCTACCCTAAGCCTTGGGTTGCCCTAGCCTAAGCCTAGGCTTGTCCTAGCCTTAGGCTAGCTGAGCCCTAGCCTAAGCCTAAGCCTAGGGGTGCCCTAGCCTAAGCCTAGGGGTACCCTAGCCTAAGCCTACGGGTCCCATAGCCTTACGCTCGAGGAGCCCTAGCCTTAGCCTAAGCCTAGGGGTGCCCTAGACTAAGACTAGGGGTGCGCTAGCCTAAGCTTAGGGGTGCCTTAGCCTAAGCCTTGGGGTGCCCTAGCCTAAGCTTAGGGGTGCCCTAGGGTTATTCTAGGGGAGCCCTAGCCTAAGCCTAAGCCTAGAGGTGCCCTAGCCTAAGCCTATGGGTGCCTTAGCCTAAGCCTAGGGGTGCCATAGCCTTAGGCTAGAGGAGCCCTAGCATTAGCCTAAGCCTTGGGGTGCCCCAGTCTAAGACAAGGGGAGACCTAGCCTAAGCCTAGGCTTGCCCTAGCCTTAGGCTAGCTGAGCCCTAGCCTAAGCCTAAGCCTAGGGGTGCCCTAGCCTCAGCCTAGGGGTGCCCTAGCCTAACCCTAGTGGTGCCCTAGCCTTAGGCTAGGGGAACACTAGCCTTAGCCTAAGCCTAGGGGTGCCCTAGCCTAAGCTTAGGCGTGCCCTAGCCTAAGCCGAGGGGTGCCCTACCCTAAGCCTAGGGGTGCCCTGCCCTAAGCCTAGGGGTGCCCTAGCCTAAGCCTAGGGGTGCCCTAGCCTTAGGCTAGCTGAGCCCTAGCCTAAGCCTAAGCTTAGGGGTGCCCTAGCCTAAGTCTTGCGGTGACCTAGCCTAAGCCTAGGGTTGCCCTAGGGTTAGGCTAGGGGAGCCCTAGCCTTAGCCTAAGCCTAGGGGTGACCTAGCCTAAGCCTAGGGGTGCCCTAGCCTAAGCCTAGGGGTGCCCTAGCCTAAGCCTAGGGGTCCCCTAGCCTTAGGCTAGGGGAGCCCTAGCCTTAGCCTAAGCCTAGGGGTGCCCTAGCCTAAGCCTAGGGGTGCCCTAGCCTTAGGCTAGGGGAGCCCTAACCTTAGCCTAAGCCTAGGGGTGCCCTAGCCTAAGCCTAAGGGTGCCCTAGCCTAAGCCTAGGGGTGCCCTAGCCTAAGCCTAGGGGTGCCCTAGCCTAAGGCTAGGGGTGCCCTAGCCTTAGGCTAGTGGAGCCCTAGCCTTAGCCTAAACCTAGGGGTGCCCTAGCCTAAGCCTAGATGTGCCCTAACCTAAGCCGAGGGGTGCCCTACCCTACGCCTAGGGGTGCCCTAGCCTAAGCCTAGGCTTGCCCTAGCCTTAGCTTAGCTGAGCCCTAGCTAAGCCTAAGCCTAGGGGTGCCCTAGCCTAAGCCTAAGGGTGCCCTAGCGTAAGCCTAGGGGTGCCATAGCCTTAGGCTAGAGGAGCCCTAGCCTTAGCCTAAGCCTAGGGGTTCCCTAGCCTAAGACTAGGGGTGCCCTAGCCTAAGCTTAGGGGTGCCCTAGCCTAAGCCTTGGGGTGCCCTAGCCTAAGCCTAGGGGTGCCCTAGGGTTAGTCTAGGAGAGCCCTAGCCTTAGCCTAAGTCTAGGCGTGCCCTACCTTAAGCCTAGGGGTGCCCTAGCCTAAGCCTAGGGGTGCCCTAGCCTAAGCCTAAGGGTGCCCTAGCCTAAGCCTAGGGGTGCCCTAGCCTTAGGCTAGAGGAGCCCTAGCCTTAGCCTAAGCCTAGGCGTGCCCTAGCCTAAGACTAGGGGTGCCCTAGCCTAATCTTAGGGGTGCCCTAGCCTAAGCCTTGGGTTGGCCTAGCCTAAGCCTAGGGGTGCCCTAGGGTTAGGCTAGGGGAGCCCTAGCCTTCGCCTAAGCCTAGTGGTGCCCTAGCCTAAGCCTAGGGGTGCCCTAGCCTAAGCCTAGGGGTGCCCTAGCCTAAGCCTAGGGGTGCCTTAACCTTAGGCTAAGGGAGCCCTAGCCTTAGCCTAAGCCTAGGGGTGCCCTAGCCTAAGCTTTGGTGCCCTATCCTAAGCCCAGTGGTGCCCTAGTCTAAGTCTAGGGGTGCCCTAGCTTTAGGCTAGGAGAGCCCTAACCTTAGCCTAAGCCTAGGGGTGCCCTATCCCAAGAGTTGGGGTGCCCTAGCCTAAGCCTAGGGGTGCCCTACCCTAAGCCTAGGGGTGCCCTAGCCTAAGGCTAGGGGTGCCCTAGCCTAAGCCTAGGGGTCCCCTACCCTAAGCCTAGGGGTGCCCTAGCCTAAGCCTAGGGGTGCCCTAGCCTTAGGCTAGCTGAGCCCTAGCCTTAGCCTAAGACTAGGGGTGCCCTAGCCTAAGACTAGGGGTGCCCTAGCCTAAGCTTAGGGGTGTCCTAGCGTAAGCCTAGGGGTGCCCTAGCCTAAGCCTAGGGGTGCCCTAGCCTAAGCCTAGGGGTACCTGAGCCTACGCATAGGGGTGCCCTAGCCTAAGCCTAGGGGTGTCCTACCCTTAGTCTAGTGGAGCCCTAGCCTTAGCCTAAGCCTAGGGGTGCCCTAGCCTAAGCCTAGGGGTGCCCTAGCCATGCCTAGGGGTGCCCTATCCTAAGCCATGGGGTGCCCTAGCCTAAGCCTAGGGTTGCCCTAACCTAAGCCTAGGGGTGCCCTAGCCTTAGGCTAGCGGAGCCCTAGCCTTAGCCTAAGCCTAGGGGTGCCCAAGCCTAAGACTAGAGGTGCCCTAGCCTAAGCCTACGGGTGTCCTAGCCTAAGCGTAGGGGTGCCCTAGCCTAAGACAAGGGTGCCCTAGCCTAAGCCTAGGGGTGCCCTAACCTTATGCTAGGGGAGCGCTAGCCTTAGCGTAAGCCTTGGGGCGCCAAAGCCTAAACCTAGGGGTTCCCTAGCCTAAGCCTAGGGGTGACCTAGCCTTAGGCTAGGGGAGCCCTAGCTTTAGTCTAAGCCTAGGGGTGCCCTAGACTAAGCCTAGGCGTGCCCTAGCCCAAGCCTAGGGATGCCCTAGCCTTAGGCTAGAGGAGCCCTAGCCTTAGCCTAAGCCTAGGGGTGCCCTAGCCTAAGCCTAGGGGTGCCCTAGCCTAAGCCTAAGGGTGCCCTAGCGTAAGCCTAGGGGTGCCCTAGCCTTAGGCTAGAGGAGCCCTAGCTTAGCCTTAACCTAAGCCTGCCCTAGCCTAAGACTAGGGGTGCCCTAGTCTAAGCTTAGGGGTGCCCTAGACTATGCCTTGGGGTGCCCTAGCCTAAGCCTAGGGGTGTCCTAGGGTTAGGCTAGGGGAGCCCCAGCCTTAGCCTAAGCCGAGGGGTGCCCTAGCCTAAGCCTAGGGGTGCCCTAGCCTAAGCCTAGTGGTGCCCTAGCCTAAGCCTATGGGTGCCTTAGCCCTAGGCTAGGGGAGCCCTAGCCTTAGCCTAATCCTAGGGGTGCCCTAGCCTAAGCTTTGGTGCCCTATCCTAAGCCTAGGGGTGCCCTAGCCTAAGCCTAGGGGTGCCCTAGCCTTAGGCTAGGAGAGCCCTAACCTTAGCCTAAGCCTACGGGTGCCCTATCCCAAGCCTTGGGGTGCCGTAGCCTAAGCCTAGGGGTGCCCTAGCCTAAGCCTAGGGGTGCCATAGCCTAAGGCTAGGGGTGCCCTAGACTAAGCCTAGTGGTGCCCTAGCCTTAGTCTAGGAGAGCCCTAACCTTAGCCTAAGCCTACGGGTGCCCTATCCAAAGCCTTGGGGTACCCTAGCCTAAGCCTAGAGGTGCCCTACCCTAAGCCTAGGGGTGCCCTAGACTAAGCCTAGGGGTGCCCTAGCCTTAGGCTAGCTGAACCCTAGCCTTAGCCTAAGCCTAGGGGTGCCCTAGCCTAAGCCTGTGGGTGCCCAGCCTAAGCCAAGGGGTGCCCTAACCTAAGCTTAGGGGTGCCTTAGCCTTAGGCTAGCTGTGCCCTAGCCTTAGCCTAAGCCTAGGGGTGCCCTAGCCTAAGCCTAGGCGTGCCCTAGCCTAAGCCGAGGTGTGCCCTACCCTAAGCCTGGGGGTGCCCTAGCCTAAGCCTAGGCTTGCCCTAGCCTTAGTCTAGTGGAGCCCTAGCCTTAGCCTAAGACTAGGGGTGCCCTAGCCTAAGCCTAGATGTGCCCTAGCCTAAGCCTAGGGGTGCCCTACCCTAATTCTAGGGTTGCCATAGCGTAAGCCTAGGGGTGACCTAGCCTAAGCTTAGGGGTGCCCTAGCCTAAGCCTAGGGGTGCCCTAGCCTAAGCCTAGTTGTGCCCTAGCCTAAGCCGAGGGGTGCCCTACCCTAAGCCTAGGGGTGCCCTACCCTAAGCCTAGGCTTGCCCTAGCCTTAGGCTAGCTGAGTCCTAGCCTAAGGCTAAAACCAGGGGTGCCCTAGCCTATGCTTAGGGGTGCCCTAGCCTAAGCCTTGGGGTGCCCTAGCCTAAGCCTAGGGGTGCCCTAGGGTTAGTCTAGGGGAGCCCTAACCTTAGCCTAAGCCTAGGGGTGCCCTAGCCTAAGCCTAGGGGTGCCCTAGCCTAAGCCTAGGATTGCCCTAGCCTTAGGCTAGCTGAGCCCTAGCCTAAGTCTAAGCCTAGAGGTGCCCTAGCCTAAGCCTATGGGTGCCCTAGCCTAAGCCTAGGGGTGCCATAGCCTTAGGCTAGAGGAGCCGTAGGCTTAGCCTAAGCCTAGGGGTGTCCTAGCCTAAGCCTAGGGGTGCCCTAGCCTAAGCCTAGGCGTGCCCTAGCCTAAGCCGAGGTGTGCCCTACCCTAAGCCTGGGGGTGCCCTAGCCAAGCCTAGGCTTGCCCTAGCCTTAGTCTAGTGGAGCCCTAGCCTTAGCCTAAGACTAGGGGTGTCCTAGCCTAAGCCTAGATGTGCCCTAGCCTAAGCCTAGGGGTGCCCTACCCTAATCCTAGGGTTGCCATAGCCGAAGCCTAGGGGTGCCCTAGCCTAAGCTTAGGGGTGCCCTAGCCTAAGCCAAGGGGTGCCCTAGCCTAAGCCTAGGGGTGCCCTAGCCTAAGCCTAGGGGTGCCCTAGCCTAAGCCTAGTTGTGCCCTAGCCTAAGCTGAGGGGTGCCCTACCCTAAGCCTAGTGGTGCCCTACCCTAAGCCTAGGGGTGCCCTAGCCTAAGCCTTGGCTTGCCCTAGCCTTAGGCTAGCTAAGCCCTAGCCTAAGCCTAAGCTTAGGGGTGCCCTAGCCTAAGCCTAGGGGTGCCCTAGCCTAAGCCTACGGGTGCCATAGCCTTAGGCTAGAGGAGCCCTAGCCTTAGCCTAAGCCTAGGGGTGCCCCAGCCTAAGACTAGGGGTGCCCTAGCCTATGCTTAGGGGTGCTCTAGCCTAACCCTTGGGGTGCCGTAGCCTAAGCTTAGGGGTGCCCTAGAGTTAGTCTAGGGGAGCCCTAGCCTAAGCCTAACTCTAGAAGTGCCCTAGCCTAAGCCTATGGGTGCCGTAGCCTAAGCCTAGGGGTGCCATAGCCTTATGCTAGAGGAGCCCTAGCCTTAGCCTAAGCCTAGGGGTGCCCCAGCCTAAGACTAGGGGTGACCTAGCCTAAGCCTAGTCCTGACCTAGGCTTAGTGTAGCTGAGCCCTAGCCTAAGCCTAAGCCTAGGGGTGCCCTAACCTAAGCCTAGGGGTGCCCTAGCCTAACCCTAGTGGTGCTCTAGCCTTAGGCTACGGGAACACTAGCCTTACCCTAAGCCTAGGGGTGCCCTAGCCTAAACTTAGGCGTGCCCTAGCCTAAGCCGAGTGGTGCCCTACCCTAAGCCTAGGGGTGCCCTGCCCTAAGCCTAGGGGTGCCCAAGCCTAAGCCTAGGCTTGCCCTAGCCGTAGGCTAGCGGAGCCCTAGCCTAAGCCTAAGCTAGGGGTGCCCTAGCCTAAGCCTAGGGGTGCCCTAGCCTAAGCCTAGGGGTGCCCTAGCCTAAGCCTAGGGGTGCCCTAGCCTAAGCCTAGGGGTGCCCTAGCCTTAGGCTAGGGGAGCCCTAGCCTTAGCCTAAGCCTAGGGGTGCCCTAGCCTAAGCCTAGGCGTGCCCTAGCCTAAGCCGAGGGGTGCCCTACCCTAAGCCTGGGGGTGCCCTAGCCTAAGCCTAGGCTTGTCCTATCCTTAGGCTAGCTCAGCCCTAGCCTAGCCTAAGCCTAGGGGTGCCCTAGCCTAAGCCTAGGGGTGCCCTAGCCTTAGGCTAGGGGAGCCCTAGCCTTAGCCTAAGTCTAGGGGTGCCCTAGCCTAATCCTAGTGGTGGCCTATCCTAAGCCTAGGGGTGCCCTAGCCTAAGCCTAGGGGTGCACTAGCCTAAGCCTAGGGGTGCCCTAGCCTTAGTCTAGTGGAGCCCTAGCCTTAGCTTAAATCTAGGGGTGCCCTAGCCTAAGCTTAGGGGTGCCCTAGCCTAAGCCTTGGGGTGCCCTAGCCAAAGCCTAGGGGTGCCCTAGGGTTAGTCTAGGGAAGCCCTAGCCTTAGCCTAAGCCTAGAGGTGCCCTAGCCTAAGCCTCGGGGTGCCCTAGCCTAAGCCTAGGATTGCCCTAGCCTTAGGCTAGCTGAGCCCTAGCCTAAGCCTAAGCCTAGAGGTGCCCTAGCCTAAGCCTATGGTTGCCCTAGCCTAAGCCTAGGGTTGCCATAGCCTTAGGCTAGAGGAGCCGTAGCCTTAGCCTAAGCCTAGGGGTGTCCTAGCCTAAGACTAGGGGTGCACTAGCCTAAGCTTAGGGGTGCCCTAGCCTATGCCTTGGGGTGACCTAGCCTAACCCTAGGGGTGCCCTAGGTTTAGGCTAGGGGAGACCGAGCCTTAGACTAAGCCTAGGGGTGCTTTAGCCTAAGCCTACGGGTGCCCTATCCTAAGCCTAGGGGTGCCCAAGCCTAAACCTAGGGGTGCCCTAGCCTTAGGCTAGGGGAGCCGTAACCTTAGCCTAAGCCTAGGGGTGCCCTAGCCCAAGCCTAGGTGTGCCCTAGCCTAAGCCAAGGGGTGCCCTAGCCTAAGCCTAGGGGTGCCATAGCCTGAGCCTAGGGGTGCCCTAGCCTAAGACTAGGGGTGCCCTAGCCTTAGTCTAGTGGAGCCCTAGCCTTAGCCTAAGCCTAAGGGTGCCCTAGCCTAAGCTTAGATGTGCCCTAGCCTAAGCCGAGGGGTGCCCTACCCTACGCCTAGGGGTGAACTACCCTAAGCTTAGGGGTGCCCTAGCCTAAGCCTAGGGGTGCCCTAGGGTTAGTCTAATGGAGACCTAGCCTTAGCCTAAGCCTAGGAGTGCCCTAGCCTAAGCCTAGGGGTGCGCTAGCCTAAGCCTAGGATTGCCCTAGCCTTAGGCTAGCTGAGCCCTAGCCTAAGCCCAAGCCTAGAGGTGCACTAGCCTAAGCCTATTGGTGAACTAGCCTAAGCCTACGGGTGCCATATCCTTAGGCTAGAGGAGCCCTAGCCTTAGCCTAAGCCTAGGGGTGCCCGAGCCTAAGACTAGGGGTGACCTAGCCTAAGCCTAGGATTGCCCTAGCCTTAGTCTAGCTGAGCCCTAGCCTAAGCCTAAGCCTAGGGGTGCCCTAGCCTAAGCCTAGGGGTGCCCTAGCCTAACCCAAGTGGTGCCCTAGCCTTAGGCTTGGGGAACACTAGCCTTAGCCTAAGCCTAGGGGTGCCCTAGCCTAAGCCTAGGCTTGCCCTAGCCTTAGGCTAGCTGAGCCCTAGCCTAAGCCTAAGCCTAGGGGTGCCCTAGCCTAAGCCTAGGGGTGCCCTAGCCTAAGCCTAGGGGTGCCATAGCCTTACGCTAGAGGAGCCCTAGCCTAAGACTAGGGGTGCCCTAGCCTAAGCTTAGGGGTGCCCTAGCCTAAGCCTAGGGGTGCCCTAGCCTAAGCCTAGTTGTGCCCTAGCACAAGCCGAGGGGTGCCCTACCCTAAGCCTAGGGATGCCCTACCCTAAGCCTTGGGTTGCCCTAGCCTAAGCCTAGGCTTGTCCTAGCCTTAGGCTAGCTGAGCCCTAGCCTAAGCCTAAGCCTAGGGGTGCCCTAGCCTAAGCCTAGGGGTACCCTAGCCTAAGCCTACGGGTCCCATAGCCTTACGCTCGAGGAGCCCTAGCCTTAGCCTAAGCCTAGGGGTGCCCTAGACTAAGACTAGGGGTGCGCTAGCCTAAGCTTAGGGGTGCCTTAGCCTAAGCCTTGGGGTGCCCTAGCCTAAGCTTAGGGGTGCCCTAGGGTTATTCTAGGGGAGCCCTAGCCTAAGCCTAAGCCTAGAGGTGCCCTAGCCTAAGCCTATGGGTGCCTTAGCCTAAGCCTAGGGGTGCCATAGCCTTAGGCTAGAGGAGCCCTAGCATTAGCCTAAGCCTTGGGGTGCCCCAGTCTAAGACAAGGGGAGACCTAGCCTAAGCCTAGGCTTGCCCTAGCCTTAGGCTAGCTGAGCCCTAGCCTAAGCCTAAGCCTAGGGATGCCCTAGCCTAACCCTAGTGGTGCCCTAGCCTTAGGCTAGGGGAACACTAGCCTTAGCCTAAGCCTAGGGGTGCCCTAGCCTAAGCTTAGGCGTGCCCTAGCCTAAGCCGAGGGGTGCCCTACCCTAAGCCTAGGGGTGCCCTGCCCTAAGCCTAGGGGTGCCCTAGCCTAAGCCTAGGGGTGCCCTAGCCTTAGGCTAGCTGAGCCCTAGCCTAAGCCTAAGCTTAGGGGTGCCCTAGCCTAAGTCTTGCGGTGACCTAGCCTAAGCCTAGGGTTGCCCTAGGGTTAGGCTAGGGGAGCCCTAGCCTTAGCCTAAGCCTAGGGGTGACCTAGCCTAAGCCTAGGGGTGCCCTAGCCTAAGCCTAGGGGTGCCCTAGCCTAAGCCTAGGGGTCCCCTAGCCTTAGGCTAGGGGAGCCCTAGCCTTAGCCTAAGCCTAGGGGTGCCCTAGCCTAAGCCTAGGGGTGCCCTAGCCTTAGGCTAGGGGAGCCCTAACCTTAGCCTAAGCCTAGGGGTGCCCTAGCCTAAGCCTAAGGGTGCCCTAGCCTAAGCCTAGGGGTGCCCTAGCCTAAGCCTAGGGGTGCCCTAGCCTAAGGCTAGGGGTGCCCTAGCCTTAGGCTAGTGGAGCCCTAGCCTTAGCCTAAACCTAGGGGTGCCCTAGCCTAAGCCTAGATGTGCCCTAACCTAAGCCGAGGGGTGCCCTACCCTACGCCTAGGGGTGCCCTAGCCTAAGCCTAGGCTTGCCCTAGCCTTAGCTTAGCTGAGCCCTAGCTAAGCCTAAGCCTAGGGGTGCCCTAGCCTAAGCCTAAGGGTGCCCTAGCGTAAGCCTAGGGGTGCCATAGCCTTAGGCTAGAGGAGCCCTAGCCTTAGCCTAAGCCTAGGGGTTCCCTAGCCTAAGACTAGGGGTGCCCTAGCCTAAGCTTAGGGGTGCCCTAGCCTAAGCCTTGGGGTGCCCTAGCCTAAGCCTAGGGGTGCCCTAGGGTTAGTCTAGGAGAGCCCTAGCCTTAGCCTAAGTCTAGGCGTGCCCTACCTTAAGCCTAGGGGTGCCCTAGCCTAAGCCTAGGGGTGCCCTAGCCTAAGCCTAAGGGTGCCCTAGCCTAAGCCTAGGGGTGCCCTAGCCTTAGGCTAGAGGAGCCCTAGCCTTAGCCTAAGCCTAGGCGTGCCCTAGCCTAAGACTAGGGGTGCCCTAGCCTAATCTTAGGGGTGCCCTAGCCTAAGCCTTGGGTTGGCCTAGCCTAAGCCTAGGGGTGCCCTAGGGTTAGGCTAGGGGAGCCCTAGCCTTCGCCTAAGCCTAGTGGTGCCCTAGCCTAAGCCTAGGGGTGCCCTAGCCTAAGCCTAGGGGTGCCCTAGCCTAAGCCTAGGGGTGCCTTAACCTTAGGCTAAGGGAGCCCTAGCCTTAGCCTAAGCCTAGGGGTGCCCTAGCCTAAGCTTTGGTGCCCTATCCTAAGCCCAGTGGTGCCCTAGTCTAAGTCTAGGGGTGCCCTAGCTTTAGGCTAGGAGAGCCCTAACCTTAGCCTAAGCCTAGGGGTGCCCTATCCCAAGAGTTGGGGTGCCCTAGCCTAAGCCTAGGGGTGCCCTACCCTAAGCCTAGGGGTGCCCTAGCCTAAGGCTAGGGGTGCCCTAGCCTAAGCCTAGGGGTCCCCTACCCTAAGCCTAGGGGTGCCCTAGCCTAAGCCTAGGGGTGCCCTAGCCTTAGGCTAGCTGAGCCCTAGCCTTAGCCTAAGACTAGGGGTGCCCTAGCCTAAGACTAGGGGTGCCCTAGCCTAAGCTTAGGGGTGTCCTAGCGTAAGCCTAGGGGTGCCCTAGCCTAAGCCTAGGGGTGCCCTAGCCTAAGCCTAGGGGTACCTGAGCCTACGCATAGGGGTGCCCTAGCCTAAGCCTAGGGGTGTCCTACCCTTAGTCTAGTGGAGCCCTAGCCTTAGCCTAAGCCTAGGGGTGCCCTAGCCTAAGCCTAGGGGTGCCCTAGCCATGCCTAGGGGTGCCCTATCCTAAGCCATGGGGTGCCCTAGCCTAAGCCTAGGGTTGCCCTAACCTAAGCCTAGGGGTGCCCTAGCCTTAGGCTAGCGGAGCCCTAGCCTTAGCCTAAGCCTAGGGGTGCCCAAGCCTAAGACTAGAGGTGCCCTAGCCTAAGCCTACGGGTGTCCTAGCCTAAGCGTAGGGGTGCCCTAGCCTAAGACAAGGGTGCCCTAGCCTAAGCCTAGGGGTGCCCTAACCTTATGCTAGGGGAGCGCTAGCCTTAGCGTAAGCCTTGGGGCGCCAAAGCCTAAACCTAGGGGTTCCCTAGCCTAAGCCTAGGGGTGACCTAGCCTTAGGCTAGGGGAGCCCTAGCTTTAGTCTAAGCCTAGGGGTGCCCTAGACTAAGCCTAGGCGTGCCCTAGCCCAAGCCTAGGGATGCCCTAGCCTTAGGCTAGAGGAGCCCTAGCCTTAGCCTAAGCCTAGGGGTGCCCTAGCCTAAGCCTAGGGGTGCCCTAGCCTAAGCCTAAGGGTGCCCTAGCGTAAGCCTAGGGGTGCCATAGCCTTAGGCTAGAGGAGCCCTAGCCTTAGCCTAAGCCTAGGGGTGCCCTAGCCTAAGACTAGGGGTGCCCTAGCCTAAGCTTAGGGGTGCCCTAGCCTAAGCCTTGGGGTGCCCTAGCCTAAGCCTAGGGGTGCCCTAGGGTTAGTCTAGGAGAGCCCTAGCCTTAGCCTAAGTCTAGGCGTGCCCTACCTTAAGCCTAGGGGTGCCCTAGCCTAAGCCTAGGGGTGCCCTAGCCTAAGCCTAAGGGTGCCCTAGCCTAAGCCTAGGGGTGCCCTAGCCTTAGGCTAGAGGAGCCCTAGCCTTAGCCTAAGCCTAGCCGTGACCTAGCCTAAGACTAGGGGTGCCCTAGCCTAAGCTTAGGGGTGCCCTAGCCTAAGCCTTGGGTTGGCCTAGCCTAAGCCTAGGGGTGCCCTAGGGTTAGGCTAGGGGAGCCCTAGCCTTCGCCTAAGCCTAGTGGTGCCCTAGCCTAAGCCTAGGGGTGCCCTAGCCTAAGCCTAGGGGTGCCCTAGCCTAAGCCTAGGGGTGCCTTAACCTTAGGCTAAGGGAGCCCTAGCCTTAGCCTAAGCCTAGGGGTGCCCTAGCCTAAGCTTTGGTGCCCTATCCTAAGCCCAGTGGTGCCCTAGTCTAAGCCTAGGGGTGCCCTAGCTTTAGGCTAGGAGAGCCCTAACCTTAGCCTAAGCCTAGGGGTGCCCTATCCTAAGAGTTGGCGTGCCCTAGCCTAAGCCTAGGGGTGCCCTACTCTAAGCCTAGGGGTGCCCTAGCCTAAGGCTAGGGGTGCCCTAGCCTAAGCCTAGGGGTCCCCTACCCTAAGCCTAGGGGTGCCCTAGCCTAAGCCTAGGGGTGCCCTAGCCTTAGGCTAGCTGAGCCCTAGCCTTAGCCTAAGACTAGGGGTGCCCTAGCCTAAGACTAGGGGTGCCCTAGCCTCAGCTTAGGGGTGCCCTAGCGTAAGCCTAGGTGTGCCCTAGCCTAAGCCTAGGGGTGCCCTAACCTAAGCCTAGGGGTACCTGAGCCTACGCATAGGGGTGCCCTAGCCTAAGCCTAGGGGTGTCCTACCCTTAGTCTAGTGGAGCCCTAGCCTTAGCCTAAGCCTAGGGGTGCCCTAGCCTAAGCCTAGGGGTGCCCTAGCCATGCCTAGGGGTGCCCTATCCTAAGCCATGGGGTGCCCTAGCCTAAGCCTAGGGTTGCCCTAACCTAAGCCTAGGGGTGCCCTAGCCTTAGGCTAGCGGAGCCCTAGCCTTAGCCTAAGCCTAGGGGTGCCCAAGCCTAAGACTAGAGGTGCCCTAGCCTAAGCCTACGGGTGTCCTAGCCTAAGCGTAGGGGTGCCCTAGCCTAAGCCAAGGGTGCCCTAGCCTAAGCCTAGGGGTGCCCTAACGTTATGCTAGGGGAGCGCTAGCCTTAGCGTAAGCCTTGGGGCGCCAAAGCCTAAACCTAGGGGTTCCCTAGCCTAAGCCTAGGGGTGACCTAGCCTTAGGCTAGGGGAGCCCTAGCTTTAGTCTAAGCCTAGGGGTGCCCTAGACTAAGCCTAGGCGTGCCCTAGCCCAAGCCTAGGGATGCCCTAGCCTTAGGCTAGAGGAGCCCTAGCCTTAGCCTAAGCCTAGGGGTGCCCTAGCCTAAGCCTAGGGGTGCCCTAACCTAAGCCTAGGGGTGGCCTAGCCTAAGGCTAGGGGTGCCCTAGCCTTAGTCTACTGGAGCCCTAGCCTTAGCCTAAGCCTAGGGGTGCCCTAGCCTAAGCCTAGATGTGCCCTACCCTAAGCCTAGGGGTGCCCTAGCCTAAGACTAGGGGTGCCCTAGCCTAAGCATAGCGGTGCCCTAGCCTAAGCCTTGGGGTGCCCTAGCCTAAGCTAGGGGTGCCCTAGGGTTAGGCTAGCTGATCCCTAGCCTAAGCCTAAGCCTAGGGGTGCCCTAGCCTAACCTTAGGGGTGCCCTAGCGTAAGCCTAGGGGTGCCCTAGCCTAAGCCTAGGGGTGCCCTAGCCTAAGCCTAGGGGTGCCCTACCCTAAGCCTAGGGCTGCCATAGCCTAAGCCTAGGGGTGCCCTAGCCTTAGGCTAGCTGAGCCCTTGCCTTAGCCTAAGCCTAGGAGTGCCCTAGGGTAAGCCTAGGGGTGCCCTAGCCTAAGCTTAGGGGTGCCCTTGCCTAAGCCTAGGGGTGCCCTAGCCTAAGTCTAGGGGTGCCCTAGCCCAAGCCTAGGGATGCCGTAGCGTTAGGCTAGAGGAGCCCTAGCCTTAGCCTAAGCCTACTGGTGCCTTGGCCTAAGCCTAGGGGTACACTAGCCTTAGGCTAGTGGAGCCCTAGCCTTAGCCTAAGCCTAGGGGTGCCCTAGCCTAAGACTAGGGGTGCCCTAGCCTAAGCTTAGGGGTGCCCTAGGGTTATTCTAGGGGAGCCCTAGCCTAAGCCTAAGCCTAGAGGTGCCCTAGCCTAAGCCTATGGGTGCCCTAGCCTAAGCCTAGGGGTGCCATAGCCTTAGGCTAGAGGAGCCCTAGCCTTAGCCTAAGCCTAGAGGTGCCCCAGCCTAAGACTAGGGGAGACCTAGCTTAAGCCTAGGCTTGCCCTAGCCTTAGGCTAGCTGAGCCCTAGCCTAAGCCTAAGCCTAGGGGTTCCCTAGCCTAAGCCTAGGGGTGCCCTAGCCTAACCCTAGTGGTGCCCTAGCCGTAGGCTAGGGGAACACTAGCCTTAGCCTAAGCCTAGGGGTGCCTTAGCCTAAGCTTAGGCGTGCCCTAGCCTAAGCCGAGGGGTGCCCTAGCCTAAGCCTAGGCATGCCCTAGCCTTAGGCTCGCTGAGCCCAAGCGTAAGCCGAAGCCCAGGGGTGCCCTAGCCTAAGCCTAGGGGTGCCCTAGCCTAAGCCTAGGGGTGCCCAACCCTAAGCCTAGGGGTGCCCTAGCCTAAGCCTAGGGGTGCCCTAGCCTAAGGCTAGGGGTGCCCTACCTTAGTCTAGTGGAGCCCTAGCCTTAGCCTAAGCCTAGGGGTGCCCTAGCCTAAGCCTCGGGGTGCCCTAGCCTAAGCCTAGGCTTGCCCTAGCCTTAGGCTAGCTAAGCCCTAGCCTAAGCCTAACCTGGGGGTGCCCTAGCCTAAGCCTAGGGGTGCCCTAGCCTAACCCTAGGGGTGCCATAGCCTTAGGCTAGAGGAGCCCTAGCCTTAGCCTAAGCCTAATGGTGCCGTAGCCTAAGACTAGGGGTGCCCTAGCCAAAGATAAGGGGTGCCCTAGCCTAAGCTTTGGGTGCCCTAGCCTAAGCCTAGGGGTGCCCTAGAGTTAGGCTAGGGGAGCCCTATCATTAGCCTAAGCCTATGGGTGCCCTAGCCTAAGCCTAGCGGTACCCTAACCTAAGCTTAGTGGTGCCCTATCCTAAGCCTAGGGGTGCCCTAGTCTAAGTCTAGGGGTGCCCTAGCCTTAGGCTAGGAGAGCCCTAACCTTACCTAAGCCTAGGGGTGCCCTAGCCCAAGCCTAGGGGTGCCCTAGCCTAAGCCTAGGGGTGCCCTAGCCTAAGCCTAGGGGTGCCCTAGCCTAAGCCTAGGGGTGCCCTAGCCTAAGCCAAGGGATGCCCTAGCCTAAGCCTAGGGGTGCCCTAGCCTTAGGCTAGGGGAGCCCTAGCCTTAGCCTAAGCCTTGTGGTGCCATAGCCTAAGACTAGGGGTGCCCTAGTCTAACCTTAGGGGTGCCCTAGCGTAAGCCTAGGGTTGCACTAGCCTAAGCCTAGGGGTGCCCTAGCCTAAGCCTAGGGGTGACCTACCCTAAGCCTAGGGCTGCCATAGCCTAAGCCTAGGGGTGCCCTAGCCTTAGCCTACGCCTAGGGGTGCCCTAGCCTAAGCCTAGGGGTGCCCTTTCCTAACCCTAGTGGTGCCCTAGCCTTAGGCTAGGGCAACACTAGCCTTAGCCTAAGCCTAAGGGTGCCTTAGCCTAAGCTTAGGCGTGCGCTAGCCTAAGCCGAGGGGTGCCCTAGCCTAAGCCTAGTTGTGCCCTAGCCTAAGCCGAGGGGTGCCCTACCCTAAGCCGAGGGGTTCCCTAGCCTAAGCCTAGGCTTGCCCTAGCCTTAGGCTAGCTGAGTCCTAGCCTAAGGCTAAGACCAGGGGTGCCCTAGCCTAAGCTTAGGGGTGCCCTAGCCTAAGCCTTGGGGTGCCCTAGCCTAAGCCTAGGGGTGCCCTAGGGTTAGTCTAGGGGAGCCCTAGCCTTAGCCTAAGCCTAGGGGTGCCCTAGCCTAAGCCTAGGGGTGCCCTAGCCTAAGCCTAGGATTGCCCTAGCCTTAGGCTAGCTGAGCCCTAGCCTAAGCCTAAGCCTAGAGGTGCCCTAGCCTAAGCCTATTGGTGAACTAGCCTAAGCCTAGGGGTGCCATAGCCTTAGGCTAGAGGAGCCCTAGCCTTAGCCTAAGCCTAGGGCTGCCCTAGCCTAAGACTAGGGGTGACCTAGCCTAAGACTAGGCTTGCCCTAGCCTTAGGCTAGCTGAGCCCTAGCCTAAGCCTAAGCCTAGGGGTGCCCTAGCCTAAGCTTAGGCGTGCCCTAGCCTAAGCCGAGGGGTGTCCTACCCTAAGCCTAGGGGTGCCCTGCCCTAAGCCTAGGGGTGCCCTAGCCTAAGCCTAGGCTTGCCCTAGCCTTAGGCTAGCGGAGCACAAGCCTAAGCCTAAGCCTAGCGTTGCCCTAGCCTAAGCCTAGCGTTGCCCTAGCCTAAGCCTAGTGGTGCCCTAGCCTAAGCCTAGGGGTGCCATAGCCTTAGGCTAGAGGAGCCCAAGCCTTAGCCTAAGCCTAGGGGTGTCCTAGCCTAAGAATAGGGGTTCCCTAGCCTAAGCTTAGGGGTGCCCTAGCCTAAGCCTTGGGGTGACCTAGCCAAGCCTAGGGGTGCCCTCGGGTTAGGCTAGGGGAGCCCTAGCCTTAGCCTAAGCCTAGGGGTGCCCTAGCCTAAGCCTAGGGGTGCCATAGCCTAAGCCTAGGGGTGCCCTAGCCTTAGGCTAGCGGAGCCTTAGCCTTAGCCTAAGCCTCAGGGTGCCCTAGCCTAAGCCTAGTGGTGCCCTATCCTAAGCCTAGGGGTGCCCTAGCCTAAGCCTAGGGGTGTCCTAGCCTTAGGCTAGGGGAGCCCTAACCTTAGCCTAAGCCTAGGGGTGCCCTAACCCAAGCCTAGGGGTGCCCTAGCCTAAGCCTAGGGGTACCCTAGCCTAAGCCTAGGGGTGCCCTAGCCTAAGCCTAGGGGTGCACTAGCCTTAATCTAGTGGAGCCCTAGCCTTAGCCTAAGCCTAGGGGTGACCTAGCCTAAGCCTAGATGTGCCCTAGCCTAAGCCGAGGGGTGCCCTAGCCTAAGTCTAGGGGTGCCCTAGCCCAAGCCTAGGGGTGCCCTAGCCTAAGCCTAGGGGTACCCTAGCCTAAGCCTAGGGGTGCCCTAGACTAAGCCTAGGGGTGCCATAGCCTTAGGCTAGAGGAGCCCTAGCCTTAGCCTAAGCCTAGGGGTGCCCTAGCCTAAGCCTTGGGGTGCCCTAGCCTAAGCCTACGGGTGCCCTAGCCTAAGCCTAGGGGTGCCCTAGCCTAAGCCTAGGGGTGCCCTAGCCTAAGCCTAGTTGTGCCCTAGCCTATGCTGAGGGGTGCCCTACCCTAAGCCTAGGGGTGCCCTACCCTAAGCCTAGGGGTGCCCTAACCTAAGCCTTGGCTTGCCCTAGCCTTAGGCTAGCTGAGCCCTAGCCTAAGCCTAAGCTTAGGGGTGCCCTAGCGTAAGCCTAGGGGTGCGCTAGCCTAAGCCTACGGGTGCCATAGCCTTAGGCTAGAGGAGCCCTAGCCTTAGCCTAAGCCTAGTGGTGCCCTAGCCTAAGACTAGGGGTGCCCTAGCCTAAGCTTAGGGGTGTCCTAGAGTTAGTCTAGGGGAGCCCTAGCCTAAGCCCAACTCTAGAAGTGCCCTAGCCTAAGCCTATGGGTGCCGTAGCCTAAGCCTGGGGGTGCCATAGCCTTAGGCTAGAGGAGCCCTAGCCTTAGCCTAAGCCTAGGGGTGCCCCAGCCTAAGACTAGGGGTGACCTAGCCTTAGCCTAGTCCTGCCCTAGGCTTAGTGTAGCTGAGCCCTAGCCTAAGCCTAAGCCTAGGGGTGCCCTAACCTAAGCCTAGGGGTGCCCTAGCCTAACCCTAGTGGTGCCCTAGCCTTAGGCTACGGGAACACTAGCCTTACCCTAAGCCTAGGCGTGCCCTAGCCTAAGCCGAGGGGTGCCCTACCCTAAGCCTAGGGGTGCCTGCCCTAAGCCTAGGGGTGCCCTAGCCTAAGCCTAGGCTTGCCCTAGCCGTAGGCTAGCGGAGCCCTAGCCTAAGCCTAAGCTAGGGGTGCCCTAGCCTAAGCCTAGGGGTGCCCTAGCCTAAGCCTAGGGGTGCCCTAGCCTAAGCCTAGGGGTGCCCTAGCCTTAGGCTAGGGGAGCCCTAGCCTTAGCCTAAGCCTAGGGGTTCCCTAGCATAAGACAAGTGGTGCCCTATCCTAAGCCTAGGGGTGCCCTAGCCTAAGCCTAGGGGTGCCCTAGCCTTAGGCTAGGGGAGCCCTAACCTTAGCCTAAGCCTAGGGGTGCCCTAGCCCAAGCTTGGGGTGCCATAGCCTAAGCCTAGGGGTGCCCTAGCCTAAGCCTAGGGGTGCCCTAGCCTTAGGCTAGAGGAGCCCTAGCTTTAGCCTAAGCCTAGGCGTGCCCTAGCCTAAGACTAGGGGTGCCCTAGCCTAAGCCTTGGGGTGCCCTAGCCTAAGGCTAGGGATGCCCTAGGGTTAGCTTGGGGAGCCCTAGCCTTAGCCTAAGCCTAGGGATGCCCTAGCCTAAGCTTTGCTGCCCTATCCTAAGCCTAGGGGTGCCCTAGCCTAAGCCTAGGGGTGCCCTACTCTAAGCCTAGGGGTGCCCTAGCCTAAGCCTAGGGGTGCCCTAGCCTTAGGCTAACTGAGCCCTAGCCTTAGCCTAAGCCTAGGGGTGCCCTAGCCTAAGCCTATGGGTGCCCAGCCTAAGCCAAGGGGTGCCTTAACCTAAGTTTAGGGTGCCTTAGCTTTAGGCTAGCTGAGACCTAGCCTTAGCCTAAGCCTAGGGGTGCCCTAGCCTAAGCCTAGGCGTGCCCTAGCCTAAGCCGAGGGGTTCCCTACCCTAAGCCTGGGGGTGCCCTAGCCTTAGGCTAGCTGAGCCCTAGCCTAGCCTAAGCCTAGGGGTGCCCTAGCCTAAGCCTAGGGGTGCCCTAGCCTTAGGCTAGGGGAGCCCTAGCCTTAGCCTAAGCCTAGGGGTGCCCTAGCCTAATCCTAGTGGTGGCCTATCCTAAGCCTAGGGGTGCCCTAGCCTAAGCCTAGGGGTGCATTAGCCTAAGCCTAGGGGTGCCCTAGCCTTAGTCTAGTGGAGCCCTAGCCTTAGCTTAAATCTAGGGGTGCCCTAGCCTAAGCTTAGGGGTGCCCTAGCCTAAGCCTTGGGGTGCCCTAGCCAAAGCCTAGGGGTGCCCTAGGGTTAGTCTAGGGGAGCCCTAGCCTTAGCATAAGCCTAGAGGTGCCCTAGCCTAAGCCTCGGGGTGCCCTAGCCTAAGCCTAGGATTGCCCTAGCCTTCGGCTAGCTGAGCCCTAGCCTAAGCCTAAGCTTAGAGGTGCCCTAGCCGAAGCCTATGGTTGCCCTAGCCTAAGCCTAGGGTTGCCATAGCCTTAGGCTAGAGGAGCCGTAGCCTTAGCCTAAGCCTAGGGGTGTCCTAGCCTAAGACTAGGGGTGCACTAGCCTAAGCTTAGGGGTGCCCTAGCCTAAGCCTTGGGGTGACCTAGCCTAACCTTAGGGGTGCCCTAGGTTTAGGCTAGGGGAGACCGAGCCTTAGACTAAGCCTAGGGGTGCTCTAGCCTAAGCCTACGGGTGCCCTATCCTAAGGCTAGGGGTGCCCAAGCCTAAACCTAGGGGTGCCCTAGCCTTAGGCTAGGGGAGCCGTAACCTTAGCCTAAGCCTAGGGGTGCCCTAGCCCAAGCCTAGGTGTGCCCTAGCCTAAGCCAAGGGGTGCCCTAGCCTAAGCCTAGGGGTGCCATAGCCTGAGCCTGGGGGTGCCCTAACCTAAGACTAGGGGTGCCCTAGCCTTAGTCTAGTGGAGCCCTAGCCTTAGCCTAAGCCTAAGAGTGCCCTAGCCTAAGCCTAGATGTGCCCTAGCCTAAGCCGAGGGGTGCCCTACCCTACGCCTAGGGGTGAACTACCCTAAGCCTAGGGGTGCCCTAGCCTAAGCTTAGGTTTGCCCGAGCCTTAGGGTAGCTGAGCCCTAGCCTAAGCCTAAGCCTAGGGGTTCCCTAGCCTAAACATAGGGGTGCCATAGCCTTAGGCTAGACGTACCCTAGCCTTAGCTTAAGCCTAGGGGTGCCCTAGCCTAAGACTAGGGTTGCCCTAGCCTAAGCTTAGGGGTGCCCTCGCCTAAGACTTGGGGTGCCCTTGCCTAAGCCTAGGGGTGCCCTAGGGTTAGTCTATGGGAGCCCTAGCCTTAGCCTAAGCCTAGGAGTGCCCTAGCCTAAGCCTAGGGGTGCGCTAGCCTAAGCCTAGGATTGCCCTAGCCTTAGGCTAGCTGAGCCCTAGCCTAAGCCCAAGCCTAGAGGTGCACTAGCCTAAGCCTATTGGTGAACTAGGCTAAGCCTACGGGTGCCATATCCTTAGGCTAGAGGAGCCCTAGCCTTAGCCTAAGCCTAGGGGTGCCCCAGCCTAAGACTAGGGGTGACCTAGCCTAAGCCTAGGATTGCCCTAGCCTTAGGCTAGCTGAGCCCTAGCCTAAGCCTAAGCCTAGGGGTGCCCTAGCCTAACCCAAGTGGTGCCCTAGCCTTAGGCTAGCTGAGCCCTAGCCTAAGCCTAAGCCTAGGGGTGCCCTAGCCTGAGCCTAGGGGTGCCCTAGCGTAAGCCTAGGGGTGCCCTAGCCTAAGCCTAGGGGTGCCATAGCCTTAGGCTAGAGGAGCCCTAGCCTAAGACTAGGGGTGCCCTAGCCTCAGCTTAGGGGTGCACTAGCCTAAGCCTAGGGGTGCCCTAGCCTAAGCCTAGTTGTGCCCTAGCATAAGCCGAGGGGTGCCCTACCCTAAGCCTAGGGATGCCCTACCCTAAGCCTTGGGGTGCCCTAGCCTAAACCTAGGCTTGCCCTAGCCTTAGGCTAGCTGAGCCCTAGCCTAAGCCTAAGGCTAGGGGTGCCCTAGCCTAAGCCTTGGGGTACCCTAGCCTAAGCCTACGGGTGCCATAGCCTTACGCTCGAGGAGCCCTAGCCTTATCCTAAGCCTAGGGGTGCCCTAGACTAAGACTAGGGGTGCGCTAGCCTAAGCTTAGGGGTGCCTTAGCCTAAGCCTTGGGGTGCCCTAGCCTAAGCTTAGGGGTGCCCTAGGGTTATTCTAGGGGAGCCCTAGCCTAAGCCTAAGCCTAGAGGTGCCCTAGCCTAAGCCTATGGGTGCCCTAGCCTAAGCCTAGGGGTGCCATAGCCTTAGGCTAGAGGAGCCCTAGCCTTAGCCTAAGCCTAGGGGTGCCCCAGCCTAAGACTAGGGGAGACCTAGCCTAAGCCTAGGATTGCCCTAGCCTTAGGCTAGCTGAGCCCTAGCCTAAGCCTAAGCCTAGGGGTGCCCTAGCCTCAGCCTAGGAGTGCCCTAGCCTAACCCTAGTGGTGCCCTAGCCTTAGGCTAGGGGAACACTAGCCTTAGCCTAAGCCTAGGGGTGCCCTAGCCTAAGCTTAGGCGTGCCCTAGCCTAAGCCGAGGGGTGCCCTACCCTAAGCCTAGGGGTGCCCTGCCCTAAGCCTAGGGGTGCCCTAGCCTAAGCCTAGGGGTGCCCTAGCTTTAGGCTAGCTGAGCCCTAGCCTAAGCCTAAGCTTAGGGGTGCCCTAGCCTAAGTCTTGCGGTGACCTAGCCTAAGCCTAGGGGTGCCCTAGGGTTAGGCTAGGGGAGCCCTAGCCTTAGCCTAAGCCTAGAGTGACCTAGCCTAAGCCTAGGGGTGCCCTAGCCCAAGCCTAGGGGTGCCCTAGCCTAAGCCTAGGGGTACGCTAGCCTAAGCTTAGGGGTGCCTTAGCCTAAGCCTTGGGGTGCCCTAGCCTAAGCTTAGGGGTGCCCTAGGGTTATTCTAGGGGAGCCCTAGCCTTAGCGTAAGCCTAGGGGTGCCCTAGCCTAAGCCTAGTGGTGCCCTATCCTAAGCCTAGGGGTGCCCTAGCCTTAGGCTAGGGGAGCCCTAACCTTAGCCTAAGCCTAGGGGTGCCCTAGCCCAAGCCTAGGGGTGCCCTAGCCTAAGTCTAAGGGTGCCCTAGCCTAAGCCTAGGGGTGCCCTAGCCTAAGCCTAGGGGTGCCCTAGCCTAAGGCTAGGGGTGCCCTAGCCTTAGGCTAGTGGAGCCCTAGCCTTAGCCTAAACCTAGGGGTGCCCTAGCCTAAGCCTAGATGTGCCCTAACCTAAGCCGAGGGGTGCCCTACCCTACGCCTAGGGGTGCCCTAGCCTAAGCCTAGGCTTGCCCTAGCCTTAGGCTAGCTGAGCCCTAGCTTAAGCCTAAGCCTAGGGGTGCCCTAGCCTAAGCCTAAGGGTGCCCTAGCGTAAGCCTAGGGGTGCCATAGCCTTAGGCTAGAGGAGTCCTAGCCTTAGCCTAAGCCTAGGGGTGCCCTAACCTAAGACTAGGGGTGCCCTAGGCTAAGCTTAGGGGTGCCCTAGCCTAAGCCTTGGGGTGCCCTAGCCTAAGCCTAGGGGTGCCCTAGGGTTAGTCTAGGAGAGCCCTAGCCTTAGCCTAAGTCTAGGCGTGCCCTACCTTAAGCCTAGGGGTGCCCTAGCCTAAGCCTAGGGGTGCCCTAGCCTAAGCCTAAGGGTGCCCTAGCCTAAACCTAGGGGTGCACTAGCCTTAGGCTAGAGGAGCCCTAGCCTTAGCCTAAGCCTAGGCGTGCCCTAGCCTAAGACTAGGGGTGCCCTAGCCTAAGCTTAGGGGTGCCCTAGCCTAAGCCTTGGGTTGGCCTAGCCTAAGCCTAGGGGTGCCCTAGGGTTAGGCTAGGGGAGCCCTAGCCTTCGCCTAAGCCTAGGGGTGCCTTAACCTTAGGCTAAGGGAGCCCTAGCCTTAGCCTAAGCCTAGGGGTGCCCTAGCCTAAGCTTTGGTGCCCTATCCTAAGCCCAGTGGTGCCCTAGTCTAAGCCTAGGGGTGCCCTAGCTTTAGGCTAGGAGAGCCCTAACCTTAGCCTAAGCCTAGGGGTGCCCTAGCCTAAGGCTAGGGGTGCCCTAGCCTAAGGCTAGGGGTGCCCTAGCCTAAGCCTAGGGTTGCCCTACCCTAAGCCTAGGGGTGCCCTAGCCTAAGCCTAGGGGTGCCCTAACCTTAAGCTAGGGGAGCGCTAGCCTTAGCGTAAGCCTTGGGGCGCCCTAGCCTAAACCTAGGGGTTCCCTAGCCTAAGCCTAGGGGTGACCTAGCCTTAGGCTAGGGGAGCCCTAGCTTTAGTCTAAGCCTAGGGGTGCCCTAGACTAAGCCTAGGCGTGCCCTAGCCCAAGCCTAGGGATGCCCTAGCCTTAGGCTAGAGGAGCCCTAGCCTTAGCCTAAGCCTAGGGGTGCCCTAGCCTAAGCCTAGGGGTTCCCTAACCTAAGCTAGGGGTGCCCTAGTGTTAGGCTAGGGGAGCCCTAGCCTTAGCCTAAGCCTTGGGGTGCCCTAGACTTAGCCTAGGGGTGCCCTAGCCTAAGCCTAGGCTTGCCCTAGCCTTAGGCTAGCTGATCCCTAGCCTAAGCCTAAGCCTAGGGGTGCCCTAGCCTAAGCTAGGGGTGCCCTAGCCTTAGCCTAGGGGTGCCCTAGCCTAAGCCTAGGCTTGCCCTAGCCTTAGGCTAGCTGAGCCCAAGCCTAAGCCTAAGCCTAGGGGTGCCCTAGCCTAAGCCTAGGTGAGCCCTAGCCTTAGCCTAAGCCTAGCGGTGCCCTAGCCTAAGCTTAGTGGTGCCATATCCTAAGCCTAGGTGTGCCCTAGCCTTAGGCTAGGAGAGCCCTAACCTTAGCCTAAGCCTAGGGGTGCCCTAGCCCAAGCCTAGGGGTGCCCTAGCCTAAGGCTAGGGGTGCCCTAGCCTAAGGCTAGGGGTGCCCTAGCCTAAGCCTAGGGTTGCCCTACCCTAAGCCTAGGGGTGCCCTGCCCTAAGCCTAGGGGTGCCCTAGCCTAAGCCTAGGCTTGCCCTAGCCTTAGCCTAGCGGAGCACAAGCCTAAGCCTAAGCCTAGCGTTGCCCTAGCCTAAGCCTAGCGTTGCCCTAGCCTAAGCCTAGTGGTGCCCTAGCCTAAGCCTAGGGGTGCCATAGCCTTAGGCTAGAGGAGCCCAAGCCTTAGCCTAAGCCTAGGGGTGTCCTAGCCTAAGAATAGGGGTTCCCTAGCCTAAGCTTAGGGGTGCCCTAGCCTAAGCCTTGGGGTGACCTAGCCAAGCCTAGGGGTGCCCTCGGGTTAGGCTAGGGGAGCCCTAGCCTTAGCCTAAGCCTAGGGGTGCCCTAGCCTAAGCCTAGGGGTGCCATAGCCTAAGCCTAGGGGTGCCCTAGCCTTAGGCTAGCGGAGCCTTAGCCTTAGCCTAAGCCTCAGGGTGCCCTAGCCTAAGCCTAGTGGTGCCCTATCCTAAGCCTAGGGGTGCCCTCGCCTAAGCCTAGGGGTGTCCTAGCCTTAGGCTAGGGGAGCCCTAACCTTAGCCTAAGCCTAGGGGTGCCCTAATCCAAGCCTAGGGGTGCCCTAGCCTAAGCCTAGGGGTACCCTAGCCTAAGCCTAGGGGTGCCCTAGCCTAAGCCTAGGGGTGCACTAGCCTTAGTCTAGTGGAGCCCTAGCCTTAGCCTAAGCCTAGGGGTGACCTAGCCTAAGCCTAGATGTGCCCTAGCCTAAGCCGAGGGGTGCCCTAGCCTAAGGCTAGGGGTGCTCTAGCCCAAGCCTAGGGGTGCCCTAGCCTAAGCCTAGGGGTACCCTAGCCTAAGCCTAGGGGTGCCCTAGCCTAAGCCTAGGGGTGCCATAGCCTTAGGCTAGAGGAGCCCTAGCCTTAGCCTAAGCCTAGGGGTGCCCTAGCCTAAGCCTTGGGGTGCCCTAGCCTAAGCCTAGGGGTGCCCTAGCCTAAGCCTAGGGGTGCCCTAGCCTAAGCCTAGGGGTGCCCTAGCCTAAGCCTAGTTGTGCCCTAGCCTATGCTGAGGGGTGCCCTACCCTAAGCCTAGGGGTGCCCTACCCTAAGCCTAGGGGTGCCCTAGCCTAAGCCTTGGCTTGCCCTAGCCTTAGGCTAGCTGAGCCCTAGCCTAAGCCTAAGCTTAGGGGTGCACTAGCGTAAGCCTAGGGGTGCGCTAGCCTAAGCCTACGGGTGCCATAGCCTTAGGCTAGAGGAGCCCTAGCCTTAGCCTAAGCCTAGTGGTGCCCTAGCCTAAGACTAGGGGTGCCCTAGCCTAAGCTTAGGGGTGTCCTAGAGTTAGTCTAGGGGAGCCCTAGCCTAAGCCCAACTCTAGAAGTGCCCTAGCCTAAGCCTATGGGTGCCGTAGCCTAAGCCTGGGGGTGCCATAGCCTTAGGCTAGAGGAGCCCTAGCCTTAGCCTAAGCCTAGGGGTGCCCCAGCCTAAGACTAGGGGTGACCTAGCCTTAGCCTAGTCCTGCCCTAGGCTTAGTGTAGCTGAGCCCTAGCCTAAGCCTAAGCCTAGGGGTGCCCTAACCTAAGCCTAGGGGTGCCCTAGCCTAACCCTAGTGGTGCCCTAGCCTTAGGCTACGGGAACACTAGCCTTACCCTAAGCCTAGGGGTGCCCTAGCCTAAGCTTAGGCGTGCCCTAGCCTAAGCGGAGGGGTGCCCTACCCTAAGCCTAGGGGTGCCCTGCCCTAAGCCTAGGGGTGCCCTAGCCTAAGCCTAGGCTTGCCCTAGCCGTAGGCTAGCGGAGCCCTAGCCTAAGCCTAAGCTAGGGGTGCCCTAGCCTAAGCCTAGGGGTGCCCTAGCCTAAGCCTAGGGGTGCCCTAGCCTAAGCCTAGGGGTGCCCTAGCCTTAGGCTAGGGGAGCCCTAGCCTTAGCCTAAGCCTAGGGGTTCCCTAGCATAAGACAAGTGGTGCCCTATCCTAAGCCTAGGGGTGCCCTAGCCTAAGCCTAGGGGTGCCCTAGCCTTAGGCTAGGGGAGCCCTAACCTTAGCCTAAGCCTAGGGGTGCCCTAGCCCAAGCCTAGGGGTGCCATAGCCTAAGCCTAGGGGTGCCCTAGCCTAAGCCTAGGGGTGCCCTAGCCTTAGGCTAGAGGAGCCCGACTTTAGCCTAAGCCTAGGCGTGCCCTAGCCTAAGACTAGGGGTGCCCTAGCCTAAGCTTAGGGGTGCCCTAGACTAAGCCTTGGGGTGCCCTAGCCTAAGGCTAGGGATGCCCTAGGGTTAGCTTGGGGAGCCCTAGCCTTAGCCTAAGCCTAGGGATGCCCTAGCCTAAGCTTTGCTGCCCTATCCTAAGCCTAGGGGTGCCCTAGCCTAAGCCTAGGGGTGCCCTACTCTAAGCCTAGGGGTGCCCTAGCCTAAGCCTAGGGGTGCCCTAGCCTTAGGCTAACTGAGCCCTAGCCTTAGTCTAAACCTAGGGGTACCCTAGCCTAAGCCTATGGGTGCCCAGCCTAAGCCAAGGGGTGCCTTAACCTAAGTTTAGGGTGCCTTAGCCTTAGGCTAGCTGAGACCTAGCCTTAGCCTAAGCCTAGGGGTGCCCTAGCCTAAGCCTAGGCGTGCCCTAGCCTAAGCCGAGGGGTTCCCTACCCTAAGCCTGGGGGTGCCCTAGCCTTAGGCTAGCTGAGCCCTAGCCTAGCCTAAGCCTAGGGGTGCCCTAGCCTAAGCCTAGGGGTGCCCTAGCCTTAGGCTAGGGGAGCCCTAGCCTTAGCCTAAGCCTAGGGGTGCCCTAGCCTAATCCTAGTGGTGGCCTATCCTAAGCCTAGGGGTGCCCTAGCCTAAGCCTAGGGGTGCACTAGCCCAAGCCTAGGGGTGCCCTAGCCTTAGTCTAGTGGAGCCCTAGCCTTAGCTTAAATCTAGGGGTGCCCTAGCCTAAGCTTAGGGGTGCCCTAGCCTAAGCCTTGGGGTGCCCTAGCCAAAGCCTAGGGGTGCCCTAGGGTTAGTCTAGGGGAGCCCTAGCCTTAGCATAAGCCTAGAGGTGCCCTAGCCTAAGCCTCGGGGTGCCCTAGGCTAAGCCTAGGATTGCCCTAGCCTTCGGCTAGCTGAGCCCTAGCCTAAGCCTAAGCTTAGAGGTGCCCTAGCCGAAGCCTATGGTTGCCCTAGCCTAAGCCTAGGGTTGCCATAGCCTTAGGCTAGAGGAGCCGTAGCCTTAGCCTAAGCCTAGGGGTGTCCTAGCCTAAGACTAGGGGTGCACTAGCCTAAGCTTAGGGGTGCCCTAGCCTAAGCCTTGGGGTGACCTAGCCTAACCTTAGGGGTGCCCTAGGTTTAGGCTAGGGGAGACCGAGCCTTAGACTAAGCCTAGGGGTGCTCTAGCCTAAGCCTACGGGTGCCCTATCCTAAGGCTAGGGGTGCCCAAGCCTAAACCTAGGGGTGCCCTAGCCTTAGGCTAGGGGAGCCGTAACCTTAGAATAAGCCTAGGGGTGCCCTAGCCCAAGCCTAGGTGTGCCCTAGCCTAAGCCAAGGGGTGCCCTAGCCTAAGCCTAGGGGTGCCATAGCCTGAGCCTGGGGGTGCCCTAACCTAAGACTAGGGGTGCCCTAGCCTTAGTCTAGTGGAGCCCTAGCCTTAGCCTAAGCCTAAGGGTGCCCTAGCCTAAGCTTAGATGTGCCCTAGCCTAAGCCGAGGGGTGCCCTACCCTACGCCTAGGGGTGAACTACCCTAAGCCTAGGGGTGCCCTAGCCTAAGCTTAGGTTTGCCCGAGCCTTAGGGTAGCTGAGCCCTAGCCTAAGCCTAAGCCTAGGGGTTCCCTAGCCTAAACATAGGGGTGCCATAGCCTTAGGCTAGACGTACCCTAGCCTTAGCTTAAGCCTAGGGGTGCCCTAGGCTAAGACTAGGGTTGCCCTAGCCTAAGCTTAGGGGTGCCCTCGCCTAAGCCTTGGGGTGCCCTTGCCTAAGCCTAGGGGTGCCCTAGGGTTAGTCTATGGGAGCCCTAGCCTTAGCCTAAGCCTAGGAGTGCCCTAGCCTAAGCCTAGGGGTGCGCTAGCCTAAGCCTAGGATTGCCCTAGCCTTAGGCTAGCTGAGCCCTAGCCTAAGCCCAAGCCTAGAGGTGCACTAGCCTAAGCCTATTGGTGAACTAGGCTAAGCCTACGGGTGCCATATCCTTAGGCTAGAGGAGCCCTAGCCTTAGCCTAAGCCTAGGGGTGCCCCAGCCTAAGACTAGGGGTGACCTAGCCTAAGCCTAGGATTGCCCTAGCCATAGGCTAGCTGAGCCCTAGCCTAAGCCTAAGCCTAGGGGTGCCCTAGCCTAACCCAAGTGGTGCCCTAGCCTTAGGCTAGCTGAGCCCTAGCCTAAGCCTAAGCCTAGGGGTGCCCTAGCCTGAGCCTAGGGGTGCCCTAGCCTACGCCTAGGGGTGCCCTAGCCTAAGCCTAGGGGTGCCATAGCCTTAGGCTAGAGGAGCCCTAGCCTAAGACTAGGGGTGCCCTAGCCTCAGCTTAGGGGTGCACTAGCCTAAGCCTAGGGGTGCCCTAGCCTAAGCCTAGTTGTGCCCTAGCATAAGCCGAGGGGTGCCCTACCCTAAGCCTAGGGATGCCCTACCCTAAGCCTTGGGGTGCCCTAGCCTAAACCTAGGCTTGCCCTAGCCTTAGGCTAGCTGAGCCCTAGCCTAAGCCTAAGGCTAGGGCTGCCCTAGCCTAAGCCTTGGGGTACCCTAGCCTAAGCCTACGGGTGCCATAGCCTTACGCTCGAGGAGCCCTAGCCTTATCCTAAGCCTAGAGGTGCCCTAGACTAAGACTAGGGGTGCGCTAGCCTAAGCTTAGGGGTGCCTTAGCCTAAGCCTTGGGGTGCCCTAGCCTAAGCTTAGGGGTGCCCTAGGGTTATTCTAGGGGAGCCCTAGCCTAAGCCTAAGCCTAGAGGTGCCCTAGCCTAAGCCTATGGGTGCCCTAGCCTAAGCCTAGGGGTGCCATAGCCTTAGGCTAGAGGAGCCCTAGCCTTAGCCTAAGCCTAGGGGTGCCCCAGCCTAAGACTAGGGGAGACCTAGCCTAAGCCTAGGATTGCCCTAGCCTTAGGCTAGCTGAGCCCTAGCCTAAGCCTAAGCCTAGGGGTGCCCTAGCCTCAGCTTAGGGGTGCCCTAGCCTAACCCTAGTGGTGCCCTAGCCTTAGGCTAGGGGAACACTAGCCTTAGCCTAAGCCTAGGGGTGCCCTAGCCTAAGCTTAGGCGTGCCCTAGCCTAAGCCGAGGGGTGTCCTACCCTAAACCTAGGGGTGCCCTGCCCTAAGCCTAGGGGTGCCCTAGCCTAAGCCTAGGGGTGCCCTAGCCTTAGGCTAGCTGAGCCCTAGCCTAAGCCTAAGCCTAGGGGTGCCCTAGCCTAAGTCTTGCGGTGACCTAGCCTAAGCCTAGGGGTGCCCTAGGGTTAGGCTAGGGGAGCCCTAGCCTTAGCCTAAGCCTAGAGTGACCTAGCCTAAACCTAGGGGTGCCCTAGCCCAAGCCTAGGGGTGCCCTAGCCTAAGCCTAGGGGTACGCTAGCCTAAGCTTAGGGGTGCCTTAGCCTAAGCCTTGGGGTGCCCTAGCCTAAGCTTAGGGGTGCCCTAGGGTTATTCTAGGGGAGCCCTAGCCTTAGCGTAAGCCTAGGGGTGCCCTAGCCTAAGCCTAGTGGTGCCCTATCCTAAGCCTAGGGGTGCCCTAGCCTTAGGCTAGGGGAGCCCTAACCTTAGCCTAAGCCTAGGGGTGCCCTAGCCCAAGCCTAGGGGTGCCCTAGCCTAAGTCTAAGGGTGCCCTAGCCTAAGCCTAGGGGTGCCCTAGCCTAAGCCTAGGGGTGCCCTAGCCTAAGGCTAGGGGTGCCCTAGCCTTAGGCTAGTGGAGCCCTAGCCTTAGCCTAAACCTAGGGGTGCCCTAGCCTAAGCCTAGATGTGCCCTAACCTAAGCCGAGGGGTGCCCTACCCTACGCCTAGGGGTGCCCTAGCCTAAGCCTAGGCTTGCCCTAGCCTTAGGCTAGCTGAGCCCTAGCTTAAGCCTAAGCCTAGGGGTGCCCTAGCCTAAGCCTAAGGGTGCCCTAGCGTAAGCCTAGGGGTGCCATAGCCTTAGGCTAGAGGAGTCCTAGCCTTAGCCTAAGCCTAGGGGTGCCCTAACCTAAGACTAGGGGTGCCCTAGGCTAAGCTTAGGGGTGCCCTAGCCTAAGCCTTGGGGTGCCCTAGCCTAAGCCTAGGGGTGCCCTAGGGTTAGTCTAGGAGAGCCCTAGCCTTAGCCTAAGTCTAGGCGTGCCCTACCTTAAGCCTAGGGGTGCCCTAGCCTAAGCCTAGGGGTGCCCTAGCCTAAGCCTAAGGGTGCCCTAGCCTAAACCTAGGGGTGCACTAGCCTTAGGCTAGAGGAGCCCTAGCCTTAGCCTAAGCCTAGGCGTGCCCTAGCCTAAGACTAGGGGTGCCCTAGCCTAAGCTTAGGGGTGCCCTAGCCTAAGCCTTGGGTTGGCCTAGCCTAAGCCTAGGGGTGCCCTAGGGTTAGGCTAGGGGAGCCCTAGCCTTCGCCTAAGCCTAGGGGTGCCTTAACCTTAGGCTAAGGGAGCCCTAGCCTTAGCCTAAGCCTAGGGGTGCCCTAGCCTAAGCTTTGGTGCCCTATCCTAAGCCCAGTGGTGCCCTAGTCTAAGCCTAGGGGTGCCCTAGCTTTAGGCTAGGAGAGCCCTAACCTTAGCCTAAGCCTAGGGGTGCCCTAGCCTAAGGCTAGGGGTGCCCTAGCCTAAGGCTAGGGGTGCCCTAGCCTAAGCCTAGGGTTGCCCTACCCTAAGCCTAGGGGTGCCCTAGCCTAAGCCTAGGGGTGCCCTAACCTTAAGCTAGGGGAGCGCTAGCCTTAGCGTAAGCCTTGGGGCGCCCTAGCCTAAACCTAGGGGTTCCCTAGCCTAAGCCTAGGGGTGACCTAGCCTTAGGCTAGGGGAGCCCTAGCTTTAGTCTAAGCCTAGGGGTGCCCTAGACTAAGCCTAGGCGTGCCCTAGCCCAAGCCTAGGGATGCCCTAGCCTTAGGCTAGAGGAGCCCTAGCCTTAGCCTAAGCCTAGGGGTGCCCTAGCCTAAGCCTAGGGGTTCCCTAACCTAAGCTAGGGGTGCCCTAGTGTTAGGCTAGGGGAGCCCTAGCCTTGGCCTAAGCCTTGGGGTGCCCTAGACTTAGCCTAGGGGTGCCCTAGCCTAAGCCTAGGCTTGCCCTAGCCTTAGGCTAGCTGATCCCTAGCCTAAGCCTAAGCCTAGGGGTGCCCTAGCCTAAGCTAGGGGTGCCCTAGCCTTAGCCTAGGGGTGCCCTAGCCTAAGCCTAGGCTTGCCCTAGCCTTAGGCTAGCTGAGCCCAAGCCTAAGCCTAAGCCTAGGGGTGCCCTAGCCTAAGCGTAGGGGAGCCCTAGCCTTAGCCTAAGCCTAGCGGTGCCCTAGCCTAAGCTTAGTGGTGCCATATCCTAAGCCTAGGTGTGCCCTAGCCTTAGGCTAGGAGAGCCCTAACCTTAGCCTAAGCCTAGGGGTGCCCTAGCCCAAGCCTAGGGGTGCCCTAGCCTAAGGCTAGGGGTGCCCTAGCCTAAGGCTAGGGGTGCCCTAGCCTAAGTCTAGGGTTGCCCTACCCTAAGCCTAGGGGTGCCCTACCCTACGCCTAGGGGTGAACTACCCTAAGCCTAGGGGTGCCCTAGCCTAAGCTTAGGTTTGCCCGAGCCTTAGGGTAGCTGAGCCCTAGCCTAAGCCTAAGCCTAGGGGTTCCCTAGCCTAAACATAGGGGTGCCATAGCCTTAGGCTAGACGTACCCTAGCCTTAGCTTAAGCCTAGGGGTGCCCTAGCCTAAGACTAGGGTTGCCCTAGCCTAAGCTTAGGGGTGCCCTCGCCTAAGCCTTGGGGTGCCCTTGCCTAAGCCTAGGGGTGCCCTAGGGTTAGTCTATGGGAGCCCTAGCCTTAGCCTAAGCCTAGGAGTGCCCTAGCCTAAGCCTAGGGGTGCGCTAGCCTAAGCCTAGGATTGCCCTAGCCTTTGGCTAGCTGAGCCCTAGCCTAAGCCCAAGCCTAGAGGTGCACTAGCCTAAGCCTATTGGTGAACTAGGCTAAGCCTACGGGTGCCATATCCTTAGGCTAGAGGAGCCCTAGCCTTAGCCTAAGCCTAGGGGTGCCCCAGCCTAAGACTAGGGGTGACCTAGCCTAAGCCTAGGATTGCCCTAGCCTTAGGCTAGCTGAGCCCTAGCCTAAGCCTAAGCCTAGGGGTGCCCTAGCCTAACCCAAGTGGTGCCCTAGCCTTAGGCTAGCTGAGCCCTAGCCTAAGCCTAAGCCAAGGGGTGCCCTAGCCTGAGCCTAGGGGTGCCCTAGCCTAAGCCTAGGGGTGCCCTAGCCTAAGCCTAGGGGTGCCATAGCCTTAGGCTAGAGGAGCCCTAGCCTAAGACTAGGGGTGCCCTAGCCTCAGCTTAGGGGTGCACTAGCCTAAGCCTAGGGGTGCCCTAGCCTAAGCCTAGTTGTGCCCTAGCATAAGCCGAGGGGTGCCCTACCCTAAGCCTAGGGATGCCCTACCCTAAGCCTTGGGGTGCCCTAGCCTAAACCTAGGCTTGCCCTAGCCTTAGGCTAGCTGAGCCCTAGCCTAAGCCTAAGGCTAGGGGTGCCCTAGCCTAAGCCTTGGGGTACCCTAGCCTAAGCCTACGGGTGCCATAGCCTTACGCTCGAGGAGCCCTAGCCTTATCCTAAGCCTAGAGGTGCCCTAGACTAAGACTAGGGGTGCGCTAGCCTAAGCTTAGGGGTGCCTTAGCCTAAGCCTTGGGGTGCCCTAGCCTAAGCTTAGAGGAGCCCTAGGGTTATTCTAGGGGAGCCCTAGCCTAAGCCTAAGCCTAGAGGTGCCCTAGCCTAAGCCTATGGGTGCCCTAGCCTAAGCCTAGGGGTGCCATAGCCTTAGGCTAGAGGAGCCCTAGCCTTAGCCTAAGCCTAGGGGTGCCCCAGCCTAAGACTAGGGGAGACCTAGCCTAAGCCTAGGATTGCCCTAGCCTTAGGCTAGCTGAGCCCTAGCCTAAGCCTAAGCCTAGGGGTGCCCTAGCCTTAGCCTAGGGGTGCCCTAGCCTAACCCTAGTGGTGCCCTAGCCTTAGGCTAGGGGAACACTAGCCTTAGCCTAAGCCTAGGGGTGCCCTAGCCTAAGCTTAGGCGTGCCCTAGCCTAAGCCGAGGGGTGCCCTACCCTAAGCCTAGGGGTGCCCTGCCCTAAGCCTAGGGGTGCCCTAGCCTAAGCCTAGGGGTCCCCTAGCCTTAGGCTAGCTGAGCCCTAGCCTAAGCCTAAGCTTAGGGGTGCCCTAGCCTAAGTCTTGCGGTGACCTAGCCTAAGCCTAGGGGTGCCCTAGGGTTAGGCTAGGGGAGCCCTAGCCTTAGCCTAAGCCTAGAGTGACCTAGCCTAAGCCTAGGGGTGCCCTAGCCCAAGCCTAGGGGTGCCCTAGCCTAAGCCTAGGGGTACGGTAGCCTAAGCTTAGGGGTGCCTTAGCCTAAGCCTTGGGGTGCCCTAGCCTAAGCTTACGGGTGCCCTAGGGTTATTCTAGGGGAGCCCTAGCCTTAGCGTAAGCCTAGGGGTGCCCTAGCCTAAGCCTAGTGGTGCCCTATCCTAAGCCTAGGGGTGCCCTAGCCTTAGGCTAGGGGAGCCCTAACCTTAGCCTAAGCCTAGGGGTGCCCTAGCCCAAGCCTAGGGGTGCCCTAGCCTAAGTCTAAGGGTGCCCTAGCCTAAGCCTAGGGGTGCCCTAGCCTAAGCCTAGGGGTGCCCTAGCCTAAGGCTAGGGGTGCCCTAGCCTTAGGCTAGTGGAGCCCTAGCCTTAGCCTAAACCTAGGGGTGCCCTAGCCTAAGCCTAGATGTGCCCTAACCTAAGCCGAGGGGTGCCCTACCCTACGCCTAGGGGTGCCCTAGCCTAAGCCTAGGCTTGCCCTAGCCTTAGGCTAGCTGAGCCCTAGCTTAAGCCTAAGCCTAGGGGTGCCCTAGCCTAAGCCTAAGGGTGCCCTAGCGTAAGCCTAGGGGTGCCATAGCCTTAGGCTAGAGGAGTCCTAGCCTTAGCCTAAGCCTAGGGGTGCCCTAACCTAAGACTAGGGGTGCCCTAGGCTAAGCTTAGGGGTGCCCTAGCCTAAGCCTTGGGGTGCCCTAGCCTAAGCCTAGGGGTGCCCTAGGGTTAGTCTAGGAGAGCCCTAGCCTTAGCCTAAGTCTAGGCGTGCCCTACCTTAAGCCTAGGGGTGCCCTAGCCTAAGCCTAGGGGTGCCCTAGCCTAAGCCTAAGGGTGCCCTAGCCTAAACCTAGGGGTGCACTAGCCTTAGGCTAGAGGAGCCCTAGCCTTAGCCTAAGCCTAGGCGTGCCCTAGCCTAAGACTAGGGGTGCCCTAGCCTAAGCTTAGGGCTGCCCTAGCCTAAGCCTTGGGTTGGCCTAGCCTAAGCCTAGGGGTGCCCTAGGGTTAGGCTAGGGGAGCCCTAGCCTTCGCCTAAGCCTAGGGGTGCCTTAACCTTAGGCTAAGGGAGCCCTAGCCTTAGCCTAAGCCTAGGGGTGCCCTAGCCTAAGCTTTGGTGCCCTATCCTAAGCCCAGTGGTGCCCTAGTCTAAGCCTAGGGGTGCCCTAGCTTTAGGCTAGGAGAGCCCTAACCTTAGCCTAAGCCTAGGGGTGCCCTAGCCTAAGGCTAGGGGTGCCCTAGCCTAAGGCTAGGGGTGCCCTAGCCTAAGCCCAGGGTTGCCCTACCCTAAGCCTAGGGGTGCCCTAGCCTAAGCCTAGGGGTGCCCTAACCTTAAGCTAGGGGAGCGCTAGCCTTAGCGTAAGCCTTGGGGCGCCCTAGCCTAAACCTAGGGGTTCCCTAGCCTAAGCCTAGGGGTGACCTAGCCTTAGGCTAGGGGAGCCCTAGCTTTAGTCTAAGCCTAGGGGTGCCCTAGACTAAGCCTAGGCGTGCCCTAGCCCAAGCCTAGGGATGCCCTAGCCTTAGGCTAGAGGAGCCCTAGCCTTAGCCTAAGCCTAGGGGTGCCCTAGCCTAAGCCTAGGGGTTCCCTAACCTAAGCTAGGGGTGCCCTAGTGTTAGGCTAGGGGAGCCCTAGCCTTAGCCTAAGCCTTGGGGTGCCCTAGACTTAGCCTAGGGGTGCCCTAGCCTAAGCCTAGGCTTGCCCTAGCCTTAGGCTAGCTGATCCCTAGCCTAAGCCTAAGCCTAGGGGTGCCCTAGCCTAAGCTAGGGGTGCCCTAGCCTTAGCCTAGGGGTGCCCTAGCCTAAACCTAGGCTTGCCCTAGCCTTAGGCTAGCTGAGCCCAAGCCTAAGCCTAAGCCTAGGGGTGCCCTAGCCTAAGCCTAGGGGAGCCTTAGCCTTAGCCTAAGCCTAGCGGTGCCCTAGCCTAAGCTTAGTGGTGCCCTATCCTAAGCCTAAGTGTGCCCTAACCTTAGGCTAGGAGAGCCCTAACCTTAGCCTAAGCCTAGGGGTGCCCTAGCCCAAGCCTAGGGGTGCCCTAGCCTAAGCCTAGGGGTGCCCAACCCTAAGCCTAGGGGTGCCATAGCCTAAGCCTAGGGGTGCCCTAGCCTAACCCTAGGGGTGCCATAGCCTTAGGCTAGAGGAGCCCTAGCCTTAGCCTAAGCCTAGGGGTGCCCTAGCCAAAGCTTAGGGGAGCCCTAGCCTAAGCCTTGGGTGCCCTAGCCTAAGCCTAGGGGTGCCCTAGAGTTAGGCTAGGGGAGCCCTATCATTAGCCTAAGCCTATGGGTGCCCTAGCCTAAGCCTAGCGGTGCCCTAACCTAAGCTTAGTGGTGCCCTATCCTAAGCCTAGGGGTGCCCTAGCCTAAGTCTAGGGGTGCCCTAGCCTTAGGCTTGAGAGCCCTAACCTTACCTAAGCCTAGGGGTGCCCTAGCCCAAGCCTAGGGGTGCCCTAGCCTAAGCCTAGGGGTGCCCTAGCCTAAGCCTAGGGGTGCCCTAGCCTAAGCCAAGGGGTGCCCTAGCCTAAGCCTAGGGGTGCCCTAGCCTTAGGCTAGGGGAGCCCTAGCCTTAGCCTAAGCCTAGGGTTGCCCTAGCCTAAGACTAGGGGTGCCCTAGCCTAACCTTAGGGGTGCCCTAGCGTAAGCCTAGGGTTGCCCTAGCCTAAGCCTAGGGGTGCCCTAGCCTAAGCCTAGGGGTGCCCTACCCTAAGCCTAGGGCTGCCATAGCCTAAGCATAGGGGTGCCCTAGCCTTAGGCTAGCTGAGCCCTTGCCTTAGCCTAAGCCTAGGAGTGCCCTAGGGCAAGCCTAGGGGTGCCCTAGCCTAAGGCTAGGGGTGCCCTAGCCTTAGTCTAGTGGAGCCCTAGCCTTAGCCTACGCCTAGGGGTGCCCTATCCTAAGCCATGGGGTGCCATAGCCTAAGCCTAGGGGTGCCCTAGCCTAAGCCTAGGCGTGCCCTAGCCTAAGCCTAGGGGTGCCCTAGCCTAAGCCTAGGGGTGCCCTAGCCTAAGCCTAGGGGTGCCCTAGCCTAAACCTAGGGGTTCCCTAGCCTAAGCATAGGGGTGACCTAGCTTTAGGGTAGGGGAGCCCTAGCTTTAGTCTAAGCCTAGGGGTGACCTAGCCTAAGCCTAGGGGTGCACTAGCCCAATCCTAGGGATGCCGTAGCGTTAGGCTAGAGGAGCCCTAGCCTTAGCCTAAGCCTACTGGTGCCCTAGCCTAAGCCTAGGGGTACACTAGCCTTAGGCTAGTGGAGCCCTAGCCTTAGCCTAAGCCTAGGGGTGCCCTAGCCTAAGCCTAGGGGTGCCCTAGCCTAAGCTTACGGGTGCCCTAGCCTAAGCTTTGGGGTGCCCTAGCCTAAGCTTAGGGGTGCCCTAGGGTTATTCTAGGGGAGCCCTAGCCTAAGCCTAAGCCTAGGGGTGCGCTAGCCTAAGCCTAGGGGTGCCCTAGCCTAACCCTAGTGGTGCCCTAGCCTTAGGCTAGGGGAACACTAGCCTTAGCCTAAGCCTAGGGGTGCCTTAGCCTAAGCTTAGGCGTGCCCTAGCCTAAGCTGAGGGGTGCCCTAGCCTAAGCCTAGGCTTGCCCTAGCCTTAGGCTAGCTGAGCCCTAGCCTAAGCCTAAGCTTAGTGGTGCCTTAGCCTAAGCCTTGCGGTGACCTAGCCTAAGCCTAGGGGTGCCCTAGGGTTAGGCTAGGGGAGCCCTAGCCTTAGCCTAAGCCTAGGGGTGCCCTAGCCAAAGCCTAGGGGTGCCCTATCCTAAGCCTAGGGGTGCCCTAGCCTAAAGCCTAGGGGTGCCCTAGCCTTAGGCTAGGGGAACCCTAACCTTAGCCTAAGCCTAGGGGTGCCCTAGCCCAAGCCTAGGGGTGCCCTAGCCTAAGCCTAAGGGTGCCCTAGCCTAAGCCTAGGGGTGCCCTAGCATAAGCCTAGGGGTGCCCTAGCCTAAGACTAGGGGTGCCCTAGCCTTAGGCTAGGGGTGCCCTAGCCTTAGCCTAAGCCTAGGTGTGCCCTAGCCTAAGCCTAGATGTGCCCTACTCTAAGCAGAGGGGTGCCCTACCCTACGCCTAGGGGTGCCCTACCCTAAGCCTAGGGGAGCCCTAGCCTAAGCCTAGGCTTGTCCTAGCCTTAGGCTAGCTGAGCCCTAGCCTAAGCCTAAGCCTAGGGGTGCCCTAACCTAAGCCTAGGGGTGCCCTAGCGTAAGCCTAGGGGTGCCATAGCCTTAGGCTAGAAGAGCCCTAGCCTTAGCCTAAGCCTAGGGGTGCCCTGGCCTAAGACTAGGGGTGCCCTAGCCTAAGCTTAGGGGTGCCCTAGCCTAAGCCTTGGGGTGCCCTAGCCTAAGCCTAGTGGTGCCCTAGTGTTAGTCTAGGGGAGCCCTAGCCTTAGCCTAAGTCTAGGCGTGCCCTACTTTAAGCTTAGGGGTGCCCTAGCCTAAGCCTAGGGGTGCCCTAGCCTAAGCCTAAGGGTGCCCTAGCCTAAGCCTAGGGGTGCCCTAGCCTTAGGCTAGAGGAGTCCTAGCCTTAGCCTAAGCCTAGGTGTGCCCTAGCCTAAGACTAGGGGTACCCTAGCCTAAGCCTAGGGGTGCCATAACCTAAGCCTAGGGGTGCCCTAGCCTAAGACTAGGGGTGCCCCAGCCTTAGTCTAGTGGAGCCCTAGCCTTAGCCTAAGCCTAGGTGTGCCCTAGCCTAAGCCTAGATGTGCCCTACCCTAAGGCTAGGGGTGCCCTAGCCTAAGCATAGGGGGGCCCTAGCCTAAGCCTTGGGGTGCCCTAGCCTAAGCTAGGGGTGACCTAGGGTTAGGCTAGGGGAGCCCTAGCCTTAGCCTAAGCCTTGGGGTGCCCTAGCCTTAGCCTAGGGGTGCCCTAGCCTAAGCCTAGGCTTGCCCTAGCCTTAGGCTAGCTGATCCCTAGCCTAAGCCTAAGCCTAGGGGTGCCCTAGCCTAAGCTAGGGGTGCCCTAGCCTAAGCCTAGGGGTGCCCAACCCTAAGCCTAGTGGTGCCCTAGCCTAAGCTTAGGGGTGCCCTAGCCTAAGGCTAGGGGTGCCCTACCTTAGTCTAGTGGAGCTCTAGCCTTAGCCTAAGCCTAGGGGTGCCCTAGCCTAAGCATCGGGGTGCCCTAGCCTAAGCCTAGGCTTGCCCTAGCCTTAGGCTAGCTAAGCCCTAGCCTAAGCCTAACCTGGGGGTGCCCTAGCCTAAGCCTAGGGGTGCCCTAGCCTAACCCTAGGGGTGCCATAGCCTTAGGCTGGAGGAGCCCTAGCCTTAGCCTAAGCCTAGAGGTGCCCTAGCCTAAGACTAGGGGTGCCCTAGCCAAAGCTTAGGGGTGCCCTAGCCTAAGCCTTCGGTGCCCTAGCCAAAGCCTAGGGGTGCCCTAGCCTAACCCTATTGGTGCCCTAGCCTAAGCCTAGGGGTGCCCTAACCTTAGGCTAGGGGAGCGCTAGCCTTAGCGTAAGCCTAGGGGTGCCCTAGCCTTAGGCTAGCTGAGCCCTTGCCTTAGCCTAAGCCTAGGAGTGCCCTAGGGTAAGCCTAGGGGTGCCCTAGCCTAAGGCTAGGGGTGCCCTAGCCTTAGTCTAGTGGAGCCCTAGCTTTAGCCTACGCCTAGGGGTGCCCTATCCTAAGCCATGGGGTGCCCTATCCTAAGCCTAGGGGTGCCCTAGCCTAAGCCTAGGGGTGCCCTAGCCTAAGCCTAGGGGTGCCCTAACCTTAGGCTAGGGGAGCGCTAGCCTTAGCGTAAGCCTTGGGGCGCCCTAGCCTAAACCTAGGGGTGCCCTAGCCTAAGCCTAGGGGTGCCCTAGCCTAACCCTAGAGGTGCCATAGCCTTAGGCTAGAGGAGCCCTAGCCTTAGCCTAAGCCTAGGGGTGCCATAGCCTAAGACTAGGGGTGTCCTAGCCAAAGCTTAGGGGTGCCCTAGCCTAAGCCTTGGGTGCCCTAGCCTAAGCCTAGGGGTGCCCTAGCCTAAGCCTAGGGGTGCCCTAGCCTAAGACTAGGGGTGCCCTAGCCTTAGGCTAGTGGAGCCCTAGCCTTAGCCTAAGCCTAGGTGTGCCCTAGCCTAAGCCTAGATGTGCCCTACTCTAAGCAGAGGGGTGCCCTACCCTACGCCTAGGGGTGCCCTACCCTAAGCCTAGGGGAGCCCTAGCCTAAGCCTAGGCTTGTCCTAGCCTTAGGCTAGCTGAGCCCTAGCCTAAGCCTAAGCCTAGGGGTGCCCTAACCTAAGCCTAGGGGTGCCCTAGCGTAAGCCTAGGGGTGCCATAGCCTTAGGCTAGAAGAGCCCTAGCCTTAGCCTAAGCCTAGGGGTGCCCTGGCCTAAGACTAGGGGTGCCCTAGCCTAAGCTTAGGGGTGCCCTAGCCTAAGCCTTGGGGTGCCCTAGCCTAAGCCTAGTGTTGCCCTAGCGTTAGTCTAGGGGAGCCCTAGCCTTAGCCTAAGTCTAGGCGTGCCCTACTTTAAGCTTAGGGTTGCCCTAGCCTAAGCCTAGGGGTGCCCTAGCCTAAGCCTAAGGGTGCCCTAGCCTAAGCCTAGGGGTGCCCTAGCCTTAGGCTAGAGGAGTCCTAGCCTTAGCCTAAGCCTAGGTGTGCCCTAGCCTAAGACTAGGGGTACCCTAGCCTAAGCCTAGGGGTGCCCTAACCTAAGCCTAGGGGTGCCCTAGCCTAAGGCTAGGGGTGCCCTAGCCTTAGTCTAGTGGAGCCCTAGCCTTAGCCTAAGCCTAGGTGTGCCCTAGCCTAAGCCTAGATGTGCCCTACCCTAAGGCTAGGGGTGCCCTAGCCTAAGCATAGGGGGGCCCTAGCCTAAGCCTTGGGGTGCCCTAGCCTAAGCTAGGGGTGACCTAGGGTTAGGCTAGGGGAGCCCTAGCCTTAGCCTAAGCCTTGGGGTGCCCTAGCCTTAGCCTAGGGGTGCCCTAGCCTAAGCCTAGGCTTGCCCTAGCCTTAGGCTAGCTAATCCCTAGCCTAAGCCTAAGTCTAGGGGTGCCCTAGCCTAAGCTAGGGGTGCCCTAGCTTTAGCCTAGGGGTGCCCTAGCCTAAGCCTAGGCTTGCCCTAGCCTTAGGCTAGCTGAGCCCAAGCCTAAGCCTAAGCCTAGGGGTGCCCTAGCCTAAGCCTAGGGGAGCCCTAGCCTTAGCCTAAGTCTAGCGGTGCCCTAGCCTAAGCTTAGTGGTGCCCTATCCTAAGCCTAGGGGTGCCCAAGCCTTAGGCTAGGAGAGCCCTAACCTTAGCCTAAGCCTAGGGGTGCCCTAGCCCAAGCCTAGGGGTGCCCTAGCCTAAGCCTTGGGGTGCCCAACCCTAAGCCTAGTGGTGCCCTAGCCTAAGCTTAGGGGTGCCCTAGCCTAAGGCTAGGGGTGCCCTACCTTAGTCTAGTGGAGCTCTACCCTTAGCCTAAGCCTAGGGGTGCCCTAGCCTAAGCATCGGGGTGCCCTAGCCTAAGCCTAGGCTTGCCCTAGCCTTAGGCTAGCTAAGCCCTAGCCTAAGCCTAACCTGGGGGTGCCCTAGCCTAAGCCTAGGGGTGCCCTAGCCTAACCCTAGGGGTGCCATAGACTTAGGCTGGAGGAGCCCTAGCCTTAGCCTAAGCCTAGGGGTGCCCTAGCCTAAGACTAGGGGTGCCCTAGCCAAAGCTTAGGGGTGCCCTAGCCTAAGCCTTGGGTGCCCTAGCCTAAGCCTAGGGGTGCCCTAGCCTAACCCTAGTGGTGCCCTAGCCTAAGCCTAGGGGTGCCCTAACCTTAGGCTAGGGGAGCGCTAGCCTTAGCGTAAGCCTAGGGGTGCCCTAGCCTTAGGCTAGCTGAGCCCTTGCCTTAGCCTAAGCCTAGGAGTGCCCTAGGGTAAGCCTAGGGGTGCCCTAGCCTAAGGCTAGGGGTGCCCTAGCCTTAGTCTAGTGGAGCCCTAGCCTTAGCCTACGCCTAGGGGTGCCCTATCCTAAGCCATGGGGTGCCCTAGCCTAAGCCTATGGGTGCCCTAGCCTAAGCCTAGGGGTGCCCTAGCCTAAGCCTAGGGGTGCCCTAGCCTAAGCCTAGGGGTGCCCTAAACTTAGGCTAGGGGAGCGCTAGCCTTAGCGTAAGCCTTGGGGCGCCCTAGCCTAAACCTAGGGGTGCCCTAGCGTAAGCCTAGGGGTGCCCTAGCCTAACCCTAGAGGTGCCATAGCCTTAGGCTATAGGAGCCCTAGCCTTAGCCTAAGCCTAGGGGTGCCATAGCCTAAGACTAGGGGTGTCCTAGCCAAAGCTTAGGGGTGCCCTACCCTAAGCCTTGGGTGCCCTAGCCTAAGCCTAGGGGTGCCCTAGCCTAAGCCTAGGGGTGCCCTAGCCTAAGACTAGGGGTGCCCTAGCCTTAGGCTAGTGGAGCCCTAGCCTTAGCCTAAGCCTAGGTGTGCCCTAGCCTAAGCCTAGATGTGCCCTACTCTAAGCAGAGGGGTGCCCTACCCTACGCCTAGGGGTGACCTACCCTAAGCCTAGGGGAGCCCGAGCCTAAACCTAGGCTTGTCCTAGCCTTAGGCTAGCTGAGCCCTAGCCTAAGCCTAAGCCTAGGGGTGCCCTAACCTAAGCCTAGGGGTGCCCTAGCGTAAGCCTAGGGAGGCCATAGCCTTAGGCTAGAAGAGCCCTAGCCTTAGCCTAAGCCTAGGGGTGCCCTGGCCTAAGACTAGGGGTGCCCTAGCCTAAGCTTAGAGGTGCCCTAGCCTAAGCCTTGGGGTGCCCTAGCCTAAGCCTAGTGGTGCCCTAGGGTTAGTCTAGGGGAGCCCTAGCCTTAGCCTAAGTCTAGGCATGCCCTACTTTAAGCTTAGGGGTGCCCTAGCCTAAGCCTAGGGGTGCCCTAGCCTAAGCCTAAGGGTGCCCTAGCCTAAGCCTAGGGGTGCCCTAGCCTTAGGCTAGAGGAGTCCTAGCCTTAGCCTAAGCCTAGGTGTGCCCTAGCCTAAGACTAGGGGTACCCTAGCCTAAGCCTAGGGGTGCACTAACCTAAGCCTAGGGGTGCCCTAGCCTAAGGTAGGGGTGCCCTAGCCTTAGTCTAGTGGAGCCCTAGCCTTAGCCTAAGCCTAGGTGTGCCCTAGCCTAAGCCTAGATGTGCCCTACCCTAAGGCTAGGGGTGCCCTAGCCTAAGCATAGGGGGGCCCTAGCCTAAGCCTTGGGGTGCCCTAGCCTAAGCTAGGGGTGACCTAGGGTTAGGCTAGGGGAGCCCTAGCCATAGCCTAAGCCTTGGGGTGCCCTAGCCTTAGCCTAGGGGTGCCCTAGCCTAAGCCTAGGCTTGCCCTAGCCTTAGGCTAGCTAATCCCTAGCCTAAGCCTAAGCCTAGGGGTGCCCTAGCCTAAGCTAGGGGTGCCCTAGCTTTAGCCTAGGGGTGCCCTAGCCTAAGCCTAGGCTTGCCCTAGCCTTAGGCTAGCTGAGACCAAGCCTAAGCCTAAGCCTAGGGGTGCCCTAGCCTAAGCCTAGGGCAGCCCTAGCCTTAGCCTAAGCCTAGGGGTTCCCTAGCCTAAGCTTAGTGGTGCCCTATCCTAAGCCTAGGGGTGCCCAAGACTTAGGCTAGGAGAGCCCTAACCTTAGCCTAAGCCTAGGGGTGCCCTAGCCCAAGCCTAGGGGTGCCCTAGCCTAAGCCTAGGGGTGCCCAACCCTAAGCCTAGTGGTGCCCTACCCTAAGCTTAGGGGTGCCCTAGCCTAAGGCTAGGGGTGCCCTACCTTAGTCTAGTGGAGCTCTAGCCTTAGCCTAAGCCTAGGGGTGCCCTAGCCTAAGCATCGGGGTGCCCTAGCCTAAGCCTAGGCTTGCCCTAGCCTTAGGCTAGCTAAGCCCTAGCCTAACCCTAACCTGGGGGTGCCCTAGCCTAAGCCTAGGGGTGCCCAAGCCTAACCCTAGGGGTGCCATAGCCTTAGGCTGGAGGAGCCCTAGCCTTAGCCTAAGCCTAGGGGTGCCCTAGCCTAAGACTAGGGGTGCCCTAGCCAAAGCTTAGGGGTGCCCTAGCCTAAGCCTTGGGTGCCCTAGCCTAAGCCTAGGGGTGCACTAGCCTAACCCTAGTGGTGCCCTAGCCTAAGCCTAGGGGTGCCCTAACCTTAGGCTAGGGGAGCGCTAGCCTTAGCGTAAACCTAGGGGTGCCCTAGCCTTAGGCTAGCTGAGCCCTTGCCTTAGCCTAAGCCTAGGAGTGCCCTAGGGTAAGCCTAGGGGTGCCCTAGCCTAAGGCTAGGGGTGCCCTAGCCTTAGGCTAGTGGAGCCCTAGCCTTAGCCTAAGCCTAGGTGTGCCCTAGCCTAAGCCTAGATGTGCCCTACTCTAAGCAGAGGGGTGCCCTACCGTACGCCTAGGGGTGCCCTACCCTAAGCCCAGGGGAGCCCTATCCTAAGCCTAGGCTTGTCCTAGCCTTAGGCTAGCTGAGCCCTAGCCTAAGCCTAAGCCTAGGGGTGCCCTAACCTAAGCCTAGGGGTGCCCTAGCGTAAGCCTAGGGGTGCCATAGCCTTAGGCTAGAAGAGCCCTAGCCTTAGCCTAAGCCTAGGGGTGCCCTGGCCTAAGACTAGGGGTGCCCTAGCCTAAGCTTAGAGGTGCCCTAGCCTAAGCCTTGGGGTGCCCTAGCCTAAGCCTAGTGGTGCCCTAGGGTTAGTCTAGGGGAGACCTAGCCTTAGCCTAAGTCTAGGCATGCCCTACTTTAAGCTTAGGGGTGCCCTAGCCTAAGCCTAGGGGTGCCCTAGCCTAAGCCTAAGGGTGCCCTAGCCTAAGCCTAGGGGTGCCCTAGCCTTAGGCTAGAGGAGTCCTAGCCTTAGCCTAAGCCTAGGTGTGCCCTAGCCTAAGACTAGGGGTACCCTAGCCTAAGCCTAGGGGTGCCCTAACCTAAGCCTAGGGGTGCCCTAGCCTAAGGCTAGGGGTGCCCTAGCCTTAGTCTAGTGGAGCCCTAGCCTTAGCCTAAGCCTAGGTGTGCCCTAGCCTAAGCCTAGATGTGCCCTACACTAAGGCTAGGGGTGCCCTAGCCTAAGCATAGGGGGGCCCTAGCCTAAGCCTTGGGGTGCCCTAGCCTAAGTTAGGGGTGACCTAGGGTTAGGCTAGGGGAGCCCTAGCCTTAGCCTAAGCCTTGGGGTGCCCTAGCCTTAGCCTAGGGGTGCCCTAGCCTAAGCCTAGGCTTGCCCTAGCCTTAGGCTAGCTAATCCCTAGCCTAAGCCTAAGCCTAGGGGTGCCCTAGCCTAAGCTAGGGGTGCCCTAGCTTTAGCCTAGGGGTGCCCTAGCCTAAGCCTAGGCTTGCCCTAGCCTTAGGCTAGCTGAGACCAAGCCTAAGCCTAAGCCTAGGGGTGCCCTAGCCTAAGCCTAGGGCAGCCCTAGCCTTAGCCTAAGCCTAGCGGTGCCCTAGCCTAAGCTTAGTGGTGCCCTATCCTAAGCCTAGGGGTGCCCAAGACTTAGGCTAGGAGAGCCCTAACCTTAGCCTAAGCCTAGGGGTGCCCTAGCCCAAGCCTAGGGGTGCCCTAGCCTAAGCCTAGGGGTGCCCAACCCTAAGCCTAGTGGTGCCCTAGCCTAAGCTTAGGGGTGCCCTAGCCTAAGGCTAGGGGTGCCCTACCTTAGTCTAGTGGAGCTCTAGCCTTAGCCTAAGCCTAGGGGTGCCCTAGCCTAAGCATCGGGGTGCCCTAGCCTAAGCCTAGGCTTGCCCTAGCCTTAGGCTAGCTAAGCCCTAGCCTAACCCTAACCTGGGGGTGCCCTAGCCTAAGCCTAGGGGTGCCCTAGCCTAACCCTAGGGGTGCCATAGCCTTAGGCTGGAGGAGCCCTAGCCTTAGCCTAAGCCTAGGGGTGCCCTAGCCTAAGACTAGGGGTGCCCTAGCCAAAGCTTAGGGGTGCCCTAGCCTAAGCCTTGGGTGCCCTAGCCTAAGCCTAGGGGTGCCCTAGCCTAACCCTAGTGGTGCCCTAGCCTAAGCCTAGGGGTGCCCTAACCTTAGGCTAGGGGAGCGCTAGCCTTAGCGTAAACCTAGGGGTGCCCTAGCCTTAGGCTAGCTGAGCCCTTGCCTTAGCCTAAGCCTAGGAGTGCCCTAGGGTAAGCCTAGGGGTGCCCTAGCCTAAGGCTAGGGGTGCCCTAGCCTTAGTCTAGTGGAGCCCTAGCCTTAGCCTACGCCTAGGGGTGCCCTATCCTAAGCCATGGGGTGCACTAGCCTAAGCCTAGGGGTGCCCTAGCCTAAGCCTAGGGATGCCCTAGCCTAAGCCTAGGGGTGCCCTAGCCTAAGCCTAGGGGTGCCCTAACCTTAGGCTAGGGGAGCGCTAGCCTTAGCGTAAGCCTTGGGGCGCCCTAGCCTAAACCTAGGGGTGCCCTAGCCTAAGCCTAGGGGTGCCCCAGCCTAACCCTAGAGGTGCCATAGCCTTAGGCTAGAGGAGCCCTAGCCTTAGCCTAAGCCTAGGGGTGCCATAGCCTAAGACTAGGGGTGTCCTAGCCAAAGCTTAGGGGTGCCCTAGCCTAAGCCTTGGGTGCCCTAGCCTAAGCCTAGGGGTGCCCTAGAGTTAGGCTAGGGGAACCCTATCATTAGCCTAAGCCTATGGGTGCCCTAGCCTAAGTCTAGGGGTGCCCTAGCCTTAGGCTAGGAGAGCCCTAACCTTACCTAAGCCTAGGGGTGCCCTAGCCCAAGCCTAGGGGTGCCCTAGCCTAAGCCTAGGGGTGCCCTAGCCTAAGCCTAGGGGTGCCCTAGCCTAAGCCAAGGGATGCCCTAACCTAAGCCTAGGGGTGCCCTAGCCTTAGGCTAGGGGAGCCCTAGCCTTATCCTAAGCCTAGGGGTGCCCTAGCCTAAGACTAGGGGTGCCCTAGCCTAACATTAGGGGTGCCCTAGCGTAAGCCTAGGGGTGCCCTAGCCTAAGCCTAGGGGTGCCCTAGCCTAAGCCTAGGGGTGCCCTACCCTAAGCCTAGGGCTGCCATAGCCTAAGCCTAGGGGTGCCCTAGCCTTAGGCTAGCTGAGCCCTTGCCTTAGCCTAAGCCTAGGAGTGCCCTAGGGTAAGCCTAGGGGTGCCCTAACCTAAGGCTAGGGGTGCCCTAGCCTTAGTCTAGTGGAGCCCTAGCCTTAGCCTACGCCTAGGGGTGCCCTATCCTAAGCCAAGGGGTGCCCTAGCCTAAGCCTAGGGGTTCCCTAGCCTAAGCCTAGGGGTGCCCTAGCCTAAGCCTAGGGGTGCCCTAGCCTAAGCCTAGGGGTGCCCTATCCTAAGCCTAGGTGTGCCCTAATCTTAGGCTAGGGGAGCGCTAGCCTTAACGTAAGCCTTGGGGCGCCCTAGCCTAAACCTAGGGGTTCCCCAGCCTAAGCATAGGGGTGACCTAGCCTTAGGGTAGGGGAGCCCTAGCTTTAGTCTAAGCCTAGGGGTGCCCTAGCCTAAGCCTAGGGGTGCCCTAGCCCAAGCCTAGGGATGCCGTAGCGTTAGGCTAGAGGAGCCCTAGCCTTAGCCTAAGCCTACTGGTGCCCTAGCCTAAGCCTAGGGGTACACTAGCCTTAGGCTAGTGGAGCCCTAGCATTAGCCTAAGCCTAGGGGTGCCCTAGCCTAAGACTAGGGGTGCCCTAGCCTAAGCTTAGGGGTGCCCTAGCCTAAGCCTTGGGGTGCCCTAGCCTAAGCTTAGGGGTGCCCTAGGGTTATTCTAGGGGAGCCCTAGCCTAAGCCTAAGCCTAGAGGTGCCCTAGCCTAAGCCTATGGGTGCCCTAGCCTAAGCCTAGGGGTGCCATAGCCTTAGGCTAGAGGAGCCCTAGCCTTAGCCTAAGCCTAGAGGTGCCCCAGCCTAAGACTAGGGGTGACCTAGCCTAAGCCTAGGCTTGCCCTAGCCTTAGGCTAGCTGAGCCCTAGCCTAAGCCTAAGCCTAGGGGTGCCCTAGCCTAAGCCTAGGGGTGCCCTAGCCTAACCCTAGTGGTGCTCTAGCCTTAGGCTAGGGGAACACTAGCCTTAGCCTAAGCCTAGGGGTGCCTTAGCCTAAGCTTAGGCGTGCCCTAGCCTAAGCCGAGGGGTGCCCTAGCCTAAGCCTAGGCTTGCCCTATCCTTAGGCTAGCTGAGCCCTAGCCTAAGTCTAAGCTTAGTGGTGCCCTAGCCTAAGCCTTGCGGTGACCTAGCCTAAGCCTAGGGGTGCCCTAGGGTTAGGCTAGGGGAGCCCTAGACTTAGCCTAAGCCTAGGGGTGCCCTAGCCTAAGCCTAGTGGTGCCCTATCCTAAGCCTAGGGGTGCCCTAGCCTAAGCCTAGGGGTGCCCTAGCCTTAGGCTAGGGGAACCCTAACCATAGCCTTAGCCTAGGGGTGCCCTTGCCCCAAGCCTAGGGGTGCCCTAGCCTAAGCCTAAGGGTGCCCTAGCCTAAGCCTAGGGGTGCCCTAGCCTAAGCCTAGGGGTGCCCTAGCCTAAGACTAGGGGTGCCCTAGCCTTAGGCTAGTGGAGCCCTAGCCTTAGCCTAAGCCTAGGGGTGCCCTAGCCTAAGCCTAGATGTGCCCTACTCTAAGCAGAGGGGTGCCCTACCCTACGCCTAGGGGTGCCCTACCCTAAGCCTAGGGGAGCCCTAGCCTAAGCCTAGGCTTGCCCTAGCCTTAGGCTAGCTGAGCCCTAGCCTAAGCCTAAGCCTAGGGGTGCCCTAGACTAAGCCTAGGGGTACCCTAGCGTAAGCCTAAGGGTGCCATAGCCTTAGGCTAGAAGAGCCCTAGCCTTAGCCTAAGCCTAGGGGTGCCCTGGCCTAAGACTAGGGGTGCCCTAGCCTAAGCTTAGGGGTGCCCTAGCCTAAGCCTTGGGGTGCCCTAGCCTAAGCCTAGTGGTGCCCTAGGGTTAGTCTAGGGGAGCCCTAGCCTTAGCCTAAGTCTCGGCGTGCCCTACGTTAAGCTTAGGGGTGCCCTAGCCTAAGTCTAGGGGTGCCCTAGCCTAAGCCTAAGGGTGCCCTAGCCTAAGCCTAGGGGTGCCCTAGCCTAAGCCTAGGGGTGCCCTAGCCTTAGGCTAGGAGAGCCCTAACCTTAGCCTAAGCCTAGGGGTGCCCTATCCCAAGACTTGGGGTGCCCTAGCCTAAGCTTAGGGGTGCCCTAGCCTAAGCCTAGGGGTGCCCTAGCCTAAGGCTAGGGCTGCCCTAGCCTAAGCCTAGGGATGCCCTAGCCTAAGCCTAGGGGTGCCCTAGCCTAAGCCTAGGGGTGCCCGAGTCTTAGGCTAGCTGAGATCTAGCCTTAGCGTAAGCCTAGGGGTGCCCTAGTCTAAGCCTATGGGTGCCCAGGATAAGCCAAGGGGTGCCCTAGCCTAAGCCTAGGGGTGCCCTAGCCTACGACTAGGGGTGCCCTAGCCCAAGCTTAGGGGTGCCCTAGCGTAAGCCTAGGGGTGCCCTAGCCTAAGCCTAGGGGTGCCATAGCCTAAGCCTAGGGGTACCCGAGCCTACGCAGAGGGGTGCCCTAGCCTAAGCCTAGGGGTGTCCTAGCCTTAGTCTAGTGGAGCCCTAGCCTTAGCCTAAGCCTAGGGGTGCCCTAGCCTAAGCCTAGGGGTGCCCTACCCTAAGCCTAGGGGTGCCCTATCCTAAGCCATGGGGTGCCCTAGCCTAAGCCTAGGGGTGCCCTAGCCTTAGGCTAAGGGAGCCCTAGCCTTAGCCTAAGCCTAGGGGTGCCCAAGCCTAAGACTAGAGGTGCCCTAGCCTAAGCCTACGGGTGTCCTAGCCTAAGCGTAGGGGTGCCCTACCCTAAGCCTAGGGGTGCCCTAGCCTAAGCCTAGGGGTGCCCTAACCTAAGCCTAGGGGTGACCTAGCCTTAGGCTAGGGGAGCCCTAGCTTTAGTCTAAGCCTAGGGGTGCCCTAGACTAAGCCTAGGCGTGCCCTAGCCCAAGCCTAGGGATGCCCTAGCCTTAGGCTAGAGGAGTCCTAGCCTTAGCCTAAGCCTAGGGGTGCCCTAGCCTAAGCCTAGGGGTGCCCTAACCTAAGCCTAGGGGTGCCCTAGCCTAAGGCTAGGTATGCCCTAGCCTTAGTCTAGTGGAGCCCTAGCCTTAGCCTAAGCCTAGGGGTGCCCTAGCCTAAGCCTAGGGATGCCGTAGCGTTAGGCTAGAGGAGCCCTAGCCTTAGCCTAAGCCTACTGGTGCCCTAGCCTAAACCTAGGGGTACACTAGCCTTAGGCTAGTGGAGCCCTAGCCTTAGCCTAAGCCTAGGGGTGCCCTAGCCTAAGACTAGGGGTGCCCAGGCCTAAGCATAGGGGTGCCCTAGCCTAAACCTTGGGGTGCCCTAGCCTAAGCTAGGGGTGCCCTAGGGTTAGGCTAGGGGAGCCCTAGCCTTAGCCTAAGCCTTGGGGTGCCCTAGCCTTAGCCTAGGGGTGCCCTAGCCTAAGCCTAGGCTTGCCCTAGCCTTAGGCTAGCTGATCCCTAGCCTAAACCTAAGCCTAGGAGTGCCCTAGCCTTAGCCTAGGGGTGCCCTAGCCTAAGCCTAGGCTTACCCTAGCCTTAGGCTAGCTGAGCCCAAGCCTAAGCCTAAGCCTAGGGGTGCCCTAGCCTAAGCCTAGGGGAGCCCTAGCCTTAGCCTAAGCCTAGCGGTGCCCTAGCCTAAGCTTAGTGGTGCCCTATCCTAAGCCTAGGGGTGCCCTAGCCTTAGGCTAGGAGAGCCCTAACCTTAGCCTAAGCCTAGGGGTTCCCTAGCCCAAGCCTAGGGGTGCCCTAGCCTATGCCTAGGGATTGCCCAACCCTAAGCCTAGTGGTGCCCTAGCCTAAGCTTAGGGGTGCCCTAGCCTAAGGCTAGGGGTGCCCTACCTTAGTCTAGTGGAGCCCTAGCCTTAGCCTAAGCCTAGGGGTGCCCTAGCCTAAGCCTCGGGGTGCCCTAGCCTAAGCCTAGGCTTGCCCTAGCCTTAGGCTAGCTAACCCCTAGCCTAAGCCTAACCTGGGGGTGCCCTAGCCTAAGCCTAGGGGTGCCCTAGCCTAACCCTAAGGTTGCCGTAGCCTTAGGCTAGAGGAGCCCTAGCCTTAGCCTAAGCCTAGGGGTGCCATAGCCTAAGACTAGGGCTGCCCTAGCCAAAGCTTAGGGGTGCCCTAGCCTAAGCCTTGGGTGCCCTAGCCTAAGCCTAGGGGTGCCCTAGAGTTAGGCTAGGGGAGCCCTATCATTAGCCTAAGCCTATGGGTGCCCTAGCCGAAGCCTAGCGGTGCCCTAACCTAAGCTTTGTGGTGCCCTATCCTAAGCCTAGGGGTGCCCTAGCCTAAGTCTAGGGGTGCCCTATTCTTAGGCTAGGAGAGCCCTAACCTTACCTAAGCCTAGGGATGCCCTAGCCTTAGCCTAAGCCTAGGGGTGCCCTAGCCTAAGCCTAGGGGTGCCCTAGCCTAAGCCTAGGGGTGCCCTAGCCTAAGCCTTGGGGTGCCCTAGCCTAAGCTTAGGGGTGCCCTAGGGTTATTCTAGGGGAGCCAATGCCTAAGCCAAACCCTAGAGGTGCCCTAGCCTAAGCCTATGGGTGCCCTAGCCTAAGCCTAGGGGTGCCATAACCTTAGGCTAGAGGAGCCCTAGCCTTAGCCTAAGCCTAGGGGTGCCCCAGCCTAAGACTAGGGGTGACCTAGCCTAAGCGTAGGCTTGCCCTAGCCTTAGGCTAGCTGAGCCCTAGCCTCAGCCTAAGCCTAGGGGTGCCCTAGCCTAAGCCTAGGGGTCCCCTAGCCTAACCCTAGTGGTGCCCTAGCCTTAGGCTAGGGGAACACTAGCCTTAGCCTAAGCCTAGGGGTGCCCTAGCCAACCCTAGGGGTGCCCTAGCCTAAGCCTAGGGGTGCCCTAGCCTAAGCCTAGGGGTACCCTAGCCTTAGGCTAGGGGAGCCCTAGCCTTAGCCTAAGCCTAGGGGTGCCCTAGCCTAAGCCTAGTGGTGCCCTATCCTAAGCCTAGGGGTGCCCTAGCATAAGCCTAGGGGTGCCCTAGCCTTATGCTAGGGGAGCCCTAAACTTAGCTTAAGCCTAGGGGTGCCCTAGCCCAAGCCTAGGGGTGCCCTAGCCTAAGCCTAAGGGTGCCCTAGCCTAAGCCTAGGGGTGCACTAGCCTAAGCCTAGGGGTGCCCTAGCCTAAGACTAGGGGTGCCCTAGCCTTAGGCTACTGGAGCCCTAGCCTTAGCCTAAGCCTAGGGGTGCCCTAGCCTAAGCCTAGGGGTGCCATAGCCTTAGGCTAGAAGAACCCTAGCCTTAGCCTAAGCCTAGGGGTGCCCTGGCCTAAGACTAGGGGTGCCCTAGCCTAAGGTTAGGGGTGCCCTAGCCTAAGCCTTGGGGTGCCCTAGCCTAAGCCTAGTGGTGCCCTAGGGTTAGTCTAGGGGAGCCCTAGCCTTAGCCTAAATCTAGGCGTGCCCTACGTTAAGCTTAGGGGTGCCCTAGCCTAAGCCTAGGGGTGCCCTAGCCTAAGCCTAAGGGTGCCCTAACCTAAGCCTAGGGGTGCCCTACCTTAGTCTAGTGGAGCCCTAGCCTTTGCCTAAGCCTAGGGGTGCCCTAGCCTAAGCCTCGGGGTGCCCTAGCCTAAGCCTAGGCTTGCCCTAGCCTTAGGCTAACTAAGCCCTAGCCTAAGCCTAAACTGGGGGTGCCCTAGAATAACCCTAGGGGTGCCATAGCCTTAGGCTAGAGGAGCCCTAGCCTTAGCCTAAGCCTAGGGGTGCCATAGCCTAAGACTAGGGGTGTCCTAGCCAAAGCTTAGGGGTGCCCTAGCCTAAGCCTTGGGTGCCCTAGCCTTAGGCTAGGAGAGCCCTAACCTTACCTAAGCCTAGGGGTGTCCTAGCCCAAGCCTAGGGGTGCCCTAGCCTAAGCCTAGGGGTGCCCTAGCCTAAGCCTAGGGGTGCCCTAGCCTAAGCCAAGGGATGCCCTAGCCTAAGCCTAGGGGTGCCCTAGCCTTAGGCTAGGGGAGCCCTAGCCTTAGCCTAAGCCTAGGGGTGCCCTAGCCTAAGACTAGGGGTGCCCTAGCCTAACCTTAGGGGTGCCCTAGCGTAAGCCTAGGGGTGCCCTAGCCTAAGCCTAGGGGTGCCCTAGCCTAAGCCTAGGGGTGCCCTACCCTAAGCCTAGGGCTGCCATAGCCTAAGCCTAGGGGTGCCCTAACCTTAGGCTAGCTGAGCCCTTGCCTTAGCCTAAGCCTAGGAGCGCCCTAGGGTAAGCCTAGGGGTGCCCTAGCCTAAGGCTAGGGGTGCCCTAGCCTTAGTCTAGTGGAGCCCTAGCCTTAGCCTACGCCTAGGGGTGCCCTATCCTAAGCCATGGGGTGCCCTAGCCTAAGCCTAGGGGTTCCCTAGCCTAAGCCTAGGGGTGCCCTAGCCTAAGCCTAGGGGTGCCCTAGCCTAAGCCTAGGGGTGCCCTATCCTAAGCCTAGGGGTGCCCTAACCTTAGGCTAGGGGAGCGCTAGCCTTAGCGTAAGCCTTGGGGCGCCCTAGCCTAAACCTAGGGGTTCCCTAGCCTAAGCATAGGGGAGACCTAGCCTTAGGGTAGGGGAGCCCTAGCTTTAGTCTAAGCCTAGGGGTGCCCTAGCCTTAGCCTAGGGGTGCCCTAGCCCAAGTCTAGGGATGCCGTAGCGTTAGGCTAGAGGAGCCCTAGCCTTACCCTAAGCCTACTGGTGCCCTATCCTAAACCTAGGGGTACACTAGCCTTAGGCTAGTGGAGCCCTAGCCTTAGCCTAAGCCTAGGGGTGCCCTAGCCTAAGACTAGGGGTGCCCTAGCCTAAGCTTAGGGGTGCCCTAGCCTAAGTCTTGGGGTGGCCTAGCCTAAGCTTAGGGGTCCCCTAGGGTTATTCTAGGGGAGCCCTAGCCTAAGCCTAAGCCTAGAGGTGCCCTAGCCTAAGCCTATGGGTGCCCTAGCCTAAGCCTAGAGGTGCCATAGCCTTAGGCTAGAGGAGCCCTAGCCTTAGCCTAAGCCTAGGGGTGCCCCAGCCTAAGACTAGGGGTGACCTAGCCTAAGCCTAGGCATGCCCTAGCCTTAGGCTAGCTGAGCCCTAGCCTAAGCCTAAGCCTAGGGGTGCCCTAGCCTAAGCCTCGGGGTGCCCTAGCCTAACCCTAGTGGTGCCCTAGCCTTAGGCTAGGGGAACACTAGCCTTAGCCTAAGCCTAGGGGTTCCTTAGCCTAAGCTTAGGCATGCCCTAGCCTAAGCCGAGGGGTGCCGTAGCCTAAGCCTCGGGGTACCCTAGCCTTAGGCTAGGGGAGCCCTAGCCTTAGCCTAAGCCTAGGGGTGCCCTAGCCTAAGCCTAGTGGTGCCCTATCCTAAGCCTAGTGGTGCCCTAGCCTAAGCCTAGGGGTGCCCTAGCCTTAGGCTAGGGGAGCCCTAACCTTAGCCTAAGCCTTTGGGGTGCCCTAGCCCAAGCCTAGGTGTGCCCTAGCCTAAGCCTAAGGGTGCCCTAGCCTAAGCTTAGGGGTGCGCTAGCCTAAGCCTAGGGGTGCCCTAGCCTTAGCCTAAGCCTAGGGGTGCCCTAGCCTAAGCCTAGATGTGCCCTACTCTAAGCAGAGGGGTGCCCTACCCTACGCCTAGGGGTGCCCTACCCTAAGCCTAGGGGAGCCCTAGCCTAAGCCTAGGCTTGCCCTAGCCTTAGGCTAGCTGAGCCCTAGCCTAAGCCTAAGCCTAGGGGTGCCCTAGCCTAAGCCTAGGGGTGCCCTAGCGTAAGCCTAGGGGTGCCATAGCCTTAGGCTAGAAGAGCCCTAACCTTAGCCTAAGCCTAGGGGTGCCCTGGCCTAAGACTAGGGGTGCCCTAGACTAAGCTTAGGGGTGCCCTAGCCTAAGCCTTGGGGTGCCCTAGCCTAAGCCTAGTGGTGCCCTAGGGTTAGTCTAGGGGAGCCCTAGCCTTAGCCTAAGTCTAGGCGTGCCCTACCTTAAGCTTAGGGGTGCCCTAGCCTATACCTAGGGGTGCCCTAGCCTAAGCCTAAGGGTGCCCTAGCCTAAGCCTTGGGGTGCCCTAGCCTAAGCCTAGGGGTGCCCTAGCCTAAGCCTAGTGGTGCCCTAGGGTTAGTCTAGGGGAGCCCTAGCCTTAGCCTAAGTCTAGGCGTGCCCTACCTTAAGCTTAGGGGTGCCCTAGCCTAAGCTTAGGGGTGCCCTAGCCTAAGCCTTGTGGTGCCCTAGCCTAAGCCTAGGGGTGCCCTAGGGTTAGGCTAGGGGAGCCCTAGCCTTGGCCTAAGCCTAGGGGTGCCCTAGCCTAAGCCTAGGGGTGCCATAACCTAAGCCTAGGGGTGCCCTAGCCTAAGCCTAGGGGTGCCTTAACCTTAGGCTAGGGGAGCCCTAGCCTTAGCCAAAGCCTAGGGGTGCCCTAGCCTAAGCTTTGGTGCCCTATCCTAAGCCTAGGGGTGCCCTAGCCTAAGCCTAGGGGTGCCCTAGCCTTAGGCTAGGAGAGCCCTAACCTTAGCCTAAGCCTAGGGGTGCCCTATCCCAAGACTTGGGGTGCCCTAGCCTAAGCTTAGGGGTGCCCTAGCCTAAGCCTAGGGGTGCCCTATCCTAAGGCTAGGGTTGCCCTAGCCTAAGCCTAGGGGTGCCCTACCCTAAGCCTAGGGGTGCCCTAGCCTAAGCCTATGGGTGCCCTAGCCTTAGGATAGCTGAGCCCTAGCCTTAGCGTAAGCCTAGGGGTGCCCTAGTCTAAGCCTATGGGTGCCCAGGATAAGCCAAGGGGTGCCCTAGCCTAAACCTAGGGGTGCCTTAGCCTTAGGCTAGCTGAGCCCTAACCTTAGCCTAAGCCTAGGGGTGCCCTAGCCTAAGCCTTGGGTGCTCTAGCCTAAGCCTAGGGGTGCCCTAGAGTTAGGCTAGGGGAGCCCTATCCTTAGCCTAAGCCTATGGGTGCCCTAGCCTAAGCCTAGCGGTGCCCTAACCTAAGCTTAGTGGTGCCCTATCCTAAGCCTAGGGGTGCCCTAGCCTAAGTCTAGGGGTACCCTAGCCTTAGGCTAGTAGAGCCCTAACCTTAGCCCAAGCCTAGGGGTGCCCTAGCCTAAGCCTAGGGGTGCCCTAACCTAAGCCTAGGGGTGCCCTAGCCTAAGCCTAGGGGTGCCCTAGCCTAAGCCAAGGGGTGCCCTAGCCTAAGCCTAGGGGTGCCCTAGCCTTAGGCTAGGGGAGCCCTAGCCTTATCCTAAGCCCAGGGGTGCCCTAGCCTAAGACTAGGGGTGTCCTAGCCTAACCTTAGGGGTGCCCTAGCGTAAGCCTAGGGGTGCCCTACCCTAAGCCTACGGCTGCCATAGCCTAAGCCTAGGGGTGCCCTAGCCTTAGGCTAGCTGAGCCCTTGCCTTAGCCTAAGCCTAGGAGTGCCCTAGGGTAAGCTTAGGGGTGCCCTAGCCTAAGGTTAGGGGTGCCCTAGCCTTAGTCTACTGGAGCCCTAGCCTTAGCCTATGCCTAGGGGTGCCCTGTCCTAAGCCATGGGGTGCCCTAGCCTAAGCCTAGGGGTGCCCTAGCCTAAGCCTAGGGGTGCCCTAGCCTTAGGTTAGGGAAGCTCTAGCCTTAGCCTAAGCCTAGGGGTGCCCTATCCTAAGATTAGGGGTGCCCTAGCCTAAGCCTACGCGTGTCCTAGCCTAAGCAGAGGGGTGCCCTAACGTAAGCCTAGGGGTGCCATAACCTTAAGCTAGGGAAGCCCTAGCCTTAGCCTAAGCCTTGGGGCGCCCTAGCCTTAGCCTAGGGGAGCCCTAGCCTTAGCCTAAGCCTAGGGGTGCCCTAGCCTAAGCCTTGGGGCGCCCTAGCCTAAACTTAGGGGTTCCCTAGCCTAAGCCTAGGGATGACCTAGCCTTAGGCTAGGGGAGCCCTAGCCTTAGTCTAAGCCTAGGGGTGCCCTAGCCTATGCCTAGGGGTGCCGTAGCCCAAGCCTAGGGATGCCCTAGTGTTAGGCTAGAGGAGCCCTATCCTTAGGCTAAGCCTAGGGGTGCCCTAGCCTAAGCCTAGGGGTGCCCTAGCCTAAGCCTAGGGGTGCCCTAGGCTAAGTCTAGGGGTGCCCTAGCCTGAGCCTAGGGGTACCCTAGCCTTAGGCTAGGGGAGCCCTAGCCTTAGCCTAAGCCTAGGGGTGCACCAGCCTAAGCCTAGGGGTGCCCTAGCCTAAGTCTAGGGGTGCCTAGCCTAAGCATAGAGTTGCCCTAACCTAAGCCTAGGGAGATCCCTACCTAATCTTAGGGCTCCCGTAGCCTAAGCCTACGGGTGCCCTAGCCTAAGCCTAGGGGTGTCCTAGCCTAAGCCTAGGGGTGCCCTAGCCCAGGCTAGGGATGCCTTAGCGTTAGGCTAGAGGAGCCCTAGCCTTAGCCTAAGCCTAGGGGTGCCCTAGCCTAAGCCAAGTGGTGCGCTAGCCTAAGTATTGAAATGCCCAAGCCTAAGCCTAAGGGTGCCCTAGTCTAAGTCTAGGGGTGCCTAGCCTAAGCATAGGGGTGCCCTAACCTAAGCCTAGGGATTCCCTAACTAAGCGTAGGGGTGCCCTAGCCTAAGCCTACGGGTGCCCTAGCCTAAGCCTAGTTGCTGCCCTAGCCTTAGGCTAGGGAAGCCCTAGCCTAAGCCTAGGGGTGCCCTAGCCTAAGCCTAGGGGTGCCCTAGCCTAAGCCTAGGAGTGCCCTAGCCTAAGCCTAGGGGTGCCCTAGCCTAGGCCTAGGGGTGCCCTAACCTAAGCCTAGGTGTGACCTAGCCTTAAGCTAGGGGAGCCCTAGCCTTAACCTAAGACTAGGGGTGCCCTAGCCTAAGCCTAGGGGTGCCCTAGTCTAAGCCTAAGGGTGCTCTAACCTTAGACTAGGGGAGCCCTAGCCTTAGCCTAAGCCTAGGGGTGCCCTAGCCTAAGCCGAGGGGTGCCCTAGCCCAAGCCTAGGGATGCCGTAGCGTTAGGCTAGAGGAGCCCTAGCCTTAGCCTAAGCCTAGGGGTGCCCTAGCCTAAGCCTAGGGTTGCCCTAGCCTAAGCATAGAGGTGCCCTAACCTAAGCCTAGGGGTTCCCTACCTAAGCCTAGAGGTGCCCTAGCCTAAGCCTAGGGGTGCCCTAGCCCAAACCTAGGGATGCATAGCTTTAGGCTAGAGGAGCCCTAGCCTTAGCCTAAGCCTAGGGGTGCCCTAGCCTAAGCCTAGGGTTGCCCTAGCCTATGTCTAGGGGTGCCTTATCCTAAGCCTAGGGGTACCCTAGGCTTAGGCCAGGGGAGTCCTCGCCTTACCCGAAGCCTTGGGGTGCCATAGCCTAATACTAGGGGTGCCCTAGCCTAAGCCTAGGGGTGCCCTAGCCCAGGCTAGGGATGCCCTAGCGTTAGGCTACAGGAGCCCTAGCCTTAGCCTAATCCTAGGGGTGCCTCAGCCTAAGCCAAGGGGTGCCCTAGCCTAAGTCTAGGGGTGCCCTAGCCTTAGGCTAGCTGAGCCCTTGCCTTAGCCTAAGCCTAGGAGTGCCCTAGGGTAAGCATAGGGGTGCCCTAGCCTAAGATTAGGGGTGCCCTAGCCTTAGTCTACTGGAGCCCTAGCCTTAGCCTATGCCTAGGGGTGCCCTATTCTAAGCCATGGGGTGCCCTAGCCTAAGCCTAGGGGTGCCCTAGCCTAAGCCTAGGGGTGCCCTAGCCTTAGCCTAGGGGAGCCCTAGCCTTAGCCTAAGCCTAGGGGTGCCCAAGCCTAAGACTAGAGGTGCCCTAGCCTAAGCCTACGGGTGTCCTAGCCTAAGCCTAGGGGTGCCCTAGCCTAAGCCTAGGGGTGCCCTAGCCAAAGCCTAGGGGTGCCCTAACCTTAGGTTAGGGGAGCGCTAGCCTTAGCGTAAGCCTTGGTGCGCCCTAGCCTAAACCTAGGGGTTCCCTAGCCTAAGCCTAGGGGTGACCTAGCCCTAGGCTAGGGGAGCCCTAGCTTTAGTCTAAGCCTAGGGGTGCCCTAGCCGAAGCCTAGGGGTGCCCTAGCCTAAGCCTAGGGATGCTGTAGCGTTAGGCTAGAGGAGCCCTAGCCTTAGCCTAAGCCTACGGGTGCCCTAGCCTAAGCCTAGGGGTGCCCTAGCTTAAGTCTAGGGGTTCCCATGCCTAAGCCAAGGGGTACCCTAGCCTTAGGCTAGTGGAGCCCTAGCCTTAGCCTAAGCCTAGGGGTGCCCCAGCCTAAGCCTAAGGGTGCCCTAGCCTAAGTCTAGGGGTGCCTAGCCTAAGCATAGAGGTGCCCTAGCCTAAGCCTACGGGTGCCCTAGTCTAAGCCTAGGGGTGCCCTAGCCCAAGTCTAGGGATGCCCTAGCGTTAGGCTATTAGAGCCCTAGCCTTAGCCTAAGCCTAGGGGTGCCCTAGCCTAAGCCTAGTGTGGCCCTAGCCTAAGTCTAGGGGTGCCCTAGCCTAAGCTTAGGGGTACCCTAGCCTTAGGCCAGGGGAGTCCTCTCCTTAGCCGAAGCCTTGGGGTGCCCTAGCCTAAGACTAGGGGTGCCCTAGCCTAAGCCTAGGGGTTCCCTAGCACAGGCAAGCGATGCCCTAGCGTTAGGCTTCAGGAGCCCCGCCTTAGCCTAAGCCTAGGGGTGCGTCAGCCTAAGCAAAGGGGTGCCCTAGCCTAAGTCTAGGGTTGCCCTAGCCTAAGGCTAGGGGTGCCCTAGCCTTAGTCTATTGGAGCCCTAGCCTTAGCCTAAGCCTAGGGGTTCCCTAGCCTAAGCCTAGGGGTGCCCTAGCCTTAGGCTAGGGGAGCCGTAGCCTTAGTCTAAGCCTAGGAGTGCCCTAGCCTAAGCCTAGGGGTGCCGTAGCCCAAGCCTAGGGATGCCCTAGCGTTAGGCTAGAGGAGCCCTATCCTTAGCCTAAGCCTAGGGGTGCCCTAGCCTAAGCCTAGGGGTGCCCTAACCTAAGCCTAGGGGTGCCCTAGCCTAAGCTTAGGGGTGCCCTAGCCTAAGTCTAGGGGTGCCCTAGCCTGATCCTAGGGGTACCCTAGCCTTAAGCTAGGGGAGCCCTAGCCTTAGCCTAAGCCTAGGGGTGCACCAGCCTAAGCCTAGGGGTGCCCTAGCCTAAGTCTAGGGGTGCCTAGCCTAAGCATAGTGGTGCCCTAACCTAAGCCTAGGGAGATCCCTACCTAATCCTAGGGCTGCCGTAGCCTAAGCCTACGGGTGCCCTAGCCTAAGCCAAGGGGTGCCCTGCCCAGGCTAGGGATGCCTTAGCGTTAGGCTAGAGGAGCCCTAGCCTTAGCCTAAGCCTAGGGGTGCCCTAGCCTAAGCCAAGGAGTGCGCTAGCCTAAGTATAGGGGAGCCCTAGCCTAAGCCTAAGGGTGCCCTAGCCTAAGTCTAGGGGTGCCCTAGCCTAAGCCTACGGGTGCCCTAGCCTACGCCTAGGGCTTCCCTAGCCTAAAGCTAGGGGTGCCCTAGCCTAAGCCTAGGTGTGCCCTAGCCTAAGCCTAGGTGTGCCCTAGCCTAAGCCTAGGGGTGCCCTATCCTAAGCCTAGGGGTGCCCTAACCTAAGCCTAGGTGTGACCTAGCCTTAAGCTAGGGGAGCCCTAGCCTTAACCTAAGACTATGGGTGCCCTAGCCTAAGCCTAGGGGTGCCCTAGTCTAAGCCTAAGGGTGCTCTAACCTTAGACTAGGGGTGCCCTAGCCTAAGCCTAGGGGTTCCCTACCTAAGCCTAGAGGTGCCCTAGCCTAAGCCTAAGGGTGCCCTAGCCCAAACCTAGGGATGCATAGCGTTAGGCTAGAGGAGCCCTAGCCTTAGCCTAAGCCTAGGGGTGCCCTAGCCTAAGCCTAGGGTTGCCCTAGCCTATGTCTAGGGGTGCCTTAGCCTAAGCCTAGGGGTACCCTAGGCTTAGGCCAGGGGAGTCCTCGCCTTAGCCGAAGACTTGGGCTGCCCTAGCCTAAGACTAGGGGTGCCCTAGCCTAAGCCTAAGGGTGCCCTAGCCCAGGCTAGGGATGCCCTAGCGTTAGGCTACAGGAGCCCTAGCCTTAGCCTAATCCTAGGGGTGCCTCAGCCTAAGCCAAGGGGTGCCCTAGCCTAAGTCTTGGGGTGCCCTAGCCTAAGGCTAGGGGTGCCCTAGCCTTAGTCTATTGGAGCCCTAGCCTTAGCCTAAGCCTAGGGGTGCCCTATCCTAAGCCATGTGGTGCCCTAGCCTAAGCCTAGGGGTGCCCTAGCCTAAGCCTAGGGGTGCCCTAGCCTTAGGCTAGGGGAGCCCTAGCCTTAGCCTAAGCCTAGGGTTGCCCTATCCTAAGACTAGGGGTGCCATAGCCTAAGCCTACGGGTGTCCTAGCCTAAGCCGTGGGGTGCCCTAGCCTAAGCCTGGGGGTGCCCTAACCTTAGGCTAGGGGAGCCCTAGCCTTAGCCTAAGCCTTGGGGCGCCCTAGCCTAAACCTAGTGGTTCCCTAGCCTAAGCCTAGGGGTGACCTAGCCTTAGGCAAGGGGAGCCCTAGCCTTAGTCTAAGCCTAGGGGTGCCCTAGCCTAAGCCTCGGGGTGCCGTAGCCCAAGCCTAGGGATGCCCTAGTGTTAGGCTAGAGGAGCCCTAGCCTTAGCCTAAGCCTAAGGGTGCCCTAGCCTAAGCCTAGGGTTGCCCTAGCCTAAGTCTAGGGGTGCCCTAGCCTAAGCCTAGTGGTACCCTAGCCTTAGCCCAGGGGAGTCCTCGCCTTAGCCGAAGCCTTGGGGTGCCCTAGCCTAAGACTAGGGGTGCCCTAGCCTAAGCCTAGGGGTGCCCTAGCCCAGGCTAGGGATGCCCTAGCATTAGGCTACAGGAGCCCTAGCCTTAACCTAAGCCTAGGGGTGCCTCAGCCTAAGCCAAGGGGTGCCCTAGCCTAAGTCTAGGGGTGCCCTAGCCTAAGGCTAGGGGTGCTCTAGCCTTAGTCAATTGGAGCCCTAGCCTTAGCCTAAGCCTAGGGGTGCCCTATCCTAAGCCATGGTGTGCCCTAGCCTAAGCCTAGGGGTGCCCTAGCCTAAGTCTAGGGATGCCCTAGCCTAAGCCTAGGGGTACCCTAACCTTAGGCTAGGGGAGCCCTAGCCTTAGCCTAATCCTAGGGGTGCCCCAGCCTAAGCCTAGGGGTGCCGTAGCCTACGTCTAGGGGTGCCTAGCCTAAGCATAGAGGTGCCCTAACCTAAGCCTAGGGGGATCCCTACCTAATCCTAGGGGTGCCCTAGCCTAAGCCTAGGGGTGCCCTAGCCTAAGCCTAGGGGTACCCTAGCCTAAGCCTAGGGGTGCCGTAGCCTAAGCCTAGGGGTGCTCTAACCTAAGACTAGATGTGACCTAGCCTTAACGTAAGCCTAGGGGTGCCCTAGCCTAAGCCTAAGGGTGCCCTAGTCTAAGCCTAAGGGTGCTCTAACCTTATACTAGGGTAGCCCTAACCTTAGCCTAAGCCTAGGGGTGCCCTAGCCTAAGCCTTGGGGTGCCCTAGCCCAAGCCTAGGGATGTCGTAGCGTTAGGCTAGAAGAGCCCTAGCCTTAGCCTAAGCCTAGGGGTGCCCTAGCATAAGCCTAGGGGTGCCCTAGCCTAAGTCTAGGGGTGCCCTAGCCTAAGCCTAGGGGTACCCTAGCCTTAGGCTAGTGGAGCCCTAGCCTTAGCCCAAGCCTAGGGATGCCCTAGCGTTAGGCTAGAGGAGTCCTAGCCTTAGCTTAAGCCTAGGTGTGCCCTAGCCTAAGCCTAGGGTTGCCCTAGCCTAAACCTAGGGGTAACATTGCATTAGCCCAGGGGAGTCCTCGCCTTACCCGAAGCCTTGGGGTGCCCTAGCCTAAGACTAGGGGTGCCCTAGCCTTAGGCTAGGGGAGCCCTAGCCTTAGCTTAAGCCTAGGGGTGCCCTATCCTAAGCCATGGGGTGCCCTAGCCTAAGCCTAGGGGTGCCTTAGCCTAAGCCTAGGGGTGCCCTAGCCTTAGGCTAGGGGAGCCCTAGCCTTAGCCTAAGCCTAAGGGTGCCCTATCCTAAGACTAGGGGTGCCCTAACCTAAGTCTACGGGTGTCCTAGCCTAAGCCGAGGGGTGCCCTAGCCCAAGCCTAGGGGTGCCCTAACCTTAGGCTAGGGGAGCCCTGCCTTAGCCTAAACGTTGGGGCGCCCTAGCCTAAACCTAGGGGTTCCCTAGCCTAAGCCTAGGGGTGACCTAGCCTTAGGCTAGGGGAGCCCTAGCCTTAGTCTAAGCCTAGGGGTGCCCTAGCCTAAGCCTAGGGGTGCCGTAGCCCAAGCCTAGGGATGCCCTAGCTTTAGGCTAGAGGAGCCCTATCCTTAGCCTAAGCCTAGGGGTGCCCTAGTCTAAGCCTAGGGGTGCCCTAGCCTAAGCCAACGGGTGCCCTAGCCTAAGTCTAGGGGTGCCCTAGCCTAAGCCTAGGGGTACACTAGCCTTAGGCTAGGGGAGCCCTAGCCTTAGCCTAAGCCTAGGGGTGGCCAGCCTTAGCCTAGGGGTGCCCTAGCCTAAGTCTAGGGGTGCCTAGCCTAAGCATAGAGGTGCCCTAACCTAAGCCTACGGGGATCCCTACCTAATTCTAGGGGTGCCCTAGCCTAAGCCTATGGTTGCCCTAGCCTAAGCCTAGGGGTGCCCTAGCCTAAGCCTAGGGGTGCCCTAGCCCAGGCTAGGGATGCCCGAGCGTTAGGCTAGAGGAACCCTAGCCTTAGCCTAAGCCTAGGGGTGCCCTAGCCTAGGCCAAGGGGTGCGCTAGCCTAAGTATAGGGGTGCCCTAGCTTAAGCCTAGGGGTGCCCTAGCCTAAGTCTAGGGGTGCCTAGCCTAAGCATAGGGGTGCCCTACCCTAAGCCTAGGGGTTCCCTACCTAAGCCTAGGGGTGCCCTAGCCTAAGCCTACGGGTGCCCTAGCCTAAGCCTAGGGTTGCCCTAGCCTAAGCTTAGGGGTGCCCTAGCCTATGCCTAGGTGTGCCCTAGCCTTAGGCTAGGGGAGCCTTAACCATAGCGTAAGCCTAGGGGTGCCTTAGCCTAAGCCTAGGGGTGCCCTAGCCTAAGCCTAGGGGTGCCCTAGCCTGAGGCTAGGGGAGCCCTAGCCTTAGCCTAAACCTAGGGGTGCCCTAGCCTAAGCCTAGGGGTGCCCTAGCCTGAGCCTAGGGGTGTCCTAGCCTGAGCATATGTGTGCCCTAGCCTAAGGCTAGGGGAGCCCTGGGGTAGTCTAGCCTAGGATTTCCCTAGCCTAAGCCTAGGGGTGTCATAGCCTGAGTCTAAGGGTGCACTAGCCTGAGAATAGGGGAGCCCAATCCTTAGCCTAAGCCTAGGGGGCCCTAGCCTAAGCCTATGGGCGCCCTAGCCTTAGGCTAGGGGAGCCCAAGCTTTAGCCTAAGCCTAGGGGTGCCGTAGCCAAAGCCTAGGGGTGCCCAAGCCTAAGCCTAGGGGTGGACTAGCCTAAGCCTATGGGTGCCCTAGCCTTAGGCTAGGGGAGCCCTAGCTTTAGCCTAAGCCTAGCGGTGCCGTAGCCAAAGCCTAGGGGTGCCCTAGCCTAAGCCTAAGGGTGCGTTAGCCTTAGGCTAGGGGATCCTTAGCCTTACCCTAAGCCTAGGAGAGCCCTAGCCTAAGCCTAGGGGTGCCCAAGCCTAAGCCTAGGGGTGCGCTAGCCTTAGGCTAGGGGAGCCCTACCCTTAGCCTAAGCCTACGATTGCCCTAGCCTAAGCCTATGGGTGCACTAGCCTAAGCCTAGGGGCGCCCTAGCCTTAGGCTAGGAGAGCCCTAGCCTTAGCCTAAGCCTAGGGGTTCCCTAGCCTAAGCCTAGGGCTGCCCTAGCCTGAGCCTAGGGGTGCCGTAGCCTTAGGCTAGGGGAGCCCTAGCCTTAGCCTAAGCCTAGGTGTGCCCTAGTCTAAGCCTAGGGTTGCCCTATCCTGAGCCTAGAGGTACCATAGTCTGAGGCTAGGAGAGCCCTAGCCTTAGCCTAAGCCTAGGGGTTCCCTAGCCTAAGCCTAGGGCTGCCCTAGCCTGAGCCTAGGGGTGCCGTAGCCTTAGGCTAGGGGAGCCCTAGCCTTAGCCTAAGCCTAGGTGTGCCCTAGCCTAAGCCTAGGGGTTCCCTAGCCTAAGCCTAGGGGTGCCCTAGGCTAAGGCTAGGGGTGCCTTAGCCTTAGTCCAGTGGAGCCCTAGCATTAGCCTAAGCTTAGGTGTGACCTATCTTAAGCCTAGGGGTGCCCTAGCCTAAACCTAGGGGTGCCCTAACCCAAGCCTAGGGATGCCCTAGCGTTAGGCTAGAGGAGCCCTAGCCTTAACCTAAGCCTAGGGGTTTCCTAGCCTAAGTCTAGGGGTGTCCTAGCCTAAGCCTAGGGGTACCCAAGCCTTAGGCTAGGGGAGCCTTAGCCTTAGCCTAAGCCTAGGGGTGCCCTAGCCTAAGCCTAGGGGTGCCCTAGCATTAGCCTAGGGTTGCCCTAGCCTAAGCTTAGGGGAGCCCTAGCCTAAGGCTAGGGTTGCCCTAGCCTTAGTCTAGTGGAGCCCTAGCCTTAGCCTAAGCCTAGGGGTGCACTATCCTAAGCCATGGGGTGCCCTAGCCTACGCCTAGAGGTGCCCTAGCCTAAGCCTAGGGTTGCCCTAGCCTAAGACTAGGGGTGCCCAAGCCTTAGGCTAGGGGAGCCCTAGCCTTAGCCTAAGCTTAGGGGTGGCCTAGCCTAAGCCTAGGGGTGCCCTAGCCGAAGCCTATGGGTGTCCTAGCCTAAGCCTAGGGGTGCCCTAGCCTAAGCCTAGGGTTGCCCTAGCCTTAGGCTAGTGGAGCCCTAGCCTTAGCATAAACTTAGGGGTGCCTTAGCCTAAACCTAGGGGTTCCCTAGCCTAAACCTAGGGGTGACCTAGACTAAGCCTAGGGGTGCTGTAGCATAAGCCTAGGGGTGCCCTAGCCTAAGTCTATGGGTGCCGTAGCCTAAGCCTAGGTGTGCCCTAGCCTAAGCCAAGGGGTGCCCTAGGCTAAGCCTAGTGGTGCCCTTGCCTAAGCCTAGGGGTGCCTGAGCCTAAGCCTAGGTGTGTCCTAGCCTTAGGCTAGGGGAGCCCTAGCCTTATCCTAAGCCTAGGGGTGCCCAAACCTAAGCCTAGGGGTGCCCTACCTAAGCCTAGGGGTGCCCTAGCCTAAACCTAGAGGTGCCTTAGCTTAAGTCTAGGGGTGCCCTATCCTAAGCCTAGGGGTGCCCTAGCCTAAGTCTAGGGGTGCCCTATCCTAAGCCTAGGGGTACACTAGCCTTAGGCTAGGGGAGCCCTAGCCTTAGCCTAAGCCTAGGGGTGCCCCAGCCTAAGCCTAGGGGTGCCCTAGCCTAAGCCTAGGGGTGACATAGACTAAGCCTAGGGGTGCTGTAGCCTAAGCCTAGGGGTGCCCTAGCCTAAGTCTATGGGTGCCGTAGCCTAAGCCTAGGGGTGCCCTAGCCTAAGCCAAGGGGTGCCCTAGCCTAAGCCTAGGGGTGCCCCAGCCTAAGCCTAGGGATGCCCTAGCCTAAGCCTAGGGGTGCCCTAGCCTAAGCCGAGGGGTGCCCTAGCCTAAGTCTAGGGGTGCCCTAGCCTAAGCCTGGGGGTGCCCTAGCCTAAGCCTAGGGGTGCCCTAGCCTTAGGCTAGGGGAGCCCCAGCCTTAGCCTAAGCCTAGGGGTGCCCCAGCCTAAGCTAAGGGGTGCCCTAGCCTAAGCCTAGGGGTGCCCTAGCCTAAGCCTGGGGGTGCCCTAACCTAAGCCTGGGGGTGCCCTAGCCTAAGCCTGGGGGTGCCCTAGCCTAAGCCTAGGGGTGCCCTAACCCAAGCCTAGGGTTGCCCTAGCGTTAGGCTAGAGGAGCCCTAGCCTTAGCCTAAGCCTACCGGTCCCCTAGCATAAGCCTAGGGGTGCCCTAGCCTAAGCCTACGGGTGTCCTAGCCTAAGACTAGGGGTGCATTACCCTAAGCCTAGGGGTGCATTACCCTAAGCCTAGTGGTGCCCTAGCCTTAGGCTAGGGGAGCCCTAGCCTTAGCCTAAGCCTTGGGGCGCCCTAGCCTAAGCCTAGGGGTTCCCTAGCCTAAGCCTAGGGGTGCCCTAGCCTAAGCCTAGGGGTGCCTTAGCCTTAGTCTAGGGGTGTCCTAGCCTTAGGCTAGGGGAGCCCTAGCCTTATCCTAAGCCTAGGGGTGCCCAAACCTAAGCCTAGGGGTGCCCTAGCCTAAGCCTAGAGGTGCTTTAGCCTAAGTCTAGGGGTGCCCTATCCTAAGCCTAGGGGTGCCCTAGCCTAAGTCTAGAGTTGCCCTATCCTAAGCCTAGGGGTACACTAGCCTTAGGCTAGGGGAGCCCTAGCCTTAGCCTAAGCCTACGGGTGCCCCAGCCTAAGCCTAGGGGTGCCCTAGCCTAAGCCTAGGGGTGCCCTAGCGTTAGGCTAGAGGAGCCCTAGCCTTAGCCTAAGCCTTGGGATGCCTTAGCCTAAGCCTAGGGGTGCCCTAGCCTAAGACTAGGGGTGCCCTAGCCTAAGCCTAGAGGTGCCCTAGCCTATGTCTTGGGGTGCCTTAGCCTAAGCCTAGGGGTACCCTAGCCTTAGGCTAGGGGAGTCCTCGCCTTGGCCGAAGCCTTGGGGTGCCCTAGCCTAAGCCTAGGGGTGCCCTAGCCTAAGCCTAGGGGTGCCCTAGACCAAGTAGGGATACCCTAGCGTTAGGCTAGAGGAGCCCTAGCCTTAGCCTAAACCTAGGTGTGCCCTAGCCTAAGCCTTGGGTTGCCCTAGCCTAAGGCTAGGGGTGCCCTATCCTAAGCCTAGGGGTACAATAGCCTTAGGCTTGGGGAGCCCTAGCCTTAGCCTAAGCCTAGGGGTGCCCAAGCCTAAGCCTAGGGGTGCCCTAGCCTAAGCCTAGGGGTGCCCTAGCCTAAGCCTGGGGGTGCCCTAGCCAAAGCATGGGGGTGCCCTTGCGTAAGCCTAGGGGTGCCCTAGCCTTAGGCTAGGGGAGCCCCAGCCTTAGTCTAAGCCTAGGGGTGCCCTAACCTAAGCCTACGGGTGCCCTAGCCCAAAACTAGGGATGCCCTAGCGTTAGGCTGGAGGAGCCCTAGCCTTAGCCTAAGCCTAGGGGTGCCCTAGCCTAAGCCTAGGGGTACCCTAGCCTAAGTCTAGGGGTTCCCTAGCCTAAGACTATGGGTACCATAGCCTTAGGTTAGGGGAGTCTTCGCCTTAGCCGAAGCCTTGGGGTGCCCTAGCCTAAGCCTATGGGTGCCCTAGCCTAAGCCTAGGGGTGCCCTTGCCCAAGCCTAAGGATGCCCTAGCGTTAGGCTAGAGGAGCCCTAGCCTTAGCCTAAGCCTAGGGTTTCCCTAGCCTAAGTCTAGGGGTGTCCTAGCCTAAGCCTTGGGATACCCAAGCCTTAGGCTAGGGGAGCCCTAGCCTTAGCCTAAGCCTAGGGGTGCCCTAGCCTAAGCCTAGGGGTGCCCTAGCATTAGCCTAGGGTTGCCCTTGCCTAAGCCTAGGGGTGCGTTAGCCTAAGCCTAGGGGTGCCCTAGCATAAGCCTAGGGGTGCCCTAGCCTAAGCCTATGGGTGTCCTAGCCTAAACCTAGGGGTGCCCTAGCCTAAGCCTAGGAGTGCCCTAGCCTTCGGCTAGGGGAGCCCTAGCCTTACCCTAAGCCTTGGGACGCCCTAGCCTAAACCTAGGGGTTCCCTAACCTAAGCCTAGGGGTGACCTAGCCTAAGCCTAGGGGTGCCCTAGGCTAAGGCTAGGTGTTCCCTAGCTTTTGTTTAGTGGAGCCCTATCCTTAGCCTACGCTTAGGCGTGCCCTATTCTAACCCTAGGGGTGCCCTAGCCTAAGCCTTGGGGTGCCCTAGCCTTAGGATAGGGGAGCCTTAGCTTTAGCCTAAGCCTAGTGGTGCCCAACCCAAAGCCTAGGTGTGTCTAGCCTAAGCCTAGGGGTGCCTTAGCCTTAAGTTAGGGGATCCTTAGCCTTAGCCTAAGCCTAGGGGAGCCCTAGCCTAAGCCTAGGGGTGCCCAAGCCTAAGCCTAGGGGAGCCCTAGCCTAAGCCTAGGGGTGCCCAAGCCTAAGCCTAGGGGAGCCCTAGACTAAGCCTAGGGGTGCCCTAGCCTAAGCCTAGGGCTGCCCTAGCCTACGCCTAGGGCTGCCCTAGCCTGCGCCTAGGGGTGCCCTAGCCTAAGCCTAGCGGTGCCCTAGCCTAAGCATAGGGGTGCCCTAGCCTTAGGCTAGGAGAGCCCTAGCCTTTGCCTAAGCCGAGGGGTGCCCTAGCCTAAGCCTAGGGGTGCCCTAGCCTTAGGCCAGCTGAGCCCTTGTCTTAGCCTAAGCCTAGGGGTGCCCTAGCCTAAACCTAGGGGTGCCCTAGCCTAAGCTTAGGGGTGCCCTAGCGTAAGCCTAGGGGTGCCCTAGCCTAAGCCTAGGGGTGCCCTAGCCTAAACCTAGGGGTGCCCTAGCCTAAGCCTAAGGGTGCCCTACCCTAAGCCTAGGTTTGCCCTAACCTAAGCTTAGCGGTGCCCTAGCCTTAGGCTAGCTGAGCCCTGGCCTTAGCCTAAGCCTAGGGGTGCCCTAGCCTAAGCCTAGGGGTGCCCTAGCCTAAGCTTAGTGGTGCCCTAGCCTAAGCCTTGGGGTGCCCTAGCCTTAGGATAGGGGAGCCTTAGCTTTAGCCTAAGCCTAGTGGTGCCCAACCCAAAGCCTAGGTGTGTCTAGCCTAAGCCTAGGGGTGCCTTAGCCTTAAGTTAGGGGATCCTTAGCCTTAGCCTAAGCCTAGGGGAGCCCTAGCCTAAGCCTAGGGTTGCCCTAGCCTAAGCCTAGGGGTGCCCTAGCCTAAGCCGAGGGGTGCCCTAGCCTTAGGCTATGGTAGCCCTAGCCTAAGCCTCGGGGTTCCCTAGCCTAAGCCTAGGGGTGCCCTAGCCTTAGGCTAGGGGAGCCCTAGTCTTAGCCTAAGCCTCGGGGTTCCCTAGCCTAAGACTATGGTTGCCCTAGCCTAAGCTTAGGGGTGCCATAGTCGAAGCCTAGGGGTGCCCTAGCCTAAGCCTAGGGGTGCCCTAGGGTTAGGCAAGGGGAGCCCTAGCCTTAGCCTAAGCCTAGGGGGTGCCCTAGCCTAAGCTTAGGGGTGCCCTAGGGGTAGGCAAGGGGAGCCCTAGCCTTAGCCTAAGCTTAGGGGTGGCCTAGCCTAAGCCTAGGGGTGCCCTAGCCTAAGGCTAGGTGAGCCCTAACCTTAGGCTACGGGAGCCCTAACCTTAGCCTAAGCCTAGGGGTGCCCTAGCCCAAGCCTAGGGGTGCCCTAGCCCAAGCCTAGGGGTGCCCTAGACTAAGCCTAGGGGTGCCCTAGCCTAAGCCTAGGGGTGCCCTAGCCTAAGCCAAGGGGTGCCCTAGGCTAAGCCTATTGGTGCCCTTGCCTAAGCCTAAGGGTGCCCTAGCCTAAGCCTAGGGGTGCCCTAGCCTAAGCCTATGGGTACCTGAGCCTAAGCCTAAGGGTGTCCTAGCCTTAGGCTAGGGGAGCCCTAGCCTTATCCTAAGCCTAGGGGTGCCCAAACCTAAGCCTAGGGGTGCCCTAGCCTAAGCCTAGGGGTGCCATAGCCTAAGCCTAGGGGTGCCCTAGCCTTAGCCTAGGGGTTCCCTAGCCTAAACCTAGGGGTTCCCTAGCCTAAGCCTAGGTGTTCCCTAGCCTAAGCCTAGGGGTGCCCTAGGCTAAGGCTAGGTGTGCCCTAGCCTTAGTCTAGTGGAGACCTAGCATTAGCCCAAGCTTAGGTGTGCCCTATCTTAAGCCTATGGGTGCCCTAGCCTAAGCCTAAAGGTGCCCAAGCCTAAGCCTAGGGGTGGACTAGCCTAAGCCTATGGGTGCCCTAGCCTTAGGCTAGGGGAGCCCTAACTTTAGCCTAAGCCTAGCGGTGCCGTAGCCAAAGCCTAGCGGTGCCCTAGCCTAAGCCTAAGGGTGCCTTAGCCTTAGGCTAGGGGATCCTTAGCCTTACCCTAAGCCTATGAGAGCCCTAGCCTAAGCCTAGGGGTGGGCTAGCCTTAGGCTAGGGGAGCCCTACCCTTAGCCTAAGCCTACGATTTCCCTAGCCTAAGCCTATGTGTGCACTAGCCTAAGCCTAGGGGTGCTCTAGCCTAAGCCTAGGGGTGCCCTAGCCTTAGGCTAGGAGAGCCCTAGCCTTAGCCTAAGCCTAGGGGTTCCCTAGCCTAAGCCTAGGGCTGCCCTAGCCTGAGCCTAGGGGTGCCGTAGCCTTAGGCTAGGGGAGCCCTAGCCTTAGCCTAAGCCTAGGTGTGCCCTAGTCTAAGCCTAGGGGTGCCCTATCCTGAGCCTAGAGGTACCCTAGTCTGAGGCTAGGGGAGCCCTAGCCTTAACCTAAGCCTACAATTGCCCTAGCCTAAGCTTAGGGGTGCCCTAGCCTGAGTCTAGGTGTGCCCTAGCCTGAGGCTAGGGGAGCCGTAGCCTTAACCTAAGCCTAGGGTATCCGTATCTAAAGCCTAGGGGTGCTCTAGTCTAAGCCTAGGGGTGCCCTAACCTGAGCCTAGGGGTGCCCTAGTCTGAGGCTAGGGGAGCCATTGCCTTAGCCTAAGACTAGGGGTGCCCTAGCCTAAGCCTATGGGTGCCCTACCCTAAGGCTAGGGGTGCCCTAGCCTAAGCCTAGGGGTGCCCTAGCCTTAGGCTAGCTGAGCCCTAGCCTTAGCTTAAGCCTAGAGGTGCCCTAGCCTAAGCCTAGGGATGCCCTAGCCTAAGCCTTGGGGTGCCCAAGGGTTAGGCTTGGGGAGCCCTAGCCTTAGCCTAAGCCTAGGGGTGCCCTTGCCTAAGACTAGGGGTGCCCTAGCCTTAGGCTAGGGGAGCCCAAGCCTTAGCCTTAGCCTAGCGGTGCCCTAGCTTAAGACTAGGGGTGCCCTACCCTAAGCTTAGGGGTGCCGTAGCCTAAGCCTAGGGGTGCCCTAGCCTAAGCCTTGTGGTGCCCAAGGGTTAGACTAGGGGAGCCCTAGCCTTAGCCTAAGCCTAGTGGTGCCCTAGCCTAAGACTAGGGGTGCCATAGCCTTAGGCTAGGGGAGCCCTAGCCTTAGTCTAGGGGTGCCCTAGCCTAAGCGTAGGGGTGCCCTAGCCTAAGCCTAGGGGTGCCCTAGCCTAAGCCTAGGCATGCCCTAGGCTAAGCCTAGGAGTGCCCTAGCCTAAGCCTAGGGGTGCCCAAGCCTAAGCCTAGGGGTGCCCTATCCTTAGGCTTGGGGAGCCCTAGCCTTAGCCTAAGCCTAGGGGTCCCCTAGCCTAAGCCTAGGGGTGCCCTAGCCTAAGCGTAGGGGTGCCCTAGCCCAAGCCTAGGGGTGTCTTAGCGTAAGTCTAGGGATACCCTAGCCTAAGCCTAGGGGTGCACTAGCCTAAGGTTAGGGGTGCCCTAGCCTTAGTCTAGTAGAGCCCTAGCCTTAGCCTAAGCCTAGGGGTGCCCTAGCCTAAGCCTAGGGGTGCCCTAACCTAAGCTTAAGGGTGCCCTAGCCTAAGCCTAGGGGTGCCCTAGCGTAAGCCAAGGTGTGCCCTAGCCTTAGGCTAGCGAAGCCCTAGCCTTATCCTAAGCCGACGGGTGCCCTAGCCTAAGCCTAGGGGTGCACTAGCCTAATCCTAGGGGTGCCCTAGCCTAAGCCTTGGGGTGCCCTAGCCTTAGGATAGGGGAGCCTTAGCTTTAGCCTAAGCCTAGTGGTGCCCAACCCAAAGCCTAGGTGTGCCCTAGCCTAAGCCTAGGGGTGCCTTAGCCTTAAGTTAGGGGATCCTTAGCCTTAGCCTAAGCCTAGGGGAGCCCTAGCCTAAGCCTAGGGTGCCCAAGCCTAAGCCTAGGGGAGCCCTAGCCTAAGCCTAGGGGTGCCCAAGCCTAAGCCTAGGGGAGCCCTAGACTAAGCCTAGGGGTGCCCTAGCCTAAGCCTAGGGCTGCCCTAGCCTACGCCTAGGGCTGCCCTAGCCTGCGCCTAGGGGTGCCCTAGCCTAAGCCTAGCGGTGCCCTAGCCTAAGCATAGGGGTGCCCTAGCCTTACGCTAGGAAAGCCCTAGCCTTTGCCTAAGCCGAGGGGTGCCCTAGCCTTAGGCCAGCTGAGCCCTTGCCTTAGCCTAAGCCTAGGGGTGCCCTAGCCTAAGCCTAAGGGTGCCCTACCCTAAGCCTAGGTTTGCCCTAACCTAAGCTTAGCGGTGCCCTAGCCTTAGGCTAGCTGAGCCCTTGCCTTAGCCTAAGCCTAGGGGTGCCCTAGCCTAAGCCTAGGGGTGCCCTAGCCTAAGCTTAGTGGTGCCCTAGCCTAAGCTTAGTGGGGCCCTAGCCTTAGGATAGGGGAGCCCTAGCGTTAGCCTAAGCCTAGGGGTCCCCTAGCCTAAGGCTAGGGGTGCCCTAGCCTAAGGCTAGGGGTGCCCTAGCCTAAGCCGAGGGGTGCCCTAGCCTTAGGCTAGGGTAGCCCTAGCCTAAGCCTCGGGGTTCCCTAGCCTAAGCCTAGGGTTGCCCTAGCCTTAGGCTAGGGGAACCCTAGTCTTAGCCTAAGCCTCGGGGTTCCCTAGCCTAAGACTATGGGTGCCCTAGCCTAAGCTTAGGGGTGCCATAGTCGAAGCCTAGGGGTGCCCTAGCCTAAGCCTAGGGGTGCCCTAGGGTTAGGCAAGGGGAGCCCTAGCCTTAGCCTAAGCCTAGGGGGTGCCCTAGCCTAAGCTTAGGGGTGCCCTAGGGTTAGGCAAGGGGAGCCCAGCCTTAGCCTAAGCTTAGGGGTGGCCTAGCCTAAGCCTAGGGGTGCCCTATCCTAAGGCTAGGGGAGCCCTAACCTTAGGCTAGGGGAGCCCTAACCTTAGCCTAAGCCTAGGGGTGCCCTAGCCCAAGCCTAGGGGTGCCCTAGCCTAAGCCTAGGGTTGCCCTAGCCTAAGCCTAGGGGTGCCCTAGCCTAAGCCTAGGGGTGCCCTAGCCTAAGCCTAGGGGTGCCCTAGCCTAAGCCAAGGGGTGCCCTAGGCGTAGCCTAGTGGTGCCCTTGCCTAAGCCTAGGGGTGCCCTAGCCTAAGCCTAGGGGTGCCCTAGCCTAAGTTTACGGGTGCCCTAGGGTTAGGCAAGGGGAGCCCTAGCCTTAGCCTAAGCTTAGGGGTGGCCTAGCCTAAGCCTAGGGGTGCCCTAGCCTAAGGCTAGGTGAGCCCTAACCTTAGGCTTCGGGAGCCCTAACCTTAGCCTAAGCCTAGGGGTGCCCTAGCCCAAGCCTAGGGGTTCCCTAGCCCAAGCCTAGTGGTGCCCTAGCCTAAGCCTAGGGGTGCCCTAGCCTAAGCCTAGGGGTGCCCTAGCCTAAGCCAAGGGGTGCCCTAGGCTAAGCCTATTGGTGCCCTTGCCTAAGCCTAAGGGTGCCCTAGCCTAAGCCTAGGGGTGCCCTAGCCTTAGCCTATTGGTGCCTGAGCCTAAGCCTAAGGGTGTCCTAGCCTTAGGCTAGGGGAGCCCTAGCCTTATCCTAAGCCTAGGGGTGCCCAAACCTAAGCTTAGGGGTGCCCTAGCCTAAGCCTAGGGGTGCCATAGCCTAAGCCTAGGGGTGCCCTAGCCTTAGCCTAGGGGTTCCCTAGCCTAAACCTAGGGGTTCCCTAGCCTAAGCCTAGGTGTTCCCTAGCCTAAGCCTAGGGGTGCCCTAGGCTAAGGCTAGGGGTGCCCTAGCCTTAGTCTAGTGGAGACCTAGCATTAGCCTAAGCTTAGGTGTGCCCTATCTTAAGCCTACGGGTGCCCTAGCCTAAGCCTAAAGGTGCCCAAGCCTAAGCCTAGGGGTGGACTAGCCTAAGCCTATGGGTGCCCTAGCCTTAGGCTAGGGGAGCCCTAACTTTAGCCTAAGCCTAGCGGTGCCGTAGCCAAAGCCTAGCGGTGCCCTAGCCTAAGCCTAAGGGTGCCTTAGCCTTAGGCTAGGGGATCCTTAGCCTTACCCTAAGCCTAGGAGAGCCCTAGCCTAAGCCTAGGGGTGCCCAAGCCTAAGCCTAGGGGTGCGCTAGCCTTAGGCTATGGGAGCCCTACCCTTAGCCTAAGCCTACGATTTCCCTAGCCTAAGCCTATGTGTGCACTAGCCTAAGCCTAGGGGTGCTCTAGCCTAAGCCTAGGGGTGCCCTAGCCTTAGGCTAGGAGAGCCCTAGCCTTAGCCTAAGCCTAGGGCTTCCCTAGCCTAAGCCTAGGGCTGCCCTAGCCTGAGCCTAGGGGTGCCGTAGCCTTAGGCTAGGGGAGCCCTAGCCTTAGCCTAAGCCTAGGTGTGCCCTAGTCTAAGCCTAGGGGTGCCCTATCCTGAGCCTAGAGGTACCCTAGTCTGAGGCTAGGGGAGCCCTAGCCTTAACCTAAGCCTACAATTGCCCTAGCCTAAGCTTAGGGGTGCCCTACCCTGAGTCTAGGGGTGCCCTAGCCTGAGGCTAGGGGAGCCGTAGCCTTAACCTAAGCCTAGGGGATCCGTATCTAAAGCCTAGGGGTGCCCTAGACTAAGCCTAGGGGTGCCATATCCTGAGCCTAGGGGTGCCCTAGTCTGAGGCTTGGGGAGCCATTGCCTTAGCCTAAGACTAGGGGTGCCCTAGGGTAAGCCTATGGGTGCCCTACCCTAAGGCTAGGGGTGCCCTAGCCTAAGCCTAGGGGTGCCCTAGCCTTAGGCTAGCTGAGCCCTAGCCTTAGCTTAAGCCTAGAGGTGCCCTAGCCTAAGTCTAGGGATGCCCTAGCCTAAGCCTTGGGGTGCCCTAGCCTTAGGATAGGGGAGCCTTAGCTTTAGCCTAAGCCTAGTGGTGCCCAACCCAAAGCCTAGGTGTGCCCTAGCCTAAGCCTAGGGGTGCCTTAGCCTTAAGTTAGGGGATCCTTAGCCTTAGCCTAAGCCTAGGGGAGCCCTAGCCTAAGCCTAGGGGTGCCCAAGCCTAAGCCTAGGGGAGCCCTAGCCTAAGCCTAGGGGTGCCCAAGCCTAAGCCTAGGGGAGCCCTAGACTAAGCCTAGGGGTTCCCTAGCCTAAGCCTAGGGCTGCCCTAGCCTACGCCTAGGGCTGCCCTAGCCTGCGCGTAGGGTGCCCTAGCCTAAGCCTAGCGGTGCCCTAGCCTAAGCATAGGGGTGCCCTAGCCTTAGGCTAGGAGAGCCCTAGCCTTTGCCTAAGCCGAGGGGTGCCCTAGCCTAAGCCTAGGGGTACCCTAGCCTAAGCCTAGGGGTGCCCTAGCCTAAGCCTAGCGGTGCCCTAGCCTAAGCCTTGTGGTGCCCTAGCCTGAGGCTAGGGAGCCCTAGCCTTAGCCTAAACCTAGGGGTGCCCTAACCTAAGCCTAGGGGTGCCCTAGCCTGAGCCTAGGGGTGCCCTAGCCTGAGCATACGGGTGCCCTAGCCTGAGGCTAGGGGAGCCCTAGCGTTATTCTAGCCTAGGATTGCCCTAGCCTAGCCTAGGGTGTCATAGCCTGAGTCTAGGGGTGCAGTAGCCTGAGGATAGGCATGCCCTAGGCTAAGCCTAGGGGTGCCCTAGCCTAAGCCTATGGGGCCCTAGCCTAAGCCTATGGGTGCCCTAGCCTTAGGCTAGGGGAGCCCAAGCTTTAACCTAAGCCTAGGGGTGCACTAGCCAAAGCCTAGGGGTGCCCTAGCCTAAGCCTAGGGGTGCCTTAGCCTAAGCCTAGGGCTGCCCTAGCCTGAGCCTAGGGGTGCCGTAGCCTTAGGCTAGGGGAGCACTAGCCTTAGCCTAAGCCTAGGGGTGCCCTAGTCTAAGCCTAGGGGTGCCCTATCCTGAGCCTAGGGGTGCCCTAGTCTGAGGCTAGGGGAGCCCTAGCCTTAGCCTAAGCCTACGATTGCCCTAGCCTAAGCTTAGTGGTGCCCTATCCTGAGCCTAGGGGTGCCCTAGGTTGAGGCTAGGGGAGCCGTAGCCTTAGCCTAAGCCTAGGGGATCCCTATCTAAAGCCTAGGGGTGCCCTAGCCTAAGCCGAGGGGTGCCCTAGCCTAAGCCTAGGAGTGCCCTAGCCTTTGGCTAGGGGAGCCCTAGCCTTTTCCTAAGCCTAGGGGTGCCCTAGCCTAAGCCTAGGGGTGCCCTAGCCTGAGCCCAGGGGTGCCGTAGCCTTAGGCTAGGGGAGCCCTAGCCGTAGCCTAAGCCTAGGGGTGCCCTAGTCTAAGCCTAGGGGTGCCCTATCCTGAGCCTAGGGGTGCCCTAGTCTGAGGCTAGGGGGGCCATTGCCTTAGCCTAAGACTAGGAGTGCCCTAGCCTAAACCTATGGGTGCCCTACCCTAAGGCTAGGGGTGCCCTAGCCTAAGCCTAGGGGTGCCCTATCCTTAGGCTAGCTGAGCCCTAGCCTTAGCCTAAGCCTAGGGGTGCCCTAGCCTAAGCCTAGGGTTGCCCTAGCCTAAGCCTAGGGGTGCCCTAGCCTTAGGCTAGGGGAGCCCTAGCCTTAGCCTAAGCCTAGCGGTGCCCTAGCTTAAGACTAGGGGTGCCCTAGCCTAAGCTTAGGGGTGCCGTATCCTAAGCCTAGGGGTGCCCTAACCTAAGCATTGGGGTGCCCAAGGGTTAGGCTAGGGGAGCCCTAGCCTTAGCCTAAGCCTAGGGGTGCCCTAGCCTAAGACTAGGGGTGCCCTAGCCTTAGGCTAGGGGTGCCCTAGCCTTAGGCTAGGGAAGCCCTAGCCTTAGCCTAAGCCTAGGGGTGCCGTAGCCTAAGCCTAGGGGTGCCCTAGCCTAAGCCTAGGGGTGCCCTAGCCTAAGCTTAGGGGTGCCCTAGCCTAAGCCTAGGGGTGCCCTAGCCTTAGGCTAGGGGAGACCTAGCCTTAGCCTAAGCCTAGGGGTGCCCTAGCCTAAGCTTAGGGGTGCCCTATCCTAAGCCTAGGGGTGCCCTAGCCTAAGCCTAGGGGTGTCCTAGCCTAAGCCTAGCGGCACCCTAGGCTTAGGCTAGGGGAGCCCTAGCCTTAGCCTAAGCCTAGGGGCACCCTAGCCTAAACCAAGGGGTGCCCTAGCCTAAGCTTAGGGGTTCCCTAGCCTTAAGCTAGGGGAGCCCTAGCCTTAGTCTAAGACTAGTGGTGTCCTCGCCTAAGCATAGGGGTGCCCTATCCTTAGGCTAGAGGAGTCCTCCCCTTACCCGAAGCTTAGGGGTGCCCTAGGGTAAGCCTAGGGGTGCCCTAGCCTAAGCCTTGTGATGCCCTAGCCGAAGCCTAAGGATGCCCTAGCGTTAGGCTAGAGGAGGAATAGCCTTAGCCTAAGCCTAGGGGTGCCCTAGCCTAAGTCTAGGGCTGCCCTAGCCTAAGCCTAGGGGTGCCCTAGCCTTAGGCTAGGGGAGCCCTAGCCTTAGCCTAAGCCTAGGGCTGCCCCAGCCTAAGCCTAGGGGTGCCCTAGCCTACGTCTAGGGGTGCCCTAGCCTAAGCATAGGGGTGCTCTAACATAAGCCAGGGGTTCCCTAACTAAGCCTAGGGGTGCCCTAGCCTAAGCCTAGGGGTGCCCTCGCCTTAGGCTAAGGAAGCCCTAGCCTTAGCCTAAGCCTAGGGGTGCACTAGCCTAAGCCTAGGGGTGCCCTAGCCTAAGCCTAGGGGTTCCCTAGCCTAAGCCTACGGGTGCCCTAGCCTAAGTCTAGGGGTGCCCTAGCCTAAGCCTAGGGGTGCCCTAGCCTAAGCCTAAACTTAAGGGTGCCCTAGCCTAAGCCTAGGGGTGCCCTAGCCTAAGCCTATGGGTGCCCTAGCCTTAGGATAGGGGAGCCCTAGCTTTAGCCTAAGCCTAGGGGTGCACTAGCCAAAGCCTAGGGGTACCCTTGCCTAAGCGTAGGGTGCCTTAGCCTTAGGCTAGGTGAGCCCTAGCCTTAGCCTAATACTAGTGGTGCCCTAGCCTAAGCCTAGGGGTGCCCTAGCCTAAGACTAGGGGTGCCCTAGCATAAGCCTAGGGTTTCCCTAGCCTAAGCCTAGGGGTGCTCTAGCCTAAGGCTAGGTGTGCCCTAGCCTTAGTCTAGTGGATCCCTAGCCTTAGCCTAAGCCTAGGGGTGCCCTATCCTAAGCCATGGGGTGCCTTACCCTAAGCCTAAGGGTTCCCTAGCCTAAGCCTAGGGTTGCCCTACCCTAAACCTAGGGGTGCCCTAGCCTTAGGCTAGGGGAGGGCTAGCCTTAGCCTAAGCCTAGGGGTGCCCTAGCCAAGCCTAGGGGTGCCCTAGCCTAAGACTAGGGGTGCATTACCCTAAGCTTAGGGGTGCCCTAGCCTTAGGCTAGGGGAGCCCTAGCCTTAGCCTAAGCCTTGGGGTTCCCTAGCGTAAGCCAAGGGGTGCCCTAGCCTAAGCTTAGGGGTGCCCTAGCCCAAGTAGGGATGCCCTAGCATTAGGCTAGAGGAGCCCTAGCCTTAGCCTAAGCCTAGGGGTGCCCTAGCCTAAGCCATGGGGTGCCCAAGCCTAAGTCTAGGGGTGGCCTAGCCTAAGCCTAGGGGTACAATAGCCTTAGGCTAGGGGAGCCCTAGCCTTAGCCTAAGCCTAGGGGTGCCCCAGCCTAAGCTTAGGGGTGCACTAGCCTAAGCCTGGGGGTGCCCTAGCCTAAGCCTAGGGGTGCCCTAACCCAAGCCTAGGGATGCCCTAGCATTAGGCTAGAGGAACCCTAGCCTTAGCCTAAGCCTAGGGGTGCCCTTGCCTAAGCCTAGGGGTGCCCTAGCCTAAGTCTAGGGGTGGCCTAGCCTAAGCCTAGGGGTACACTAGCCTTAGGCTAGGGGAGCCCTAGCCTTAGCCTAAGCCTAGGGCTGCACTAGCCTAAGCCTAGGGGTGCCCTAGCCTAAGCATAGGGGTGCTCTAACATAAGCCAGGGGTTCCCTAACTAATCCTAGGGGTGCCCTAGCCTAAGCCTAGGGGTGCCCTCGCCTTAGGCTAGGGAAGCCCTAGCCTTAGCCTAAGCCTAGGGGTGCACTAGCCTAAGCCTAGGGGTGCCCTAGCCTAAGCCTAGGGGTTCCTAGCCTAAGCCTACGGGTGCCCTAGCCTAAGGCTAGGGGTGCCCTAGCCTAAGTCTAGGGGTGCCCTAGCCTAAGCCTAGGGGTGCCCTAGCCTAAGCCTAAACTTAAGGGTGCCCTAGCCTAAGCCTCGGGGTGCCCTAGCCTAAGGCTATGGGTGCCCTAGCCTTAGGATAGGGGAGCCCTAGCTTTAGCCTAAGCCTAGGGGTGCACTAGCCAAAGCCTAGGGGTACCCTTGCCTAAGTGTAGGGTGCCTTAGCCTTAGGCTAGCTGAGCCCTAGCCTTAGCCTAATCCTAGTGGTGCCCTAGCCTAAGCCTAGGGGTGCCCTAGCCTAAGCCTAGGGCTGCCTAGCCTAAGCCTAGGGGTACCCTAGCCTATGCCTAGGGGTGCCCTAGCCTAAGCTTAGGGGTGCCCTAGCCTAAGCCTAGGGGTGCCCTAGCCTAAGCCTAGTGGTGTCCTAGCCTAAGCCTAGGGAAGCCCTAGCTTTAGCCTAAGCCTAGGGCTGCCCTAGCCTAAGACTAGGGGTGCCCTAGCATAAGCCTAGGGTTTCCCTAGCCTAAGACTAGGGGTGCCCTAGCCTTAGGCTAGGGGAGCCCCAGCCTTAGCCTAAGCCTAGGGGTGCCCCAGCCTAAGCTTAAGGGTGCCCTAGCCTAAGCCTAGGGGTGCCCTAGCCTAAGCCTAGGGGTGCCCTAGCCTAAGCCTGGGGGTGCCCTAGCCTAAGCTTGGGGGTGCCCTAGCCTAAGCCTAGGGGTGCCCTAACCAAGCCTAGGGATGCCCTAGCGTTAGGCTAGAGGAGCCCTAGCCTTAGCCTAAGCCTAGGGGTGCCCTAGCCTAAGCCTAGGGGTGCCCTAGCCTAAGCCTACGTGTGTCCTAGCCTAAGACTAGGGGTGCATTACCCTAAGCCTAGGGGTGCCCTAGCCTTAGGCTAGGGGAGCCCTAGCCTTAGCCTAAGCCTTGGGGCGCCCTTGCCTAAGCCTAGGGGTTCCCTAGCCTAAGCCTAGGGGTGCCCTAGGCTAAGGCTAGGGGTGCCTTAGCCTTAGTCTAGTGGAGCCCTAGCATTAGCCTAAGCTTAGGTGTGCCCTATCTTAAGCCTAGGGGTGCCCTAGCCTAAACCTAGGGGTGCCCTAGCCCAAGCCTAGGGATGCCCTAGCGTTAGGCTAGAGGAACCCTAGCCTTAACCTAAGCCTAGGGGTGCACTATCCTAAGCCATGGGGTGCCCTAGCCTACGCCTAGAGGTGCCCTAGCCTAAGCCAAGGGTTGCCCTAGCCTAAGACTAGGCGTGCCCAAGCCTTAGGCTAGGGGAGCCCTAGCTTTAGCCTAAGCTTAGGGGTGGCCTAGCCTAAGCCTTGGGGTGCCCTAGCCTAAGCCTATGGGTGTCCTAGCCTAAGCCTAGGGGTGCCCTAGCCTAAGCCTAGGGTTGCCCTAGCCTTAGGCTAGGGGAGCCATAGCCTTAGCATAAGCTTAGGGGTGCCCTAGCCTAAACCTAGGGGTTCCCTAGCCTAAACCTAGGGGTGTCCTAGCCTAAGCCTAGGGGTGCTGTAGCCTAAGCCTAGGGGTGTCCTAGCCTAAGTCTAGGGGTGCCGTAGCCTAAGCCTAGGGGTGGTGTAGCCTAAGCCTAGGGGTGCCCTAGCCTAAGTCTAGGGGTGCCATAGCCTAATCCTAGGGGTGCCCTAGCCTAAGCCTAGAGGTGCCTTAGCCTAAGTCTAGGGGTGCCCTAGCCTAAGCATAGGGGTACCCTAGCCTTAGGCTAGGGGAGCCATAGCCTTAGCCTAAGCCTAGGGGTGCCCTAGCCTAAGCATAGGGGTGCCCTAGCCTAAGCCTAGAGGTGCCCTAGCCTAAGTCTAGGGGTGCCCTAGCCTAAGCCTAGGGGTACCCTAGCCTTAGGCTAGGGGAGTCCTCGCCTTAGCCGAAGCCTTGGGGTGCCCTAGCCTAAGCCTAGGGGTGCCCTAGCCTAAGCCTAGGGGTGCCCTAGACCAAGTATGGATGCCCTAGCTTTAGGCTAGAGGAGACCTAGCCTTAGCCTAAACCTAGGGGTGCCCTAGCCTAAGCTTTGGGGTGCCCTTGCCTAAGTCTAGGGGTGCCCTATCATAAGCCTAGGGGTACACTACCTTAGGCTAGGGGAGCCCTAGCCTTAGCCTAATCCTAGTGGTGCCCTAGCCTAAGCCTAGGGGTGCCCTAGCCTAAGCCTAGGGGTGCCCTAGCCTAAGCTTAGGGGTGCCCTAGCCTAAGCCTAGGGGTGCCCTAGCCTAAGCCTAGTGGTGTCCTAGCCTAAGCCTAGGGAAGCCCTAGCCTTAGCCTAAGCCTAGGGGTGCCCTAGCCTAAGACTAGGGGTGCCCTAGCATAAGCCTAGGGTTTCCCTAGCCTAAGCCTAGGGGTGCCCTAGCCTAAGGCTAGGTGTGCCCTAGCCTTAGTCTAGTGGATCCCTAGCCTTAGCCTAAGCCTAGGGGTGCCCTATCCTAAGACATGGGGTGCCGTAGCCTAAGCCTAGGGGTGCCCTAGCCTAAGCCTAGGGTTGCCCTACCCTAAACCTAGGGGTGCCCTAGCCTTAGGCTAGGGGAGCCCTAGCCTTAGCCTTAGCCTAGGGGTGCCCTAGCCAAGCCTAGGGGTGCCCTAGCCTAAGCCTACGGGTGCCCTAGCCTAAGACTAGGGGTGCATTACCCTAAGACTAGGGGTGCCCTAGCCTTAGGCTAGGGGAGCCCTAGCCTTAGCCTAAGCCTTGGTGTGCCCTAGCATAAGCCAAGGGGTGCCCTAGCCTATGCTTAGGGGTGCCCTAGCCCAAGTAGGGATGCCCTAGCGTTAGGCTAGAGGAGCCCTAGCCTTAGCCTAAGCCTAGGGGTGCCCTAGCCTAAGCCTAGGGGTGCCCTAGCCTAAGTCTAGGGGTGGCCTATCCTAAGCCTAGGGGTACACTAGCCTTAGGCTAGGGGAGCCCTAGCCTTAGCCTAAGCCTAGGGGTGCCCCAGCCTAAGCCTAGGGGTGCCCTAGCCTAAGCCTAGGGGTGCCCTAGCCTAAACCGAGGGGTGCCCTAGCTTAAGCCTAGGGGTGCCCTAGCCTAAGCCTGGGGGTGCCCTAGCCTAAGCCTGGGGGTGCCCTAGCCTAAGCCTAGGGGTGCCCTAACCCAAGCCTAGGGATGCCCTAGCGTTAGGCTAGAGGAGCCCTAGCCTTAGCCTAAGACTAGGGGTGCCCTAGCCTAAGCCTAGGGGTGCCCTAGCCTAAGCCTACGGGTGTCCTAGCCTAAGACTAGGGGTGCATTACCCTAAGCCTAGGGATGCCCTAGCGTTAGGCTAGAGGAGCCGTAGCCTTAGCCTAAGACTAGGGGTGCCCTAGCCTAAGCCTTGGGGCGCCCTAGCCTAAGCCTAGGGGTTCCCTAGCCTAAGCCTAGGGGTGCCCTAGGCTAAGGCTAGGGGTGCCTTAGCCTTAGTCTAGTGGAGCCCTAGCATTAGCCTAAGCTTAGGTGTGCCCTATCTGAAGCCTAGGGGTGCCCTAGCCTAAACCTAGGGGTGCCCTAGCCCAAGCCTAGGGATGCCCTAACGTTAGGCTAGAGGAGCCCTAGCCTTAACCTAAGCCTTGGGGTTTCCTAGCCTAAGTCTAGGGGTGTCCTAGCCTAAGCCTAGGGGTACCCAAGCCTAAGCCTAGGGGTTCCCTAGCATTAGCCTAGGGTTGCCCTAGCCTAAGCTTAGGGGAGCCCTAGCCTTAGCCTAAGCCTAGGGGTGCCCTAGCCTAAGCCTATGGGTGTCCTAGCCTAAGCCTAGGGGTGCCCTAGCCTAAGCCTAGGGTTGCCCTAGCCTTAGGCTAGGGGAGCCATAGCCTTAGCATAAGCTTAGGGGTGCCCTAGCCTAAACCTAGGGGTTCCCTAGCCTAAACCTAGGGGTGTCCTAGCCTAAGCCTAGGGGTGCTGTAGCCTAAGCCTAGGGGTGTCCTAGCCTAAGTCTAGGGGTGCCGTAGCCTAAGCCTAGGGGTGGTGTAGCCTAAGCCTAGGGGTGCCCTAGCCTAAGTCTAGGGGTGCCATAGCCTAATCCTAGGGGTGCCCTAGCCTAAGCCTAGAGGTGCCTTAGCCTAAGTCTAGGGGTGCCCTAGCCTAAGCATAGGGGTACCCTAGCCTTAGGCTAGGGGAGCCATAGCCTTAGCCTAAGCCTAGGGGTGCCCTAGCCTAAGCATAGGGGTGCCCTAGCCTAAGCCTAGAGGTGCCCTAGCCTAAGTCTAGGGGTGCCCTAGCCTAAGCCTAGGGGTACCCTAGCCTTAGGCTAGGGGAGTCCTCGCCTTAGCCGAAGCCTTGGGGTGCCCTAGCCTAAGCCTAGGGGTGCCCTAGCCTAAGCCTAGGGGTGCCCTAGACCAAGTATGGATGCCCTAGCTTTAGGCTAGAGGAGACCTAGCCTTAGCCTAAACCTAGGGGTGCCCTAGCCTAAGCTTTGGGGTGCCCTTGCCTAAGTCTAGGGGTGCCCTATCATAAGCCTAGGGGTACACTACCTTAGGCTAGGGGAGCCCTAGCCTTAGCCTAATCCTAGTGGTGCCCTAGCCTAAGCCTAGGGGTGCCCTAGCCTAAGCCTAGGGGTGCCCTAGCCTAAGCTTAGGGGTGCCCTAGCCTAAGCCTAGGGGTGCCCTAGCCTAAGCCTAGTGGTGTCCTAGCCTAAGCCTAGGGAAGCCCTAGCCTTAGCCTAAGCCTAGGGGTGCCCTAGCCTAAGACTAGGGGTGCCCTAGCATAAGCCTAGGGTTTCCCTAGCCTAAGCCTAGGGGTGCCCTAGCCTAAGGCTAGGTGTGCCCTAGCCTTAGTCTAGTGGATCCCTAGCCTTAGCCTAAGCCTAGGGGTGCCCTATCCTAAGACATGGGGTGCCGTAGCCTAAGCCTAGGGGTGCCCTAGCCTAAGCCTAGGGTTGCCCTACCCTAAACCTAGGGGTGCCCTAGCCTTAGGCTAGGGGAGCCCTAGCCTTAGCCTTAGCCTAGGGGTGCCCTAGCCAAGCCTAGGGGTGCCCTAGCCTAAGCCTACGGGTGCCCTAGCCTAAGACTAGGGGTGCATTACCCTAAGACTAGGGGTGCCCTAGCCTTAGGCTAGGGGAGCCCTAGCCTTAGCCTAAGCCTTGGTGTGCCCTAGCATAAGCCAAGGGGTGCCCTAGCCTATGCTTAGGGGTGCCCTAGCCCAAGTAGGGATGCCCTAGCGTTAGGCTAGAGGAGCCCTAGCCTTAGCCTAAGCCTAGGGGTGCCCTAGCCTAAGCCTAGGGGTGCCCTAGCCTAAGTCTAGGGGTGGCCTATCCTAAGCCTAGGGGTACACTAGCCTTAGGCTAGGGGAGCCCTAGCCTTAGCCTAAGCCTAGGGGTGCCCCAGCCTAAGCCTAGGGGTGCCCTAGCCTAAGCCTAGGGGTGCCCTAGCCTAAACCGAGGGGTGCCCTAGCTTAAGCCTAGGGGTGCCCTAGCCTAAGCCTGGGGGTGCCCTAGCCTAAGCCTGGGGGTGCCCTAGCCTAAGCCTAGGGGTGCCCTAACCCAAGCCTAGGGATGCCCTAGCGTTAGGCTAGAGGAGCCCTAGCCTTAGCCTAAGACTAGGGGTGCCCTAGCCTAAGCCTAGGGGTGCCCTAGCCTAAGCCTACGGGTGTCCTAGCCTAAGACTAGGGGTGCATTACCCTAAGCCTAGGGATGCCCTAGCGTTAGGCTAGAGGAGCCCTAGCCTTAGCCTAAGACTAGGGGTGCCCTAGCCTAAGCCTTGGGGCGCCCTAGCCTAAGCCTAGGGGTTCCCTAGCCTAAGCCTAGGGGTGCCCTAGGCTAAGGCTAGGGGTGCCTTAGCCTTAGTCTAGTGGAGCCCTAGCATTAGCCTAAGCTTAGGTGTGCCCTATCTTAAGTCTAGGGGTGCCCTAGCCTAAACCTAGGGGTGCCCTAGCCCAAGCCTAGGGATGCCCTAACGTTAGGCTAGAGGAGCCCTAGCCTTAACCTAAGCCTTGGGGTTTCCTAGCCTAAGTCTAGGGGTGTCCTAGCCTAAGCCTAGGGGTACCCAAGCCTAAGCCTAGGGGTTCCCTAGCATTAGCCTAGGGTTGCCCTAGCCTAAGCTTAGCGGAGCCCTAGCCTTAGCCTAAGCCTAGGGGTGCCCTAGCCTAAGCCTAGGGGTTCCCTAGCATTAGCCTAGGGTTGCCCTAGCCTAAGCTTAGGGGAGCCCTAGCCTAAGGCTAGGGTTGCTCTAGCCTTAGTCTTGTGGAGCCCTAGCCTTAACCTAAGCCTAGGGGTGCACTATCCTAAGCTATGGGGTGCCCTAGCCTACGCCTAGAGGTGCGCTAGCCTAAGCCTAGGGTTGCCCTAGCCTAAGACTAGGGGTGCCCAAGCCTTAGGCTAGGGGAGCCCTAGCCTTAGCCTAAGCTTAGGGGTGGCCTAGCCTAAGCCTAGGGGTGCCCTAGCCTAAGCCTATGGGTGTCCTAGCCTAAGCCTAGGGGTGCCCTAGCCTAAGTCTAGGGGTGCCCTAGCCTTAGGCTAGGGGAGCCCTAGCCTTAGCATAAGCTTAGGGGTGCCCTAGCCTAAAGCTAGGGGTTCCCTAGCCTAAACCTAGGGGTGACCTAGCCTAAGCCTAGGGGTGCTGTATCCTAAGTCTAGGGGTGCGCTAGCCTAAGTCTAGGGGTGCCCTAAGCTAAGGCTAGGGGTGCACTAGCCTTAGTCTAGTGGAGCCCTAGCATTAGCCTAAGCTTAGGTGTGCCCTATCTTAAGCCTACGGGTGCCCTAGCCCAAGCTTAAAGGTTCCCTAGCCTAAGGCTAGGGGTACCCTAGCCTTAGGCTAGGGGAACCCTAGCCTTAGTCTAAGCCTGGGGTGCCCTAGCCCAAGCCTAGGGATGCCCTAGCGTTAGGCTAGAGGAGCCCTAGCCTTAGCCTGAGCCTTGGGGTGCCCTAGCCTAAGCCTAGGGGTGCCCTAGCCTAAGCCTAGGGGTGCCCTAGCCTAAGCCTAGAGGTGCCCTAGCCTAAGTCTAGGGGTGCCCTAGCCTAAGCCTTGGGGTACCCTAGCCTTAGGCTAGGGGAGTCCTCGCCTTAGCCGAAGCCTTGGGGTGCCCTAGCCTAAGCCTAGGGGTGCCCTAGCCTAAGCCTAGGGGTGCCCTAGACCAAGTAGGGATGCCCTAGCTTTAGGCTAGAGGAGCCCTAGCCTTAGCCTAAACCTAGGGGTGCCCTAGCCTAAGCTTTGGGGTGCCCTAGCCTAAGTCTAGGGGTGCCCTATCCTAAGCCTAGGGGTACACTAGCCTTAGGCTAGGGGAGCCCTAGCCTTAGCCTAATCCTAGTGGTGCCCTAGCCTAAGCCTAGGGGTGCCCTAGCCTAAGCCTAGGGGTGCCCTAGCCTAAGCTTAGGGGTGCCCTAGCCTAAGCCCAGGGGTGCCCTAGCCTAAGCCTAGTGGTGTCCTAGCCTAAGCCTAGGGAAGCCCTAGCCTTAGCCTAAGCCTAGGGGTGCACTAGCCTAAGAATAGGGGTGCCCTAGCATAAGCCTAGGGTTTCCCTAGCCTAAGCCTTGGGGTGCCCTAGCCTAAGGCTAGGTGTGCCCTAGCCTTAGTCTAGTGGATCCCTAGCCTTAGCCTAAGCCTAGGGGTGCCCTATCCTATGCCATGGGGTGCCGTAGCCTAAGCCTAGGGGTGCCCTAGCCTAAGCCTAGGGTTGCCCTACCCTAAACCTAGGGGTGCCCTAGCCTTAGGCTAGGGGAGCCCTAGACTTAGCCTTAGCCTAGGGGTGCCCTAGCCAAGCCTAGGGGTGCCCTAGCCTAAGCCTACGGATGCCCTAGCCTAAGACTAGGGGTGCATTACCCTAAGACTAGGGGTGCCCTAGCCTTAGGCTAGGGGAGCCCTAGCCTTAGCCTAAGCCTTGGTGTGCCCTAGCCTAAGCCAAGGGGTGCCCTAGCCTATGCTTAGGGGTGCCCTAGCCCAAGTAGGGATGCCCTAGCGTTAGGCTAGAGGAGCCCTAGCCTTAGCCTAAGCCTAGGGGTGCCCTAGCCTAAGCCTAGGGGTGCCCTAGCCTAAGTCTAGGGGTGGCCTAGCCTAAGCCTAGGGGTACACTAGCCTTAGGCTAGGGGAGCCCTAGCCTTAGCCTAAGCCTAGGGGTGCCCCAGCCTAAGCCTAGGGGTGCCCTAGCCTAAGCCTAGGGGTGCCCTACCCTAAACCGAGGGGTGCACTAGCCTAAGTCTAGGGGTGTCGTAGCCTAAGCCTGGGGGTGACCTAGCCTAAGCCTAGGGGTGCCCTAGCCTTAGGCTAGGGGAGCCCCAGCTTTAGCCTAAGCCTAGGGGTGCCCCAGCCTAAGCTTAGGGGTGCCCTAGCCTAAGCCTAGGGGTGCCCTAGCCTAAGCCTAGGCGTGCCCTAGCCTAAGCCTGGGGGTCCCCTAGCCTAAGCCTGGGGGTGCCCTAGCCTAAGCCTAGGGGTGGCCTAACCCAAGCCTAGGGATGCCCTAGCGTTAGGCTAGAGGAGCCCAAGCCTTAGCCTAAGACTAGGGGTGCCCTAGCCTAAGCCTATGGGTGCCCTAGCCTAAGCCTACGGGTGTCCTAGCCTAAGACTAGGGGTGCATTACCCTAAGCCTAGGGGTGCTGTAGCCTTAGGCTAGGGGAGCCCTAGCCTTAGCCTAAGCCTTGGGGCGCCCTAGCCTAAGCCTAGGGGTTCCCTAGCCTAAGCCTAGGGGTGCCCTAGGCTAAGGCTAGGGGTGCCTTAGCCTTAGTCTAGTGGAGCCCTAGCATTAGCCTAAGCTTAGGTGTGCCCTATCTTAAGCCTAGGGGTGCCCTAGCCTAAACCTAGGGATGCCCTAGCGTTAGGCTAGAGGAGCCCTAGCCTTAACCTAAGCCTTGGGGTTTCCTAGCCTAAGTCTAGGGGTGTCCTAGACTAAGCCTAGGGGTACCCAAGCCTAAGCCTAGGGGTTCCCTAGCATTAGCCTAGGGTTTCCCTAGCCTAAGCTTAGGGGAGCCCTAGCCTAAGGCTAGGGTTGCCCTAGCCTTAGTCTTGTGGAGCCCTAGCCTTAACCTAAGCCTAGGGGTGCACTATCCTAAGCCATGGGGTGCCCTAGCCTACGCCTAGAGGTGCGCTAGCCTAAGCCTAGGGTTGCCCTAACCTAAGACTAGGGGTGCCCAAGCCTTAGACTAGGGGAGCCCTAGCCTTAGCCTAAGCTTAGGGGTGGCCTAGCCTAAGCCTAGGGGTGCCCTAGCCTAAGCCTATGGGTGTCCTAGCCTAAGCCTACGGGTGCCCTAGCCTAAGCCTAGGGGTGCCCTAGGCTTAGGCTAGGGGAGCCCTAGCGTTAGCATAAGCTTAGGGGTGTCCTAGCTTAAACCTAGGGGTTCCCTAGCTTAAACCTAGGGGTGAACTAGCCTAAGCCTAGGAGTGCTGTAGCCTAAGCCTAGGGGTGCCCTAGCCTAAGTCTAGGGGTGCCGTAGCCTAAGCCTAGGGGTGCCCTAGCCTAAGCCAAGGGGTGCCCTAGGCTAAGCCTAGTGGTGCCCTTGCCTAAGCCTAGGGGTACCCTAGCCTAAGCCTAGGGGTGCCCTAGCCTAAGCCTAGGGGTGCCTGAGCCTAAGCCTAGGGGTGTCCTAGCCTTAGGCTAGGGGAGCCCTAGCCTTATCCTAAGCCTAGGGGGCCCAAACTTAAGCCTAGGGGTGCCCTAGCCTAAGCCTAGGGGTGCCGTAGCCTAAGTCTAGGAGTGCCCTAGCCAAAGCCTAGGGGTGCCCTAGCCTAAGTCTAGGGGTGCCCTATCCTAAGCCTAGGGGTACACTAGCCTTAGGCTAGGGGAGCCGTAGCCTTAGCCTAACCTAGGGGTGCCCCAGCCTAAGCCTAGGGGTGCCCTAGCCTAAGCCTAGGGGTGCCCTAGCCCAAGCCTAGGGATGCCCTAGCGGTAGGCTAGAGGAGCCCTAGCCTTAGCCTAAGCCTTGGGGTGCCCTAGCCTAAGCCTAGGGGTGCCCTAGCCTAAGACTAGGGGTGCCCTAGCCTAAGCCTAGAGGTGCCCTAGCCTAAGTCTTGGGGTGCCCTAGCCTAAGCCTAGGGGTACCCTAGCCTTAGGCTAGGGGAGTCCTCGCCTTAGCCGAAGCCTTGTGGTGCCCTAGCCTAAGCCCAGGGGTGCCCTAGCCTAAGCCTAGGGGTGCCCTAGACCAAGTAGGGATGCCCTAGCGTTAGGCTAGAGGAGCCCTAGCCTTAGCCTAAACCTAGGGGTGTCGTAGCCTAAGCCTTGGGGTACCCTAGCCTAAGTCTAGGGGTGCCCTATCCTAAGCCTAGGGCTACACTAGCCTTAGGCTAGGGGAGCCCTAGCCTTAGCCTAAGCCTAGGGGTGCCCCAGCCTAAGCCTAGGGGTGCCCTAGCCTAAGCCTAGGGGTGCCCTAGCCTAAGCCTAGGGGTGCCCTATCCTAAGCCTGGGGGTGCCCTAGCCAAAGCCTGGGGGTGCCCTTGCGTAAGCCTAGGGGTGCCCTAGTCTTAGGCTAGGGGAGCCCCAGCCTTAGTATAAGCCTAGGGGTGCCCTAGCCTAAGCCTACGGGTGCCCTAGCCCAAGCCTAGGGATGCCCTAGCGTTAGGCTGGAGGAGCCCTAGCGTAAGCCTAAGCCTAGGGGTGCCCTAGCCTAAGCCTAGGGGTACCCTAGCCTAAGTCTAGGGGTGCCCTCGCCTAAGCCTAGGGGTACCATAGCCTTAGTTTAGGGGAGTCCTCGCCTTAGCCGAAGCCTTGGGGTGCCCTAGCCTAGTCCTAGGGGTGCCCTAGCCTAAGCCTAGGGGTGCCCTAGCCCAAGCCTAGGGATGCCCTAGCGTTAGGCTAGAGGAACCCTAGCCTTAGCCTAAGCCTAGGGGTTCACTAGCCTAAGCCTAGGGCTGTCCTAGCCTAAGCTTTGGGATACCCAAGACTTAGGCTAGGGGAGCCTTAGCCTTAGCCTAAGCCTATGGGTGTCCTAGCCTAAGCCTAGGGGTGCCCTAGCCTAAGCCTAGGAGTGCCCTAGCCTTAGGCTAGGGGAGCCCTAGCCTTAGCCTAAGCCTTGGGGCGCCCTAGCCTAAACCTAGGGGTTCCCTAACCTAAGGCTAGGGGTTCCCTAGCCTTAGTTTAGTGGAGCCCTATCCTTAGCCTACGCTTAGGCGTGCCCTAGGCTAAGGCTAGGGGTTCCCTAGCCTTAGTTTAGTGGAGCCCTATCCTTAGCCTACGCTTAGGCGTGCCCTATTCTAAGCCTAGGGTTGCCCTAGCCTAAGCCTAGGGGTGCGGTAGCCCAAGCCTAGGGAAGCCCTAGCGTTAGGCTAGAGGAGCCCTAGCCTAAACCTAGGGGTTCCCTAGCCTAAGCCTAGGGGTGCCCTAGCCTAAGGCTAGGGGTGCCCTAGCCTTAGTCTAGTGGAGCCCTAGCCTTAGCCTAAGCCTAGGGGTGCCCTAGCCTAAGCGTAGATGTGCCCTAGCCTAAGCCAAGGGTTGACCTACCCTAAGCCTAGGGTACCCTAGCCTTAGGCTAGCTGAGCCCTATCCTTAGCCTAAGCCTAGAGGTGCCCTAGCCTCAGACTAGGGGTGCCCTAGCCTAAGCCTTGGGGTGCCCTAGCCTAAGCCTTGGGGTGCCCTAGCCTAAGCCTAGGGGTGCCCTAGACTAAGCCTAGGGGTGCCCTAGCCTTAGGCTAGCTGAGCCCTTGCCTTAGCCTAAGCCTAGGGGTGCCCTAGCCTAAGCCAAGGGGTGCCCTAGCCTAAGCCTAGTTGTGTCCTAGCCTTAGGCTAGGGGAGCCCTAGCGTGAGCCTAAGCCTAGGGGTCCCCTAGCATAAGCCTAGGGGTGCCCTAGCCTAAACCTAGGGGTGCCCTAGCCTAAGCTTAGGGGTGCCCTAGCGTAAGCCTAGGGGTGCCCTAGCCTAAGACTAGGGGTGCCCTAGCCTAAGCCTAGGGGTGCCCTACACTAAGCCTAGGGGTGCCCTAGCCTAAGTCTAGGGAAGCCCTAACTTTAGGCTAGCTGAGCCTTTGCCTTAGCCTAAGCCTAGGGGTGCCCTAGCCTAAGCCTAGGGGTGCCCTAGCCTAAGTTTAGTGGTGCCCTAGCCTAAGCTTAGTGGTGCCCTAGCCTTGGGATAGGGGAGCCCTAGCGTTACCGTAAGCCTAGGGGTCCCCTAGCCTAAGGCTATGGGTGCCCTAGCCTAAGCCTAGGGGTGCCCTAGCCTAAGCCGAGGGGTGTCCTAGCCTTAGGCTATGGTAGCCCTAGCCTAAGCCTCGGGGTTCCCTAGCCTAAGCCTAGGCTTGCCCTAGGCTAAGCCTAGGGGTGCCCTAGGCTAAGGCTAGGGGTGCCCTAGCCTTAGTCTAGTGGAGCCCTAGCCGTAGCCTAAGCCTAGTTGTGCCCTAGCCTAAGCCTAGGGGTGCCCTAGCCTATGCCTAGGGGTGCCCTACCCTAAGCCTAGGGTTGCCCTAGTCTAGGCCTAGGGGTGCCATAGCCTTAGGCTAGGGGAGCCTTAGTCTTAGCCTAAGCCTAGGGGTGCCCTAGCCTAAACCTAGGGGTCCACTAGCCTACGACTAGGAGTGCCATAGCCTAAGCCTAGGGGTGCCCTAGCCTTAGGCTAGGGAAGCCCTAGTCATAGCCTAAGCCTAGGGGTGCCCTAGCCTAAAACTATGGGTGCCCTAGCCTAAGCTTAGGGGTGCCATAGTCGAAGCCTAGGGGTGCCCTAGCCTAAGCCTAGGGGTGCCATAGGGTTAGGCAAGGGGAGCCCTAAACTTAGCCTAAGCCTAGGGGTGCCCTAGCCTAAGCTTAGGGGTGCCCTAGGGTTACGCAAGGGGAGCCCTAGCCTTAGCCTAAGCTTAGGGGTGGCCTAGCCTAAGCCTAGGGGTGCCCTAGCCTAAGGCTAGGGGAGCCCTAACCTTAGGCTAGGGGAGCCCTAAAATTAGCCTAAGCCTAGGGGTGCCCTAGCCTAAGCCTAGGGGTGCCCTAGCCTAAGCCTAGGGGTGCCCTAGTCTAAGCCTAGGGGTGCCCTAGCCTAAGCCAAGGGGTGCCCTAGACTAAGCCTAGTGGTGCCCTTGCCTAAGCCTAGGGTTGCCCTAGCCTAAGCCTAGGGGTGCCCTAGCCTAAGCCTAGGGGTGCCTGAGCCTAAGCCTAGGGGTGCCCTAGACTTAGCCGAGGGGTTCCCTAGCCTAAACCTAGGGGTTCCCTAGCCTAAGCCTAGGTGTTCCCTAGCCTAAGCCTAGGGGTGCCCTAGGCTAAGGCTAGGGGTGCCCTAGCGTTAATCTAGTGGAACCCTAGAATTAGCCTTAGCTTAGGTGTGCCCTATCTTAAGCCTACGGGTGCCCTAGCCTAAGCCTAAAGGTGCCCTAGCCTAAGGCTAGTTGTGCCCTAGCCCAAGCCTAGGGATGCCCTAGCGTTAGGCTAGAGGAGCCCTAGCCTTCGCCTAAGCCTAGGGGTGCCCTAGCCTAAGCTTAGGGGAGCCCTAGCCTTAGCCTAAGCCTAGGGGTGCCCTAGGCTAAGCCTAGGGGTTCCCTAGCATTAGCCTAGGGTTGCCCTAGCCTAAGCTTAGGGGAGCCCTAGCCTAAGGCTAGGGTTGCCCTAGCCTTAGTCTTGTGGAGCCCTAGCCTTAACCTAAGCCTAGGGGTGCACTATCCTAAGCCATGGGGTGTCCTAGCATACGCCTAGAGGTGCGCTAGCCTAAGCCTAGGGTTGCCCTAGCCTAAGACTAGGGGTGCCCAAGCCTTAGGCTAGGGGAGCCCTAGCCTTAGCCTAAGCTTAGGGGTGGCCTAGCCTAAGCCTAGGGGTGCCCTAGCCTAAGCCTATGGGTGTCCTAGCCTAAGCCTAGGGGTGCCCTAGCCTAAGCCTAGGGGTGCCCTAGCCTTAGGCTAGGGGAGCCCTAGCCTTAGCATAAGCTTAGGGGTGCCCTTGCCTAAACCTAGGGGTTCCCTAGCCTAAACCTAGGGGTGACCTAGCCTAAGCCTAGGGGTGCTGTATCCTAAGTCTAGGGGTGCCATAGCCTGAGTCTAGGGGTGCCTTAGGCTAAGCCTAGTGGTGCCCTTGCCTAAGCCTAGGGGTGCCCTAGCCTAAGCCTAGGGGTGCCCTAGCCTAAGCCTAGGGGTGCCTGAGCCTAAGCCTAGGGGTGTCCTAGCCTTAGGCTAGGGGAGCCCTAGCCTTATCCTAAGCCTAGGGGGCCCAAACTTAAGCCTAGGGGTGCCCTAGCATAAGCCTAGGGGTGCCCTAGCCTAAGCCTAGAGGTGCCTTAGCCTAAGTCTAGGGGTGCCCTAGCCAAAGCCTAGGGGTGCCCTAGCCTAAGTCTAGGGGTGCCCTATCCTAAGCCTAGGGGTACACTAGCCTTAGGCTAGGGGAGCCCTAGCCTTAGCCTAACCTAGGGGTGCCCCAGCCTAAGCCTAGGGGTGCCCTAGCCTAAGCCTAGGGGTGCCCTAGCCCAAGCCTAGGGATGCCCTAGCGTTAGGCTAGAGGAGCCCTAGCCTTAGCCTAAGCCTTGGGGTGCCCTAGCCTAAGCCTAGGGGTGCCCTAGCCTAAGCCTAGGGGTGCCCTCGCCTAAACCTAGAGGTGCCCTAGCCTAAGTCTAGGGGTGCCCTAGCCTAAGCCTAGGGGTACCATAGCCTTAGGTTAGGGGAGTCCTCGCCTTAGCCGAAGCCTTGGGGTGCCCTAGCCTAAGCCTAGGGGTGCCCAAGCCTAAGCCTAAGGGTGCCCTAGCCCAAGCCTAGGGATGCCCTAGCGTTAGGCTAGAGGAACCCTAGCCTTAGCCTAAGCCTAGGGGTGACCTAGCCTAAGCCTATGGGTGTCCTAGCCTAAGCCTAGGGGTGCCCTAGCCTAAGCCTAGGAGTGCCCTAGCCTTAGGCTAGGGGAGCCCTAGCCTTAGCCTAAGCCTTGGGGCGCCCTAGCCTAAACCTAGGGGTTCCCTAACCTAAGCCTAGGGGTTCCCTAGCCTAAGCCTAGGGGTGCCCTAGCCTAAAGCTAGGGGTGCCCTAGCCTTAGTCTAGTGGAGCCCTAGCCTTAGCCTAAGCCTAGGGGTGCCCTAGCCTAAGCCTAGGGGTGCCCTAGCCTAAGCCGAGGGGTGTCCTAGCCTTAGGCTAGGGTAGCCCTAGCCTAAGCCTCGGGGTTCCCTAGCCTAAGCCTAGGCTTGCCCTAGGCTAAGCCTAGGGGTGCCCTAGGCTAAGGCTAGGGGTGCCCTGGCCTTAGTCTAGTGGAGCCCTAGCCGTAGCCTAAGCCTAGGGGTGCCCTAGCCTAAGCCTAGGGGTGCCCTAGGCTATGCCTAGGGGTGCCCTACCCTAAGCCTAGGGTTGCCCTAGTCTAGGCCTAGGGGTGCCATAGCCTTAGGCTAGGGGAGCCTTAGTCTTAGCCTAAGCCTAGGGGTGCCCTAGCCTAAACCTAGGGGTCCACTAGCCTACGACTAGGAGTGCCCTAGCCTAAGCCTAGGGGTGCCCTAGCCTTAGGATAGGGGAGCCCTAGTCTTAGCCTAAGTCTAGGGGTGCCCTAGCCTAAGCTTAGGGGAGCCCTAGCCTTAGCCTAAGCCTAGGGTTGCCCTAGGCTAAGCCTAGGGGTTCCCTAGCATTAGCCTAGGGTTGCCCTAGCCTAAGCTTAGGGGAGCCCTAGCCTAAGGCTAGGGTTGCCCTAGCCTTAGTCTTGTGGAGCCCTAGACTTAACCTAAGCCTAGGGGTGCACTATCCTAAGCCATGGGGTGTCCTAGCATACGCCTAGAGGTGCGCTAGCCTAAGCCTAGGGTTGCCCTAGCCTAAGACTAGGGGTGCCCAAGCCTTAGGCTAGGGGAGCCCTAGCCTTAGCCTAAGCTTAGGGGTGGCCTAGCCTAAGCCTAGGGGTGCCCTAGCCTAAGCCTATGGGTGTCCTAGCCTAAGCCTAGGGGTGCCCTAGCCTAAGCCTAAGGGTGCCCTAGCCTTAGGCTAGGGGAGCCCTAGACTTAGCATAAGCTTAGGGGTGCCCTAGCCTAAACCTAGGGGTTCCCTAGCCTAAACCTAGGGGTGACCTAGCCTAAGCCTAGGGGTGCTGTATCCTAAGCCTAGGGGTGCCCTAGCCTGAGTCTAGGGGTGCCCTAGGCTAAGCCTAGTGGTGCCCTTGCCTAAGCCTAGGGGTGCCCTAGCCTAAGCCTAGGGGTGCCCTAGCCTAAGCCTAGGGGTGCCTGAGCCTAAGCCTAGGGGTGTCCTAGCTTTAGGCTAGGGGAGCCCTAGCCTTATCCTAAGCCTAGGGGGCCCAAACTTAAGCCTAGGGGTGCCCTAGCCTAAGCCTAGGGGTGCCCTAGCCTAAGCCTAGAGGTGCCTTAGCCTAAGTCTAGGGGTGCCCTAGCCAAAGCCTAGGGGTGCCCTAGCCTAAGTCTAGGGGTGCCCTATCCTAAGCCTAGGGGTATACTAGCCTTAGGCTAGGGGAGCCCTAGCCTTAGCCTAACCTAGGGGTGCCCCAGCCTAAGCCTAGGGGTGCCCTAGCCTAAGCCTAGGGGTGCCCTAGCCCAAGCCTAGGGATGCCCTAGCCTAAGTCTAGGGGTGCCCTAGCCCAAGCCTAGGGGTACCATAGCATTAGGTTAGGGGAGTCCTCGCCTTAGCCGAAGCCTTGGGGTGCCCTAGCCTAAGCCTAGGGGTGCCCTAGCCTAAGCCTAGGGGTGCCCTAGCCCAAGCCTAGGGATGCCCTAGCATTAGGCTAGAGGAACCCTAGCCTTAGCCTAAGCCTAGGGGTGCCCTAGCCTAAGCCTATGGGTGTCCTAGCCTAAGCCTAGGGGTGCCCTAGCCTAAGCCTAGGAGTGCCCTAGCCTTAGGCTAGGGGAGCCCTAGCCTTAGCCTAAGCCTTGGGGCGCCCTAGCCTAAACCTAGGGGTTCCCTAACCTAAGCCTAGGGGTTCCCTAGCCTAAGCCTAGGGGTGCCCTAGCCTAAAGTTAGGGGTGCCCTAGCCTTAGTCTAGTGGAGCCCTAGCCGTAGCCTAAGCCTAGGGGTGCCCTAGCCTAAGCCTAGGGGTGCCCTAGCCTAAGCCGAGGGGTGTCCTAGCCTTAGGCTAGGGTAGCCCTAGCCTAAGCCTCGGGGTTCCCTAGCCTAAGCCTAGGCTTGCCCTAGGCTAAGCCTAGGGGTGCCCTAGGCTAAGGCTAGGGGTGCCCTAGCCTTAGTCTAGTGGAGCCCTAGCCGTAGCCTAAGCCTAGCGGTGCCCTAGCCTAAGCCTAGGGGTGCCCTAGGCTTTGCCTAGGGGTGCCCTACCCTAAGCTTAGGGTTGCCCTAGTCTAGGCCTAGGGGTGCCATAGCCTTAGGCTAGGGGAGCCTTAGTCTTAGCCTAAGCCTAGGGGTGCCCTAGCCTAAACCTAGGGGTCCACTAGCCTACGACTAGGTGTGCCCTAGCCTAAGCCTAGGGGTGCCCTACCCTTAGGATAGGGGAGCCCTAGTCTTAGCCTAAGTCTAGGGGTGCCCTAGCCTAAGACTATGGGTGCCCTAGCCTAAGCTTAGGGGTGCCATAGTCGAAGCCTAGGGGTGCCCTAGCCTAAGCCTAGGGGTGCCCTAGGGTTAGGCAAGGGGAGCCCTAAACTTAGCCTAAGCCTAGGGGTGCCCTAGCCTAAGCTTAGGGGTGCCCTAGGGTTAGGCAAGGGGAGCCCTAGCCTTAACCTAAGCTTAGGGGTGGCCTAGCCTAAGCCTAGGGGTGCCCTAGCCTAAGGCTAGGGGAGCCCTAACCTTAGGCTAGGGGAGCCCGAACCTTAGCCTAAGCCTAGGGGTGCCCTAGCCTAAGCCTAGGGGTGCCCTAGGGTTAGGCAAGGGGAGCCCTAGCCTTAGCCTAAGCCTAGGGGTGCCCAAGCCTAAGCTTAGGGGTGCCCTAGGGTTAGGCAAGGGGAGCCCTAGCCTTAGCCTAGGGGTTCCCTAGCCTAAACCTAGGGGTTCCCTAGCCTAAGCCTAGGTGTTTCCTAGCCTAAGCCTAGGGGTGTCCTAGCCTTAGGCTAGGGGAGCCCTAGCCTTATCCTAAGCCTAGGGGTGCCCAAACCTTAGCCTAGGGGTGCCCTAGCCTAAGCCTAGGGGTGCCCTAGACTAAGCCTAGGGGTGCCCTAGCCTTAGCCGAGGGGTTCCCTAGCCTAAACCTAGGGGTTCCCTAGCCTAAGCCTAGGTGTTCCCTAGCCTAAACCTAGGGGTGCCCTAGGCTAAGGCGAGGGGTGCCCTAGCCTTAATCTAGTGGAGCCCTAGCATTAGCCTAAGCTTAGGTGTGCCCTATCTTAAGCCTACGGGTGCCCTAGCCTAAGCCTAAAGGTGCCCTAGCCTAAGGCTAGGGGTGCCCTAGCCTTAGGCTAGGGGAACCCTAGCCTCAGTCTAAGCCTAGGGGTGCCCTAGCCCAAGCCTAGGGATGCCCTAGCATTAGGCTAGAGGAGCCCTAGCCTTCGCCTAAGCCTAAGGGTGCCCTAGCCTAAGCCTAGGGGTGCCCTAGCCTAAGCCTAGGGGTGCCCTAGCCTAAGCCTAGGGGTGCCCTAGCCTAAGCCTAGGGTTGCCCTATCCTAAGCCTAGGGGTACACTAGCCTTAGGCTAGGGGAGCCCTAGCCTTAGCCTAAGCCTAGGGGTGCCCCAGCCTAACCCTAGGGGTGCCCTAGCCTAAGCCTAGGGGTGCCCTAGCCTAAGCCTAGGGGTGCCCTAGCCTAAGCCTGGGGGTGCCTAGCCTAAGTCTAGGGGTGCCCTATCCTAAGCCTAGGGGTACACTAGCCTTAGGCTAGGGGAGCCCTAGCCTTAGCCTAAGCCTAGGGGTGCCCCAGCCTAACCCTAGGGGTGCCCTAGCCTAAGCCTAGGGGTGCCCTAGCCTAAGCCTAGGGGTGCCCTAGCCTAAGCCTGGGGGTGCCCTAGCCAAAGCCTGGGGGTGCCCTTGCGTAAGCCTAGGGGTGCCCTAGCCTTAGGCTAGGGGAGCCCCAGCCTTAGTCTAAGCCTAGGGGTGCCCTAGCCTAAGCCTACGGGTGCCCAAGCCCAAGCCTAGGGATGCCCTAGCGTTAGGCTGGAGGAGCCCTAGCCTTAGCCTAAGCCTAGGGGTGCCCTAGCTTAAGCTTAATGGTGCCCTAGCCTAAGCTTAGTGGTGCCCTAGCCTTGGGATAGGGGAGCCCTAGCGTTACCCTAAGCCTAGGGGTCCCCTAGCCTCAGGCTATGGGTGCCCTAGCCTAAGCCTAGGGGTGCCCTAGCCTAAGCCGAGGGGTGTCCTAGCCTTAGGCTAGGGTAGCCCTAGCCTAAGCCTCGGGGTTCCCTAGCCTAAGCCTAGGCTTGCCCTAGGCTAAGCCTTGGGGTGCCCTAGGCTAAGGCTAGGGGTGCCCTAGCCTTAGTCTAGTGGAGCCCTAGCCGTAGCCTAAGCCTAGGGGTGCCCTAGCCTAAGCCTAGGGGTGCCCTAGCCTATGCCTAGGGGTGCCCTACCCTAAGCCTAGGGTTGCCCTAGTCTAGGCCTAGGGGTGCCATAGCCTTAGGCTAGGGGAGCCTTAGTCTTAGCCTAAGTCTAGGGGTGCCCTAACCTAAACCTAGGGGTCCACTAGCCTACGACTAGGAGTGCCCTAGCCTAAGCCTAGGGGTGCCCTAGCCTTAGGCTAGGGGAGCCCTAGTCTTAGCCTAAGCCTAGGGCTACCCTAGCCTAAGACTATGGGTGCCCTAGCCTATGCTTAGGGGTGCCATAGTCGAAGCCTAGGGGTGCCCTAGTGTTAGGCAAGGGGAGCCCTAAACTTAGCCTAAGCCTAGGGGTGCCCTAGCCTAAGCTTAGGGGTGCCCTAGGGTTAGGCAAGGGGAGCCCTAGCCTTAGCCTAAGCTTAGGGGTGGCCTAGCCTAAGCCTAGGGGTGCCCTAGCCTAAGCCTAGGGGTGCCCTAGCCTAAGCCTAGGGGTGCCCTAGCCTAAGCCTAGGGGTGCCCTAGTCTAAGCCTAGGGGTGCCCTAGCCTAAGCCAAGGGTGCCCTAGCCTAAGCCTAGGGGTGCCCTAGTCTAAGCCTAGGGGTGCCCTAGCCTAAGCCAAGGGGTGCCCTAGTCTAAGCCTAGGGGTGCCCTAGCCTAAGCCAAGGGGTGCCCTAGGCTAAGCCTAGTGGTGCCCTTGCCTAAGCCTAGGGTTTCCCTAGCCTAAGCCTAGGGGTGCCCTAGCCTAAGTCTAGGGGTGCCTGATCCTTAGACTAGGGGAGCCCCATCCTTAGTCTAAGCCTAGGGGTGCCCTAGCCTAAGCCTGCGGGTGCCCTAGCCCAAGCCTAGGGATGCCCTAGCGTTAGGCTGGAGGAGCCCTAGCCTTAGCCTAAGCCTAGGGGTGCCCTAGCCTAAGCCTAGGGGTGCCCTATCCTAAGTCTAGGGGTGCCCTAGCCTAAGCCTAGGGGTACCATAGCCTTAGGTTAGGGGAGTCCTTGCCTTAGCCGAAGCCTTGGGGTGCCCTAGCCTAAGCCTAGGGGTGCCCTATCCTAAGCCTAGGGGTGCCCTAGCCCAATTCTAGGGATGCCCTAGCGTTAGGCTAGAGGAGCCCTAGCCTTAGCCTAAGCCTAGGGGTGCCCTAGCCTAAGCCTAGGGGTGCCCTAGCATTAGCCTAGGGTTGCCCTAGCCTAAGCCTAGGGGTGCCTTAGCCTAAGCCTAGGGGTGCCCTAGCGTAAGCCTAGGGGTGCCCTAGCCTAAGCCTATGGGTGTCCTAGCCTAAGCCTAGGGGTGCCCTAGCCTAAGCCTAGGAGTGCCCTATCCTTAGGCTAGGGTAGCACTAGCCTTAGCCTAAGCCTTGGGGCGCCCTAGCCTAAAACTAGGGGTTCCCTAACCTAAGCCTATGGGTGACCTAGCCTAAGCCTAGGGGTGCCCTAGGCTAAGGCTAGGGGTGCCCTAGCCTTAGTTTAGTGGAGCCCTATCCTTAGCCTACGCTTAGGCGTGCCCTATTCTAAGCCTAGGGGTGCCCTAGCCTAAGCCTAGGGGTGCCGTATCCCAAGCCTAGGGAAGCCCTAGCGTTAGGCTAGAGGAGCCCTAGCTTAGCCTAAGCCTAGGTGTGCCCTAGCCTAAGCCTAGGGGTGCCCTAGCCCAAGTCTAGCGGTGCCCTAGCCTAAGCGTAGGGGTTCCCTAGCCTAAGCCTAAGGGTTCCCTAGCCTAAGCCTAGGGGTGCCCTAGCCTAAGCTTAGGGGTGCCCTAGCCTTAGGCTAGGGGAGTCCTCGCCTTAGCCGAAGACTTGGGGTGCCCTAGCCTAAACCTAGGGGTGCCCTAGCCTAAGCCTAGGGGTGCCCTAGACCAAGTAGGGATGCCCTAGCATTAGGCTAGAGGAGCCCTAGCCTTAGCCTAAACCTAGGGGTGCCCTAGCCTAAGCCTTGGGGTGCCCTAGCCTATCTCTAGGGGTGCCCTATCCTAAGCCTAGGGGTACACTAGCTTTAGGCTAGGGGAGCCAAAGCCTTAGCCTAAGCCTAGGGGTGCCACAGCCTAAGCCTAGGGGTGCCCTAGCCTAAGCCAATGGGTGCCCTAGCCTAAGCCTAGGGGTGCCCTAGCCTAAGCCTGGGGGTGCCCTAGCCAAAGCCTGGGTGTGCCCTTGCGTAAGCCTAGGGGTGCCCTAGCCTTAGGCTAGGGGAGCCCGAACCTTAGCCTAAGCCTAGGGGTGCCCTAGCCTAAGCCTAGGGGTGCCCTAGGGTTAGGCAAGGGGAGCCCTAGCCTTAGCCTAAGCCTAGGGGTGCCCAAGCCTAAGCTTAGGGGTGCCCTAGGGTTAGGCAAGGGGAGCCCTAGCCTTAGCCTAGGGGTTCCCTAGCCTAAACCTAGGGGTTCCCTAGCCTAAGCCTAGGTGTTTCCTAGCCTAAGCCTAGGGGTGTCCTAGCCTTAGGCTAGGGGAGCCCTAGCCTTATCCTAAGCCTAGGGGTGCCCAAACCTTAGCCTAGGGGTGCCCTAGCCTAAGCCTAGGGGTGCCCTAGACTAAGCCTAGGGGTGCCCTAGCCTTAGCCGAGGGGTTCCCTAGCCTAAACCTAGGGGTTCCCTAGCCTAAGCCTAGGTGTTCCCTAGCCTAAGCCTAGGGGTGCCCTAGGCTAAGGCGAGGGGTGCCCTAGCCTTAATCTAGTGGAGCCCTAGCATTAGCCTAAGCTTAGGTGTGCCCTATCTTAAGCCTACGGGTGCCCTAGCCTAAGCCTAAAGGTGCCCTAGCCTAAGGCTAGGGGTGCCCTAGCCTTAGGCTAGGGGAACCCTAGCCTCAGTCTAAGCCTAGGGGTGCCCTAGCCCAAGCCTAGGGATGCCCTAGCATTAGGCTAGAGGAGCCCTAGCCTTCGCCTAAGCCTAAGGGTGCCCTAGCCTAAGCCTAGGGGTGCCCTAGCCTAAGCCTAGGGGTGCCCTAGCCTAAGCCTAGGGGTGCCCTAGCCTAAGCCTAGGGTTGCCCTATCCTAAGCCTAGGGGTACACTAGCCTTAGGCTAGGGGAGCCCTAGCCTTAGCCTAAGCCTAGGGGTGCCCCAGCCTAACCCTAGGGGTGCCCTAGCCTAAGCCTAGGGGTGCCCTAGCCTAAGCCTAGGGGTGCCCTAGCCTAAGCCTGGGGGTGCCTAGCCTAAGTCTAGGGGTGCCCTATCCTAAGCCTAGGGGTACACTAGCCTTAGGCTAGGGGAGCCCTAGCCTTAGCCTAAGCCTAGGGGTGCCCCAGCCTAACCCTAGGGGTGCCCTAGCCTAAGCCTAGGGGTGCCCTAGCCTAAGCCTAGGGGTGCCCTAGCCTAAGCCTGGGGGTGCCCTAGCCAAAGCCTGGGGGTGCCCTTGCGTAAGCCTAGGGGTGCCCTAGCCTTAGGCTAGGGGAGCCCCAGCCTTAGTCTAAGCCTAGGGGTGCCCTAGCCTAAGCCTACGGGTGCCCAAGCCCAAGCCTAGGGATGCCCTAGCGTTAGGCTGGAGGAGCCCTAGCCTTAGCCTAAGCCTAGGGGTGCCCTAGCTTAAGCTTAATGGTGCCCTAGCCTAAGCTTAGTGGTGCCCTAGCCTTGGGATAGGGGAGCCCTAGCGTTACCCTAAGCCTAGGGGTCCCCTAGCCTCAGGCTATGGGTGCCCTAGCCTAAGCCTAGGGGTGCCCTAGCCTAAGCCGAGGGGTGTCCTAGCCTTAGGCTAGGGTAGCCCTAGCCTAAGCCTCGGGGTTCCCTAGCCTAAGCCTAGGCTTGCCCTAGGCTAAGCCTTGGGGTGCCCTAGGCTAAGGCTAGGGGTGCCCTAGCCTTAGTCTAGTGGAGCCCTAGCCGTAGCCTAAGCCTAGGGGTGCCCTAGCCTAAGCCTAGGGGTGCCCTAGCCTATGCCTAGGGGTGCCCTACCCTAAGCCTAGGGTTGCCCTAGTCTAGGCCTAGGGGTGCCATAGCCTTAGGCTAGGGGAGCCTTAGTCTTAGCCTAAGTCTAGGGGTGCCCTAACCTAAACCTAGGGGTCCACTAGCCTACGACTAGGAGTGCCCTAGCCTAAGCCTAGGGGTGCCCTAGCCTTAGGCTAGGGGAGCCCTAGTCTTAGCCTAAGCCTAGGGCTACCCTAGCCTAAGACTATGGGTGCCCTAGCCTATGCTTAGGGGTGCCATAGTCGAAGCCTAGGGGTGCCCTAGTGTTAGGCAAGGGGAGCCCTAAACTTAGCCTAAGCCTAGGGGTGCCCTAGCCTAAGCTTAGGGGTGCCCTAGGGTTAGGCAAGGGGAGCCCTAGCCTTAGCCTAAGCTTAGGGGTGGCCTAGCCTAAGCCTAGGGGTGCCCTAGCCTAAGCCTAGGGGTGCCCTAGCCTAAGCCTAGGGGTGCCCTAGCCTAAGCCTAGGGGTGCCCTAGTCTAAGCCTAGGGGTGCCCTAGCCTAAGCCAAGGGGTGCCCTAGCCTAAGCCTAGGGGTGCCCTAGTCTAAGCCTAGGGGTGCCCTAGCCTAAGCCAAGGGGTGCCCTAGTCTAAGCCTAGGGGTGCCCTAGCCTAAGCCAAGGGGTGCCCTAGGCTAAGCCTAGTGGTGCCCTTGCCTAAGCCTAGGGTTTCCCTAGCCTAAGCCTAGGGGTGCCCTAGCCTAAGTCTAGGGGTGCCTGATCCTTAGACTAGGGGAGCCCCATCCTTAGTCTAAGCCTAGGGGTGCCCTAGCCTAAGCCTGCGGGTGCCCTAGCCCAAGCCTAGGGATGCCCTAGCGTTAGGCTGGAGGAGCCCTAGCCTTAGCCTAAGCCTAGGGGTGCCCTAGCCTAAGCCTAGGGGTGCCCTATCCTAAGTCTAGGGGTGCCCTAGCCTAAGCCTAGGGGTACCATAGCCTTAGGTTAGGGGAGTCCTTGCCTTAGCCGAAGCCTTGGGGTGCCCTAGCCTAAGCCTAGGGGTGCCCTATCCTAAGCCTAGGGGTGCCCTAGCCCAATTCTAGGGATGCCCTAGCGTTAGGCTAGAGGAGCCCTAGCCTTAGCCTAAGCCTAGGGGTGCCCTAGCCTAAGCCTAGGGGTGCCCTAGCATTAGCCTAGGGTTGCCCTAGCCTAAGCCTAGGGGTGCCTTAGCCTAAGCCTAGGGGTGCCCTAGCGTAAGCCTAGGGGTGCCCTAGCCTAAGCCTATGGGTGTCCTAGCCTAAGCCTAGGGGTGCCCTAGCCTAAGCCTAGGAGTGCCCTATCCTTAGGCTAGGGTAGCACTAGCCTTAGCCTAAGCCTTGGGGCGCCCTAGCCTAAAACTAGGGGTTCCCTAACCTAAGCCTATGGGTGACCTAGCCTAAGCCTAGGGGTGCCCTAGGCTAAGGCTAGGGGTGCCCTAGCCTTAGTTTAGTGGAGCCCTATCCTTAGCCTACGCTTAGGCGTGCCCTATTCTAAGCCTAGGGGTGCCCTAGCCTAAGCCTAGGGGTGCCGTATCCCAAGCCTAGGGAAGCCCTAGCGTTAGGCTAGAGGAGCCCTAGCTTAGCCTAAGCCTAGGTGTGCCCTAGCCTAAGCCTAGGGGTGCCCTAGCCCAAGTCTAGCGGTGCCCTAGCCTAAGCGTAGGGGTTCCCTAGCCTAAGCCTAAGGGTTCCCTAGCCTAAGCCTAGGGGTGCCCTAGCCTAAGCTTAGGGGTGCCCTAGCCTTAGGCTAGGGGAGTCCTCGCCTTAGCCGAAGACTTGGGGTGCCCTAGCCTAAACCTAGGGGTGCCCTAGCCTAAGCCTAGGGGTGCCCTAGACCAAGTAGGGATGCCCTAGCATTAGGCTAGAGGAGCCCTAGCCTTAGCCTAAACCTAGGGGTGCCCTAGCCTAAGCCTTGGGGTGCCCTAGCCTATCTCTAGGGGTGCCCTATCCTAAGCCTAGGGGTACACTAGCTTTAGGCTAGGGGAGCCAAAGCCTTAGCCTAAGCCTAGGGGTGCCACAGCCTAAGCCTAGGGGTGCCCTAGCCTAAGCCAATGGGTGCCCTAGCCTAAGCCTAGGGGTGCCCTAGCCTAAGCCTGGGGGTGCCCTAGCCAAAGCCTGGGTGTGCCCTTGCGTAAGCCTAGGGGTGCCCTAGCCTTAGGCTAGGGGAGCCACAGCCTTAGTCTAAGCCTAGGGGTGCCCTAGCCTAAGCCTACGGGTGCCCTAACCCAAGCCTAGGGATGCCCTAGCGTTAGGCTGGAGGAGCCCTAGCCTTAGCCTAAGCCTTGGGGTGCCATAGCCTAAGCCTAGGGGTGCCCTAGCCTAAGTCTAGGGGTGCCCTAGCCTAAGCCTAGGGGAACCATAGCCTTAGTTTAGGGGAGTCCTCGCCTTAGCAGAAGCCTTGGGGTGCCCTAGCCTAAGCCTAGGGGTGCCCTAGCCTAAGACTAGGGGTGCCCTAGCCCAAGCCTAGGGATGCCCTAGCGTTAGGATAGAGGAGCCCTAGCCTTAGCCTAAGCCTAGGGGTTCCCTAGCCTAAGTCTAGGGGTGTCCTAGCCTAAGCCTTGGGATACCCAAGCCTTAGGCTAGGGGAGCCCTAGCCTTAGCCTAAGCCTAGGGGTGCCCTAGCCTAAGCCTAGGGGTGCATTAGCATTAGCCTAGGGTTGCCCTAGCCTAAGCCTAGGGGTGCCTTAGCCTAAGCCTAGGGGTGCCCTAGCGTAAGCTAAGGGGTGCCCTAGCCTAGCCTATGGGTGTCCTAGCCTAAGCCTAGGGGTGCCCTAGCCTTAGGCTAGGGGAGCCCTAGCCTTAGCCTAAGCCTTGGGGCGCCCTAGCCTAAAACTAGGGGTTCCCTAACCTAAGCCTAGGGGTGACCTAGCCTAAGCCTAGGGGTGCCCTAGGCTAAGGCTAGGGGTGCCTTAGCCTAAGCCTAGGGGTGCCATAGCCTAAGCCTAGGGGTGCCCTAGCCTAAGTCTAGGGGTGCCCTAGCCTAAGCCTAGGGGAACCATAGCCTTAGTTTAGGGGAGTCCTCGCCTTAGCCTAAGCCTTGGGGTGCCATAGCCTAAGCCTAGGGGTGCCCTAGCCTAAGTCTAGGGGTGCCCTAGCCTAAGCCTAGGGGAACCATAGCCTTAGTTTAGGGGAGTCCTCGCCTTAGCAGAAGCCTTGGGGTGCCCTAGCCTAACCTAGGGGTGCCCTAGCCTAAGACTAGGGGTGCCCTAGCCCAAGCCTAGGGATGCCCTAGCGTTAGGATAGAGGAGCCCTAGCCTTAGCCTAAGCCTAGGGGTTCCCTAGCCTAAGTCTAGGGGTGTCCTAGCCTAAGCCTTGGGATACCCAAGCCTTAGGCTAGGGGAGCCCTAGCCTTAGCCTAAGCCTAGGGGTGCCCTAGCCTAAGCCTAGGGGTGCATTAGCATTAGCCTAGGGTTGCCCTAGCCTAAGCCTAGGGGTGCCTTAGCCTAAGCCTAGGGGTGCCCAAGCGTAAGCTAAGGGGTGCCCTAGCCTAGCCTATGGGTGTCCTAGCCTAAGCCTAGGGGTGCCCTAGCCTTAGGCTAGGGGAGCCCTAGCCTTAGCCTAAGCCTTGGGGCGCCCTAGCCTAAAACTAGGGGTTCCCTAACCTAAGCCTAGGGGTGACCTAGCCTAAGCCTAGGGGTGCCCTAGGCTAAGGCTAGGGGTGCCCTAGCCTTAGTTTAGTGGAGCCCTATCCTTAGCCTACGCTTAGGCGAGCCCTATTCTATGTCTAGGGGTGCCCTTGCCTAAGCCTAGGGGTGCCGTAGCCCAAGCCTAGGGAAGCCCTAGCGGTAGGCTAGAGGAGCCCTAGCTTAGCCTAAGCCTAGGGGTGCCCTTGCCTAAGCCTAGGGGTGCCCTAGCCCAAGTCTAGCGGTGCCCTAGCCTAAGCCTAGGGGTTCCCTAGCCTAAGCCTAGTGGTGCCCTAGCCTAAAGCTAGGGGTGCCCTAGCCTTAGTCTAGTGGAGCCCTAGTCTTAGCATAAGCCTAGGGGTGCCATAGCCTAAGCGTAGATGTGCCCTAGCCTAAGCCTAGGGTTGACCTACCCTAAGCCTAGGGGTACCCTAGCCTTAGGCTAGCTGAGCCCTATCCTTAGCCTAAGCCTAGGGGTGCCCTAGCCTAAGCATAGATGTGCCCTTGCCTAAGCCTAGGGTTGACCTACCCTAAGCCTAGGGGTACCCTAGCCTTAGGCTAGCTGAGCCCAATCCTTAGCCTAAGCCTAGGGGTGCCCTAGGCTAAGCCTAGGGGTGCCCTAGCCTAAGCTTAGGGGTGCCCTAGCGTAAGCCTAGGGGTGCCCTAGCCTAAGCCTAGGGGTGCCCTAGCCTAACCCTTGGTGTGCCCTAGACTAAGCCTAGGGGTGCCCTAGCCTAAGCCTAGGGGTGCACTAGCCTAAGCCTAGGGGTGCCCTCCCCTAAGCCTTGGGGTGCCCTAGCTAAGCCTAGGGGTGCCCTAGCCTTAGGCTAGCTGAGCCCTTGCCTTAGCCTAAGCCTAGGGGTGCCCTAGCCTAAGCCTAGGGGTGCCCTAGCCTAAGCCTAGTGGTGCCCTAGCCTTAGGATAGTGGAGCCCTAGCGTGAGCCTAAGCCTAGGGGTCCCCAAGCCTAAGACTAGGGGTGCCCTAGGTTAAACCTAGAGGTGCCCTAGCCTAAGCTTAGGGGTGCCCTAGCGTAAGCCTAGGGGTGCCCTAGCCTAAGCCTAGGGGTGCCCTAGCCTAAGCCTAGGAGTGCCCTACCCTAAGCCTAGGGGTGCCCTAGCCTAAGCCTAGGGGTGCCCTAGCCTTAGGCTAGCTGAGCCCTTGCCTTAGCCTAAGCCTAGGGGTGCCCTAGCCTAAGCCTAGGGGTGCCCTAGCCTAAGCTTAGTTGTGCCCTAGCCTTAGGCTAGGGGAGCCCTAGCGTTAGCCTAAGCCTAGGGGTACCCTAGCCGAAGGCTAGGGGTGCCCTAGCCTAAGCCTAGGGGTGCCCTAGCCTAAGCCTAGGGGTGCCCTAACCTTAGGCTAGGGTAGCCCTAGCCTAAGCCTCGGGGTTCCCTAGCCTATGCCTAGGTGTGCCCTAGGTTAAGCCTAGGGGTGCCCTAGGCTAAGGCTAAGGGTGCCCTAGCCTTAGTGTAGTGGAGCCCTAGCCTTAGCCTAAGCCTAGGGGTGCCCTAGCCTAAGCCTAGGGGTGCCCTAGCCTAAGCCTAGGGGTGCCCTACCCTAAGCCTCAGGTTGCCGTAGCCTAGGCCTAGGGGTGCCCTAGCCTTAGGCTAGGGGAGCCTTAGCCGTAGCCTAAGCCTTGGGGTGCCCTAGCCTAAGCCTAGGGGTCCCCTAGCCTACGCCTAGGAGTGACCTAGCCTAAGCCTAGGGGTGCCCTAGCCTTAGGCTCGGGGAGCCCTAGTCTCAGCCTAAGCCTAGGGGTTCCATAGCCTAAGACTATGGGTGCCCTAGCCTAAGCTTAGGGTTGCCATAGTCTAAGCCTAGGGGTGCCCTAGCCTAAGCCTAGGGGTGCCCTAGGGTTAGGCAAGGGGAGCCCTAGCCTTAGCCTAAGCCTAGGGGTGCCCTAGCCTAAGCTTAGGGGTGCCCTAGGGTTAGGCAAGGGGAGCCCTAGCCTTAGCCTAAGCCTAGGGGTGGCCTAGCCTAAGCCTAGGGGTGCCTGAGCCTAAGGCTAGGGGAGCCCTAACCTTAGGCTAGGGGAGCCCAAACGTTAGCCTAAGCCTAGGGGTGCCCAAGCCTATGCCTAAGGGTGCCCTAGCCTAAGCCTAGGGGTGCACTAGCCTTAGGCTAGGGGGCCCTAGCCTTAGCCTAAGCCTAGGGGTGCCCTAGCCTAAGCCTAGTGGTGTCCTAGCCTAAGCCTAGGGGTGCCCTAGCCTAAGCCTAGGGGAGCCCTAGCCTTAGACTAGGGGAGCCCTAGCCTTAGCCTAAGCCTAGGGGTGCCCTAGCCTAAGCCTAGGGTTGCCCTAGCCTAAGCCTAGGGGTGCCCTAGCCTTAGGCTAGGGGAGCCCTAGCCTTTGCCTAAGGCTAGGGGTGCCCTAGCCTAAGCCTAAGGGTTCCCTAGCCTAAGCCTAGTGGAGCCCTAGCCTTAGCCTAAGCTTAGGGGTGCCCTATCCTAAGCCTAGTGGTGCCCTAGCCTTAGTCTAGTGGAGCCCTAGCCTTAGCCTAAGCCTAGGGGTGCCATAGCCTAAGCATAGATGTGCCCTAGCCTAAGCCTAGGGGTACCCTACCCTAAGCCTAGGGGTGCCCTCGGATAAGCCTAGGGGTGCCCTAGCCTTAGGCTAGTTGAGCCCTAGCCTTAGCCTAAGCCTAGGGGTGCCCTAGCCTAAGCCTAGGTCTACCCTAGCCTAAGCCTAGGGGTGCCCTAGACTAAGCCTAGGAGTGACCTAGCCTAAGCCAAGGGGTGCCCAAGCCTAAGTCTAGGGGTGCCCTAGCCTAAGCCTAGGAGTGCCCTAGCCTAAGACTAGGGGTGCCCTAGCCTAAGCTTAGGGGTGGCCAAGCGTAAGCCTAGGGGTGCCCTAGCCTAAGCCGAGGGGTGTCCTAGCCTAAGCCTAGGGGTGCCCTAGCCTTAGGCTAGGGGAGCCCTAGCCTTAGCCGAAGCCTTGAGGTGCCCTAGCCTAAGCCTAGGTGTGCCCTAACCTAAGCCTAGGGGTGCACTAGCTTAAGCTAGGGGTGCCCTAGCGTTAGGCTAGAGGAGCCCTAGCCTTAGCCTAAGCCTAGGGGTTCCCTAGACTAAGTCTAGGGGTGCCCTAGCCTAAGCCTAGGGGTACCCTAGCCTTAGGCTAGGGGAGCCCTAGCCTTAGCCTAAGCCTAGGGGTGCCCTAGCCTAAGCCAATGGTGCCCTAGCATTATTCTAGGGTTGCCCTAGCAAAAGCCTAGGGGTGCCCTAGCCTAAGGCTAGGGGTGCCCTAGCCTTAGTCTAGTGGAGCACTAGCCTTAGCCTAAGCCTAGGGGTACCCTAGCCTAAGCCATGGGGTGCCCTAGCCTACGCCTATGGTTGCCCTAGCCTAAGCTTAGGGTTGCCTTAGCCTAAGCCTTGGGGTGCCCTAGCCTAAGCCTAGGGGTGCACTAGCCTAAGCCTATGGGTGTCCTAGCCTAAGCCTAGGGGTGCCCTAGCCTAAGCCTAGGGGTGCCCTAGCCTAAGACTAGGGGTGACCTAGCATAAGCGTAGGGGTTCCCTATGCTAAGGCTAGGGGTGCCCTAGCCTTAGTCTAGTGGAGCCCTAGCCTTAGCCTAAGCTTAGGCGTGCCCTATTCTAAACCTAGGGGTGCCCTAGCCTAAGCCTAGGGGTGCCCTAGCCCAAGCCTAGTGATGCCCTAGCGTTAGGCTAGAGGATCCCTAGCTTACCCTAAGCCTAGGGGTGCCCTAGCCTAACCCTAGGTGTGCCCTAGCCCAAGCCTAGGGGTGCCCTAGCCTAAGCCTAGGGTTGCCCTAGCCTAAGCCTAGGGGTGCCCAAGCCTAAGTCTAGGGGTGCCCTAGCCTAAGCCTAGGAGTGCCCTAGCCTAAGACTAGGGGTCCCCTAGCCTACGCCTAGGAGTGCCCTAGCCTAAGCCTAGGCGTGCCCTAGCCTTAGGCTAGGGGTGCCCTAGGGTTAGGCAAGGGGAGCCCTAGCCTTATCCTAAGCCTAGGGGTGCCCTAACCTAAGCCTAGGGGTGCCCTAGCCTAAGCCTAGGGGTGCCCTAGCCTAAGCTTAGGGTTGCCCTAACCTAAGCCTAGGGGTGCCCTAGCCTCAGGCTAGGGGAGCCTTAGCCTTAGTCTAAGCCTAGTGTTGCCCTAGCCTAAGCCTAGGGGTCCCCTAGCCTACGCCTAGGGTTGCCCTACCCTAAGCCTAGGGGTGCCCTACCCTTAGGCTAGGGGAGCCCTAGCCTTTGCCTAAGCCTAGGGGTGCCCTAGCCTAAGCCTAAGGGTTCCCTAGCCTAAGCCTAGGGGTGTGCTAGCCTAAGCCTAGGGGTGCCCTAGGCTAATGCTAGGGTTCCCCTAGCCTTAGGCTAGCTGAGCCCTAGCCTTAGCCTAAGCCTAGGGGTGCCCTAGCCTAAGCCTAGGTGTACCCTAGCCTAAGCATAGGGGTGCCCTAGACTAAGCCTAGGAGTGCCCTAGCCTAAACCAAGGGGTGCCCAAGCCTAAGTCTAGTGGTGCCCTAGCCTAAGCCTAGGAGTGCCCTAGCCTAAGACTAGGGGTGCCCTAGCCTAAGCTTAGGGGTGGCCAAGCGTAAGCCTAGGGGTGCCCTAGCCTAAGCCGAGGGGTGCCCTAGTCTAAGCCTAGGGGTGCCCTAGCCTTAGGCTAGGGGAGCCCTAGCCTTAGCCGAAGCCTTGAGGTGCCCTAGCCTAAGCCTAAGTGTGCCCTAACCTAAGCCTAGGGGTGCACTAGCTTAAGCCTAGGGGTGCCCTAGCGTTAGGCTAGAGGAGCCCTAGCCTTAGCCTAAGCCTAGGGGTTCCCTAGACTAAGTCTAAGGGGGGCCCTTGCCTGAGCCTAGGGGTACCCTAGCCTTAGGCTAGGGGAGCCCTAGCCTTAGCCTAAGCCTAGGGGTGCCCTAGCCTAAGCCTATGGGTTCCCTAGCATTATCCTAGGGTTGCCCTAGCAAAAGCCTAGGGGTGCCCTAGCCTAAGGCTAGGGGTGCCCTTGCCTTAGTCTAGTGGAGCACTAGCCTTAGCCTAAGCCTAGGGGTACCCTAGCCTAAGCCATGGGGTGCCCTAGCCTACGCCTAGGGGTGACCTAGCCTAAGCTTAGGGTTGCCTTAGCCTAAGCCTTGGGGTGCCCTAGCCTAAGCCTAGGGGTGCACTAGCCTAAGCCTATGGGTGTCCTAGCCTAAGCCTAGGGGTGCCCTACCCTAAGCCTAGGGGTGCCCTAGCCTTAGGCTAGGGGAGCCCTAGCCTTAGCCTAAGCCTTGGGACGCCCTAGCCTAAACCTAGGGGTTCCCTAGCCTAAGACTAGGGGTGACCTAGCATAAGCGTAGGTGTGCCCTATGCTAAGGCTAGGGGTGCCCTAGCCTTAGTCTAGTGGAGCCCTAGCCTTAGCCTAAGCTCAGGCGTGCCCTATTCTAAACCTAGGGGTGCCCTAGCCTAAGCCTAGGGGTGCCCTAGCCCAAGCCTAGGGATGCCCTAGCGTTAGGCTAGAGGATCCCTAGCTTACCCTAAGCCTAGGGGTGCCCTAGCCTAACACTAGGGGTGCCCTAGCCCAAGCCTAGGGGTGCCCTAGCCTAAGCCTAGGGGTTCCCTAACCTAAGCCTAGGGGTGCCCTAGCCTAAGGCTAGGGGTACCCTAGCCTAAGGCTAGGGGTACCCTAGCCTTAGTCTAGTGGAGCCCTAGCCTTAGCCTAAGCCTAGGGGTGCCCTAGCCTAAGCGTAGATGTGCCCTAGCCTAAGCCTAGGGGTGACCTACCCTAAGCCAAGGGGTGCCCTAGCCATAGGCGAGCTGAGCCCTAGCCTTAGCCTAAGACTAGGGGTACCCTAGCCTAAGCCATGGGGTGCCCTAGCCTACGCCTAGGGGTGCCCTAGCCTAAGCCTAGGGGTGCCCTAGCCTAAGCCTAGGGTTGCCCTAGCCTAAGCCTAGGGGTGCCCTAGCCTTAGGCTAGGGGAGCCTTAGCCTTAGCCTAAGGTTAGGGGTGCCCTAGCCTAAGCCTAGGGGTCCCCTAGCCTACGCCTAGGAGTGCCCTAGCCTAAGCCTAGGCGTGCCCTACCCTTAGGCTAGGGGTGCCCTAGGGTTAGGCAAGGGGAGCCCTAGCCTTAGCCTAAGCCTAGGGGTGCACTAGCCCAAGCCTAGGGGTGCCCAAGCCTAAGGCTAGGGGTGCCCTAACCTTAGGCTAGGGGAGCCCTAACCTTAGCCTAAGCCTAGGGGTGCCCTAGCCCAAGCCTAGGGGTGCCCTAGCCTAAGCCTAGGGGTGCCCTAGCCTAAGCCTAGGGGTGCCTTAGCCTATGCCTAGGGGTGTCCAAGCCTTAGGCTAGGGGAGCCCTAGCCTTATCCTAAGCCTAGGGGTGCCCTAACCTAAGCCTAGGGGTGCCCTAGCCTAAGCCTAGGGGTGCCCTAGCCTAAGCTTAGGGTTGCCCTAGCCTAAGCCTAGGGGTGCCCTAGCCTTAGGCTAGGGGAGCCTTAGCCTTAGTCTAAGCCTAGTGTTGCCCTAGCCTAAGCCTAGGGGTCCCCTAGCCTACGCCTAGGAGTGCCCTAGCCTAAGCCTAGGGGTGCCCTACCCTTAGGCTACGGGAGCCCTAATCTTAGCCTAAGCCTAGGGGTGCCCTAGCCTAAGACTATGGGTGCCCTAGCCTAAGCTTAGGGGTGTCATAGTCTAAGCATAGGGGTGCCCTAGCCGAAGCCTAGGGGTGCCCTAGGGTTAGGCAAGGGGAGCCCTAGCCTTAGCCTAAGCCTATGGGTGCCCTAGCCTAAACCTAGGGGTGCCCTAGCCTTAGGGTAGGTGAGCCCTTGCCTTAGCCTAAGCCTAGGAGTGCACAAGCCTATGCCTAGGGGTGCCCTAGCCTAAGCCTAGGGTGCCCTAGCCTAAGCCTAGTGGTGCCCTAGCCTTTGGCTAGCGGAGCCCTAGCCTTAGCCTAAGCCTAGGGGTGCCCTAGCATAAGACAAGGGGTGCCCTAGCCTAAGCTTAGGGGTGCCCTAGCCTAAGCCTAGGGGTGTCCTCGCCTTAGGCTAGGGGAGCCCTAGCCTTAGCCTAAGCCTAGGGGTGCCCTAACCTAAGCCTAGTGGTGCCTGAGCCTAAGCCTATGGGTGCCCTAGCCTAAGCCTAGGGGTGCCCTAGCCTTAGTCTAGTGGAGCCCTAGCCTTAGCTTAAGTCTAAGGGTACCCTAGCCTAAGCCTAGGGTTGCTCTAGCCTAAGCCTAGGGGTGCCCTAGCCTTAGGGTAGCTGAGCCCTAGCTGTAACCTAAGCCTAGGTGTGCCCTAGCCTACGCCTAAGGGTGCCATAGCCTAAGCCAAGGGGTGCACTAGCCCAAGCCTAGTGATGCCCTAGCGTTAGGATAGAGGAGCTCTAGCATAGCCTAAGCCTAGGGGATCACTAGCCTAAGCCTAGGGGTGCCCTAGCCTAAGCCTAGGGGTGCCCTAGCCCAAGCCTAGGGGTGCCCTAGCCTAAGCCTAGGGGTTCCGTAGCCTAAGCCTAGGGGTACCCTAGCCTAAGGCTAGGGGTGCCCTAGCCTTAGTCTAGTGGAGCCCTAGCCTTAGCCTAAGCCTAGGGGTGCCCTAGCCTAAGCGTAGATGTGCCCTAGCCTAAAACTAGGGGTGACCTATCCTAAGCCTAGGGGTGCCCTAGCCTAAGGCTAGCTGAGCCCTAGCCTTAGCCTAAGCCTAGGGGTGCCCTAGCCTAAGCTTAGGGGTGCCCTAGCCTTAGGCTAGCTGAGCCATTGCCTTAGCCTAAGCCTAGGGGTGCCCTAGCCTAAGCCTAGGGATGCCCTAGCCTACGAATAGGGGTGCCCTAGCCTAAGCCTAGGGGTGCCCTCACCTTAGGCTAGGGGAGCCCAAGTCTTTGCCTAAGCCTAGGGGTGCCCAAGCCTGAGACTATGGGTGCCCTAGCCCAAGCTTAGGGGTGCCCTAGACTAAGTCTAGGGGTGTCCTGCCTAAACCTAGGGGTGCCTTAGCATTAGGCTAGTGGAGCCCTAGCCTTAGCCTAAGCCTAGGGGTGCCCTAGCCTAAGCCTAGGGGTTCCCTAGCCTAAGCCTAGGGGTGCCCTAGGCTAAGCCTAGGGGTGTCCAAGCCTAAGGCTAGGGGTGCCCTAGCCTTAGTCTAGTGGAGCCCTTGCCTTAGCCTAAGCCTAGGGGTGCCCTAGCCTAAGCCTAGGGGTGCCCTTGCTTTAGGCTAGGGGAGCCCTAGCTTTAGCCTAAGCCTAGGGGTGCCCTAGCCTAAGCCTAGGGATGCCCTAGCCTACGAATAGGGGTGCCCTAGCCTAAGTCTAGGGGTGCCCTCACCTTAGGCTAGGGGAGCCCAAGTCTTTGCCTAAGCCTAGGGGTGCCCAAGCCTGAGACTATGGGTGCCCTAGCCCAAGCTTAGGGGTGCCCTAGTCTAAGCCTAGGGGTGCCCTAGCCTAAGCTTAGGGGTGCCGTAGGGTTAGGCAAGGGGAGACCTAGCCTTAGCCTAAGCATAGGGGTGCCCTAGCCTAAGCTTAGGGGTGCCCTAGCCTAAGCCTAGGGGTGCCCTAGCCTAAGGCTAGGGGAGCCCTAACCTTAGGCTAGGGGAGCCCTAACCTTAGCCTAAGCCTCGGGGTGCCCTAGCCCAAACCTAGGGGTACCCTAGCCTAAGCCTAGGGGTGCCATAGCCTAAGACTTGGGGTGCCCTAGCCTAAGCCTAGGGGTGCCCTAGCCTAAGCCTAGGGGTGTCCTAGCCTAAGGCTAGGGGAGCCCTAGCTATATCCTAAGCCTAGGGGTGCCCTAGCCTAAGCCTAGGGGTGCCGTATCCTTAGGCTAGGGGAGCCCTAGCCTTAGCCTATGCCTTGGGGCGCCCTAGCCTAAACCTAGGGGTTCCCTAGCCTAAGCCTAGGGGTGAGCTAGCCTAAGCCTAGGGGTGCCCTATCCTAAGCCTACGGGAGCCCTAGCCTTAGCCTAAGCCTATGGGTACCCCAGCGTAAGCCTAGGGGTGCCCTAGCCTAAGTCTAGGGGAGCCTAGCCTAAGCATAGTGGTGCCCTAACCTAAGCCTAGGGGTTCCCTACCTAAACCTAGGGGTGCCCTAGCCTAAGCCAACGGGTGCCCTAGCCTAAGCCTAGGGGTGCCCTAGCCTAAGCCTAGGGGTGCCCTAGACTAAGCCTAGGGGTGCCCTAGCCTAAGCCTAGGGGTGCCCTAGCCTAAGCCTAGGGGTGACCTAGACTAAGCCTAGGGGTGCCCTAGCCTAAGCCAAGGGGTGACCTAGCCTTAGGCTAGGGTAGACCTAGCCTTAGCCTAAGTCTAGGGGTTCCCTAGCCTAAGCATAGGTGTGCCCTAGTCTAAGCCTAGGGGTGCCCTAGCCTAAGGCTAGGGGTGCCCTAGCCTTAGTCTAGTGGAGCCCTAGCCTTAGCCTAAGCCTAGGGGTGCCCTAGCCTAAGCCTAGGGGTGCCCTAGCCTAAGCCTAGGGGTGCCCTAGCCTAAGCCTAGGGGTGCCCTAGCCTAAGCCTAGGGTTGCCCTAGCCTAAGCCTAGGGGTGCCCTAGCCTTAGGCTAGGGGAGCCTTAGCCTTAGCCTAAGCCTAGGGGTGCCCTAGCCTAAGCCTAGGGGTCCCCTAGCCTACGCCTAGGAGTGCCCTAGCCTAAGCCTAGGGGTGCCCTAGCCTTAGGCTAGGGGTGCCCTAGGGTTAGGCAAGGGGTGCCCTAGCCTTATCCTAAGCCTAGGGGTGCACTAGCCTAAGCTTAGGGGTGCCCTAGCCTAAGGCTAGGGGAGCCCTAACCTTAGGATAGGGGAGCCCTAACCTTAGCCTAAGCCTAGGGGTGCCCTAGCCCAAGCCTAGGGGTGCCCTTGCCTAAGCCTAGGGGTGCCCTAGCCTAAGCCAAGGGGTGCCTTAGCCTAAGCCTAGGGGTGTCCTAGCCTTAGGCTAGGGGAGCCCTAGCCTTATCCTAAGCCTAGGGGTGCCCTAACCTAAGCCTAGGGGTGCCCTAGCCTAAGCCTAGGGGTGCCCTAGCCTAAGCCTAGGGGTGCCCTAGCCTAAGCTTAGGGTTGCCCTAGCCTAAGCCTAGGGGTGCCCTAGCCTTAGGCTAGGGGAGCCTTAGCCTTGTCCTAAGCTTAGGGTTGCCCTAGCCTAAGCCTAGGGGTCCCCTAGTCTACGCCTAGGAGTGCCCTAGCCAAAGCCTACGGGTGCCCTAGCCTTAGGCTACGGGAGCCCTAGTTTTAGCCTAAGCCTAAGGGTGCCCTAGGCTAAGACTATGGGTGCCCTAGCCTAAGCTTAGGGGTGTCATAGTCTAAGCATAGGGGTGCACTAACCTAAGCCTAGGGGTGCCCTAGGGTTAGGCAAGGGGAGCCCTAGCCTTAGCCTAAGCCTAGGGGTGCCCTAGCCTAAGCCTAGGGGTGCCCTGGCCTAAGCCTAGCGGTGCCCTAGCCTAACCCTAGGGGTGCCCTAGCCTTAGGCTAGCTGAGCCCTTGCCTTAGCCTAAGCCTAGGAGTGCACAAGCCTAAGCCTAGGGGTGCCCTAGCCTAAGCCTAGGGGTGCCCAAGCCTAAGCCTAGTGGTGCCCTAGCCTTAGGGTAGCGGAGCCCTAGCCTTAGCCTAAGCCTAGGGGTGCCCTAGCATAAGACAAGGGGTGCCCTAGCCTAAGCTTAGGGGTGCCCTAGCCTAAGCCTAGGGGTGTCCTAGCCTTAGGCTAGGGGAGCCCTAGCCTTAGCCTAAGCCTAGGGGTGCCCCAGCCTAAGCCTAGAGGTGCCCGAGCCTAAGCCTATGGGTGCCCTAGCCTAAGCCTAGGGGTGCCTTAGCCTTAGGCTAGGGGAGCCCTAGCCTTAGCCTAAGCCTAGGGGTGCCCTAGCCTAAGCCTAGGGGTTCCCTTGCCTAAGCCTAGGGGTGCCCTAGCCTAAGCCTAGGGGTGCCCTAGCCTAAGGCTAGGGGTGCCCTAGCCTTAGTCTAGTGGAGCCCTAGCCTTAGCTTAAGTCTAGGGGTACCCTAGCCTAAGCCTAGGGGTGCCCTAGCCTACGCCTAAGGGTGCCCTAGCCTAAGCCAAAGGGTGCACTAGCCCAAGCCTAGTGATGCCCTAGCGTTAGGCTAGAGGAGCTCTAGCATAGCCTAAGCCTAGGGGATCACTAGCCTAAGCCTAGGGGTGCCCTAGCCCAAGCCTAGGGGTGCCCTAGCCTAAGCCTAGGGGTTCCCTAGCCTAAGCCTAGGGGTGCCCTAGCCTAAGGCTAGAGGAGCCCTAGCCTTAGTCTAGTGGAGCCCTAGCCTTAGCCTAAGCCTAGGGGTGCCCTAGCCTAAGCGTAGATGTGCCCTAGCCTAAAACTAGGGGTGACCTACCCTAAGCCTAGGGGTGTCCTAGCCTTAGGCTAGCTGAGCCCTAGCCTTAGCCTAAGCCTAGGGGTGCCCTAGGCTAAGCCTAGGGGTCCCCTAGCCTAAGCCTAGGAGTGCCCTAGCCTAAGCCAAGGGGTGCCCTAGCCTAAGCTTTGGGGTGCCCTAGCCTTAGGCTAGCTGAGCCCTTGCCTTAGCCTAAGCCTAGCGGTGCCCTAGCCTACGCCTAGGGGTGCCCTAGCCTAAGCCTAGGGGTGCCCTAGCCTAAAGCTAGTGGTGCCCTAGCCTTAGGCTAGGGGAGCCCTAGCGGTAGCCTAAGCCTAGGGGTCCTCTAGCCTAAGCCTAGGGGTGCCCTAGCCTAAGCCTAGGGTTGCCCTAGCCTAAGCCTATGGGTGCCTTAGCCTTAGGCTAGGGGAGCCCTAGCCTTAGCCTAAGCCGAGGGGTGCCCTAGTCTAAGCCTAGGTGTGCCCTAGCCTACGCATAGGGGTGCCCTAGCCTAAGCCTAGGGGTGCCCTAGCCTAAGCCTAGGGGTGCCTTAGCCTTAGGCTAGGGGATCCCTAGCCTTAGCCTAAGCCTAGGGGTGCCCTAGTCTAAGCCTAGGTGTGCCCTAGCCTACGCATAGGGGTGCCCTAGCCTAAGCCTAGGGGTGCCATAGCCTTAGGCTAGGGGAGCCCTAGTCTTAGCCTAAGCCTTGGGGTGCCCAAGCCTAAGACTATGGGTGCCCTAGCCTAAGCTTAGGGGTGCCCTAGTCTAAGCCTAGGGGTGCCCTAGCCTAAGCCTAGGGGTCCCCTAGCCTACGCCTAGGAGTGCCCTAGCCTAAGCTTAGGGGTGTCATAGTCTAAGCATAGGTGTGCCCTAGCCGAAGCCTAGGGGTGCCCTAGGGTTAGGCAAGGGGAGCCCTAGCCTTAGCCTAAGCCTAGGGGTGCCCTAGCCTAAACCTAGGGGTGCCCTAGCCTTAGGGTAGCTGAGCCCTTGCCTTAGCCTAAGCCTAGGAGTGCACAAGCCTATGCCTAGGGGTGCCCTAGCCTAAGCCTAGGGGTGCCCTAGCCTAAGCCTAGTGGTGCCCTAGCCTTTGGCTAGCGGAGCCCTAGCCTTAGCCTAAGCCTAGGGGTGCCCTAGCATAAGACAAGGGGTGCCCTAGCCTAAGCTTAGGGGTGCCCTAGCCTAAGCCTAGGGGTGTCCTCGCCTTAGGCTAGGGGAGCCCTAGCCTTAGCCTAAGCCTAGGGGTGCCCTAACCTAAGCCTAGTGGTGCCTGAGCCTAAGCCTATGGGTGCCCTAGCCTAAGCCTAGGGGTGCCCTAGCCTTAGTCTAGTGGAGCCCTAGCCTTAGCTTAAGTCTAGGGGTACCCTAGCCTAAGCCTAGGGTTGCCCTAGCCTAAGCCTAGGGGTGCCCTAGCCTTAGGGTACCTGAGCCCTAGCCGTAACCTAAGCCTAGGGGTGCCCTAGCCTACGCCTAAGGGTGCCCTAGCCTAAGCCAAGGGGTGCACTAGCCCAAGCCTAGTGATGCCCTAGCGTTAGGATAGAGGAGCTCTAGCATAGCCTAAGCCTAGGGGATCACTAGCCTAAGCCTAGGGGTGCCCTAGACCAAGCCTAGGGGTGCCCTAGCCTAAGCCTAGGGGTTCCCTAGCCTATGCCTACGGGTGCCCTAGCCTAAGGCTAGGGGTGCCCTAGCCTTAGTCTAGTGGAGCCCTAGCCTTAGCCTAAGCCTAGGGGTGCCCTAGCCTAAGCGTAGATGTGCCCTAGCCTAAAACTAGGGGTGACCTACCCTAAGCCTAGGGGTGCCCTAGCCTTAGGCTAGCTGAGCCCTAGCCTTACCCTAAGCCTAGGGGTGCCCTAGCCTAAGCCTAGGGGTCCCCTAGGCTAAGCCTAGGAGTGCCCTAGCCTAAGCCAAGGGGTGCCCTAGCCTAAGCTTTGGGGTGCCCTAGCCTTAGGCTAGCTGAGCCCTTGCCTTAGCCTAAGCCTAGGGTTGCCCTAGCCTACGCCTAGGGGTGCCCTACCCTAAGCCTAGGGGTCCCCTAGTCTAAGCCTAGGGGTGCCCAAGCCTAAGGATAGGGGTGCCCAAGCCTTAGTCTAGTGGAGCCCTAGCCTTAGCCTAAGCCTAGGGGTACCCTAGCCTAAGCCTAGGGGTGCCCTAGTCTAAGCCTAGGGGTGCCCTAGCCTACGCATAGGGGTGCCCTATCCTAAGCCTAGGGGTGCCCTAGCCTTAGGCTAGGGGACCCCTAGTCTTAGCCTAAGCCTTGGGATGCCCAAGCCTAAGACTATGGGTGCCCTAGCCTAAGCTTAGGGGTGCCCTAGTCTAAGCCTAGGGGTGCCCTAGCCTAAGCCTAGGGGTGCCCTAGGGTTAGGCAAGGGGAGCACTAGCCTTAGCCTAAGCATAGGGGTGCCCTAGCCAAAGCTTAGGGGTGCCCTAGCCTAAACCTAGGGGTGCCCTAGCCTAAGGCTAGGGGAGCCCTAACCTTAGGATCGGGGAGCCCTAACCTTAGCCTAAGCCTAGGGGTGCCCTAGCCTAAGCCTAGGGGTGCCCTAGCCTAAGCCTAGGGGTGCCCTAGCCTTAGTCTAGTGGAGCCCTAGCCTTAGCTTAAGTCTAGGGGTACCCTAGCCTAAGCCTAGGGTTGCCCTAGCCTAAGCCTAGGGGTGCCCTAGCCTTAGGGTACCTGAGCCCTAGCCGTAACCTAAGCCTAGGGGTGCCCTAGCCTACGCCTAAGGGTGCCCAAGCCTAAGCCAAGGGGTGCACTAGCCCAAGCCTAGTGATGCCCTAGCGTTAGGATAGAGGAGCTCTAGCATAGCCTAAGCCTAGGGGATCACTAGCCTAAGCCTAGGGGTGCCCTAGACCAAGCCTAGGGGTGCCCTAGCCTATGCCTAGGGGTTCCCTAGCCTATGCCTACGGGTGCCCTAGCCTAAGGCTAGGGGTGCCCTAGCCTTAGTCTAGTGGAGCCCTAGCCTTAGCCTAAGCCTAGGGGTGCCCTAGCCTAAGCGTAGATGTGCCCTAGCCTAAAACTAGGGGTGACCTACCCTAAGCCTAGGGGTGCCCTAGCCTTAGGCTAGCTGAGCCCTAGCCTTACCCTAAGCCTAGGGGTGCCCTAGCCTAAGCCTAGGGGTCCCCTAGGCTAAGCCTAGGAGTGCCCTAGCCTAAGCCAAGGGGTGCCCTAGCCTAAGCTTTGGGGTGCCCTAGCCTTAGGCTAGCTGAGCCCTTGCCTTAGCCTAAGCCTAGGGTTGCCCTAGCCTACGCCTAGGGGTCCCCTAGCCTAAGCCTAGGGGTGCCCTACCCTAAGCCTAGGGGTCCCCTAGTCTAAGCCTAGGGGTGCCCAAGCCTAAGGATAGGGGTGCCCTAGCCTTAGTCTAGTGGAGCCCTAGCCTTAGCCTAAGCCTAGGGGTACCCTAGCCTAAGCCTAGGGGTGCCCTAGTCTAAGCCTAGGGGTGCCCTAGCCTACGCTTAGGGGTGCCCTATCCTAAGCCTAGGGGTGCCCTAGCCTTAGGCTAGGGGACCCCTAGTCTTAGCCTAAGCCTTGGGGTGCCCAAGCCTAAGACTATGGGTGCCCTAGCCTAAGCTTAGGGGTGCCCTAGTCTAAGCCTAGGGGTGCCCTAGCCTAAGCCTAGGGGTGCCCTAGGGTTAGGCAAGGGGAGCACTAGCCTTAGCCTAAGCATAGGGGTGCCCTAGCCAAAGATTAGGGGTGCCCTAGCCTAAGCCTAGGGGTGCCCTAGCCTAAGGCTAGGGGAGCCCTAACCTTAGGATCGGGGAGCCCTAACCTTAGCCTAAGCCTAGGGGTGCCCTAGCCTAAGCCTAGGGGTGCCCTAGCCTAAGCCTACGAGTGCCCTAGCCTAAGCCAAGGGGTGCCCTAGCCTAAGCCTAGGGGTGCCCTAGCCTAAGACTAAGGGTGCCCTAGCCTAAGCCTAGGGGTGCCCTAGCCTAAGCCTAGGGGTGTCCTAGCCTAAGCCTAGGGGTCCCCTAGCCTAAGCCTAGGGGTGCCTTAGCCTTAGGCTAGGGGAGCCCTAGCCTTAGCCTAAGCCTAGGGGTACCCTAGGCTAAGCCTAGGGGTTCCCTTGCCTAAGCCTAGGGTTGCCCTAGCCTAAGCCGAGGGGTGCCCTAGCCTAAGGCTAGGGGTGCCCTAGCCTTAGTCTAGTGGAGCCCCAGCCTTAGCCTAAGCCTAGGGGTACCCTAGCCTAAGCCTAGTGGTGCCCTAGCCTAAGCCTAGGGGTGCCCTAGTCTTAGGGTAGCTGAGCCCTAGCCGTAGCCTACGCCTAGGGGTGCCCTAGCCTACGCCTAAGGGTGCCCTAGCCTAAGCCAAGGGGTGCACTAGCCCAAGCCTAGGGATGCCCTAGCGTTAGGCTAGGGGAGCTCTAGCATAGGCTAAGCCTAGGGGATCCCTAGCCTAAGCCTAGGGGTGCCCTAGCCCAAGCCTAGGGGTGCCCTAGCCTAAGCCTAGGGGTTCCCTAGCCTAAGCCTAGGGGTGCCCTAGCCTAAGGCTAGGGGTGCCCTAGCCTTAGTCTAGTGGAGCCCTAGCCCTATCCTAAGCCTACGGGTGCCCTAGCCTAAGCCTAGGAGTGCCCTAATCTAAGCCACGGGATGCCCTAGCCTAAGTTTAGGGGTGCCCTAGCCTTAGGCTATCTGAGCCCTTGCCTTAGCCTAAGCCTAGGGGTGCCCTAGCCTAAGCCTAGGGGTGCCCTAGCCTTAGCCTAGGGGTGCTCTAGCCTAAGCCTAGTGGTGCCCTAGCCTTAGGCTAGGGGAGCCCTAGCGTTAGCCTAAGCTTAGGGCCCCCTAGCCTAAGCCTAGGGGTACCCTAGACTAAGTCTAGGGGTTCCCTGCCTAAACTTAGGGGTGCCTTAGCATTAGGCTAGTGGAGCCCTAGCCTTAGCCTAAGCCTAGGGGTGCCCTAGCCTAAGCCTAGGGGTTCCCTAGCCTAAGCCTAGGGGTGCCCTAGGCTAAGCCTAGGGGTGCCCAAGCCTAAGGCTAGGGGTGCCCTAGCCTTAGTCTAGTGGAGCCCTAGCCTTAGCCTAAGCCTAGGGGTGCCCTAGCCTAAGCCTAGGGGTGCCCTAGCTTTAGGCTAGGGGAGCCCTAGCTTTAGCCTAAGCCTAGGGGTGCCCTAGCCTAAGCCTAGGGGTGCCCTAGCCTACGAATAGGGGTGCCCTAGCCTAAGCCTAGGGGTGCCCTCACCTTAGGCTAGGGGAGCCCAAGTCTTTGCCTAAGCCTAGGGGTGCCCAAGCCTAAGACTATGGGTGCCCTAGTCTAAGCTTAGGGGTGCCCTAGTCTAAGCCTAGGGGTGCCCTAGCCTAAGCTTAGGGGTGCCGTAGGGTTAGGCAAGGGGAGACTTAGCCTTAGCCTAAGCATAGGGGTGCCCTAGCCTAAGCTTAGGGGTGCCCTAGCCTAAGCCTAGGGGTGCCCTAGCCTAAGGCTAGGGGAGCCCTAACCTTAGGCTAGGGGAGCCCTAACCTTAGCCTAAGCCTCGGGGTGCCCTAGCCCAAGCCTAGTGGTACCCTAGCCTAAGCCTAGGGGTGCCATAGCCTAAGACTTGGGGTGCCCTTGCCTAAGCCTAGGGGTGCCCTAGCCTAAGCCTAGGGGTGTCCTAGCCTAAGGCTAGGGGAGCCCTAGCTATATCCTAAGCCTAGGGGTGCCCTAGCCTAAGCCTAGGGGTGCCGTATCCTTAGGCTAGGGGAGCCCTAGCCTTAGCCTATGCCTTGGGGCGCCCTAGCCTAAACCTAGGGGTTCCCTAGCCTAAGCCTAGGGGTGAGCTAGCCTAAGCCTAGGGGTGCCCTATCCTAAGCCTAGGGGAACCCTAGCCTTAGCCTAAGCCTATGGGTGCCCCAGCGTAAGCCTAGGGGTGCCCTAGCCTAAGTCTAGGGGAGCCTAGCCAAAGCATAGTGGTGCCCTAACCTAAGCCTAGGGGTTCCCTACCTAAGCCTAGGGGTGCCCTAGCCTAAGCCAACGGGTGCCCTAGCCTAAGCCAAGGTGTGCCCTAGCCTTAGGCTAGGGTAGACCTAGCCTTAGCCTAAGTCTAGGGGTTCCCTAGCCTAAGCATAGGTGTGCCCTAGTCTAAGCCTAGGGGTGCCCTAGCCTAAGGCTAGGGGTGCCCTAGCCTTAGTCTAGTGGAGCCCTAGCCTTAGCCTAAGCCTAGGGGTGCCCTAGCCTAAGCCTAGGGGTGCCCTAGCCTAAGCCTAGGGGTGCCCTAGCCTAAGCCTAGGGTTGCCCTAGCCTAAGCCTAGGGGTGCCCTAGCCTTAGGCTAGGGGAGCCTTAGCCTTAGCCTAAGCCTAGGGGTGTCCTAGCCTAAGCCTAGGGGTCCCCTAGCCTACGCCTAGGAGTGCCCTAGCCTAAGCCTAGGGGTTCCCTAGCCTTAGGCTAGGGGTGCCCTAGGGTTAGGCAAGGGGTGCCCTAGCCTTAGCCTAAGTCTAGGGGTGCACTAGCCTAAGCCTAGGGGATCCCTAGCCTAAGGCTAGGGGAGCCCTAACCTTAGGCTAGGGGAGCCCTAACCTTAGCCTAAGCCTAGGGGTGCCCTAGCATAAGACAAGGGGTGTCCTATCCTAAGCTTAGGGGTGCCCTAACCTAAGCCTAGGGGTGTCCTCGCCTTAGGCTGGGGGAGCCCTAGCCTTAGCCTAAGCCTAGGGGTGCCCTAACCTAAGCCTAGTGGTGCCTGAGCCTAAGCCTATGGGTGCCCTAGCCTAAGCCTAGGGGTGCCCTAGCCTTAGTCTAGTGGAGCCCTAGCCTTAGCTTAAGTCTAGGGGTACCCTAGCCTAAGCCTAGGGTTGCCCTAGCCTAAGCCTAGGGGTGCCCTAGCCTTAGGGTACCTGAGCCCTAGCCGTAACCTAAGCCTAGGGGTGCCCTAGCCTACGCCTAAGGGTGCCCTAGCCTAAGCCAAGGGGTGCACTAGCCCAAGCCTAGTGATGCCCTAGCGTTAGGATAGAGGAGCTCTAGCATAGCCTAAGCCTAGGGGATCACTAGCCTAAGCCTAGGGGTGCCCTAGACCAAGCCTAGGGGTGCCCTAGCCTAAGCCTAGGGGTTCCCTAGCCTATGCCTACGGGTGCCCTAGCCTAAGGCTAGGGGTGCCCTAGCCTTAGTCTAGTGGAGCCCTAGCCTTAGCCTAAGCCTAGGGGTGCCCTAGCCTAAGCGTAGATGTGCCCTAGCCTAAAACTAGGGGTGACCTACCCTAAGCCTAGGGGTGCCCTAGCCTTAGGCTAGCTGAGCCCTAGCCTTACCCTAAGCCTAGGGGTGCCCTAGCCTAAGCCTAGGGGTCCCCTAGGCTAAGCCTAGGAGTGCCCTAGCCTAAGCCAAGGGGTGCCCTAGCCTAAGCTTTGGGGTGCCCTAGTCTTAGGCTAGCTGAGCCCTTGCCTTAGCCTAAGCCTAGGGTTGCCCTAGCCTACGCCTAGGGGTGCCCTAGCCTAAGCCTAGGGGTGCCCTAGCCTAAGCCTACGGGTCCCCTAGTCTAAGCCTAGGGGTGCCCAAGCCTAAGGCTAGGGGTGCCCTAGCCTTAGTCTAGTGGAGCCCTAGCCTTAGCCTAAGCCTAGGGGTACCCTAGCCTAAGCCTAGGGGTGCCCTAGTCTAAGCCTAGGGGTGCCCTAGCCTACGCATAGGGGTGCCCTAGCCTAAGCCTAGGGGTGCCCTAGCCTTAGGCTAGGGGAGCCCTAGTCTTAGCCTAAGCCTTGGGGTGCCCAAGCCTAAGACTATGGGTGCCCTAGCCTAAGCTTAGGGGTGCCCTAGTCTAAGCCTAGGGGTGCCCTAGCCTAAGCCTAGGGGTGCCCTAGGGTTAGGCAAGGGGAGCACTAGCCTTAGCCTAAGCATAGGGGTGCCCTAGCCTAAGCATAGGGGTGCCCTAGCCTAAGCCTAGGGGTGCCCTAGCCTAAGGCTAGGGGAGCCCTAACCTTAGGATAGGGGAGCCCTAACCTTAGCCTAAGCCTAGGGGTGCCCTAGCCTAAGCCTAGGGGTGCCCTAGCCTAAGCCTACGAGTGCCCTAGCCTAAGCCAAGGGGTGCCCTAGCCTAAGCCTAGGGGTGCCCTAGCCTAAGCCTAGGGGTGCCCTAGCCTAAGCCTAAGGGTGCCCTAGCCTAAGCCTAGGGGTGCCCTAGCCTAAGCCTAGGGGTGTCCTAGCCTAAGCCTAGGGGTCCCCTAGCCTAAGCCTAGGGGTGCCTTAGCCTTAGGCTAGGGGAGCCCTAGCCTAAGCCTAGGGGTGCCCTAGCCTAAGCCTAGGGGTTCCCTTGCCTAAGCCTAGGGGTGTCCTAGCCTAAGCCGAGGGGTGCCCTAGCCTAAGGCTAGGGGTGCCCTAGCCTTAGTCTAGTGGAGCCCTAGCCCTAGCCTAAGCCTACGGGTGCCCTAGCCTAAGCCTAGGAGTGCCCTAATATAAGCCAAGGGATGCCCTAGCCTAAGTTTACGGGTGCCCTAGCCTTAGGCTAGCTGAGCCCTTGCCTTAGCCTAAGCCTAGGGGTGCCCTAGCCTAAGCCTAGGGGTGCCCTAGCCTTAGCCTAGGGGTGCTCTAGCCTAAGCCTAGTGGTGCCCTAGCCTTAGGGTAGGGGAGCCCTAGCGTTAACCTAAGCCTAGGGGTCCCCTAGCCTAAGCCTAGGGGTGCCCTAGACTAAGTCTAGGGGTGCCCTGCCTAAACCTAGGGGTGCCTTAGCATTAGGCTAGTGGAGCCCTAGCCTTAGCCTAAGCCTAGGGGTGCCCTAGCCTAAGCCTAGGGGTTCCCTAGCCTAAGCCTAGGGGTGCCCTAGGCTAAGCCTCGGGGTGCCCAAGCCTAAGGCTAGGGGTGCCCTAGCCTTAGTCTAGTGGAGCCCTAGCCTTAGCCTAAGCCTAGGGGTGCCCTAGCCTAAGCCTAGGGGTGCCCTAGCTTTAGGCTAGGGGAGCCCTAGCTTTAGCCTAAGCCTAGGGGTCCCCTAGCCTAAGCCTAGGGGTGTCCTAGCCTACGAATAGGGGTGCCCTAGCCTAAGCCTAGGGGTGCCCTCACCTTAGGCTAGGGGAGCCCAAGTCTTTGCCTAAGCCTATGGGTGCCCAAGCCTAAGATTATGGGTGCCCTAGCCTAAGCTTAGGGGTGCCCTAGTCTAAGCCTAGGGGTGCCCTAGCCTAAGCTTAGGGGTGCCGTAGGGTTAGGCAAGGGGAGACCTAGCCTTAGCCTAAGCATAGGGGTGCCCTAGCCCAAGCCTAGGGGTACCCTAACCTAAGCCTAGGGGTGCCATAGCCTAAGACTTGGGGTGCCCTAGCCTAAGCCTAGGGGTGCCCTAGCCTAAGCCTAGGGGTGTCCTAGCCTAAGGCTAGGGGAGCCCTAGCTATATCCTAAGCCTAGGGGTGCCCTAGCCTAAGCCTAGGGGTGCCGTATCCTTAGGCTAGGGGAGCCCTAGCCTTAGCCTATGCCTTGGGGCGCCCTAGCCTAAACCTAGGGGTTCCCTAGCCTAAGCCTAGGGGTGAGCTAGCCTAAGCCTAGGGGTGCCCTATCCTAAGCCTAGGGGAGCCCTATCCTTAGCCTAAGCCTATGGGTGCCCCAGCGTAAGCCTAGGGGTGCCCTAGCTTAAGTCTAGGGGAGCCTAGCCAAAGCATAGTGGTGCCCTAACCTAAGCCTAGGGGTTCCCTACCTAAGCCTAGGGGTGCCCTAGCCTAAGCCAACGTGTGCCCTAGCCTAAGCCTAGGGGTGCCCTAGCCTAAGTTTAGTGGTGCCCTAGCCTTAGGCTAGGGGTGCCCTAGGGTTAGGCAAGGGGTGCCCTAGCATTAGCCTAAGCCTATGGGTGCACTAGCCTAAGCCTAGGGGTGCCCTAGCCTAAGGCTAGGGGAGCCCTAACCTTAGGCTAGGGGAGCCCTAACCTTAGCCTAAGCCTAGGGGTGCCCTAGCCCAAGCCTAGGGGTGCCCTAGCCTAAGCCTAGGGGTGCCCTAGCCTAAGCCAATGGGTGCCTTAGCCTAAGCCTAGGGGTGTCCTAGCCTTAGTCTAGTGGAGCCCTAGCCTTAGCCTAAGCCTAGGGGTGCCCTAGCCTAAGCGTAGATGTGCCCTAGCCTAAAACTAGGGGTGACCTACCCTAAGCCTAGGGGTGCCCTAGCCTTAGGCTAGCTGAGCCCTAGCCTTACCCTAAGCCTAGGGGTGCCCTAGCCTAAGCCTAGGGGTCCCCTAGGCTAAGCCTAGGAGTGCCCTAGCCTAAGCCAAGGGGTGCCCTAGCCTAAGCTTTGGGGTGCCCTAGTCTTAGGCTAGCTGAGCCCTTGCCTTAGCCTAAGCCTAGGGTTGCCCTAGCCTACGCCTAGGGGTGCCCTAGCCTAAGCCTAGGGGTGCCCTAGCCTAAGCCTACGGGTCCCCTAGTCTAAGCCTAGGGGTGCCCAAGCCTAAGGCTAGGGGTGCCCTAGCCTTAGTCTAGTGGAGCCCTAGCCTTAGCCTAAGCCTAGGGGTACCCTAGCCTAAGCCTAGGGGTGCCCTAGTCTAAGCCTAGGGGTGCCCTAGCCTACGCATAGGGGTGCCCTAGCCTAAGCCTAGGGGTGCCCTAGCCTTAGGCTAGGGGAGCCCTAGTCTTAGCCTAAGCCTTGGGGTGCCCAAGCCTAAGACTATGGGTGCCCTAGCCTAAGCTTAGGGGTGCCCTAGTCTAAGCCTAGGGGTGCCCTAGCCTAAGCCTAGGGGTGCCCTAGGGTTAGGCAAGGGGAGCACTAGCCTTAGCCTAAGCATAGGGGTGCCCTAGCCTAAGCATAGGGGTGCCCTAGCCTAAGCCTAGGGGTGCCCTAGCCTAAGGCTAGGGGAGCCCTAACCTTAGGATAGGGGAGCCCTAACCTTAGCCTAAGCCTAGGGGTGCCCTAGCCTAAGCCTAGGGGTGCCCTAGCCTAAGCCTACGAGTGCCCTAGCCTAAGCCAAGGGGTGCCCTAGCCTAAGCCTAGGGGTGCCCTAGCCTAAGCCTAGGGGTGCCCTAGCCTAAGCCTAAGGGTGCCCTAGCCTAAGCCTAGGGGTGCCCTAGCCTAAGCCTAGGGGTGTCCTAGCCTAAGCCTAGAGGTCCCCTAGCCTAAGCCTAGGGGTGCCTTAGCCTTAGGCTAGGGGAGCCCTAGCCTAAGCCTAGGGGTGCCCTAGCCTAAGCCTAGGGGTTTCCTTGCCTAAGCCTAGGGGTGTCCTAGCCTAAGCCGAGGGGTGCCCTAGCCTAAGGCTAGGGGTGCCCTAGCCTTAGTCTAGTGGAGCCCCAGCCTTAGCCTAAGCCTAGGGGTACCCTAGCCTAAGCCTAGGGGTGCCCTAGTCTTAGGGTAGCTGAGCCCTAGCCGTAGCCTAAGCCTAGGGGTGCCCTAGCCTACGCCTAAAGGTGCCCTAGCCTAAGCCAAGGGGTGCACTAGCCCAAGCCTAGGGATGCCCTAGCGTTAGGCTAGAGGAGCTCTAGCATAGGCTAAGCCTAGGGGATCCCTAGCCTAAGCCTAGGGGTGCCCTAGCCCAAGCCTAGGGGTGCCCTAGCCTAAGCCTAGGGGTTCCCTAGCCTAAGCCTAGGGGTGCCCTAGCCTAAGGCTAGGGGTGCCCTAGCCTTAGTCTAGTGGAGCCCTAGCCCTAGCCTAAGCCTACGGGTGCCCTAGCCTAAGCCTAGGAGTGCCCTAATATAAGCCAAGGGATGCCCTAGCCTAAGTTTACGGGTGCCCTAGCCTTAGGCTAGCTGAGCCCTTGCCTTAGCCTAAGCCTAGGGGTGCCCTAGCCTAAGCCTAGGGGTGCCCTAGCCTTAGCCTAGGGGTGCTCTAGCCTAAGCCTAGTGGTGCCCTAGCCTTAGGCTAGGGGAGCCCTAGCGTTAACCTAAGCCTAGGGGTCCCCTAGCCTAAGCCTAGGGGTGCCCTAGACTAAGTCTAGGGGTGCCCTGCCTAAACCTAGGGGTGCCTTAGCATTAGGCTAGTGGAGCCCTAGCCTTAGCCTAAGCCTAGGGGTGCCCTAGCCTAAGCCTAGGGGTGCCCTAGCCTAAGCTTAGGGTTGCCCTAGCCTAAGCCTAGGGGTGCCCTAGCCTTAGGCTAGGGGAGCCTTAGCCTTGTCCTAAGCTTAGGGTTGCCCTAGCCTAAGCCTAGGGGTCCCCTAGTCTACGCCTAGGAGTGCCCTAGCCTAAGCCTACGGGTGCCCCAGCCTTAGGCTAGGGGAGCCCTAGTCTTAGCCTAAGCCTAGGGGTGCCCTAGGCTAAGACTATGGGTGCCCTAGCCTAAGCTCAGGGGTGTCATAGTCTAAGCCTAGGGGTGCACTAGCCTAAGCCTAGGGGTGCCCTAGCCTAAGCTTAGGGTTGCCCTAGCCTAAGCCTAGGGGTGCCCTAGCCTTAGGCTAGGGGAGCCTTAGCCTTGTCCTAAGCTTAGGGTTGCCCTAGCCTAAGCCTAGGGGTCCCCTAGTCTACGCCTAGGAGTGCCCTAGCCTAAGCCTACGGGTGCCCCAGCCTTAGGCTAGGGGAGCCCTAGTCTTAGCCTAAGCCTAGGGGTGCCCTAGGCTAAGACTATGGGTGCCCTAGCCTAAGCTCAGGGGTGTCATAGTCTAAGCATAGGGGTGCACTAGCCTAAGCCTAGGGGTGCCCTAGGGTTAGGCAAGGGGAGCCCTAGCCTTAGCCTAAGCCTAGGGGTGCCCTAGCCTAAGCCTAGGGGTGCCCTAGCCTAAGCCTAGCGGTGCCCTAGCCTAACCCTAGGGGTGCCCTAGCCTTAGGCTAGCTGAGCCCTTGCCTTAGCCTAAGCCTAGGAGTGCACAAGCCTAAGCCTAGGGGTGCCCTAGCCTAAGCCTAGGGGTGCCCTAGCCTAAGCCTAGTGGTGCCCTAGCCTTAGGGTAGCGTAGCCCTAGCCTTAGCCTAAGCCTAAGGGTGCCCTAGCATAAGACAAGGGGTGCCCTATCCTAAGCTTAGGGGTGCCCTAGCCTAAGCCTAGGGGTGTCCTCGCCTTAGGCTGGGGGAGCCCTAGCCTTAGCCTAAGCCTAGGGGTGCCCTAACCTAAGCCTAGTGGTGCCTGAGCCTAAGCCTATGGGTGCCCTAGCCTAAGCCTAGGGGTGCCCTAGCCTTAGTCTAGTGGAGCCCTAGCCTTAGCTTAAGTCTAGGGGTACCCTAGCCTAAGCCTAGGGTTGCCCTAGCCTAAGCCTAGGGGTGCCCTAGCCTTAGGGTACCTGAGCCCTAGCCGTAACCTAAGCCTAGGGGTGCCCTAGCCTAAGCCTAGGTGTTCCCTTGCCTAAGCCTAGGGGTGCCCTAGCCTAAGCCTAGGGGTGCCCTAGCCTAAGGCTAGGGGTGCCCTAGCCTTAGTCTAGAGCAGCCCTAGCCTTAGCTTAAGTCTAGGGGTACCCTAGCCTAAGCCTAGGGGTGCCCTAGCCTTAGGGTAGCTGAGCCTTAGCCGTAGCCTAAACCTAGGGGTGCCCTAGCCTACGCCTAAGGGTGCCCTAGCCTAAGCCAAAGGGTGCACTAGCCCAAGCCTAGTGATGCCCTAGCATTAGGCTAGAGGAGCTCTAGCATAGCCTAAGCCTAGGGGATCACTAGCCTAAGCCTAAGGGTGCCCTAGCCCAAGCCTAGGGGTGCCCTAGCCTAAGCCTAGGGGTTCCCTAGCCTAAGCCTAGGGGTGCCCTAGCCTAAGGCTAGAGGTGGCCTAACCTTAGTCTAGTGGAGCCCTAGCCTTAGCCTAAGCCTAGGGGTGCCCTAGCCTAAGCGTAGATGTGCCCTAGCCTAAAACTAGGGGTGACCTACCCTAAGCCTAGGGTTGCCCTAGCCTTAGGCTAGCTGAGCCCTAGCCTTAGCCTAAGCCTAGGGGTGCCCTAGGCTAAGCCTAGGGGTCCCCTAGCCTAAGCCTAGGAGTGCCCTAGCCTAAGCCAAGGGGTGCCCTAGCCTAAGCTTTGGGGTGCCCTAGCCTTAGGCTAGCTGAGCCCTTGCCTTAGCCTAAGCCTAGGGGTGCCCTAGCCTACGCCTAGGGGTGCCCTAGCCTAAGCCTAGGGGTGCCCTAGCCTAAACCTAGTGGTGCCCTAGCCTTAGGCTAGGAGAGCCCTAGCGGTAGCCTAAGCCTAGGGGTCCCCTAGCCTAAGCCTAGGGGTGCCCTAGCCTAAGCCTAGGGTTGCCCTAGCCTAATCCTAGGGGTGCCTTAGCCTTAGGCTAGGGGAGCCCTAGCCTTAGCCTAAGCCTAGGGGTGCCCTAGCCTAAGCCTAGGGGTGCCTTAGCCTTAGGCTAGGGGAGCCCTAGCCTTAGCCTAAGCCTAGGGGTGCCCTAGTCTAAGCCTAGGGGTGCCCTAGCCTACGCATAGGGCTGCCCTAGCCTAAGCCTAGGGGTGCCATAGCCTTAGGCTAGGGGAGCCCTAGTCTTAGCCTAAGCCTTGGGGTGCCCAAGCCTAAGCCTAGGGGTGCCCTAGCCTAAGCCTAGGGGTGCCCTAGGGTTAGGCAAGGGGAGCACTAGCCTTAGCCTAAGCATAGGGGTGCCCTAGCCTAAGTTTAGGGTTGCCCTAGCCTAAGCCTAGGGGTGCCCTAGCCTAAGGCTAGGGGAGCCCTAACTTTAGGCTAGGGGAGCCCTCACCTTATCCTAAGCCTAGGGGTGCCCTAGCCCAAGCCTAGGGGTGCCCTAGCCTAAGCCTAGGGGTGCCCTAGCCTAAGCCTAGGCGTGCCCTAGCCTAAGCCTAGGGGTGCCCTAGCCTTAGTCTAGTGGAGCCCTAGCCTTCGCCTAAGCCTAGGGGTGCCCTAGCCTAAGCCTAGGGGTGCCCTACCCTAAGCCTAGGGGTGCCCTAGCCTAAGCCTAGGGGTGCCCTAGCCTTAGGCTAGCTGAGACCTAGCCTTAGCCTAAGCCTAGGGATGCCCTAGCCCAAGCCTAGGGGTGCCCTAGCCTAAGCCTAGGGGTGCCCTAGCCTAAGCCTAGGCGTGCCCTAGCCTAAGCCTAGGGGTGCCCTAGCCTTAGTCTAGTGGAGCCCTAGCCTTCGCCTAAGCCTAGGGGTGCCCTAGCCTAAGCCTAGGGGTGCCCTACCCTAAGCCTAGGGGTGCCCTAGCCTAAGCCTAGGGGTGCCCTAGCCTTAGGCTAGCTGAGACCTAGCCTTAGCCTAAGCCTAGGGATGCCCTAGCCTAAGCCTAGGGGTGCCGTAGCCTAAGCCTAGGGGTGCCCTAGCCTAAGCCAAGGGGTGCCCTAGCCTAAGCCTAGGGGTGCCCTAGCCTAAGCCTAGGGGTGCCCTAACATAAGCCTAGGGGTGCCCTAGCCTAAGCCTAGGGGTGCCCTAGCCTAAGCCTAGGGGTGACTTAGCCTAAGCCTAGGGGAGTCCTAGCCTTAGGCTAGGGGAGCCCTAGCCTTATTCTAAGCCTAGGGGTGCCTTAACCTAAGCCTAGGGTTGCCTTATCCTAGGCCTAGGGGTGCCCTAGCCTACGCCTAGGGGTGCCCTAGCCTAAGCCTAGGGGTGCCCTAGCCTAAACCTAGTGGTGCCCTAGCCTTAGGCTAGGGGAGCCCTATCGGTAGCCTAAGCCTAGGGGTCCCCTAGCCTAAGCCTAGGGGTGCCCTAGCCTAAGCCTAGGGTTGCCCTAGCCTAATCCTAGGGGTGCCCTAGCCTTAGTCTAGTGGAGCCCTAGCCTTCGCCTAAGCCTAGGGGTGCCCTAGCCTAAGCCTAGGGGTGCCCTACCCTAAGCCTAGGGGTGACCTAGCCTAAGCCTAGGGGTGCCCTAGCCTTAGGCTAGCTGAGACCTAGCCTTAGCCTAAGCCTAGGGATGCCCTAGCCTAAGCCTAGGGGTGCCGTAGCCTAAGCCTAGGGGTGCCCTAACCTAAGCCAAGGGGTGCCCTAGCCTAAGCCTAGGGGTGCCCTAGCCTAAGCCTAGGGGTGCCCTAACCTAAGCCTAGGGGTGCCCTAGCCTAAGCCTAGGGGTGCCCTAGCCTAAGCCTAGGGGTGACTTAGCCTAAGCCTAGGGGAGTCCTAGCCTTAGGCTAGGGGAGCCCTAGCCTTATCCTAAGCCTAGGGGTGCCTTAACCTAAGGCTAGGGTTGCCTTATCCTAAGCCTAGGGGTGCCCTACCCTAAGCCTAGGGGTGCCCTAGCCTAAGCCTAGGGGTGCCTTAGCCTTAGGCTAGGGGAGCCCTAGCCTTAGCCTAAGCCTAGGGGTGCCCTAGTCTAAGCATAGGGGTGCCCTAGCCTACGCATAGGGGTGCCCTAGCCTAAGCCTAGGGGTCCCCTAGGCTAAGCCTAGGAGTGCCCTAGCCTAAGCCAAGGGGTGCCCTAGCCTAAGCTTTGGGGTGCCCTAGCCTTAGGCTAGCTGAGCCCTTGCCTTAGCCTAAGCCTAGGGTTGCCCTAGCCTACGCCTAGGGGTGCCCTAGCCTAAGCCTAGGGGTGCCCTACCCTAAGCCTAGGGGTCCCCTAGTCTAAGCCTAGGGGTGCCCAAGCCTAAGGATAGGGGTGCCCTAGCCTTAGTCTAGTGGAGCCCTAGCCTTAGCCTAAGCCTAGGGGTACCCTAGCCTAAGCCTAGGGGTGCCCTAGTCTAAGCCTAGGGGTGCCCTAGCCTACGCATAGGGGTGCCCTATCCTAAGCCTAGGGGTGCCCTAGCCTTAGGCTAGGGGACCCCTAGTCTTAGCCTAAGCCTTGGGGTGCCCAAGCCTAAGACTATGGGTGCCCTAGCCTAAGCTTAGGGGTGCCCTAGTCTAAGCCTAGGGGTGCCCTAGCCTAAGCCTAGGGGTGCCCTAGGGTTAGGCAAGGGGAGCACTAGCCTTAGCCTAAGCATAGGGGAGCCCTAGCCAAAGCTTAGGGGTGCCCTAGCCTAAGCCTAGAAGTGCCCTAGCCTAAGGCTAGGGGAGCCCTAACCTTAGGATCGGGGAGCCCTAACCTTAGCCTAAGCCTAGGGTTGCCCTAGCCTAAGCCTAGGGGTGCCCTAGCCTAAGCCTACGAGTGCCCTAGCCTAAGCCAAGGGGTGCCCTAGCCTAAGCCTAGGGGTGCCCTAGCCTAAGCCTAAGGGTGCCCTAGCCTAAGCCTAGGGGTGCCCTAGCCTAACCTAGGGGTGTCCTAGCCTAAGCCTAGGGGTCCCCTAGCCTAAGCCTAGGGGTGCCTTAGCCTTAGGCTAGGGGAGCCCTAGCCTTAGCCTAAGCCTAGGGGTACCCTAGGCTAAGCCTAGGGGTTCCCTTGCCTAAGCCTAGGGTTGCCCTAGCCTAAGCCGAGGGGTGCCCTAGCCTAAGGCTAGGGGTGCCCTAGCCTTAGTCTAGTGGAGCCCCAGCCTTAGCCTAAGCCTAGGGGTACCCTAGCCTAAGCCTAGTGGTGCCCTAGCCTAAGCCTAGGGGTGCCCTAGTCTTAGGGTAGCTGAGCCCTAGCCGTAGCCTACGCCTAGGGGTGCCCTAGCCTACGCCTAAGGGTGCCCTAGCCTAAGCCAAGGGGTGCACTAGCCCAAGCCTAGGGATGCCCTAGCGTTAGGCTAGAGGAGCTCTAGCATAGGCTAAGCCTAGGGGATCCCTAGCCTAAGCCTAGGGGTGCCCTAGCCCAAGCCTAGGGGTGCCCTAGCCTAAGCCTAGGGGTTCCCTAGCCTAAGCCTAGGGGTGCCCTAGCCTAAGGCTAGGGGTGCCCTAGCCTTAGTCTAGTGGAGCCCTAGCCCTATCCTAAGCCTATGGGTGCCCTAGCCTAAGCCTATTAGTGCCCTAATCTAAGCCACGGGATGCCCAAGCCTAAGTTTAGGGGTGCCCTAGCCTTAGGCTATCTGAGCCCTTGCCTTAGCCTAAGCCTAGGGGTGCCCTAGCCTAAACCTAGGGGTGCCCTAGCCTTAGCCTAGGGGTGCTCTAGCCTAAGCCTAGTGGTGCCCTAGCCTTAGGCTAGGGGAGCCCAAGCGTTAGCCTAAGCTTAGGGCCCCCTAGCCTAAGCCTAGGGGTACCCTAGACTAAGTCTAGGGGTGCCCTGCCTAAACTTAGGGGTGCCTTAGCATTAGGCTAGTGGAGCCCTAGCCTTAGCCTAAGCCTAGGGGTGCCCTAGCCTAAGCCTAGGGGTTCCCTAGCCTAAGCCTAGGGGTGCCCTAGGCTAAGCCTAGGGGTGCCCAAGCCTAAGGCTAGGGGTGCCCTAGCCTTAGTCTAGTGGAGCCCTAGCCTTAGCCTAAGCCTAGGGGTGCCCTAGCCTAAGCCTAGGGGTGCCCTAGCTTTAGGCTAGGGGAGCCCTAGCTTTAGCCTAAGCCTAGGGGTGCCCTAGCCTAAGCCTAGGGGTGCCCTAGCCTACGAATAGGGGTGCCCTAGCCTAAGCCTAGGGGTGCCCTCACCTTAGGCTAGGGGAGCCCAAGTCTTTGCCTAAGCCTAGGGGTGCCCAAGCCTAAGACTATGGGTGCCCTAGCCTAAGCTTAGGGGTGCCCTAGTCTAAGCCTAGGGGTGCCCTAGCCTAAGCTTAGGGGTGCCGTAGGGTTAGGCAAGGGGAGACCTAGCCTTAGCCTAAGCATAGGGGTGCCCTAGCCTAAGCTTAGGGGTGCCCTAGCCTAAGCCTAGGGGTGCCCTAGCCTAAGGCTAGGGGAGCCCTAACCTTAGGCTAGGGGAGCCCTAACCTTAGCCTAAGCCTCGGGGTGCCCTAGCCCAAGCCTAGTGGTACCCTTGCCTAAGCCTAGGGGTGCCATAGCCTAAGACTTGGGGTGCCCTTGCCTAAGCCTTGGGGTGCCCTAGCCTAAGCCTAGGGGTGTCCTAGCCTAAGGCTAGGGGAGCCCTAGCTATATCCTAAGCCTAGGGGTGCCCTAGCCTAAGCCTAGGGGTGCCGTATCCTTAGGCTAGGGGAGCCCTAGCCTTAGCCTATGCCTTGGGGCGCCCTAGCCTAAACCTAGGGGTTCCCTAGCCTAAGCCTAGGGGTGAGCTAGCCTAAGCCTAGGGGTGCCCTATCCTAAGCCTAGGGGAACCCTAGCCTTAGCCTAAGCCTATGGGTGCCCCAGCGTAAGCCTAGGGGTGCCCTAGCCTAAGTCTAGGGGAGCCTAGCCAAAGCATAGTGGTGCCCTAACCTAAGCCTAGGGGTTCCCTACCTAAGCCTAGGGGTGCCCTAGCCTAAGCCAACGGGTGCCCTAGCCTAAGCCAAGGTGTGCCCTAGCCTTAGGCTAGGGTAGACCTAGCCTTAGCCTAAGTCTAGGGGTTCCCTAGCCTAAGCATAGGTGTGCCCTAGTCTAAGCCTAGGGGTGCCCTAGCCTAAGGCTAGGGGTGCCCTAGCCTTAGTCTAGTGGAGCCCTAGCCTTAGCCTAAGCCTAGGGGTGCCCTAGCCTAAGCCTAGGGGTGCCCTAGCCTAAGCCTAGGGGTGCCCTAGCCTAAGCCTAGGGTTGCCCTAGCCTAAGCCTAGGGGTGCCCTAGCCTTAGGCTAGGGGAGCCTTAGCCTTAGCCTAAGCCTAGGGGTGTCCTAGCCTAAGCCTAGGGGTCCCCTAGCCTACGCCTAGGAGTGCCCTAGCCTAAGCCTAGGGGTTCCCTAGCCTTAGGCTAGGGGTGCCCTAGGGTTAGGCAAGGGGTGCCCTAGCCTTAGCCTAAGTCTAGGGGTGCACTAGCCTAAGCCTAGGGGTGCCCTAGCCTAAGGCTAGGGGAGCCCTAACCTTAGGCTAGGGGAGCCCTAACCTTAGCCTAAGCCTAGGGGTGCCCTAGCATAAGACAAGGGGTGCCCTATCCTAAGCTTAGGGGTGCCCTAACCTAAGCCTAGGGGTGTCCTCGCCTTAGGCTGGGGGAGCCCTAGCCTTAGCCTAAGCCTAGGGGTGCCCTAACCTAAGCCTAGTGGTGCCTGAGCCTAAGCCTATGGGTGCCCTAGCCTAAGCCTAGGGGTGCCCTAGCCTTAGTCTAGTGGAGCCCTAGCCTTAGCTTAAGTCTAGGGGTACCCTAGCCTAAGCCTAGGGTTGCCCTAGACTAAGCCTAGGGGTGCCCTAGCCTTAGGGTACCTGAGCCCTAGCCGTAACCTAAGCCTAGGGGTGCCCTAGCCTACGCCTAAGGGTGCCCTAGCCTAAGCCAAGGGGTGCACTAGCCCAAGCCTAGTGATGCCCTAGCGTTAGGATAGAGGAGCTCTAGCATAGCCTAAGCCTAGGGGATCACTAGCCTAAGCCTAGGGGTGCCCTAGACCAAGCCTAGGGGTGCCCTAGCCTAAGCCTAGGGGTTCCCTAGCCTATGCCTACGGGTGCCCTAGCCTAAGGCTAGGGGTGCCCTAGCCTTAGTCTAGTGGAGCCCTAGCCTTAGCCTAAGCCTAGGGGTGCCCTAGCCTAAGCGTAGATGTGCCCTAGCCTAAAACTAGGGGTGACCTACCCTAAGCCTAGGGGTGCCCTAGCCTTAGGCTAGCTGAGCCCTAGCCTTACCCTAAGCCTAGGGGTGCCCTAGCCTAAGCCTAGGGGTCCCCTAGGCTAAGCCTAGGAGTGCCCTAGCCTAAGCCAAGGGGTGCCCTAGCCTAAGCTTTGGGGTGCCCTAGTCTTAGGCTAGCTGAGCCCTTGCCTTAGCCTAAGCCTAGGGTTGCCCTAGCCTACGCCTAGGGGTGCCCTAGCCTAAGCCTAGGGGTGCCCTAGCCTAAGCCTACGGGTCCCCTAGTCTAAGCCTAGGGGTGCCCAAGCCTAAGGCTAGGGGTGCCCTAGCCTTAGTCTAGTGGAGCCCTAGCCTTAGCCTAAGCCTAGGGGTACCCTAGCCTAAGCCTAGGGGTGCCCTAGTCTAAGCCTAGGGGTGCCCTAGCCTACGCATAGGGGTGCCCTAGCCTAAGCCTAGGGGTGCCCTAGCCTTAGGCTAGGGGAGCCCTAGTCTTAGCCTAAGCCTTGGGGTGCCCAAGCCTAAGACTATGGGTGCCCTAGCCTAAGCTTAGGGGTGCCCTAGTCTAAGCCTAGGGGTGCCCTAGCCTAAGCCTTGGGGTGCCCTAGGGTTAGGCAAGGGGAGCACTAGCATTAGCCTAAGCATAGGGGTGCCCTAGCCTAAGCATAGGGGTGCCCTAGCCTAAGCCTAGGGGTGCCCTAGCCTAAGGCTAGGGGAGCCCTAACCTTAGGATAGGGGAGCCCTAACCTTAGCCTAAGCCTAGGGGTGCCCTAGCCTAAGCCTAGGGGTGCCCTAGCCTAAGCCTACGAGTGCCCTAGCCTAAGCCAAGGGGTGCCCTAGCCTAAGCCTAGGGGTGCCCTAGCCTAAGCCTAGGGGTGCCCTAGCCTAAGCCTAAGGGTGCCCTAACCTAAGCCTAGGGGTGCCCTAGCCTAAGCCTAGGGGTGTCCTAGCCTAAGCCTAGGGGTCCCCTAGCCTAAGCCTAGGGGTGCCTTAGCCTTAGGCTAGGGGAGCCCTAGCCTAAGCCTAGGGGTGCCCTAGCCTAAGCCTAGGGGTTCCCTTGCCTAAGCCTAGGGGTGTCCTAGCCTAAGCCGAGGGGTGCCCTAGCCTAAGGCTAGGGGTGCCCTAGCCTTAGTCTAGTGGAGCCCCAGGCTTAGCCTAAGCCTAGGGGTACCCTAGCCTAAGCCTAGGGGTGCCCTAGTCTTAGGGTAGCTGAGCCCTAGCCGTAGCCTAAGCCTAGGGGTGCCCTAGCCTACGCCTAAGGGTGCCCTAGCCTAAGCCAAGGGGTGCACTAGCCCAAGCCTAGGGATGCCCTAGCGTTAGGCTAGAGGAGCTCTAGCATAGGCTAAGCCTAGGGGATCCCTAGCCTAAGCCTAGGGGTGCCCTAGCCCAAGCCTAGGGGTGCCCTAGCCTAAGCCTAGGGGTTCCCTAGCCTAAGCCTAGGGGTGCCCTAGCCTAAGGCTAGGGGTGCCCTAGCCTTAGTCTAGTGGAGCCCTAGCCCTAGCCTAAGCCTACGGGTGCCCTAGCCTAAGCCTAGGAGTGCCCTAATATAAGCCAAGGGATGCCCTAGCCTAAGTTTACGGGTGCCCTAGCCTTAGGCTAGCTGAGCCCTTGCCTTAGCCTAAGCCTAGGGGTGCCCTAGCCTAAGCCTAGGGGTGCCCTAGCCTTAGCCTAGGGGTGCTCTAGCCTAAGCCTAGTGGTGCCCTAGCCTTAGGCTAGGGGAGCCCTAGCGTTAACCTAAGCCTAGGGGTCCCCTAGCCTAAGCCTAGGGGTGCCCTAGACTAAGTCTAGGGGTACCCTGCCTAAACCTAGGGGTGCCTTAGCATTAGGCTAGTGGAGCCCTAGCCTTAGCCTAAGCCTAGGGGTGCCCTAGCCTAAGCCTAGGGGTTCCCTAGCCTAAGCCTAGGGGTGCCCTAGGCTAAGCCTAGGGGTGCCCAAGCCTAAGGCTAGGGGTGCCCTAGCCTTAGTCTAGTGGAGCCCTAGCCTTAGCCTAAGCCTAGGGGTGCCCTAGCCTAAGCCTAGGGGTGCCCTAGCTTTAGGCTAGGGGAGCCCTAGCTTTAGCCTAAGCCTAGGGGTCCCCTAGCCTAAGCCTAGGGGTGCCCTAGCCTACGAATAGGGGTGCCCTAGCCTAAGCCTAGGGGTGCCCTCACCTTAGGCTAGGGGAGCCCAAGTCTTTGCCTAAGCCTAGGGGTGCCCAAGCCTAAGACTATGGGTGCCCTAGCCTAAGCTTAGGGGTGCCCTAGTCTAAGCCTAGGGGTGCCCTAGCCTAAGCTTAGGGGTGCCGTAGGGTTAGGCAAGGGGAGACCTAGCCTTAGCCTAAGCATAGGGGTGCCCTAGCCCAAGCCTAGGGGTACCCTAGCCTAAGCCTAGGGGTGCCATAGCCTAAGACTTGGGGTGCCCTAGCCTAAGCCTAGGGGTGCCCTAGCCTAAGCCTATGGGTGTCCTAGCCTAAGGCTAGGGGAGCCCTAGCTATATCCTAAGCCTAGGGGTGCCCTAGCCTAAGCCTAGGGGTGCCGTATCCTTAGGCTAGGGGAGCCCTAGCCTTAGCCTATGCCTTGGGGCGCCCTAGCCTAAACCTAGGGGTTCCCTAGCCTAAGCCTAGGGGTGAGCTAGCCTAAGCCTAGGGGTGCCCTATCCTAAGCCTAGGGGAGCCCTAGCCTTAGCCTAAGCCTATGGGTGCCCCAGCGTAAGCCTAGGGGTGCCCTAGCTTAAGTCTAGGGGAGCCTAGCCAAAGCATAGTGGTGCCCTAACCTAAGCCTAGGGGTTCCCTACCTAAGCCTAGGGGTGCCCTAGCCTAAGCCAACGTGTGCCCTAGCCTAAGCCTAGGGGTGCCCTAGCCTAAGTTTAGTGGTGCCCTAGCCTTAGGCTAGGGGAGCCCTAGCGTTAGCCTAAGCCTAGGGGTCCCCTAGCCTAAGCCTAGGGGGCCCTAGACTAAGCCTAGGGGTGCCCTAGCCTAAGCCAAGGGGTGCCCTAGCCTTAGGCTAGGGTAGACCTAGCCTTAGCCTAAGTCTAGGGGTTCCCTAGCCTAAGCATAGGTGTGCCCTAGACTAAGCCTAGGGGTGCCCTAGCCTAAGGCTAGGGGTGCCCTAGCCTTAGTCTAGTGGAGCCCGAGCCTTATCCTAAGCCTAGGGGTGCCCTAGCCTAAGCCTAGGGGTGCCCTAGCCTAAGCCTAGGGGTGCCCTAGCCTAAGCCTAGGGTTGCCCTAGCCTAAGCCTAGGGGTGCCCTAGCCTTAGGCTAGGGGAGCCTTAGCCTTAGCCTAAGCCTAGGGGTGCCCTAGCCTAAGCCTAGGGGTCCCCTAGCCTACGCCTAGGAGTGCCCTAGCCTAAGCCTAGGGGTTCCCTAGCCTTAGGCTAGGGGTGCCCTAGGGTTAGGCAAGGGGTGCCCTAGCCTTAGCCTAAGCCTAGGGGTGCACTAGCCTAAGCCTAGGGGTGCCCTAGCCTAAGGCTAGGGGAGCCCTAACCTTAGGCTAGGGGAGCCCTAACCTTAGCCTAAGCCTAGGGGTGCCCTAGCCCAAGCCTAGGGGTGCCCTAGCCTAAGCCTAGGGGTGCCCTAGCCTAAGCCAATGGGTGCCTTAGCCTAAGCCTAGGGGTGTCCTAGCCTTAGGCTAGGGGAGCCCTAGCCTTATCCTAAGCCTAGGGGTGCCCTAACCTAAGCCTAGGGGTGCCCTAGCCTAAGCCTAGGGGTGCCCTAGCCTAAGCCTAGGGGTGCCCTAGCCTAAGCTTAGGGTTGCCCTAGCCTAAGCCTAGGGGTGCCCTAGCCTTAGGCTAGGGGAGCCTTAGCCTTGTCCTAAGCTTAGGGTTGCCCTAGCCTAAGCCTAGGGGTCCCCTAGTCTACGCCTAGGAGTGCCCTAGCCTAAGCCTACGGGTGCCCCAGCCTTAGGCTAGGGGAGCCCTAGTCTTAGCCTAAGCCTAGGGGTGCCCTAGGCTAAGACTATGGGTGCCCTAGCCTAAGCTCAGGGGTGTCATAGTCTAAGCATAGGGGTGCACTAGCCTAAGCCTAGGGGTGCCCTAGGGTTAGGCAAGGGGAGCCCTAGCCTTAGCCTAAGCCTAGGGGTGCCCTAGCCTAAGCCTAGGGGTGCCCTAGCCTAAGCCTAGCGGTGCCCTAGCCTAACCCTAGGGGTGCCCTAGCCTTAGGCTAGCTGAGCCCTTGCCTTAGCCTAAGCCTAGGAGTGCACAAGCCTAAGCCTAGGGGTGCCCTAGCCTAAGCCTAGGGGTGCCCTAGCCTAAGCCTAGTGGTGCCCTAGCCTTAGGGTAGCGTAGCCCTAGCATTAGCCTAAGCCTAAGGGTGCCCTAGCATAAGACAAGGGGTGCCCTATCCTAAGCTTAGGGGTGCCCTAGCCTAAGCCTAGGGGTGTCCTCGCCTTAGGCTGGGGGAGCCCTAGCCTTAGCCTAAGCCTAGGGGTGCCCTAACCTAAGCCTAGTGGTGCCTGAGCCTAAGCCTATGGGTGCCCTAGCCTAAGCCTAGGGGTGCCCTAGCCTTAGTCTAGTGGAGCCCTAGCCTTAGCTTAAGTCTAGGGGTACCCTAGCCTAAGCCTAGGGTTGCCCTAGCCTAAGCCTAGGGGTGCCCTAGCCTTAGGGTACCTGAGCCCTAGCCGTAACCTAAGCCTAGGGGTGCCCTAGCCTAAGCCTAGGTGTTCCCTTGCCTAAGCCTAGGGGTGCCCTAGCCTAAGCCTAGGGGTGCCCTAGCCTAAGGCTAGGGGTGCCCTAGCCTTAGTCTAGAGCAGCCCTAGCCTTAGCTTAAGTCTAGGGGTACCCTAGCCTAAGCCTAGGGGTGCCCTAGCCTTAGGGTAGCTGAGCCCTAGCCGTAGCCTAAACCTAGGGGTGCCCTAGCCTACGCCTAAGGGTGCCCTAGCCTAAGCCAAAGGGTGCACTAGCCCAAGCCTAGTGATGCCCTAGCGTTAGGCTAGAGGAGCTCTAGCATAGCCTAAGCCTAGGGGATCACTAGCCTAAGCCTAAGGGTGCCCTAGCCCAAGCCTAGGGGTGCCCTAGCCTAAGCCTAGGGGTTCCCTAGCCTAAGCCTAGGGGTGCCCTAGCCTAAGGCTAGAGGTGGCCTAACCTTAGTCTAGTGGAGCCCTAGCCTTAGCCTAAGCCTAGGGGTGCCCTAGCCTAAGGGTAGATGTGCCCTAGCCTAAAACTAGGGGTGACCTACCCTAAGCCTAGGGTTGCCCTAGCCTTAGGCTAGCTGAGCCCTAGCCTTAGCCTAAGCCTAGGGGTGCCCTAGGCTAAGCCTAGGGGTCCCCTAGCCTAAGCCTAGGAGTGCCCTAGCCTAAGCCAAGGGGTGCCCTAGCCTAAGCTTTGGGGTGCCCTAGCCTTAGGCTAGCTGAGCCCTTGCCTTAGCCTAAGCCTAGGGGTGCCCTAGCCTACGCCTAGGGGTGCCCTAGCCTAAGCCTAGGGGTGCCCTAGCCTAAACCTAGTGGTGCCCTAGCCTTAGGCTAGGGGAGCCCTAGCGGTAGCCTAAGCCTAGGGGTCCCCTAGCCTAAGCCTAGGGGTGCCCTAGCCTAAGCCTAGGGTTGCCCTAGCCTAATCCTAGGGGTGCCTTAGCCTTAGGCTAGGGGAGCCATAGCCTTAGCCTAAGCCTAGGGGTGCCCTAGCCTAAGCCTAGGGGTGCCTTAGCCTTAGGCTAGGGGAGCCCTAGCCTTAGCCTAAGCCTAGGGGTGCCCTAGTCTAAGCCTAGGGGTGCCCTAGCCTACGCATAGGCGTGCCCTAGCCTAAGCCTAGGGGTGCCATAGCCTTAGGCTAGGGGAGCCCTAGTCTTAGCCTAAGCCTTGGGGTGCCCAAGCCTAAGCCTAGGGGTGCCCTAGCCTAAGCCTAGGGGTGCCCTAGGGTTAGGCAAGGGGAGCACTAGCCTTAGCCTAAGCCTAGGGGTGCCCTAGGCTAAGCCTAGGGGTCCCCTAGCCTAAGCCTAGGGGTGCCCTAGCCTAAGCCTAGGGGTGCCCTAGCCTAAGGCTAGGGGAGGCCTAACTTTAGGCTAGGGGAGCCCTCACCTTATCCTAAGCCTAGGGGTGCCCTAGCCCAAGCCTAGGGGTGCCCTAGCCTAAGCCTAGGGGTGCCCTAGCCTAAGCCTAGGCGTGCCCTAGCCTAAGCCTAGGGGTGCCCTAGCCTTAGTCTAGTGGAGCCCTAGCCTTCGCCTAAGCCTAGGGGTGCCCTAGCCTAAGCCTAGGGGTGCCCTACCCTAAGCCTAGGGGTGCCCTAGCCTAAGCCTAGGGGTGCCCTAGCCTTAGGCTAGCTGAGACCTAGCCTTAGCCTAAGCCTAGGGATGCCCTAGCCCAAGCCTAGGGGTGCCCTAGCCTAAGCCTAGGGGTGCCCTAGCCTAAGCCTAGGCGTGCCCTAGCCTAAGCCTAGGGGTGCCCTAGCCTTAGTCTAGTGGAGCCCTAGCCTTCGCCTAAGCCTAGGGGTGCCCTAGCCTAAGCCTAGGGGTGCCCTACCCTAAGCCTAGGGGTGCCCTAGCCTAAGCCTAGGGGTGCCCTAGCCTTAGGCTAGCTGAGACCTAGCCTTAGCCTAAGCCTAGGGATGCCCTAGCCTAAGCCTAGGGGTGCCGTAGCCTAAGCCTAGGGGTGCCCTAGCCTAAGCCAAGGGGTGCCCTAGCCTAAGCCTAGGGGTGCCCTAGCCTAAGCCTAGGGGTGACTTAGCCTAAGCCTAGGGGAGTCCTAGCCTTAGGCTAGGGGAGCCCTAGCCTTATCCTAAGCCTAGGGGTGCCTTAACCTAAGCCTAGGGTTGCCTTATCCTAGGCCTAGGGGTGCCCTAGCCTACGCCTAGGGGTGCCCTAGCCTAAGCCTAGGGGTGCCCTAGCCTAAACCTAGTGGTGCCCTAGCCTTAGGCTAGGGGAGCCCTATCGGTAGCCTAAGCCTAGGGGTCCCCTAGCCTAAGCCTAGGGGTGCCCTAGCCTAAGCCTAGGGTTGCCCTAGCCTAATCCTAGGGGTGCCTTAGCCTTAGGCTAGGGGAGCCCTAGCCTTAGCCTAAGCCTAGGGGTGCCCTAGCCTAAGCCTAGGGGTGCCTTAGCCTTAGGCTAGGGGAGCCCTAGCCTTAGCCTAAGCCTAGGGGTGCCCTAGTCTAAGCATAGGGGTGCCCTAGCCTACGCATAGGGGTGCCCTAGCCTAAGCCTAGGGGTGCCATAGCCTTAGGCTAGGGGAGCCCTAGTCTTAGCCTAAGCCTTGGGGTGCCCAAGCCTAAGACTATGGGTGCCCTAGCCTAAGCTTAGGGGTGCCCTAGTCTAAGCCTAGGTGTGCCCTAGCCTAAGCCTAGGGGTGCCCTAGGGTTAGGCAAGGGGAGCACTAGCCTTAGCCTAAGCATAGGGGTGCCCTAGCCTAAGTTTAGGAGTGCCCTAGCCTAAGCCTAGGGGTGCCCTAGCCTAAGGCTAGGGGAGCCCTAACCTTAGGCTAGGGGAGCCCAAACATTAGCCTAAGCCTAGGGGTGCCCTAGCCCAAGCCTAGGGGTGCCCTAGCCTAAGCCTAGGGGTGCCCTAGCCTAAGCCTAGGCGTGCCCTAACCTAAGCCTAGGGGTGCCCTAGCCTTAGTCTAGTGGAGCCCTAGCCTTCGCCTAAGCCTAGGGGTGCCCTAGCCTAAGCCTAGGGGTGCCCTACCCTAAGCCTAGGGGTGACCTAGCCTAAGCCTAGGGGTGCCCTAGCCTTAGGCTAGCTGAGACCTAGCCTTAGCCTAAGCCTAGGGATGCCCTAGCCTAAGCCTAGGGGTGCCGTAGCCTAAGCCTAGGGGTGCCCTAGCCTAAGCCTAGGGGTGCCCTACCCTAAGCCTAGGGGTGACCTAGCCTAAGCCTAGGGGTGCCCTAGCCTTAGGCTAGCTGAGACCTAGCCTTAGCCTAAGCCTAGGGATGCCCTAGCCTAAGCCTAGGGGTGCCGTAGCCTAAGCCTAGGGGTGCCCTAGCCTAAGCCTAGGGGTGCCCTAGCCTAAGCCTAGGGGTGACTTAGCCTAAGCCTAGGGGAGTCCTAGCCTTAGGCTAGGGGAGCCCTAGCCTTATCCTAAGCCTAGGGGTGCCTTAACCTAAGGCTAGGGTTGCCTTATCCTAAGCCTAGGGGTGCCCTACCCTAAGCCTAGGGGTGCCCTAGCCTTAGGCTAGCGGAGCCCTAGCCTTAGCCTAAGCCTAGGGGTGCCCTAGCAAAAGACAAGGGGTGCCCTAGCCTAAGCTTAGGGGCACCCTAGCCTAAGCCTAGGGGTCCCCTAGCCTAAGCCTAGGAGTGCCCTAGCCTAAGCCTAGGGGTGCCCTAGCGTTAGGCTAGGGGAGCCCTAGCCTTAGCCTAAGACTAGGGGTTCCCAACCTAAGCCTAGGGGTGCCCTAGCCTAAGCCTATGGGTGCCCTAGCCTAAGCCTAGGGGAGCCCTAGCCTAAGCCTAGGGGTGCCCTAGCCCAAGCCTAGGGGTGCCCTAGCCTAAGCCTAGGGGTGCCCTAGCCTAAGCCTAGGGGTGCCCTAGCTAAGCCTAAGGGTGCCCTAACCTAAGGCTAGGGGTACCCTAGCCTTAGTCTAGTGGAGCCCTAGCCTTAGCCTAAGCCTAGGGGTGCCCTAGCCTAAGCGTAGATGTGCCCTAGCCTAAGCCTAGGGGTGCCCTAGCCTAAGCCTAGGGGTGTCCTAGCCTAAGGCTAGGGGAGCCCTAGCCATATCCTAAGCCTTCGGGTGCCCTAGCCTAAGCCTAGGGGTGCCCTACCCTTAGACTAGGGGAGCCCTAGCCTTAGCCTAAGCCTTGGGGCACCCTAGCCTAAACCTAGGGGTTCCCTAGCCTAAGCCTAGGGGTGAGCTAGCCTAAGCCTAGGGGTGCCCTAGGCTAAGGCTAGGGGTGCCCTAGCCTTAGTCTAGTGGAGCCCTAGCCTTAGCCTAAGCCTAGGGGTGCCCTAGCCTAAGCGTAGAGGTGCCCTAGCCTAAAACTAGGGGTGACCTACCCTAAGCCTAGGGGTGCCCTAGCCTTAGGCTAGCTGAGCCCTAGCCTTAGCCTAAGCCTAGGGGTGCCCTAGGCTAAGCCTAGGGGTGCCGTAGCCTATGCTTTGGGGTGCCCTAGCCTTAGGCTAGCTGAGCCCTTGCCTGAGCCTAAGCCTAGGGGTGCCCTAGCCTATGCCTAGGGGTGCCCTAGCCTAAGCCTAGGGGTGCCCTAGCCTAAACCTAGTGGTGCCCTAGCCATAGGCTAGGGGAGCCCTAGCGGTAGCCTAAGCCTAGGGGTCCCCTAGCCTAAGCCTAGGGTTGCCCTAGCCTAAGCCTAGGGGTGCCTTAGCCTTAGGCTAGGGGAGCCCTAGCCTTAGCCTAAGCCTAGGAGTGCCCTAGCCTAAGCCTAGGGGTGCCTTAGCCTTAGGCTAGGGGAGCCCTAGCCTTAGCCTAAGCCTAGGGGTGCCCTAGTCTAAGCCTAAGGGTGCCCTAGCCTACGCATAGGGGTGCCCTAGCCTAAGCCTAGGGGTGCCCTAGCCTTAGGCTAGGGGAGCCCTAGTCTTAGCCTAAGCCTTGGGGTGCCCAAGCCTAAGACTATGGGTGCCCTAGCCTAAGCTTAGGGGTGCCCTAGTCTAAGCCTAGGGGTGCCCTAGCCTAAGCCTAGGGGTGCCCTAGGGTTAGGCAAGGGGAGCACTAGCCTTAGCCTAAGCATAGGGGTGCCCTAGCCTAAGTTTAGGGGTGCCCTAGCCTAAGCCTAGGGGTGCCGTAGCCTAAGCCTAGGGGTGCCCTAGCCTAAGCCAAGGGGTGCCCTAGCCTAAGCCTAGGGGTGCCCTAGCCTAAGCCTAGGGGTGCCCTAAAATAAGCCTAGGGGTGCCCTAGCCTAAGCCTAGGGGTGTCCTAGCCTAAGCCTAGGGGTGACTTAGCCTAAGCCTAGGGGAGTCCTAGCCTTAGGCTAGGGGAGCCCTAGCCTTATCCTAAGCCTAGGGGTGCCTTAACCTAAGCCTAGGGTTGCCTTATCCTAGGCCTAGGGGTGCCCTAGCCTACGCCTAGGGGTGCCCTAGCCTAAGCCTAGGGGTGCCCTAGCCTAAACCTAGTGGTGCCCTAGCCTTAGGCTAGGGGAGCCCTATCGGTAGCCTAAGCCTAGGGGTCCCCTAGCCTAAGCCTAGGGGTGCCCTAGCCTAAGCCTAGGGTTGCCCTAGCCTAATCCTAGGGGTGCCTTAGCCTTAGGCTAGGGGAGCCCTAGCCTTAGCCTAAGCCTAGGGGTGCCCTAGCCTAAGCCTAGGGGTGCCTTAGCCTTAGGCTAGGGGAGCCCTAGCCTTAGCCTAAGCCTAGGGGTGCCCTAGTCTAAGCATAGGGGTGCCCTAGCCTACGCATAGGGGTGCCCTAGCCTAAGCCTAGGGGTGCCATAGCCTTAGGTTAGGGGAGCCCTAGTCTTAGCCTAAGCCTTGGGGTGCCCAAGCCTAAGACTATGGGTGCCCTAGCCTAAGCTTAGGGGTGCCCTAGTCTAAGCCTAGGGGTGCCCTAGCCTAAGCCTAGGGGTGCCCTAGGGTTAGGCAAGGAGAGCACTAGCCTTAGCCTAGGCATAGGGGTGCCCTAGCCTAAGTTTAGGGGTGCCCTAGTCTAAGCCTAGGGGTGCCCTAGCCTAAGGCTAGGGGAGCCCTAACCTTAGGCTAGGGGAGCCCAAACATTAGCCTAAGCCTAGGGGTGCCCTAGCCTAAGCCTAGGCGTGCCCTAACCTAAGCCTAGGGGTGCCCTAGCCTTAGTCTAGTGGAGCCCTAGCCTTCGCCTAAGCCTAGGGGTGCCCTAGCCTAAGCCTAGGGGTGCCCTACCCTAAGCCTAGGGGTGACCTAGCCTAAGCCTAGGGGTGCCCTAGCCTTAGGCTAGCTGAGACCTAGCCTTAGCCTAAGCCTAGGGATGCCCTAGCCTAAGCCTAGGGGTGCCGTAGCCTAAGCCTAGGGGTGCCCTAGCATAAGCCTAGGGGTGCCCTACCCTAAGCCTAGGGGTGACCTAGCCTAAGCCTAGGGGTGCCCTAGCCTTAGGCTAGCTGAGACCTAGCCTTAGCCTAAGCCTAGCGATGCCCTAGCCTAAGCCTAGGGGTGCCGTAGCCTAAGCCTAGGGGTGCCCTAGCCTAAGCCTAGGGGTGCCCTAACCTAAGCCTAGGGGTGCCCTAGCCTAAGCCTAGGGGTGCCCTAGCCTAAGCCTAGGGGTGACTTAGCCTAAGCCTAGGGGAGTCCTAGCCTTAGGCTAGGGGAGCCCTAGCCTTATCCTAAGCCTAGGGGTGCCTTAACCTAAGGCTAGGGTTGCCTTATCCTAAGCCTAGGGGTGCCCTACCCTAAGCCTAGGGGTGCCCTAGCCTTAGGCTAGCGGAGCCCTAGCCTTAGCCTAAGCCTAGGGGTGCCCTAGCAAAAGACAAGGGGTGCCCTAGCCTAAGCTTAGGGGCACCCTAGCCTAAGCCTAGGGGTCCCCTAGCCTAAGCCTAGGAGTGCCCTAGCCTAAGCCTAGGGGTGCCCTAGCGTTAGGCTAGGGGAGCCCTAGCCTTAGCCTAAGACTAGGGGTTCCCAACCTAAGCCTAGGGGTGCCCTAGCCTAAGCCTATGGGTGCCCTAGCCTAAGCCTAGGGGAGCCCTAGCCTAAGCCTAGGGGTGCCCTAGCCCAAGCCTAGGGGTGCCCTAGCCTAAGCCTAGGGGTGCCCTAGCCTAAGCCTAGGGGTGCCCTAGCTAAGCCTAGGGGTGCCCTAACCTAAGGCTAGGGGTACCCTAGCCTTAGTCTAGTGGAGCCCTAGCCTTAGCCTAAGCCTAGGGGTGCCCTAGCCTAAGCGTAGATGTGCCCTAGCCTAAGCCTAGGGGTGCCCTAGCCTAAGCCTAGGGGTGTCCTAGCCTAAGGCTAGGGGAGCCCTAGCCATATCCTAAGCCTTCGGGTGCCCTAGCCTAAGCCTAGGGGTGCCCTACCCTTAGACTAGGGGAGCCCTAGCCTTAGCCTGAGCCTTGGGGCACCCTAGCCTAAACCTAGGGGTTCCCTAGCCTAAGCCTAGGGGTGAGCTAGCCTAAGCCTAGGGGTGCCCTAGGCTAAGGCTAGGGGTGCCCTAGCCTTAGTCTAGTGGAGCCCTAGCCTTAGCCTAAGCCTAGGGGTGCCCTAGCCTAAGCGTAGAGGTGCCCTAGCCTAAAACTAGGGGTGACCTACCCTAAGCCTAGGGGTGCCCTAGCCTTAGGCTAGCTGAGCCCTAGCCTTAGCCTAAGCCTAGGGGTGCCCTAGGCTAAGCCTAGGGGTCCCCTAGCCTAAGCCTAGGAGTGCCCTAGCCTAAGCCAAGGGGTGCCGTAGCCTATGCTTTGGGGTGCCCTAGCCTTAGGCTAGCTGAGCCCTTGCCTGAGCCTAAGCCTAGGGGTGCCCTAGCCTACGCCTAGGGGTGCCCTAGCCTAAGCCTAGGGGTGCCCTAGCCTAAACCTAGTGGTGCCCTAGCCATAGGCTAGGGGAGCCCTAGCGGTAGCCTAAGCCTAGGGGTCCCCTAGCCTAAGCCTAGGGTTGCCCTAGCCTAAGCCTAGGGGTGCCTTAGCCTTAGGCTAGGGGAGCCCTAGCCTTAGCCTAAGCCTAGGAGTGCCCTAGCCTAAGCCTAGGGGTGCCTTAGCCTTAGGCTAGGGGAGCCCTAGCCTTGGCCTAAGCCTAGGGGTGCCCTAGTCTAAGCCTAGGGGTGCCCTAGCCTACGCATAGGGGTGCCATAGCCTAAGCCTAGGGGTGCCCTAGCCTTAGGCTAGGGGAGCCCTAGTCTTAGCCTAAGCCTTGGGGTGCCCAAGCCTAAGACTATGGGTGCCCTAGCCTAAGCTTAGGGGTGCCCTAGTCTAACCTAGGGGTGCCCTAGCCTAAGCCTAGGGGTGCCCTAGGGTTAGGCAAGGGGAGCACTAGCCTTAGCCTAAGCATAGGGGTGCCCTAGCCTAAGTTTAGGAGTGCCCTAGCCTAAGCCTAGGGGTGCCGTAGCCTAAGCCTAGGGGTGCCCTAGCCTAAGCCAAGGGGTGCCCTAGCCTAAGCCTAGGGGTGCCCTAGCCTAAGCCTAGGGGTGCCCTAACATAAGCCTAGGGGTGCCCTAGCCTAAGCCTAGGGGTGCCCTAGCCTAAGCCCAGGGGTGACTTAGCCTAAGCCTAGGGGAGTCCTAGCCTTAGGCTAGGGGAGCCCTAGCCTTATCCTAAGCCTAGGGGTGCCTTAACCTAAGCCTAGGGTTGCCTTATCCTAGGCCTAGGGGTGCCCTAGCCTACGCCTAGGGGTGCCCAAGCCTAAGCCTAGGGGTGCCCTAGCCTAAACCTAGTGGTGCCCTAGCCTTAGGCTAGGGGAGCCCTATCGGTAGCCTAAGCCTAGGGGTCCCCTAGCCTAAGCCTAGGGGTGCCCTAGCCTAAGCCTAGGGTTGCCCTAGCCTAATCCTAGGGGTGCCTTAGCCTTAGGCTAGGGGAGCCCTAGTCTTAGCCTAAGCCTAGGGGTGCCCTAGCCTAAGCCTAGGGGTGCCTTAGTCTAAGCATAGGGGTGCCCTAGCCTAAGCCAAGGGGTGCCATAGCCTTAGGCTAGGGGAGCCCTAGTCTTAGCCTAAGCCTTGGGGTGCCCAAGCCTAAGACTATGGGTGCCCTAGCCTAAGCTTAGGGGTGCCCTAGTCTAAGCCTAGGGGTGCCCTAGCCTAAGCCTAGGGGTGCCCTAGGGTTAGGCAAGGAGAGCACTAGCCTTAGCCTAAGCATAGGGGTGCCCTAGCCTAAGTTTAGGGGTGCCCTAGCCTAAGCCTAGGGGTGCCCTAGCCTAAGGCTAGGGGAGCCCTAACCTTAGGCTAGGGGAGCCCAAACATTAGCCTAAGCCTAGGTGTGCCCTAGCCCAAGCCTAGGGGTGCCCTAGCCTAAGCCTAGGGGTGCCCTAGCCTAAGCCTAGGCGTGCCCTAACCTAAGCCTAAGGGTGCCCTAGCCTTAGTCTAGTGGAGCCCTAGCCTTCGCCTAAGCCTAGAGGTGCCCTAGCCTAAGCCTAGGGGTGCCCTACCCTAAGCCTAGGGGTGACCTAGCCTAAGCCTAGGGGTGCCCTAGCCTTAGGCTAGCTGAGACCTAGCCTTAGCCTAAGCCTAGGGAGGCCCTAGCCTAAGCCTAGGGGTGCCGTAGCCTAAGCCTAGGGGTGCCCTAACCTAAGCCAAGGGGTGCCCTAGCCTAAGCCTAGGGGTGCCCTAGCCTAAGCCTAGGGGTGCCCTAACCTAAGCCTAGGGGTGCCCTAGCCTAAGCCTAGGGGTGCCCTAGCCTAAGCCTAGGGGTGACTTAGCCTAAGCCTAGGGGAGTCCTAGCCTTAGGCTAGGGGAGCCCTAGCCTTATCCTAAGCCTAGGGGTGCCTTAACCTAAGGCTAGGGTTGCCTTATCCTAAGCCTAGGGGTGCCCTACCCTAAGCCTAGGGGTGCCCTAGCCTAAGGCTAGGGGTGCCTTAGCCTTAGGCTAGGGGAGCCCTAGCCTTAGCCTAAGCCTAGGGGTGCCCTAGTCTAAGCATAGGGGTGCCCTAGCCTACGCATAGGGGTGCCCTAGCCTAAGCCTAGGGGTGCCATAGCCTTAGGCTAGGGGAGCCCTAGTCTTAGCCTAAGCCTTGGGGTGCCCAAGCCTAAGACTATGGGTGCCCTAGCCTAAGCTTAGGGGTGCCCTAGTCTAAGCCTAGGGGTGCCCTAGCCTAAGCCTAGGGGTGCCCTAGGGTTAGGCAAGGAGAGCACTAGCCTTAGCCTAAGCATAGGGGTGCCCTAGCCTAAGTTTAGGGGTGCCCTAGCCTAAGCCTAGGGGTGCCCTAGCCTAAGGCTAGGGGAGCCCTAACCTTAGGCTAGGGGAGCCCAAACATTAGCCTAAGCCTAGGGGTGCCCTAGCCCAAGCCTAGGGGTGCCCTAGCCTAAGCCTAGGGGTGCCCTAGCCTAAGCCTAGGCGTGCCCTAACCTAAGCCTAGGGGTGCCCTAGCCTTAGTCTAGTGGAGCCCTAGCCTTCGCCTAAGCCTAGGGGTGCCCTAGCCTAAGCCTAGGGGTGCCCTACCCTAAGCCTAGGGGTGCCGTAGCCTAAGCCTAGGGGTGCCCTAACCTAAGCCAAGGGGTGCCCTAGCCTAAGCCTAGGGGTGCCCTAGCCTAAGCCTAGGGGTGCCCTAACCTAAGCCTAGGGGTGCCCTAGCCTAAGCCTAGGGGTGCCCTAGCCTAAGCCTAGGGGTGACTTAGCCTAAGCCTAGGGGAGTCCTAGCCTTAGGCTAGGGGAGCCCTAGCCTTATCCTAAGCCTAGGGGTGCCTTAACCTAAGGCTAGGGTTGCCTTATCCTAAGCCTAGGGGTGCCCTACCCTAAGCCTAGGGGTGCCCTAGCCTTAGGCTAGCGGAGCCCTAGCCTTAGCCTAAGCCTAGGGGTGCCCTAGCAAAAGACAAGGGGTGCCCTAGCCTAAGCTTAGGGGCACCCTAGCCTAAGCCTAGGGGTCCCCTAGCCTAAGCCTAGGAGTGCCCTAGCCTAAGCCTAGGGGTGCCCTAGCGTTACGCTAGGGGAGCCCTAGCCTTAGCCTAAGACTAGGGGTTCCCAACCTAAGCCTAGGGGTGCCCTAGCCTAAGCCTATGGGTGCCCTAGCCTAAGCCTAGGGGAGCCCTAGCCTAAGCCTAGGGGTGCCCTAGCCCAAGCCTAGGGGTGCCCTAGCCTAAGCCTAGGGGTGCCCTAGCCTAAGCCTAGGGGTGCCCTAGCTAAGCCTAGGGGTGCCCTAACCTAAGGCTAGGGGTACCCTAGCCTTAGTCTAGTGGAGCCCTAGCCTTAGCCTAAGCCTAGGGGTGCCCTAGCCTAAGCGTAGATGTGCCCTAGCCTAAGCCTAGGGATGCCCTAGCCTAAGCCTAGGGGTGTCCTAGCCTAAGGCTAGGGGAGCCCTAGCCATATCCTAAGCCTTCGGGTGCCCTAGCCTAAGCCTAGGGGTGCCCTACCCTTAGACTAAGGGAGCCCGAACCTTAGCCTAAGCCTTGGGGCACACTAGCCTAAACCTAGGGGTTCCCTAGCCTAAGCCTAGGGGTGAGCTAGCCTAAGCCTAGGGGTGCCCTAGGCTAAGGCTAGGGGTGCCCTAGCCTTAGTCTAGTGGAGCCCTAGCCTTAGCCTAAGCCTAGGGGTGCCCTAGCCTAAGCGTAGAGGTGCCCTAGCCTAAAACTAGGGGTGACCTACCCTAAGCCTAGGGGTGCCCTAGCCTTAGGCTAGCTGAGCCCTAGCCTTAGCCTAAGCCTAGGGGTGCCCTAGGCTAAGCCTAGGGGTCCCCTAGCTTAAGCCTAGGAGTGCCCTAGCCTAAGCCAAGGGGTGCCGTAGCCTATGCTTTGGGGTGCCCTAGCCTTAGGCTAGCTGAGCCCTTGCCTGAGCCTAAGCCTAGGGGTGCCCTAGCCTACGCCTAGGGGTGCCCTAGCCTAAGCCTAGGGGTGCCCTAGCCTAAACCTAGTGGTGCCCTAGCCATAGGCTAGGGGAGCCCTAGCGGTAGCCTAAGCCTAGGGGTCCCCTAGCCTAAGCCTAGTGTTGCCCTAGCCTAAGCCTAGGGGTGCCTTAGCCTTAGGCTAGGGGAGCCCTAGCCTTAGCCTAAGCCTAGGAGTGCCCTAGCCTAAGCCTAGGGGTGCCTTAGCCTTAGGCTAGGGGAGCCCTAGCCTTAGCCTAAGCCTAGGGGTGCCCTAGTCTAAGCCTAGGGGTGCCCTAGCCTACGCATAGGGGTGCCCTAGCCTAAGCCTAGGGGTGCCCTAGCCTTAGGCTAGGGGAGCCCTAGTCTTAGCCTAAGCCTTGGGGTGCCCAAGCCTAAGACTATGGGTGCCCTAGCCTAAGCTTAGGGGTGCCCTAGTCTAAGCCTAGGGGTGCCCTAGCCTAAGCCTAGGGGTGCCCTAGGGTTAGGCAAGGGGAGCACTAGCCTTAGCCTAAGCCTAGGGGTGCCATAGCCCAAGCCTAGGGGTGCCCTAGCCTAAGCCTAGGGGTGACCTAGCCTAAGCCTAGTGGTGCCCTAGCCTAAGGCTAGGGGAGCCCTAACCTTAGGCTAGGGGAGCCCTAACCTTAGCCTAAGCCTAGGGGTGCCCTAGCCCAAGCCTAGGGGTGCCCTAGCCTTAGGCAAGCTGAGTCCTAGCCTTAGCCTAAGCCTAGGGGTGCCCTAGCCTAAGCCTAGGGGTGCCATAGCCTAAGCCTAGGGGTGCCCTAGCCTAAGCCAAGGGGTGCCCTAGCCTAAGCCTAGGGGTGCCCTAGCCTAAGCCTAGGGGTGCCCTAACCTAAGCCTAGGGGTGCCCTAGCCTAAGCCTAGGGGTGCCCTAGCCTAAACCTAGGGGTGACTTAGCCTAAGCTTAGTGGAGTCCTAGCCTTAGGCTAGGGGAGCCCTAGCCTTATCGTAAGCCTAGGGGTGCCTTAACCTAAGCCTAGGGTTGCCCTATCCTAAGCCTAGGGGTGCCCTACCCTAAGCCTAGGGGTGCCCTAGCCTTAGGCTAGCGGAGCCCTAGCCTTAGCCTAAGTCTAGGTGTGCCCTAGCAAAAGACAAGGGGTGCCATAGCCTAAGCTTAGGGGCGCCCTAGCCTAAGCCTAGGGGTCCCCTAGCCTAAGCCTAGGGGTGCCCTAGCCTAAGCCTTGGGGTGCCCTAGCGTTAGGCTAGGGGAGCCCTAGCCTTAGCCTAAGACTAGGGGTGCCCAACCTAAGCCTAGGGGTGCCCTAGCCTAAGCCTATGGGTGCCCTAGCCTAAGCCTAGGGGAGCCATAGCCTAAGCCTAGGGGTTCCCTAGCCTAAGCCTAGGGGTGCCCTAGGCTAAGCCTAGGGGTGCCCTAGCCTAAGGCTAGGGTACCCTAGCCTTAGTCTAGTGGAGCCCTAGCCTTAGCCTAAGCCTAGAGGTGCCCTAGCCTAAGCGTAGATGTGCCCTAGCCTAAGCCTAGGGGTGCCCTAGCCTAAGCCTAGGGGTGTCCTAGCCTAAGGCTAGGGGTGACCTACCCTTAGACTAGGGGAGCCCTAGCCTTAGCCTAAGCCTTGGGGCGCCCTAGCCTAAACCTAGGGGTTCCCTAGCCTAAGCCTAGGGTTGAGCTAGCCTAAGCCTAGGGGTGCCCTAGGCTAAGGCTAGGGGTGCCCTAGCCTTAGTCTAGTGGATACCTAGCCTCAGCCTAAGCTTAGGGGTGCCCTTTCCTAAGCCTAGGGGTGCCCTATCCTAAGCCTAGGGGTGCCCTAGCCTTAGTCTAAGCCTAGGGCTGCCCTAGCCCAAGCTTAGGGATGCCCTAGCGTTAGGCTAGAGGAGCCCTTGCCTTAGCCTAAGCCTAGGGGTGCCCTAGCCTAAGCTTTGGGGTGTCCTAGCCTAAGTCTAGGGGTGCCATAGCCTAAGCCTACGGATGCCCTAGCGTTAGGCTAGAGGAGCCCAAGCCTTAGCCTAAGCCTAGGGGTGCCCTAGCCTAAGCCTAGGGGTGCCCTAGCCTAAGTCTAGGGGTGCCTAAGCCTAAGCCTATGGGTACCCTAGCCTTAAGCTAGGGGAGCCCTAGCCTTAGCCTAAGCCTAGGGGTGCCCCAGCGTAAGCCTAGGGGTGCCCTAGCCTAAGTCTAGGGGAGCCTAGCCTAAGCATAGTTGTGCCCTAAGTTAAGCCTACGGGTTCCCTACCTAAGCCTAGTGGTGCCCTAGCCTTAGGCTAGGGGAGCCCTAGCGTTAGCCTAAGCCTAGGGGTCCCCTAGCCTAAGCCTAGGGGGCCCTAGACTAAGCCTAGGGGTGCCCTAGCCTAAGCCAAGGGGTGCCCTAGCCTTAGGCTAGGGTAGACCTAGCCTTAGCCTAAGTCTAGGGGTTCCCTAGCCTAAGCATAGGTGTGCCCTAGTCTAAGCCTAGGGGTGCCCTAGCCTAAGGCTAGGGGTGCCCTAGCCTTAGTCTAGTGGAGCCCTAGCCTTAGCCTAAGCCTAGGGGTGCCCTAGCCTATGCCTAGGGGTGCCCTAGCCTAAGCCTAGGGGTGCCCTAGCCTAAGCCTAGGGTTGCCCTAGCCTAAGCCTAGGGGTGCCCTAGCCTTAGGCTAGGGGAGCCTTAGCCTTAGCCTAAGCCTAGGGGTGCCCTAGCCTAAGCCTAGGGGTCCCCTAGCCTACGCCTAGGAGTGCCCTAGCCTAAGCCTAGGGGTTCCCTAGCCTTAGGCTAGGGGTGCCCTAGGGTTAGGCAAGGGGTGCCCTAGCCTTAGCCTAAGCCTAGGGGTGCACTAGCCTAAGCCTAGGGGTGCCCTAGCCTAAGGCTAGGGGAGCCCTAACCTTAGGCTAGGGGAGCCCTAACCTTAGCCTAAGCCTAGGGGTGCCCTAGCCCAAGCCTAGGGGTGCCCTAGCCTAAGCCTAGGGGTGCCCTAGCCTAAGCCAATGGGAGCCTTAGCCTAAGCCTAGGGGTGTCCTAGCCTTAGGCTAGGGGAGCCCTAGCCTTATCCTAAGCCTAGGGGTGCCCTAACCTAAGCCTAGGGGTGCCCTAGCCTAAGCCTAGGGGTGCCCTAGCCTAAGCTTAGGGTTGCCCTAGCCTAAGCCTAGGGGTGCCCTAGCCTTAGGCTAGGGGAGCCTTAGCCTTGTCCTAAGCTTAGGGTTGCCCTAGCCTAAGCCTAGGGGTCCCCTAGTCTACGCCTAGGAGTGCCCTAGCCTAAGCCTACGGGTGCCCCAGCCTTAGACTAGGGGAGCCCTAGTCTTAGCCTAAGCCTAGGGGTGCCCTAGGCTAAGACTATGGGTGCCCTAGCCTAAGCTCAGGGGTGTCATAGTCTAAGCATAGGGGTGCACTAGCCTAAGCCTAGGGGTGCCCTAGGGTTAGGCAAGGGGAGCCCTAGCCTTAGCCTAAGCCTAGGGGTGCCCTAGCCTAAGCCAAGGGGTGCCCTAGCCTAAGCCTAGCGGTGCCCTAGCCTAACCCTAGGGGTGCCCTAGCCTTAGGCTAGCTGAGCCCTTGCCTTAGCCTAAGCCTAGGAGTGCACAAGCCTAAGCCTAGGGGTGCCCTAGCCTAAGCCTAGGGGTGCCCTAGCCTAAGCCTAGTGGTGCCCTAGCCTTAGGGTAGCATAGCCCTAGCCTTAGCCTAAGCCTAGGGGTGCCCTAGCATAAGACAAGGGGTGCCCTATCCTAAGCTTAGGGGTGCCCTAGCCTAAGCCTAGGGGTGTCCTCGCCTTAGGCTGGGGGAGCCCTAGCCTTAGCCTAAGCCTAGGGGTGCCCTAACCTAAGCCTAGTGGTGCCTGAGCCTAAGCCTATGGGTGCCCTAGCCTAAGCCTAGGGGTGCCCTAGCCTTAGTCTAGTGGAACCCTAACCTTAGCCTAAGCCTAGGGGTGCCCTAGCCTAAGCCTAGGGGTGACCTAGCCTAAGCCAATGGGTGCCTTAGCCTAAGCCTAGGGGTGTCCTATCCTTAGGCTAGGGGAGCCCTAGCCTTATCCTAAGCCTAGGGGTGCCCTAACCTAAGCCTAGGGGTGCCCTAGCCTAAGCCTAGGGGTGCCCTAGCCTAAGCTTAGGGTTGCCCTAGCCTAAGCCTAGGGGTGCCCTAGCCTTAGGCTAGGGGAGCCTTAGCCTTGTCCTAAGCTTAGGGTTGCCCTAGCCTAAGCCTAGGGGTCCCCTAGTCTACGCCTAGGAGTGCCCTAGCCTAAGCCTACGGGTGCCCCAGCCTTAGGCTAGGGGAGCCCTAGTCTTAGCCTAAGCCTAGGGGTGCCCTAGGCTAAGACTATGGGTGCCCTAGCCTAAGCTCAGGGGTGTCATAGTCTAAGCATAGGGGTGCACTAGCCTAAGCCTAGGGGTGCCCTAGGGTTAGGCAAGGGGAGCCCTAGCCTTAGCCTAAGCCTAGGGGTGCCCTAGCCTAAGCCTAGGGGTGCCCTAGCCTAAGCCTAGCGGTGCCCTAGCCTAACCCTAGGGGTGCCCTAGCCTTAGGCTAGCTGAGCCCTTGCCTTAGCCTAAGCCTAGGAGTGCACAAGCCTAAGCCTAGGGGTGCCCTAGCCTAAGCCTAGGGGTGCCCTAGCCTAAGCCTAGTGGTGCCCTAGCCTTAGGGTAGCGTAGCCCTAGCCTTAGCCTAAGCCTAGGGGTGCCCTAGCATAAGACAAGGGATGCCCTATCCTAAGCTTAGGGGTGCCCTAGCCTAAGCCTAGGGGTGTCCTCGCCTTAGGCTGGGGGAGCCCTAGCCTTAGCCTAAGCCTAGGGGTGCCCTAACCTAAGCCTAGTGGTGCCTGAGCCTAAGCCTATGGGTGCCCTAGCCTAAGCCTAGGGGTGCCCTAGTCTTAGTCTAGTGGAGCCCTAGCCTTAGCTTAAGTCTAGGGGTACCCTAGCCTAAGCCTAGGGTTGCCCTAGCCTAAGCCTAGGGGTGCCCTAGCCTTAGGGTACCTGAGCCCTAGCCGTAACCTAAGCCTAGGGGTGCCCTAGCCTAAGCCTAGGTGTTCCCTTGCCTAAGCCTAGGGGTGCCCTAGCCTAAGCCTAGGGGTGCCCTAGCCTAAGGCTAGGGGTGCCCTAGCCTTAGTCTAGAGCAGCCCTAGCCTTAGCTTAAGTCTAGGGGTACCCTAGCCTAAGCCTAGGGGTGCCCTAGCCTTAGGGTAGCTGAGCCCTAGCCGTAGCCTAAACCTAGGGGTGCCCTAGCCTATGCCTAAGGGTGCCCTAGCCTAAGCCAAAGGGTGCACTAGCCCAAGCCTAGTGATGCCCTAGCGTTAGGCTAGAGGAGCTCTAGCATAGCCTAAGTCTAGGGGATCACTAGCCTAAGCCTAAGGGTGCCCTAGCCCAAGCCTAGGGGTGCCCTAGCCTAAGCCTAGGGGTTCCCTAGCCTAAGCCTAGGGGTGCCCTAGCCTAAGGCTAGAGGTGGCCTAACCTTAGTCTAGTGGAGCCCTAGCCTTAGCCTAAGCCTAGGGGTGCCCTAGCCTAAGCGTAGATGTGCCCTAGCCTAAAACTAGGGGTGACCTACCCTAAGCCTAGGGTTGCCCTAGCCTTAGGCTAGCTGAGCCCTAGCCTTAGCCTAAGCCTAGGGGTGCCCTAGGCTAAGCCTAGGGGTCCCCTAGCCTAAGCCTAGGAGTGCCCTAGCCTAAGCCAAGGGGTGCCCTAGCCTAAGCTTTGGGGTGCCCTAGCCTTAGGCTAGCTGAGCCCTTGCCTTAGCCTAAGCCTAGGGGTGCCCTAGCCTACGCCTAGGGGTGCCCTAGCCTAAGCCTAGGGGTGCCCTAGCCTAAACCTAGTGGTGCCCTAGCCTTAGGCTAGGGGAGCCCTAGCGGTAGCCTAAGCCTAGGGGTCCCCTAGCCTAAGCCTAGGGGTGCCCTAGCCTAAGCCTAGGGTTGCCCTAGCCTAATCCTAGGGGTGCCTTAGCCTTAGGCTAGGGGAGCCCTAGCCTTAGCCTAAGCCTAGGGGTGCCCTAGCCTAAGCCTAGGGGTGCCTTAGCCTTAGGCTAGGGGAGCCCTAGCCTTAGCCTAAGCCTAGGGGTGCCCTAGTCTAAGCCTAGGGGTGCCCTAGCCTACGCATAGGGGTGCCCTAGCCTAAGCCTAGGGGTGCCATAGCCTTAGGCTAGGGGAGCCCTAGTCTTAGCCTAAGCCTTGGGGTGCCCAAGCCTAAGCCTAGGGGTGCCCTCTCCTAAGCCTAGGGGTGCCCTAGGGTTAGGCAAGGGGAGCACTAGCCATTGCCTAAGCATAGGGGTGCCCTAGCCTAAGTTTAGGGGTGCCCTAGCCTAAGCCTAGGGGTGCCCTAGCCTAAGGCTAGGGGAGCCCTAACTTTAGGCTAGGGGAGCCCTCACCTTATCCTAAGCCTAGGGGTGCCCTAGCCCAAGCCTAGGGGTGCCCTAGCCTAAGCCTAGGGGTGCCCAAGCCTAAGCCTAGGGGTGCCCTAGCCTTAGTCTAGTGGAGCCCTAGCCTTCGCCTAAGCCTAGGGGTGCCCTAGCCTAAGCCTAGGGGTGCCCTACCCTAAGCCTAGGGGTGCCCTAGCCTAAGCCTAGGGGTGCCCTAGCCTTAGGCTAGCTGAGACCTAGCCTTAGCCTAAGCCTAGGGATGCCCTAGCCTAAGCCTAGGGGTGCCGTAGCCTAAGCCTAGGGGTGCCGTAGCCTAAGCCAAGGGGTGCCCTAGCCTAAGCCTAGGGGTGCCCTAGCCTAAGCCTAGGGGTGCCCTAACATAAGCCTAGGGGTGCCCTAGCCTAAGCCTAGGGGTGCCCTAGCCTAAGCCTAGGGGTCACTTAGCCTAAGCCTAGGGGAGTCCTAGCCTTAAGCTAGGGGAGCCCTAGCCTTATCCTAAGCCTAGGGGTGCCTTAACCTAAGCCTAGGGTTGCCTTATCCTAGGCCTAGGGGTGCCCTAGCCTACGCCTAGGGGTGCCCTAGCCTAAGCCTAGGGGTGCCCTAGCCTAAACCTAGTGGTGCCCTAGCCTTAGGCTAGGGGAGCCCTATCGGTAGCCTAAGCCTAGGGGTCCCCTAGCCTAAGCCTAGGGGTGCCCTAGCCTAAGCCTAGGGTTGCCCTAGCCTAATCCTAGGGGTGCCTTAGCCTTATGCTAGGGGAGCCCTAGCCTTAGCCTAAGCCTAGGGGTGCCCTAGCCTAAGCCTAGGGGTGCCTTAGCCTTAGGCTAGGGGAGCCCTAGCCTTAGCCTAAGCCTAGGGGTGCCCTAGTCTAAGCATAGGGGTGCCCTAGCCTACGCATAGGGGTGCCCTAGCCTAAGCCTAGGGGTGCCATAGCCTTAGGCTAGGGGAGCCCTAGTCTTAGCCTAAGCCTTGGGGTGCCCAAGCCTAAGACTATGGGTGCCCTAGCCTAAGCTTAGGGGTGCCCTAGTCTAAGCCTAGGGGTGCCCTAGCCTAAGCCTAGGGGTGCCCTAGGGTTAGGCAAGGGGAGCACTAGCCTTAGCCTAAGCATAGGGGTGCCCTACCCTAAGTTTAGGGGTGCCCTAGCCTAAGCCTAGGGGTGCCCTAGCCTAAGGCTAGGGGAGCCCTAACCTTAGGCTAGGGGAGCCCAAACATTAGCCTAAGCCTAGGGGTGCCCTAGCCCAAGCCTAGGGGTGCCCTAGCCTAAGCCTAGGGGTGCCCTAGCCTAAGCCTAGGCGTGCCCTAGCCTAAGCCTAGGGGTGCCCTAGCCTTAGGCTAGCTGAGACCTAGCCTTAGCCTAAGCCTAGGGATGCCCTAGCCTAAGCCTAGGGGTGCCCTAGCCTAAGCCAAGGGGTGCCCTAGCCTAAGCCTAGGGGTGCCCTAGCCTAAGCCTAGGGGTGCCCTAACCTAAGCCTAGGGGTGCCCTAGCCTAAGCCTAGGGGTGCCCTAGCCTAAGCCTAGGGGTGACTTAGCCTAAGCCTAGGGGAGTCCTAGCCTTAGGCTAGGTGAGCCCTAGCCTTATCCTAAGCCTAGGGGTGCCCTACCCTAAGCCTACGGGTGCCCTAGCCTTAGGCTAGCGGAGCCCTAGCCTTAGCCTAAGCCTAGGGGTGCCCTAGCAAAAGACAAGGGGTGCCCTAACCTAAGCCTAGGGGTGCCCTAGCCTAAGACTAGGGGTTCCCAACCTAAGCCTAGGGGTGCCCTAGCCTAAGCCTATGGGTGCAATAGCCTAAGCCTAGGGGAGCCCTAGCCTAAGCCTAGGGGTGCCCTAGCCCAAGCCTAGGGGTGCCCTAGCCTAAGCCTAGGGGTGCCCTAGCCTAAGCCTAGGGGTGCCCTAGCTAAGCCTAGGGGTGCCCTAACCTAAGGCTAGGGGTACCCTAGCCTTAGTCTAGTGGAGCCCTAGCCTTAGCCTAAGCCTAGGGGTGCCCTAGCCTAAGCGTAGATGTGCCCTAGCCTAAGCCTAGGGGTGCCCTAGCCTAAGCCTAGGGGTGTCCTAGCCTAAGGCTAGGGGAGCCCTAGCCATATCCTAAGCCTTCGGGTGCCCTAGCCTAAGCCTAGGGGTGCCCTACCCTTAGACTAGGGGAGCCCTAGCCTTAGCCTAAGCCTTGGGGCACCCTAGCCTAAACCTAGGGGTTCCCTAGCCTAAGCCTAGGGGTGAGCTAGCCTAAGCCTAGGGGTGCCCTAGGCTAAGGCTAGGGGTGCCCTATCCTTAGTCTAGTGGAGCCCTAGCCTTAGCCTAAGCCTAGGGGTGCCCTAGCCTAAGCGTAGAGGTGCCCTAGCCTAAAACTAGGGGTGACCTACCCTAAGCCTAGGGGTGCCCTAGCCTTAGGCTAGCTGAGCCCTAGCCTTAGCCTAAGCCTAGGGGTGCCCTAGGCTAAGCCTAGGGGTCCCCTAGCCTAAGCCTAGGAGTGCCCTAGCCTAAGCCAAGGGGTGCCGTAGCCTACGCCTAGGGGTGCCCTAGCCTAAGCCTAGGGGTGCCCTAGCCTAAACCTAGTGGTGCCCTAGCCATAGGCTAGGGGAGCCCTAGCGGTAGCCTAAGCCTAGGGGTCCCCTAGCCTAAGCCTAGGGTTGCTCTAGCCTAAGCCTAGGGGTGCCTTAGCCTTAGGCTAGGGGAGCCCTAGCCTTAGCCTAAGCCTAGGAGTGCCCTAGCCTAAGCCTAGGGGTGCCTTAGCCTTAGGCTAGGGGAGCCCTAGCCTTAGCCTAAGCCTAGGGGTGCCCTAGTCTAAGCCTAGGGGTGCCCTAGCCTACGCATAGGGGTGCCCTAGCCTAAGCCTAGGGGTGCCCTAGCCTTAGGCTAGGGGAGCCCTAGTCTTAGCCTAAGCCTTGGGGTGCCCAAGCCTAAGACTATGGGTGCCCTAGCCTAAGCTTAGGGGTGCCCTAGTCTAAGCCTAGGGGTGCCCTAGCCTAAGCCTAGGGGTGCCCTAGGGTTAGGCAAGGGGACCACTAGCCTTAGCCTAAGCCTAGGGGTGCCATAGCCCAAGCCTAGGGGTGCCCTAGCCTAAGCCTAGGGGTGACCTAGCCTAAGCCTAGGGGTGCCCTAGCCTAAGGCTAGGGGAGCCCTAACCTTAGGCTAGGGGAGCCCTAACCTTAGCCTAAGCCTAGGGGTGCCCTAGCCCAAGCCTAGGGGTGCCCTAGCCTTAGGCAAGCTGAGACCTAGCCTTAGCCTAAGCCTAGGGGTGCCCTAGCCTAAGCCTAGGGGTGCCGTAGCCTAAGCCTAGGGGTGCCCTAGCCTAAGCCAAGGGGTGCCCTAGCCTAAGCCTGGGGGTGCCCTAGCCTAAGCCTAGGGGTGCCCTAACCTAAGCCTAGGGGTGCCCTAGCCTAAGCCTAGGGGTGCCCTAGCCTAAACCTAGGGGTGACTTAGCCTAAGCTTAGTGGAGTCCTAGCCTTAGGCTAGGGGAGCCCTAGCCTTATCGTAAGCCTAGGGGTGCCTTAACCTAAGCCTAGGGTTGCCCTATCCTAAGCCTAGGGGTGCCCTACCCTAAGCCTAGGGGTGCCCTAGCCTTAGGCTAGCGGAGCCCTAGCCTTAGCCTAAGTCTAGGTGTGCCCTAGCAAAAGACAAGGGGTGCCATAGCCTAAGCTTAGGGGCGCCCTAGCCTAAGCCTAGGGGTCCCCTAGCCTAAGCCTAGGGGTGCCCTAGCCTAAGCCTTGGGGTGCCCTAGCGTTAGGCTAGGGGAGCCCTAGCCTTAGCCTAAGACTAGGGGTGCCCAACCTAAGCCTAGGGGTGCCCTAGCCTAAGCCTATGGGTGCCCTAGCCTAAGCCTAGGGGAGCCCTAGCCTAAGCCTAGGGGTTCCCTAGCCTAAGCCTAGGGGTGCCCTAGGCTAAGCCTAGGGGTGCCCTAGCCTAAGGCTAGGGTACCCTAGCCTTAGTCTAGTGGAGCCCTAGCCTTAGCCTAAGCCTAGAGGTGCCCTAGCCTAAGCGTAGATGTGCCCTAGCCTAAGCCTAGGGGTGCCCTAGCCTAAGCCTAGGGGTGTCCTAGCCTAAGGCTAGGGGTGACCTACCCTTAGACTAGGGGAGCCCTAGCCTTAGCCTAAGCCTTGGGGCGCCCTAGCCTAAACCTAGGGGTTCCCTAGCCTAAGCCTAGGGTTGAGCTAGCCTAAGCCTAGGGGTGCCCTAGGCTAAGGCTAGGGGTGCCCTAGCCTTAGTCTAGTGGATACCTAGCCTCAGCCTAAGCTTAGGGGTGCCCTTTCCTAAGCCTAGGGGTGCCCTATCCTAAGCCTAGGGGTGCCCTAGCCTTAGTCTAAGCCTAGGGGTGCCCTAGCCCAAGCTTAGGGATGCCCTAGCGTTAGGCTAGAGGAGCCCTTGCCTTAGCCTAAGCCTAGGGGTGCCCTAGCCTAAGCTTTGGGGTGTCCTAGCCTAAGTCTAGGGGTGCCATAGCCTAAGCCTACGGATGCCCTAGCGTTAGGCTAGAGGAGCCCAAGCCTTAGCCTAAGCCTAGGGGTGCCCCAGCGTAAGCCTAGGGGTGCCCTAGCCTAAGTCTAGGGGAGCCTAGCCTAAGCATAGTGGTGCCCTAAGTTAAGCCTACGGGTTCCCTACCTAAGCCTAGTGGTGCCCTAGTCTTAGGCTAGGGGAGCCCTAGCGGTAGCCTAAGCCTAGGGGTCCCCTAGCCCAAGCCTAGGGGTGCCCTAGCCTAAGCCTAGGGTTGCCCTAGCCTAAGCCTAGGGGTGCCTTAGCCTTAGGCTAGGGGAGCCCTAGCCTTAGCCTAAGCCTAGGGGTGCCATAGCCTAAGCCTAGGGGTGCCTTAGCCTTAGGCTAGGGGAGTCCTAGCCTTAGCCTAAGCCTAGGGGTGCCCTAGTCTAAACCTAGGGGTGCCCTACCCTAAGCCTAGGGGTGCGCAAGCCTAAGACTATGGGTGCCCTAGCCTAAGCTTAGGGGTGCCCTAGCCTAAGCCTAGGGGTGCCCTAGCCTAAGGCTAGGGGAGCCCTAACCTTAGGCTAGGGGAGCCCTAACATTAGCCTAAGCCTTGGGGTGCCCTAGCCCAAGCCTACGGGTGTCCTAGACTAAGACTAGGGGTGCCCTAGACTAAGCCTAGGGGTGCCCTAGCCTAAGCCTAGGGGTGCCCTAGGGTTAGGCAAGGGGAGCACTAGCCTTAGCCTAAGCATAGGGGTGCCCTAGCCTAAGCTTAGGGGTGCCATAGCCTAAGCCTAGGGGTGCCCTAGCCTAAGGCTAGGGGAGCCCTAACCTTAGGCTAGGGGAGCCCTAGCCTTCGCCTAAGCCTAGGGGTGCCCTAGCCTAAGCCTAGGTGTGCCCTAGCCTAAGCCTAGGGGTGCCCTACCCTAAGCCTAGGGGTGACCTAGCCTAAGCCTAGGGGCGCCCTAGCCTAAGCCTAGGGGTCCCCTAGCCTAAGCCTAGGGGTGCCCTAGCCTAAGCCTAGGGGTGCCCTAGCGTTAGGCTAGGGTAGCCCTAGCCTTAGCCTAAGACTAGGGGTGCCCAACCTAAGACTAGGGGTGCCCTAGCCTAAGCCTATGGGTGCCCTAGCCTAAGCCTAGGGGAGCCCTAGCCTAAGCCTAGGGGTGCCCTAGCCCAAGCCTAGGGGTGCCGTAGCCTAACTTAGGGGTTCCCTAGCCTAAGCCTAGGGGTGCCCTAGCCTAAGCCTACGGGTGCCCTAGCCTAAGGCTAGGGGTCCCCTAGCCTTAGTCTAGTGGAGCCCTAGCCTTAGCCTAAGCCTAGGGGTGCCCTACCCTAAGCGTAGATGTGCCCTAGCCTAAGCCTAGGGGTGCCCTAGCCTAAGCCTAGGGGTGCCCTACCCTTAGACTAGGGGAGCCCTAGCCTTAGCCTAAGCCTTGGGGCACCCTAGCCTAAACCTAGGGGTTCCCTAGCCTAAGCCTAGGGGTGAGCTAGCCTAAGCCTAGGGGTGACCTAGGCTAAGGCTAGGGGTGCCCTAGCCTTAGTCTAGTGGATACCTAGCCTCAGCCTAAGCTTAGGGGTGCCCTATCTTAAGCCTAGGGGTGCCCTATCCTAAGCCTAGGGGTGCCCTAGCCTTAGTCTAAGCCTATGGGTGCCCTAGCCCAAGCCTAGGGATGCCCTAGCGTTAGGCTACAGGAGCACTTGCCTTAGCCTAAGCCTAGGGGTGCCCTAGCCTAAGCTTTGGGGTGTCCTAGCCTAAGCCTAGGGGTGCCCTAGCCTAAGCCTAGGGGTGCCCTAGCCTAAGTCTAGGGGTGCCTAAGCCTAAGCCTAGGGGTACCCTAGCCTTAAGCTAGGGGAGCCCTAGCCTTAGCCTAAGCCTAGGGGTGCCCCAGCGTAAGCCTAGGGGTGCCCTAGCCTAAGTCTAGGGGAGGATAGCCTAAGCATAGTGGTGCCCTAAGTTAAGCCTACGGGTTCCCTACCTAAGCCTAGGGGTGCCCTAGCCTAAGCCAACGGGTGCCCTAGCCTAAGCCTAGGGGTGCCCTAGCCTAAGCTTAGTGGTGCCCTAACCTTAGGCTAGGGGAGCCCTAGCGTTAGCCTAAGCCTATGGGTCCCCTAGCCTAAGCCTAGGGGTGCCCTAGCCTAAGCCTAGGGGTGCCCTAGCCCAAGCCTAGGGGTGCCCTAGCCTAAGCCTAGGGGTGCCCTAGCCTAAGCCTAGGGGTGCCCTAGCCTAAGCCTACGGGTGCCCTAGCCTAAGCATAGGTGTGCCCTAGGCTAAGCCTAGGGGTGCCCTAGCCTTAGTCTAGTGGCGCCGGAGCCTTAGCCTAAGCCTAGGGGTGCCCTAGCCTAAGCCTAGGGGTGCCGTAGCATAAGCCTAGGGGTGCCCTAGCCTAAGCCTAGGGGTGCTGTAGCATAAGCCTAGGGGTGCCCTAGCCTAAGCCAAGGGGTGCCCTAGCCTAAGCCTAGGGGTGTCCTAGCCTAAGGCTAGGGGAGCCTTAACCTAAGGCTAGGGGAGCCCTAACCATAGCCTAAGCCTAGGGGTGCTCTAGCCGAAGCCTAGGGGTGCCCTAGCCTAAGCCTAGGGGTGCCCTAGCCTAAGCCTAGGGGTGCCGTAGCCTAAGCCTAGGTGTGCCCTAGCCTAAGCCAAGGCGTGCCCTAGCCTAAGCCTAGGGGTGCCCTAGCCTAAGCCTAGGGGTGCCCTAGCCTAAGCCTAGGGGTGCCCTAGCCTAAGCCTAGGGGTGCCTTAGCCTAATCCTAGGGGTGTCCTAGCCTTAGGCTAGGGGAGCCCTAGCCTTGTCCTAAGCCTAGGGGTGCCCTAACCTAATCCTAGGGGTGCCATAGCCTAAGCCTAGGGCTGCCCTAGCCTAAGCCTAGGGGTGCCCTACCCTAAGCCTAGCGGTGCCCTACCCTAAAACTAGGGGTGCCCTAGCCTTAGGCTAGCTGAGCCCTAACCTTAGCCTAAGCCTAGGGGTGCCCTAGCATAAGACAAGGGGTGCCCTAGCCTAAGCTTAGGGGTGCCCTAGCCTAAGCCTAGGGGTGTCCTGCCTTAGGCTAGGGGAGCCTTAGCCTTAGCCTAAGCCTAGGGGTGCCCTAGCCTAAGCCTAGGCGAGCCCTAGCCTAAGGCTAGGGGAGCCCTAACCTAAGGCTAGGGGAGCCCTAACCTTAGCCTAAGCATAGGGGTGCCCTAGCATAAGACAATGGGTGCCCTAGCCTAAGCTTAGGGGTGCCCTAGCCTAAGCCTAGGGGTGTCCTAGCCATATTCTAGGGGAGCCCTAGCCTTACCCTAAGCCTAGGGGTGCCCTAGCCTAAGCCTAGGGGTGCCCTAGCCTAAGCCTAGGGGTGCCCTAGCCTAAGCCTAGGGGTGCAGTAGCCTAAGCCTAGGGGTGACCTAGCCTAAGCCTAGGGGTGCCCTAGGGTTAGGCAAGGGGAGCACTAGCCTTAGCCTAAGCATAGGGGTGCCCTAGCCTAAGCCTAGGGGTGCAGTAGCCTAAGCCTAGGGGTGACTTAGCCTAAGCCTAGGGGAGTCCTAGCCTTAGGCTAGCGGAGCCCTAGCCTTAGCCTAAGCCTTGGGGTGCCCTAGCAAAAGACAAGGGGTGCCCTAGCCTAAGCTTAGGGGCGCCCTAGCCTAAGCCTAGGGATCCCCTAGCCTAAGCCTATTGGTGCCCTAGCCTAAGCCTAGGGGTGCCCTAGCCTAAGCCTAGGAGTGCCCTAGCCTAAGCCTAGGGGTGCCCTAGCGTTACGCTAGGGGAGCCCTAGCCTTAGCCTAAGACTAGGGGTTCCCAACCTAAGCCTAGGGGTGCCCTAGCCTAAGCCTATGGGTGCCCTAGCCTAAGCCTAGGGGAGCCCTAGCCTAAGCCTAGGGGTGCCCTAGCCCAAGCCTAGGGGTGCCCTAGCCTAAGCCTAGGGGTGCCCTAGCCTAAGCCTAGGGGTGCCCTAGCTAAGCCTAGGGGTGCCCTAACCTAAGGCTAGGGGTACCCTAGCCTTAGTCTAGTGGAGCCCTAGCCTTAGCCTAAGCCTAGGGGTGCCCTAGCCTAAGCGTAGATGTGCCCTAGCCTAAGCCTAGGGATGCCCTAGCCTAAGCCTAGGGGTGTCCTAGCCTAAGGCTAGGGGAGCCCTAGCCATATCCTAAGCCTTCGGGTGCCCTAGCCTAAGCCTAGGGGTGCCCTACCCTTAGACTAAGGGAGCCCGAACCTTAGCCTAAGCCTTGGGGCACACTAGCCTAAACCTAGGGGTTCCCTAGCCTAAGCCTAGGGGTGAGCTAGCCTAAGCCTAGGGGTGCCCTAGGCTAAGGCTAGGGGTGCCCTAGCCTTAGTCTAGTGGAGCCCTAGCCTTAGCCTAAGCCTAGGGGTGCCCTAGCCTAAGCGTAGAGGTGCCCTAGCCTAAAACTAGGGGTGACCTACCCTAAGCCTAGGGGTGCCCTAGCCTTAGGCTAGCTGAGCCCTAGCCTTAGCCTAAGCCTAGGGGTGCCCTAGGCTAAGCCTAGGGGTCCCCTAGCTTAAGCCTAGGAGTGCCCTAGCCTAAGCCAAGGGGTGCCGTAGCCTATGCTTTGGGGTGCCCTAGCCTTAGGCTAGCTGAGCCCTTGCCTGAGCCTAAGCCTAGGGGTGCCCTAGCCTACGCCTAGGGGTGCCCTAGCCTAAGCCTAGGGGTGCCCTAGCCTAAACCTAGTGGTGCCCTAGCCATAGGCTAGGGGAGCCCTAGCGGTAGCCTAAGCCTAGGGGTCCCCTAGCCTAAGCCTAGTGTTGCCCTAGCCTAAGCCTAGGGGTGCCTTAGCCTTAGGCTAGGGGAGCCCTAGCCTTAGCCTAAGCCTAGGAGTGCCCTAGCCTAAGCCTAGGGGTGCCTTAGCCTTAGGCTAGGGGAGCCCTAGCCTTAGCCTAAGCCTAGGGGTGCCCTAGTCTAAGCCTAGGGGTGCCCTAGCCTACGCATAGGGGTGCCCTAGCCTAAGCCTAGGGGTGCCCTAGCCTTAGGCTAGGGGAGCCCTAGTCTTAGCCTAAGCCTTGGGGTGCCCAAGCCTAAGACTATGGGTGCCCTAGCCTAAGCTTAGGGGTGCCCTAGTCTAAGCCTAGGGGTGCCCTAGCCTAAGCCTAGGGGTGCCCTAGGGTTAGGCAAGGGGAGCACTAGCCTTAGCCTAAGCCTAGGGGTGCCATAGCCCAAGCCTAGGGGTGCCCTAGCCTAAGCCTAGGGGTGACCTAGCCTAAGCCTAGTGGTGCCCTAGCCTAAGGCTAGGGGAGCCCTAACCTTAGGCTAGGGGAGCCCTAACCTTAGCCTAAGCCTAGGGGTGCCCTAGCCCAAGCCTAGGGGTGCCCTAGCCTTAGGCAAGCTGAGTCCTAGCCTTAGCCTAAGCCTAGGGGTGCCCTAGCCTAAGCCTAGGGGTGCCATAGCCTAAGCCTAGGGGTGCCCTAGCCTAAGCCAAGGGGTGCCCTAGCCTAAGCCTAGGGGTGCCCTAGCCTAAGCCTAGGGGTGCCCTAACCTAAGCCTAGGGGTGCCCTAGCCTAAGCCTAGGGGTGCCCTAGCCTAAACCTAGGGGTGACTTAGCCTAAGCTTAGTGGAGTCCTAGCCTTAGGCTAGGGGAGCCCTAGCCTTATCGTAAGCCTAGGGGTGCCTTAACCTAAGCCTAGGGTTGCCCTATCCTAAGCCTAGGGGTGCCCTACCCTAAGCCTAGGGGTGCCCTAGCCTTAGGCTAGCGGAGCCCTAGCCTTAGCCTAAGTCTAGGTGTGCCCTAGAAAAGACAAGGGGTGCCATAGCCTAAGCTTAGGGGCGCCCTAGCCTAAGCCTAGGGGTCCCCTAGCCTAAGCCTAGGGGTGCCCTAGCCTAAGCCTTGGGGTGCCCTAGCGTTAGGCTAGGGGAGCCCTAGCCTTAGCCTAAGACTAGGGGTGCCCAACCTAAGCCTAGGGGTGCCCTAGCCTAAGCCTATGGGTGCCCTAGCCTAAGCCTAGGGGAGCCATAGCCTAAGCCTAGGGGTTCCCTAGCCTAAGCCTAGGGGTGCCCTAGGCTAAGCCTAGGGGTGCCCTAGCCTAAGGCTAGGGTACCCTAGCCTTAGTCTAGTGGAGCCCTAGCCTTAGCCTAAGCCTAGAGGTGCCCTAGCCTAAGCGTAGATGTGCCCTAGCCTAAGCCTAGGGGTGCCCTAGCCTAAGCCTAGGGGTGTCCTAGCCTAAGGCTAGGGGTGACCTACCCTTAGACTAGGGGAGCCCTAGCCTTAGCCTAAGCCTTGGGGCGCCCTAGCCTAAACCTAGGGGTTCCCTAGCCTAAGCCTAGGGTTGAGCTAGCCTAAGCCTAGGGGTGCCCTAGGCTAAGGCTAGGGGTGCCCTAGCCTTAGTCTAGTGGATACCTAGCCTCAGCCTAAGCTTAGGGGTGCCCTTTCCTAAGCCTAGGGGTGCCCTATCCTAAGCCTAGGGGTGCCCTAGCCTTAGTCTAAGCCTAGGGCTGCCCTAGCCCAAGCTTAGGGATGCCCTAGCGTTAGGCTAGAGGAGCCCTTGCCTTAGCCTAAGCCTAGGGGTGCCCTAGCCTAAGCTTTGGGGTGTCCTAGCCTAAGTCTAGGGGTGCCATAGCCTAAGCCTACGGATGCCCTAGCGTTAGGCTAGAGGAGCCCAAGCCTTAGCCTAAGCCTAGGGGTGCCCTAGCCTAAGCCTAGGGGTGCCCTAGCCTAAGTCTAGGGGTGCCTAAGCCTAAGCCTATGGGTACCCTAGCCTTAAGCTAGGGGAGCCCTAGCCTTAGCCTAAGCCTAGGGGTGCCCCAGCGTAAGCCTAGGGGTGCCCTAGCCTAAGTCTAGGGGAGCCTAGCCTAAGCATAGTTGTGCCCTAAGTTAAGCCTACGGGTTCCCTACCTAAGCCTAGTGGTGCCCTAGCCTTAGGCTAGGGGAGCCCTAGCGTTAGCCTAAGCCTAGGGGTCCCCTAGCCTAAGCCTAGGGGGCCCTAGACTAAGCCTAGGGGTGCCCTAGCCTAAGCCAAGGGGTGCCCTAGCCTTAGGCTAGGGTAGACCTAGCCTTAGCCTAAGTCTAGGGGTTCCCTAGCCTAAGCATAGGTGTGCCCTAGTCTAAGCCTAGGGGTGCCCTAGCCTAAGGCTAGGGGTGCCCTAGCCTTAGTCTAGTGGAGCCCTAGCCTTAGCCTAAGCCTAGGGGTTCCCTAGCCTATGCCTAGGGGTGCCCTAGCCTAAGCCTAGGGGTGCCCTAGCCTAAGCCTAGGGTTGCCCTAGCCTAAGCCTAGGGGTGCCCTAGCCTTAGGCTAGGGGAGCCTTAGCCTTAGCCTAAGCCTAGGGGTGCCCTAGCCTAAGCCTAGGGGTCCCCTAGCCTACGCCTAGGAGTGCCCTAGCCTAAGCCTAGGGGTTCCCTAGCCTTAGGCTAGGGGTGCCCTAGGGTTAGGCAAGGGGTGCCCTAGCCTTAGCCTAAGCCTAGGGGTGCACTAGCCTAAGCCTAGGGGTGCCCTAGCCTAAGGCTAGGGGAGCCCTAACCTTAGGCTAGGGGAGCCCTAACCTTAGCCTAAGCCTAGGGGTGCCCTAGCCCAAGCCTAGGGGTGCCCTAGCCTAAGCCTAGGGGTGCCCTAGCCTAAGCCAATGGGAGCCTTAGCCTAAGCCTAGGGGTGTCCTAGCCTTAGGCTAGGGGAGCCCTAGCCTTATCCTAAGCCTAGGGGTGCCCTAACCTAAGCCTAGGGGTGCCCTAGCCTAAGCCTAGGGGTGCCCTAGCCTAAGCTTAGGGTTGCCCTAGCCTAAGCCTAGGGGTGCCCTAGCCTTAGGCTAGGGGAGCCTTAGCCTTGTCCTAAGCTTAGGGTTGCCCTAGCCTAAGCCTAGGGGTCCCCTAGTCTACGCCTAGGAGTGCCCTAGCCTAAGCCTACGGGTGCCCCAGCCTTAGACTAGGGGAGCCCTAGTCTTAGCCTAAGCCTAGGGGTGCCCTAGGCTAAGACTATGGGTGCCCTAGCCTAAGCTCAGGGGTGTCATAGTCTAAGCATAGGGGTGCACTAGCCTAAGCCTAGGGGTGCCCTAGGGTTAGGCAAGGGGAGCCCTAGCCTTAGCCTAAGCCTAGGGGTGCCCTAGCCTAAGCCAAGGGGTGCCCTAGCCTAAGCCTAGCGGTGCCCTAGCCTAACCCTAGGGGTGCCCTAGCCTTAGGCTAGCTGAGCCCTTGCCTTAGCCTAAGCCTAGGAGTGCACAAGCCTAAGCCTAGGGGTGCCCTAGCCTAAGCCTAGGGGTGCCCTAGCCTAAGCCTAGTGGTGCCCTAGCCTTAGGGTAGCATAGCCCTAGCCTTAGCCTAAGCCTAGGGGTGCCCTAGCATAAGACAAGGGGTGCCCTATCCTAAGCTTAGGGGTGCCCTAGCCTAAGCCTAGGGGTGTCCTCGCCTTAGGCTGGGGGAGCCCTAGCCTTAGCCTAAGCCTAGGGGTGCCCTAACCTAAGCCTAGTGGTGCCTGAGCCTAAGCCTATGGGTGCCCTAGCCTAAGCCTAGGGGTGCCCTAGCCTTAGTCTAGTGGAACCCTAACCTTAGCCTAAGCCTAGGGGTGCCCTAGCCTAAGCCTAGGGGTGACCTAGCCTAAGCCAATGGGTGCCTTAGCCTAAGCCTAGGGGTGTCCTATCCTTAGGCTAGGGGAGCCCTAGCCTTATCCTAAGCCTAGGGGTGCCCTAACCTAAGCCTAGGGGTGCCCTAGCCTAAGCCTAGGGGTGCCCTAGCCTAAGCTTAGGGTTGCCCTAGCCTAAGCCTAGGGGTGCCCTAGCCTTAGGCTAGGGGAGCCTTAGCCTTGTCCTAAGCTTAGGGTTGCCCTAGCCTAAGCCTAGGGGTCCCCTAGTCTACGCCTAGGAGTGCCCTAGCCTAAGCCTACGGGTGCCCCAGCCTTAGGCTAGGGGAGCCCTAGTCTTAGCCTAAGCCTAGGGGTGCCCTAGGCTAAGACTATGGGTGCCCTAGCCTAAGCTCAGGGGTGTCATAGTCTAAGCATAGGGGTGCACTAGCCTAAGCCTAGGGGTGCCCTAGGGTTAGGCAAGGGGAGCCCTAGCCTTAGCCTAAGCCTAGGGGTGCCCTAGCCTAAGCCTAGGGGTGCCCTAGCCTAAGCCTAGCGGTGCCCTAGCCTAACCCTAGGGGTGCCCTAGCCTTAGGCTAGCTGAGCCCTTGCCTTAGCCTAAGCCTAGGAGTGCACAAGCCTAAGCCTAGGGGTGCCCTAGCCTAAGCCTAGGGGTGCCCTAGCCTAAGCCTAGTGGTGCCCTAGCCTTAGGGTAGCGTAGCCCTAGCCTTAGCCTAAGCCTAGGGGTGCCCTAGCATAAGACAAGGGATGCCCTATCCTAAGCTTAGGGGTGCCCTAGCCTAAGCCTAGGGGTGTCCTCGCCTTAGGCTGGGGGAGCCCTAGCCTTAGCCTAAGCCTAGGGGTGCCCTAACCTAAGCCTAGTGGTGCCTGAGCCTAAGCCTATGGGTGCCCTAGCCTAAGCCTAGGGGTGCCCTAGTCTTAGTCTAGTGGAGCCCTAGCCTTAGCTTAAGTCTAGGGGTACCCTAGCCTAAGCCTAGGGTTGCCCTAGCCTAAGCCTAGGGGTGCCCTAGCCTTAGGGTACCTGAGCCCTAGCCGTAACCTAAGCCTAGGGGTGCCCTAGCCTAAGCCTAGGTGTTCCCTTGCCTAAGCCTAGGGGTGCCCTAGCCTAAGCCTAGGGGTGCCCTAGCCTAAGGCTAGGGGTGCCCTAGCCTTAGTCTAGAGCAGCCCTAGCCTTAGCTTAAGTCTAGGGGTACCCTAGCCTAAGCCTAGGGGTGCCCTAGCCTTAGGGTAGCTGAGCCCTAGCCGTAGCCTAAACCTAGGGGTGCCCTAGCCTATGCCTAAGGGTGCCCTAGCCTAAGCCAAAGGGTGCACTAGCCCAAGCCTAGTGATGCCCTAGCGTTAGGCTAGAGGAGCTCTAGCATAGCCTAAGTCTAGGGGATCACTAGCCTAAGCCTAAGGGTGCCCTAGCCCAAGCCTAGGGGTGCCCTAGCCTAAGCCTAGGGGTTCCCTAGCCTAAGCCTAGGGGTGCCCTAGCCTAAGGCTAGAGGTGGCCTAACCTTAGTCTAGTGGAGCCCTAGCCTTAGCCTAAGCCTAGGGGTGCCCTAGCCTAAGCGTAGATGTGCCCTAGCCTAAAACTAGGGGTGACCTACCCTAAGCCTAGGGTTGCCCTAGCCTTAGGCTAGCTGAGCCCTAGCCTTAGCCTAAGCCTAGGGGTGCCCTAGGCTAAGCCTAGGGGTCCCCTAGCCTAAGCCTAGGAGTGCCCTAGCCTAAGCCAAGGGGTGCCCTAGCCTAAGCTTTGGGGTGCCCTAGCCTTAGGCTAGCTGAGCCCTTGCCTTAGCCTAAGCCTAGGGGTGCCCTAGCCTACGCCTAGGGGTGCCCTAGCCTAAGCCTAGGGGTGCCCTAGCCTAAACCTAGTGGTGCCCTAGCCTTAGGCTAGGGGAGCCCTAGCGGTAGCCTAAGCCTAGGGGTCCCCTAGCCTAAGCCTAGGGGTGCCCTAGCCTAAGCCTAGGGTTGCCCTAGCCTAATCCTAGGGGTGCCTTAGCCTTAGGCTAGGGGAGCCCTAGCCTTAGCCTAAGCCTAGGGGTGCCCTAGCCTAAGCCTAGGGGTGCCTTAGCCTTAGGCTAGGGGAGCCCTAGCCTTAGCCTAAGCCTAGGGGTGCCCTAGTCTAAGCCTAGGGGTGCCCTAGCCTACGCATAGGGGTGCCCTAGCCTAAGCCTAGGGGTGCCATAGCCTTAGGCTAGGGGAGCCCTAGTCTTAGCCTAAGCCTTGGGGTGCCCAAGCCTAAGCCTAGGGGTGCCCTCTCCTAAGCCTAGGGGTGCCCTAGGGTTAGGCAAGGGGAGCACTAGCCATTGCCTAAGCATAGGGGTGCCCTAGCCTAAGTTTAGGGGTGCCCTAGCCTAAGCCTAGGGGTGCCCTAGCCTAAGGCTAGGGGAGCCCTAACTTTAGGCTAGGGGAGCCCTCACCTTATCCTAAGCCTAGGGGTGCCCTAGCCCAAGCCTAGGGGTGCCCTAGCCTAAGCCTAGGGGTGCCCAAGCCTAAGCCTAGGGGTGCCCTAGCCTTAGTCTAGTGGAGCCCTAGCCTTCGCCTAAGCCTAGGGGTGCCCTAGCCTAAGCCTAGGGGTGCCCTACCCTAAGCCTAGGGGTGCCCTAGCCTAAGCCTAGGGGTGCCCTAGCCTTAGGCTAGCTGAGACCTAGCCTTAGCCTAAGCCTAGGGATGCCCTAGCCTAAGCCTAGGGGTGCCGTAGCCTAAGCCTAGGGGTGCCGTAGCCTAAGCCAAGGGGTGCCCTAGCCTAAGCCTAGGGGTGCCCTAGCCTAAGCCTAGGGGTGCCCTAACATAAGCCTAGGGGTGCCCTAGCCTAAGCCTAGGGGTGCCCTAGCCTAAGCCTAGGGGTCACTTAGCCTAAGCCTAGGGGAGTCCTAGCCTTAAGCTAGGGGAGCCCTAGCCTTATCCTAAGCCTAGGGGTGCCTTAACCTAAGCCTAGGGTTGCCTTATCCTAGGCCTAGGGGTGCCCTAGCCTACGCCTAGGGGTGCCCTAGCCTAAGCCTAGGGGTGCCCTAGCCTAAACCTAGTGGTGCCCTAGCCTTAGGCTAGGGGAGCCCTATCGGTAGCCTAAGCCTAGGGGTCCCCTAGCCTAAGCCTAGGGGTGCCCTAGCCTAAGCCTAGGGTTGCCCTAGCCTAATCCTAGGGGTGCCTTAGCCTTATGCTAGGGGAGCCCTAGCCTTAGCCTAAGCCTAGGGGTGCCCTAGCCTAAGCCTAGGGGTGCCTTAGCCTTAGGCTAGGGGAGCCCTAGCCTTAGCCTAAGCCTAGGGGTGCCCTAGTCTAAGCATAGGGGTGCCCTAGCCTACGCATAGGGGTGCCCTAGCCTAAGCCTAGGGGTGCCATAGCCTTAGGCTAGGGGAGCCCTAGTCTTAGCCTAAGCCTTGGGGTGCCCAAGCCTAAGACTATGGGTGCCCTAGCCTAAGCTTAGGGGTGCCCTAGTCTAAGCCTAGGGGTGCCCTAGCCTAAGCCTAGGGGTGCCCTAGGGTTAGGCAAGGGGAGCACTAGCCTTAGCCTAAGCATAGGGGTGCCCTACCCTAAGTTTAGGGGTGCCCTAGCCTAAGCCTAGGGGTGCCCTAGCCTAAGGCTAGGGGAGCCCTAACCTTAGGCTAGGGGAGCCCAAACATTAGCCTAAGCCTAGGGGTGCCCTAGCCCAAGCCTAGGGGTGCCCTAGCCTAAGCCTAGGGGTGCCCTAGCCTAAGCCTAGGCGTGCCCTAGCCTAAGCCTAGGGGTGCCCTAGCCTTAGGCTAGCTGAGACCTAGCCTTAGCCTAAGCCTAGGGATGCCCTAGCCTAAGCCTAGGGGTGCCCTAGCCTAAGCCAAGGGGTGCCCTAGCCTAAGCCTAGGGGTGCCCTAGCCTAAGCCTAGGGGTGCCCTAACCTAAGCCTAGGGGTGCCCTAGCCTAAGCCTAGGGGTGCCCTAGCCTAAGCCTAGGGGTGACTTAGCCTAAGCCTAGGGGAGTCCTAGCCTTAGGCTAGGGGAGCCCTAGCCTTATCCTAAGCCTAGGGGTGCCCTACCCTAAGCCTAGGGGTGCCCTAGCCTTAGGCTAGCGGAGCCCTAGCCTTAGCCTAAGCCTAGGGGTGCCCTAGCAAAAGACAAGGGGTGCCCTAACCTAAGCCTAGGGGTGCCCTAGCCTAAGACTAGGGGTTCCCAACCTAAGCCTAGGGGTGCCCTAGCCTAAGCCTATGGGTGCAATAGCCTAAGCCTAGGGGAGCCCTAGCCTAAGCCTAGGGGTGCCCTAGCCCAAGCCTAGGGGTGCCCTAGCCTAAGCCTAGGGGTGCCCTAGCCTAAGCCTAGGGGTGCCCTAGCTAAGCCTAGGGGTGCCCTAACCTAAGGCTAGGGGTACCCTAGCCTTAGTCTAGTGGAGCCCTAGCCTTAGCCTAAGCCTAGGGGTGCCCTAGCCTAAGCGTAGATGTGCCCTAGCCTAAGCCTAGGGGTGCCCTAGCCTAAGCCTAGGGGTGTCCTAGCCTAAGGCTAGGGGAGCCCTAGCCATATCCTAAGCCTTCGGGTGCCCTAGCCTAAGCCTAGGGGTGCCCTACCCTTAGACTAGGGGAGCCCTAGCCTTAGCCTAAGCCTTGGGGCACCCTAGCCTAAACCTAGGGGTTCCCTAGCCTAAGCCTAGGGGTGAGCTAGCCTAAGCCTAGGGGTGCCCTAGGCTAAGGCTAGGGGTGCCCTATCCTTAGTCTAGTGGAGCCCTAGCCTTAGCCTAAGCCTAGGGGTGCCCTAGCCTAAGCGTAGAGGTGCCCTAGCCTAAAACTAGGGGTGACCTACCCTAAGCCTAGGGGTGCCCTAGCCTTAGGCTAGCTGAGCCCTAGCCTTAGCCTAAGCCTAGGGGTGCCCTAGGCTAAGCCTAGGGGTCCCCTAGCCTAAGCCTAGGAGTGCCCTAGCCTAAGCCAAGGGGTGCCGTAGCCTACGCCTAGGGGTGCCCTAGCCTAAGCCTAGGGGTGCCCTAGCCTAAACCTAGTGGTGCCCTAGCCATAGGCTAGGGGAGCCCTAGCGGTAGCCTAAGCCTAGGGGTCCCCTAGCCTAAGCCTAGGGTTGCTCTAGCCTAAGCCTAGGGGTGCCTTAGCCTTAGGCTAGGGGAGCCCTAGCCTTAGCCTAAGCCTAGGAGTGCCCTAGCCTAAGCCTAGGGGTGCCTTAGCCTTAGGCTAGGGGAGCCCTAGCCTTAGCCTAAGCCTAGGGGTGCCCTAGTCTAAGCCTAGGGGTGCCCTAGCCTACGCATAGGGGTGCCCTAGCCTAAGCCTAGGGGTGCCCTAGCCTTAGGCTAGGGGAGCCCTAGTCTTAGCCTAAGCCTTGGGGTGCCCAAGCCTAAGACTATGGGTGCCCTAGCCTAAGCTTAGGGGTGCCCTAGTCTAAGCCTAGGGGTGCCCTAGCCTAAGCCTAGGGGTGCCCTAGGGTTAGGCAAGGGGACCACTAGCCTTAGCCTAAGCCTAGGGGTGCCATAGCCCAAGCCTAGGGGTGCCCTAGCCTAAGCCTAGGGGTGACCTAGCCTAAGCCTAGGGGTGCCCTAGCCTAAGGCTAGGGGAGCCCTAACCTTAGGCTAGGGGAGCCCTAACCTTAGCCTAAGCCTAGGGGTGCCCTAGCCCAAGCCTAGGGGTGCCCTAGCCTTAGGCAAGCTGAGACCTAGCCTTAGCCTAAGCCTAGGGGTGCCCTAGCCTAAGCCTAGGGGTGCCGTAGCCTAAGCCTAGGGGTGCCCTAGCCTAAGCCAAGGGGTGCCCTAGCCTAAGCCTGGGGGTGCCCTAGCCTAAGCCTAGGGGTGCCCTAACCTAAGCCTAGGGGTGCCCTAGCCTAAGCCTAGGGGTGCCCTAGCCTAAACCTAGGGGTGACTTAGCCTAAGCTTAGTGGAGTCCTAGCCTTAGGCTAGGGGAGCCCTAGCCTTATCGTAAGCCTAGGGGTGCCTTAACCTAAGCCTAGGGTTGCCCTATCCTAAGCCTAGGGGTGCCCTACCCTAAGCCTAGGGGTGCCCTAGCCTTAGGCTAGCGGAGCCCTAGCCTTAGCCTAAGTCTAGGTGTGCCCTAGCAAAAGACAAGGGGTGCCATAGCCTAAGCTTAGGGGCGCCCTAGCCTAAGCCTAGGGGTCCCCTAGCCTAAGCCTAGGGGTGCCCTAGCCTAAGCCTTGGGGTGCCCTAGCGTTAGGCTAGGGGAGCCCTAGCCTTAGCCTAAGACTAGGGGTGCCCAACCTAAGCCTAGGGGTGCCCTAGCCTAAGCCTATGGGTGCCCTAGCCTAAGCCTAGGGGAGCCCTAGCCTAAGCCTAGGGGTTCCCTAGCCTAAGCCTAGGGGTGCCCTAGGCTAAGCCTAGGGGTGCCCTAGCCTAAGGCTAGGGTACCCTAGCCTTAGTCTAGTGGAGCCCTAGCCTTAGCCTAAGCCTAGAGGTGCCCTAGCCTAAGCGTAGATGTGCCCTAGCCTAAGCCTAGGGGTGCCCTAGCCTAAGCCTAGGGGTGTCCTAGCCTAAGGCTAGGGGTGACCTACCCTTAGACTAGGGGAGCCCTAGCCTTAGCCTAAGCCTTGGGGCGCCCTAGCCTAAACCTAGGGGTTCCCTAGCCTAAGCCTAGGGTTGAGCTAGCCTAAGCCTAGGGGTGCCCTAGGCTAAGGCTAGGGGTGCCCTAGCCTTAGTCTAGTGGATACCTAGCCTCAGCCTAAGCTTAGGGGTGCCCTTTCCTAAGCCTAGGGGTGCCCTATCCTAAGCCTAGGGGTGCCCTAGCCTTAGTCTAAGCCTAGGGGTGCCCTAGCCCAAGCTTAGGGATGCCCTAGCGTTAGGCTAGAGGAGCCCTTGCCTTAGCCTAAGCCTAGGGGTGCCCTAGCCTAAGCTTTGGGGTGTCCTAGCCTAAGTCTAGGGGTGCCATAGCCTAAGCCTACGGATGCCCTAGCGTTAGGCTAGAGGAGCCCAAGCCTTAGCCTAAGCCTAGGGGTGCCCCAGCGTAAGCCTAGGGGTGCCCTAGCCTAAGTCTAGGGGAGCCTAGCCTAAGCATAGTGGTGCCCTAAGTTAAGCCTACGGGTTCCCTACCTAAGCCTAGTGGTGCCCTAGTCTTAGGCTAGGGGAGCCCTAGCGGTAGCCTAAGCCTAGGGGTCCCCTAGCCCAAGCCTAGGGGTGCCCTAGCCTAAGCCTAGGGTTGCCCTAGCCTAAGCCTAGGGGTGCCTTAGCCTTAGGCTAGGGGAGCCCTAGCCTTAGCCTAAGCCTAGGGGTGCCATAGCCTAAGCCTAGGGGTGCCTTAGCCTTAGGCTAGGGGAGTCCTAGCCTTAGCCTAAGCCTAGGGGTGCCCTAGTCTAAACCTAGGGGTGCCCTACCCTAAGCCTAGGGGTGCGCAAGCCTAAGACTATGGGTGCCCTAGCCTAAGCTTAGGGGTGCCCTAGTCTAAGCCTAGGGGTGCCCTAGCCTAAGCCTAGGGGTACCCTAGGGTTAGGCAAGGGGAGCACTAGCCTTAGCCTAAGCATAGGGGTGCCCTAGCCTAAGCTTAGGGGTGCCCTAGCCTAAGCCTAGGGGTGCCCTAGCCTAAGGCTAGGGGAGCCCTAACCTTAGGCTAGGGGAGCCCTAACATTAGCCTAAGCCTTGGGGTGCCCTAGCCCAAGCCTACGGGTGTCCTAGACTAAGACTAGGGGTGCCCTAGACTAAGCCTAGGGGTGCCCTAGCCTAAGCCTAGGGGTGCCCTAGGGTTAGGCAAGGGGAGCACTAGCCTTAGCCTAAGCATAGGGGTGCCCTAGCCTAAGCTTAGGGGTGCCATAGCCTAAGCCTAGGGGTGCCCTAGCCTAAGGCTAGGGGAGCCCTAACCTTAGGCTAGGGGAGCCCTAGCCTTCGCCTAAGCCTAGGGGTGCCCTAGCCTAAGCCTAGGTGTGCCCTAGCCTAAGCCTAGGGGTGCCCTACCCTAAGCCTAGGGGTGACCTAGCCTAAGCCTAGGGGCGCCCTAGCCTAAGCCTAGGGGTCCCCTAGCCTAAGCCTAGGGGTGCCCTAGCCTAAGCCTAGGGGTGCCCTAGCGTTAGGCTAGGGTAGCCCTAGCCTTAGCCTAAGACTAGGGGTGCCCAACCTAAGACTAGGGGTGCCCTAGCCTAAGCCTATGGGTGCCCTAGCCTAAGCCTAGGGGAGCCCTAGCCTAAGCCTAGGGGTGCCCTAGCCCAAGCCTAGGGGTGCCGTAGCCTAACTTAGGGGTTCCCTAGCCTAAGCCTAGGGGTGCCCTAGCCTAAGCCTACGGGTGCCCTAGCCTAAGGCTAGGGGTCCCCTAGCCTTAGTCTAGTGGAGCCCTAGCCTTAGCCTAAGCCTAGGGGTGCCCTACCCTAAGCGTAGATGTGCCCTAGCCTAAGCCTAGGGGTGCCCTAGCCTAAGCCTAGGGGTGCCCTACCCTTAGACTAGGGGAGCCCTAGCCTTAGCCTAAGCCTTGGGGCACCCTAGCCTAAACCTAGGGGTTCCCTAGCCTAAGCCTAGGGGTGAGCTAGCCTAAGCCTAGGGGTGACCTAGGCTAAGGCTAGGGGTGCCCTAGCCTTAGTCTAGTGGATACCTAGCCTCAGCCTAAGCTTAGGGGTGCCCTATCTTAAGCCTAGGGGTGCCCTATCCTAAGCCTAGGGGTGCCCTAGCCTTAGTCTAAGCCTATGGGTGCCCTAGCCCAAGCCTAGGGATGCCCTAGCGTTAGGCTACAGGAGCACTTGCCTTAGCCTAAGCCTAGGGGTGCCCTAGCCTAAGCTTTGGGGTGTCCTAGCCTAAGCCTAGGGGTGCCCTAGCCTAAGCCTAGGGGTGCCCTAGCCTAAGTCTAGGGGTGCCTAAGCCTAAGCCTAGGGGTACCCTAGCCTTAAGCTAGGGGAGCCCTAGCCTTAGCCTAAGCCTAGGGGTGCCCCAGCGTAAGCCTAGGGGTGCCCTAGCCTAAGTCTAGGGGAGGATAGCCTAAGCATAGTGGTGCCCTAAGTTAAGCCTACGGGTTCCCTACCTAAGCCTAGGGGTGCCCTAGCCTAAGCCAACGGGTGCCCTAGCCTAAGCCTAGGGGTGCCCTAGCCTAAGCTTAGTGGTGCCCTAACCTTAGGCTAGGGGAGCCCTAGCGTTAGCCTAAGCCTATGGGTCCCCTAGCCTAAGCCTAGGGGTGCCCTAGCCTAAGCCTAGGGGTGCCCTAGCCCAAGCCTAGGGGTGCCCTAGCCTAAGCCTAGGGGTGCCCTAGCCTAAGCCTAGGGGTGCCCTAGCCTAAGCCTACGGGTGCCCTAGCCTAAGCATAGGTGTGCCCTAGGCTAAGCCTAGGGGTGCCCTAGCCTTAGTCTAGTGGCGCCCTAGCCTTAGCCTAAGCCTAGGGGTGCCCTAGCCTAAGCCTAGGGGTGCCGTAGCATAAGCCTAGGGGTGCCCTAGCCTAAGCCTAGGGGTGCTGTAGCATAAGCCTAGGGGTGCCCTAGCCTAAGCCAAGGGGTGCCCTAGCCTAAGCCTAGGGGTGTCCTAGCCTAAGGCTAGGGGAGCCTTAACCTAAGGCTAGGGGAGCCCTAACCATAGCCTAAGCCTAGGGGTGCTCTAGCCGAAGCCTAGGGGTGCCCTAGCCTAAGCCTAGGGGTGCCCTAGCCTAAGCCTAGGGGTGCCGTAGCCTAAGCCTAGGTGTGCCCTAGCCTAAGCCAAGGCGTGCCCTAGCCTAAGCCTAGGGGTGCCCTAGCCTAAGCCTAGGGGTGCCCTAGCCTAAGCCTAGGGGTGCCTTAGCCTAATCCTAGGGGTGTCCTAGCCTTAGGCTAGGGGAGCCCTAGCCTTGTCCTAAGCCTAGGGGTGCCCTAACCTAATCCTAGGGGTGCCATAGCCTAAGCCTAGGGCTGCCCTAGCCTAAGCCTAGGGGTGCCCTACCCTAAGCCTAGCGGTGCCCTACCCTAAAACTAGGGGTGCCCTAGCCTTAGGCTAGCTGAGCCCTAACCTTAGCCTAAGCCTAGGGGTGCCCTAGCATAAGACAAGGGGTGCCCTAGCCTAAGCTTAGGGGTGCCCTAGCCTAAGCCTAGGGGTGTCCTGCCTTAGGCTAGGGGAGCCTTAGCCTTAGCCTAAGCCTAGGGGTGCCCTAGCCTAAGCCTAGGCGAGCCCTAGCCTAAGGCTAGGGGAGCCCTAACCTAAGGCTAGGGGAGCCCTAACCTTAGCCTAAGCATAGGGGTGCCCTAGCATAAGACAATGGGTGCCCTAGCCTAAGCTTAGGGGTGCCCTAGCCTAAGCCTAGGGGTGTCCTAGCCATATTCTAGGGGAGCCCTAGCCTTACCCTAAGCCTAGGGGTGCCCTAGCCTAAGCCTAGGGGTGCCCTAGCCTAAGCCTAGGGGTGCCCTAGCCTAAGCCTAGGGGTGCAGTAGCCTAAGCCTAGGGGTGACCTAGCCTAAGCCTAGGGGTGCCCTAGGGTTAGGCAAGGGGAGCACTAGCCTTAGCCTAAGCATAGGGGTGCCCTAGCCTAAGCCTAGGGGTGCAGTAGCCTAAGCCTAGGGGTGACTTAGCCTAAGCCTAGGGGAGTCCTAGCCTTAGGCTAGCGGAGCCCTAGCCTTAGCCTAAGCCTTGGGGTGCCCTAGCAAAAGACAAGGGGTGCCCTAGCCTAAGCTTAGGGGCGCCCTAGCCTAAGCCTAGGGATCCCCTAGCCTAAGCCTATTGGTGCCCTAGCCTAAGCCTAGGGGAGCCCTAGCCTAAGCCTAGGGGTGCCCTAGCCCAAGCCTAGGGGTGCCGTAGCCTAACCTAGGGGTTCCCTAGCCTAAGCCTAGGGGTGCCCTAGCCTAAGCCTACGGGTGCCCTAGCCTAAGGCTAGGGGTACCCTATCCTTAGTCTAGTGGAGCCCTAGCCTTAGCCTAAGCCTAGGGGTGCCCTAGCCTAAGCGTAGATGTGCCCTAGCCTAAGCCTAGGGGTGCCCTAGCCTAAGCCTAGGGGTGTCCTAGCCTAAGGATAGGGGAGCCCTAGCCATATCCTAAGCCTTCGGGTGCCCTAGCCTAAGCCTAGGGGTGCCCTACCCTTAGACTAGGGGAGCCCTAGCCTTAGCCTAAGCCTTGGGGCGCCCTAGCCTAAACCTAGGGGTTCCCTAGCCTAAGCCTAGGGGTGAGCTAGCCTAAGCCTAGGGGTGCCCTAGGCTAAGGCTAGGGGTGCCCTAGCCTTAGTCTAGTGGATACCTACCTCAGCCTAAGCTTAGGGGTGCCCTATCTTAAGCCTAGGGGTGCCCTATCCTAAGCCTAGGGGTGCCCTAGCCCAAGCCTAGGGATGCCCTAGCGTTAGGCTAGAGGAGCACTTGCCTTAGCATGAGCCTAGGGGTGCCCTAGCCTAAGCTTTGGGGTGTCCTAGCCTAAGTCTAGGGTTGCCCTAGCCTAAGCCTAGGGATGCCCTAGCGTTAGGCTAGAGAGCCCTAGCCTTAGCCTAAGCCTAGGGGTGCCCTAGCCTAAGCCTAGGGGTGCCCTAGCCTAAGTCTAGGGGAGCCTAGCCTAAGCATAGTGGTGCCCTAAGTTAAGCCTACGGGTTCCCTACCTAATCCTAGGGGTGCCCTAGCCTAAGCCAACGGGTGCCCTAGCCTAAGCCTAGGGGTGCCCTAGCCTAAGCTTAGTGGTGCCCTAACCTTAGGCTAGGGGAGCCCTAGCGTTAGCCTAAGCCTATGGGTCCCCTAGCCTAAGCCTAGGGGTGCCCTAGCCTAAGCCTAGGGGTGCCCTACCTTAGTCTAGTGGAGCCCTAGCCTTAGCCTAAGCCTAGGGGTGCCCTAGCCTAAGCCTAGGGGTACCCTAGCCTAAGCCTAGTGTTGCCCTAGCCTAAGCCTAGGGGTGCCATAGCCTTAGGCTAGGGGAGCCTTAGCCTTAGCCTAAGCCTAGGGGTGCCCTAGCCTAAGCCTAGGGGTCCGCTAGCCTTCGCCTTGGAGTGCCCTAGCCTAAGCCTAGGGGTGCCCTAGCCTTAGGCTAGGGGAGCCCTAGTCTTAGCCTAAGCCTAGGGGTGCCCTAGCCTAAGACTATGGGTGCCCTAGCCTAACTTAGGGGTGTCATAGTCTAAGCATAGGGGTGCCCTAGCGTAAGCCTAGGGGTGCCCTAGGGTTAGGCAAGGGGAGCCCTATCATTAGCATTAGGGTAGGGGTGCACTAGCCTAAGCCTAGGGGTGCCCTAGCCTAAGGCTAGGGGAGCCCTAACCTTAGGCTAGGGGAGCCCTAACCTTAGCCTAAGCCTAGGGGTGCCCTAGCCCAAGCCTAGGGGTGCCCTAGCCTAAGCCTAGGGGTGCCCTAGCCTAAGCCTAGGGGTGCCCTATCCTAAGCCTAGGGGTGCCCTGTCCTAAGCCTAAGGGTGCCCTAGCCTAAGGTTAGGGGTGCCCTAGCCTTAGTCTAGTGGCGCCCTAGCCTTAGCCTAAGCCTAGGGGTGACCTAGCCTAAGCCTAGGGGTGCCGTAGCATAAGCCTAGGGGTGCCCTAGCCTAAGCCAAGGGTTGCCCAAGCCTAAGCCTAGTGGTGCCCTAGCCTAAGCCTAGGGGTGCCCTAGCCTAAGCCTAGGGGTGCCTTAGCCTAAGCCTAGGGGTGTCCTAGCCTTAGGCTAGGGGAGCCCTAGCCTTATCCTAAGCCTAGGGGTGCCCTAACCTAAGCCTAGGGGTGCCCTAGCCTAAGCCTAGGGGTGCCCTAGGCTAAGCCTAGGGTTGCCCTAGCCTAAGCCTAGGGGAGCCCTAGCCTTAGGCTAGGGGAGCCTTAGCCTTAGCCTAAGCCTAGGGGTGCCCTAGCCTAAGCCTAGGGGTCCCCTAGCCTACGCCTAGGAGTGCCCTAGCCTAAGCCTAGGGGTGCCCTAGCCTAAGCCTAGAGGTGCCCTAGCCTAAGCATAGGGGTGCCCTAGCCTAAGCCTAGGGGTGCCTTAGCCTTATCCTAGGGGTGTCCTAGCCTTAGGCTAGGGGAGCCCTAGCCTTGTCCTAAGCCTAGGGGTGCCCTAACCTAATCCTAGGTGTGCCATAGCCTAAGCCTAGGGCTGCCCTAGCCTAAGCCTAGGGGTGCCCTACCCTAAGCCTAGCGGTGCCCTACCCTAAGCCTAGGGGTGCCCTAGCCTTAGGCTAGCTGAGCCCTAACCTTAGCCTAAGCCTAGGGGTGCCCTAGCATAAGACAAGGGGTGCCCTAGCCTAAGCTTAGGGGTGCCCTAGCCTAAGCCTAGGGGTGTCCTAGCCTTAGGCTAGGGGAGCCTTAGCCTTAGCCTAAGCCTAGGGGTGCCCTAACCTAAGCCTAGGCGTGCCCTAGCCTAAGGCTAGGGGAGCCCTAACCTAAGGCTAGGGGAGCCCTAACCTTAGCCTAAGCCTAGGGGTTCCCTAGCATAAGACAAGGGGTGCCCTAGCCTAAGCTTAGGGGTGCCCTAGCCTAAGCCTAGGGGTGTCCTAGCCTTAGGCTAGGGGAGCCCGAGCCTTAGCCTAAGCCTAGGGGTGCCCTAGCCTAAGCCTAGGGGTGCCCTAGCCTAAGCCTAGGGGTGCCCTAGCCTATGCCTAGGGGTGCCCTAGCCTAAGCCTATGGGTGCCCTAGCCTAAGCCTAGGGGTGCCCTAGCCTAAGCCTAGGGGTTCCCTTGCCTAAGCCTAGGGGTGCCCTAGTCTAAGCCGAGGGGTGCCCTAGTCTAAGGCTAGGGGTGCCCTAGCCTTAGTCTAGTGGAGCCCTAGCCTTAGCCAAAGTCTAGGGGTACCCTAGCTAAAGCCAAGGGGTGCCCTAGCCTAAGCCTAGGGGTGCCCTAACCTTAGGGTAGCTGAGCCCTAGCCGTAGCCTAAGCCTAGGGGTGCCCTAGCCTACGCCTAAGGGTGCCCTAGCCTAAGCCAAGGGGTGCACTAGCCCAAGCCTAGGGATGCCCTAGCGTTAGGCTAGAGGAGCTCTAGCATAGGCTAAGCCTAGGGGATCCCTAGCCTAAGCCTAGGGTGCCCTAGCCCAAGCCTAGGGGTGCCCTAGCCTAAGCCTAGGGGTTCCCTAGCCTAAGCCTAGGGGTGCCCTAGCCTAAGGCTAGGGGTGCCCTAGCCTTATCTAGTGGAGCCCTAGCCTTAGCCTAAGCCTAGGAGTGCCCTAGCCTAAGCCAAGGGGTGCCCTAGCCTAAGCTTAGGGGTGCCCTAGCCTTAGGCTAGCTGAGCCCTTGCCTTAGCCTAAGCCTAGGGGTGCCCTAGCCTAAGCCTAGGGGTGCCCTAGCCTTAGCCTAGGGGTGCTCTAGCCTAAGCCTAGTGGTGCCCTAGCCTTAGGCTAGGGGAGCCCTAGCGTTAGCCTATGCCTAGGGGTCCCCAAGCCTAAGCCTAGGGGTGCGCTAGCCTAAGTCTAGGGGTGCCCTGCCTAAACCTAGGGGTGCCTTAGCATTAGGCTAGGGGAGCCCTAGCCTTAGCCTAAGCCTAGGGGTGCCCTAGCCTAAGCCTAGGGGTGCCGTAGCCTAAGCCTAGGGGTGCCCTAGCCTAAGCCAAGGCGTGCCCTAGCCTAAGCCTAGGGGTGCCCTAGCCTAAGCCTAGGGGTGCCCTAGCCTAAGCCTAGGGGTGCCCTAGCCTAAGCCTAGGGGTGCCCTAGCCTAAGCCTAGGGGTGCCTTAGCCTAATCCTAGGGGTGTCTTAGCCTTAGGCTAGGGGAGCCCTAGCCTTGTCCTAAGCCTAGGGGTGCCCTAACCTAATCCTAGGGGTGCCACAACCTAAGCCTAGGGCTGCCCTAGCCTAAGCCTAGGGGTGCCCTACCCTAAGCCTAGCGGTGCCCTACCCTAAGCCTAGGGGTGCCCTAGCCTTAGGCTAGCTGAGCCCTAACCTTAGCCTAAGCCTAGGGGTGCCCTAGCATAAGACAAGGGGTGCCCTAGCCTAAGCTTAGGGGTGCCCTAGCCTAAGCCTAGGGGTGTCCTAGCCTTAGGCTAGGGGAGCCTTAGCTTTAGCCTAAGCTTAGGGGTGCCCTAGCCTAAGCCTAGGCGTGCCCTAGCCTAAGGCTAGGGGAGCCCTAACCTAAGGCTAGGGGAGCCCTAACCTTAGCCTAAGTCTAGGGGTGCCCTAGCATAAGACAAGGGGTGCCCTAGCCTAAGCTTAGGGGTGCCCTAGCCTAAGCCTATGGGTGTCCTAGCATTAGGCTAGGGGAGCCCTAGCCTTAGCCTAAGCCTAGGGGTGCCCTAGCCTAAGCCTAGGGGTGCCCTAGCCTAAGACTATGGGTGCCCTAGCCTAAGCCTAGGGGTGCCTTAGCCTTAGGCTAGGGGAGCCCTAGCCTTAGCCTAAGCCTAGGGGTGCCCTAGCCTAAGCCTAGGGGTTCCCTTGCCTAAGCCTAGGGGTGCCCTAGTCTAAGCCGATGGGTGCCCTAGCCTAAGGCTAGGGGTGCCCTAGCCTTAGTCTAGTGGAGCCCTAGCCTTAGCCAAAGCCTCGCGGTACCCTAGCCTAAACCAAGGGGTGCCCTAGCCTAAGCCTAGGGGTGCCCTAGCCTTAGGGTAGCTGAGCCCTAGCCATAGCCTAAGCCTAGGGTTGCCCTAGCCTACGCCTAAGGGTGCCTTAGCCTAAGCCAAGGGGTGCACTAGCTCAAGGCTAGGGATGCCCTAGCGTTAGGCTAGAGGAGCTCTAGCATAGGCTAAGCCTAGGGGATCCCTAGCCTAAGCCTAGGGTGCCCTAGCCCAAGCCTAGGGGTGCCCTAGCCTAAGCCTAGGGGTTCCCTAGCCTAAGCCTAGGGGTGCCCTAGCCTAAGGCTAGGGGTGCCCTAGCCTTAGTCTAGTGGGGCCCTAGCCTAAGCCTAAGCCTAGCGGTGCCCTAGCCTAAGCGTAGATGTGCCCTAGCCTAAAACTAGGGGTGACCTACCCTAAGCCTAGGGGTGCCCTAGCCTTAGGCTAGCTGAGCCCTAGCTTAGCCTAAGCCTAGGGGTGCCCTAGCCTAAGCCTAGGGGTGCCCTAGCCTAAGCCTAGGAGTGCCCTAGCCTAAGCCAAGGGGTGCCCTAGCCTAAGCTTAGGGGTGCCTTAGCCTTAGGCTAGCTGAGCCCTTGCCTTAGCCTAAGCCTAGGGGTGCCCTAGCCTAAGCCTAGGAGTGCCCTAGCCTAAGCCAAGGGGTGCCCTAGCCTAAGCTTAGGGGTGCCCTAGCCTTAGGCTAGCTGAGCCCTTGCCTTAGCCTAAGCCTAGGGGTGCCCTAGCCTTAGCCTAGGGGTGCTCTACCCTAAGCCTAGTGGTGCCCTAGCCTTAGGCTAGGGGAGCCCTAGCGTTAGCCTATGCCTAGGGGTCCCCAAGCCTAAGCCTAGGGGTGCGCTAGCCTAAGTCTAGGGGTGCCCTAGCCTAAGCCTAGGGGTGTCTTAGCCTTAGGCTAGGGGAGCCCGAGCCTTAGCCTAAGCCTAGGGGTGCCCTAGCCTAAGCCTAGGGGTGCCCTAGCCTATGCCTAGGGGTGCCACAGCCTAAGCCTATGTGTGCCCTAGCCTAAGCCTAGGGGTGCCCTAGCCTAAGCCTAGGGGTTCCCTTGCCTAAGCCTAGGGGTGCCCTAGTCTAAGCCGAGGGGTGCCCTAGTCTAAGGCTAGGGGTGCCCTAGCCTTAGTCTAGTGGAGCCCTAGCCTTAGCCAAAGTCTAGGGGTACCCTAGATAAAGCCAAGGGGTGCCCTAGCCTAAGCCTAGGGGTTCCCTAGCCTTAGGGTAGCTGAGCCCTAGCCGTAGCCTAAGCCTAGGGGTGCCCTAGCCTACGCCTAAGGGTGCCCTAGCCTAAGCCAAGGGGTGCACTAGCCCAAGCCTAGGGATGCCCTAGCGTTAGGCTAGAGGAGCTCTAGCATAGGCTAAGCCTAGGGGATCCCTAGCCTAAGCCTAGGGTGCCCTAGCCCAAGCCTAGCGGTGCCCTAGCCTAAGCCTAGGGGTGCCCTAGCCTAAGCCTAGGGGTGACCTAGCCTAAGCCAAGGGGTGCCCTAGCCTAAGCTTAGGGGTGCCCTAGCCTTAGGCTAGCTGAGCCCTTGCCTTTGCCTAAGCCTAGGGGTGCCCTAGCCTAAGCCTAGGGGTGCCCTAGCCTTAGCCTAGGGGTGCTCTAGCCTAAGCCTAGTGGTGCCCTAGCCTTAGGCTAGGGGAGCCCTAGCGTTAGCCTATGCCTAGGGGTCCCCAAGCCTAAGCCTAGGGGTGCGCTAGCCTAAGTCTAGGGGTGCCCTGCCTAAACCTAGGGGTGCCTTAGCATTAGGCTAGGGGAGCCCTAGCCTTAGCCTAAGCCTAGGGGTGCCCTAGCCTAAGCCTAGGGGTGCCGTAGCCTAAGCCTAGGGGTGCCCTAGCCTAAGCCAAGGCGTGCCCTAGCCTAAGCCTAGGGGTACCCTAGCCTAAGCCTAGGGGTGCCCTAGCCTAAGCCTAGGGGTGCCCTAGCCTAAGCCTAGGGGTGCCTTAGGCTAATCCTAGGGGTGTCCTAGCCTTAGGCTAGGGGAGCCCTAGCCTTGTCCTAAGCCTAGGGGTGCCCTAACCTAATCCTAGGGGTGCCACAACCTAAGCCTAGGGCTGCCCTAGCCTAAGCCTAGGGGTGCCCTAGCCTTAGGCTAGCTGAGCCCTAACCTTAGCCTAAGCCTAGGGGTGCCCTAGCATAAGACAAGGGGTGCCCTAGCCTAAGCTTAGGGGTGCCCTAGCCTAAGCCTAGGGGTGTCCTAGCCTTAGGCTAGGGGAGCCTTAGCTTTAGCCTAAGACTAGGGGTGCCCTAGCCTAAGCCTAGGCGTGCCCTAGCCTAAGGCTAGGGGAGCCCTAACCTAAGGCTAGGGGAGCCCTAACCTTAGCCTAAGCCTAGGGGTTCCCTAGCATAAGACAAGGGGTGCCCTAGCCTAAGCTTAGGGGTGCCCTAGCCTAAGCCTAGGGGTGTCCTAGCCTTAGGCTAGGGGAGCCCGAGCCTTAGCCTAAGCCTAGGGGTGCCCTAGCCTAAGCCTAGGGGTGCCCTAGCCTAAGCCTAGGGGTGCCCTAGCCTATGCCTAGGGGTGCCCTAGCCTAAGCCTATGGGTGCCCTAGCCTAAGCCTAGGGGTGCCCTAGCCTAAGCCTAGGGGTTCCCTTGCCTAAGCCTAGGGGTGCCCTAGTCTAAGCCGAGGGGTGCCCTAGTCTAAGGCTAGGGGTGCCCTAGCCTTAGTCTAGTGGAGCCCTAGCCTTAGCCAAAGTCTAGGGGTACCCTAGCTAAAGCCAAGGGGTGCCCTAGCCTAAGCCTAGGGGTGCCCTAACCTTAGGGTAGCTGAGCCCTAGCCGTAGCCTAAGCCTAGGGGTGCCCTAGCCTACGCCTAAGGGTGCCCTAGCCTAAGCCAAGGGGTGCACTAGCCCAAGCCTAGGGATGCCCTAGCGTTAGGCTAGAGGAGCTCTAGCATAGGCTAAGCCTAGGGGATCCCTAGCCTAAGCCTAGGGTGCCCTAGCCCAAGCCTAGGGGTGCCCTAGCCTAAGCCTAGGGGTTCCCTAGCCTAAGCCTAGGGGTGCCCTAGCCTAAGGCTAGGGGTGCCCTAGCCTTATCTAGTGGAGCCCTAGCCTTAGCCTAAGCCTAGGAGTGCCCTAGCCTAAGCCAAGGGGTGCCCTAGCCTAAGCTTAGGGGTGCCCTAGCCTTAGGCTAGCTGAGCCCTTGCCTTAGCCTAAGCCTAGGGGTGCCCTAGCCTAAGCCTAGGGGTGCCCTAGCCTTAGCCTAGGGGTGCTCTAGCCTAAGCCTAGTGGTGCCCTAGCCTTAGGCTAGGGGAGCCCTAGCGTTAGCCTATGCCTAGGGGTCCCCAAGCCTAAGCCTAGGGGTGCGCTAGCCTAAGTCTAGGGGTGCCCTGCCTAAACCTAGGGGTGCCTTAGCATTAGGCTAGGGGAGCCCTAGCCTTAGCCTAAGCCTAGGGGTGCCCTAGCCTAAGCCTAGGGGTGCCGTAGCCTAAGCCTAGGGGTGCCCTAGCCTAAGCCAAGGCGTGCCCTAGCCTAAGCCTAGGGGTGCCCTAGCCTAAGCCTAGGGGTGCCCTAGCCTAAGCCTAGGGGTGCCCTAGCCTAAGCCTAGGGGTGCCCTAGCCTAAGCCTAGGGGTGCCTTAGCCTAATCCTAGGGGTGTCTTAGCCTTAGGCTAGGGGAGCCCTAGCCTTGTCCTAAGCCTAGGGGTGCCCTAACCTAATCCTAGGGGTGCCACAACCTAAGCCTAGGGCTGCCCTAGCCTAAGCCTAGGGGTGCCCTACCCTAAGCCTAGCGGTGCCCTACCCTAAGCCTAGGGGTGCCCTAGCCTTAGGCTAGCTGAGCCCTAACCTTAGCCTAAGCCTAGGGGTGCCCTAGCATAAGACAAGGGGTGCCCTAGCCTAAGCTTAGGGGTGCCCTAGCCTAAGCCTAGGGGTGTCCTAGCCTTAGGCTAGGGGAGCCTTAGCTTTAGCCTAAGCTTAGGGGTGCCCTAGCCTAAGCCTAGGCGTGCCCTAGCCTAAGGCTAGGGGAGCCCTAACCTAAGGCTAGGGGAGCCCTAACCTTAGCCTAAGTCTAGGGGTGCCCTAGCATAAGACAAGGGGTGCCCTAGCCTAAGCTTAGGGGTGCCCTAGCCTAAGCCTATGGGTGTCCTAGCATTAGGCTAGGGGAGCCCTAGCCTTAGCCTAAGCCTAGGGGTGCCCTAGCCTAAGCCTAGGGGTGCCCTAGCCTAAGACTATGGGTGCCCTAGCCTAAGCCTAGGGGTGCCTTAGCCTTAGGCTAGGGGAGCCCTAGCCTTAGCCTAAGCCTAGGGGTGCCCTAGCCTAAGCCTAGGGGTTCCCTTGCCTAAGCCTAGGGGTGCCCTAGTCTAAGCCGATGGGTGCCCTAGCCTAAGGCTAGGGGTGCCCTAGCCTTAGTCTAGTGGAGCCCTAGCCTTAGCCAAAGCCTCGCGGTACCCTAGCCTAAACCAAGGGGTGCCCTAGCCTAAGCCTAGGGGTGCCCTAGCCTTAGGGTAGCTGAGCCCTAGCCATAGCCTAAGCCTAGGGTTGCCCTAGCCTACGCCTAAGGGTGCCTTAGCCTAAGCCAAGGGGTGCACTAGCTCAAGGCTAGGGATGCCCTAGCGTTAGGCTAGAGGAGCTCTAGCATAGGCTAAGCCTAGGGGATCCCTAGCCTAAGCCTAGGGTGCCCTAGCCCAAGCCTAGGGGTGCCCTAGCCTAAGCCTAGGGGTTCCCTAGCCTAAGCCTAGGGGTGCCCTAGCCTAAGGCTAGGGGTGCCCTAGCCTTAGTCTAGTGGGGCCCTAGCCTAAGCCTAAGCCTAGCGGTGCCCTAGCCTAAGCGTAGATGTGCCCTAGCCTAAAACTAGGGGTGACCTACCCTAAGCCTAGGGGTGCCCTAGCCTTAGGCTAGCTGAGCCCTAGCTTAGCCTAAGCCTAGGGGTGCCCTAGCCTAAGCCTAGGGGTGCCCTAGCCTAAGCCTAGGAGTGCCCTAGCCTAAGCCAAGGGGTGCCCTAGCCTAAGCTTAGGGGTGCCTTAGCCTTAGGCTAGCTGAGCCCTTGCCTTAGCCTAAGCCTAGGGGTGCCCTAGCCTAAGCCTAGGAGTGCCCTAGCCTAAGCCAAGGGGTGCCCTAGCCTAAGCTTAGGGGTGCCCTAGCCTTAGGCTAGCTGAGCCCTTGCCTTAGCCTAAGCCTAGGGGTGCCCTAGCCTTAGCCTAGGGGTGCTCTACCCTAAGCCTAGTGGTGCCCTAGCCTTAGGCTAGGGGAGCCCTAGCGTTAGCCTATGCCTAGGGGTCCCCAAGCCTAAGCCTAGGGGTGCGCTAGCCTAAGTCTAGGGGTGCCCTAGCCTAAGCCTAGGGGTGTCTTAGCCTTAGGCTAGGGGAGCCCGAGCCTTAGCCTAAGCCTAGGGGTGCCCTAGCCTAAGCCTAGGGGTGCCCTAGCCTATGCCTAGGGGTGCCACAGCCTAAGCCTATGTGTGCCCTAGCCTAAGCCTAGGGGTGCCCTAGCCTAAGCCTAGGGGTTCCCTTGCCTAAGCCTAGGGGTGCCCTAGTCTAAGCCTAGGGGTGCCCTAGTCTAAGGCTAGGGGTGCCCTAGCCTTAGTCTAGTGGAGCCCTAGCCTTAGCCAAAGTCTAGGGGTACCCTAGATAAAGCCAAGGGGTGCCCTAGCCTAAGCCTAGGGGTTCCCTAGCCTTAGGGTAGCTGAGCCCTAGCCGTAGCCTAAGCCTAGGGGTGCCCTAGCCTACGCCTAAGGGTGCCCTAGCCTAAGCCAAGGGGTGCACTAGCCCAAGCCTAGGGATGCCCTAGCGTTAGGCTAGAGGAGCTCTAGCATAGGCTAAGCCTAGGGGATCCCTAGCCTAAGCCTAGGGTGCCCTAGCCCAAGCCTAGCGGTGCCCTAGCCTAAGCCTAGGGGTGCCCTAGCCTAAGCCTAGGGGTGACCTAGCCTAAGCCAAGGGGTGCCCTAGCCTAAGCTTAGGGGTGCCCTAGCCTTAGGCTAGCTGAGCCCTTGCCTTTGCCTAAGCCTAGGGGTGCCCTAGCCTAAGCCTAGGGGTGCCCTAGCCTTAGCCTAGGGGTGCTCTAGCCTAAGCCTAGTGGTGCCCTAGCCTTAGGCTAGGGGAGCCCTAGCGTTAGCCTATGCCTAGGGGTCCCCAAGCCTAAGCCTAGGGGTGCGCTAGCCTAAGTCTAGGGGTGCCCTGCCTAAACCTAGGGGTGCCTTAGCATTAGGCTAGGGGAGCCCTAGCCTTAGCCTAAGCCTAGGGGTGCCCTAGCCTAAGCCTAGGGGTGCCGTAGCCTAAGCCTAGGGGTGCCCTAGCCTAAGCCAAGGCGTGCCCTAGCCTAAGCCTAGGGGTACCCTAGCCTAAGCCTAGGGGTGCCCTAGCCTAAGCCTAGGGGTGCCCTAGCCTAAGCCTAGGGGTGCCTTAGGCTAATCCTAGGGGTGTCCTAGCCTTAGGCTAGGGGAGCCCTAGCCTTGTCCTAAGCCTAGGGGTGCCCTAACCTAATCCTAGGGGTGCCACAACCTAAGCCTAGGGCTGCCCTAGCCTAAGCCTAGGGGTGCCCTAGCCTTAGGCTAGCTGAGCCCTAACCTTAGCCTAAGCCTAGGGGTGCCCTAGCATAAGACAAGGGGTGCCCTAGCCTAAGCTTAGGGGTGCCCTAGCCTAAGCCTAGGGGTGTCCTAGCCTTAGGCTAGGGGAGCCTTAGCTTTAGCCTAAGACTAGGGGTGCCCTAGCCTAAGCCTAGGCGTGCCCTAGCCTAAGGCTAGGGGAGCCCTAACCTAAGGCTAGGGGAGCCCTAACCTTAGCCTAAGTCTAGGGGTGCCCTAGCATAAGACAAGGGGTGCCCTAGCCTAAGCTTAGGGGTGCCCTAGCCTAAGCCTATGGGTGTCCTAGCATTAGGCTAGGGGAGCCCTAGCCTTAGCCTAAGCCTAGGGGTGCCCTAGCCTAAGCCTAGGGGTGCCCTAGCCTAAGACTATGGGTGCCCTAGCCTAAGCCTAGGGGTGCCTTAGCCTTAGGCTAGGGGAGCCCTAGCCTTAGCCTAAGCCTAGGGGTGCCCTAGCCTAAGCCTAGGGGTTCCCTTGCCTAAGCCTAGGGGTGCCCTAGTCTAAGCCGATGGGTGCCCTAGCCTAAGGCTAGGGGTGCCCTAGCCTTAGTCTAGTGGAGCCCTAGGCTTAGCCAAAGCCTAGGGGTACCCTAGCCTAAGCCAAGGGGTGCCCTAGCCTAAGCCTAGGGGTGCCCTTGCATTAGGGTAGCTGAGCCCTAGCCATAGCTTAAGCCTAGGGTTGCCCTAGCCTACGCCTAAGGGTGCCTTAGCCTAAGCCAAGTGGTGCACTAGCCCAAGGCTAGGGATGCCCTAGCGTTAGGCTAGAGGAGCTCTAGCATAGGCTAAGCCTAGGGGATCCCTAGCCTAAGCCTAGGGTGCCCTAGCCCAAGCCTAGGGGTGCCCTAGCCTAAGCCTAGGGGTTCCCTAGCCTAAGCCTAGGGGTGCCCTAGCCTAAGGCTAGGGGTGCCCTAGCCTTAGTCTAGTGGAGCCCTAGCCTTAGCCTAAGCCTAGCGGTGCCCTAGCCTAAGCGTAGATGTGCCCTAGCCTAAAACTAGGGGTGACCTACCCTAAGCCTAGGGGTGCCCTAGCCTTAGGCTAGCTGAGCCCTAGCCTTAGCCTAAGCCTAGGGGTGCCCTTGCCTAAGCCTAGGGGTGCCCTAGCCTAAGCCTAGGAGTGCCCTAGCCTAAGCCAAGGGGTGCCCTAGCCTAAGCTTAGGGGTGCCTTAGCCTTAGGCTAGCTGAGCCCTTGCCTTAGCCTAAGCCTAGGGGTGCCCTAGCCTAAGCCTAGGAGTTCCCTAGCCTAAGCCAAGGGGTGCCCTAGCCTAAGCTTAGGGGTGCCCTAGCCTTAGGCTAGCTGAGCCCTTGCCTTAGCCTAAGCCTAGGGGTGACCTAGCCTTAGCCTAGGGGTGCTCTACCCTAAGCCTATTGGTGCCCTAGCCTTAGGCTAGGGGAGCCCTAGCGTTAGCCTATGCCTAGGGGTCCCCAAGCCTAAGCCTAGGGGTGCGCTAGCCTAAGTCTAGGGGTGCCCTGCCTAAATCTAGGGGTGCCTTAGCATTAGGCTAGAGGAGCCCTAGCCTTAGCCTAAGCCTAGGGGTGCCCTAGCCTAAGACTAGGGGTTCCCTAGCCTAAGCCTAGGGGTGCCCAAGCCTAAGGCTAGGGGTGCCCTAGCCTTAGTCTAGTGGAGCCCTAGCCTTAGCCTAAGCCTATGGGTGCCCTAGCCCAAGCCTAGGGATGCCCTAGCGTTAGGCTAGAGGAGCACTTGCCTTAGCCTAAGCCTAGGGGTGCCCTAGCCTAAGCTTTGGGGTGTCCTAGCCTAAGTCTAGGGGTGCCCTAGCCTAAGCCTAGGGATGCCCTAGCCTAAGCCTAGGGGTGCCCTAGCCTAAGCCTAGGGGTGCCCTAGCCTAAGCCTAGGGGTGCCTTAGGCTAATCCTAGGGGTGTCCTAGCCTTAGGCTAGGGGAGCCCTAGCCTTGTCCTAAGCCTAGGGGTGCCCTAACCTAATCCTAGGGGTGCCACAACCTAAGCCTAGGGCTGCCCTAGCCTAAGCCTAGGGGTGCCCTACCCTAAGCCTAGCGGTGCCCTACCCTAAGCCTAGGGGTGCCCTAGCCTTAGGCTAGCTGAGCCCTAACCTTAGCCTAAGCTTAGGGGTGCCCTAGCATAAGACAAGGGGTGCCCTAGCCTAAGCTTAGGGGTGCCCTAGCCTAAGCCTAGGGGTGTCCTAGCCTTAGGCTAGGGGAGCCTTAGCTTTAGCCTAAGCCTAGGGGTGCCCTAGCCTAAGCCTAGGCGTGCCCTAGCCTAAGGCTAGGGGAGCCCTAACCTAAGGCTAGGGGAGCCCTAACCTTAGCCTAAGTCTAGGGGTGCCCTAGCATAAGACAAGGGGTGCCCTAGCCTAAGCCTAGGGGTGCCCTAGCCTAAGCCTAGGGGTGCCCTAGCCTAAGACTATGGGTGCCCTAGCCTAAGCCTAGGGGTGCCTTAGCCTTAGGCTAGGGGAGCCCTAGCCTTAGCCTAAGCCTAGGGGTGCCCTAGCCTAAGCCTAGGGGTTCCCTTGCCTAAGCCTAGACGTGCCCTAGTCTAAGCCGATGGGTGCCCTAGCCTAAGGCTAGGGGTGCCCTAGCCTTAGTCTAGTGGAGCCCTAGCCTTAGCCAAAGCCTAGGGGTACCCTAGCCTAAGCCAAGGGGTGCCCTAGCCTAAGCCTAGGGGTGCCCTAGCATTAGGGTAGCTGAGCCCTAGCCATAGCCTAAGCCTAGGGTTGCCCTAGCCTACGCCTAAGGGTGCCTTAGCATAAGCCAAGTGGTGCACTAGCCCAAGGCTAGGGATGCCCTAGCGTTAGGCTAGAGGAGCTCTAGCATAGGCTAAGCCTAGGGGATCCCTAGCCTAAGACTAGGGTGCCCTAGCCCAAGCCTAGGGGTGCCCTAGCCTAAGCCTAGGGGTTCCCTAGCCTAAGCCTAGGGGTGCCCTAGCCTAAGCCTAGGGGTGCCCTAGCCTAAGGCTAGGGGTGCCCTAGCCTTAGTCTAGTGGAGGCCTAGCCTTAGCCTAAGCCTAGCGGTGCCCTAGCCTAAGCGTAGATGTGCCCTAGCCTAAAACTAGGGGTGACCTACCCTAAGCCTAGGGGTGCCCTAGCCTTAGGCTAGCTGAGCCCTAGCCTTAGCCTAAGCCTAGGGGTGCCCTACCCTAAGCCTAGGGGTGCCCTAGCCTAAGCCTAGGAGTGCCCTAGCCTAAGCCAAGGGGTGCCCTAGCCTAAGCTTAGGGGTGCCTTAGCCTTAGGCTAGCTGAGCCCTTGCCTTAGCCTAAGCCTAGGGGTGCCCTAGCCTAAGCCTAGGAGTGCCCTAGCCTAAGCCAAGGGGTGCCCTAGCCTAAGCTTAGGGGTGCCCTAGCCTTAGGCTAGCTGAGCCCTTGCCTTAGCCTAAGCCTAGGGGTGCCCTAGCCTTAGCCTAGGGGTGCTCTACCCTAAGCCTATTGGTGCCCTAGCCTTAGGCTAGGGGAGCCCTAGCGTAAGCCTATGCCTAGGGGTCCCCAAGCCTAAGCCTAGGGGTGCGCTAGCCTAAGTCTAGGGGTGCCCTGCCTAAATCTAGGGGTGCCTTAGCATTAGGCTAGAGGAGCCCTAGCCTTAGCCTAAGCCTAGGGGTGCCCTAGCCTAAGACTAGGGGTTCCCTAGCCTAAGCCTAGGGGTGCCCAAGCCTAAGGCTAGGGGTGCCCTAGCCTTAGTCTAGTGGAGCCCTAGCCTTAGCCTAAGCCTATGGGTGCCCTAGCCCAAGCCTAGGGATGCCCTAGCGTTAGGCTAGAGGAGCACTTGCCTTAGCCTAAGCCTAGGGGTGCCCTAGCCTAAGCTTTGGGGTGTCCTAGCCTAAGTCTAGGGGTGCCCTAGCCTAAGCCTAGGGATGCCCTAGCGTTAGGCTAGAGAGCCCTAGCCTTAGCCTAAGCCTAGGGGTGCCCTAGCCTAAGCCTAGGGGTGCCCTAGCCTAAGTCTAGGGGTGTCTAAGCCTAAGCCTAGGGGTACCCTAGCCTTAAGCTAGGGGAGCCCTCGCCTTAGCCTAAGCCTAAGGTTGCCCCAGCGTAAGCCTAGGGGTGCCCTAGCCTAAGTCTAGGGGAGGCTAGCCTAAGCATAGTGGTGCCCTAAGTTAAGCCTACGGGTTCCCTACCTAAGCCTAGGGGTGCCCTAGCCTAAGCCAACGGGTGCCCTAGCCTAAGCCTAGGGGTGCCCTAGCCTAAGCTTAGTGGTGCCCTAACCTTAGGCTAGGGGAGCCCTAGCGTTAGCCTAAGCCTATGGGTCCCCTAGCCTTAGCCTAGGGGTGCCCTAGCCTAAGCCTAGGGGTGCCCTAGCCTTAGGCTAGGGGAGCCTTAGCCTTAGCCTAAGCCTAGGGGTGCCCTAGCCTAAGCCTAGGGGTCCGCTAGCCTTCGCCTTGGAGTGCCCTAGCCTAAGCATAGGGGTGCCCTAGCCTTAGGCTAGGGGAGCCCTAGTCTTAGCCTAAGCCTAGGGGTGCCCTAGCCTAAGACTATGGGTGCCCTAGCCTAACTTAGGGGTGTCAGAGTCTAAGCATAGGGGTGCCCTAGCGTAAGCCTAGGGGTGCCCTAGGGTTAGGCAAGGGGAGCCCTATCCTTAGCATAAGGGTAGGGGTGCACTAGCCTAAGCCTAGGGGTGCCCTAGCCTAAGGCTAGGGGAGCCCTAACCTTAGGCTAGGGGAGCCCTAACCTTAGCCTAAGCCTAGGGGTGCCCTAGCCCAAGCCTAGGGGTGCCCTAGCCTAAGCCTAGGGGTGCCCTAGCCTAAGCCTATGGGTGCCGTAGCCTAAGCCTTGGGGTGCCCTAGCCTAAGCCAAGGGGCGCCCTAGCCTTAGTCTAGTGGCGCCCTAGCCTTAGCCTAAGCCTAGGGGTGCCCTAGCCTAAGCCTAGGGGTGCCGTAGCATAAGCCTAGGGGTGCCCTAGCCTAAGCCAAGGGGTGCCCTAGCCTAAGCCTAGGGGTGCCCTAGCCTAAGGCTAGGGGAG